>NC_090372.1:140621815-141973267 GCF_036365525.1 Heterodontus francisci
AGTCTAGTTCTATTTGTATTTCAGTTTCTTTACAAGAAAACTGTAAATTACCACCTTGCTAGATCTATTATTACAATTTATACAATACTGATTTGGAAATGATTTTTCTGTAATCTTCAGACCTTTTAATCTGCACAGTTATGCATCTATAAATTGCTTTAGTTTTGAAAACTTTGTCCGGTATTTTACCAGCTCTCTGGAACTGGATGGGTGGTGGAAGGGCTGGCAAATTGGCGGTGGAAGGTGCTGGGAGGGAAGCCCGACATCTTCCCACCACTAGGGGATATTGTAAACAGTGGGAACAGGAATGGCAGCGGCTGCCTGTCGACCAGAGGTGGGCGGCCAATTAATTCAATTAAGTGCCCACTTCCCACCCCCGCCAGAATTTCACTGGCGCCAGGACAGATACCTACACATGGGCAGACCATCAGGTATACTGAGGCAGCCTTCCAGTGGCTTCTCGAGGGGGGTCCTTCCTTTCTGGCCGTGACACGGCTCATAGAGGAGCCCCCTGATGGCCATGGGTCTGATGCCACCGCTGGAGAGTTCACTTTTCCGATCGCTTGGACTGCCAGCTTTGCCCTGACACATTAAAAAAAGTTTTACTTGGTCTTCGAGGGGGGCATCAAAATGGAGGCGCCCTCTCCTTCCTGGCACTTCAGCAGCAGCCATCTTTATCAGTGGCACTGTTGAACCTGCTGAGCTGCCAACCCTCCGACTGGGCCGGCAGCTCTGCGAGGCGGGCCGCCATCCTTAATTGGACGATGGGATCCCAGTAGCGGCCTTTTAATTGACTGCCAGCAGCAAAATTGGCCCCGGGACCCTGCCGTCTGTCTGTACAAGCTCAGGACCCGCTTTCAGTCCTGGCGGCGGGACTTCCTACCTTTTGGTAAAATCCAGCCCTTTGATTCAAAACAAACCTTTTTTTAAAGGTTTTCCAAAAATGCCAAGCACTGTATTAAGCAGTCCGCAGTATATTTTCATAATGCTCTGACAAAAAATAGGATTTGACAGTTTTCCTGCCATATATATTGTACTCTAACTGATGAGCGCACCAATCTTCTCACAACAACTTCAAAATGTGATGAATAAATGCTTGACTAAGATCCATCATGGATCGTTGCAGCATAAAAAACTGCATTTGCTGAATAGCAGTTGGATGAATAAGTAAGTTCAGACAGGAGAACAAGACAATGAGTTTAAATTTAAAAAGCCTCAAGCAAGTTTGGAGATTAAAATATTTTTCTGCGGTGCAGTGGATGTGTTGAATATCCTCCCTACATAAGATGCTTATACTGTATCAATCAATTAAAAAAAAATGTCACACATGTTTGTTTTCGTGTTTTCTCATCGCACAGTTTAAAACATGGTATTGAAAAGGGGACATTTCCCTACCCCTATTACTGAAGCACAATGGGACTTTTCTTACGTTAAATGGACTACATAAAGTTGCAGTTGACCAATTGCTGCAATACAGATTTCCTTAAACTTGCAGCTTCATGAAATGAGGTTGGTTTACAGCTACTCTATCAACACCTTCCAATAGTTATACAATATAGATCAGTCTTCTCAATCTAAACTTACATTGGCCAAAGATAACCACTTTTAAAAGAATTTATTTCCAATGCGAAAGTGAACAATGGGAAGTGCGGTGCAGAGGAAAGATGAGCAACATATTTTCAATATAAAACAGGTAGGCAGCAAAAAAGGTAGGACAGAGATACAAAACAGTAAAATTGAAGTTAAAATAAGAAACACAAGGAAAACAAATAATAAAAAAAGGGAAAGGACCAAGGGGTTTCATCTCTGGGATCTAAAATTAAATGTCGCCGAGGCTGAGTGGATGAAAATCTCAAATGTGTCTGAAAGGAAGTTAATTCTTCAAAGATTTTTGTTATCAATCTTAGATTGATGGGCTCCGACTGTTCGAGGACTTCAGTGGGTAAGGAATTAAACAAAATAGAATACCCCTAATGCTATATGGGAATCTACTTAGCCTAAAATTGAATTTATGTTTGCCCCTGTAGATAATCAGAACTATCTGTATCCTAATTAACCTCCATTTAAAAGGATTCCTCTGAAGATGGAGACTCATTTGTCAGTCAATTTATTGAATGCCATTAAATCTCTCCTTCCCTCCACTGTATCACAGACTTTCCCTTTTTTTCCCTCAATCCCATTTCCCTGCCTCTGCACTTCCTTAAAACCTGCTACATCTCTAATTTCTTCCAGTTCTGATGAAAAATCACTGACCTGAAATATTAGGCTGGATTTTCCTGTGAGTTGCGGGACCCGACCATCAGGACCAAGTGGTGTTCCTGAGCCCACACTTGCTGGGAGCGAGACAGGTGGAGCAATGTTCCCAGAGGCAGCCCCCTTTGGGTTTGCTGTCGTTAGCAGGCTCCTGTTGCTGAAGAAGGGTCATTGATCTGGAACGTTAACTCTGCTTCTCTCTCCACAGATGCTGCCAGACCTGCTGAGTATTTCCAACGTTTCTTGTTTTTATTCCATCAGAGGGTCGGCAACTCTAGAGCTTTGGCAGCCCCACTGGAAGAGGTGGGAGCTGCCGAGGCAGGTTGGAGATATTGAGGGCTCTTTAAAATTGGGGGGGGGGGGGCACCCTCGGAGGTGAAAATTGTAATGAAAATTTCAGAGGGGCCAGTCCAGTTGGCCCCTCGGAAAGGAGGGAAACCGCTCTGGCGGGTGCATTTGGCTTGCGAGTGCGGCCCTTCCTGCCGGTAGCCCCCTCTTTGGGGCATGGAGCTTCTGGCTCGGATGGCCCACCAGTCAGTATAGATGTGGGGTCAAATGGCTAATCTGATTGTGGCCTCAACTCCACTTTCCCATCTACCCCAGATACCCTTTGACTCCCTGTTTGTCAAGAATTTATCTGCCTCTGCCTTAAAAATATTCAATGATCCTGCCTCCACCGGTCTCTGGGGAAGAGAGTTCCAAAAATTCACAACCCTCTGAGACAAAAAAAATTCTCCCCACAGTTTCAGTATCAACCTGGCGTCACTTGAGGCTGAGGCAGGAGCACTGCAGGAGGCCCTCCAGGCCTCAGGCATCAAGAGGATGGCCGCCATGAGCATCAAAGACAAAGCCAGCAGGATCAGTCGCCTGCCTCCACCTCCACCTTCTCGTAGGAACAGCTGTAAAAGATTTAAGCAGAGCACCTAGCTGCACTTGGGGTTCATAGATGATTATTTTGTGTTGCAAAAGGGACATTCAATTTGGAATGGCCCAAAATAAAAATGGAATGTGGCAAGCCAAGTGTTAGGCATCTAATTATCTTGACCTCCCTGGTCTTCAAAGCACCCTGGCTCTCTCAAAGGGAGTTCTGGAAGGGACTACAGTGCATGAGGTCAATGCCATCCCCATGCCTCTATGTCCTGTCTTGCTGTGTGCAGACACACTTTGAGAACAATGAAATAGTAGGCATTAGGGCTTCAGAAACTTGGTACTTTATTGGATTGCTTGGGTCTTACGTGTAGTTTCAACTGTATAATGCCTCTTTAGCCTCTCTTGCATGTCTTGCCTCCATGCCTACATGGTAATGGTTGTTCAGGTGCCTTTCATCTGGTGCCTGCTCATCATTTTCCTCCAGCTCTTCGTCAGAGGAGGCAGTGCAATCATGGTCCTCCTCACTGGCCAAAGCCTCCCCCCACCCAAAGCGCCAGGTGTGTCGAGCACACCACACCACAACGATATGGGAGACCCCATGGGGGCGTACTGAAGGACTCCACCAGATCCATCTAGAGTCCTGAACAATATCTTCAGGAGTCTATGGCCTGCTTGATGGTCACCCTAGTTGACCGGTGGCATGTCTTGTACTTCTCCTCTGCTTCAGTGCTTGGTCTCCTTGCAGGCGCCATTAGCTATGTCTTCAGTGGGTAGCCCTTGTGACCTAATAGCCATACTTGAGGGATTACAGGAGGATTGAAGAGATCTGGCACTTGGAACTGGTGAAGAATGAAGGTGTCATAGCTGCTTCCCAGATCCCGAGCACATACTTGAAGGATCCTTCTGCGGTGGTCGCAGACTAGTTGGACATTGATGGGAATGGAAGCCCTTCCTGTTCATGAAGGTTGCTGGCTGTTCTGCGGGTGCCTTGATGGCCACATGCGTGTAGTTGATGACACCCTGCACCTGGGGGAATCCAGCATTGGCCCTGAGTTCTACAGTCCTCTCAACCTGACTGGATCAGTGTCGAAGAAGACAAACTAGCTGGCCCTCCTGAACATGACATTGGTGACTTCCTGATGCATCGGTGAGCCGCGGACTGGGAAACCCCACATGTATCTCTGGAGGATTCCAGGAATGATCCTGAGGCATAGAAATTCAATGCATGGTGACCTTTAGCCTCAGTGGCACAGAGTACCCACCACTTCCCATGGGACTGAGCTCATCCCCCATCATGGCACACAGCTCTATGATGGTCTCCATGGGGAGGCAGATTCTTCAGCGACACTGCTGTTCCGACATCTGCAGGTAGTTCAGCTTGGTGCAGCAGACTCTCTCTGGTGGGTAGGCCCTTCTGCGGACAGGAGGCTAGTGTCGTGCCCCTCTGTGCCCTCCTTCTGCATTCCCTCCCGAGAGTGAGGTTCTTGGGGGCCCACAGATTGTTGCTGCCTCGCTCTCTGTGGCTGCTGCTGCCTCCCACTCTGATGCTTCTCCTCACTGGAGGTCCTGAAACCTGACTGGATGAGGCCCAGACAGATCTCTGCACACAGGTTCCAATGTCTCCTTCCGCGAGACCTGCCAAGCCTCCCCAACCTTCCTACAGTCCCTGACATGCCACTTGAAGGTTGGCTCTGTGCTAGCCAACCCTTGACACCCAAACATATTTCTGGCCTGCTCCCAGGTGTCAATGGCAGTGCCCATGGTGTCCCACCCTCCCCTTGGAATAAGGCTCTCACCTCCCCTTGGAATAAGGCTCTCACCTCCCCTTGGAATAAGGCTCTCACCTCTGATGGCTGCTGTTTGCAGCCAGCCTTGACCTCCCAACCCTTCACTGTCTCCATATAACTGGCGAGGCTCCGACAGCCCTTGATCCCTGTGCACCTCTTACAAAATTCTATTGCTCTGTAAAATTTTAGTCAATTGCCTGATTAACAGGCTTAATTACCTTGCTGCCACATCGCAGCAGCTGGTCCTCCTGCCATGCTGGTCACCCTTCGGAAAATCTGAAACTGACATCAAGGCATCGGACTTCCATTCCGATGCCATCTTTCATTATTTTACCAGACATCCGCCTCCTAATGTGCCTCCCACTCACGGAAAATTCAGCCTCTGGACTTTGTATGCAGAAAAAATGCTTTGCACCCTCATTCTGGTTTTCCAATGGGTATTTAATGAAGATATTTTCCCTGGTGAGCAATGTATCACTGCTTGATGCAACTACATGCCATGGATTGAATGTAGAGGTTATTTTAAAATAAATTTAAGCATAGGTTCTCAGTACTGCACTGACCATCTAGATGAAGTGGAGTCAATGAAAGTTGTCCTCATGCAATCCCAGGTAGGTCTCCATGGATCTGCACACAGCTGTTTGGGTAAGGATGGGTGCATGCACTGTGCCTCTGATCTAAGTGAACCGACCTTCCTGTTTCCTCTTACGCTCAACTTCCTCTTCTCCACAAAATTCAATTACTGGAGAACACCCAGATCAATTCTTGTGTTCAGAACTCAAGTTGTGGCAATCAAAAAGTACAGCTTTAGAATTTGCTTCCTGAAAGGCCAGCACTTGACTGGTTTTTAACATCTATTTCACATGGATGAGCTGAGTGCATTCCCAGAGAGAAGATTGGAAAATCTCCCAAGTATTCAATTTACTCTAAATAGTATTAAATTTTCCACTTAGATGAAGTTCTTGCACATTTTGTCAGAAAGCTCTTTGGGTTGGCTCAGAAAAAACAGGCTGAAACCCCAATGCAGTGCAATTCAATAGCGATCAGCAAAATGGAGCCCTGCCTGATATCTCTGACTGCACACGCCCACAAATCCAACCAGTTGGAAAATCGATACTCATGATTTTAAGCGGTTGGAATGGCAAAATATATTCCCATTCTTCCCTGTGCACAGATGGAAAAATAAGGGGCTGGATTTTATGCAGCCAGTGGGAGTCACGATGCCGGGCCAGAAAGGCGAGGGAAACCCCACCTCGGCCAGTTGGGGGACCCAAAGCTGCATTTAAAGACATTCAGGCAATTAACTGCCCAGTGCCAGGGACTAAATTCCGCCCAAGGTGTGCATATGCTTCAGTATTTTTACCTTTCCTCTTGAATATGAATACATAATCAGAAGAGGCTACTCGTGGGCCCAGGTAAAGGGATGTGCTACTATAATTAGGGGCATTCAATGTATTTTGGGCAACAGCCCACAAACTGGAAATGAAAATAAAATCGAAAAATCCAAGATCCAGTACAAAAAAAAAGAATGTAGCACATGGGCTGGATTTTAAGAAGCCTTCGATGTCGTGATCCGTGACGGGGTGGGGGTGGGGCCTGAAAATGGCTCCGGATGAGGCCCACCATGGACCATGATGCCAGCAGGGTCCGGCCCAATCCTCCCGGCGTCGGCAAGACTCCGTGGCGCCCCACCCCACTCCCCCCACTACTGGGTGACAGGACCACGATTTACATATTCAAATTAATAAAATTAATAAATTAACTCACCTGAGATTAAGGGCCCGCCACAATCATCGGCGTGGCGGCCGGAACTCCCGCGCCTTCAGATTTCCTTCCGGGGAAACGAGGCGCGACACTGGTGGGGAGGGGGAAGGAGGTAAGATTATCAGTGCGGGGGAGGGGGGGCGTTGATGGGAATGGGGTCAAATACACGGACTGGGTGTAGGGGATGGTGGGAAAGGTTGAACCTTAAACTTTGTGCAGTTTGGGGGGCAAGGTCAGATGTAAAAGGTAAGTGTTTTGGGGGGAAATAGGCAAATAGTTATTGTAATTGTTATTGCAAAAGAAATGTATTTATTTAATTTGGTGTCTATTTCTTTAAATATTTAAATAAGCCAGCAGGGCTGGCTGCCCTTTAAAAATGGCGTCAGCGTCCATGCATAGGCAGCTGATGCCAATGCCGGGGACGGACAGCCCGCTCCCTCCACATGATTGGGAGGGGGCAGGCTGCCCCGGCTATTTAAATATGCCGCTGCGCTTAAGATCGCGGTGGCTATTTGGCGTGCAGCCCGCGCAGGTGACCAGCCATTTTTTGAGCTTGCCATCAAGATTGGCAGCTGGCTCATAGAATCCAGCCCCATGTTTCTAAACTGGGTACAACATGCATGTCATTGTATATTGTACCTCAAAACAAATTTAAATATTTTGATGAAAATATACTACCTATATGGCAATGGGAGCAGTATATCCACTTTGGAAACATTTATAGTTGAGCACAATTCATTTTTGATGTGCATTTGCAACTAAATAGAAAATGTGGAACTCTTACCATTTGCACAAGATTCTAGCAGCCCTGAGAAGCTCTCAAACTGCTATTATAGGTGAGGTCCTCCATGTTGTAACTATATATATTCCAAGACCATGCTCATGTGGCATCACATAATGCAGAGCATGTTCAAACCTCGCCTAGAACTGCATTTGAGTTGCAGCAACTACTTAGGAGCACTGGAACAGGAGTAGGCCCTTCAGTTTCTCAAATCCACCCCACTTTTCAATCAAATCATGGATGACCATGTCTCAACTCCATTTACTTGTCACTCTCCATATTATTTGATACCCTTACCTGACAAAAATCTATCAATCGCTGTCTTGAAAATTTCAATTGAACCAGCATTCACAGCTGTGAGTGAGTTCCAGAATTTCATTATCTATTGTGCAAAAATGTGCTTCCTGAATTCACTGTTAAATGGCCTAGCTCAAATTTAAGATTATGCCGTTTTGTTTTCCAGGAAGCCCACACATAGACTGTGGGTGCTTGCAGTCCATATTGTAGTGAGTCCAATTAAAAGCAAGGCAGCCACATTTCCTTGGCTGTTTCTGCATTCCCTCACTGCTAACTCCAGCCACGGTCCTGCATAACAGCTCAAAAAGAGTTTGGAACCCAAATATCCTAATCTGGGATTTTTTTCCAGTTTTTTAAGGGGTGAAGCTTTCATCGCCCCTTCTAAAGCTACAGGTGCAGAGTGAGAGGTCTCCCACTTCCCTGGCCCAGATGGGTCCTGTATGTCGAGAGACCAGCATGTCCAGTGAAATGAGTTGTGCCAGATTCCAGAAGGGTACACGGGGATATTCTTTTTGAGGGAAGTGGGGGTTCTTGGAAAGATCGCCCCCCCCCCCCCCTTTTTCCAGCCAATGGTGGTCAGCTGCTGGAGTTTCTGGCAGCAGGGGGGCTGATGAGGACCCACGGTGTGCTCATTGTGACATGGGTGCCTGCTAGCTGCATGCAAATAAGTTGCCCTTTCACTAATCCCGCATACTCCAATGAGGTCAGTACTTTGGGGCACCAGATGATATATGATCCCATCATTATTGCAGGAATTTTAACTTCTTTTTGGGAATGAGATCTGCACATGTCCAAATACACCATGCATAGAGATCTCCAAAAGGCTATTTAAATGTTCAGACAGTATGGAGGGGAGAACGTCCATTCTCTAAACATTTAAAATAAAGCCATGTAAGTCTGCCAAGTGTTCAGGAATCTAATCAAACCCATGAACACCTTACAAACCATGTTTGATGTCATCATGGATTTACATTTCAATTGGTGTCAAATTGGAGCACTTTTGGACTACCATCTGCACGGAGTCTCACTCTGGTTCACACCTGAGTCAGCTTGGGCCCTGACACCAGATTTATCCTGCCAATTTCGGGCCGGTGTGAAGCTCAAATTGCTTTGCACCAATGCTAAACTACCACTGTAAATGCACCCTTCAAGAATTGTTTAAATGATGCAACATAGCCTCTTTCTTCCCACAGTCTGTCCATTCCTGAAATGAATTCACAAAGCTTCTAATGATGAGATCTGAGGATGCATATTGGTCAGCTCAGGAAATAAACATGCCTGTTTGTTGATTGGTAGTAACAGAGGAAATGGTCTTCAATGTATTGTGGCACTGCAATGTGAAACCCATTGGTCAAAGCTCCAAGCATACTTCTAAAACAAATATCAGACAGACTTTTTATCTATTTGCTGCTGCCGTCATATAATCTAGACACAGACTTACCAAATAGTTTGTTCTTATTTTGCCTGTTTATATTTGTAATTTCTGCATTGTGTTTTGTAAAATGTCAGTATTTTAAATGCATTGTGTATACAAATTACTGTAACCAGGGCCTTCATTGCCCATCTTAATCAGGCCCATGCAGCTATTCCGGACAAACCAGTTCAATTTTAATTTCTTTAACTTGTTGCTTTTCTGCTCATCCAATGCAGTGTGCTATGGTCAGCTGTGAGCAAAGTATGATTCGTGCTCTCAGGTGGCTACCAGTGGTTACTTTGGGATTGGAAGTGGCAACTTTGACTTCTTTTCACTGGAGGAAAACATTGGTCTCAGCTGCGTTTGTCCCACAAAAGCACAACTGAAATCAGGCATTTTTCACACAGAACATCGGTCTGAATTTAGTGATCCCATCGTGGGTCCCAGCGGCAGAACTGGAATTGGATGCTGTCATCGTCCGTGACGCGTGCGGCTGGCTGACCATGATTGTGCGGCGGACAGCCACTTACCATCATGGAGGTGCAAGGCCCATCCAATTACGCGATGGGGGCAGGCTCTGAGGCACTGATTTCAGCATCAGATGACTCCAGATCAGGAGCTGGTGTCATAGTAAAAGTGCTGCCATCCCTGGTTGTATTGCTGTCTTTGAGAGATTCACTGATTCTGGATTGCCATTGGACCCAGTGTTGTAACTCCTGGACACCCCCCATCCAGAGAACGACGGCACACTATGATGAGATCTGGCACCTCCCTGGAGATTATCTTCCAGGCTACAAGGGAAGGGTGGGTGGTCCTCTGTCCCAGGGATGGCAAGAAGAAGTCCTCCCACCTGACCAAGTAAGCCTAGATGGAGATTGCAGAAGAGGTCAGCAGCTGTGGGGGTCACCACCCAAAGATGGGTGCAATGCAGAAAAAGAGTCAATGACCTCCTTTGCTCTGTCGAGGGAGTGCTCCATACCTCTTTCCTCTTTGGGGCTTGCATGTAGCTATGCAGCAGGCAGCGTGTCATGGTGAGGGAGTCACCACAAAAGCTCTGAAAAAGGGGGTTAGGCATTACCATATTCTGCCAGATGCATCGCTGCATCTCAGCCACAGGCCACCTTCTTTCACAGCTCATCCCCATTACATCCCCTGAGAGCATACATGGGAAAAAGCCATATAGGAAACCCCAGCAGGGGACGAGGGGGTGCCACTAGCAGAACCGCTTTCTTGCTCATCCTGCAACGACTTACTATCTCCCTCTTTCCATTTGCAGGACAAGCGGGCCCAGAACAACAAGGAGATCTGAAGGACCGGTGGAGGAATTCCAGATATATGGTCTCTGTCAATGGCTGAGGAGGAGGCACTGGAGCTAGTGGGGACCCAGGGTGGCTGCTCAATAGCCGATGATCCGTACAAGAGAGTGAGGATTGTCTACATTTGGCATTCAACACACTTCTGGAGATCCACATCTTGCATGGATATCATGACAAGATCTTCACTGCCTAACTACACTTGTTTGTGTTTTCTCATGCAGGTCGGCATCTGCGGGATGCCAACCGAAGTGGGACAGGTGTCAACCTCTGAGGAGGAGTAGTCAGAAGATGCACCGTCACATGACTGTCCTGTACCTTCTGCCAGCGCTGATACTTTCTCCTCAATAGGTTTCTGCTCGGCCTGAGTATCAGGGTCACAAGCTGGTGAGAGCATCACACACCCGCCAAGCAGCTGGCTGAGGCTGTGACAGTCAAGGACACTGATAGTCTAAGGACTATGGGTGGTCAGGCCCATGCTGAGCCCCAGGCTGATGAGAAGCCTCTGGTGTCGACAGGACAGGGCATGCTGGAGTTGCGGACAGAAGTAAGGCAACATCTGGCAGAGCTGCCAGGGCCATGTGTGGCCATGAGCGTCGATGGAGGAGTCTATCCATTCCACGAGTGCTGCCATGTTTCAAGTGTGTGAGCGCATGGCTTCCTCCATCGAGAGGCTGGCAACTCTCATGAAGAACCAGATCCCACAATGCATGCAGACCTGCACACACCAACGCAGCAGTGGCAAGGCAAGAGAAGGATGAGGCACCTGGAGTCTTCTCCAGCTCATTGTTCTTCTCTGGACAGCAGGGAGGTTCAAGTGAGCCTTGAAGGGGAGGAGGAGAGGCTGACCTCCACAGCTGGGGGCTCCCCTCGTGGACAGTGGCTCCTCAGCCCCTCCGGCAGTGAGCCCAGCTCCAGTAGCCACGATGCCTGAGGAGAGTCCTACACCAGTGCAGGAAACACTCAGGCAGCCGGGGCCCTCCAGGCTTCAGGCAGCCAGAGAACAGTCGCCGAAGCCATCACAGGCCAAGAGGTGTACTGATCAGCAGCCTGCCTCTAGCCCAGCTGCGATCGCAGTGGCTACACCTCGTAGAAGCAATTGAAAACGTATTAAGAAAAGCACCCAGAACACCTGGGGTTTCACGGGTATTTTATATTTGCCATTTGTGTTGTGTTATAAAGTTCTATCATTATTAGAGTTCACATTCATTGTTGAAAAATGCTTAGTCTTTCATGCCTTAATTGTGAGATGCTGCCTTCACCCTTCCTCCCTCATGGGGCTGCCCGAGTAGGCACAGACCTCTTTTGGTGAGCATCTCAGATGTGCCAGAGTGCATGGTTAAGCTGGACAGTAGGCACGGAATTCAGGTAGAAAGGAGACAACTGGCTGAATGCACTGAGGTGAGTCTTTATTGAGTTTACTTTGAAAGATCATCATGGTGGTTGGAAGTGGGTAAGTATGAGGTTATCTCTTGCCTCCCTGACCTGTCGCTCAATGTGCCTGTCCTCTGGTGCAAGGGCTTCAACATGCAGTGCAGCCTCTCATCACCCTCCTCCGCATTCTCCTCATCAGTTCAGGACTGGTGATCAATCAAGTCCTCTCCAGGCAAGGCCTCCCACCTCTGCAGTGCTAGATTGTGCAGAGCACAGCAGACCACCACAATATCCAAAACCCTCACTTGGGCATATTGCAGGGCCTCACTGGATCAATTGAGGATCCGGAATCTCATCTTCAGCAGCCCAATGGCCTGCTCGATGGTCGCTCGGGTGGAGCCATGGCAAATGTTGTACCTCTCCTCTGCTGCATTGTGAGGCATCCTCACAGGTGTGAGTAGCCATGTCTTCAATGGGTAGCCCTTGCCCCCGTGAATCCATCCCTGAAGGAAGTGTGAGGCCTGAGAAGCCATTGCATCTGGGACTGTTGACATACGTAGGCATTGTGGCTGCTGCCCAGGAACCTGCAGAGAATGTTTTCGGTGGTTGCAGACTAGTTGAATGTTGATGGAATGGAAGCCCATCCTGTTGATGAAGGCGGCTTGCTGCTCTGTTGGAGCCTTGATGGCCACATGTCTATCACACCTTGCACCTGGGGGAATCCAGTGATCACCCCGAAGCCGATGGCCCTCTCAGCCTGACTGTCAGGGTTGGTCCTGTTGTGGCCATAGTCACCGGCCCTCTTGAACAGGACTTTGGTTACCTCCTTGATGCACTGACGGGCTGCTGCCTGGGAGACCCCACACATGTCCCTGGTGGATCCCTGGAAAGATCCAGGCATAAAAGTTGAATGCCATAGTGATCTTCACTGCCACTGGCATAGGGCGACCACTAGATCCCACAGGTCACGACTCATCCTGCAGCATGGAGCATAAGTCGGTGATGGCCTCCCTGGAAAGCTGCAGTCTTCACTGACACTGCCGCTCGGACATTTGGAAGTAGCTGATTCGAGCCTGGTACACTCTCTGGCACAAGTGGGCCCTTCTTGGCATGGCTGCCGACTGTTGCCCTCATGGTGGAGCTTCACGGGCAGACACAGCTGCCTCCTGGCCCTCCCTCCATTGGAGGTGCTGCATCATGCCACGGGGATCCACACAGACAGGGTGTAAGAGACCCACACCAGGTGATCAGTAGGCCTCCAGAGTGCTGTCCTTGCAGAGACGAAGTTGCCTTGGCATCGTTGCCTTTGCTACTCCTCTTTGCTTATGCGCTAAAGGCCCTCAGAGCTCACACTTGCTGAGAGCCAGCTTACACTGAGTAGTATTGCCGCCCAACCCTCTCACCCAGTGGTATGGCCGCCCAACCCTCTCACCTAAGACCAAGCCTACCTGGTCCTGCCATCCGAGACCATGCCCACCCATGCAATGTTCACAGCACTGCAGGCTGACAATGGCCAATGCTCTCCCCTCTTCTCCGATCCAATGCTCGTCATGATTGCCTTGCCTCAGTGCCGCCACCTTACAATGGCCGGGGATCCGAAGGCACGTGAGGGCCACTCGCGTTCACTTAATTCCAAATCCCCCATTGATTCTCAATCAATTGCAGGAATGTATTACAACAACCTGTTTAGCAATTTAAATGGCAGCCCTGTTGCGTTGGTTCAGCGACGCCACCTTAGAGCTTTCCAGCCACTGACTAAATCCAGAACTGACACCATGACGTTGGATTTCCAGACAGGCACATCTGACGCTATTCTCCAGTCCCCACACCTCCATTCCCACTCCAAACGGCCTCAAACATTTCTGCCTGTCATGTGCATCAATTCCCAAGGGCCTGAAGATATATCGTTACTAAATTGGTGAATGGCACTCTTCCAATGGATTAGTAATTCATTGCACCATTTGGTACTAAGCTATAGCGACCTGTATTAACTGATTTCTACTGGAAAATCTATAACTGGGTTAAATGTCTCCAGGTTAAGGAAAGAATGGTCAGTTGGAAAGTGTATGTGTCGGTTTGTAGGGCAAGGTTTGCAGTCGGTTCAGCTGGGATGTCCCTCTCTGTACTGAAACACACTGGCAGGATTTTTAGGCTGGGAATGGAAGCTGACGGGCAGCGTGCCGGTTCCCCGGCTCCATCCCCCTTACGGGTCACTGTCTCAGAGGCAGGATGGCGGGGGATAGAAGGGCTACCCATCTGCAAGCAGTTTAGTTGCCTGGAGACAGCCTCCCGGAGGCAGAGCAAGGGGACCAGCGCTCCAGGCAGGCTTAGAAGACCCACTGCCTGCCAGGGTTCAGCAGCAGCTGCAGGCTGTCCTGTGGATGGGATCCCCCCCATAATGGTGGCCTGGCTGCAGAATTGATTTTTTATGATACATTTGAAAAAGTTGGAGAGAGTGTACCTCCATTTTCGAGCGCCCTTTCCCTCACTTACCTGCCATAACATCCTGGTGCTGTTTTGAAGCTGAGGGCCTCCTATTGGCCCTCCAGCTTCGAGACCCCACCTGGCACCCTTAATTGGACAACTAGTCTGCTCTCTGTCCATTAGTTGGTCAATTCGAGGACACTCACAGGTGAGTGACTGTTTCCCACACAGTGCGGGCTTTTGACCTCCATTTGAGCCTGATGGCGGGGTTTAGGAGCCCGCTGGAAATTCCTGCCCACTGTGTCGGTACACATAAGAAGAATGGTCACTTGGGTGAATACTACAAGTCCCCAGTGCTCATGGGGCAGTTCTCCAAAATAAGTCGGCACCTTTTGAACAGGAGGGAAGAAAACTGCACAAGCCTAAAAAGGCAAATATAGTCCCTTGGCAGAAACCAATCAAATCTTGTTCTGTTAAGTGTGTAGGCCAAAAATTCTGTGGTGATTCTGCTGGTCTCCTGTTGCAAATCTGGCAGGCAACAGACAGAGCCACCAGGCAAATATCATAAGTGGCCGTTTTTAGCTGTTTACATTATTTAGTTGGGGGTTTCACTGGTCTCCCATCGGAATTACAGGAGGCAACTAGTTGACCCCGCCAGAATTTCAGGGCCAGAGTATTTTCTCTCAAATGTTCATTTTTATGTTACACAGTTCATATTTTCAATATTAGAAATACTATTCTGTTAATTGCTCATTTACCTGATAGAGTCTAATCAATGCACACATTGTAAATATATTGTCTAAAAGTAATTTACATCAAGAAACTGGGTTTAAAGGATGGCTGTTTCTAATCAACAGCATTTTGTCTCAAAAATGCCTTGAAAATCTATAAACAGCAGCAAGATTAACCTTAAGTATAATTAGACTGGGGAAAATATCAGTACAGCGCCAATTCAAAATAATCCACTGCGAATATATTTAGAATCCTCACTGACAACCTCGTAATGAATAACAGGGAGTATTCATACAGAATTTCACGTCAGGAGATGAAATGGATTGGTAGTATTGATAATTGGGTGCATTATACCTGAACTGTAATGATTTGATGAACCTAAAAACTCCCCATGTTTCTTCTATTTTTATGCATTTCTACCCTCATTACTGAGTCAGCGGCGCTTGAGATGGCTTGGCCATGTGAGCCGCATGGAAGATGGCAGGATCCCCAAAGACACATTGTACAGCGAGCTCGCCACTGGTATCAGACCCACCGGCCGTCCATGTCTCCGCTATAAAGACGTCTGCAAACGCGACATGAAATCCTGTGACATTGATCACAAGTCGTGGGAGTCAGTTGCCAGCGTTCGCCAGAGCTGGTGGGCAGCCATAAAGACAGGGCTAAAATGTGGCGAGTCGAAGAGACTTAGTAGTTGGCAGGAAAAAAGACAGAAGTGCAAGGAGAGAGCCAACTGTGCAACAGCCCCAACAAACAAATTTCTCTGCAGCACCTGTGGAAGAGCGTGTCACTCTAGAATTGGCCTTTATAGCCACTCCAGGCGCTGCTTCACAAACCACTGACCACCTCCAGGCGCGTATCCATTGTCTCTCGAGATAAGGAGGCCCAAAAGAAGAAACCCTCATTTTCTTAAATGCTCTAAGAGGGATTTCCCTCGCCACCCCCCCCCCCCCACCAGCCCCCTGCCCAATGCTGATATCTTATGTCAAAATGAATGTTTCAGTGCCCACCTTTATTTTCAATGAACTTAAAAAGATCTCCCTGTCTTTCATTAACCAGAATGCAAATACAATTAACACTTTCTATGGTGAAAATTGTTTATGAAAAGATCATTCCAAATTTCCCTGTAGCAGTCGCATCTTCTGTTATCTCACCACTATCACATCTAAGTTGTCCCCCTTTCATAATAGTGACTTTAAGAGAGACACAAAGACCATCCCGAACAATCCGGCAACTGTATTAAAAGATCATCAAAGTGCTCTGAAGCAGGTCTGCACTGTTAAGCTTAGAACATGCGGTGCCTGGCAATGTAATGCCCTTTTTGATTGATGCTGTCAAATTCATGTTGTGTGCTTTGCTAGTCTACAATCAATACCTCTATTCTTAGCTCTGTAAGTGCTTACAGGGAAAATGCCACACTACAAATCTGAACAAGATTAGCATACTAATTCACTTTAACTGAAGCTTAAATGAAGTGATTTTAACACACAAAGGCCAACCAACAATGAAAAAGAAGCAATACCACAATACCAAAAAAAACCTGCAAACAAGCCAAAAAAAAAACCTGGAAAGAGCCTGAGATAAATGAAATAAAAAGAGGCTGCTAAAAAGAGGGGAATAAACTGAGAATTTGAGAGCAACAATAACACAGAAAAGAAAAGGAAAACTTAGCACATAACAGCCTTTTAAAAACCTAGGTTCTGAAATTACACCATGATATATAAACATTAAACAATATGTGGCTGAAATATTTCTCTTGTGTTCCCTAAGAACAAGTAACTAGTTGAAAGTAAAGAGTCTAACGCATCTGGCAAAGCAGTGCAGACACATTTTAGTGGAACACATAAAATGCGCAAATAGTGAATCTCATCTAAATTATTACAGGTTCAAAATAAATGAAGGCCAGAACTTACTACAACAAAAAATTCTCAGGAATTGAAAATGGTTAAATTAGTAACAGGTAAGAATACATCGAAATACATGGTCCACTAAGGCATACATAATCAATTTAAAAAAGTGTTCTATGCAACAATCAGATAAATGGCATAGTGGATTATAAATAAACTGAAAATGAGTCCGGCACTGTCCTAGGAAAGCAGAGAGACTTGACTAACAAGCTCTACCTTATCCTAGAGAAGAGTAACTGAAACAGATTGTTGAAAAAGACAGCCCTTTCTTACAATGCCTCCATAAACAAATGGTGCACAGAACAACTATTATCAACAATAACTTGCATTTATATAGTGTGTCATGCACGCAAGAAGTGTGATGATACCAACAGTCATGCACAAAATCTGAAGAGTTATAAAAACTGACTTTTTCTTTTAAAAAAATTAAATTTTCTTTCAAAAAAGTGAAAAACACTCCAAAATGGCTGCAGATGAAAAGGCTTGGCTTTTGTGTATTCAAACTATCTGACAAGGACAAAGGTCAAATCTTCAAAGCCAAAAGATGTCAACTGAATCCATCCTACACCCATCCTAAAACATTCCAGAATTGAATGTCTCCTTCTGAAACAAAGAAGGTGTGAAGTAGAAATGTCCTGGGCCATTGTGCGATCACCATGGGGAAGAGACCAGATCATCTCCTACCAGGAGGTGAAAAGTAACACAGCTTTACCTTAAAAAAGACAGCCTAGAGAGAGAGACACCGGAGAAAGAGAGAGAAGAAAAGCAACATCCAGAAGCTTATTTTCCAGCAAACCAGAAGGCATGTGTATTGCTGTAGAATGCTACATCTACACTAGACAGTAGTGAACTAGAGGTAATCCACCGTCTTCAACTGAACTTTCAATCAAGAGAGAAATCTACAATCATCTCAGGCCTGCACCTAACAAGAACTCGATTTTCAAGAGAATTCAATATTGTGACCGCCCCCCCAACTAAAAATCACTTTCCCCTTTTTCCCTCTCTATCTGTTTCTTGTGTGTGTGCGAGCAAATGCGTGAGTGGATGTGGTTCCGACAATTTCAGGGTAAAGCGTATTGATCAATAAACAATTGATTTTCTGTTTTTAAAACTGTAGCTATAGAAAACCTGTTGCTGTCACAAATAAAACACCAAAGGGGTTAAACCGAAATAACAAAACACACTTGCTGCAGTCAGGTGGGGAGTTGAACAATGGGAATGACCCACATCGCACCACGTGGCTGTAACAAGTGCCTTTAATGTAGTAAAATGTAGTAAAGGATTTGGGTAGCAAGGTTGTAGATGCACTGAATTTTATTGAGGTTGGAAGATGGGCGACCAGTCAATAAAGCACTGTAATAGTCAATTCTGGAGGCAACAAAAGCACAGATGAGGGCTTCAGCAGTTGTTGGGCTAGGGCAGGGAAAGAGATGAGTGACAGATTCAATGTGTACAGTGACAACAGGAGGTGGAAGTATATGTTCTTGGTGACAGAAAAGATATGAGATTTAAAGCTCAGCTCAGGGTCAACTAGGATGCAAGGATTGCAAACAGAAAGTGGCCAGGGAGGGAGATGGAATCAATGGTTAGGGAACAGAGTTTGTGCTGGGGGCCGAAGACAATGGTTTCAGTCTTTTCAATATTTAATTGAATATTTAGGGCGGCACAGAGGCGCAGTGGTTAGCACCGCAGCCTCACAGCTCCAGGGACCCGGGTTCAATTCTGGGTACTGCCTGTGTGGAGTTTGCAAGTTCTCCCTGTGTCTGCGCGGGTTTCCTCCGGGTGCTCCGGTTTCCTCCCACAAGCCAAAAGACTTGCAGGTTGGTAGATAAATTGGCCATTATAAATTGCCCCTAGTATAGGTAGGTGGTAGGGAAATATAGGAACAGGTGGAGATGTGGTAGGAATATGGGATTAGTGAAGGATTAGTATAAATGGGTGGTTGATGGTCAGCACAGACTCGGTGGGCCGAATGGCCTGTTTCAGTGCTGTATCTCTAAACTAAACTAAACTATTTAATCCATTCAATAATGAACAGGAATAATGGATATAATACAAGATTCCTGAAGGGTTGGGGAAGTGGTGGTGAGGTGTTGTCAGCATGCATGTGGAATCTATTTTTTCAGATGATATCACTAAGGGACAGCAAGTAGATGAGAAATAGAAGGGGGCCAAGAATAGATTCTTGGGGTTCCAGAGGTAATGGCATAGGAGCTGCAAGAGAAGCCATTGGAGGAGATTCTCTGGCTACAACTGGATACACAAGAATGGAACCAACTCAACTGGATAACATAAGAGAGGCATTCGAGGAGGATGGTGTGATCAACCTTGTCAAAGGCTGCACACAGGTCAAAAAGAATGAGGACAGATACCACAGTCATTGTCACAGAGGATGTCATTTGTGGCTTTGATAAGGGCAGTTTCAGTGCTGTGGCAGGGACTGAAACCTAATAGAGGAGGTGCTAAGTGCACTAGTTCCTCAGCGTGCTAAGAATTACGCTGACAACCAATTTAAGATTGTCAGTAAGGCTCACACTGTGGCACATTTGCGTGTACTGGAAGTTACATATATTAATCCACAGGGCCCTGTTCTTTGCAGACAGAAAGAACATGTACGAACATTGCGCCTGTTTCAGCTAAATAAAATAAGTGACAGCCATTCGCTAGTTCATTCTTCAGGGCAACGCCTTGACCAATCAGAGTCAAGCTGCCTGGTTTAAATTTCAAACAAAGCTTGGCAGTTAACTGTCAGTCACTGTAAACTGGTGCATTCTCCAAGACAATGCCTCCACCAATCAGAGTCCACTTGCCAACCAATCAGCACTCTCTTCTCATAGAGTATAAAGTTGTTGTTTTCCCTTACATTGGTATTCTGGCGGATTGTCCTGATGAGTGCAAGACAAAAAGCTTCGACATGTCTCTATTTTCAGCAATACTCATGTTCTGTACTACCAAATGACTATTTATATATATAAGACATTAAATAACATAGATTAAGTAAATGCAGAATATTACTTCAATGTGCAGTAGTCTCAAAGGATACTTGGATAGAAAGTTAAATAAGTAAAAGTGAATTGAAAGCAGAAATTCTTAACACAAAGGACATTTTTTTTTAATTGACTGATAAGGTACTTGGCAACAAAAATGTTCAGGGATGTTCAGGAGTTGCTACATAGGCTGGGTGAGTTTGACCACTGGAGAGTTCAGTTTGATTGGGTAAAGGTTTTTTAAAAATTATCATTGACTTTTTTTTTTACCTGCTTCTTGACTTTCCTTGCTTACTCTTTCCAACCATAGCAACTGAGGTGAAGAGCCAAGGACCAATCATAAAGAATGCTGCGGCAGACAGAAAATCACATGGGGGGTGGGGGGGGGGGGGGGCGGTGACTGGGGGCAGGGACACAGCTAGATGCCTGAAAGCTCCTTGAACGGAAAAGTCAAAGCAAACTGTACACAGAAAAAAGGATTGAGAAAGAGAACAGGGCATAACAAATCATTAATTGCTCCATCAAATGATTCTGACAAGTCTGGCAATCTAATAACTAGCAGCTGTTGTGCATTGTTGTCAAGTCAAGAAACAACTACTGATAACTACAGATGTTGGCATGCTTTTACAGCTGACTGACAAATAAATCCTATCGTCTGAGAGTAGAAATAAATCATAATTAATCACATTAAAGAGCCTAGTTTTTCATTGGTTCTATCGCAACATTTATGAATTTTTGGATATTTGCTACATGGATTTTGGACATATTATTAATTATTTTAATTAACAAGTGAATTTGCAATTGAAGGATAGAGCCAAAAAATGAAAGGGTTCCAATATTTCAAATCATACTTGAAAATTGAGAATGCTGACTGTACCGCTTCATAAAAGACAAATGGTTTATACACTATCTTGCAGGCCTCCACCTGCCAAGAATGAGGCACATTAATTTCGCCACATGGACATTAAATTTCAAATTGTTGCTGGGAAGAAGAGAAGGCCTGTGACAAGGGGTTGCCAGGCCCTTGGCTGGAAAGACGTTTTTGCATATTAACAGACAGTGCTTGGAACAAAGGAGCTATCCCTTGCTTTAATACAATCCACAAACAGAGGTGGTCAAACCAGTTAGTCACATGACTAACCTGCTTGGCAGTCTGGTTTTTTTTCTGAATTGTAAGTTTGAACTGAGAGTCTGCAAAAAGCTGTTGGCTCCTGGATTGAAAAGACCTCTCCTGGCTGGCTCGCCATAGCCTCTCCTGTTGGCTCCCATCTCTTTCTCACCGAACTCCAAAATTCACTGAACACACACGAACCCCAAGAGAGAAAAATCTCCTCCAGTGAACAAGGTTTAAGAAGAATATTGGGCTCCAACGAGAAGCATGATCTACGTACAATCAAGGACTCAACAGCAAGCTCGAAGTACAGTAACAAAAAACCCTCTTCATATATTGCCTCAAATTTTCCACTTTATTTTTCTTCTGCTCATTTACGTCTCTATCTGCATCTGTGTATCGCGTATGCATGCTAGCGTGGGCACGTCATGTATCTGTAGGCGTTAACCGAATTAGAGTTTAAGTTTAAGTTTAATAAATTTCAATCTTTCTTCTTTAAACCTAAGAAAGCTTGTGTGTGCTGGTTTCTTTGCCTTATAATTGGAAAGTGGTGAACAAGGATTCACCAAGGGGGAACTAAAAACATGGTGTACTTAAAATTAAACCCTGTTACAGTAAGACCAGGTGAAAGCTGAAAGGGAACCCCAGACCTCTTTCTCACCTGGTTGTAACAGAAATTTGGGTGCTAGCATCTGGGATTTTACCCACAGACAAATGAGTGAAATTGGAAGTGGGAAGCCAAATTGTTCCCAATCAAAAAGAGCAAGATTTCAATACAGGTTTTCTTGTGGTTGTGTGTGATTGAATACTAACATGTCTGCAATTGAAGCTAATAGCTCTCCAAGCCAGGGTGACATAACTTGGGATAGGTTAAAAGCATTGTCTATGGAGGAGCTGAGAAAACTGGCTGATCAGTGTGGGATCACTGTATGTGGCAAGGCTAGGAAGTCTGAACTCCTAAGACGAGTGGCCGACCAATTTTCCCTTGAATCTGAAGAAGCAGAAACAGGATTAGAAGCAGACTCCGACAGGGTATTGTGAGCAAAGATACAACTGGAACAAAGGAAACTTGAATTAGAAGACAGGAAAAGAGAAAGAGAGAGGCAGGAGAGGGGGAAAGAGAGAACCTTCTAGAAAGAACGTGAAGAAAATGAAAAGCTGGAGAGGGAGAGAAAAAGAATATTCCGGAAGGAATGTGAAGAAAGAGAACTGAAGCGGCTTGAGTTAACTAGGGGGCGACAGAGTAACCCCAATGAAAGAATGGCCAATATGGAGGAGCATAATTCAGGGCTGGGAACAAAATTGTTAAAACTAGTTCAATTAATTCCAAAATTCAATGAGGAGGATGTAGAAGTATTTTTGTGTCCTTTGAGAAAACGGCAAGGCAGCTGAAATGGCCAGCTGAGACCTGGCCTCTTTTACTACAAAACAAGCTAACTGGAAAAGCCCATGAGGTTGATTCCCTGTTGCCAGATGAGAGTTCATCAATTTGTGAACTGACCAAAAATGCTATCCTCGGGGCATAGGAATTAGTACCTGAAGCTTATCGCCAAAAGTTTAGAACCCTCAAGAAGCAAGCTAATCAAACTTATCTGGAGTTTGAAAGAAGTAAGGAGCTGGCTTTTGACCAGTAGCTGAGGGCTCTTAAAGTACAGCTCAGCTAAGAGAATCTCGGAGAAAAATTCTGTTAGAGGAATTTAAAAACTCTCTCCCACTCTCCATAAAGATCCATGTAAAGGAGCAGCGGGTCCAGAGAGCCCGACATCGGCCGCTCTAGCTGATGAGTTTGCTTTAATTTATAAGTCAATTTCCCAGGGAAGAACCTTTCCTAATCACCACCAAAGGGTGGGAAGGTGATAGGAGCCCAAGCAGTCCTGGGAGAGAAAGAAAAGCAGGAGACACAGGGGGCCCTCCTCTAGCCGAGAAGGAAGGTGCTATGAGCAGAAGCAAGACCCGGAGACCTGTGCGCTTCCATTGTAATAAAGCAGGACATTTAAAAGCTGATTGCTGGGAACTATAGGGACTACTGGTAGGGTTAATCAGGGCACACCCGCTCAATGAAGAGAGGGCCCTGATGGAAAGTACAGCAGAAAAAGCTATGGCTTTATCTGCAGTAAGCGTGAGATCCAGGAAGCTTATGGCTGCAAGTGCAGGAAAATTTAATGGGATTCCTGATGGATATCAATGTTTTGTGTCTGACGGGAAAGTAACCCCATACCCCTCGAATGGGGCAAGCAAGCCCATAATAATTCGCAGGGACACAGGGGCCACTAGATCCCTTTTACTGGGAAAAGGCCTGACCTTTCCCCCAGAGAGTGCAGTGAACACCAGAATGATGGTGAATGGTATTGGAGGGCAGTGTATGCCTACACCTGTACACTGGGTGCACCTGGAGTGCGACCTAGTTTTGGGACCGGTGACCATAGGGATTGTCCCTAGTTTGCCTGTGGACGGGGTTGACCTGCTCTTAGGTAATGATCTGGCGGGGGTGAAGGTGGTAGCCCCCCCAGTAGTGAAAGAAAGACTGCAGAAGGTCAGAGAGACAGGGCAGTGGCAGGAAATGTACACCTGCGGTTTCCCTAGATGTGTAATGAGTGAGGCCATGATCAAACCACCTCCCCCAGAGGGACTGTATTGGCACTGCAGGCAGATAATCATGAGGTTTGCCTGTCGGAGACTTTCTTTGGAATGTTAGGAGACCCAGGGAATGAATTAAATGCATTTTTCCAACTGAGGCTCAGCGGGCCAACCCAGTATTGCGAGAGTTAGCACAGGCTGCCCAGTCTGAAAGTGAAGCAGAGGGAGTCCCTGATTGCTACTATTTGAAGAATGAGGTACTGATGAGGAAACGGAATTCTCCTCACAGACCTGAGAGCAAGGAGTGGGCAGTAGTTCACCAGTTAGTGGGGCCGCAGAGGTGCCGGACAGAAATATTAAGGGCCCACAAGACTACAGTGGCTATACATGCCGGTATATGAAAGACCAAAGCCTGCATAAGACAGTAGTTTGACTGGCCAAAACTCCACAAAGATGTGGTGGAGTACTGCAAGAGTTGCCACATGCACCAGGTTGAGGGGAAACCCCAACCTACAGTGATATCTGCACCCCTAAGTCCTGTACCGGTGTTAGGAGGACCCTCCAGCAGAGGGCTGGTGATCTGTAATGGACCCCCACTGAGAACAAAAGGGGTTAGGCAGGCACACGGCTGGCAAAAAGTTAGACAGGGAAGGGGTAAAAGTGACCAAGAGGGCATGTTAAGGGAATTCTGGGAGGAATCCCGGATGAAAATCCCTACTGTCCGGTCAGCCAACCCTGAAAATTTTGAAAAGTTAGACCCCACATCCTCCTATGTAAATGCAGACTCTAGAAGCACCCCATCAGAGTTGCTGACAGCATTTAAAGGAACCTGCATAGACAAAGAAAGACCTCTAGCAGGCAGAGAAACCATGAGGGTGATACCTCACCTAGTTAAAGTGCCGCAGGTCAGTGCAGTAGAGTCTGCACAAATACCTGCAGGCATGAATGTCCCAGAGAAATTAGGGGAGATTAACAAAAAATCCTCCCTCACTGTCAGAGATAAAGGGAACCACCCATCCCCTGAAGTCAAAAGCCTTTGCATGACTTAGCAAAGCACTGAGAGTTTAGGATATACCTGTCCACTATTGACTCTTCTGGAAAAAATTCCAATTTAGGGCTAATTAAATCTAAGTTTCTCCCCCGCCCCCGCTCCCCCCCCCCCCCAACCCCTTGGCAGACCTCAACAGGAACAAAGATCCTAGGCAGTCATGGCAACGGGCAAACTGAAGAAAAACTTCCCCAAAGAACCACAATGTTTACTGGGATGCCAAAATGGGGGCAGAAAGGCAATTTTAATAAGCTTTAGGATTTCTGAATGAATGGAAATGAATGAGAGAAACGCATGTTTGTTTTCTGTATCTTATATATTTTTTCTTGACCCTTTTAATGAAGTGCGCTTTTCTCAAATTGCATTTCGTTCCCCTGGGTGTCGAGGTGTCATGCAGGCCTCTACCTGCCAAGAATGAGGCACATTAATTTCGCCACATGGACATTAAATTTCAAATTGTTGCTGGGAAGAAGAGAAGGCCTGTGACAAGGGGTTGCCAGGCCCTTGGCTGGAAAGACGTTTTTGCATATTAACAGACAGTGCTTGGAACAAAGGAGCTATCCCTTGCTTTAATACAATCCACAAACAGACGTGGTCAAACCAGTTAGTCACATGACTAACCTGCTTGGCAGTCAGGGTTTTTTTCTGAATTGTACAGTTTGAACTGAGAGTCTGCAGAAAGCTGTTTGCTCCTGGATTGAAAAGACCTCTCCTGGCTGGCTCGCCACTGCCTCTCCTGTCGGCTCCCTTCTCTTTCTCACCGAACTCCAAAATTCACTGAACACACACGAACCCCAAGAGAGAAAAATCTCCTCCAGTGAACAAGGTTTAAGAAGAATATTGGGCTCCAATGAGAAGCATGATCTATCTACAATCAAGGACTCAACAGCAAGCTCGAAGTACAGTAACAAAAAACCCTCTTCATATATTGCCTCAAATTTTCCACTTTATTTTTCTTCTGCTCATTTACGTCTCTATCTGCAGCTGTGTATCACGTATGCATGCTAGCGTGGGCACGTCATGTATTCGTAGGCATTAACTGAATTAGAGTTTAAGTTTAATAAATTTCAATCTTTCTTCTTTAAATGTGAGAAAGCTTGTGTCTGCTGGTTTCTTTACCTTATAATTGGAAAGCGGTGAACAAGGATTCACCAAGGGGGAGCTAAAAACATGGTGTACTTAAAATTAAACCCTGTTACAGTAAGACCAGGTGAAGGCCGAGAGGGAACCCTAGACCTCTTTCTCACCTGGTCGAAACAACACAATGAAAAGAAGTTTATTTTATGGAAGGTGAAATCAGCAACACAATAAGCATTTTCTTTGTCCTGTAAATGACTGAAGGTGAGAATCTGAGATTTAACAGTTACTGAAGTGAATGTGGGATCTGCTAATTTAAATGCAGAACAGATAAACCTTTCTTCCAGGTGATACCAGCCATCAGTAACACATGGCAACTAGACAACTGCATTTCCTGGATGAAATATTTTCCCAATTGCAGAATACAATGAGGATCTTTAAAAATATTATTATCTTGTATCATCATTATACCCAAAGGATAGTGTCATTTAAATCCAAAAATCAAATCTGTTGTACTTAATATTGCAACAGTATCACTTGAAGACAATTGCACTGTATTCCTAAAAGGAATGCTTTTTGTGCAAGGACCCAACAATGGTACAAGAAAGAGCTATAGTTGCAGCAAGTATTTTTCCCCTCGTGTTCTCAAATTTCAAATGGAGCATTTTTTTCAGCAGAACACACAACCATGTCACTTCAAAGAACTGACTGTCCTAAATGGAGTTTTTTTTTTAATTGGTAGATGCTTCGCAGAACCCATGGTCATGACTTCAGTCAGTTCAAAAAACTGACTGCATCAGACTGAGTATTTGTTATTTTTGTTTAAATTGGTGGATTGCTAGCGGAACCCAAGGCTGTGACTTCCCTGAACTGACTGAGCCAGATAACGCTGTTGCTATCCAAACGAACAGCTAGGCATTCCATAATATGGAGCTGGTATATCAACTTCCACAAAATAAATGAGCACTGAATCAACACAGGCTAGTGACTGATCCCAGCACCTTACTGGTCTGCATGGTTTAGTTTACACTGTATTGATCAGCTAAGTAAGACTATAGTCAAGGAAGGCACAGCAAATAGGTGCCTGGGCACAGAGAAGTAAACAGAAAAATATGCGACAAAGGAAATAGATCCTGAAACTGGGACTTGCAAGAAATACAGACATTTGAGTGAAAGTAACTAAAAAGCTCTGTTTCATTGTTAAAAATATTGTTGCGAGCTTTTCTGCATGAGACTTCCAGTGGCGACTGGAAGTTTCCTATATTTAGCAACTACCATAGCTAATGAGTGAAGAAAGGCAATAATTATAATTGTGACATAGTTCAAATCCATTTAATTACACGAATCAGAGAGTCAATTCACCACTAATTTATTTGAAGTGGTGGGTGTTAGATATATGTTCATGAAGTAGCATTTGCCCCAAAGCATTTATTATACATGTAGGATAATAGAAGCAAAAATTACATATAAGTAAAAAGGTATTCTATTGATAGGGTAGATAATGGGAATACATTACCCATCAATAGGATATTTTAAAATAGTGTCTTTGTGACAGAGTACCAGATTGATAGAACATGCATTTGTAAAATGCATTGTGAACTCTTGAACTCATTTCTTACCTTATCGTCGTAGATGTGTGCTCTAAGTTTACAAGATGGACTGCCGGCTGGGTTGCTCATGCTCTATAAATTTTTGGATTGATGCTTTAATCTGTAAATCTCTCTGGGAGATGCCAAGTGACATGCTCTGAATATAAAACCATAGAAATTCTGAGTGTTTTCACTGATTTTGTTGCGGACTGATAAATGCATTGCCTTCCAGCAAAATACTATGATTGCAAAAACTCTTATGTGTGTGAGTGCATATTAGTGATTTTCTCAACACACTACATTGCTTAGTTTTCCGTCAGCATAAGATCTGTAACAGTCAATGCTTTTGATTACTTCTTAGCAATACATACCCAATTGATGTAATACTACTTTACTAATACAAAGTTAATCAATATGATACTAAAACACAATCCAACATGGAGGTTGTCTTAGCTAAAATAAACTTCATGACTAAGTTACTTTTTATTAAAACAATAACTCGTCACTGATGCACTTGATAAATACACAGCCAAGAACAAGGATACTCTTAACTAAAATGTACCTAATCAATGTGATGCTCTTTACTATGCTATACTCATTACTCTGATCACTCACCACTGGAATACTTATGATTGAAATGCACTTTGCCACCATATTGCTCTTTATTCATACAAATATAACCAATGTGATATACTTTAGGAATGCACAACCCTTCACTTTGATACTCTTTATCAGTACACACTGTTTTTAAGTATATTCTTTAGTATTACTTATCTCATGTGATTCTTTTTATTTTTATTACTCCATCAATTGACTGCATTTTACAAATGCATGTTCTATCAATCTGGTACTCTGTCACAAAGACACTATTTTAAAATATCCTATTGATGGGTAATGTATTCCCATTATCTACCCTATCAATAGAATACCTTTTTACTTATATGTAATTTTTGCTTCTATTATCCTACATGTATAATAAATGCTTTGGGGCAAACGCTACTTCATGAACATATATCTAACAGCCACCACTTCAAATAAATTAGTGGTGAATTGACTCTCTGATTCGTGTAATTAAATGGATTTGAACTATGTCACAATTATAATTATTGCCTTTCTTCACTCATTAGCTATGGTCGTTGCTAAATATAGGAAACTTCCAGTCGCCACTGGAAGTCTCATGCAGAAAAGCTCGCAACAATATTTATAACAATGAAACAGAGCTTTTTAGTTACTTTCACTCAAATGTCTGTATTTCTTGCAAGTCCCAGTTTCAGGATCTATTTCCTTTATCGCATATTTTTCTGTTTACTTCTCTGTGCCCAGGCACCTATTTGCTGTGCCTTCCTTGACTCTAGTCTTACTTAGATGATCAATACAGTGTAAACTAAACCATGCAGACCAGTAAGGTGCTGGGATCAGTCACTAGCCTGTGTTGATTCAGCTGCTCTCAGCCAGGCCAACAGTAAGGTCAGTATGATTAGCCACAATGCACCTACACTTGCAAGAGAAAGATTTACTTCTTGCCCATGTCTTTATGCAGTGGCGTGATCACTCCTGGAAAGTGTGTGAGTATGTTTATACCCTTCATGGAAAAATAGTTTACTGACACTTACTATCAAGGTTTATACATGAACAAACGTCACTTGGTTGAGGCATCAGAGGGGAGTTGCTGCCCAGTGAACTACGTGTTAGAATCAGGAGAGGAGGAAACAATTTAACAAATATTTGAGAACCCGTTAATAATTTTTAATGAGGCCAATTTGTTGAATTAGAGTTACAAGTTTTAAAACAAAAGGCAAATGTTTAAATAGTATTTCAATCCTTTTTTTTTAAACCTAATGAAGAAATCTTTAATATTTGAAAGGTTCATGCAATTTTAGAGAGTTTAGTGTCTCTACTACTTGTGACATAGGTACGAGGTTCCAAAATGACAGGAACAAAAAATTTCAGATTAGGTCTCAAAATGTGGCTACCAATCAAGTATAGACCTTTAACCCCACCTCCATTTTGCATGGGCTGGGAGATAAATCAGTGCTCTGCTGTTATGAACACTGAGAAATTGACTGAATAGCATCACTGTGGCCTCCTCTACATACATCCCAGTTGGCCAGGGGGATGGCATCCTGGTACATTGAAAAATCAGCTTGCTAATTGAACATGGCATTAAATGGACAGATATATGCCATAACAGATGTGATTGATTAGAACATTTATCCCAATGCTTTTTAATATATTTTTTCCAACAGCTTAACATAGATAATTGTTCTTTTTCCTCCTGCTTAATTGAGTTTTCCCAACAGTAAAAAAAAAAATTATTATTTGCTGAGTTGCGCTGCCTCACAGGAGTGGTCACTACAATTGAGACTGGCAATGAGAGAAATCGAATGATTTTACTTCTTAATGTATTTGAATTGAAATATCAAGGTTGGGCTACTATTTGTAGGGTAATATATCCATAATTTTATTTCTCCTCTTCTATATGGGTATAAGCAGTTCCTATGACAGGGAAATTGGGTACCTGGCTGAGGTCCCAGGCCTATCCTAATGCTACTTTTGAGGAACCATTAGGAGTATACACGAACAGGTTAGTGACGATGCTCAGCTTGATTTTCTCCCTTTCATGTGGAGAAGTACTTGGTCTCTTGTAGCACTGCATAGTGAAATAATTGACAGTGGAACTTGGCAGGCTTTTCTTTTCTCTTCCTACCCTTACGTAGGTAGAGGGTTTTAACAGATTTACATTTTGTTTACTATTGGTCTGTAACAGGAAAGGTTCTCGCCAATAATTTGAAAAAGTAAAACTTGCATTTATGTAGCACTTTTCATATCCTCAAAGCACCTCACGGCCAATGAGCTATTTTTACATGCAGTCACTGTTATTACGTAAACAGATATCACTAGAAATATACAGTCAACCAGGGTCCACAACCAGCAAATTAAAGAAATAACAAATTAATCGGGTTGTGGTACATTCGTTGAGAGACAAATGTTGACTATGACAGCGGGAGAACTCCTCTGCACAAGGGATGTTTTATGTCCACCTAAACAGGCAGACAGAGCCTCAGCTTAACATCTCATCGGAAAGATAGCATCTCCAACAATACAACACTTCCTTAGTACTGAACTCAAGTGTTCATTAAGATCTGTAGAATTATAGAATGGTTACAGCACAGGAGGAGGCCATTGGGCCCCTCGTATCCGTGAAGGCTCTCTGCAGTCCTTCACCTTTTCCCATAGCCCTGCAAACTTTTTTCTCTTCAGATAATTATCCAATTCTCTTTTGAAGGCCTCGATTGAATCTGCCTCCACCACACTCTCAGGCAGTGCATTCCAGATCCTAACCACTTGCTACATAAAAAATGTTTTTCCTCATGTAGCCGTTGCTTTTTTTGCCAATCACCTTAAATCGGTGTCCTCTGGTTCTGGATCTTTCCACCAATGGGAACAGTTTCTCCCTATCTACTGTATCCAGACCCCTCGTGATTTTGAACACCTCTATTAAATCTCTTCTTAATCTTTTCTTCTTCAAGGAGAACAGCCCCAGCTTCTCCAACCTATCCAAGTAACTGAAGTTCCCCATCCCAGGAACCATTCTCATGAATCTTTTCTGCAACCTCTCTAATACCTTATATCCTTCCTATAGTATGGTGCTCAGAACCTGACACAATACTCCAGTTGAGGTCAAACCAGGGTTTTATGCAGGTTTAACATAACTTCCTTGCTTTTGTACTCTATGCCCCTATTTATAAAGGTCAGAATCCCGTATGGTTTATTAACTGCTTTTTCAACCTGTCCTGCAACCTTCAATGATGTGAGCACATACACTGCTCCTGCACCCCCTTTGGAAGTGTACCCTTTAATTTATATTTCCTCTCCTCATTTTTCCTACCAAAATGAATAACTTCACACTTTTCTGCATTAAATTTCATCTGCCACTTGTCCACCCATTCCACCAGCCTGTCTTTGTCCTCTTGTAGTTTATTACTATTCTCCTCACAGTTCACAATACTTCCAAGTTTTGTGTAATCTGCAAATTTTGAAATTGTGTCCTGCACAAACAAGTCTATGTCATTAATATCTATTAAGAAAAGCAGGAGTCCTAACAGCGACCCCTGGGAAATCTCAATATATACCTTCCTCCAGTTTGAAAAACAACCGTTCACAATTACTTCCTGTTTCCTGTCACTCAGCCAATTTCATGCTGCTACGGTCCCTTTTATTCTATGGGCTCTAACTTTGCTGACAAGCCTGTTATGTGGCACTTTATCAAATGACTTTTGGTAGTCCATGTACACCACATCAACCACATTACCTTCATAAACTCTATGTGTTACCTCATCAAAAAACTCAAGCAAGTTAGTTAAATATAATTTGACCTTAACAAATCCATGCTGGCTTTGCTTAATTAAACCACATTTGTCCAAGTGACTATTTTGTCCTGAATTATCATTTCTAAAAGTTTTCCCACCACCGAGGTTAAACTGTCTGGCCTGTAGTTTCTGGGCTTTTCCTTCCACCCTTTTGTTAAACAGGGTGTAGCATTTGCAATTCTTCAGTCCTCTGGCACCACTCCTGTATCTAAGGAGGATTGGAAGAATATGGCCAGTGCCTCCACAATTTCCACCCTTACTTTCCTCAATGTCCTTGGATTCATCTCATCTGGTTTTGGTGACTTAACAACTTTAAGTACAGCCAGCCTATCTAATACCTCCTCTTTATCAAATTTTAGCCCACCATCCAGTGTCTCAACTACCTCCTCTTTCACCATGACTTGGGCAGCATCTTCTTCCTTGGCAAAGACAGATGCAAAGTATTCATTTAGCAACTCAGCCATGCCCCCTGCCTCCATATGTAAATCACCTTTTAGGTCCTTAATCAGCCCCATTCCTCCTTTTACCACCTTTTACTATTTAATGCCTATAGGAAACTTTTAGACTCCCTTATTTACTGGCTGTTGTGGGTCTTGAACTCATAACCTTCTTAATCAGAAGTATAAGAGATACCACTGATCCAAGCTGGTCCAATAAAAGCTGAACTCCAGAATGCTATCCATCTCCAGGCTAGTTGTTTTCCACAAATTAAATTTCACATTCTTGGAATTTCAGAACCCATTGGTTCTCATTGGCGAGCTCAAAAAATGGTGGGCCACATGGCAAAGGGCCACCGCAATCTCAAGCACGGCGACTCATTTAAATAGTTGGGGTGGGACACCCCCCCCAATCTCTTGGAGGGGTGGGCTGTCTGTCCCCGGCAATGATGTCAGCTGCCTGTGTACAGGCACTGGCACCTTTTTTAAAGGGCAGCCAGCCCTGCCACCCAATTTAATTTTTTAAAGTCCTACCCCAAGAATTAAATAAATAAATTTCTAACACTCCTTTCCCACCCTCCAGTAACAATGACAATAACTATTTGCCCTTCCCTCCCAAAACACTTAGCTTTTACATCTGACCTTCCCTCCCCACAAACTGCACAAAGTTTAAGGTTCAACCCTTCCCACCATCCCCAACACCCATTATCTATATTTGACCCCATTCCCCCTCTCCTGCACTGACAAATTTACCTACTACCCCCTCCTCACCAGTGTGGCGCCGCGTTTCCCCGGACGGGGATCTGAAGGCTCGGGAGTGCCGGCCGCCACCCTGATGATCGTGGCGGGCCCTCAAGATCACAGGTAAGTCCATGTAAATTTATTAATTTTATTCATTTGAATATTTAAATTGTGGTCCCGTCACCCAGGGGCGGGGCCGCCACGTAGCCTCACCACTGCCGGGAGGATTGGGATGGCCCTCCCGGTGTCGAGGTCTGTGGCGGGCCTCATCTGGAGCCATCTTCTGGCTTCCCCCCACCACGGAACCCGACCCTTGAGGGAGAACAAAATCCACCCCAGTGGGTTCAATTAATTATTTGATTATATTTCAGTCCTATTCCAAAACAGATTTATCTGTTTAAATGCTTCCTAACACATCAATTCCTGTTGAATATAGCAAGATAGCATAACTATAACTGCACCAATATTGCAAATGTGTCCCTTTATTTGATTAGCCTTGTTGATGAAACTTTCAGACTACTTGAATTAATTAGAAACAAAAGACTATTGCCATCTGAATGCTATTTGAATGACATCCCTTAAGCAATGCTCTCATTATTCATTTTCGTTAAATCTGAGAGTTTCATGATTGAGTTCTGCCTAAATTAAAACAAAGTTCTGGCAGATGAAGTTTTCTTGGGGCAATCAATAGGAATGTGGGATAATTCTAAATGTAATTCAGTGTGGATGGCTGTTGTATAAATATCAAAAGTGGCTTCATAAATTTTTATAGAAAGTGAACCCCCACCTCAATTTCTACAAAGCTAGTCATTTATACCCTGCGATGATTGCACTGAAATATCTTAGCTTGAAGTTAACTGAGAAGTGAGGAGGTTAACTACCCCTCCCTCCCCACCAACACACAATTAAAATAACCTGGAGCTATTCCGACAGTACATGCTTCATGTTTCAGTATGCATTCTGTAGCCCTTTAGCAAAGAAACTTAACAGTAGCAGTTCTATTGGATTTTGGATTGCCCTTTAGGACTTTGAGGTATCCCAGAAGATTCCCGCTGATATGAATTTTGTCCTTGAGGATGCTATTATCTTTTCTTTTGAAAATGTGTAAATGTCTTCTAAACCCTAAGAGATTTTCAAAAATAGAACATCTGAGGCAATATTTTTTATGCTATGATCAGGGCTGGCGATGCTATAGTAAATGTGTCTTCTACATTTCTCACTTTACCCCTATTTTTTTTAAGTTATATCATTCTCTCTATTGCCTTCCCTCAGTGTCACACATTCCTTCTTTGCCATACTCCCGAGTCTCTGCCAATGCTGCTCTACAATTGGAATGTAGGAGGCATGCAATCATTGGCTGGGGTGAGACATGTAGCATAATTCCACTTGGTGACATGCCTGAGATGGAGCAATCACTGTGATGGTTGAGGGTGGGGTTGGGAATTATAGGAGTAAACATGAGGGAGATTTCACCTTCCCTGTTGTGGGGTGGGGGTGGGGCGGGGGGGGGGGGGGAGGGGTGCAGGGGTGTAATATAGCGGAGCAGATTGCCCTTCTGTTATAGAACCCATCTGATTTTCCATTTCAATGGACAGGATCTACAAAGGGCAAATAAATCTGCTATAAAAGCAAGAAATGCTGGAAATACTCAGCAGGTCTGGCAGCATCTGTGGAGAGAGAAGCAGAGTTAACGTTTCAGGTCTAGGACTCTTCGTCACTTTTATTTCAGATTTCCAGCATCTGCAGTATTTTGCTTTCATTAAATAAATCTGCTTGTTGGAGTAGACAAAAATAAACTCTCAGGCATTCTGATGATCTGAAGTAGTACAAACCATCATTAATAACATTTATAGCAGCTCTGGCACAGAATGCACTCTGGGTGGGGGACTTCACATCCATTACCAAGAGCGGTTCTGTAGCACCACGACTGATTGAGCTGGATGAGTCCTGAAGCACATATCTGCCAGACTGGGCTTGCAGCAGCTGGTGAAAGAAACAACCGGAGGGAAAATCCTATTTGACTTCATCCTCACCAATCTACCTGCTGCAAATGCATGTGCTCATGACGGTACTGGTAGGATTGATCACTGAACAGTCCTTGTGGAGACAAAGTCCCATCTTCACACTGAGGACACCCTCCATTGTGTTGTGTGGCACTACCACTGTGCCAAATGTGATTAATTCATTTCAGATCTAGCAGTTCAAAACTGGGCATCCATGAGGCTCTGTAGGCCAGCAGCAGCAGCAGAATTCTATTTAACCATAATCTGCAATCTCATGGCCCAGCATATCCCTCATTTTACCATTACCATCAAGCCAAGGGACCAACCCTGGTTTAATGAGGAGTGTGGGAGGGCATGCCAGAAGCAGCACCAGACTACCTAAAAATAAGGTATCAACCCGGTGAAGCTACAACACAGGATGACAAACATGCTAAACTGTGGAAGCAGAATGCTATAGACTGAGCTAAGTGATTCCACAACCAATAGATCAGATCAAAGCTCTGCAGTCCTGCTACAGCCAGTCACGAATAGTGGTGCACAATTAAACAACTAACCGGAGGAGGAGGCTTCATGAACATCCCCATCCAGAATGATGGTGGAGCCCAGCACATCAGTGCAAAGGTCAAGGCTGAAGTGTTTGCAACCATCTTCAGCCAGAAGTACCAAGTGGATGATCCATCTTCGCCTCCTCCTGAGGTTCCCCAGCATCACAGATGCCAGTCTTCAGCCAATTCAATTCACTCCACATGATATCAAGCAACGGCTGAGTGTACTGGATACTCAAAGGTAATGGGCCCATCAACAACCCGGATGTAGTGCTGAAGACTTGTGCCCCAGAACTAACTGTGCCCCGAGCCAAATTGTTCAAGTAAAGCTCAACACAGGCATCTACCCGACAATATGGAAAACTGTCCAGGTAAATCCTGACCACAAAAAGGACAAATCTAATCCGGCTAATTATCATCCCATTAGTCTACTTTCAATGATCAGCAAAGTGATGGAAGGTGTCATCGACAGTGCTATCAAATGGCACTTACTCAGCAATAACCTGCTTAATGATGCTCAGTTTGGGTTCCACCAGGACCAGTTGGCTCCAGACCTCATTACAGCCATGGTCCAAACATGGACAAAAGAACTGAATTCAAGAGGTGAGAGTGACTGCTTTTGACATGGAGGCAGCATTTGACTGAGTGTGGCATCAAGGAGCCCTAGTAAATTTGAAACCAATGGGAATCAGGGGAAAACTCTCCACTGCTTGGAGTCATGCCTAGCACAAAGGAAGATGGTTGTGGTTGTTGGAGGACAATCATCTCAGTCCCAGGACATCACTGCAGAAGTTATTCAGGGCAGTGTTCTAAGCCCAACCATCTTCAGCTGCTTCATCAATAACCTTCCCTCCATCACAAGGTTAGAAGGGGGGATGTTCGCTTGTGATTGCACAGTGTTCAGTCCCCTTCATAACTCCTCAGATATTGAAGAGGTCCATGCTGTAAGACCTGGACAACATTCAGGCTTGGGCTGATAAGTAACAAGTAACATTTGCACCACACAAGTGCCAACAAGAGAGAATCTAACCATCTCCCCTTGATATTCAATGGCATTATCATCGCTGTCTCCCCCAACATCACCATACTGGGGGTTACTACTGACCAGAACCTTAACTAGACAAGCCACATAAATACTGTGGCTACACCACCAGGTCAGATGCTGGGCATTCTGAAGTGAATTACTCACTTCCTGACTCCCTAAAGCCTTTCCACCATCTACAAGGCACAAGTCAGGAGTGTGATGGAATACTCTCCACTTACCTGGATGAGTGCAGCTCCAACAACACTCAAGAAGCTCGACACCATCCAGGACAAAGCAGCCCGCCTGATTGGCACCCCATCCATCACCTTAATCATTCACTCCATTCACCTCTCCCAGTGCACTGTGACAGCAGTGTGTACCATCAACAAGATGCACTGAACAACTTGCCAAGATCCATCGACAGCCCCTTCCAAACTATGTACTGTTCTTTGTTCTATGACCTTTCCCATCTAGAAGAATGGGGACAGCAGGCACATGGGAACACCACTTGCAAGTTGCCTTTCTAGTCATACACCATCCTGACTTGGAAATATATAACCATTCCTCACTGTCACTGGGTCAAAATCCTGGAACTCCCTCCTGAACAGCACTATGGGTATACCTACACAACAGGGTCTGCAGCAGTTCAAGAAGGTGGCTCACCACCCTCTCAAGGGAAATAAGGGATGGGTAATAAATGCTGGATGCCCATGTTCCATGAACAAAAGAAATAAAGTTTAATTTACTATGTCAATAAATGATATATTTGAAATGCCAGCAATACATAAGAATACAGCAAATTATTTAACAGACTTATACATTATATATAGCTTTTCTTTTATCTCAGTGCTAGTTATAACATTGCTTTCACAAAGCCCTGAATTTACTCTCATCTATTTCTTAAAGCATTGGCTCATTCTGCACCAACTCTATCTGATTTCTTGCTCAAGTGAACTTGGCTTTGGGACATCAGATCTGTAAAGCAGGCTGGCAGAGTTAATAGAGCTAGTAGGATCCTTCAGGCAATTACTCCAGAATCACGCCTACTGTAACTTTCACAACTGACCCTGGAGGACTTTGAGGTCATGGAGAGGTTTTCTAATCAGTTTGCCATGGTGGGCATGATGTTTTTAAAATTAAAAGTAAATTGTCTTTTCTTTGAGTGTGCCCTATTTCTGTCAGCTATCATGGAGCTAAACCTGGCCTGCCTAGGAGTACCTCTGCTAACTATATGCCGGGTTCCGTTGAGAGTCTGTGATGTGGGAAGTTCTCACCTAGAAGGGCCCAGCCTAGTTTCTAACCATTCCAACACCCCCAAGGTTTGAGTGGGTATAGGGTGGAACTATTGTGAACTTCACATGATGTCAACACATGCACATTTTCCAGAGGTCACAGGTTGGTGATCAGTAGCAGAAAGTCTGGCTCATTTCTCCATCCCTAGTCCCAGGCACTGCAGAAACCTTTCACTCCTTTGTGATTGTGAAGCTCTGTAGATTAGCTGCTTCCGGGTTTCTGCCTGTGTCACTTTTGAGCCAATAGAAGATGCATAAGAGTGGCATGGGCTAACTTGCTCTCCAATTTTTCTTTTGTGCCTCTTGTAAAATTCCTTCCCCTCTGCTTGCTGTTTCCATTAGGCGCCATGTTTTGATTTGAAACAATGGGGGTAATTTTAACCTAACTTGCCCAGAGTAAAATCGGCCAGCATGTAAAAGGGGTCATCAATCAGATAGTGTCAGTTTCCCACTGGGTGAGTCAGCTTAAAATTACTCTCAAAGTATGGTTAGGAACTGTAGGATGACACTCCCAGCATTCCACTAGGTGGCAAACCACAGCAGTCCCCCGTAAAGCAATGAGCCATTGTTCGTTTTCCCAGGTCTATTAAGTTTAGTTTATTGTTGAAATACATCATGTAATTAGTGCTTTGTTTCCAATCCTTCTCGTATAAAGTCATGTAGTAGTGAGGGTGAAAGTTGATGGGATTTAATTTCTTATTAGAAAACGCCTATATTGGGCTTTCTGCCTATGCAATTTTTAATATCTGAAATTCAAACAGCGGGGCAAAATGCAAATCAGTCTTCTTACATGGAAAATATGATTGAAATTTGAAGAATATGAAATACAGTATGCTGCAGGCTAAAAGATTGATTATGTATACAACAACAATGTATTTAAGTAGAGGGAAAACCAATTATCTTTCATGAAAATAACTTAAATGCAAGGAATGTTGTAATTATAAGAACATAAGAAATAGGAGCAGGAGTAGACCATAGGGCCCCTCAAGCCTATTCAATATGATTATGGGTGATCTTCTGCCTCAACTCCATTTTCCCACCCACTCCCCATATCCCTTGATTCCCTGAGACCAAATATCTGTCCATCTCAGCATTAAACATATTCAACAATGGAGCATCCACAACCCTCTGCCTGGGGTAGAGAATTCCAAAGATTCACAGCCCTTTGTTAAATGATTGGCCCCTTATTCTGAGACTCTGGCCCCATGTTCTCGATCTCCCAGCCAGAGGATACAACGGGCTGAATTTTACTCGATGGCTACAGGTCTCGAATTCGGGGCCAGAAGCGGGTGTGGCTTCCTTTTGGGCCATGAGCGGCCAGCCCAATGCAATTAAGCAGCAGCCGGCCAATTAAAGGTCGTGAGGCAAGGGGGCCATCCAGTCATAGAATGGAGGCGGAAGCAGAGGCAGTGAAGGTTGCATCAGGTGATGCCATGGAAGCTCCTGGCGCCATATTTAAAGGGCTGCCAGCCCTGCAATCAGTACTGCCTGCTGTTCCAGAGCCCCTGCATTCAGGACTGCCAAGGATCTGATTGGAAACCTGCAGGCAGAATGGCAGAAGGAAGACCCTGGGTGACCCCGCTGTTCAGTGATGCCTCTCTCCAGACTCTCCTCCAGGCTGCAAGGGAAAGGCAGGAGGCTCTGTTCCACAGGGATGGGAGGAGCAGACCAGCCCATCTGACTAAGCATGCTTGGATGAATATAGCGGAGGAGGTCAGCAGCTATGGGGTCACCCCCAGGACCTTAATCCTGTGCTGGAAAGGGGTCAATGACCTGATCCGGGCTGCCAAGGTGAGTGCTCCATACACTTCCCACTCTTTGGACCTAGCTTGCATCATAGCAAGAGGGAGCGTTTGGTGAATAGGGAGTGACCACCCAGCCATGGGCAATGGGGTTAGGGAGTTGGAATTGCTGTCTGAGGCATGGCTGCATCTCAGTGAGAGGTGCCCGTCTGTCAGCACATTCCCTGCACAGTCCCTCAAGAGCAGCCGCATGCAGGAGGCATTCACGTGCCCCCATCACAGCCGCTGAACTACCACCAGCATAGATGCTGTGATTGTCCCCACTGGTAGAATAACATTGCATCTCTTTGCATTTGCAGAAGACGGTACCCAAACGGGTGTGTTCTGCCCTTTCTGCACGTTCTGAGCCCAATGGAAAAGGAGGCGATGGAACTGGCAGGGCAGAAGACAGCCGCTCCATAGCAGATAGCGAGACAGGGGTGCCCACCCAAGAGAGTGAGTGCGGAAGTTCTGGGGCACAAGGGTGTATGCGACACAAACATGCCATGGTGTCCACCACTGGATACGTGGAGCTCCAGTAGGGGTGGTTGGAATGTTGTGACAAGAAATCCATAACCCTTCAATGTCTCTGTTCTCTCATGCAAGCCATGCCTATGGACAGCAACAAAGAACTGGAGAAACTGAGGAACACCTGGCCACCTCTGAAGAGGAGGAGGGAGCCTCAGAGGGTGCACTGTCACATCATTGCCCTGCACCCTCCACCACCGCAGATACTCTCACATCGGTGGGTATCCGTTCGCAGCTAGATTCCGGCACACAACCTAGTGAGCACATCAGAAGGAGGCTGTGACAGCCGAGGTCATTGGCAGTCAGGGAATTATCAGGGGCTGGGCCCATGCTGAGGCCCGGGCTGATGATGTGCCCCAGTCATCGGCAACACAAGAGATGTCGCAGCAGCAATGAGTGATGAGGCAATATCTGGCTGAGATGCCATAGGCTATGCATACACAAGTGCACATGATGGAGCAGTCCATCCAGGTGTTGAGTGCTGCCATGTTTCTGCATTCATGCATGGGTTCCTCACAAGTGTCAGTAGCCATGTCCTCAGTGGGTAGCCCTTGTCTTCTGATGCGGCTTCCGTTGGGCAATGAGCAGCCAGCCCTGAAGATGCGTGAGGGGAATGGAAAAGTTCAGGTACCTGGGACTGGCGAAATATGTAGATGTCATGGCTGCTTCCCAGGAACCTTGCACAGACTTGCAGGATCCTTCTGCGATGGTCAGACCAGTTATACATTGAGTGAGTGGAAGTCCTTCCTGTTGATGAAAGCCATTGGCTGATTTCTGGGAGTCTTGATGGCCACATGTGTGCAGTTGATGACCCCCTGCACCTGCAGGAATCAAGTAATGGCCCCAATGGCCTCTTAGCTTGACTGTGTGGATTGGTGCGGTAGCGCACATAGTTGCCGGCCCTCCTGAAGAGGGCGCTGGTGACCTCCTTGATGCAGGATGTACCGCAGAGTGTGAGATTCCGCATATATCTCCAGTTGATCCCTGGAATGATTTGGTGGCGTAGAAGTTCAGTGCCATGGTGACCTTCAGCGACACTGGCATCAGGTGCCCACTAAGTCCTAGGCGGTCAGCTCATCCTGCATCATGGCGCACAGGTCAGTGACAGCCTCTCTGGAGAGGCAGAGTCTTCGGAGACACTGCCGCTCAGACATCTGCAGGTAGACTCTCCCTGAAAAGTAGTTTCTTCAGCGCACAGGAGGCTGTTGGCATGCCCCTCTGCATCCTTCTCCAGCCTTCCGTTCCCAAGGCTGGCCCTTCTGTGGGCTCCCAAGTTGCTGGTGTGCCCCTGCCCATGCCTAAAACTCCCTCCCTCTATGCTGCTCTGCTTCTTCAATGTGGGCCTCAAAGCCAGTGTTAATGATGTCCATCACAGCTTGGCTCATCTTGAGTGCAAGGCCCTTACAGCAAACGAGCCCCCTCCCACTTCCCCTCTCTTGTCACATCTGCTGAGGTGACACTGTCCCAATGGCATGCTGGATTGGCTCCTTTGCAGTGCTGGCACCTTTTCCCCCACTCCGCCCAGTGATTCCCAATACTTTCCCTCCTCTACCCTCACTGCCAAGTGAAGCCAACACTGAGCTCACGCCTCCTTGCCACCTCCTTCAACCAGGCGAGGCTCTGAAGCCCCATAGTTGTCATTCACCATCAGTTAAATTGAAAGTACTGTGTGATGACTTCCATCCCAATTTATGCCCCCGGCCGCCTCCATTCCCCTTCCGAACACATCCTTATAATTCAGCCAAACCTCTCATTGTCTACCCTGTCAAATCCCTTCAGAATCTTGCATGTTTCAATGAAATCACCTCTTATTCTTCTAAACTCCAGAGAGTATAGGCCCTATTTACTCAGCCTCTCATCAAAGGACAACCTTCTCATCCCAGGGACCAATCTAGTGAACCTTAGTGTACCACCTGCAAGGCAAGTATATCACTTCTTAAACATGGAGACCAAAACTGCACACAGTACTCTAGGTGCAGTCTCACCAAAGCCCTATGCAATTGTAGCAAGACGTCCTTATTCTTGCAATTACCTTGCAAAAAAGGCTAACATGCCATTTTCCTTCCTTATTGCTTACCATACCGGCATGCTAACGGACTGTTTTCCTTGTACAAATACACCCACGTCCCTCTGAACATCAGAAGTCCATCTGAACATTTAGAAGTTTCACGCCTTTTAAAGAATACTCTGCTTTTCTATTCTTACTACCAAAGTGAATAACCTCTCACTTCCCCACATTATACTCCATCTGCCACCTTGTTGCCCATTCACGTAGCCTGTCTATATCTCTTTGCAATTTCTTTGTGTCCTCCTCACTGCTTACATTCCCACCTAGCTTTGTATCATCAGCTCTCTTCATCTAAGTCATTAATATAGATTGTAAATAGCTGAAGCTCCAGCAGAGATCCTTGCTGTAGATCGCTAGTTACAGCTTGCCAACTTGAAAACGCCCTGTTATCCTGAATCTCTGCTTCCTGTCTGTTAACCAATCCTCCATCTATGCTAATATATTACCCCCAACTCCATGAGCCTTTATCTTGCCTATTAACCTTTTGTATAGCACATTATTAAGTGTCTTTTGGAAATCCAAGTATACTACATCTACGGGTTCCCCTCTATATCCTCAAAAAACTCAAATAAATTTGTCAAACACGATTACCTTTTGTAAAACCATGCTGACTTTGTCTGATATAGTATGATTTTCGAAATGCATTGTTAAGACTTCCTTAATAATAGATTCCAGCATTTTCTCGATGACTGATATCAGGCTAACTGGCCTGTAGTGCCCAGTTTCTCTTTCCCTCCTTTCGTGAATAGCGGTGTTACATTTGCTAACTTCCAATCTGCTGGGAGCATTCGAGAAGCAAAGGAATTTTGGAAAATCATAACCAGCAGATCCACTATCTCTGCTACTACCTCTTTTAGAACTCGAGGATGTAAGCCACCAGTCCTGGGCATCTGTTGGCCTTTAGTTCCTTAAATTTCTTCAATATTTTTTCTCTGCTGATATTAATTACCTTAAGCTCCTCACTCTTATTAGCCCCTTGGTTACCCTCTATTTCTGCTATGTAGCTTGTGTCTTCTACTGTGAAGACAGACACAAAATATTTGTTCAACATCTCTGCCATTTCCTCATTCCACATGATAATTTCTCCTGACTCTGCCTCCAAGGGACCAACACTACTTTACCTACTCTTCTCCTTTTTATATACTTGTAAAAGCTCTTACAATCTGTTTTTATATTCCTGTCTGGTATACTCTTATAATCTATTGTTTCCCTTTTATCAACTATTTGGTCACCCTTTGCTGATTTCTAAAACTTTCCCAATCCTCAGACTTAATACTATCCTTTGCAACATTATAAACCTCTTCTGATAATCTAATACTATCCTTAACTTCCCTGGTAAGCCACAGATGCATTTTACTTGCTGAGTTATTGTTTTTTAATGGAATGTGTTACGACCAGGTGAGAAAGGGGTCAAGGATTCCCTCTCAGCCTTCACCTGGTTTTACCGTGACTGGTTTTAATTTTAAACACCACCGTGTTTTTAGCTCCCCCTTGGTGAATCATTGTTCACTGCTTTCCAATTATAAGGCAAAGAAACCAACCAAACAGGTTTTCTTAGGTTTAAAGAAGAAAGGTTGAACTTTATTAAACTTAAACTCTAATTCAGTTAATGCCTACGGAAAAATGACGTTCCCATGCTAGCATGCATACGCGATACACACATGCAGATAGAGACAGAAAAGAGCAGGAGGAATAAAGTGAAGAAGTTTGAGGCAATATCTGAAGATGGTTTTGGTTACTGCTCTTCAAGCTTGCTGTAGAGTCCTTGATTGTAGGTGGGTCTTGCTTTTCGTTGGGACCCAGTATTCTTCTTAAACCTTGTTCGATGTAGGAGACTTTTCTCTCTTGAGGTTCACATGTCCTCAGTGGGTCCAGAGGCTTGTGAGAAAGAGATAGGAGCAGACAGGAGAGGCTGTGGCGAGCCAACCAGGAGACGTCTTGACAGTCCAGGAGCAAACAGTCTCTCTGAGTTCAAAAACTGTCTGCGCATAATTCAAAAACTCCCAAGTTGGCCAGCAGGTTAGTCACGTGATCAACTGGTTTAACCCCTTCTGTGTTTATGGATTTTCTTGTCCTAGCAGACCTTGGAATGTCTCTTCTTACACACAATACCTGGTGATCAAAGTCCATTTTAGGTTAAGTGGATAAGGGAAGTAACCTCTCTTGTCTCCATTGGTATGCAAATGTTCTCCATCCAAGTATCTGGCAGCCCTTGTAACATGCCTTCTCTTCTTCTCAGCAACAATTTGAAAGTTAATGTCCATATAGCGAAATCTAGATGCTTCATTCTTGGCAGGTGGGGACCCAGCATGACAGATGTATTTTTGTTGAACAATCTGAATTGTTTCTTTAAATGTTTCCCATTGTTTATTTCCCACTGTACATTTTAGTCTATTTACCAAATCGACCTCAGCCAGCTTTCCCTTCATACCTATGTAATTGGCTTTATTTAAGTTTAAAATTCCTGTTTGGGACTGGAGTATGGTGCTTTCAAATTTCATAAAGAACTCAATTGTTTTATGAACACTTTTTCCCAGTGGATTTTTTACTATGAGAATACTAATTAACCCTACCTCATTGAACAATACTAGCTCTAAAATAGCTTATTTTCTGGTTGGTTCCACAACATATTGTTCCAGGAAACAGTTGCAAAAGCATTCTACAAATTCATCTTCCAGACTGCCTTTGCCAATTAAATCCCCCACAATTATTATATTGCCTTTGTTACAAGCTCCAATTATTTCTTGCTTATTGCTCTGTCCAACTGTATAACTACTGTTAGGGGGCCTATAAACTATATCCACCAGTATTTTCTGACCCTTGTTATTCCTGATTTCCACCCATATTGATTCTATTGACTGATCTTCTGAGCCATGATCCTTTCTCATGACTCCCCTTATGTCATCCTTTACTACCAGGGCTACACCTCCTCCTTTTCCAATCTTTCGAAATGTTGTGTACCCTAGAATATTTACTTCCCAATTTTGGTCACCTTGTAACCAGGTCTCTGTAATGGTGATTAGATCCAAACCATTTCTCTCTATTTGTGGGCTAGTTCATTCACCTCCTTGCGAATGCTTCATGCATTCAGATAAAGAACCTTTAATTTTTTTTTTTACTACTATTCTTTGCATGGACCTTATTCACTGATGCACTCTTTCTATTAAGCTCTCTGTCTCTTCCTGTCCCACTCTACTTGTCTTTACCCAAATCACTACAATATACTATTGCCATGACTTTTCTCTTTAGATTTCTAAATCTTTCATCACCTGCATACTGCCCACCTCTTTTAGCTTAAAGCCCTGTCTACAGCCACAGGACACTGATCCCAGCCCGGTTTAGGTGGAGCCCATCCCAATGGAACTGCTCCTTCCTTCCTGAGTACTGGTGCCAGTGCCCCATGAATTGAAAACCCTGCTTCCCACAGCACACTTTGAGCCTCGCATTTAATTCTCTAATCTCCTTGACCTTATGCCAATTGGTTGTGGCACAGGTAGGAATCCAGAGATTATTACCTTTGAGGTTTTGCAGTTTAATTTGGACCCTAACTCCTCAAACTCTCTCAGCTGAACATCATTCCTAGTTCTACCTACGTTGTTGGTTCCTATGTGGATTATGACAACTGGATTCTCTCCCTCCCACTCCAAGTTTGTCTCCAGCTATGAGGAGATGTCCTTAACCCTGGTACTGGGCAGGAAACCCAACCTTCGGAACTCCTGGTCATGGCTGCAGCAACCAGTATCTATTCACCTCAGATACTGTCCGCTATCACTACCACATTCCTTTTCACTCCCCAACTTGAATGGCATCTACACCATGGTACCGTGGTCAGTTTGCTCATCCACCTTGCAGTCCTTATTTTCATCCACACAGGTAGCAAGTACCCATGGAGTGGGTATCTTGTAAAAAGCAAGAAGCAGACAAACACAACATTCTTCTTGTATATAATTTTGAGCTTTGTGTATACAGAAGCAATAGCCTTTGCCAACACGTGGTACACACAGTCACACAAATCACTAAACAAGCAGCTGCTGATGCACGTTCTACCTACAGCAAAGCTGTATTTATGCTTGTTTCCTCCCTATCTCTTCTCCCTTCATTTTTTTTGCGAACAGAAAGGTAATGTACTTCCATTTATCGTTCAGTTAAGAGCATGAGATATTATGGCCTGTGCACAACATTCATTTTGCATTAAAAACAAGAAATGCTGGAACCACTCACCAGGTCCGGCAGCATCTGTGGAAAGAGAAGCAGAGTTAACGTTTCGGGTCAGTGACCCTTCTTTGGAACTGACAAATATTAAAAATGTCACAGGTTATTAGCAAGTGAGGTGGGGGTGGGGCAAGAGATAACAAAGGAGAAGGTGTAGATTGGACAAGGCCACATAGCTGACCAAAAGGTCATGGAGCAAAGGCAAATAATATGTTAATGGTGTGTTGAAAGGCAAAGCATTAGTACAGAATAGGTGTTAACGGACTGAATATTGAACAGCAGCAAGTGCAAACATGAAAAAAAACAGTGGGTAAGCAAACTGAACAAAACTAAGATGAAATGAAATAAATGCAAAAAAAAGGTTGTAAAAAATGTAAAAAAGGAAAAAAGAAGAAAAAAGAAAAAACAACTAAAAATGAAAGTAAAATGGGGGGCTGTCATGCTCTGAAATGATTGAACTCAATGTTCAGTCCGGCAGGCTGTCGTGTGCCTAATCGGTAGATGAGATGCTGTTCCTCGAGCTTGCGTTGATGTTCACTGGAACACTGCAGCAATCCCAGGACAGAGATGTGAGCTCTCCTGATTTGCACTCACATGACCATTAATAGTTAGGGTAGTCATTCAGGCAGAAGCTTTGTGAACTGGAGGCTCTTCCGGGTACACTGATCATCCGAGCACATAATATCTCATCTAGGGACTGTCCCCGGAAAATGGGGATGTGTGGTTACCATAGTCTGCATTGTTCCAATGAAGCTGATCAGAAGCTTGATGAAAAGCACCTCCTCTTTAAATTAGGCACTTTTCTACCTTCTGGACTCAATATCGAGTTGAATAATTTTAGATCATCACCAATGCTCCTATTTTTTCCAAACAGCAGATACTTGAACCATTCTGCTGTCCATTTGATCACTTCTGTCTGACACCCTATTACAGACCATCCCTTTTGTTCTTTCCTCCCCTCCCCCTGACCTTGCCTCTGTGCTTGCTTTAAACCTGTTATCTCTCTAACCTTTTCCAGTTCTGATGAAAGGTTATTTACCTTAAACATTAACTCTTTCTATCTCCACAGATGCTGCCTGACTTGCTGAATATTTCCAGCATGTTCTGCTGATATACCAGATTTCCAGCTTAAATAGTATTTTGTGTGACGTTCATCACCTGAGTGATTTTCATATTAGCGTCCCTGTACATGAGAAAGTGCAGGCAGCCTGAGAGACAAATAAATAAACTTCCTGCATTTTTCTTTGTTTGCTGACAGGAAACATTTTGATCAGTGGTGATATAAGGTTTGGTGCCTTGCTATTTCTCTTTCTCCTCTCTGCTACTCTTTGGGTTTCTTTTCTTGATTGATTTGTTTCTCTTTTTTTTTGTTATTATCATTCTCCCTCATTCTTCTCACCTTGGGTTTTTGGAGTCAAGGGCTCCAAAATTCGTTAAGACCCAAAAACAAGTTGGGGTTCACGATGTACGATTAACCTGCACCCATTACTTCCGAAACAGGCAACATGCAACTTTGTGCTGCCTGTTCATTTAAACGATTGCAGCATGCAGCCAGCGCTAAGTGTGCTGTTGAGTAGCTGCATGCCTGAGCAGAAGGTGTAAAATTGTGAGAGGACAGCATGAGTTAAAACTAGCCAGCATTACTTAAAGGCAACCTACACCTCTGGGGAGGTGCATTGTGACTGGAGCAAGGGGCTGGAAGTCATTTTAAAAGAGAGTTTGGCATGGTGATACAAGAATGGGACAACATGGCAGATCGCAGGCTCCAAGATTTTCTGATGCTGTACTGCAGGCCTAGGTCGAGTAGGTGCAGAGGAGGAGAGATGTCATCTATTTGCAAGGGCTAGGAGATCCTTCAGGCAAACTTTCAGGAGGCAGTGGGACCAGATAACTCTGGTGGTCAATGCCAGGAATCAAGCCTCAAGTCCCAAGGACCTAGATGCAGCACTGCAAGAAGTTCAATTACCTCACATGCGTGGTCAAGATCAGTGAATGCCATATCCCACTAACTGCAGCACTAGCCTCACACGCTGCTCAATGTACCACACCCCCATCACTCACCTACCAACAATCTCTAGAAATCACGACTCGTACCTAACATTTGTAGCATTACTTCACCCAAAACACTTAGCACTACTGCAAGCTTCACACCCACATCTCACAGGTTGCACACACTGCCAACTATTCAACCATGACAGCCACATCAACCAAACAGATTGCACCATACTCACTGACACACTTCCCTCTCTTTTGGAGGAGAGGGTGGCACATGACTAGAAGCAGCAGTACCTAACCAGTGAGAACAGGCACAGCTACATGTCAATACCCCAATGGAAAAGATGGTGCTCTCCATCATTGGAGTGGCAATGACAGAGGCCATTGCCAATGGCAGGACTAAAACCAACAAAGATCATGTCTAATCCTCCCTTTCACATCTCACTTCCCCCTCATTCCACAATCTCTTCTGATTTATAAGTTGCAGATGGTCCAAGCATATATCTCCAGCTTTACCATCCCTCCACCTTCACCACAACCCTACCCTTGTGCCTTTCTCCTTTTAGATACCCCAAAAACTGCAGGGCAGGAAGTGGTGGAAGAGCAAAAGATGGAAGAGCAGAAAGACAATGAAAAAGAACACCACCACTCACTCTCACACTCACAGCTACCAGCTCAAAACTGATACTGCATGTACTTTAGAGGGTAGCTTAGAGGTGGGATCTGCATGGGGTGAGATACTGGCCATGAGTGGCCTGCAGCCAGAGCAGGGGAAAGGAGTAGTACAAGTGCCATCTCCCCAGAGGGTGAGGTCGCACACAGGTTCTGCTGCAGAGGACCTGGATGAGGATCTTGATGGGCCTACAGAAGGCGGCTGATGGGGATACATACTGAAATGTTTGATACGTTTACAGGCCTTCCAGAAAGCTTCTGGTTAATGTCAAAGAGCATGGAAGAGTCCAGCACAAACTTGGCACAGGCTTTTGCATAGAGCTTGGAACCCATCCTCTCTAGCACAGAAGTGGTGGCCAACTCCATCAGAACATTTGCGGACCCTTCCATGATGCAACTGCTGATGCCTCAGCTTACATTGCAGCAGAAGCAGAAGCCACCCTGGATGCAGCGTTGGAAGTTCAGAACGAAGTCATGCAAGATCAGCATTCTGTCACGAAGGCTCAGAATGCTGCCATCAAAGCTCTGGATACTGATGTTCAAAGGCTTGCTGGGTATTCAGCAGTCCAGCAATCTGTCCTCTAATAGATCACAAGAATACTGAGGCATCGGTCTGAGGCAGTGGCACTGGCTTGTGGAGCATGAACCTGCTGTCCTCTCGCAGGATGACAGCATTTGTCCTCCTACCACGACCACTCCACCATCACCCTTGCTGTCACCTGTCAATCAACCAGTCTAGACTGCTACCACCCATGCTGAGGTGGTGCAGTCTAAAGCTGGGCCTTCTACGGCCAGAGCTGCAAGGCAATCTACAGCCCTGCATAGGAGGAGTAGGACAGTCAAAGGTACATGGAAGACAGATACAAAGAAAATGCAGAAGGGTGATTAGTTGACTTTTGTATGCAATATGGCAATGTTTGATTTATAAATTTGCTTTCGAATGTATGTTTTGTGGTAGCTTTTATTTTGGCCAGGAAGACGCTGTGATGATCAGTAACAGAGGGAAGGTAAGGTGTGGGACAATTGGTGAATGGGGAATTGGGGTTGTGTTCACTGGTGCCACAGTCGGATAAGTTCATTGCAAACAGCCCGGCCAGATAGGGGCTGTGTTGGTTGCCTCCTTCCTTCCTCCTCCTTCTCTTCTCCTTCCTCCTCCTCTTCCACTATTTCTTCCTTACGAACATACAAACAGATGAACTAGGAGCAGGAGTAGACTATTCAACCCCTCGAGCCATTCTATAAGATCATGGCTGATCAGTTTGTGGACTCAACCCCACTTTCCTGTCTGCCCCTGATACCCATTAACTCCCTTGTCTGTCAAGAACCTGTCTACCTCTGCCTTAAAAACATTCAATGACTCCGCCTCTGGAAGAGTTCCCACAGACTCCCGACCCTCTGAGAGAAAAGAAAATTATCCTCATCGCTGTCTTAAATGGGAGACTGATTACTTTTAAACTGTCTCTCCCACAAAGGGAAACATTCTTTCAACATCCACCCTGTCAAGTCCCCTCAAGATCTTATATATTTCAATCAGATCATCCCTCATCCTTCTAAACTCCAATGAATACAGACCCAACCTGTCCAACCTTTCCTCATGATAACCCTCTCATCCCGGCAATCAGTCGAGTGAACCTTCACTGAACTGCTTCCAATGCAATTATATCCTTTCTCAAGTAAGGAGACCAAAACTGTACATAATACTCCAGATGTGGTCTCACCAACGCCCTGTACAACTGTAGCAAAACATCTCTACTTTTATATTCCATTCCCCTTGCAATAAAGGACAATATTGCATTTGCCTTCTTAATCACTTGCTGTACCTGCATACTAATTTTTTGTGTTTCGTGTACTAGGACATCCAGATCCCTCTGCATCTCAGAGCTCTGCAATCTCTCTCCCTTTAAATAATATGTTGTTTTTCTATTCTTCTGGCCAAAGTGGGCAAGTTCACACTTTCCCACATTATACTCCTTTTCTTCCTCCACCTGCTTTTCCTTCACTGATCACCGTATACCTCGTGACAAGGGCTGTGCAGGTTACAGCAGACGACGATGACTCTTGGCACATGCTCTGCGAATGCTGCAAGGCTCCTCCAAAATGGTCCAGACAATGCAAGTGTTGTTTAAGCACCCAATTGTCTACTTGATCACATTTTGTGTGGCAGCACACTTTCCATGTTGCCCATGTGTGCGTGGATTGTGCACCGGAGTCATAAGCCAGGTAATCAGCAGATAGTCCTTGTTGCCCAGTAGCCACTCTCTCAATTGTCATGGTGGCTCAAATAGAGAAGGCATCATGACTGCTGCTGGGATATGGGGCATTGACCTGCATGATGTACTGCATATGGTTGCACACCAGCTGGAGTTGTGGGAGTGGAATCCCTTCTGGTTTCAGTACATCTGAGAATTAACATGCATTGCCTGCAAAGTGACGTACATGCAGTCAATGGCATCCTGCATTATGGGGAAGCTTGCAATTCTTGCGAATCTACATGGTTGCTCTGCCTGGTTGCCTCTGGCAAGGGAGAATGAAATATATTCAGTAATCTTGGAACATAGAGCCTCAGTGACCTCTCTTACACAATAGTGGACAGTGAACTGGGAGATGTTGCACATATTGCCCGCTGCAGCCTGGAAGGAGCCAGATGCATAAATGTTCATGGCCACGGTCACCTTAACTGTCACTGGTAGTGCCATCCTAGCCCTGCTCTCAGACTGCAATTGTGGTTGCAGGTGGTGGGAGATTTTAGTGAAGATTTTCTTAGTGAAGCAGTTATCTGAATCACTGTTCCTTGCTGAGGTTCAGGTAGGAGAATTGCTCCCTGAACATTCTAGGTGGATATGGCCTTCTGCCTATACCACTTCTCCCCTCCTCCTTATCCTTTTTCCAGCAGCTTGTCCTGCACTGTGTTACTCTGCTTATTCGCCCTGTCACGCTGTACGCCAAGGGGGGTGCAAACCACAGCATCCATGTTTAGGAGTAAATGATCTGTGTCGATATGTTGAAGTTAGGATAAAATCCTTCATTATGTGCCACATCATTCCATGCAGACTTCAGCAACTTTAAACAACTCTGGGGACCACCAAACACTTCTACAATCACAGTAAGAGCCAGTAGAAATCAACCAAAAACTAACCTTAAAGTTGTTGATGATCCCCTAAAATAGCACTGGTCGGTGGGGAACATTCGTGCTGCTGAATGTGTGTTCAGCTATGTGAAGTTAAGGGACGGCATTAGATGAAACGTTGAGCTCCAAAATTGCAGTGCTGCTGTCAAATCAGCGTTACATGCTGATTGACGTCAAGATCTGCCTACTCTGCATACTTCCAGCAGACACACCCTATGCATGGTGCTAACGCGTTCACCAAAATGGGGTCTGGCGTGGCGAAGACCAGAAGTTCGCATGCCTGCCGTGAATGACACTTTGGAAGCAAAACAGCACCCCTAATCCTGATAAAACAGGCGCTACCCATCTGAATTTTGCAGTCAAAAACTCTCAGGTTATCCAAGAGGCAGTTTGAGGCTATAATTGTGGGGGAACTGTTGGCTTCTATGGAAGAATGATCTTAGTAGGCTAAATCATCTTTGTGATCATATATTTGTGATGCCTCCCCATTTGTGGGCCAAGGTGGTTATCTGGCAACTTTTGTCTGCCTGTGGAGCCACAGGAGGAAGCAGCAGAAAACAGCTTATTGGCATTCTGCCATCCTATTTGCTTTGCACTTAACTCAAATTTGATGCTGACGAAAGAAGTTTATGTCTCTATCTGATACAAATTAAATGGAGCAACAAAAATTAGACACATAGTAGACTTAAATGACTATTAAACTGTTGACTTCAGTTTCAGCCATGGTATAGTAAAAGTATCCAAAGGTGTCTTCAAAATATATTTTGTAATAATCCTGTTGAACTCTGGTAAAACAGAAATAGTTAATACTAAGAACCATGGGAAGTCCAAGATAGCACACGATAAGGACAAAGAATCTTTAACAGTGAGCATCTGGTCCAAATTAATGGCTGGAGCTCGGCACGCCCAGGCTTGTCAAGGTTGAATGATTTGCGGATAAGATAAAAATAACTGGGAGTGACCTAATCCTTATTAGGATTGAATTACCACGATCATTTAAAGAGAGATAACATGGGAGAAGTTTTCACAACTAGTGATCAGACTTGGCTTTAATCAAGTAATTGAAATAGCGACATTGTAAGTTCATGTCACGTGTCTGTTGAAGATATTGACGCCAACAAGGAAAGAATACTTGCAATTAGTTATCACTCAGATTGCCTAAAATATTGTTTCAAAAGAGGTTTGCTTTCAGAAAGAAACTTAACGGACTAAAATCTGACAAACCTCCAGGACCTGATGGCCTACATCCGATGGTTCTAAAAAAGATAGTTGCAGATAGAGTGGATGCGCTAGCTATGATTTTCCAAAATTCCTTAGATTCAGAACAGTCCCATTAGATTGGAAGTTGGCAAATGTTACACCACTTTTCAAGAAAGGAGGGAAAGAGAAAACAGGGAACTACAGGCCAGTTAGACTAATGCCAAAATCTATTATTAAGGAGGTCTTAACAATGCACTTAGAAAACCACAGTATGATTAGAACCAGTTAACATGGTTTTACTAAAGGGAAATCCTGTTTGACAAATTTATTAGACTTTTTTGAAGATGTAATGAGTAGTGTAGATAACGGGGATCCGGTAGATGTAGTATACCTGGATTTCCAAAAGGCATTTGATAAGGTGTCACACAAAAAGTTAATTGGCAAGATAAGGGCTCCTGGAGTTGGGGGTAATATATTAGCATGGATAGCTGATTGGTTAACAGACAGGAAGCAAAATGTAGGCATAAACGTGGCATTTTCAAGTTGGCAGGCAGTAAAAAGTGGAGTGCCGCAAGGATCAGTGCTGGGGCTTCAGCTATTTACAATCTATATTAATGACTTAGCTGAAGAGACAGAGAGTAATGATCTAAGTTTGCTGATGATACAAAGGTAGGTGGAAAGGTAAGTGATGGGGAGGGCACAGAGGCTGCAAAGAGATATAGACAGGTTAAGTAAGTGGGCAACAAGATGGGAGATGGAGTATAATTTAGGGAAGTGTCAAGTTATGCACTTTGATTGTAAGAATAGAAAAGCAGAATATTTCTTAAAAGTGTGAGACTTGTAAGTGTCGATGTTCAAAGAGACTTGGGTGTGCTTGTACAAGGAACACAGAAAGTTAACATGCACAACAAGCAATTAGGAAGGCAAATGGCATGTTGGCCTTTATTGCAAGGGGATTGGAGTACAGGAATAAAGAAGTATTACTACAATTGTACAGGGTTTTGGTGAAACCACATCTGGAATACCATATGCAGTTTTGGACTCCACATTTAAGAAAGGATATAATTGCAGTGCAGAAAAGTTTCACTGGATTGGTGACTCATCCAGTTCTGATGAAGGGTCACTGACCTGAAACGTTAACTCTGCTTCTCTCTCCACAGATGCTGCCAGACCTGCTGAGTATTTCCAGCATTTCTTGTTTTTATTTCACGAGATTGGTCCCTGGGATAGGGGATTGCCCTATGATAAGAGACTCAGTAAATTGGGTCTGTATTCTCTGGACTTTAGAAGAATGAGAGGTAATTTCATTGAAACATACAAGACTCAAAAGGGGCTGGATAGGGAAGACACTCAGAGATTATTTTCACTGGTTGGGGAATCTAAAACACAGGGGCACAGTCTCAAGATCAGGGGCTGATTATTTAGGACTGAGATGAGGAGAAATTTCTTCACTCAAAGGGTTGTGAATTGTTGGAATTTTCTACTCCAGAGGGTTGTGGATGCTCCATCGTTGAAAACATTTAAGGCTGAGATAGACAGATCTTTGGTCTATTAGGGAATCAAGGGATATGGGTAGAGGGTGGGAGAGTGGAGTTGAATCCTAAGATCAGCCATGATTGTTTTGAATGGCAGAGCAGGCTCGATGGGCCATATGGTCTACTCCTGCTCCTATTTCTTGTGTTCTTATGAATGGAAAAATTATTCCACAGCCACAGTTAGTGACTTGATACCTGAGTTTCTGCCTAAGTTTATCAAATGGCAAAGCAAATCCATACTGACAACATTAACATGCTTGATCTCAGAAAAGAGAGTTGATTTTGTGAATCACTAAATTTGAAAGTTTAGCTGCATGGCTACTGTAATATCATATTTTTAGGTTGTCCATAAAGTAAACATAGCTCTGATAAACACTTTGCAGTATGCCTGGTGACATTGACCAAGATTTTCCTGCTAAAAAAGCAGTGAAGCTGATGCCATTATTTAGGTACAAATGGTGCAGCAATTTCAGGTGGAGGGCAGATGCGCAATTAAACACTGAAATCCAAAAATTGCTCTCTGAGTTACAAATTAAACTTGCCAAAGAAAGTAAAGTCTTGTCATTACCTTAAGTACAAAAGCAAAATATTGCAAATGCTGGAAATCTGAAATAAAAACAGAAAATGCTAGAAATACTCAGCAGGTCTTACTCAAACATAAGTACTCTTTAAAAACATGATAAGTGTTAATTACTGTGAATCAACCTTTCTGACACTGAAAATTAACTGTTACATGTGTGCTGTCTCATTCGTTCAGGTTTTATTTGTCATTCCAAACATTCAAAAACTAATTATACTAAATGTGTTACTCAAAAATAATTTAGGAAATGTTCCCCACCACCAAAACAGCTGGTCTCTCCCTCAAATCCCATTGTTGAGTTGTTTGTTCCCCTTTGAAACTCGGGCTCTGGCTTGGGCTACCAACTCTGAGAGAGCCTGAGCTAGATGTCAGCATGTAAGACAGGGGCATCGAGCCTGAGATAGTTTCTGGGGTTTGTTGCCCTGAGAGAGCAACAGAGAGAGTGGGGCTGTGGCACAGGGTGCCACATGAGACTGTTCCACTGGCTGTACTGTAGTGTTCAATGGTTTAATTGATCTGTGTTTCATTATATTAGTCTGTTCACTGATCAGTGTTCACTGTGCTTAATTGCTTAAACCTGTGGGTAGACTTTAAGGGTTATGAAACTGAAACTACATACAAGAAAGTTCTGGTAAAAACAGACAGAGTTCTGTCGAGCCAATAGCCTGGATTTTACATTGCCACTGCCGAAATCCATGGTGGCCATAAGGTACGGCAGTCCGCACACGCCGATTGCTCACCGGAAGCCAGTGCAATATTAAACGCGGCGGCTCATTTAAATGCCCGGGGCGGACTGCATCCCCCGATGATGTGGAGGGGGTGAGCAGTCCGTCCCTGGCAACGGCATCAGGTGCCACTATGCAGGCACTGATGCTACTTTTAAAGGGCTTTGAGCCCAACAGAAGAATTTAAATTTTAAAGGGACATTTTTTGAAAAAAATAAAATTTACTGATCTAGACCCTCTCCCACCCTCCCCAACAACCGTACATTTAATTCCTTGCCCTCTCCCCCCCAACAAAAATACCTTGTGTACATTCCCCCCGTGCCCCCGCCAAAGTTTATAAACTTTTACCTTCAACCCTTTCTCACCATCCCCTAGACCAATCAGGTTAGTTTGACTCTGCTCTCCACCTCTCCATTCCCGCATTGAAATACCTAACCTTTGCCCCCCGCCGCACCAGTGCCAGCCACCACCACAAATATGGCACTGGAATGGACGGTGGGAGTATTTAATTCATTAATTTAACTACATGACAAAATTAAAATTTGGTTCCATCGCCAAGCGGCGGGGAGGCCGCCATGAAGACCTTGCCGCCGCCGCCAATATCAGACCGGGCTTTCCCGGCATCAGGGCCCATGGTGGGCCTCTCCTGGAGGCATTTTACGGTCCCTGCCACGAACCCACCACTACGACCCCCGACGTCGAGGGGGGCTGTATAATCAGATATATAAAATATCCAGCAAACCAGCAAATACATAACATGTACTTTTAACACCAAGACAATCCTTCCTGCTGTGTGTTTTACATTCTGTCTTTGTTTATTTGAGGTGCCTTGTTGCTGAACATCATACTGCCTTGCTGACTGATGGTAAAATCAGACACAATGGGCTGAATCTTCCGCCGCCCCAGTGGGTCGGATGGTGACGACGTAAAATTGAGAGGGAGGGTCCGATAAGCCTAACCACCCCACTTCCGCCTCCGGCCAAGTTTACAGCTTCGGGGGGGGGGGGGGGGGGGGGTGGGGTGGTGGGTGCGGGGTGGGAAACGGCCCGTCCGCCCGAGCCCAATCAAGGCCCTTAAGTGGCCACTTAACGGCCCTCCCCCGCCTCCACAGGTACTTTACCCGTGGCAAGCGGGTATGCTGGGGACGTGAAAAGTCGCACAGTGATAGCTGCTGGTCTTTCCGCGCCCCGGGGTGGTGGTGGCCATGGCAGTCGGGCACAGGGTGCCAGATTGAGGGTCGCCCCCGCCTCCCAACCCACCCCCAGGACCCAAGACGTGCCCCTCCTCCTAAACGACCGCTCCAGCCTCACCAGGGAAGGACCGATTCCCCCTGGTGAGGGAACCCCAACTTACCTTCCCTCCAGGCTCCCTGGTGTCGGCTGGGCTGCAGTTCCAGCAGTGGCTACCGCTGCCGGTGGCACTGCTGGGACTAAGAACTGCCGGCCCACTGATTGGCTGGCAGCTCACTGAGGCGGGACCTCCTCCCTCAAGTGGGTGGAAGTCCCGCCTTGGGACAATTAAAGCCCGGGAATCCGTAAAATGCGGGACGGATCCCCGGGCTAGGCGGAAGCGGGTTCGCCACCGACTTTCACGTCAGTGGCGAATTCCCGTCCGCCTAATGTAAAATCCAGCCCAATATTTTGCTAAATACTTACATGGTTTTCAATTAATTTTTCAATATGGTGGAATTAGGACTTTGGGCTGCTTTGAAAGGATTCAAACTTTATCTGTTTCATCAATGCAGTCCTACATACTTAATCAAAGAGCAACTTCTCAGTATTCATTTTCAAATAACTACTTTTTCAATTTAATTTACTTACAGTTGTTATTGACTCTCTACCTACTACTCATAAACATCTTTGGATGGAGATGACAGTTATGTATTTTGCCACCAAGTCCCATTCCTACTCCATAGTCGATGTTTTTCTCTCTTGCTGCTCACTGACTCAATGGCTGAATTTAATGAACTCGCTGCTGGGCCTGGAAATGGGCGGCGTTCCCTTGTGTTATGTGTGCCGTCGCATCGCTGTGTAAGGTGACCATTTAGCATAATGGAGGCATGGTCACCCCTAATCACATTGTGGGGGCTGGAGACAAAATGCCGTTCAGGTTGTCATCTGTCAGTGGATCAGGTGCTGGCACCATCTTTAAAAGCCTGTCAACCCTGCAATCACTTCTGCCTTGCAATTAATAGAAGTTCTGTATACTGTGAAGCATAAAAATGTACAGCACTGTTTCCTACACCACCCAACCCCCCTAGTAAGCGTGGACAAAATGGCTGAGAGCAGACAAAGGGTGGTCCTACACTTCAAGGATGCCTCCTTCCAGATTCTCCTCCAGGCTGCAAGGGAAAGGCAGGAGCTCCCTTCCTCAGCGATGACAAGAAGAGGTCCTCCTGCCTGACCAAGCAAGCCTGGGTGGAGATCGCAGATGAGGTCAGCAGCCGTTGGGTCACCCGATGCAAGTGAGTCCAGTGCAGGAAGAGGGTCAACGACAGCCTGCATTCAGCCAAGGTGAGTGCTCTGTTCCAATGCTCTTTTTAGGGCATGCAACGTGGTGAGGGTGCCACAATCAGTGCAATGGCAGAGAGGCTAATACCTCATCATGACCGATGCATGACTGCATCTGGGCCACACACCACCTTCGTTCAAAGCTCACCCCCATAAATCCCATGACAATGTATGTTATCATGAGATATATCAGATCCCCCAGTTACGGACTGCTATGGTGATACTTATGCCAATTTAAAATTTCTCCATCCTTCCTCTTGCAGGAGAAGAGGGCCCATAACAGGAGAGAGGTGGTCAGGACTGGTGGATGGCTCACTGACATTTGTTCTCTAAGCCATGCCGAGGAAGAGTTCCATAAAGCCTTAATTGTGAGCTCCTGACCTCCCTCTACCTCTTCATGCAGTGCCAATGTGACCACAGTCCTCATTATCATGGTAATGTGACAGCAGACCTCATTAACATATGGTCTCCCATGGGCACTAGTGTGCATTACAGCTGGTCGGCATTCAGGGAACACAGATGGAAAGGAAGCAGAAGACTACATGCATGAAGTATTGGATTCTCAGTGAATGGACATCAGGGTGGATGAACGTGGTCATTATGACGTTGTCTCTTGCCTCCTTTGCGCAAACTCAACATGTCTGGCCTCCATCACTGTTTTCTCATCATCCATTTCTGCTTGCCTTTGTCTCTCTTCTGCGTCCTCCTCATCAGAGGATGAGTGTTGCTCATGCATATCTTCCTCACATAAGGCCTCCCCCCTCTGGATTGCTAGACTGTGCAGAGCACAGCCAACCATCGCGACACGCAAAACTCTCACTGGGGCATACTGCAGGCCTCCACCAGATCGATCGAGGCAGTGGAATCTCATCTTCAGCAGCCCAATGGCCTGCTGGATGGTCGCTCGGGTGGAGCCATGGCAAATGTTGTATCTCTCCTCCGCTGTATTCGAGGGTTCCTCACAGGCATTAGTAGCCATGTCTTCAATGGGTAGCTCTTGTCCCGGAGAATCCATCCCTGAAGGTGAGCGGGCGAGATTGAAAAGCAGAGGCACTTGGGACTGTCATGACTACTGTCTGTAGACGTTGTGGCTGCTTCCCGGGAAGCAGGTATACATCTGCAGGAAATGCAGACCAGTCAAACATTGATTGAATGGAAGCCCTTCCTGTTGATGAAGATAAAAACAAGAAATGCTGGAACCACTCAGCAGGTCTGGCAGCATCTGTGGAAAGAGAAGCAGAGTTAATGTTTCGGGTCACTGACCCGAAATGTTAACTCTGCTTCTCTTTCCACAGATGCTGCCAGACCCACTGAGTGGTTCCAGCATTTCTTGTTTTTATTTCATATATCCAGCATCTGGCAGTATTTTGCTTTTATTTTACTGTTGATGAAGATGGTTGGCTGGTCCGTTGGAGCCTTGATGGTCACATGCATGCAATCTATTACATCCTGCACCTGTGAAAATCCAGCTATGGCCTTGAAACTGATGGCCCTCTCAGCCTGACTATCTGTCAGGGTCAGTCCAGTTGTATAAACAGTTGCCAGCCCTCTTGAACAAGGCATTGGCCACCTCCTTGATGCAGCGGTGGGCTGCCACCTGGGAGAACCCACACATGTCCTCGGTGGATCCCTGGAAAGATCTGGATTCATAGAAGTGTAGTGCCATGGTAATCTTCATGCCCACTGGTATAAGGTTATCCCCAAATCCGAGAGGTCACATGTCGTCCTGCAGAAGGTCGCATAAGTCGGTGACGACCTCCCTGGAGAGCCGTAGTCTTCATTGACAGTGTCTCTCGGACATTTGGAGGTAGCTGATGTGAATCCTGTACACTCTCTGGCATACGTGGGCCCTTCTCGGCCTGGTTAGCTGCTGTTGCTCTCATCATGGAGCTTCAGGGTCAGGCGCAGCTGCCTTTTGGACCTGCCTCCATTGGAGGTGTTTCAACACGCCAAGGGAATCCAAAAACACAGGGTGTATGAGACCCATGCCAGGTGACTTGGGGCCTTCGGATTACTTCAGAAGCAGAGGCGACCCGGCCTTGGCAATTATGCTTATCACTATTTGCTCAGCGGAATGCCTGGTATATCTCAAACCGACTGATGGCCCACCATCTTTTACTGCAGTGTGAGCCACCACACACAGTAACACAGCAGTTACGCAACCCTAGAATGCACACCCACACCCAACCTAAAACCTTGCAGAATCCCTGATAAACCCAACCCCTTTGTAGAGCCCCAATACAAACAACTCCCTTGCAGAGCCCCCGACATACCCAACCGCCTTGCAGAGCCCCTATAAACATTGCAGAGCCCCCAGTACATCCAACACCGTGCAGAGTCCCTGTTACACCCAACCCCCTTGCAGAACCCACATCAACAGAGGGGTAATGGCCTCAGAAACCCCCCACTTCCCCCATGCCGCATTGGTCAGGATACACCCCCCGCGTTGTGACACTGAGGCCTTTCACTTCGATACCACCAGCTTTTAATGGCTGCAAACCTGAAGACTTTTGAGTGCTGCCTGCCATTCACAAAATCACAGTAGACTCAGGCGTGAAAAGGGAGTGGATAAAAGAGGAGGTGGTATTGCACTGTTGATCAAGGAGTCAATTACTGCAGTAAGGAGGGATGATATAGAGTCATAGAGAGATACAGCACTGAAACAGGCCCTTCAGCCCACCGAGTCTGTGCCGACCATCAACCACCCATTTATACGAATCCTACATTAATCCCACATTCCCTACCACATCCCCACCTTCCCTCAATTCTCCTACCACCTAACTGCACTAGGGGCAATTTACAATGGCCAATTTACCTATCAACCTGCAAGTCTTTGGCTGTGGGAGGAAACTGGAGCACCCAGCAGAAACCCACACGGTCACAGGAAGAACTTGCAAACTCCACACAGGCAGTACCCAGAACCGAACCTGGGTCGTTGGAGCTGTGATGCTAACCACTGCACCACAGTGCCTCCCTTATCTTAGAAGGCTCCTCAAATGAGGCCATATGGGTAGCACTTAAGAACAAAAGGGGGGCAATTACTTGGCTGAGCGTGTACTACAGGCCTCCAAACAGTCAGGGACAGATAGAGGAACAGACATGTAGGCAAATATCAGACAGGTGTAAAAATAATAAGGTAATAATAGTAGGGGATTTCAACTTACCTAATATCAACTAATATCAGCATAATGGCGCCTCATCAGACCCCTTTCCTATCCTGAATGGCGTGAAACAGGGCTGTGTTCTCACACCTACACTGTTTGGGATCTTCTTCTCCCTGCTGCTCTCTCATACGTTCAAGTCCTCTGAAGAAGGAATTTTCCTCCACACAAGATCAGATGGCAGGTTGTTCAACCTTGCCCGTCTAAGAGCGAAGACCAAAGTACGGAAAGTCCTCATCAGGGAACTCCTCTTTGCTGACGATGCTGCATTAACATCTCACACAGAAGAGTGTCTGCAGAGACTCATCGACAGGTTTGCGGCTGCCTGCACCGAATTTGGCCGAACCATCAGCCTCAAGAAAACAAACATCATGGGACAGGACGTCACAAATGCCCCATCCATAAATATTGGCCACCACACTCTGGAAGTGGTTCAAGAGTTCACCTACCTCGGCTCAACTATCACCAGTAACCTGTCTCTCGATGCAGAAATCAACAAGCGCATGGGAAAGGCTTCCACTGCTATGCCCAGACTGGCCAAGTGAGTGTGGGAAAACGGCGCACTGACACAGAACACAAAAGTCCAAGTGTATCAAGCCTGTGTCCTCAGTACCTTGCTCTATGGCAGCGAGGCCTGGACAACGTACGTCAGCCAAGAGCGACGTCTCAATTCATTCCATCTTCGCTGCCTCCGGAGAATCTTTGGCATCAGGTGGCAGGACCGTATCTCCAACACTGAAGTCCTTGAGGCGGCCAACATCCCCAGCACATACACCTACTAAGCCAGCGGCGACTGAGATGGCTTGGCCATGTGAGCCGCATGGAAGATGGCAGGATCCCCAAGGACACATTGTACAGCGAGCTCGTCACTGGTATCAGACCCACCGGCTGTCCTTGTCTCTGCTTTAAAGACGTCTGCAAACGCGACATGAAGTCCTGTAACATTGATCACAAGTCGTGGGAGTCAGTTGCCAGCGATCGCCAGAGCTGGCGGGCAACCATAAAGGCAGGGCTAAAGCGTGGCGAGTCGAAGAGACTTAGCAGTTGGCAGGAAAAAAAAGTTAGAAGCGCAAGGAGAGAGCCAACTGCGTAACAGCCCTGTCAACCAATTTTATCTGCAGCACCTGTGGAAGAGTGTGCCACTCTAGAATTGGCCTTTATAGGCACTCCAGGCGCTGCTTCACAAACACTGACCACCTCCAGGCGCTTACCCATTGTCTCTCGAGACAAGGAGGCCAAAGAAAAAAAAAAAATCAACTGGGATCGTCTTAGTGCAAAAGGCTTAAAGGGGGAGGAATTCTTAAAATGCATACAGGAGAGCTTTTTGAGCCAGTACGTAGAAAGTCCTACAAGAGAAGGGGCAGTACTGGACCTAATCCTAGGGAATGAAGCTGGACAAGTGGTAGAAGTATCAGTGGGTGAGCGTTTCAGGGATATTGACCATAACTCTGTAAGATTTAAGGTGGTTATGGAAAAGGACAAAGACGGGCCAGAAATAAAGGTACTGAATTAGGGGAAGGCCGATTTCAATTTGGCCAAAGTGGACTGGGAGCAGCTACTTGTAGGAAAGTCTACATCAGGCCAGTGGGAGTCATTCAAAGAGGAAATAGTGAGGGTTCAGAGCCAACATGTACCCATTAAGGTGAAGGGCAGGACCATCAAGTCCAGGGATCCCTGGATGTCAAGGGATATAGAATATTGGATCAGGAAAAAAAAGGAGGCTTATGGCAGATTTGGAGCACTGAAAACAGCGGAGGCCCTAGAGGAGTATTAGAAGTGTAGGGGGTACTTAAAAAAGTAATTAGGAGAGCGGAGAGGGGACATGAAAAAACACTGGCAGGCAAAATAAAGGAAAATCCCAAGGCTTTTTATAAGTACATTAAGGGCAAGAGGAAACCAGGGAAAGAGTAGGGCCCATTAGGGACCTTAGTGGCAATCTGTGTGTGGAGCCGGAGGACATAGGTGAGGTTTTAAATGATTACTTTTCATCTGTGTTCACTATGGAGAAGGAAGATGTAGATCAGGGAGGGGGATTGCGATATACTTGAACAAATTAGCCTTGAAAGGGCGGAAGTTTTGGTTGTTTTAGTAGGCTTAAAAGTGGATAAATCCCCAGGCCCAGATGAGATGTATCCCAGGCTGTTGTGTGAGGCAAGGAAGGAGATAGCAGGGGCACTAACACAAATTTTCAGGTCCTCTCTGGCCACGGGACAGGTACCAGAGGACTGGAGGATAGCAAATGTGGTACCATTATTCAAGAAGGGTAGCAAGTAATTACAGGCCAGTGAGTCTAACATCAGTGGTTGGGAAGCTATTGGAAAAAAGTCTCAGGGACGGGATTGATCTCTACTTGGAAAGGCAGGGAATAATCAGGGATAGTCAGCATGGCTTTGTCAGGGGGTGATTGTGTCCAAACGAACTTGATTGAATTTTTCGAGGAGGTGACTAGATGTGTAGATGAGGGTAAAGCAGTTGAAGTAGCCTACATGGACTTCAGAGAGACTTTTGATAAGGTCCCCCATGGGAGATTGGTTGAGAAGGTAAGAGACCATGGGATCCAGGGCAATTTGGCAAATTGGATCCAAAATTGGCTTGGTGGCAGGAAATAGAGGGTAATGGTAGAGGTTTGTTTTTTGCGAGCGGAAGCCTGTGAACAATGGAAGCCTGTGTACAACAGGGATCGGTGCTGGGACCCTTGCTGTTTGTAGTGTACATTAATGATTTGGACATGAATATAGGAGATATGGTAAGTAAGTTCGCAGATGACATGAAAATTGGTGGTGTCGTAAATAGTGAGGAGGAAAGCCTTAGATTACAGGACGATATAGATGGGCTGGTAAAATGGGCGGAGCAGTGGCAAATGGAATTTAATCCTGAGAAGTGTGAGAATTTAATCCTGAGAAGTGTGAGGTGATGCATTTTGGGAGGACTAACAAGTCAAGGGAATATACAATGGATGGTAGGGCCCTAGGGAGTACAGAGGGTCAGAGGGACCTGGGTGTACTTGTCCATAGATCACTGAAGGCAGCAGCACAGGTAGGTAAGGTGGTTAGGAAGGCATATGGAATACTTACCTTTATTAGCCGAGGCATAGAATATAAGAGCACGGAGGTTATGATGGAGCTGTATAAAACGCTATTTAGACCACAGCTGGAGTACTGTGTACAGTTCTGGGCACCACACTATGGGAAGGATGTGATTGCACTGGAGAGGGTGCATGGGAGATTCACCAGGATGTTGCTTGGGCTGGAGCATTTCAGCTATGAAGAGAGACTGAAAAGGCAAGGGTTGTTTTCCTTAGAACAGAGAAGGATGAGGGGTCACGATTGAGGTATACAAAATTATGAGGGGCATTGATAGGTTAGATAGCAAGAGACATTTTCCCTTAGTGGAGGGGTCAAGAACCAGGGGGCATAGATTTAAGGTAAGGGGCAGGAGGTTTAGAGGGGAGTTGAGGAAAGCATTTTTCACCCAGAGGGTGGTTGGAATCTGGAATACACTGCCTGAAGTGGTGGTAGAGGCAGGAACCCTCACAACATTTAAGAAGTATTTAGATGAGCACTTGAAATGCCATAGCATACAAGGCTATGGGCCAAGTGCTGGAACATGGGACTAGAATAGTTAGGCGCTTGATGGATGGCACAGACACGATGGGCCTGTTTCTGTGCTGTATAACTCTGTGACTCTATGACTCATTAAATCGCAAATAATTACATTTAAATTCATGTTAAACAGCATTTCAGCAATTTAAAATAGGTTCCCATCATGTCGGGCGTCAATTCCAAAATTATACTTTCCCACCTCAGACAAAATCGGGAACCAATGTCACTGTGCCGGATTTCCAGGTGGACAGCTCTGCTGTGATTCTCTGTCCTCCAACGCCACCATACCCGCCTTAAATGGCCGCACAAAATTCAGCCCAATGTCCTTAGAGTTTAGCACTCAGTGCTAGGGGGCTCATCTTTTCCATTGTTGTACCATTGAAGAACCACAATCTTTGGCTTAACAATGGGACTAAGAAATAGAAATTCTTACTAGGTTCCGCCCACTCAGAAAGCACCTTCATAATCACCAACTGTTCTTAAATCTATTTGCAATATTATTTCCAACTGTAATACATTCTATCTCCAGTACCATTTGGGTTACAACAGTTTTGCAAGCACCCCGGCTCCAACAGTATGGGTTAGGACCGTTCCCTGAGCACCACATCTCTGGCAAATATCCTGTGATGTGATTGCTTTCCTCCACTGTGTGCATTATTTTGATCTGAATTAACTTCAGAGTAGAACATATAGTTCTAATGCTTTCTTCCATCACTTTCTCACAAATCTGTATCTTCTCCAAAATCACTTCTTACATGTCTTTTCCTTTCTGTCATAGCCCTTGCAACATATTTAGAGTTCATAGGTCACACTGCTCCTGCAACTGCCTTTCTCTTTAACTTAACTCCCGTGTGGTATACAACTTTTACACCATGTTAATCTTAATAATAAAACAAGGAGTTGGTAATTGTAATTAGATTCATGAGTGACATGTGAGTAACATACAACAACTAACAAGCATGATCTGTATTGATTCTATAGATTTTTCCTGTACAAAACTGCCACTGGTGTAAAAGTGCTTATTTGTGGTATGTACAGTTCCAGGAGGAGATGTTAATCTCGCCTGCCTGATGAGAAGCTGATGGGATCAGTTCAGCCCCCCCTTTTTGCACACGCCTGATTTTACTCTCCATGACATTGCCCATTTCCCGCCCACAAAGGTCAATTAAAATTTCCCCCAAATTATCATGACTTTCACAGAGCAGAAGACTTATTTGGCTTTAAACGTTGGTCTTGTGCTATGATCTTTTGGCCTTTACTTTGGTTTTTCAGTAAAAATTTACTCATTAAGCAAAAACCAATGCTTGACTTCCCAACATAAATCATCCTCTATCACTACTTCTATTTTAAATTCAGATAAATGGTTTAACTGATGGCTGATTCATTAAAAATTGTAATAAATTATAAATAAACAGGCTATTAAATGCACAATGTATCTGGGTCATGGAGAACGATCAAGAGAGTCTTCATAGATAATTAATCCTTCTCAACTTTGAAAAAAACAATTAGCTCAGATTCAGCAGAGCAGGGAACACAGAAATATTTGCTTATGACTGGAAAAACTGCAAGATTAATTATCTCAGGTTTAATAGAACTGTTAATTGTCTCAGATTGTTAAAATTAGTCTATTCAGGTTTTTAAGCTTTCACAGTTAACCAAAGGTTGTGCCGAAGAATCCATTAGAAGTCTCTGTTTCCAGAATCTGTGAATCCATCATTAATGGAGTTCTGCAATAAATCTTCTGAGTGATCCCTATCTCTTTCTCCCTGTGAGATGCTGTACTAGGAAGTCTAATATTGGTGGATCTAATCGGAGATTAAATGGACAATCCAGTATCCAGCCACGTGTGTGTGTGTGTGTACATGTGAATATGTCCATGTATGATTATGTAAGATCACAGATTATTAAGAATAGTTTCAGTACATTTTATTTTCATGGCTCCATTTCCTTAAAATATATCCTCATTGTTTAATTGTATAGTGACAGTATCAAGGCATGGCTTGAAGAAAACAACTTTTGCATGATACGTTGTCCAATTGTTAGCTTTCTGAAACGCCAATGGTGCTGATATTTCAGTGCATAAAAAGAGAGAATGGCAATGTATTGGCACACAGGAATGCAGCACACAAGGGATGGTTCCTTCTCTAAGTGTTCTCCATGAATTCATCAAATGAGAGGTTCAATTTCTGATGTTCAAGCACTTACATTAGCATTTTCGATATAGTTGGAATGCTGATTACTAGCAACACAGGCTTCAACATAGTCTCCAGACGTGTGAACTGTGTGGGACCTTTTAGGAAACGTATTATGAGTTGTTAGATGTGGGTTAAAAAAGGGTAATTTTTGTTTTTTATTAACTGCAGCTGGGCTGAAATTTTCATTTCTTTGAGATTAAATACAATGGAAAACAATTGAGTTTTTGATATGAATTAGTTCAAATTGGACCAATTTGATTTTAGCCAATCCAAATTACACATTATTTAAGAAAATATAACAATGTCATTTTGTAATTCATTCTTTGTAAAATATTATATTAGTATTAATGAGGCTGATTCTGGTACTGCACATTGGTTGGCCAGGTGGTGGGCTTGCTCCCTAGAGGAGTCAGCACGGGACCTGATTGATTATGGTTCTGAATCCTCATTACGATGTCTTTGGCGAGCTGTGAGTATAAAGTACGAGTACATCACCAAGACCACTGATTTCTCTTTCCATCTCGATCTCACTTTTACCTACGGCTCAGTAATCTCCAGGCTCTATTCATGAACATACAAAATTAACATACTGGAGGAGACCAACTGGTCCATCAAGCATGCCCCACACCATGATGCTTGAAGCATCAGAACTAGATACTCCTTACCCCACCCACATAGCCTTGTAAACTCCTGGGAGAGGCAAAATAAAGAGGGAAAACCAGGGGTCACTAAGGGAAAAAATAGTCTGGAAAATTCCTCTCCAAACCCCTCAGGCAATCAAAATCAGCCCAGGCGATCGCATAGACCAAGTGTTGTCAACATTCCAAGGTTCATTCTGTACAAGCTCCAATTTATCCAGAATTCTGCTGCCTGTATGCTATTCCATATTAAATCTCATTCACCTATCACCTCAGTCCTTTCCAACTGCCATTGTTTTCCCATGCCCTATTGTGGGGTTAAGGGGGTGTTTAGTCATGGCACCCCAGCCATCATGGTCTGGCACAAACTATATAAATGCATGTTTTTTGTTATATTTATTTCAAAATACTTGTCCTTATCTCCAAATCCATCCATGGTTTTGTAGCAATCTAACTATTCTATTTCATCTAGCTCTATATTTTAGCTTGCATCCTCTGGTCTTCTGGTATGTGCCCCCCATCACCACCACCCCCAATAGCCACACCCATCTCACTCCACCGATGGTGAAATCTTTAGCTATTGTGGCCATCCTCTTTGGACTTCTCTTCTCAGTCCTTTAACTTAGCTTTAATTCTTCCCATGGTCAAAAGCCTCCTCAAAGCATAGCTTTTTGAACTCACCTTTGGTCAGCTCCCTTCAACCTCCTTCTATTTCCTCCTTGGTGTCTGAGTTTTCTCTCTCTCTATTCCTCCCCCAACCCCCAAGAAGTTCCCTTGGTGCTATATAAATTTAACTTGCTACTGTGTCTAAAAGAGGAGGCATTACTAATGCCCAGTGTGCATTTTTAATTACCTGTCTCCAAATGTGACTGGCTACTAGATTGGAACTTTCCTTAATGAGGAACCTGTCTAGGCTACAAATATTACCATATTTACAGTGAATCACAGATTTAGTATTCATATTAGATTATTGATTTTTTCAGTTTTGCTGTATAAGTTATGATCAAAGTTGTAAATGCATAATGCTCATAGTGGAAATTTAAAATTGCTTGTCACAGATTACTACAAAGTATTCTTCATAAAATGCTCGTGTAGCAACGTTTCATTATTTAGAAAAAGATCTCAAGCTGAAAATGAAAAGTAAATTATCTCTCCGCTTCTGCAGTGTGGAAGTAATTTCATACCCACAGGTTTGAAATCATATCCCTTTTCTAAATGCCAATATGTTTATGCCAGTATGTTTCCTTCCGTCTGAGGCGAAAAACTCAAATGACAACTTATGTAATGTAGAATGAAAACTACTTACTGTCTCCTTGGCAACGTAGTGGACCGACTGCGAGTTTTGCTTCAGATCCTGAGCGGCTAGTGTCTCCAACTAATACCTGGCTTACTGGAAGATGATTCTTATAAGCAAGAAGTCCAGTATCCTTCCTCCTGAAAAAAATGTTTGACAAAAAGATAGATTTGTATAACTGAAAATGTCTGCTTACGTAGACATGAACTTTTAGCAGTACTTATGTTGCATAGTTTTGGACATGAACAAATTAAGAGGACAAGTGTCTTGGTGAACATTTTCCATTTGCTTCCAAACACAGAATGAAATGCCAAAATTGTCTTCAAAGTACTTCACTTGTATGTGACATTATATAATGAAAATTATATATGCTTGGTTCAATTTCTTTCTCTCAATTAAAAAAATTGTCAAATCATTTTCCAGTCCTTTTCAAGTTGGCAACTAGCTCTTATCATTTAGCTGGAATCTCACATAATAGATTGCAGTATCCTGCTTCCCATCTGAGGATCACAATCTCCATGGTGTATGGACTGAGGTCTGACCATGTCAGCAATCTCATTCTATTTCATTGAGGGTGAGGGAAAAGATACAAGAGACAGCCAAGGAGGTGGAGCTTCAACATGATAGTGAAATCTTTTTGAGGCTTTAGAATTATACTAGTAGTAAAATATTTTCAGCACCCCAGTAGATACTACCCAGAAGGCTACCCTGCATTCATTGTAAATATGCACTTGTATATTTACATTTCTGGCACACGTGGATGCGTTAGGAATACAGCTCCCAAATGAAAATGCCAATCAAGGATTTGTCCAGTGTGTTAATTCAGGCCAGAATTTTACATTGCAGCAGTGGTCCCGCCCACCAGCTAAAAAGTCGGCGCAATCCCACCTCTGCCGGGCCTGGAAGCCACGCAGCAATTATACGTAGCCCAGGCCCTTAACTGGCCTTGGTGGGGGCTTCCGCCTCTTTGAGGCAGGAAGTCCTGCTTCCAAGTGCGACCTACAGCTCTTCAGTCCCAGCAGTGCCACCGGGAGCAGTGGCCACTGCTGGGACTGCACCCAGTCAGTACCAGCAACAATGGAGGAGGCCTGGATAAGGTAAGTGGGAATTGGGCCTGGCTGGGACAATCGGCTGGGTCCCAGCGAGGTGGGGGGACAGGGGGAGGTGTTCCAGCGGGGGTGGTTTGTGCCCGATCAGGAGGGCCACCCAGCCTGCAAGGAGGCTGCCAGGTATTACTGGGTGGCTTCCTCAGGTAGTGAAGTGCCTGTCCACCACTGGTAAGATACCAGCGGTGGTGGGAGGAGTACCTTACATGGCAATTAATTGGCCACTTAAGGGCCTCAATTGGTCTGGGGTGAGCGGGCCATTTGCCACCTCCCCGACCGCTGGTAAAATCGCAGCGGGGGTGGGTAAGTGACAGGCATGGTACCCCCCCACCCCCCCACTCACTTTTATGCCTACCCCGCCTCCCAGCCCTCTCCCGGGGGTTGTAAAATTCAGGCCTCTGTTTAAAAATTTACAAGAATACTGAGTCCAACATGTGAAGCAGAAGTAATATATTTTGTGTCTGAACCCTCATGTGAAGCTTTCTGATTCATTCAATGCAGGCTCCTGTTCTATGTGAAAAACAACCAGTTAAATACCAACAATGAAAATTCACTTCTTAAGTCTGCACAGGCCCACTTACCAATCAAATAAGTTGTAACTTACCTCTATCGGCGTTGCTAACATGTCCTGAACCTATGGCCACCATTACTGGCTGACACTCCCTCATGAGGCCTCCCACCAGAGCAATCCACTCCCAGGCCTCCTTTCTGATGGGTTGCAGCACTTGCTTATCTATACCCTCTGCCCTATGACAATTCTTCGCAATCTTGGACCTTTGTTACTCAGCCTCCGCATAGTACTGCCAAAGATGTATTGGTATTTTTTAGTAAATAAAATTTTAATTTGTTTCAGACTCAGGAAAATAAAATACAATAAGGGTGATTTTGTGATCCTGCCCTTCCAGTGGGGAAGCCATGCTCTAAGGAAATGTGATCTGAGACATAGCTACAACATTTGAGTCACAATTCTCCAAGGCCATGTTCCCATTGAATGCAATTCATACGAAAGACACAGAATGACACAATCACTGTTAATGTCATTTGAACATCTTCCCTTGAATTTTTGCACAGAATGTTTGTTACCCATTGGAATAATAGGTATCAGAAACATGGTGGAAAAATATTGACTGTTATTAAATGATGCTAGCATTATTTCATAACTCTTCTCGAATTTTCTTCGTTCCTCTTAAGGTGCTCATGTTGGGATATGTGGGAGACAGTGATGTAGTGGTCATGTCACTGAACCAGAAATCCAGAGGCCCAGACTAATGCCCTGGAATCATGGGTTCTAATACCACTATGGCAGTTGGTGGAATTTAAATTCAATTCATTAATAAAAATCTGGAATTGAAAGCTAGTTTCAGTAATTAGCTATGAAACTATCATCCATTGTTGTAAAAACCCATCTGGTTCACTAATGCCCTTTAGGGAAGGAAATCTGCTGTCCTTACCTGGTCTAGCCTCCATGTGACTCCAGACCCACGGCAATGTGATTGACTCTTAACTGCCCTCTGAAATGGCCTAGCAAGCCACTCAGTTGTCAGGGGCAATTAGGGATGGGCAACAAATACTGGCCTTGCCAGTGATGCCCACCCATATCCCAAGAAAGAATTAAAAGAAAACAGCCAACAGCTACCTTATGATCCCTCTCTCAAGTGGCTATTCTTCACATGAACCTAGTTAGTTGTCCCCACCTGTTTATTTATCATTGGGGTATCACTGCTGAGCCTAATCCTGTAGTTGCCTGATGCCCATACATGGGCACTTTCTAATAGCGCTCTGTGGTTAGTGATCAACAACAGGAAACCTGATGGACTGTTCCTCTCCTTGCACAATGATCTTAAGATCAGTTGTAGAACTCCACAATTAAAATGCCTGATCAGCTACCTCAGCACAGAGGGCAAATAGATTTGTGACTTTCCTGTGTTACAACCAGGTGCGAAATGTGTCTAGGGGTCTTTTGCTGCCTTTACCTGGTTTTATTGTAACACGGTGTAATTTTAAACACACTGTTTTGAGCTCCCCCTTTGTGAATCATTGTTCACAGCTTTCCAATTATAAGTCAAAGAAACAAATGCACACATGTTTTCTGAGGTTTAAAGAAGAAAGATGAAATTTATTAAAACTTAAACTCTAATACGATTAACGCCTACAGATATACGAAACTCCCATGCTAACATGCACATACGATACACACATGCAACTAGGGACAGAAAAAAGGAGAGGTAAATATAGCAGAGAGGGGTTTGAGGCAATATCAGAAGAGTTTCTTGTTTACTGTTCACTTGATTGTAGGTAGTCTTACTGTTTGTCGGGGCCCAGTGTTCTTCTTAAACCTGGTCCACGTAAGAGACTTTTCTCTCTTTGAGGTTCACGTGTTTTCACAAGATTCAGTTCCATGGGAAAAAGATTGAGGCAGGCAGGACTGGAGAGGAGGTCTGTTCCAACCAGGAGCACATGGATTTCTGAGTTCAAATCCGGTTTTCTCCAATTTAAAACTCTCTCAGTTCCAACCTCTGCAACAGTCAGTTAGTCATGTGACTAAAACTGGTCTGACCACTTCTTCTGTGTATTGCAGAAGCAACAACCGGGTCCCCATTGTTCCCACACTGTCGGTTACTATGCAAATATATTTCCAGTCAGGGGCTTGCAATTTAAAGTTTTAATGTTCATGTGGCGAAATCATGGGTGTCTCAGTCTTGGCAGGTGAGGGGGTGGGGGGCGTTGTTTGCCTGACACCTGGAATGACTTTCTTCAGCCAGTAGGGCTGCCAATCACTGAGTGCTAGAGGGCCTCCCATTGGCTGTCCCTGATTGGTAAGCGAGCCCACTCTCTGGCCTTTAATTGGCTCAGGATTTGAAAATCCTAGTGGGTGTGCTTAAAGCATGCCGTGCAGGGTCAGGACCTGGAAACAGTCTCCATTTCCAGTTCCCAACCACTGATTGGAAATACAGCCCCAGATGCTCAGGTGGAGAAGGAAACAAAGTCATTTTCCTCACCATTTTTAAAAGAAATTATCATCCCGAGACGTACTCTGCTTTTTCACTGTTTGTTTTAATTAATTTTTATGACTTATGTATAAGTCACATCAAAATTGAAGCTTTCCCTATTGCAGGTTCTTAAACATGCTGTGCCTGCATGATGGCTAAATGTGTTGAAGCTTATATTTCAAGTATCAAAGAAGTAATATACTGGTGTGGGTTTGGCATTTCTTGGGGCCTGACTGTTTACATTGACTTATGCTGATTTATATATGGGCATATTCTAATGGGATTTTGTGGATACTTGGGTGTAATTAGCATCAGCAAAATGGATGCAACATTGGTGAATTTTCGTCTTGGGTTGCATCCAAGGAGGAAAACACAGACCATGATATCTACTCTGAGGATACACTTTTTATTTTTTAATTTACATTTTCTGTGCATATGTTTGGTACATGCAGATAATATGAGGATAAATACAGCACTCCTCCTTCCACCCACACATTCAATTTCCCCTATGGCAACAATTATTCTTGCTTGTTCTCTCTATTTTCTGCATAAGAATATTGTATTTCATGCAAACTTGTTGATCATAAGGTTACCATCGTAGTTCATCCATCCAGACCTCATCACAGCCTTGATCCAGACATGGATGCAAGAGCTAAATGCATGGGAGAGGTGAGAGTAGCTGCCCTGGACATCAAAGCAGTATTCTACCAAATACCAAGGGATCCCTAGCAAAACTGACGTCAGTAAAGGGGCAAAGGGAAAAAACCTCTCGTGGAAACAGTCATACCTGACACATAGGAAAATAGTTGCAGTTTCTGAGGCCAATTTCTGCTGCCATAAAACATTTTTGCAGGAGTTGGAGTTCCTCATGGCAGGGTCCTCTTCAGCTTCATCACTATTAACCTTCTCTCCATCATAATGTCAGGAAGGGGCTAGTCACTTACAATTCCAGAGAGTTCAGCTCCATTCACAACTCTTTGAAAATGAAGCAGCTTATAATAACCAACAGCAAAATTTAGATAACATCTGGACTTGGACTGACAAGTGGCAGGTTACATTTGTGCCTCATATTTGCCAGGTAATGACCAGCTCCAATAAGAAAAAGCCGAACAACCTCTCCTGACCTTGAACAGCACTGAGCACCTCACCATCAACATCCTGGGGGTCATCTCTGGCCAAATGTTTAACTGGCGTAGCCATAATAAAAGGCAAACTTACCAGAGAGCCATTCAAGTTTGTAGCACAGTAGGAATTCATTCGATCCATCACATCCAAGACTACTCTTATCTGCAGCAATTCAAAACTAATTCCACTTCCCTGGACTCTCCACATAGCTCTGTATCTCCCTTTGCTTCAAATATTTATACAATTTACCCTTAAAAAAATTCAATGGCATCTGCCTCAATCTCATTTTGTGGAAAAGTATTCCATGCCCTCTCTTCTTCCTCATCTACATACTATTCTTTGGTGACATCATTCATACCGTCACCACTCCTTTCAGGTGAAGCAGCGATTTACTTGTACTTCTTTCAATGTAGTATACTGTATTCGCTGCTCACAATGTGGTCTCCTCTACATTGGGGAGACCAAGCGCTGACTGGGTGACCGTTTTGCAGAACACCTCCGCTCAGTCCGCAAGCAGGACCCTGAGCTTCCGGTTGCTTGCCATTTCAACACTCCCCCCTGCTCTCATGCACACATCTCTGTCCTGGGATTGCTGCAGTGTTCCAGTGAACATCAACGCAAGCTCGCGGAACAGCATCTCATCTACCGATTAGGCACACTACAGCCTGCCGGACTGAACATTGAGTTCAATAATTTCAGAGCATGACGGGCCCCCCATTTCACTTTCATTTTTAGTTGTTTTTTCTTTTTTCCTTTTTTTTACATTTTTTACAACCTTTTTTTGCAGTTATTTCATTTCATCTTCGTTTGTTCAGTTTGCTTACCCACTGTTTTGTTTCATGTTTGCACTTGCTACTGTTCAATATTCAGTCCGTTAACATCGATTCTGTACTAATGCTTTGCCTTTCAACACACCATTAACATATTATTTGCCTTTGCTCCATGACCTTTTGGTCAGCTATGTGGCCTTGTCCAATCTACACCTTCTCCTTTGTTATCTCTTGCCCCACCACCACCTCACTTGCTAATAACCTGTGACATTTTTAATATTTGTCAGTTCCGAAGAAGGGTCACTGACCCGAAACGTCAACTCTGCTTCTCTTTCCACAGATGCTGCCAGACCTGCTGAGTGGTTCCAGCATTTCTTGTTTTTATTGCAGGAATTATAGAGTAGTTATAATGGGAGACCTTAGTTATCCTAATATAGACTGGGATAGTAATAGTGTAAAGGGCAGGGAAAGGAAAGAGTTTCTCGAGTGTGTTCAGAAAAATTTTCTACATCAGTATGTTTCCAGTCAATGAGGAAGGAAGCATTGCTGGATCTGGTCTGGGGAATGAGGTAGGTCAAGTGAATCAAGTGTCAAGAGGGGAACATTTAAGGGAGAGTGACAATACTATTATAAGGTTTAAGTTAGATGTGGAAAAGGACAAGGAGCAATCAGAATAAAGATAATTAATTGGAGGAAGGCCAAGTTCAATGGAGTGAAAATGGATCTGGCCCAAGTAAATTAGAATCAAAGATTGGCAAGCAAAACTGTATCTAAACAACGGGATGCCTTTAAAAAGGAGAGTGTTCAGGTACAGTCTAGTTACTTTCCCACCGGGGGGAAAGGTAGGTCAAACAGATCCAGAGCTCCTTGGATGATAAAAGAGATAGGGAATAAGATGAAGCAGAGAAAGGGTGCCAGGTTGATAATACAATTGAGAACCAGGCTGAATATAGAAGGCTCAGAGGTGAAGTGAAAAAACAAATAAGAGAAGCAAAGAAAGAGTATGAGAAGAGACTAGCAGCAGACATACAAGGGAATCCAAAAGTCTTCTATAGGCACATAAAAGTAAAAGGGTGCTAAAAGGAGGAGTGGGGCCAATTAGTGATCTAAAAGGGGATTTACGCATGGAGGCAGGGGACATGGCTGAGGTATTAAATGAGCACTTTGTAACTGTCTTTACCAAGGAAGATGATGCTGTCCAAGTCACGGTGAAAGAAGAGATAGTTGAGACATTGGGTTGAAATTTATGTTGCAGCTGCCGATTACGGTGATGGCCGTAAAAGATGGCGGCCCACATGCGCGGATTTTACTCTGCAGAGCTGCCACGATATTATACATAGCAGAACATTTACAAGGCCAGGGAAGACTGCACCGCCACCACCACCACCCCCCCCCCCCCCCCACCCCAATCATGGAGAAGGAGGATGTATGGGGTGTTAGGGGTCGGCAACAAAGGAACGGGTGGCTCTCAGTGGGCCTTCCTGATGCCAGATCCATTGTACAGGCACAAAGTGCCTTTTAATGAGGGACCCGCCCTCAGAGCCAGCAAGCAACCCGTTCAGTTGAGAAAATTTTAACTCATCTAGATTGGATGTCGGACAAGAAGTCTGACAATACAGAGGCAGTGGAGGGGTTGAGAGAGGTAGTGAGGTAGAGCTGGGTGCCATCAGAATACCCGTACAACCTGACATGCTTCTGGACGATGTCACTGAGCAGCATCAATCATGTAGATGAGGAAGAGGAGTAGGCCAAAGATAGACCCTAGGGGACACTCCAGAGCAGTGCTTCTCAAACTTCTTTGTCTGTGGACCACTTAGCCAGGGCAAAAGACCCCGCAGACCACCTATTGGTCCTACCCCACCCACTTTTGCTTGTCACCACAAAAAAACTCATCAAAATTAACGGGAAGAATGGTTTTGCTTTGGATGAGACATCAATCAGGTGATGTCTGGTTCAAAGCTCGAGAGCTTCAGTCTCACGTGGGGCTCCACGTTCAGCCGGTTCCTCATCTTAGTTTTCAGCCCAACAAAGGTTGAAAATCCAATCTCGCAGTTGTCTATTGTTGGCAATGGCAGCAAGTACTTCAGAGCTACGTCGGCTAGTCCAGGATACTCATACCATACATGGAGCCAAAAGTCTATCGAACTTTTCTCACCGCATATCAGCTACAGTGACTTGCATTTTGGACCAGCCCACAGACTACCTGGAGGACTCTCGCGAACCACCATGCTTTGAGAACCACTGTTCTAGTGACAACAGTGGGAGGGAAAGAAGAGCCTTTGCTAACAACAGAGAGAAGGTTATTGACGAAGTAGCTGTAGATTGTTGGGAGAAGGATGCTAAAGTCAGCTTTGACTGATTAAAACAAAATGTTTTATCACAATCGCATACCCAAACTTTAATTACAAAGCCACTGAAATATTCACAGAATCCGGTAGTCACCAGACAAGCGCAGAAGCAAGCATTCTTGTATACATGGCAATAACCTGCCTTGACTGTTGAAGATCATGTTTCCCAAACAACCTTTGTCAAGGCTGATATACACATTAAAACATTCGTAGCCTTTCACTTGCTAAAAACATTTTATTCCCTTTAGGTGCCCACGTCCTTTTAAATTTACTGTCATGCTAGGCCCCCACCTGCCAAGAATGAGGCACATTAGTTTTGTCATGAACATTGATTTTAAATTGTTGCTGGAGAGAGGAAATGACTTGTTAAACAGATCAGCTGTGGCTGGAAAATATATTTGCATATTAACAGACTGTGCTTGGAAGGACAAAGGACCATTCCCTTACACATTCAACCCACAATGGACCTTCATCACCAGGTATTGTGCGTAAGAGGAGTATTCTAGAGACTGTTAAGGTGATACAAGGACTGGTTAGACCAGCTGGTCACATGACTAACTGGCTTTTCCAGGGTCTTTTGAACTAGCCACAGACAGTTTGAACTGGAGAAGGACTGTTTGCTCCTGGACTGAGAAGATCTCTCCTGTTTGCTCCCATCTCTTTCTCACAAGCCTCTGAATACATTGAAGACACATGAACCCCAAGAGAGAAAAGTCTCCAACAGTGAACAAAGTTTAAGAAGAATACTGGCCCGAACGAAAAACAAGATCTACAATCAAGGACTCTACAGTGAGCTTGAAGAACTGAAACAAAAACTCTTCAAATATTGCCTCAAAATTTTCCACTTTATTTTTCTTCCGCTCTTTTCTGTCTCTATTTGCATGTATATATTGCGTATGCATGCTTGCATGGGCGTGTTGTGTATTCGTAGGCGTCAAACGAATTAGAGTTTAAGTTCAAGTATAATAAATTTCAACTTTTCTTCTTTAAACCTAAGAAAGCCTGTTTGTGCTGGTTTTTTTGCCTTATAATTTTAATGCGATTAACAAGGATTCACCAAGGGGGAGCTAAAAACACGGTATTTAAAAAAAATTAAACCCTGTCATGGTAAGACTAGGTGAAGGCTGAGAGGAACCCCTCGACACCTTTCTCACCTGGTCGTAACAAAAATTATTTACTGCCTCCATGGAAAGCTCCCAATGCTGGGGCCAATATGGGCTGAGAATTTGACCACACCATGCAAATGAAGCTGGCCCTCCAAAATCAAATATAACAATGTCATTAACAGTTGATCAGTGCCCAACTGATGCCTAATTGGAGGCCTAGTGGGAAAATCTATACTAGAGAAAACATCCTCTTCACCATAGAGGATATAAGTAATATCCTAGAAATAGCTGTAAATCAGGAAATGGAAGGGAGGGAGGAACTCAAGAAAATTACAATCACCAGGGAAGTGGTACTGAACAAATTGTTGGAGCTGCATGTTGACAAGTCCCCGGATCCTGATGGACTTCATCCTTGGGTCTTAAAAGAAGTGGCTAGTGAGATAGTTGATGCGTTGGTTTTGATTTTCCAAAAATTCCCTAAATTTGGAGAAGGTTCCTTTAGATTAGAAAATAGCCAATGTAACTCCTTTATTCAAAAAGGGAGGGAGACAGAAAGCAGGAAACTACAGGCCAGTTAGCTTAACATCTGTCATAGATTGTTGGATTATTAAAGACATTGTAGCAGGCATTCAGAAAAAATCAAGGTAATCAGGCAGAGTCAACATGGTTTTGTGAAAGGGAAATCATGTTTAACCAATTTATTGGAGTTCTTTGAAGAAGTAACATGTGGTGTGGATAAAGGGGAACTGGTGGATGTACTGTACTTAGATTTCCAGAAGGCATTTGATAAGGTATCACATCAAAGGTTATTGCGGAAAATAAAAGCTCATGGTGTAGGTTGTAACATATTGGCATGGATAGAAGATTGGCTAGCTAACAGAAAACAGAGAGTAGGCATAAATGGGTCATTTTCTGATTGGCAAGATGTAACAAGTGGTGTGCCACAGAGATCAGTGCTGGGGCCTCAACTTTTTACAATTTATATAAATGACTTGGATGAAGGGACTGAAGGTATGGTTGCTAAATTTGCTGATGACACAAAGTTAGGTAAGAAAGTAAGTTGTCAAGAGGAAATAAAGAATCTACAAAGGGATATAGGTAGGTGAATTGAGTGGACAAAGATCTGGCAAATGGAGTATAATGTGGGAAAATGTAAAATTGTCCATTTTGGCAGGAAGAATATAACGAAGCATATTATCTAAATGGTGAGAGATTGCAAAGCTCTGAGTTGCAGAGGGATCTGGGTGTCCTAGTGCATGAATCACAAAAGGTTAGTATGCAGGTACAGCAAGCAATTAGGAAAGCTAATAGAATGTTATCGCTTATCGCGAGGGGAATTGAATACAAAAGTAGGGAGGTTATGCTTCAGGTATACAGGGCATTGATGAGACCACATCTGGAGTACTGTGTACAGTATTGGTCTCCTTATTTAAGGAAGGATGTAAATGCGTTGGAAGTAGTTCAGAGAAGGTTTACTAGACTAATACCTGGAATGGGTGGGGTGTCTTATGAAGAAAGGTTGGATAGGCTAGGCTTGTATCCACTGGAATTTAGGAGAGTAAGAGGCGACTTGATTGAAATATATAAGATTCTGAGGGGTCTTGACAGGGTGGATGTGGAAAGGATGTTTCCTCTTGTGGGAGAATCTCGAACTACGGGTCACTGTTTAAAAATAAGGGGTCGCCCATTTAAGTCAGAGATGAAGAGAAATTGTTTCTCAGAGTGTTGTGAGTCTTTGGAATTCTCTTCCTCAAAAGGCAATGGAAGCAGAGTCTTTGAATATTTTTAAAGCAGAGGTGGATAAATTCTTGATAAGCAAGAGGGTGAAAGGTTATTAGTGGTAGGTGGGAATGTGGAGTTGAGGTTACAATCAGATCAGCCATGATCTTATGGAATGGCGGAGCAGGCTTGAGGGGCCGAGTGGCCTCCTCCTGCTCCTAATTCATATGTTTGTTTGTCGAATGATGATCCTGGAACTTCATGGAAATAAAATATATATTACACAGACCTGCATGAAGCAGCTGCTTCATACTTTAACTACTTTGCAACAGTTTTTAGTTTATCTTGAAAGAATTTACAGAGCGAAATGAAAGAAAAAGCTGACATCTTAATGCTATGGGATTTCTTACTATTTATGGTGAATTGTGACTAACATTTCACAGACGCTGATGTCTTAATAAATTATAATGCATTCATGGAAGAATACCAAAATATCTATTTTCTTCATGATCCAGTGAACTATTGGTATTAGACCATACACGCAGGAGAGCACCTGATTTAATTCTGCTCTGGGCCAATTTAGTTAATCTCAGCAGGGACACTACAATTGATCTCCTGAGCTACAGACCAGAAGGAAAAAGCCAGTGATTTATGATCACTATGCAGTAAACCTACTGGAAAGCGAGTGTGAACATACAAACAGGAGTCGGCCATTCAGCCTGTGAGCATGTTCAGCCATTCTATCCGATCATGGCTGATCTGCACCTCAATTACATTTAACCACCTTTGTTCCATATCCCTTGATTCCCTTACTTAATAAAACTCTATTGATCTCAGTCTAGAAAATTTCAATTGGCACAGCATCCACAGTCTTCTGGAGAAAGAGTTCCAGATTTCCACTCCCTTGGTGTGAAAAGGTGCTTTCTGATTTCTCTCTGAAATGACATAGCTCTAATTTAAGATTATGTCCCTTGTTTTAGATTCCCCCACAAGAGGAAATCGTTTTCCTGTATCGGTTTTATCAAATCCTTTCATGGTTTTAAACACTTGAGGTAGATCACTGCTCAGGTTTCTAAACTCAGAGAAATACAAACCAATTTTATGAAACCTGTCTTCATAATTTAACTCTTTAAGTCCTTGCATAATTCTGGTGAATCTGTCCTGTACCCCCTTGAAGGCCAATATTTATTTTCTGAGATTTGTTGCCCAAACTGAATATAGTACTCCAGATGGGATTTGACCAAGATTCTGTACATTTTGAATTCCAAGGCCAACATTCCATGAGCCTTTTCAATTACTTTTTCTACCTGTGCACTAGACTTTAGTAATTTATATAGAGGCACACCCAAATTCTATTGTTTCATATGTGAATATATCAGGTGAAAACTGGTTCAGGTATGGTCATTCTGCATTCCAAAGTTAAATAATTAACTGGCACATTGTATAGGCTTACACAAGAAGAATGGGCATTTGGGTGAGGTACTGTAATCTGCGGAGCTCTACCCCAACATGAGCCTGTAACTAAATATTGGGTCCATGCCCATCCCAAGCCCATACCACTGACCCGAGCCTGTACCCAACACAAGCCCATACCCTGATCTAAATCCTTAACCCAAACTGAGTCTGTAACCCGATGTGATCTCGTAAGCCCAACCCGACCCCTGACCCGAGCCCCTAACCCTAACCTGAGGCCATTGCTGAAGTGAGCCTGTACCCCTGACCTGAGCCTATACCCAATGTACGCCTGTATCCCTATCCAAATTCTTAACCTACATTGAGCCCATACCATGAGCTGAACCCATAACCTCAACCTGAACCCATATCCCAACACAAACCCATATCCCAATCCAAATACTTAACCCGACCCAAGACTGTACCCCGAGCTTAAACCATAAAACTGATCCAAACCCATAGCCCCAACCCCAACCAGTAACCCCGATCCGAAACTGTAACCCCGATCCGAACCCGTAATCCAGACCCAAGCCCCTAACCCTGACCCAAGCCCGTAACGCTGTCCCAAGCCCGTAACCCCGTCCCAAGCCCGTAACTCCAACCCGAGCCCGTAATCCCAACCCGAGCCCATAACCCTGAACCGCGCTCCTACACCCCACCTGAGCTGATACTCTGACCCAGGTCCATAACCCCAAACCGAGAATGTAAGCCTGCTTCAAACTCATAAACCTGACCCAAACACATAACCCCAACTCGAACCCGTAACACCAATCCGAGCCCGTAACCCCAACCTGAACCCATAACCCCAACTTGAGCACGTAACCCTTACCCGAACGCATAACCTCCAACTGAACCCATAACCCCGAACTGAGCTCAGACTCCTGACTCGAGCCCATACCCCGACATGAGCCTTGCCTGTAACCCCAATAGAGTCAGAGAGTCATAGAGTTATACATCACAGAAACAGGCCCTGCGGCCCATCGTGTCTGAGCTGGTCATCAAGCACCCAACAATTCTAATCCCATTTTTCAGTACTTGGCCCGTAGCCTTGTATGCTATGGTGTTTCAAGTGCTCATCTAAATACTTCTTAAATGTTGTGAGGGTTCCTGCCTCCACCACCCCTGCAGGCAGTGCATTCCAGATTCCAACCACCCTCTGGGTGAAATATTTTTTCCTCAAATCCCCTCTAAACCTCCTGCCCCTTACCTTAAATCTATGTCCCCTGGTTATTGACTCCTCTGCTACGGGAAAAGTTTCTTACCATCTAACCTATCAATGCCCTCATAATTTTGTATACCTCAATCAGGTTCACCCTCAGCCTTCTCTGCTCTAAGGAAAACAATCCTAGCCTTTCCAGTCTCTCTTCATAGCTGAAATACTCCAGCCCAGGCAACATCCTGGTGAATCTCCTCTGCACCCTCTCCAGGGTAATCACATCCTTCCTATAGTGTGGTGCCCAGAACTGTACACAGTACTTCAGCTGTGGTCTAACTAGCGTTTTATACAGCTCCATCATAACCTCCCTGCTCTTATATTCTATGCCTCGGCTAATAAAGGCACGTATCCTATATGCCTTCCTAACCACCTTATCTACTTGTGCTGCTGCCTTCAGTGATCTATGGACATGTACAACAAGGCCTACCATCCACTGTATATTCCCTTACCTTGCTAGTCCTCCCAAAATGCATTACCTCACACTTCTCAGGAATAAATTCCATTTGCCACTGCTCCACCCATTTTACCAGCCCATCTATATTGTCCTGTAATCTTTCCTCCTCACTATTTACGACACCATCAATTTTCGTGTCATCTGCAAACCTACTGATCATACCTCCTATATTCATGTCTAAATCGTTAATATACATTACAAACAGCAAGGGTCCCAGCACCGACCCCTGCGGTACACCACTGGTCACAGGCTTCCACTTGCAAAAACAACCCTCGACCATCATCCTCTGTCTCCTGCCACAAAGACAATTTTGGATCCAATTTGCCAAATTGCCCTGGATCCCATGGGCTCTTACCTTCTTAACCAATCTCCCATGCAGGACCTTATCAAAAGCCTTACTGAAGTCCATGTAGACTACATCAAATGCTAACAGCTTTACCCTCATGTACACATCTAGTCACTGCCTCGAAAAATTCAATCAAGTTAGTTAGACACGATCTCCCCTTGACAAAGCCATGCTGACTATCCCTTATTAATCCCTGCCTCTCCAAGTGGAGATTAATCCTGTCCCTCAGAATTTTTTCCAATAGTTTCCCGACCACTGATGTTAGACTCGCCAGCCTGTAATTACCTGCTTTATCCCCTGCTACCCTTCTTGAATAATGGTACCACATTTGCTGTCCTCCAGTCCTCTGGTACCTCTCCAATGGCCAGAGAAGATTTGAAAATTTGTGTCAGAGCCCCTGCTATCTCCTCCCTTGCCGCACATAACAGCCTGGGAAACATCTCATCTGGGCCTGGGGATTTATCCACTTTAAGCCCACTAAAACAGCTAATACTTCCTCCCTTTCAATGCTAATATGTTCAAGTATATCACAATCCCTGTCAATGATCTCAACACCGACATCGTCCTTCTCCATAGTGAACACAGATGAAAATTAATCATTTAAAACCTCACCTATGTTCTCCAGCTCCACACACAGATTGCCACTTTGGTCCCTAATGGGCCCTATTCTTTTCCTGGCTATCCTCTTGCCCTTAATATACTTATAAAATGTCTTGGGATTTTCCTTTATCTTGCCTGCCAGTGTTTTTCATGTCCCCTCTTCGCTCTCCTAATTACTTGTCTAAGTACCCCCCTACACTTTCTACACTCCTCTAGTGCCTCCGCTGTTTTCAGCGCTCTGAATCTGCCATAAGCCTTTTTTTTCCTTATTCAATCCTCTGTATCCCTTGACATCCAGGGTTCCCTGGACTTGTCGGTCCTACCCTTCACCTTAACGGGAACATGTTGGCTCTGAACTCTCACTATTTCCTCTTTGAATGACTCCCACTGGTCTGATGTAGACTTTCCTACAAGTAGCTGCTCCCAGTCCACTTTAGCCAGATCCTGTTTTATCATATTGAAATCAGCCTTCCCCCAATTTCCTTTATTTTTGTCCATCTTTGTCCTTTTCCATAACTACCTTAAATCTTACAGAGTTATGGTCACTATCCCCGAAATGCTCCCCCACTGGTACTTCTACCACTTGTCCAGCTTCATTCCCTAGGATTGGGTCACCTTCTCTTGTAGACTTTCTACGTACTGGCTCAAAAAGCTCTCCTGTATGCATTTTAAGAATTCCGCCCAATTTAAGCCTTTTGCACTAAGACTATCCCAGTTGATATTGAGGAAGTTGAAATCCCTTACTTTTATTACCCTATTATTTTTACCCCTCTCTGAGATTTGCCTACATATCTGCTCCTCTACCTCTCCCTGACTGTTTGGAGGTCTGTAGTACACTCCCAGCCAAGTGATTGCCCCCTTTTTGTTTTTAAGTTCTACCCATATGGCCTCATTTGAGGAACTTTCTCAGATATCATCCCTCCTTATTGCAGTAATTGACTCCTTGATCAACAGTGCAATGCCACCTCCTCTTTTACCCCCTCCCCTGTCAGGCCTGAAGATTCTATACCCCGGAATATTGAACTGCCAGTCCTGCTCCTCCCTCAGCCATGCCTCTGTGATGGTAATAATATCATATTCCCATGTGTTAATCAATGTGAGCCCATACCCTGACCCAAATGCGAGCCTGTACCCTGATGCAAGCCCATGCCCAAATGTGAATCCCTAACCCCGTGACCCTGTACCCCAATGTGTGTCTGTTTTCAGGAAAGAATGGGAGAAATTTGAGAAGGAGAGCAGAATGTCAATATCAACTATAGAGATATTATTTTTTTCTTTAGCTATGAAACTCTTTTAAAAGAACCTATGCCAAGTCTATAAAGAATCACTGGGGCAGTGTGCATTTAGGATCTCAATTCACACACTTTACATGAAGAATTGGGAATTTCACATGTTTGAGTTGTGAATTCTGCTATCAGTAAAATTACAAGTCATTGCCGCAAAATGAAACAAAAAATGTGATAAGGTGAATTTACTCACCACTGTTTGGCATCAGCATCACAGTTGCAGTAATACTTTGGATTGGTGCAATTCCGCTCAATCCCACAAGCACATTTTTGTATTCCTGGACCAGAACCTCCCCAGTAATAATGCTTCTCATTTCCTTTTCCTATCCACCAAGTATATGGATTTCCAGCTGCAAAATTAACATCACAGACACACTAAATAAATGTTGATAATTAACTGCTAAAGCCTTTCTTGACAGTCCTACCAGAAACATTTTCACTGAGTTAGCATCAAATAATAATAATTTTTTGCAAAGCTAATATCAAAATTTGACTCCATTGTTATTACATTACACTCTTTGGGAACCAAGCTTGTTGCATTAGGGTATATGCTATGGAGAAGTCCTGCAACATATAAATTCACAAATGCAATATTACAAGGCTGAGAGCCAAAATTCAAGGTTTTAAGAGACATGCGGAAAATACTCGATTGGAGATTTGCAAGGCAGTAAATAATTGAGGAATTAGGATGCTCTGGAAATGTTTCCCTCAAAAAGCTGTTGAGGCTAGATCAATTGAACATTTTAAAACAGAGATTGCTCGATTTTTGTAAGGCAAATTTATTAAGGGTTGTGGAACCAAGGTGGAGCTATGGCAGAACAGGCTTGACAGGCTGAATGGTCTACTGCTGTTCCTATGCTCCCACAAACTCACAGGAGTGAAACTTTGACTGCTTACAGGAGAAATTCAGAAGTTGTTTTTCAGCTGAAACATGCCCTAGTTCAGACATTACTTTTGTGTTAGAATAGGAAAGTAATTTCATAGGCTAGGAGTGCACAATTAATAGTGAGATTTTCTCAAAGCATGTTCAGAACTATTTTTGAGTTGATGTTCATTCACTAATAAAAAACACTTTTCCCCACCCTCTATACAAATTTGAAAGTTTTTCAAGTATTTTGAAAATGGACCATCATGTGGAGACCCTCATCACGGCATTGCAGCACAGCTGATAAAAATGGTCAAGTATTTAAAAACAGATGACACAAGGATATTTTAATAAGTGCAACTGAAAAATTATAAAGCATCTGATCATTATTTTATAGTGTTGTAAATTGAGAACTCTATAATGATAGTGTGGCTAAATATATTTGAATCACTAAAATGTATGGCTCTAAGTGCTTTAAGATATCATAAAAGTATTTGCCTTTATAAATTTATTTCATTCTTGGGCCATCCCAAAACACTTTATAACCAACGAATTATCTTTTTTCATGTGTAGTCAATATCATAAGTTGTAAAACTTGGCAATTAATTTGTACGGAGCAAAATTCCATAAACAGAATATGAATGAATGACCGAATCAGTTGTTTTCAGTGGTGTTGATTCAGGGAAGAATGTTGGCTAGAACACAAGAAAAATTTGTACGCTTCTAAGAAATTGTGACTATGAGCTCTTTTACATTCACCTGAGTCAGCAGAAGTGGCCCCAGATTAATGTCGCACCTGAAAAATGGCAGCTCCAACAATGCAGCACTACCTCAGTACTGTACTGGAGCGTCAGCCAAGATGATGCGCTTGCAGTGGGGCTTGTATCCACAAATTGCTAACTCAGAGACGAAAGTGCTATTAACTGAGAAAGCTGCAGAAAATAATATTATAGGAACCTTATTGAAACCCAATCAGAAACTGTGGATGATTTGAAGCTGAAGGTTGAAACAATCAGGAAGTGCTTCTAGACAGCACTGTAGACAGATACCATGCAGACACCCAATGTATCATATATAAACTTCAGGAAGTGCTCATGTACACATATACACTTGTTTCAAATGATAAGAAGAAATATATTCAGATTCAACACCAAGTACTCAAGTTGATTGCTTTTACATGCATGAAATATTAAATCAGCATTATTGCTAGTAATGCGCTACCTGAGGCATTACTGTGGGAATTTTCAATTATTTCAGTACGACGTGTTGACAGGCTTTGCGATGTTTTGTTAGAGAGACTTCTTTAAAACAATTTTTAAAAGAATATATTGGGAAACATATGACTTCCCAATTACATTGTGCAAAGTATGAAGAATGAGTTTGAATGTTCCCTTTGCTGTTTCCTCAGTATTTACCAACTATACATATGGTTCAGTTCTTAATATAGATATACATGCTTACAGCTTGTTGTATTTTTCCGAGATTAACTGTGGGTCACTGAACATTTTTTTGACCAACTGTGTAGCATAATAGAGAAGGGAGATATTTAAAGAGTTCAAAAGTGTTGCCTCTGCTGATTTCTACTCTTGCCTCCTACAGATGATGCATCTAGTTAATAGAACAAAGAAGAACAAAGAAAATTACAGCACAGGAACAGGTCCTTCGGCCCTCCAAGCCTGCGCCGATCCAGATCCTCTATCTAAACCTGCCGCCTATTTACTAAGGGTCTGTATCTCTTTGCTTCCTGCCCATTCATGTATCTGTCTAGATACATCTTAAAAGACGCTATCGTGCCCGCGTCTACCACCTCCGCTGGCAATGCGTTCCAGGCACCCACCACCCTCTGCGTAAAGAACTTTCCACGCATATCCCCCCTAAACTTTTCCCCTCTCACTTTGAACTCGTGACCCCTAGTAATTGAATCCCCCACTCTGGGAAAAAGCTTCTTGCTATCCACCCTGTCTATACCTCTCATGATTTTGTACACCTATATATATGAAGTCTTCTGACAATATTTTAACTCAAGTGGAAGACATGCCTCTGCAGGCATCTTAATGTTGGCTTCTTTCCAGTGTGAACCCAGATGTGAGCTACTAAAAGTAAAAGTTAACAGGAAATCAGCTGCCTTCTTGAACCACTGCAGTCCACATGGTGCAGGTACACCCACAATGCTCTTCAGGAGAGAGTTTCAGGATTTTGATCCAGCGACAGGAACCCAGGAACCAATCTCGAGAACTTTTGCTGTACCGAATCCAAGGCAAGTATTTCCTTCCTTAGATTTGGACACCAAAACTGCACACAGTGGGCTGAATTTAGTGACTCTGTCATGAATCCCGGTGATGGACCTGGCGCTGTTGCTGCTCGTCACGTGTGTGGCCGGCCGACCGTGAACACACAGCATTATCATGATGGAGGTGCGGCGCCTGTCCAATTGCATGATGGTGGCTGGCTCCGGGGCACTGATTGCAGTGTCAGAAGACTCCAGAGCAGGTGCTGGCGCTGTATTTAAAGCCTAGCAGCCCTGCTTGCATTGCAGCCTTTGGGTGATTTACTGTTTTCTGATCAGTGCTGAACCTGACATGGTAGTGACTCCTGGACCACTATCCCCCACCCCCCACCCCCACCCCCACCCTGGAGAAGGACGGCACATTATGGCAGAGGCAAGACACCGGGTGACCCCAAACTTTAGCGATGCCTCCCTAGAGATTCCCCTACAGGCTGCAAGGGAAACACAGGAGGTTCTCTTCCCCAGGAAAGGAAAGAAGAGATCACAAAGGAGGTCAGCAGCCATGGGGTCACATAATCACAGAATCGTTACAGTGCGGAAGGAGGCCATTTGGCCCATCGTGTCCGCACCGGCTCTCTGAAAGAACAATTCACGCAGTTCCATTCCCCTGCCTTTTCCCCATAACCCTGCACATTCTTCCTTTTCATATAACTGCCAAAGTCCCTTTTGAATGCTTCAGTTGAACCTGCCTCCACCACTTTCTCAGACAGTGCATTCTAGACCTTAACCACTTGCTGTGTGAAAAAGTTTTTCTCATGTCACTTTTGCTTCTCTTACCAAATCGTTTAAATCTGCGTCCTCTCGTTCTTGATCCTTTCACAAGTGGGAACAGTTTCCCCCTATCTACTCTGTCTAGACCCCGCATGATTTTGAATACCTCTATCAAATCACCTCTCAGCCTTCTCTTCTCCAAGGAAAACAGTCCTAACTTCTCCAAACTATCTTCATAACTGAAGTTCCTCATCCTTGGAACCATTCTCGTGAATCTTTCTGTACTCTCTCCAATGCCCTCACATCTTTTCGAAAGTGCTGCTCCCAGAACTGGGCGCAATACTCCAGCTGAGGCCGAACTAGTGTCTTATACAAGTTCAACATAACATCCTTGTTTTTGCACTCTATGCCCCTATTAATAAAGCCCAGGATACTGTACGCTTTATTCAACACTCTCTCAACCTGTCCTACCACCTTCAATGACTTATGCACAGATACACCTAGGTCCCTCTGTTCCTGCACCCCCTTTAGAATTGTACCCTTTATTCTATATTGTCACTCCATGTTCTTCCTACCAAATGAATCAGCTCACATTTCTCTGCATTGAACTTCATCTGCTACCTGAATGTCCATTCCACCAACTTGTCTATGTCCTTTTGAAGTTCTACACTATCCTCCTCACAGTTCACAGTGCTTCCAAGTTTCATATCATCTACAAACTTTGAAATTGTGCCCTGTACACCAAGGTCTAGGTCACTAATATATATCAGGAAAAACAAGGGTCCCAACACTGATCCCTGGGGAACTCCACTATAAACCTCCCTCCAGCCCAAAAACATCCATTAACCACTACTCTTTATTTCCTGTCACTCAGTCAATTTCATATCCATGTTGCTACTGTCCCTTTTATTCCCTGAGCTATAACTTTGTTCACAAATCTGTTGTGTGGCACTGTATCAAACGCTTTCCGAAAGTCCATGTGCACCACGTCAACAGCATTGCCCTCATCAACCCTGTCTGTTACCTCCTCAAAAAACTCCAACAAGTTGTTAAACATGCTGGCTTTCATTAATTAACTCGCATTTGTCCATGTGACTATTGATTTTGTCCTGAATTATTTTTTCTAGAAGTTTCCCCACCACCAAAGTTAAACTGACTGGTCTGTAGTTGCTGGGCTTAACTTTACACCCTTTTTTGAACAAGGGTGTAACGTTTGCAATTCTCCAAACCTCTGGCACCACCCTTGAGTCTAAGGAAGACTGAAAAATTATGGCCAAAAATGATCACCCCCCCCACCCCCCCCCTCCACCGAACATGGCTGCAGTGCAGGAAGGGAGTGAATGACCTCCTTCATTCTGCCAAGTTGAGTGTTCCATACCTTTCTCCTCTTTAGGACTTGTATGTTACTACATGGGAGGCAGTGCGACATGGGGAGGGAGTCACCACAAAGGTGATGGCAAAGGGGGTTAGGCATCAACACATCCTGCCAGATGCATGGCTGCATCTTGGCAACAGGCCACCTTCTTTCACAGCTCATCCTCATTACATCCCCTGAGAGAGGACGTGGGGAGGAGCCATGTCGGAAACCCCAGCAGGGGAAAATGGGCTGCCACTCGCAAAACTGTTCTCTCGCTCTTCCTGCGAGCTCTTACTCTCTACCTCTTTCCACTTGCAGGAGAAGTGGGCCCATAACAATGGAGAGACCTCAAGGATTGGCGGAGGAATTCCAAATGTACAGCCTCTGTCAAGTTAACGGGGACCCAGGGTGGCCGCTCACTGGTGGATGGTGAGAATGGAGTCTGCGCACAAGAGAGTCAGGTTTGTCTTTATTCGACTTTTAACACACTGCTGGAGATCCGCACCATGCATGGCTGGCATGGCAAGATCAGCACTGCCTAGCCCACACATGTTTGTGTTCTTCCACGTAGGTCAGCATTTGACTTCCTAATTGCTTGCTGTTCCTGCATGCCAACTTCCTGTGTCTGTTTCTGGGTTTTCAACCTTATTGCTTCTGTGGTCCCCCTCATATTTTATAAAAATTCCATGGATCCTCCCCATAGTCAAATACAAGTTTTTTTTTTATGTATCGAAGTTAGCCATGCAAATGTAACCCCACTATTTAAGAAAGGAGGGAGAGAGAAAGTGGGAAATTACAAACCCGTCAGTTTGACGTCAGTAGTAGGGAAAATGCTGGAATCTACTATAAAGGATGTGATAACTAGATACTGAGAACTAAATGATATGATTGGGCAGAGTCAATGTGGATTTATGAAAGGGAAATCATGTTTGACAAACCTGTTGGAGTTTTTTTGTTAGTTGTATCATAAATAAAGGAGAACCAGTGGATGTGTTATATTTGGATTTTCAGAAGGCTTTAGATAAGGTCCCATACAGGTTGATAAACATAATTAAAGCACATAGGATTGGGGTAATATACAGGTATGGATTGAGAATTGGGTAACAGACAGAAAACGAGAGTAGGAATAAATGAGTCATTCTCAGGATGGCACATTGTTGCCAGTGGGACATTGCAAGGATTAGTGCTGGGGCCACAGCTGTTCACAATCTATATAAATGATTTGGATGTGGGGACCAAATGTAATATTTCCAGATTTGCTGATGACACAAAACTAGTTGAGAATGTAAGTTGTGAGGAGGATGCAAGGAGACTTCAAGGGGATTTGAACCGGCTAAGTGGATGGGCAAGAACATGGCAGATGGAATACAATGTGAATAAGTGTGAAGTTATCCACTTTGGTCGAAAAAAGCAGGAAGATGGAGTATTTCTTAAATGGTGAGAGGTTGGGAAGTGTTAACGTCCAAAGGGACCTGGGTGTCCTTGTTCATGAGTCACTAAAAGCTAGCATGCAGATGCAGAAAGCAATTAGGAAGGCAAATGGTATGGTGAGCTTCATCGCAAGGGGATTTGAGTACAGGAATAAAGAAGTCTTGCTGCAATTGTATAAAGCCTTGGTGAGACTGCACCTGGAGTATCATGTACAGTTTTGGTCTCTTCAATTAAGGAAGGATATACTTGCCATAGAGGGAATGCAACAGAGGTTCACCAGACTAATCCCTGGGATGGCGGGATTGTCTTATGAGGAGAGATTGAGGAAAAAGGAACTGTATTCTCTAGAGTTTCGAAGAATCAGAGGTGATCTCATTGAAACTTAGAAAATTCTTGCAGGGCGTGACAGGGTGGATGTAGTTATTATGTTTCCCCTAGCTGGGGGGGTGGTGGTCTGGAACCAGGGGACATAGTCTCAGAATAAGGGGTAGGCCATTTCAGACTGAGATGAGAAGGAATTTGTTCACTCAGAGGGTGGTGAATCTTTGAAATTCGCTACCCCAGAGGGCTGTGCAAGCTCAACCATTGATCATATTCACGAAAGAAATCAATAATTATTTGGATACTTATGACATCAAAGGATATGGGGATAGCGCGGTAAAGTAGCATTGAGGTAGATGATCAGCCATGATCTAATTGAATGGCAGAGCAGGCCCGATGGGCTGAATGGCCTAATCCCGCTCCTACGTTCCTCAGTTCCAATGTTCATTTTTATGTCAAGAAATATTGAATTTCTTGCTGAAAGAAAATTCAGCAATTTTCCAGGAAATTAGAAACTTGCCTCAATCCTTCAACCTGCTTTGGGGTTGACTGAAATTGACTAAGCCCTTATTTTTCCACAAAGAATGCAACTATAAAGTTGGTATTTCATTACAATTGCTATGAAATTGCTAAATGTCCTGCTCGACTCTGAGCTTCAAATCGCACATCCTATCCATCCAGCACACTTATTTTCACCTCTGCAAAACTGACTGTCTCTGCCCTTCCTCACCTCACTTCCACTGAAATCCTTATCCATGCTTTTGTTATTTAAACTTAACTTCATTACCTTGCCATACTCCGCCTCCGCAACCTGCTCCAATTCAATGCCCTATGCCTCTGGGTTTTCCGTCTCTAGCCTTCTGTGCATCCCTCTCTCCACTTCATGAACTATATCAGAGCCTTCAGCATGGAACCTGGAACTCTCTCCCTGAACATGCCCATCTTGCTACCTCTTTTATCAGCTCTAAAAGCATGCATCTTATCACAATCTACTTGGCACAGAATTTAAAGACTGAAATTGGTTCTTGTTCATTCCTTCATAATTTCCTCCTCATTGTCATAAAAATCCATTTAATGCACATGAAGCTTTTTACATATAACATCATTTTGAATTTCCTCATCAATATGCCATAAACACATTAACAGGTGGATAGCTCCAATAATCCATAGCAATACTTATCTTTTATTTTGACGCATGACACTACTTGTATTTCTTCACTTCCTGTACCATTTTCCTAAAAGCCTGGTGAAAGCTACAGCCCACTCATGTTCACTTTGGAATTTATGGTCATATAGGACCTTTACATAGCAAAACATCCTAATGTGCTAATTACAAAGAGATGCAGATGGTGATCAAAGTTGAGGTTGAAGATTAAGTTTTGAGGAAACTTTCACAGGTAGAGATAACACCTCATGGTCTGGATTGGCTCCCTGCCTCAAAAACAGGGTCTTCCCCATAAGACTATTACATAAATATCAATGATCATGTTACAAGTGTTTTGTTTTAAAAAGAAAACTTAGAATTCTGTGTGTTTAAAAAAAAAACTGAGTAAAGGATTTTTCTGCTCAGTGGACACTGACCTGAAAATAGTTGGAATTCCTGCAATGTTTTGAAAGGAAGTTCATAACAACAGTTGAACTTTATGTGTGCTTTGAACTTGTACAAGGACAGGAAGTCCAGCAATTTCAAGGAAACCACAGGGATTTGACCTTTCCTCAGAGCAGTTTTTTTGAAGAACAAGAGACACTGTGTCTGGACATGTGACCATGTTCAGGAAGGTTTTTTTTTCACCCTGGATCCTTTAAAAAGTCTGTGAATTGGACAAAGGGCAGGCATTTAAAATCTTTGTTTTGACTTGCCTGGAGCAAGACAGAAAAGACCCAGAAAGTGTTACCTCTCTCTGTAAAGGAGACTTGCATCTCTTGAAAAGGAATCCTGCATTTGAAAGGTGGCAGGTTCCGGTTGCCTCTTGTCTCTGAAGAATTCCAGCATACAGTAAGATTCCTGCTGCCTTCTGTGTCCGAAGAAATCCTGAAATATGAAGAATTCTTCGACTGCTAGACTGCTGCATCAAAACCCAAGCAGACCTATTGCTACACCCCGATGGAAGACCTATGTGATGCCTGCTGCAGTTAAATTGCCATGAACGCCTACCCATCACAGACTGTTCATCAATCTCGCCTGGAGAAACTTCGAGTAGCATCCGACTATTCGACTCTGGGACACCACACCATACTGAAAACATCCTAACAGAACATAAACCTTAATTATTTTTATTATTCCTTCTATTCCTAAGAAAGAGCTGTAAACCAAAAATCCTTTTTCCCCAGTTAACCGGTTTCTTTTGAATGTATGTGTATGTGGGTTAAGGAATTAAGGAGTTTTTTTTAATATATAGATTTATCTCGTTAATTGTTAAGACCTATTATTTATTTTCTAATAAATAGTTAATGTTGTTGTTTAAAGAAACCTGGTTTGGTGTGCTTTATTCTGGGGAGAAAAATACAGTGTTTAATTTGGCTATTCTTTGGTAGATGGGAAACTTTAGTTGGTATGCTGTGACCTGTGGAGTAGTGGGACTGAATTAACAGTGCATTACTCCCGTCTTGGTCATAACAATCAGCCATGACTTGCTGTATGTGGTTGATTGCACTTTTAGTGGAGTCCTGCTAATGCTATGGCAGGAGTACATCTGAAGGATTCTCACAGCCATGTTCTTGTGTACAGCTAGTTGCTTCTGTCTTGCCAGTTGTGCTCCGAAACCTCCTCCAATATGAATATTGTGAATTCATTGCCTTTTGTAGTCTCACTACATTGGTGTAGCCCCACAACATAGATGGGATGCAACATGTCTAATAAATAAGATATGGTTCGGGCAAGTGATTTGTCACAGTGCAATATTCGATCTTGGAGAAAATTGGAGTAATTTTAATATTTATTGTCAGACAAAAAGTGGGTGGTAGCAAATTGGCAGCCTGTTTTACACTTCCATTGGAAAAGAAAACTGGGTTAGGCATTAAATGGGTTGCCAATTTGCCATCATCCATCTTTTGCTAGATGATGAAAGTTAAATTTACCCCCCGGTGAATGAGCACATCTTCAGCAATAGCATCACATTTGGTGCACTGCGACAGCAGCAGACCGGGTAGGTCAAAAGGGAGAAAGGCTGGCATGGAGCGCAAAATGAAAATAACACTGACATAGTCTGTGAGATGCTGAACTTCCCCTTCAAGTTTTGGCATTTTCTTTGCTACAAAAATGACTTGCATGGGCCCTTGTATAAAGGATGTTCAACAGAACAATGGAGTAAGAAAAGCACAAGGAGGAACCAGACACAAGTATTGATTCAGTGAATTTCAGTCTGTGAATGACAGCTTCATTTCTCCATTGGAAGCGCCCAATCTCTGATCCTAAGACCACATGTCAATGTTGTATGAACGATCATTTTCTTGTCAGGATTCAAAGTTATTGCTGCATTTTTGAAATCAGTGTCACCAGCTCTCCAGCTCACAAGAGCTGTCTCTGATAGGAATTAAATAATAAAATCTGTCAGCCTCCCTTCAAATCTTTGAACCGCTTGCAGTGAAAGAAAATGTTAATCCAAAAGTGACGAAATACAGCAATAAAATTCTTCTCTTGCTTTCAAATGACAGGGAATTACAGTGTTTGACTATCTTTTCTCGAAAACATTCAATTTGTGTGCATTTGCAACTGAATTTAGTGCCATCAACAACACTCTGTTACAATTAACTTTGTAGCATAATATCAAATTGCAATGATTAATAAAGCACTCAGATTATATATAAAATAAAGCTATTTCCAAGTTCCCCACATGTGAATGAGATATGATGAATTGTCACTCTTCCCTTAATACTGCGCAGGCATAAAACCCATATCTCATTTGCTCGACAGTGCAATTTTATAGAATGACTGCCTGATTTCTCCTGTTTTGTTAAAGTTCACACTCTTATTTCTCAGAGGGAGAAAGCCGTTGCCCACCTTGTCGGGTAAGGTTTTACTATGTTTATCCATTTGAAAGGAAAGCCTTTTCTAAAAAACAAATGGCAATTTGTTTAATGACACCTTCCAGAATATGGATTTGTCTCGTCACTTCAGTTCCAGTCACTTCTTCAACTCATTTCTGGGGAACTGCTTCACTGCTAACCTACTCCTTTACCAGTTATTAGCTGTGCTGACAAAATAAAGATGAATAGATTGTTAGATAAAATAGCCTGCTGTATGTGATTCCATTTAATATCCTTTAAATATTTTCAGATGAAACCAGCTTCTTCATATGGGCTTTATTGACCCATGTTACTGATGATTTACTTACGTTAACTGTATTAAGTCCCTGTCCCCTATCGGCTATTAATTTTTTCAGGACTTCCGGCAAGTTATCCTCCTTTTCAACTGTAAATACTGAGGCAAAGTAATTGTTCAACATGTCTGCCATTTCCCCATTATCAATGACTATATCTCCAGATTCAGCTTTTAGTGGGCCGACATTGCTCTTGACCACCCGCTTTCCCTTTATGTAACTATAACATTTCTTCTTATTGATTTTGATGTCCATTGCAAGTTTCCTTTCATAATCTCTTTTAGCAGCTCTTATAAGCTGCTTTGTGACCCTTTGCTGGTCTTTGTATCGATCCAATTCGGCTGGATCTGTGCTGCGTTTTGCATTTTTGTAAGCCATTTCTTTTTGTTTTATGCCATCCCTAATCTCTTTAGTTGTCCATGGCTGTTTTTTTCTGTGAAGTGGAGCTTTTTCCTCTCAGGGGTATATACTCGCTCTGTATTTCGTTAAATGTTTCTTTAAATATTCTCCACTGTTCTTCAGTTGTTTGACCCATAAACATCTCTACCCAGTTTACTGTGGACAGTCTCTGTCTCATCCCAGTAAAGTCAGCCTTACTCAAGTCTAAAATTCTAGTAACTGATTCGTGCTTTTCACTTTCAAACGCTACCTTGAATTCGATCATGTTGTGATCACTATTTAATAAATGTTCACACACAGGCTACTAATTAAATTTGGCTCATTACTCATAACTAATTGCATGTCCCCTTGTTACATCTAGGACATATTGCTGTAGGAAACTATCCCGGACACATTACAAAAATTCACTACCTTTCTGACAGGTGCTAGTCTGCCTCTCCCAATCTATGTGTAAGTTAAAATCCCCCATTAATACTACTCTGCCTTTGTTACACACTTGCCTAATTTGTGCATTTATACAATCTAACACCTCAGAACTGCTACCAGGGGGTCTGTACACAACACCTATTACAGTCTTAGGTCCTTTTCTGTTCCTCAATTCCACCCATAAGGTCTCCACTGGATGCTTTCCCCTCATTATATCCTCCCTCACCAATGAGGTGAAATTATTTCTAATCAGTGAGGCTACTCCACCCCCTCTGCCATTTTCCCTGTCCCTCCTGTAAACTTTATAACCAGGTATATTTAGTTCCCAGTCCCGACCATCCTGCAGCCACGTCTCCGCAATGGCCACCACGTCATAATTTTCCATTTGAATTAGCGCCTGCAGTTCATCTAGTTTATTCCTTACAGTCTGCACATTTGTGTATAGAACTCTTATTTGGGTTATACCCCCTAACCTGTCCCTCAGCACTGATGGTTTATTCGCCTGTTTATTATTTCTCTCTTCTGGTTTAACCAGTATACTTCTTGCAGTTTGGTAGCAATCAGCCTCACCACTAACCTGCACTCCTACCTTCTCCTTTAACTTCCTGATTTTCCATGCAACTGAACCCTCCCCCCCCGCCCCACCACTATTTAGTTTAAAGCCCTATCTACAGCCCTAGTTATACGATTCGCCAGGACTCTGGTCCCAGCATGATTCAGGTGGAGCCCGTCCCATCGGGACAGCTCCCTCCTTCCCCAGTACTGGTGCCAATGACTTACGAATTCGAACCCATTTCTCCCACACCAATCTTTGAGCTATGCATTTACCTCTTTAATTTTGTTGACCCTTTGCCAATTTGCTCGTGGATCAGGTAGTAATCCAGAGATTATTACCTTTTTGGCTCTGCTTTTTAATTTAGCCCCTAGCTGCTCATATTCCCTCAACAGAACCTCTAACCTCATTCTACTTATATGGTTGGTACCTATATGGACCACGACAGCTGGATCTTTCCCCTCCCACTCCAAGTTCCTCTGCAACCCAGATATCTCGAACCCTGTCACCAGGTAGGCAACAGAGCCTTCGGGACTCTCGATCCTGGTCACAGAGAACAGTGTCTATGCCCCTAACTATACTATCCCCGATTACGACTACATTTCTCTTTTCTCCTCCCACTTGAATGGCTCCCTGTACCACGGTGCTGTGGTCAGTTTGCTCATCCTCCCTACAGTCTCTGCTCTTGTCGCCATGTAGATAAGGTAGTTAAGAAGGCAAACAGGATACTTTCCTTTCTTAGCCAAGGCATAGAGGATAAGAGCAGGAAGATTATGCTTTAACTGTATGAAACACTAGTTAGGCTACAGCTAAAGTACTGCTTACAGTTCTGGTCACCAAATTACAGGAAGGATGTAATCGTATGGGAGAGGTACAGGGGAGATTTATGAGGATGTTGCCAGGAAAGGAGAGTTGTACTTTTGAGGAAAGATTGCATAGGCTGGATTTGTTTTCTTTGGAGCAGGGGAGGCTGAGGGAGATTTAACTGAGGTTCATCAAATTCTAATGTGCCTACATGGAGTAGATTGGAAGGATCTTAGCAGAGTGCTCAATAAACAGGGGGCATAGATTTAAAGTAGTTAGCAGAAGGATTAGAGAGGAGTTGAGAATTATTTTCACCTAGAGGGTGGTGGGGGTCTGGAACTCAATGCCTGAAAGGGTGGTCGAGACAGAAATCATCATCGCATTTAGAAAGTAATTGGATATGTACCTGAGGTGTTGTAATCAACAAGGCTATGGGCCAAGAACTGGAAAGTGGAATTACGCTGGATCGCTCTTTTTTGGCTAGCACAGACACGAGGGACTGAATGGCCTCCTTCTGTGCCATAAATTTTCTATGTTTCGATGTTTCTATGAGGGGACCAAGTGTAATGTATCCAGGTTTGCTGATGATGCAAAGTTGGGTGGGAAAGTAAGCTGTGAGGAAGATGCAAAGAGGCGGCAATGGGATATAGACAGGTTAAGTGAATAGGTGAGAACATGGTGGATGGAATATAATGTGGAGAAGTATAAAGTTATCCACTTCGGAAGGAAAAATAGGAAAACAGAATATTTTTCAAATGGTGAGAGAGTGGTATTCAGAGGATTATTCATGCAAGTGCTGCAAGCAATGAGGAAAGCAAATGGTATATGGGCCTTTATTATGAAGGGATTGGAGTATAAGGGTAAAGAATTCTTACTAAAATTATATGGGCCTTGATGTGGCCACACCTGCAGTACTGTGCACAGTTTTGGTCTGACTATCTAAGGAAGGACATAATTGCCTTAGAGGGAGTGGAAGAAAGGTTCACTAGACTGATTCCTGGGATGAGAAGATTCTCCTATGAGAGTGGCAAGCTTCCAAGATGGCGACACGCATGTGCGGGATTTACTCCACAGAGCCGCTACGATATTAAACGCGGTGGCTCAGTTACATGGCCGGGGTGGACTGCCCTCCTGTGACGTGGAGGGGAGGGCGCTTCTTTCCTGGCAATGGTGTCTGGCGCCACTGTGCAGGCGCTGGCGCCGTTTTTAAAGGGCTTCCAGCCCTTATATTTCATTTAAATATTTAAAGGAATAGAGACTTACACTTTATTGAAAAAAAATAATAAAAGTTTCAAGCCCCTCTCCCACCCCCTCAATGACCAAACACTCCCTGTAAAATACTTACCTTGTGCACCTGACCTTCCGCCCCCCCCCCCAAAGTTCACAACTTTAATCTTTATCCCTTCCCACCATCCCCGAGACCAATTAAAATAGTTTGACCTCACTCATAGCCTCCCCCCACCCCGCACTGAGGAACTTACCTGCTCCGCCCTCCACACCAGTGTTCCGACTCACATTCCGCCTCACATCACTGTCCGGAGATTAAACGGCGCGGGAGTGCCAGCCACCAACCGCAATATCAGAGTGGGAGGGCTAGTGGGACTAGGTAATTCATTAATTTAAATTTATTAACATATTTAAATGACGGTCCCATCGCCGGGCATTAGGGGGGCCGCCACAAGGCCTCACCGCAGCCAGCAATATGGGGTGGTGCCTTCCCAGCGTCGAGGCCCATGGCGGGCCTCTCCCACAGCCATTTTTGGGTCCCTCCGCCACGACCCCCGCGTAAGGGGTGGCCGCTAAAATTCAGCCCTAGGGGTCACAGTCTCAGAATAAAGTGTTGGCCATTTAGGACTGAGATGAGGAAACATTTCTGTTCTCAAAGGGTTATGAATCTTTGAAATGCTCAGCCATTGAGTATATTCAAGACAGAGGTCAATAGGTTTTTGGATACTAAGGGAATCAAGGGATATGGGGATAGTGTGGGAAGGTTGAGTTGAGATGGAAGATCAGCCAAGATCTTATTGAATGTCAGAGCAGTCACAAAGAGCCAAAGGGCCTACTCCTACTCTAACTATAAATATGCAGATACACTTGTGGGGGTTGGGGGTGCGGGATGGGGGGTGGTTTCCATGCCTGGGCAACCAAGCTCTCTGTACCTAGCTTCGTGGAAATTTGGATAAATAGAATTTCCATCAATAGTTTGTTTTGGAGACTTGCAAACACAGTGATGAACTTCCACACTTGTCACCTGGTCTAACAAAAAAAAAGCCTGAAACACTCTCTCACCCCAAGGTAAGCAAAGCTGCCATTCTCTATTATCTCACTCTTCAGATTAAACAATACTAAAGAATTTCAGTAAGGCTCCTTGTTGCTGAAGGAAGTGATAGACTCTGAGATATGGGGTCACTGCAAAAGGAATGATAAAACAAGTTGTACTTCAATAGCTTGTGTCATGCTAGGCCGCCACCTGCCAAGAATGAGGCACATTAATTTTGTATTGAACATTGATTTTAAACTGTTACTGGAGTGAAGAAAGGATTTGTTAAACAGATCAGCCATGGCTGGAAATTCATTTGCATATTAACAGACAGTGATTGGAAGGACAATGGACCATTCCCTGACACATTCAACTCACAATGGACCTTGATCACCAGGTATTGTATGTAAGAGGTGCATTCCAGAGGTGATACAATCCAATAGGTGGTCAAAAAAGGTGACACATCAGATCCAGCTACTTTTAACACATTAGTTTAATGTCATTTACAGGTAAAATTCCTGAGTGTTACAACCAGGTGAGAAAGGAGTCCAGGGGTCTTTTGCTGTCTTCACCTGGTCTTATTGTAACAGGGTTTTATTTTAAACACAATATGTTTTGAGCTCCCCCTTTGTGAATGCTTGTTCACAGCTTTCCAATTATATGGCAAAGAAACCAGCACAAACAGGCCTTCTTAGGTTTAAAGAAAAAAACATGAAATTTATTAAACTTGAACTTAAAATCTATCACAGTTAATGCCTTTGGATATATGACACGCCCACGCTAGCATGCATACACGATACACACATGCAAATAGGGACAGAAAAGAGCAGAAGAAAAATAAAATGGAGTGGGTTGAGGCAATATCAGAAGAGTTTCTTGTTTACTGTGCTATGTTTCCAGCTCGCTGTAGAGTCCTTGATTGTAGACAGCTCTCACTTTTCGTTGGGGCCCAGTATTCTTCTTAAGCCTTGTTCACTGTAGGAGACTTTTCTCTCTTGGGGTATATGTGTCTTCAATGGTTTCCGAAGCTGGTGGGAACAAGTTGAGAGCAGACAGGAGAGAGGTGTTCTCAAACCAGGAGCCAGGAGCTTTCTGATTTCAAACACTGTTTTCTCCAATTTAAAACTCTCAGTTCAAACCTCTGCAGCAGCCAGTTCGTCATGTGACTTCAACTGGTCTGACCACTTCTTTTTTGTATTGGGGAAGCAACGACTGTGTCCCCATTGTTCCAGCACTGTCTGTTACGTATGCAAATGTCTTTCCAGTCAGGGGCTTGCAATTTTAAGTTTTAATGTTCATGTGGTGAAATAATGTGTGCCTCAGTCTTGGCAGGTGAGGGCCTGCACGACACTGAGGACATGAGACGCTCTTTATGATAATGAAGGAATCATCAGAGATACTCATTACGGCTTCTGGTAAAGAAAGTCAGGTCTTACTAACTTGATAGAATTTTTTAAAGAAGGTACGAGGCTAATGAATGAGAGCATCCTGCTAGGCATTGTATACAAGGATTTTCAGAAAACATTTGATGAACATAAACCTCACTATAGATTACATTATGCCATGCATTAATAATTGGCTACATTCCTGTAGACAGAAAATTAATTTATTAATTAATTAACGGCTGTGGATCTGCTTGGAGGCCAGTTACCAAAGAAATCCTGCAGGGAGCGGTGCTCGGGCCTTTGCATTTTACTATTTTCATAAGTGGCTTAGATGGCAATGATCTGCAAGTTCACAGATGATATGGAACTTTGTCTTAGTGTAAGGATTATGGAAGGAAATAAATTTCAATAAGCAAATTTAGATGTGCTGGGGACATGGGCCATCTTCTGGCATACAGGGGTAATTTTACCAACCCTCTAGGGGTGGACTAGAAAGCGATGGGAGGCCATAAAATGGAGAGGGAAGGCAGGAAGTGGCATGTCTGTCGCCTTCCCGATGCCATGGAATTTTACTGGGGGCAGGGAAGGTCGAGGATGGCCTACTGCCCATAGGCCAATTGAGGCCCTGAAGTGGCCAATTAAGAGCCTTATCCCAGCGCCACTGGTATTCTACCAGCAGCGGGAGTAGTCGGGGGGGGGTGCCCTCCGTCACATGGGGAGGCTGCACAGTAAAAGATGGCGGCCTACTGTGGGCTGGGGGGAGTGCGGGGAGGGGTGGTGGCATCTTCCTAGTAGGGCACTCTGTGGCACATGGAGTCACCCCTGATGGCAAGGTCTGCCCCTGCTGAAAGATCTCCCACAATCCTCACTAATGACCACCCCATCCGTGCGGCCTGCCTGAGTGGCCCCGGCAAGCCCACCCCACTTGTTTTCTGGGGCCTCCTCCATGGCTGCTGCTCCAGGCCTCCTCCAGTACCAGCAGTGGTCACCATTCCCATGGCACTGCTGAGCTGCCAGCCCTCTGATTGGCCAGCAGCTTTTGTGGCGGGATCTTGTCCCTTAAAGGGGACGGCATTCCAACAGTCAGTTGAATGCCTGCCTGCTACTGAATTTGGCCAGGGCACCGACAAATGTCCAAGGTGGGATCACCTTCTGCTTTCCAGTTGGTCATTGGGACCCATACTGCTGAAATAAAATTCAGCTCTTTAGGTGAAAAAGAGCCTGCAAAGTGGACAAGATGGGATCTTAAGCTGAAACGCTGGTTTAGCACTGGTTGCCATCTAAGTAAAGGAGTTGCTAAGGGTGGCTGCCCAGAGGATCATTACGTAGCTGATCTTTTTATTCTTTCATGGGATGCGGTTATCACTGGCCAGGCCAGCATTTGTTGCCCAACCCTAATTGCCCTTGAGAAGGTGGTGGTGAGCTGCCTTCTTGAACCATGGCAGTCCATCTATTGTAGGTACACCCACAGTGCTGTTAGGGAGGGAGTTCCGGGACTTTGATTCAGTGCCAGTGAAGGAATGGCGATATATTTCCAAGTCAGAATGGTGTTACCACATCTGGAGTACTACGTTGGAAGCAGTTCAGAGAAGGTTTACCAGACTGTTACGACCAGGTGAGGACGGGGTGTAGGGCTCCCCTCTCAGCCTTTTCCTGGTTTGGCCATAACAGGGTTTAACTTTTAAAACACTGTTTTTTAGCTTCCCCTCAGTGAATCCTTGCTCACTGCTCTCTAATTGTAATTGTAAAGAAATCAACCAGACAGGTTTTCTCAGATTTAAACAAGAAAGGTGTAAGTTTATTCATCTTAAAACTCTAATTTAGTTAAAACTATTAAGAATATGTGACGCAACCATGCTAGTATGCATATGCGATAAACACAAACACAAATAGATGCAGAGGAGGTGAAAGAATTAAAGCGGGGGAAAGTTTGAAGTAGCAGATGGAATTCAGTTACGGGTTATGGATTGGATGTAAAGTCTTTGATTGAAGTTAAGTCTTGCAGTTCTCGTTGGGGCCCAGTGAACATTTTTAAACTTGTTTCGCTGGTACCAGAAGGCTGCAGGGTCTTCTGTCTTGAGGCTTAAGTTACTTCCGTGGGTCCATGAAATGTTGTGTGAGAGAGAGACAGAGACAGAGAGACACCTTGCTTCTCTTTGGTCTTCCAAAAGCAGTCTGTTTCAAAACTTTTCTGTGAGCACAACAGAATCAATCCCCAGGTTGGCCAACAGGTTAGTCTGTGACTAGTTCCTTTTTTGAAACAGCATCACCTGTAAAGTTTGTTGATTCTTCCAAGCTTCCCACACATTGGAGGGGAGAGGAGGGGTGTCGGGGGGTGGGGTGGAATGCTGGCTCTTACACATTCAATTACTCTCAATGTCTCTTGATCATGACTATTGGCAAAACCCATCTGGCTAAATGAATCCGGGAGTACTTCCATTGTCTCACTGGGCAAATGTGCAGCCATGTTTTCAGCCACTGCTCTGTGGTTTTTTTAAACAAGTGATTTCAATGTCCCGTAAATGTTCAAATAATGTTCCATATGAAGAAATTAATATGCTTCCATTTAGTAGAAGTAGTTTCCGTCACAAGACTACAAGACTAATATCTGGAATGGGTCGGTTGTCTTATGAGGAAAGGTTGGACAGGTTAGGCTTGTATCCACTGGAGTTTAGAAGAGTAAGAGATGACTTGATTGAAACATATAAGATTCTGAGGGGTTTGACAGGGTGGATGTTCAAAGGTAGGTGTAGAAAGGATGTTTCCCCTTGTGGAAGAATCTAGAACTAGGGGTCACTGTTTAAAAATAAGGGGTCGCCCATTTAAGACAGAGATGAGGAGAATTTTTTTCTCAGACAGTTGTGAGTCTTTGGAGCTCTTTTGCACAAAAGGCGGTGGAAGCAGAGTCTTTGAAAATTTTTAAGATAGAGGTCGATAAATCCTTGATAAGCAATGGGGTGAAAGGTTATTGGGGGTAGGCAGGAATGTGGAGTTAAGGTTACAATCAGATCAGCCATGATCTTATTGAATGGCGCAGCAGGCTCAAGGGGCCGAGTGGCCTACTCCTGCTCCTAATTCGTATGTTCGTATATTCGTATGCTCGTGTGTGACTTGGAGGGGAACTTTCAGGTGGTGGCATGCCCATGCATCTGCTGTCCTTGTTCTTTTAGATGGAAGAGGTCGCAGGTTTGAAAGGTGCTGTCAAAGGAGGTGTGGTGAGCCCCGACAAACAAATTTTTCTGCAGCACCTGTGGAAGAGTCTGTCACTCTAGAATTGGCCTTTATAGCCATTCCAGGCGCTGCTCCACACACCACTGACCACCTCCAGGTGCTTACCCATTGTCTCTCGAGACAAGGAGGCCAAAGAAGACTACTGTCCATCTAACTGACCAGGTGGCGGCTGAACCTGGATTCTTCCTGAGGCAGTTACCTCAGCTAATTACTAGATAAATTCACTAAGCTATTAAAAGAACCGGCTCTGGTGACTTTTAAACTATATGCAGTGCCAATGAATAATGAATATCACTTTTCTGTAGTTCCCTGAAAATACTGTCACATTTAATTTTCATTAACTGTGTAACTCCAACTTACCTCACGTAAAAGTGACAACATGGTTCAAGTGTTGCAGAATAACAAGGTGTTTATGCAATTAAGGAATGCATAATCAAATGAGGAGTTTGCAACAATATGCCACTTATAATTAAACCAAAGAAGGTAGAGGGTTATATAAGATCAAACACAGTGGCAGCTTTGAAAGAAATATGGGGGAACAGAATATCCAAGAAGGGAATTTTGCTTTTGGCCTCATTGGATTAAAGAAGTCCTTAAGTGGAGAGGCTGTGGGCCGTTCTGTGTTACACAGTTAGACCAAAGCAGTTGCGGCCAATACACTCTTGCAGGCATCGGTCCTGTGCCCCAGCCATGCAAATAACCACATCCCCAGGATTCAGGATGAAGTCGCTGACCTGAGGCTAGTGCAAGCAGAGCAGAAAACAGAAACTTTGAAATCATTATGTGCCAGCTGGAAGGGAATTGAAATTGATGGCTGAGGAAGAAATTAGAAGTGGCTGCTGGGGGGGGCCAGTACCTGAAGAAACATGGCCTGTGCTGTGGTTCTCTGCTGGAGCTCCCTGAAGATTTCTGGATCCATTAGGAAAGGCAAGTTTGGAACCCACTGAACAAACTTCAGGTCTTGGGCTCTTCTGCTTTTTGGTCTCTAGCAGGAGCCAGAAGGCCTAACTGTCAGCTGGGCAGCCGTACGTCTATTCGGGCTGCAACTGCACTTCTGCTTCTTCCCCTACAACCAGGAATATTGTTGCCACCCCTTCCCTAGGAAGCAATTAAGAAGAAAATCTCCCCTTTACACATGAAATGAGACTGAAAGCTGATAACTACTGAGAAAAATAATGAACATCTTTAGCTTACTGTATGCTCACTGTGCTGGGTGCAATTTGAATGGTCTCTGGAATACTCAGGCTTTTTTATCTTGTTAATCTTGATATTATAATGTTATATTATTGTAGAAAGGTGTCTTGCTTTGATCTAGTTGCAAGCAAGAGATGATTTCCTCATTATAAATAATGATCATTATAATAATTATCAATACATCTCCAATGTATGTTTGCAGAATAATACATAATAGGATACTGTGACTAGAGGGTTTATTGTGTGAAAGGCAGTGTGAGACAATATGGTCAGACTGGTCGGTATTACTGTATGAAGTCTCTAAATTCTGCAGCACACATGTACTTATTTGAAATGATACATTGGCAAGGATTTCCGGCTCTATTCTATAGGTTTTCTGGCAAATTTGGGCTACTTGCCCACACCAACAATCTTTTCCAGAGGGTGACCTCTGTGGTGTAAAATGTATCTGGATGAGCATCTGCAAATTAAATTAAAATGAGCATTACGCAGCCTATTAGGTGCAGTGGTTCAGTATTAATATTCAGAGACAGGAAATTTGAATCATTCCCTACAATATCCAAGGAGATGCCAAATGACTTTTGGCATCTCATAAGACTCTCTGAGGCGGCCTCCTCCTCCCACTTTCACAAACTCATGGCCTGCTTCGGTAACTTTCCAATCTCAGTTCACTGTGGCTTCACCAGCTAATTTCACCAGCATAAAAGATTCACCACAGTGTTAAACCTACAATGAAATATGTACACTAGCGAATACTACCCAATGCAACTTTTAGATCCAGACCATCATTTCCTGCTTGTAGTAAGATGGCATTATGCTTTGAGTCCAAATGCCTTAATGATGAGGCAGAGCAGTGGCAGAGAAGGAAAGAAAAGGAAGCAAACCCTACATTCTGGATCCTGCTACCTCGTGGTACGTTCTTCCCCATGTGTCCAAAGATCTGCGGGTCAAGAATCTGCCTGTTCAGTCACATGAAGACCAATGGCAGAATCTCGTGACCCTGAGTAGACATCATCCACAAATCGAGGGACAGCTGACGACATGACCAACAGTTACTAAATAGGTAGGGACCTGTCTTTCTCTGTTCTCTATGATCAGGCATGTGCATTTGTCCCAACTGGATGTTTAGCGACAACCCGAACATAAAGAATAGAAATAATAAGCTATTTCACTTGACGTTGCGTATAATTTAGTTATTTCACCTGACAGTAAGCCTAATGTAGCTATTCAACCTGACAAATACTATAATGTAACTATTTTACCTGATTTGGAGACTATACTATTGTTATTTCATCTGACATAAAGACAAATGCAATCATTCGATCTGACATAAAATTATGCAGCCATTTTGCCTAACACAAACTATAAAATGTGATATTCTACCTGGCAAAAGGCTTTACAGAACCAATAAAAGTAAGTAAATGGCTTGGAGTGTGGTGCAACACATATTTAACACATGAGGGACTGAAAACATTGATCTGGAATTTGTTGCAATGGCAATATTGGCAATAAACACCATAAGTTAGACTTTCATGCTCCTCAATCCTCCAGTGGCAAATTAAGGCCACATTTTGCTGGAGAACTGATTAGAATTCTCTGCAGCGCACAAAGCAGTGAATCTGAAGTACCATGGCCAATGACCAATGTATTGATCCTGCCACCATCTTTTACTTTCTTATTAATTATGTAGTGAAATACAGCTATATCGATCTGCATTATCCTGTTATTTTAGATCTTCCTTTAATAAATGTTGTACAGCTGAAAAAACAGAAGTGGGGATTATTTCAATTTTCTGTTAATCAGCTGTCATGTTAAAATCATGGTATTAACAATACTGTCCTTGGTGAAAAATCACTTAATGCCTTTATTTAAAAGTTCAAATTTTCATTTCTAATCTTGGATTTTTGTTTCTTTCCATGATTAAAAATAATTGCTTATGAATGTGTTTTAAACCAAGGTACATTTTTATTGTTATTGAGCAGAGGCACAACCCCATACGAAAAGTTGGGGGAATGTGGCTGGGGGTGGAAGGGAGGTGGCCAATAAGGGGGGAAATCACTTGAACCCTTCCCTCGCACAGTCAGTGTTTAGGCCTGTAATGTTTCCCATGGTTTCTCAACCTGCAGTTAGTTTACAGCAATACAATAGGAGCATAGGAGCGTAGGCCATTCAGCCCATCGAACCTGCCCCGCCATTCAATACGATCATGGCTGCTCTTCCACTTCAATGCCTCTTCCCCACTTATGTCATTGGTATTTAGAAATCTGTTTTAAGCATACTCAATGACTGAGCTTCCACAGCCCTCTGGGGTAGAGAATTCTAAAGATTCACAACCCTGAGTAAAGAAATTTCTCCTCATTTCTGTCCTAAGTGGCTTCCCCCTTATTTTGAAATTGTGTCCCCTGGTTCTGGACTCCCCAACCAGGAGAAACATCTACCTTGTCTATCCCTTCAAGTATTTTATAGGTTTCACTCATTATTCGAAACTCTAGAGAATACAGGTCCAGTTTCCCCAGTCTCTCTTCATAGGACAGTCCCGCCATCCCGGGAACAAGTGTAGTGAACCTTTGTTGCACTCCCTCTATGGCAATAATATCCTTCCTAAGGTAAGGGGACCAAAACTGCACACAGTACTCCAAGTGTGGCCCAACCAAGGTTCCATACAATTGAAGCAAGACTTCACTGCTCCTGTACTTAAATCCTCTTGTGATAAAGGCTAACATACAATTAGCCTTCTTAATTGCTTGCTGCACCTACATGTTATCTTTCAGTGGCTTATTGACAAGGACACCCAGGTCCCTTTGTACAGCTACACTTTCTAATCTCTTATTAGTTAAGAAATACTCTGCACATCTATTCCTCCTACCAAAGTGGATAACCTCACATTTTTCCACATTATATTCCATCTGCCATGTTCTTGCCCACACACGAAGTCTGTCCAAATCCACTTGAAGCCGCTTTGCATCTTCCTCACAACACACTTTCCCATCTAGTTTTGTGTCATCATGAAATTGGAAATCCTACATTGGGTCCCCACATCCAAATCATTGATATATATTGTGAACAGCTGGAGCCCAAGCAGTGATCCCTGTGGTACCCCACTAGACACAGCCTGCCAACGCGAGACTGACCCGTTTAAGAACATAGAACATAGAACAGTACAGCACAGTACAGGCCCTTCGGCCCACGATGTTGTGCCAAACCTTTAACCTACTCTAAGACCAAACTACCTACATACCCTTCATTCTACTATCATCCATGTACCTATCCAAGAGTCGCTTAAATGTCCCTAATGTATCTGCTTCTACTACCACCGCTGGCAGTGCATTCCACGCACGCACCACTCTCTGTGTAAAGAACCTACCTCTGCCATCTCCCCGAAACCTTCCTCCAATCACCTTAAAATTATGCCCCCTGGTGATAGCCCTTTCCGCCCTGGGAAAAAGTCTCTGGCTATCCAGTCTATTTATGCCTCTCATCATCTTGTATCCCTCCATCAAGTCACCTCTCATCCTTCTTCGTTCCAATGAGAAAAGCCCTAGCACCCTCAACCTTTCTTCGTAAGACATGCCCTCCAGTCCAGGCAGCATCCCGGTAAATCTCCTCCACCCTCTCTAAAGCTTCCACATCCTTCCTATAATGAGGTGACCAGAACTGAACACAATATTCCAAGTGTGGTCTAACCAGGGCTTTATAGAGCTGCAGCATAACCTCGCGGGTTTTAAACTCAATCCCCCTGTTAATGAAAGCCAACACACCATACGCTATCAACTTGGGTGGCAACTTTGAGCGATCTATGGACATGGACCCCAAGATCCCTCTGTTCCTCCACACTACCAAGAATCCTGTCTTTAAGCCTGTATTCTGCATTCAAATTCGACCTTCCAAAATGAATCACTTCACACTTTTCCAGGTTGAACTCCATCTGCCACTTCTCAGCCCAGCTCTACATCCTGTCAATGTCCCGTTGCAACCTACAACAGCCTTCCACACTATCCACAACTCCAGCAACCTTCGTGAATCGGCAAACTTGCTAACCCAGCCTTCCACTTCCTCATCCAAGTCATTTATAAAAATCACAAAGAGCAGAGGTCCCAGAACAGATCCCTGCGGAACACCACTGGTCACCGAGCTCCAGGCTGAATACTTTCCATCTACTACCACCCTCTGTCTTCTATGGGCCAGCCAATTCTGTATCCAGACAGCCAACTTTCCCTGTATCCCAAGCCTCCTTACTTTCTGGATGAGCCTACCATGGGGAACCTTATCAAACGCCTTGCTAAAATCCATATACACCACATCCACTGCTCTTCCTTCATCAATGTGTTTTGTCACATCTTCAAAGAATTCAATAAGGCTTGTGAGGCATGACCTGCCCCTCACAAAGCCATGCTGACTGTCTCTAATCAAACTATGCTTTTCCAAATAATCATAAATCCTGTCTCTCAGAATCCTCTCCAATAATTTGCCCACTACCGACGTAAGACTGACTGGTCTATAATTCCCAGGGTTATCCCTATTCCCTTTCTTGAACAAGGGAATAACATTTGCCACCCTCCAATCATCTGGTACTACTCCAGTGGACAGTGAGGACGCAAAGATCATCGCCAAAGGCATGGCAATCTCTTCCCTTGCTTCCCTTAATATCCTTGGGTATATCCCGTCTGGCCCCGGGGACTTATCTGTCCTCATGCCTTTCAAAACTTCCAGCACATCCTCCCTCTTAACCTCAACCTGTTCGATCATATCAGCCTGTTCCACGCTGTCCTCACAAACGACCAGGTCCCTCTCACTAGTGAATACTGAAGCAAAGTATTCACTTAGGACCTCCCCTACCTCCTCCGACTCCAGGCACAAGTTCCCTCCACTATCCCTGATCGGCCCTACCCTCACTCTGGCCATCCTCTTGTTCCTCACATGTGTAGAATGCCTTGGGATTTTCCTTAATCCTACCCGCCAAGACTTTTTCATGTCCCCTTCTAGCTCTCCTAAGTTCATTCTTCAGTTCCTTCCTGGCTACCTTGTAACCCTCTAGAGCCCTGTCTGATCCTTGCTTTCTCAACCTTAAGTAAGCTTCCTTCTTCCTTTTGACAAGCTGTTCCACATCTCTTGTCATCCAAGATTCTTTCACCCTACCATCCCTTCCTTGCCTCATCGGGACAAACCTATACAGCAGTCGCAGCAAGTGCTCCCTAAACAACCTCCACATTTCTGTCTTGCATTTCCCTGAGAACATCTGTTCCCAATTTATGCTCCCCAGTTCCTGCCTAATAGCATTGTAATTCCCCCTCCCCCAATTAAATATTTTCCCATCCCATCTGCTCCTGTCCCTCTCCATGACTATCGTAAAAGTCAGGGAGTTGTGATCACTATCACCGAAATGCTCTCCCACCGAGAGATCTGCCACCTGGCCTGGTTCGTTGCCAAGCACAAAGTCCAACATAGTCTCCCCTCTAGTCGGCCTATCTACATATTGAGTCAGGAAACCTTCCTGGACACACCTGACAAAAACTGCTCCATACAAACTATTTGCACTAAGGAGGTTCCAATCAATATTAGGGAAGCTGAAGTCACCCATGACAACAACCCTTCTGCACCTTTCCAAAATCTTTCTCCCAATCTGTTCCTCCGTGTCTCTGTTGCTATTGGGGGGTCTATAGAAAACTCCCAATAAAGTGACTGCTCCTTTCCTGTTTCTGACTTCCACCCATAATGACTCAGTAGACAAACCCTCCTCGATGACCTCCCTTTCTGCAGCTGTGATACTATCCCTGATTAGCAATGCCACTCCACCACCTCTTTTACCTCCCTCCCTATTCCTTTTGAAACATCTAAACTCCGGAACATCCAACATCCATTCCTGCCCCTGTGATATCCAAGTCTCCGTAATGGCCACAACATCGTAGCTCCAAGTACTGATCCACGCTCTAAGTTCATCATCCTTATTCCTGACACTTCTTGCGTTAAAATAGACACACTTCAACCCTTCATACTGGCTGCAACTTTGCCCTGTCAACTGTCTAACCTTCCTCACAGACTCTCTGCACTCTGTATCTGCCTGTTCAACAGCTACCCCATCCACTGTTTATTCCTATCTAAGATTTAAGTTGTGTGATATTACCCCTGGTTTGCAAATTCTGACATTGGGAAAACATGGTAATAAATGTTTGACATTGACCAACTTAAATCACAATTGAGACAATTCCTTAAGGGATATGGGAGGAGTTGCTCTTTAGTTGTGCTGCAATTCTGAATAATTTTAATTCAAAGTTGCTTAATTGGGATAGAGAGGCATTGGTGAAGGTGCAGAAAAGATTCACAAGTATGATACTAGAGCTGAGAGGATATACATATTTGGGAGATGAACTGACTGGGGCTCTTTTCTCTAGAAAAGAGAAGGGATGACCTGACAGGAATCTTTAAAATTATGAAAGAGATTGACAGAATAGATGGAGAGTAAGTTTCTTCTTCTGAGATCAAAATTAGAGGTCATAAATATTAGATAATCATTTCTAAATCCAATAGGGAATCCAGGAAAACCTTCTTTACCCAAAGAATGGCAAGAATGTGGAACATTCAAGGAGTAGTTGAAACAAATAGCTTAGATGAAGTTAAGGTGAAGCTAGATAAACACATGAGGGAGAAAGGAATGCTGATAGGGTTAGAAGAAATGGGGTGGGAGGAATGTCACCTGGAGTATAAATGCTGGCATAGATCAATTGGGCCGAATGACCTGTTTCGATATTGTAGACTCAATGTAACTAAGAATTCCAATAATAAGGCAGCTTGACAAGTTTCTTTTAAGTGTGTCTGTGTGTGTGTGTGTGCGCATGTGCGAGAGAGAGAGAGAGAAAGCTTTGAAATCAGTCTTAACCTTTCAAACATTTCAAGGCAGGTTTGTTGGAGTGGGGCAATTAATGTGCAAATGCAGCAACTGCATGAAAATCATGGGGAGGATAAGCAGGAGATGTCGCTTTTGCAAAACTAATGGCAGAGCGGTGCAAATCGACCAGCAAATTATGGCGATTCACAATTCATGGGGTATCTCTTCCTCACTACAAGCTGCTGGTTGACTCACCCATTAGTAATGGCATGTGTCATTTTTTTCAGCAAAATCTTGGCCAATATGCAATGAGGCAAAATGCGCAGAAGCAATGAATAAAGTGATAAAGACAGAAACCCAAAACAATTGTTTGAAAATATTGATTACTTTAGAGAAGAAAGGAAACTGCACAAGTCATTGTTTAGAGGAAAAATTCTTGCTATTCTGTACTATGTCAGTATAATAATCATTATATATGATCCCTGTTATTAATGGAAGAATGTGCTTTCACAGAGCATCTTCTTGCATTCTCAGGACATTCACAAGTGCTTTACAGCCAATGAAGTCTAGTCACTATCATTTTGTAAATGAGAAATCATTATTGCTAGAAAAAATTGTTATTATATAGATATTCATTTTCTCACCTCGAATCTCCAATTTATCTCTCCCCAATTTAACAATAGACATGTCATCTTAACGTTGATATTATGCAAACTTTCAAAGGCTGGAAAATATAATAAAAGCAGTATTCATCTGGAAAGACATGGGTTATTTAAGGACAGCTAGCATGGATTTGTAAAAGGCAAGTTGTGTCCGACAAACTGAATAAAATTCTTTGAGGAAATAAAGAAGTGGATGTTATTTTTATGCATTTTTCAAGAAATTTGATAAAATGCCCTATAGGTGTGAAGGAATATAGGTATAATAGGCTTAATTAGGTAGCATTGGAAATAGTTAGTGTAATATGCCTTTTAGAGTTAGGGACTGAATGGATGGTCAGTTTTCAGACCTCACTGAAATTCCCTTTTAAGAAGGTAGTTAAATATTTCAAGGTGCCTGTTAGAATAGAATTTTTGTTGCCAGGGAACTGGAAGATAAACACACACATTGAAATATCCTGTGTGACCTCAGTAAGAGGTAGCAATAAACTTAATTAGTTTATGGGGTTGTTGATGCAGACAAATCGGCTCTGGAGATTGCTTTAAGGTACCATAAAAATGCAATTATATAAAATGGACTTACAGGAACAAGAGGTCAAGTAAACACAATTTCAATATTTTGACCAGATAAAGACTCAACTTCAATAAAACAGCAAATGGTTTCCAGTAAAACATTAGGTGGAGAGTTAGTTCATGATACTACCAAATATGGATTTTATCTATATGCTAAGAGGTCATATGACACCTTAGAAATAGTATAAAAATGAGAGTTATTGAAAGTAAAGTTTAGGGGTGTTGTATCCTCAAACAACACTTTTCATCCCATGCCTTACTTGGGGGATTTAAGGTAAAAGTTTACTTTAAATTTTGATGGATATTCTAAGATCATTTTACTGTAACGTTAGCAAGGTTAAACTTTTGGATTCTATGTTAGAATAAGAATATGTGTTACATCTCTCAGTAATATTTGATATTGTGATATACTTATCCACTTAAGAAGTTTATTGCATGTTAAATTCTTTAATAAATCTATAATCATGTAGTATTCTGTATACAACTACAAGAACCCCCTCTCTGTGTCTCTTTAAGTGGAGAGATACGTATTGAAGAGAGTTTCCCAGACCCTTATAATATCTGGGATATTTATGACTTTGCCATAAGATTAAATATAGGCGATCTGAAAGATGGTAATATTCTCTATTGGTTTTCTTTCTTTGAGGGAAAGCTAGTACAATTCTTTGGACCCAAATAAGTGTCTGAGAATTTGTCTGGTTTGAAATTGATTAAAGTAGATTCATAGGGATGTACTCCTGATTTGGTTTAGTTCCTATAAGGGGTTAAAGTCATAAATCACTTCATAGGAGGCTTGTTAATAAGAGTAAGGTGCAGGGTATTAAAAAGAAAAGAATGTAAGTGACTTCAGGAGGACTTAAGTTAGTATTTTGGGCAGATAGATGTCAGATGATATTTTGTAGAGAAATGTAAGGTGGTATAATTTTGGAGGAAGGAAAAGGTGAACGTGGCAAGTGTGGGACAAGAGATCAGGAGAAATTTATAACAATTCTATCTCCATACCAGGACTAATAAAACTCTGAAAGGCCAGCTCCTGAACCACCACCTTCATAACATCAACTTTATCTGTTCGGGGGTCTACAATACACTCCCACTAGTGTGCAAGAGCAAATATGTAGGCAAATCTCTGAGAAGTGCGAAAACAATAGAGCAGTAATAAACTACTCCAGTATTTTTTTTTTCATTTTTTTTTTATTTTAGAGATACAGCACTGAAACAGGCCCTTCGGCCCACCGAGTCTGTGCCGGCCATCAACCACCCATTTATACTAATCCTACACTAATCCCATATTCCTACAACATCCCCACCTGTCCCTATATTCTCCTACCACCTACCTCTACTAGGGGCAATTTATAATGGCCAATTTACCTATCAACTGCAAGTCTTTGGTGGTGGGAGGAAACCGGAGCACCCGGCAAAAACCCACGCAGACACAGGGAGAACTTGCAAACTCCACGCAGGCAGTACCCAGAATTGAACCCGGGTCGCTGGAGCTGTGAGGTTGCGGTGCTAACCACTGCGCCGCCCATATACAGAAAACAGTATAGTAAATTGAAGGAAGTAGAAGTAAATCACTGGTTTACTTGGAAAGAGTATTTTGGGGCCCTGGACAGTTGAAAGACAGGAGACAAAAAGGGTATTACATCTCCTGCACTTGTCAAGGAAGATGTCGTGTGAGGGGGAGGATGCCAGTGAGAAAATGCCCCCTTTGGAATGCTAAAAGGGGAGGGGAGGGGAAGATGTGTTTGGAAGTGACATCACACTGAAATGGCAAAAATGGTGTAGGATGATTCGTTCAATGTGGATGCTGCTGGGCTGGAAGGTGAGGACAAGGGGAACCATATTGTGGTTCTGGGAGGGAGGGGAAGGACGGACAGCAAAAGTGTGGTAAATGGGACAGACAATGTGGAGGGCACTGTCGATCGGGGTGGGAGGAGGGATGGAAATGGGGGGACGGGTGTAAGTGGGGGAGCGTTGTAAATGGAGGAGGAATGGGATTGTAAATAGGGGAAGGGATGGAAATGGACTCCATATTAACTGGGATAGTTTTAGTGTGAAAGGAATGGAGGGAACAGAATTCTTAAGGTGCATTCAGGAGAACTTTTCTGACCAGTACGTAGCAAGTCTGGATTTGGTTTTAGGTAATGAAGCTGGGTAGGTGGAAGGAGTGGCAGTGAGAGTGTATTTTGGTGGTAGTGATCATAATTCAGTTAGTTTTAACATACGTATGGAAAAGGACAGAGATAGAAGAGGAGTTAAAGTGCTAAATTGGGGTAAGGCCAATTTTACTAAGCTGAGGAGTGATTTAGCAAAAGTAGACTGGAAACAGTGCATTGGGAGGCATTCAAAGGAGAGATTCAGGGGGTTCAGAGGAAACATGTTCTCACAAAGGAAAAGGGTAGAACAGCCAAATCTAGAGCCCCTGGATGTCAAGGAGCTTACAGGGTATGATAAGGCAGAAAAGGAAAGCTTATGTCAGACACCGAGCACTCAATACTACAGAAAGCCGAGAGGAGTATAGAAAGTGGAGGGGTGAAATCAAAAAGGAAATTCAGAAAGCAAAGAGAGGGCATGAAAGAATATTGGCAAGTAAAATCAAGGAGAACCCAAAGATGTTTTATCAATACATTAAGAGTAAGAGGATAACTTAGGAAAGAGTAGGGCCCATAAAAGACCAAAAAGGTAAACTATTTGTGGTGGAAAATGTGATTATGGTACTTAATGAATACATTGCGTCTGTCTTCACAAAAGAGGGGGATGATGCAGACATTGTGGTTAAGGAGAAGGATTGTGAAGTATTGGATGTGATAACATAGGGAGAGAGGAAATATTAGGGAAAAGGGGATTAGAATCCTCGAAAGTGGATAGAAAAACCAGGGCCAGGTGAAATGTACCCCAGGCTGTTAAGAGAAGCCAGGGAGAAATTATCTCTGACCATCATTTTCCATCCTCACTAAATACACGTGTGGTCCTGGTGGGTTGGAGGTCTGCTAACATTGTACCTTTGCTTAAGAAGGGACCGAGAGATAGATCGAATAACTACAGGCCAGTCAGTCTAATCTCAGTAGTGAGCAGATTATTGGAATCAGTTCTGAGAGACAAGATAAACTGTCACTGAGAAAGGCATGGATTGATCAAGAATAGCCAGCATGGATTTGTTAAGGGAAGGTCGTACTGAACTTGACTAAACCTTTTGAGGAAGTAACAAGGAGAATTGATGAGGATAGTGCAGTTGATGTGATCTACGTGGATTTTAGCAAGGCTTTTGACAAGGTCCCACATGGCAGACTGGTTATAAAAATAAAAACCCATGGGATCCAGAGGAATGTAGCAAGCTGGATACAAAATTGGCTCAGTGGCAGGAAACAAAGGCTAATTGTGGACAGGTGTTTTTGCGACTGGAAGGCGGCTTCCAGTGGGGTTCCGGAGGGCTCAGTACTGGGTCCCCTGCTTTTTATGGTATATATTACAGATTTGGATGTAAATGTAGTGGGAATGATCAAGAAGTTTGCAGACAACACAAAAATTGGCCACATGGTTGATAGCAAGGAGGATAGCTGTAGGCAGCAGAAAGATATCAATGGGGGCAGCACAGTGGCACAGTGGTTAGCACTGCAGCCTCGCAGCTCCAGCGACCCGGGTTCAGTTCTGGGTACTGCCTGTGCAGAGTTTGCAAGTTCTCCCTGTGACCACGTGGGTTTCCTCCCACATGCCAAAGACTTGTGGGTTGATAGGTAAATTGGCCATTGTACAAAAATTGTCCCTTGCATAGGTAGGTGGCAGGAGAATTGTGGGAAGGTGGGGATGTGAGAGGGAAAAATGGGATTAATGTAGGATTAGTATAAATGGGTGGTTGATGGTCGGCGTGAGCCGAAGGGCCTGTTTCAGTGCTGTATCTCTCTATGACTGGTCAGGTGGGTAGAAAAGTGACAAATGGAATTTAACCCAGAGAAGTGTGAGGTGATGCATTTGGGGAGGTCAAACAAAGCAAAGGAATACACAACAAATGGGAGGATACTGAGAGGAAGTGAGGGACCTTGTCATGTATGACCACAGATCCCTGAAGGTAGCAGGATAGGTTAATAACGTGGTCAAGAAGGCATATGGAATCCTTTCTTTTATTAGCCGAGGCATAGAATATAACAGTAGGGAGGTTATGCTGAAACTATATAAAACATTAGTTAGGCCACAGCTTGAGTACTGTGTGCAGTTCTGGTCACCTCATTAGAGAAAGGATGTAATTGCACTCATGAGGATACAGAGGAGATTTACAAGGATGTTGCCAGGACTGAAAAATTGTAGCTGTGAGGAAAAATTGGATAGACTGGGATTGTTCTCCATGGAACAGCGGAGGCTGAGGGGAGATTTGATTGAGATGTACAAAATTGTGAGGGGCCTGGATAGACTGGATGGGAAGGGCCTATTTACCTTTGCAGAGAGGTCAGTGACTAGGGGGCATAGATTTAAAATGATTAGAGGGGAGATGAGGAAATTTTTTTCACCCAGAGGGTGGTGGGGGTCTGGAACTCATTGCCTGAAAGGGTGGTAGAGGCAGAAAATCTCATCTCATTTAAAAGATGCCTGGATGTGCACCTCAAGTGTCGTAACCTACAGGGCCAAGGCCCAAATGCTGAAAAGTGGGATTAGCCTGGGTGTCGCTTTTTTTTTCAGCCAGCGCAGGCACGATAGGCCAAGTGGCCTTTTTCTGTGCCATAAACTTTCTATGATTCTATCTTATATTTTCCTTTGTTATATTCATAGATCAGAAAGTTTCTAAATACCTGTCTTCTGGTGCCCAGGACTCATACCACAAACGGCAGTAACCTTTAGACGTAGCTAAAGGCCATACTCTGTACCCACACATCACAGCCATGTAATTTTTTGGGGCTGTGATATTACTTTACAGTTAGGATGGGCTGCCAGTGACTTGGGACTCAAGTCTACTCAGCAAATAAATCTAGAAACTGGAACATCTCATTAAAGCTGGTACAAAAATTAGTAAGTGATTCATTTCACGGCACATTCTAATGTGCATCCTCTGTCTGTAGTTGTACAAAAGCGTTACTGGAGACACCACAGCTAGACCAACCTATTGAGTGTTGAAATGGATTGAATCGCTTCCTGAATGAGGTGATTATGAAATATCATAAAACACATACTAAAAATTGAGAGATAGAGAAGCCTACAAAGAGAGAGAAATAGACAGAGATGAAGTGATACAGAGAGAAAATACAACTTCAGCTGGAATTCTTCACCTAATTTATAATATAGCTGTTAATCTCATTGTATGAAGTTAAATGTCATGAAATCGCTGCTGGAAATGAGAAGATGCTGTCTCTCAGTTTATCATGGTACTACACTTATAAATATTGTCAATAATTTGCCAGAGGTGTATGGAAGTCATATTCTATTAAAATGTTAAATAACTGCAATACACTTTAAATTTGTGACCCTGAGCTAGTAACTCAGGGCAGAAGATATCCAGAGCTCTTCTGCAGTCTGAGATGCTATATTGAGTGATGAGATGCTTCTGCACATTATTGATAGGAACATAAGTTCAATGAGATCATGGCTGATCTGTACCTTAATTCTATCCACCTGCCTTGGCTCCGCATCTTTTTATATCCTTGTCCAGCGGAAATTAATTGATCTCGGACAATGGATAGATCTGGTTAGAAACAAGGGGGTGGAGCTAATTTTAACCCTTAAAAATGGGTGGGTTTCAATGGGTGGGTTGTTAACATTTTTGGAATCGCAAACCAAACCCAACCTATCCCAAACTCGAGGTTTTAAGAGATGGAATGGGAGACAGGCATTCCAGGAGGCAGGTGGCTCATTTAAATATTTTAAGAAGGTTGCCTGTGACAGATTTTATTTCTCATCCAGCTTTAACATTGGTCGACTGGGTTCCCGGATCTTGGGAAACCTGGCAGCTGAAGGAAGGCAAGGACTACTACATGGAAAAGGTAAGTGCCTTTCTCGCGCTGCTTGTGGGCCAGGATGAGCAGGACTGCTTCCCCCCCAACCCCCCAAGAAAAGCTGCTTCCCTATCTGCAATCAGCTGCCCCACCTCACCAGCCGCGATCACCGATGCCCCCATTGCAATCAATGGACCCCCCCAAGGCCCATTTCTGTTCCCGATTTCTCTCCAACCTCACACGATCATCTCCAACCCTCCAAGCTATACTGTACCTACCACCCCTCGTGATTTCAACCCAAGGACTAGAACTCCTTCCCAGCCCACCCTTGGAAGTTCTACCCGAGTAATTATTGGGGCCAAGAAGAAAATGCATTAAAAGAGTTTAACAGATGTGGACAATATGCAGGCAATTTCTCACTCTTTTCCCATATTAATGATGAATCTGAATAGATCCTTTCAATGAATATATAAAAAATTGCATTTCAGATCAGGCCATACAATGAGATTGAAAACTGGTGCTTGATATCCAGGAAGTGTTGGGTATTCTAAAAGGCATTAAGGTGGACAAGTCCCCAGGTCCGGATGGGATCTATCCCAGGTTACTGAGGGAAGCGAGAGAGGAAATAGCTGGGGCCTTAACAGATATCTTTGCAGCATCCTTAAACACGGGTGAGGTCCCGGAGGACTGGAGAATTGCTAATGTTGTCCCCTTGCTTAAGAAGGGTAGCAGGGATAATCCAGGTAATTATAGACTGGTGAGCCTAACGTCAGTGGTAGGGAAGCTGCTGGAGAAGATACTGAGGGATAGGATCTATTCCCATTTGGAAGAAAATGGGCTTATCAGTGATAGGCAACATGGTTTTGTGCAGGGAAGGTCATGTCTTACCAACTTAATAGAATTCTTTGAGGAAGTGACAAAGTTGATTGATGAGTGAAGGGCTGTAGATGTCATATACATGGACTTCAGTAAGGCGTTTGATAAGGTTCCCCATGGTAGGTTGATGGAGAAAGTGAAGTCGCATGGGGTCCAAGGTGTACTAGCTAGATGGATAAAGAACTGGCTGGGCAACAGGAGACAGAGAGTAGCAGTGGAAGGGAGTTTCTCAAAATGGAGACGTGTGACCAGTGGTGTTCCACAGGGATCCATGCTGGGACCACTGTTGTTTGTGATATACATTAATGATTTGGAGGAAAGTATAGGTGGTCTGATTAGCAAGTTTGAAGACGACACTAAGATTGATGGAGTAGCAGATAGTGAAGGGGACTGTCAGAGAATACAGCAGAATATAGATAGATTGGAGAGTTGGGCAGAGAAATGGCAGATGGAGTTCAATCAGGGCAAATGCGAGGTGATGCATTTTGGAAGATCCAATTCAAGAGTGAACTATACAATAAATGGAAAAGTCCTGGGGAAAATTGAAGTACAGAGAGATTTGGGTGTTCAGGTCCATTGTTCCCTGAAGGTGGCAACGCAGGTCAATAGAGTGGTCAAGAAGGCATACGGCATGCTTTCCTTCATCGGACGGGGTATTGAGTACAAGAGTCGGCAGGTCATGTTACAGTTGTATAAGACTTTGGTTCGGCCACATTTGGAATACTGCGTGCAGTTCTGGTCGCCACATTACAAAAAGGATGTGGATGCTTTGGAGAGGGTGCAGAGGAGGTTCACCAGGATGTTGCCTGGTATGGAGGGCGCTAGCTATGAAGAGAGGTTGAGTAGATTAGGATTATTTTCATTAGAAAGACGGAGGTTATGGGGGGGACCTGATTGAGGTGTACAAAATCATGAGAGGTATAGACAGGGTGGATAGCAAGAAGCTTTTTCCCAGGGTGGGGGATTCAATTACTAGGGGTCACTCGTTCAAAGTGAGAAGGGAAAAGGTTAGGGGGGATATGCGTGGAAAGTTCTTTACGCAGAGGGTGGTGGGTGCCTGGAACGCGTTGCCAGCGGAGGTGGTAGACGTGGGCACGATAGCGTCTTTTAAGATGTATCTAGACAGATACATGAATGGGCAGGAAGCAAAGAGATACAGACCCTTAGAAAATAGGCGACAGGTTTAGATAGAGAATCTGGATCGGCGCAGGCTTGGAGGGCCGAAGGGCCTGTTCCTGTGCTGTAATTTTCTTTGTTCTTTGTTCTTTGTTCTAATCCAGCTCAGACTGACTGGATTGAAGTCTCCTGCTATTAGCTGAAGGTTTCTAGGTCAGCACCACATAAAGCATAAGACCACAGCTCAAAACCAGCACGATTTGATAGCATGACTCAATGAACCATGATGATAGCTAATTTAGGAAATAGAAATGTGTCACTGTAAGGCAGTAAGACAAGTTTGACTGAGTATGGGGTTAACGCATTTGGCACATGCTACACTCAGTCTGGTTTTTCATAGTAACTTGAGGGGTAAAGAGGAAAAACATTTAAATATTTCAGCACTAGGTTACAAATGAACACAGACAACACCAATGCTTTTGGTCATAATTAAACTTTTCTTTCTCCACAAAGTGATCAAAAATATGGTTACTTCACATTAATACTCACAAATGAAAAATATAATGACAGATTTTCCCCTTTCGGGTGAAAAAAAATGACTGGGCAAATTTTTAAAAATTCTTTCATGGGATGTGGACAGTGCTGGCAAGGCCAGCATTTTGCTGCCCATCCCTAATTGCCCTTGAGAAGGTGGTGGTGAGCTGCCTCCTTGAACTGCAGCAGTCCATCTGGTGCAGGTACATCCACAGTGCTATTCGGGAGGGAGTTCCAGGATTTTGATCCAGTGACAGTGAAAGAACAGCGATATATTTCCAAGTCAGGATCGTTTGTGACTTGGAAGGAAACTTGCAGGTGGTGGTGTTCCCATGCGTCTGCTGTCCTTGTCCTTCGAGGTGGAAGAGGTCGCGGGTTTGGAAGGTGCTATCGAAGGAGGTGTGGTGAGTTGCTGCAGTGCTTCTTGTATATGGTACACACTGCTGCCATCATGCGTCAGTGGTTGAGGGAGTGAATGTTTAAGGTGGTGGATGGGGTCTCGATCAAGCGGGCTGCTTTGTCCTGGATGTTGTTGAGCTTCCTGAGTGTGGATTGCACTCATCCAGGCAAGTGGAGAGTATTCCATCACATTCCCGACTTGTGCCTGTAGATAGTGCACAAACATTGGGAGTCAGGAGGTGGGTTCTCACCACAGAATTCCCAGCCTCTGATCTGCTCTTGTAGCGACAGTATTTATGTGGCTGGTTCAGTTCAGTTTCTGGTCAATGGTAATCTCCAAGATGTTGATAGTAGGGGATTCAGCAATGTGAATGCCATTGAATGTCAAGGGGAGATGGTTAGATTCCCGCTTATTGGAAATCGTCATTGCCTGGCACCTGTGTAGTGCCAATGTTACTTGCCACTTATCAGCACAAGCCTGAATGTAGTCCAGGTCATGCTGCATATGGACACAGACTGCTTCAGTGTCTGAGGAGTTGCGAATGGTACTGAACATTGTACAATTATTAGTGAACATCCCCACTTCTGACGTTATGATGGAGGGAAGGTCATTGATGAAGCAGCTGAAGATGGTTGGGCCTAGGACACTAACCTGAGGAACTCCTGCAGGCTGCGATGATTAGCCTCCAACAACCACAACCATCTTCCTTTGTGCTAGGTATGACTCCAACCAGCGGGGAGTTTGCCCCTTGGTTCCCATTGTATAAAGAGAAATTAGACAGAGGATCACATGTTGTAACAGAGACAATCTGATGATTCAAACATTCATTAAAATGGACAGATAATTGGGCAGGTGAATATTTACGTCCAAGCACAAAATGGCAAATGTACCAAATGGGTTTTGTTCAGGCATGAGACCCAATTTTAACCCTGATTGCCAGGCGGGAATGTAGTGTGTGGCTATTTAAAATGGGCATCGGGCTCTTTCTACAGTGTTCTTGATATATTCACAGCCGCTGCCATTTTAACCCCGCTGATTCCATTTAAGGGGAAGCCACAACCCCCGGCCAGCCAGGTGGTGATTCTCCCCAGGTTTGGGCAGGAATCCAATCACTGACATGGAAATAAGGCCCCATAGTTAACTTTGCTAACATCTGCACAAGGGATTCCCTTCTGCCCCAGCCCCCCATGCTGTCCTCCTACCCCGGCTCCCACATCTACCCTCTCACCCTGGCCCCCACATGCTGCCCACATGTCCCAACCCCCACATGTTGCACTCCTGCCCGAATTAAAGTCAGGGCCACAGAGTTTCCCTATGTGCCAAATATATTAAAAATGGAAATCTGTTGCTTGACAACAGGTTTATGATTTGGTTACACATAGAGGAAATCTGAGTTGAAGCACACAAAGAATGGTTTGTAAATTGTAGCCTCTTTGTCAAAGGAAAAGGGAAGATGTAGGCTAGACGGATCATGCATTTGGCAGACATGGTGGTCAACAGAAGTTTTCCTGTATCAGACTGGCACAAATGTGGCTGTCAGCCAGCACCAGATTGCCCTTAGCATCATCCTCTTTAATCAGCTGCTGCTCTTCTGGCTGACATCCCACCTGGCATTGGGCACTTTCTTCCTCTGGGTCCTTCAATATAAGACCTCTTTATAAAACAAAGCTGAGCAGCAGACAGCACATCACCATAATTATTAACATCTAAAACTCAAAGTCTGGACTAATCGGTACAATCATACATTGGCTTAGCACCTGGCACAAGTTGCATCAGAAAAGCAACACCAGCTCTGTACTTTGGTTAATTGATCAATTTACAAGCAAATTTGTTCATTGAATCAAAGAATCACACAAGATTAAAGGAGGGCATTCCACCCATTGTGCCTCTACCTGCTCTTTGAAAGATCTATTCAATTCAGTCCCACTTCCCTGCTTTTTTCCCAAAGCCCTGCAATGTTTTTCCCCATCATCTATTTTCCAATTTACTTTGAAAGGTAGTATTGAATCTACTCCCACTACCATTACAGGCAGTGCATTTCAGATCATAACAACTTGCTGAGTAATATTTTTTCCCTCATTTCCCCTATGTGTACTTTGAAAATCACAGAAGTGATTATAACAAAGAACACTATTCCTTCTGTTCAAAACACGAGTGACCCTACAGCATCAATGTTAATGATAAATATTGCACTCCAACCAATCTCCCCGCACCGCCCCCACACCACCAACCCCACCCCCCCGCCCCCAGCACCCCTCCGCTCCCATGGCTTACCAGATAAATGAAACATCACATGTTGCACTGAGACAAATAAATTACAAATATTAATATGTTGTTTCCTGATCTGTGCTGAGTCATAGTCATAGAGTTATACAGCACAGAAACAGGTCCTGTGGATGATCGTGTCTGTGATGGTCATCAAGCATCTCACTGTTCTAATTCCATTTTCCAGCACTTGGCCCGTAGCCTTGTTTGCTATGGGATTTCAAGTGCTCATCTAAATACTTCTTAAATGTTGTGAAGGTTCCTGTCTCTACCACCTCTTCAGGCAGTGTATTCTAGATTCCAAGCATCCTCTGGGTGAAAATATTTTTCCTCAAATCCCCTCTGAACCTCCTGCCTCTTACCTTAAATCTATGCCCCCTGGTTATTGACCCCTCTGCGGCTCCACGGGAAAAAGTTTCTTCCTATCTAACCTATCAATGCCCCTCATAATTTTGTATACCTCAATCATATTTCCCCTCAGCCTTCTCTACTCTAAGGAAAACAAACCTAGCCTTTTCAGTCTCTCTTCAAAGCTGAAATGCTCCATCCCAGGCAACATCCTGGTGAATCTCCTCTGCATTCTGTCCAGTGCAATCACATCCTTCCTATAGTGTGGTGCCCAGAACTGTACACAGTACTCCAGCTGTGGCCTAACAAGCATTTTATACAGCTCCATCATAACCTCCCTGTTCTTATATTCTAAGTCTCGGCTAATAAAGGCAAGTGTCCCATATGCCTTCCTAACCACTTATCTACCTGTGCTGCTGCCTTCAGTGATCTTTGGACATGTACACCAAGGTCCCTCTGACCCTCTGTACTTCCTAGGGTCCTACCATCCACTGTATATTCCCTTGTCTTGTTAGTCCTCCCAAAGTGCATCACCTCACACTTCTCACAATTAAATTCCATTTGCCACAGCTCCGCCCATCTTACCAGCCCATCTATATCGTCCTATAATCTAAGGCTTTCCTCCTCACTATTTATGACACCACCAATTTTCGTATCATCTGCAAACCTACTGATCATACCTCCTGTATTCACATCTAAATCGTTACTGTACACTACAAACAGCAAGGGACCCAGCACCAATCCCTGTGGTACACCACTGGTCACAGGCTTCCATTCGCAAAAACAACCCTCGACCATTACCCTCTGCCTCCTGCCACTAAACCAATTTTGGATCCAATTTGCCAAATTGCCCTGAATCCCATGAGCTCTTACCTTCTTAACCAATCTCCTATGCAGGACCTTATCAAAAGCCTTACTGAAGTCCATGTAGACTACTTCAACTGCTTTACCCTCATCTACACATCTAGTCACCGCCTGGAAAAGTTCAATAAAGTTAGTTAGACACGATCTCCCCCTGACAAAGCCATGCTGACTATCCTTGATTAATCCCTGCCTCTCCAAGTGGAGATTAAACCTGTCCCTCAGAATTTCTTCCAATAGTTTCCCAACCACTGACGTTAGACTCACCGGCCTGTAATTACCGGGCTTATCCCTAATCCCCTTCTTGAATAATGGTACCACATTCGCTGTCTTCCAATCCTCTGGTACCTGTCCTGTGGCCAGAGAGGATTTGAAAATTTGTGTCAGAGCCCCTGCAACTCCTCCCTTGCCTCACATAACAGCCTGGGATACATCTCATCTGGGCCTGGGGATTTATCCACTTTTAAGCCCACTAAAACAGCTAATACTTCCTCCCTTTCAATGCTAATATGTTCAAGTATATCACAATCCCCCTCCTTGATCTCTACACCTACATCGTCCTTCTCCATAGTGAACACAGATGCAAAGTAATAATTTCTAACCTCACCTCTATCCTCCGGCTCCACACACAGATTGCCACTTTGGTCCCTAATGGGCCCTACTCTTTCTCTGGTTATCCTCTTGCCCTTAATATACTTACAAAACGACTTAGGATTTTCCTTTATCTTACCCCGCCAGTGCTTTTTCATGGCCCCTCTTTGCTCTCCTAATTACTTTTTTTAGTACCCCCGACACTTTCTATACTCCTCTAGTGCTTCCGCTGTTTTCAGTGCTCTGAATCTGCCATAAGCCTCCTTTTTTTACCTGATCCAATCCTCTATATCCCTTGACATCCAGGGTTCCCTGGACTTGTTGGTCCTACCCTTTACCTTAACGGGTGCATGTTGGCTCTGAACTCTCACTACTTCCTCTTTGAATGACTCCCACTGGTCTGATGTAGACTTTCCTACAAGTTGTTGCTCCCAGTCCACTTTGGCCAGATCCTGTTTTATCATATTAAAATCGGCCTTCCCCTAATTCCTTTATTTCCGGTCCATCTTTGTCCTTTTCCATAACTACCTTAAATCTTACAGAGTTATGGTCACTATCCCCGAAATGCTCCCCCACTGACACTTCTACCACTTGTCCAGCTTCATTCCCTAGGATTAGGTCCAGTACTGCCCCTTGTCTTGTTGCACTTTCTACATACTGGCTCAAAAAGCTCTCCTGTATGCATTTTAAGAATTCCGCCCCCTTTAAGCCTTTTGCACTAAGACTATCCCAGTTGATATTGAGGAGGTTGAAATCCCCTACTATTATTACCCTATTATTTTTACACCTCTCTGAGATTTGTCTACATATCTGCTCCTCTATCTCTCCCTGACTGTTTGGAGGTCTGTCGTACACTCCCAGCCAAGCGATTTCCCCCTTTTTGTTTTTAATTTCTACCCATATGGCCTCATTTGAAGAACCTTCTAAGATACCATCCCTCCTTTCTGCAGTAATTGACTCCTTAATCAATAGTGCAATGCCAGCTCCTCTTTTACGTCCTCCCCTGTCACACCTATACCCCGGAATATTGAGCTGCCAGTCCTGCCCCTCCCTCAACCGTGTCTCTGTGATAGCAATAATATCATATTCCCATGTGCTAATCAACGCCCTCAATTCATCTGCATTACTAGTAAGTCTCCTTGCTTTAAAATAGATGTAATCCAGCCTTGCATTTTTCACTTGTGCCTTAACAGGTCTATATTTGCTCTGCCTTTCAGACTGACTCAGTTTCTCTTCTATATTTGACTATCCATCACGCCCTGCTGTACCTCCATTCTGTATCCCATCCCCCTGTCAAATTAGTTTACCCCCCCCCCCCCCACCCCCCAATCCACCAACAGCAGGAGCAAACCTCCCAGCAAGGATGTTGGTTCCGGTTCAGGTGCAACCTGTCCAACTTGTACAGGTCCCACCTTTGCCAGAAACAGTGATCCAGGAAACTAAAGCCCTCCCTCCTGCACCATTTCTTCAGCTACGCATTCATCTGCTCTATCCTCCTATTCCTATACTCACTAGCACGAGGCACCGGGAGTAATCTGGAGATTACAACCTTTGAGGTCCTGCTTTTTGATCTGCTACCTAGCTCCCTAAATTCCTGTTGCAGGACCTCTTCCCTCTTTCTATCTATGTCGTTGCTACCAATGTGTATCACGACCTCTGACTGTTCACCCTCCCCCTTCAGAATGTCCTGCAGCCGCTCTGAGACATCCTTGACCCTAGCACCAGGGAGACAACATACCATCCTAGAGTCTCCTTTGCGGCCGCAGAAACGCCTGTCTGTTCCCCTTACAATTGAATCTCCTATCAGTATGGCTCTCCCATCCTTTTCATTCCCTCCTGTGCAGCAGAGCCATCCATGGTGCCACAAACTTGGCTGTTGCTGCTTTCCTCTGGGAGGCCATACCTCCCCAACAGTATTTAAAGTGATATATCTGTTTGAGAGGGGGATGGCCACAGGGGACTCCTGCACTACCTGCCTGCGCCTACTACTCCTCCTGGTGGTCATCCATCCCTTTTCTGCCATTGCAGCCATTACCTGTGGTGTGACCACCTTGTTAAACGTGCTATCCACGATGTCCTCAGCATCGCGGATGCTCCACAGTGAATCCATCCGCAGCTCCAGCTGCGCAATGCGGTCAGCTAGTAGCTGCAGCTGGACACACTTCCTGCACACATGGTCGCCAGGGACCATGGTTGCAGGAGGAGCATGTCACGGGGCTGAGCTCTCCTGCCATGACTTACCCTTAGATTAAACTCATTAGTTACTCCCTTCAATTTAGGGTACTAATTACGCTAGGAACCTTATTCCACTCCAAACACTACCTACTACAATCTGAAATCCCTACCTTTACTTTTACTTCAGCTACTGAAAGTAGTAAAAAAGGGTAGAAATACCCACCTGTTCCTACTTACCAATCAGCTGCCTCCCCTTACAATGCGTCACTTTCTGAACTGTGACGTCAGTCATGGAATTCTCTCGCTGTCCCTGTGTGTGTGAGAGTATACTACTTCTAAGCCGCTGGAACTCCCGCTCGCCGGTGCCTGTCTCCTCGGAGGCCCGCCTTGGTCTCGCTCTTCCCCTGGCCTCTCGCGGCCTCTTTTCAGCCGCTGGAACTCCCGCTCGCCGGTGCCTGTCTCCTCGGAGGCCCATCTTGGTCTCGCTTTTTCCCTGGCCTCTTGCAGCCTCTATTAAGCTGCTGGAACTCCTGCTTGCCGGTGCCTGTCTCCTCGCAGGTCTGCCTTGGTCTTGCTCCTAAGTTAGCTGATTTCCACTGGCCAAAGATAATAATTTGCCACAGCTGTCTTGGGCTGGGAAGGAATAAAATCTAACAAAATTCCCATTCCTGATCACTCTATACTGAGCCACACCAGAAAATACCTGTGTGTGGACACCAAGGAAGGGATTTTGACTTGGCTGTGATGGCTGCCATGAGAACAGCATTCTGATCGTGACTGTCACTTTGCAGAAGAATGACCACCTTAGTGAGATATCCAGGATTGCTGACATATGCACAACCGTTTTGTGGCACGAATTGCAGCAGATGAGAGAGGCAGGGGACAAAACTTGAGAGTGGGGAGTGCGTTTTGGATGCAACCACTGCTTAATTATTCAGTTTTACAAGTCACATAATTAATCGTAGTCACATAACCAATTTCTGACCGTCCACTGCCAAAATTTTATGTGTTGTCTCAAAATAATATAACTGAATAAATAAATCAGTATCAGTACCCATGAATTCACTTGACAGAGGTCTATCTCCATTACTGAGAAAATAAACTAAGCATGAATATGCAATTGGCATTCAAGACTAATGAGCTTTTGCACATAAATGGGTTTGGATTGTAAATATGTTCTCGCTTTCACAAACCATTTCCAATTTACACAAAGGCTTAAATATTCCTAGATCAGCAAAACAGCCTTTCATACTACTGAATACATTTAGGGAGATTGGCTCTTACATGGACTTTGCATACATAGTGCAAATTTTGAACCAATCAGTCGAATTGATTATTCATTATTTACAAACTACAATTGGATCAGGTGATGCAATAAGGAGGACCTACAGCAATGCTGCAGCATACACTTCCATTGTAACTGAACTATTGTGCAGAAAATAGTATTTCTAACAGTGTAAATCCTCAAACAATATTCCAGGATGAAACTTCAGAATGATCACAGAGAATAATAATTGAACAAATCTTTATTTAAATTTTCAAAAATTATTTCCAAACTGTAAGGCACATAGCTGGCATTCCCCAGAGCTATTGCACAGCTTGCTTCACTGCATTTCTGCTAAAGACAGGTGCTTGGCTGTGAAGGAATTGGGAATGTGCCATGCAGGGTCAAACAGGCCACTCAGCAGCAGCGTTCCCTTTGTGATGAATGCGGCAATTTTAAAGGGGCTGCACAGTGCAAGAAATGGGTCACATGCAGCATTGGAAAATTAGAGGGAACACTGGTTTTGAGGCTCTAGGAAAGAATGAATGAGAATGTAATGAGTTCTTTTATGTTGTCTAATGCAACATAAATGAGATGCGTGGAGTCCAGTTGGTTGAAGATCTCAAACAGGTTTATTACAGCTAAACTATTATACAGCACAGAGCTAACTATTTACAGAACTTTCTTCTAGGTGTTATAGTTACAGAGTGACTCTGGCTCTGAGTCACATGACTATGTCCTGGCACTCAGCTCATTAGCATACTAAGATCTTAAAGGGAGATCACTCTTAAAGGCAATCATACAACAGAGAATAGACAAGATCTTGGGACTGAAATTTTAGGCCTCGATGGGGGTGAGCACAGAGGCGGGCAGGCATGGAACTTTCTGCCGCTGGCTGGTGTGCCAGTTCCCTGACTCCTTCATGCCCGCAGGCCATTTTGCCAGACGTAGGATGGAGGGGGGTGGGTGAGGGCAGCAGGGGTCCCTACCCACAAGTGGCAGGTAGCCAATTCAACTAATCAAAGGCCTAGTAAGGCCTATTGTCGGAGGCTGACTGGAATTTTCTGAGACAGTGGGTAACAGGGCAGCTGCCTGGAGGCCCTCCTGCCTGCCTGACTTCAGCTGCAGCAGCAGGCCACACTGTGGAGGGGTTTCCCTCCTGACAATGGTGGCCAAGCTGCTGATTCTATTTTTTCATTTTAAATTTTAAAATGTTGGAGAAAGGGCACCTCCATCTTGGGGTGCCCTTACCCTCACTTAGCTTGAATGGCATCCTGCTGCTGCTTCCGAGCTGGAGGGCCTCCTGTTCAGGGAAAATCACAGGTGAGTGACTGTTCCCCACACAGTGCGGACTTCTGACCTCCATTTGAGGCTGATGGTGGTCTCTTGAAGCCTGCAGGAAAAATCCTGTTCTTGCTTTCAGCACAGTGAGTATGCAGTGAAGAGGAAGAGGGTGAAGCTAATGTCATGTTAGTACCATTATTGTCACAATCTGAAATGTAATTGAAGCAGAACATTGAGCGTAGAGCAAAACTTAGGAAGAAGGTGCAGAAAGGATGTGGAACTAAATCAGCCCAAATGTTGGGAGACAAGTTATGGTGTTAAACTGGATATTTCTTTCTTTCTTTCTTTGGGCCTCCATATCTCGAGAGACAATGGATACGCGCCTGGAGGTGGTCAGTGGTTTGTGAAGCAGCGCCTGGAGTGGCTATAAAGGCCAATTCTGGAGTGACAGGCTCTTCCACAGGTGCTGCAGAGAAATTTGTTTGTTGGGGCTGTTGCACAGTTGGCTCTCCCCTTGCGCCTCTGTCTTTTTTCCTGCCAACTACTAAGTCTCTTCGACTCGGTAGCCAGATTGTTTTATTGTCGAATGTGAAAAATTGTGAGTTAATTCTGAATTTTTGCAATGGCATATATTTTCTATCTCTGACCCTAAGATTGGTGTGAGAACGATTTAAATTTTCCCTGCTAACATGATTTATGTCAGATGTATAGATATCAGTTGTAGAAAGACAAGACCTGGAAGGCCTTTCCAATGGTTAGGTGCAGACTGGATAGACAATGGGACTTCATGGTGCTGATACGGGCTGATTCAGTGATCTCAGCTGAAACAGTGCTGTGCTTGCTATGCTCGAGCAAGCCTACTGGAGTGAGCAGCTGACTCCACAAGATACAGCATCTGAATAATATTAGAACCCTTTCCTTGTGTACAGAGAGGGCTAGAATGGTTGAAGACAGGATACCATGACAGCAGCAGGTCTTAAAAGGCTCTTCCAACTAAATGGCAGCTTTTTTTTAGATAGATGTCAGAAAATATTTCAGGTTAGCAATAGAAAGTGGACCAGAGAATGTGGCCAGAACTGCCTCCATGATAAACAATTTAGATTTTCAGCTGCAAGAAGTTCAGCAGAAGGGATAAGCCATATTTGAGGTGGAAGGCAACCCTCTTTTGCACCACAATACTGAGGAAATATGGTACAAGGTGGCTGTTCCAGTCAAAATAGTCTCCCATATCCACGGGTGATGAACAAACGGCAATAATATAAAAGCAAAATACTGCAGATGCTGGAAATCTGAAATAAAAACAAAGTGCTGGAAATACTCAGCAGGTGAGGCAGCATCTGTGGAGAGAGAAGCAGAGTTAACATTTCAGGTCTGTGACCTTTCATCAGAACTGATGAAAGGTCACAGACCTGAAACGGTAACTCTGCTCCTCTCTTCACAGATACTGCCTAAACAAAAGGCAATTGTTTGTTCCAACAGAATTTGGGTATACTTTCATTGAGCAGAATTTTCCTGTGGGCTTCTGGACCTCTTGTCGGGACCAAATGGGGGTCCTGAGCCTGCAATTGACGGAAGCCAGACTGGGGACCTACTTTTCCAGAGGTGGGCTCCTAATTGACGCCTCTGCGCTTGCCATCTATTAAGGGCAGCAGGCAGGCTCCCGATGCTGCCAGCCCAATCACATGGCCGGCAGCTCTAGAGTCTCAGCCCACCCATAGGGAGAGGTGAGTGTTTCTGAGGCAGGCCTGAGAACGAAAGGGTGCCTCAAAATGCTGGAGTCTATTATAAAGGATGTGATAGCAGAACACCTGGAAAGCATAAACAGGATTGGGCAAAGTCAGTATGGGTTTACGAAAGGGAAATCATGCTTAACAAATCTACTGGAATTTTTTGAGGATGCAACTAGTAGAATAGATAAGGGAGAACCAGTGGATGTGGTGTATTTGGATTTTCAGAAGGCTTTTGATAAGGTCCCACATAAGAGGTTAGTGTGCAAAATTAAAGCACATGGGATTGGGGGTAATATACTGGCATGGATTGAGAATTGGTTGACAGACAGGAAACAGAGAGTAGGAATAACGGGTCTTTTTCCGGGTGGCAGGCAGTGACTAGTGGGGTCCCATAGGGATCAGTGCTTGGGCCCCAGCTATTCACAATATATATTAATGACTTGGGTGCGGGAACTAAATGTAACATTTCCACATTTGGAGACGACACAAAGCAGGGGGGGATTGTGAGCTGTGAGGAGGATGCAAAGAGGCTCCAATGTGATTTGGACAAGTTGGGTGAGTGGACAAATGCATGGCAGATGCAGTATAACGTGGATAAATGTAAGATTATCCACTTTGGTTTTAAAAACAGAAAGGCAGATTATTATCTGAATGGTGATAGATCGGGAAAGGGGGAGGTGCAACGAGACCTGGGTGTCCTTGTACGCCAGTCGCTGAAAGCAAGTATTCAGGTGCGGCAAGCAATTAGGAAGGCGAATGATATGTTGGCCTTCGTTGCAAGAGAATTTGAGTACAGGAGCAAGGATGTCTTACTGCAGTTATAGAGGGCCTTGGTGAGACCACATCTGGAGTATTGTGTGCAGTTTTGGTCTCCTTATCTGAGGAGGGATGTTCTTGCCATGGAAGGAATGCAAAGAAATTTACTAGGCTCATACCTGGGATGGCAGGTTTGACGTATGAGGAGAGATTGGGTCGACTAGGCCTATATTCACAAGAGTTTAGAAGAATGAGAGGGGATCTCATAGAAACATATAAAATTCTAACAGGACTAGGCAGGCTAGATGCAGGGAGGATGTTCCCGATGGCTGGGGAGTCCAAAACCAGGGGTCACAGTCTCAGGATACGGGGTGTGCCATTTAGAACCGAGATGAGGAGAAATTTCTTCACTCAGAGGGTGCTGAACCTGTGGAATTCTTTACCGCAGAAGGCACAGGAGGTCAAGTCAATAAATATATTCAAGAAGGAGATAGATATATTTCTTAATGCCAAAGGGATCAAAGGATATAGGAAGAAAGCGGGAACAGGGTACTAAATTAGACGATCAGCCATGCCCTTTTTTGAACGGTGGAGCAGGCCCGAAGGGCCGAATGGCCTACTCCTGCTCCTATTTTCTAAGTTTCTAAAATGGAGGTGCCCTCAGAGGTGTAAAAATAATTAAATTTGTTGGATGGGGAAAGGCAGCAGGCCTCGCTTATTGGAGGGGAAACCCCTGCAGTTGGATTGTTGGGGCTGTGGGAATGCCTTTCCTGCTTGGGAGAGGAGCCTCTGGCTCCGATTGCCCACTGGACTGCTGGTGGCCTCCCCACGTGGCACTGCAAAATTACCTCTAATTGGGGCCTTAACTATTTCAATTGCCTCTGTGCAGTGGGCAGGCAATTCATTTCCCAGGCCACCCCGGGGAACTTCCCCGCTATTTTTCCACTCCCTCCTCGCCTCCAAGCCAACTACTGTGGGGCCAAGAATATTTTGCCCATTGTCTCTGCTTTTTGTTTCTGTTTTTTGGTTTCTTAAGAAAGACAATAGTCAGAGTTACAATGGAAATCCTTCATCCAGCCCTCCAGTCTGCAAGTTCCTTTAAATGATAAGATGATGGACAAACAAAACAAATATCATTGGTTGCTTTCAGGACATGATGCATTTTCTTTCATGGTTTGTGGTGTGAAATCACCATTAATGATATGGAAACCATTTCTATTCATATCTTTAATGGAGTTATTTGGGGGACATTGGTATAAGTCCTGTGCTCTCTCATGCTTCACTGCTTCCATTCCACAGCGTAAGTAAAGGAAGTTTGTTCTCTGGTAAACAAGGCATCAGCCACTTGTTTGATGCACTGTTGCACAGAAAACGGACAGATTTAGCAGTGGTGGCTTGAAGGGAACCACTAGTATATACATTTAAAGCTATTGACACCTTCACAGCCATGGGCTGAGCTGTTCCTGTTGTGAAATTTCTCTGGAGATTGTGTTTGAGGAGAGAGTATAGTCTGGTGATAGCCTCTCTTCTAAATGCCAAAGCTAGGCCTCCCAAGTGGGTGTGCCTAGGTGTGAACTCACAAGAGACAAGGATGAAAGTGCATCAAGTACCTCAGCTGGAATCATACCTTCCTTTCATTCCTTCACAGAAATGACTCTTCCTTCTCTAAAATTAGGAGTGCTGGAGGAATTCGTTTGCTGAATGATTAGGTTGCTGCCAGTTAAACTGCAGCAGTTTACAAGATATAGCTTTTGCCTGGGGGGCGGGGTGGGGGGGGCTGCGGTGGTTGTGGGGAGGTAGGCAGGAGTTGTGCAGGTTGGTCTGAAGGGTTGAGAATAAACAGTTTTACAATGGAAATAAAACATGCCAAACATCAGCAGGAAGAAATACCAGAAGGACAACATAGATACAGAAATGTAAAAAGCCAAAGAAAACTTCACATGCAAGGCTGAACACTTTAACAGATCTTTAAGAAGGAACCACCGAAAAGCCGGAACTGCAAACGACAGCAGTGCTCAATTTATATTGGTGAACTGCATCAGTTCAGTAAGCAGGAGAAAAAGAAATGGTACAGAACCAATCTATAAAGAGATTGAATTAAATTATGTTTGAAAAGGGTCTTAAATGTGAGGCCTCTGAAATGTTGCTAAAATTTTCTACCACAGAATGCGATGTTTAATTAATTTGGTTGGAGTCAGCAAAGCGTGTGTCTGGAATGCATTGATGCACTCACGGAGTGAACAATTGCTAATTTGACTCAAACTTCACCCTACTTATAAAGTCTTCTCAAGATTGTTCTAGCAAACTTTAACAGCTTTCAATAGTTTGCGAGAAACCAACTGAAATATGAAACATATCAAATGTATAATCCATCACTTTATTGGATAAAATTACTGAATCAATTGTACTATGCTAAACCAATCTCTCATTTACCAACCATTCCAAAGCTACATCAGTAGACCATGTTTCGAATTCGTGGGATATTGGCAGCAGTACTGGGGAAGGAGGGAGCTGTTCAGATGGGACGGGCTCCACATAAATCATGCTGGGATCAGAGTCCTGGCGAATTACATAACTAGGGCTGCAGCTTGGGCTTTAAACTAAATAGTTGGGGGAGGGTTCAGTTGCATGGAAAATTAGGAAGTCAAAGTTAAAGGAGAAGATAGGAGTGCAGGTTAGTGATGAGGCTGATTGTTACCAGAAAATAAAAGGAAGGGACAGAACGTGTAAATGTCATATTGCACCAAGAAATCATACAAGAGTAGGGAAATTTGATAATAGAACAAACTTAAAGGCTTTGTATCTGAATGCATGAAGCACTTGGAATAAAATACATGAGTTAACAGTGCAAATAGTGACGAATGGTTATGATTTAGTGGCGATTACTGAGACGTGGTTGCAGGGAAACCGGGTTTGGGAATTGAATATCCAAGGGTACTACTCAGTATTTCGGAAGGATAGGCAGGGAGGAAAAGTAGGTGGCATAGCTTTGTTAGTAAAGGAAGAGATCAGTGCTGTAGTGATAAATGATATAGGCACTGGAGATCAAGACGTAGAATCAGTCTGGATAGAAATAAGAAATAGCAAGGGAAAGAAGTCCCTGGTGGGAGTAATCTATAGGTCCTCAACGATGGGGGAGCCCAGCACATTAGTGCAAAAGATAAGGCAGAAGCATTTGCAACAATCTTCAGCCAGAAGTGCCGAGTGAATGATCCATCTCGGCCTCCTCCTGAAGTCCCCAGCATCCCTTTACTTGAGGAGGGATGTAGTTGCACTGGAAGCAGTTCAGAGGAGGTTCACTAGATTGATTCCAGAGATGAGGGGTTTGTCTTATGAAGAGAGATTGAGCAGTTTAGGCCTTTACTCTCTAGAGTTTAGAAGAATGAGAGGAGATCTAATTGAGGTATATAAGATGATTAAGGGGATTGACAAAGTAGACGTAGAGAGGATGTTTCCTCTTGTGGGGCAATCTTGAACGAAAGGTCATCGTTTTCGGATAAGGGGTAGCATATTTAAAACAGAGATGAGGAGAAATTACTTCTCTCAAAGGGTCGTGAGTCTGTGGAATTCACTACCCCAGAGTGCAGTGGATGTCAGGACATTGAGTAAATTTAAGGAGGATATAAATAGATTTTTAATTAGTAATGGGTTGAAGGGTTATGGAGAACGGGCAGGAAAGTGGAGTTGAGGCCGAGATGAGATCAGCCATGATCGTATTGAAAGTCACACCGTTGTCAAGGGCAATTAGACCTTAACAGCGACGCCCAGATCCCATGAAAGAGTAAAAAAAGAAAGCAACAGGCTGACCAAATACAACAGGAAAGAACATGGCTCAAAATTCCTAGAAAATTGTGTCATAATAATGGCACTCAATGGCATGCACCATCATTCCAATGTATAAGTTCCAGTAAATGTGTGAATGAGTTCTGACATTACTTATGTAATACTATCCAGAATCCTGAGTGTCTGAAGGCAATATTTTTGGGACCATCAGCCCTCTCTATATGTTCAGAAGGTAAAAGTATTAAAACAGGCTGTCCCCTGGGAATTGCCCTGGTCTTTATTATCATGGAGGACCTGGAGGAGGAGGAGAACAGGTTGAAGTAATGACACGTGAGGAACCACTGCTGGAGACTGCACCAAACTCACTACTAAACCCCTTTGTCCCAGTCAGTAAACATGGAGTGAAACTCACTCAAGGCACTGTTAGAGTAGCTGTACACATGTGTAGACTGCACTTCAAGGAAGGAATTGCCCACCTCTGTGAAATGCTGCTGGACGACCTGATGCTGCGGTTTACATCCCGCAGGGCCTAGTCTGTGGGAACGAAGCTGAGGACAGGACTCAATTTCTAGAGTTTTGGCTCTGCAGACACAGGAAATTATTTTTACAGGGTGTGAAAACACTTTTTAACATTTTTAAATTGATAAAAGATGATTTCCAAACAGCACTGGCTGCACCAATGTCAGGGTAACTGATTCATCATTGAGCTCGCTACCTCAGACTCAAATTCATTTACATACGAACATACGGACTAGGCACGGGAGTAGGCCATTTGGCCCCTTGAGCCTACTCTGCCATTCTATAAGATCCTGGCTGATCTGTTTGTGGACACGACTCCACCTTTCCTGCCTGCCCCCGATACCCTTTGACTCCCTTGTTTGTCAAGTATCTGTCAACCTCTGATTTTAAAAAATTCAATGACCCTGCCTCCACCACTCACTGGGAAGACCCTCTCATAGACAATATTTCTCCTCATCTCTGTCTTAAGTGGGAGACCTCTTATTTTTAAATTGTGTCCCCTAGTTCTAATCTTGCCCATTAGTGGAAACATCCTTCCAGCATCCACTCTGGATCTTATCTGTTTCAATAGGATCACCTCTCATTCTTCTAAATTCCAGTGGGTATTGCCCCATCCCAGTGAACTTTCTCTGAACTGCTTCCAATGCAATTATATCCTTCTTAAGTAAGGAGACCAAAACTGTACACAGTACTCCAGATGTGGTCTCACCAATGCCCTGATTTGGCCTAAGAATAGTGTGAGTAGATCAGAGATCACAACTGTCTGAGTTATGCCTGCATCTTGTATTGCACCATTCCAGGAAACTCTGGGTTCATATCTTTAACTGATGATACACTGTCACTCCTCATCTTTATCAACCTGTCTGCAGCCTTTGACATGGTTGACCACACCATCTTTCTCCATTGCCTCTTCTCGGTCATCCAGATGGGTGGGACTGCCTTCACCTGGTTCCATTCTTATCTTTCCAATTGCAGCCAGAGAAGCACATGTAATGGCTTCTTTTTCCGCTCCTGCACGGTTATCTTTGAAGTTTCCCAAGAATCTATCCTTGGCCCCTTCCTACTTTTCATCTAAATACTGCTCTTCAACGACATCATCTGAAAACACAACGCTAGGTTCCACATGTACACTGATGACACACCACTTCACCACCACTTCTACCACTTCACTAACTGAGATTTGCCATGCTGCTTGTCTAATATATAGTAATGGATGATCAGAAGTTTCCTTAAACTAAATATTTGGAAGGCCAAAGCCATTGTCTTTGGCCCCCACCACCTTGGCCATCAACTCCATCTATCTCTTTGGCAACTGTCTGAGGTGGAACAAGACCATTCGCAACCTTAGTGCTGCATTTGACACCAAGATGAGCTTCTGACCACATATCCACTTCATTATCAAGACTGCCTACCTCCACCTCCATGACAATTGATGTAGGCATCACTGGCAAAGCGTGCATTTATTTCCAATCCCTAATTGCCCTTGAGAAGATGGCAGTGAGTTAACTTCTTGGCAAATGGCTTGCTAGGCCATTTCAGAGGGCAGTTAAGAGTCAACCATATTTCTGTGGCTCTGGAATAGCATATAGGCCAGACTAGGTTGGGATAGCAGATTTCTTTCCCTAAAGGACATTAATGAACCAGATGGGTTTTTATGACAATCTGGTAGTTACATAGCCACCATTACTGATCCTAGCTTTTCTTTTCTTTTATTCCAGATTTTATTTAATTAACTGAATTTAAATTCCCCAGCTGTGATTTGAACTCATGGGCAGGATCCTGGCCTCAATATGGGGGCGGGAACAAAAGTGCGCAGGCTCAGATAGCTTGTTAAGTTACTTAAAAGGCCAATTAAGGCCATTTTTCAGTTGTCCTGCTGGCCCCCCTCGGCGTTGGGAGCACAGCGGATGCCTGGAGGCGGCCTCCTGGGGGCAGTCTGGTGGGGCTGGGGGTATCTCGCTCCAGAATCACTTTGAGGCCCTCCAGCCCTCCTACCTGGCCACAGCTGCGGCTGCAAGCTGCCCTGTGCAGGGGTTTCCCCTCCACAATGGTGGTCTGGCAGTTGTGGTCAATTTAATTTCAAATATGTTAGAAGTGCTCAAGACGAGGTGCCCTCCCTCTGCCTTACCTGCAATAGCAGGCTACAGCTCCTTCTGTGCTTGAGGGCCTCCTATTGGCCCTCCAGCTTTGAGAACCCACCCACCATCCTTAATTGGATAGTGAGCATGCCCTCTGGCCACTAATTGGCCAATCCAGCAAATATAATCGTGGGGTTACTGCTCCCAACATGGTGCAGTGTCGGCAGCCCCTTTTGATCCTGACGTTGGGGTCCCAACCCAAAACGGAAAATCTTGTCTCATGTTTCTAGATCAGTAGTCCAGGCCTCTGGATTACTAGTCCAGTAGCATAACCCCATGCTACTGTTCACACCTGAATTTATCCCTGCTTCAGCTCATCTGCTGGTAACCCTCATTCATGCCTTGTTATCTCTAAACTTGACAATTCCACTGGCTAAAATAAAAGCAAAGTACTGTGGATGCTGGAAATCTGAAATAAAAACAGAAAGCGCTGGAAATACTCAACGGGTCTGACAGCATCTGTGGAGACAGAAGCAAAGTTAACAATTCAGGGCGGTGACCCACCTGAAACATTAACTCTGTTTCCCTCTCCACAGATGCTGCCAGACCTGCTGAGTATTTCCAGCACCTTTTGTTTCTATTGCAATGGCCTTCTGGCCGGCCTTCCAGCTTCCAACCTACATAAAAGTGAGCTTATCCAAAACTCTGCTGCCTATATCCTAGCTCACACCAAGTCCCATTCACCCATCGCTCCTCTGTATGCTGACCTGCATTAGCTTCCAGTCCAGAAATGCCTCAATTTTAAAATTTTCATCCTTACTTTCAAATTCCTCAAGAGTTACCTTACCTCTGTAGCCTCCTCCAGCCCTACAAGCCTTTAGAAATCGCAGCACTCATCCAATTCTGGCCCCTTACACATACCCAATTTTAATTAATTGTTCCACCATTGGTGGCCATGCCTCTGCTGCTTAGGTCCTAAGCTCTGGAATTCCCTCCCTAAACCTCTATGCCACATCTCTCTTCATCTCTCTCCTCTTTTAAGATGCTCCTTAAAACCTACCTCATTGTCCAAGCTTTTAGTCAGCTGTCCTAATATCTTCTAATGTGGCACAGTGTCAGATTTTGTTTGAAAACGTTCCTGTGAAGTGCCTTAGGCATTTCACAACATTAAAAGCACTCTATAAACACAAGTTGTTGTTTTTAAACCTAGAAAAAGGCTTCACAATCTGATGCTAAAATTGACTTATGGATAATTAAATCTAGGCTGTTTAAAAATTAAACTATTAAATCTATTTGCCGATTTTTGTGTGGACCTTGGGGATGGGAACGGAAACGGGAGTGCAGAATAAAATCGGAACGGGAGACGTTGGACAGGAAGTCCGACGTCATGACATCCCATTCCTATTTTGTCCATTGCGGCAAACATGGAGGGCGGAGATCAGACATTGAAGCAGCAGGTAGCCAATTAAGGTACCTAAGAGGCCTATTGACAGTGATTTTAATTCTTAGTTTTAAATTTTATTAATGGCGCTTGGGAATTACGAGGCTTCAGAGCCTCGTCTGGTTGACGGAGGTGACATGGAGGTGGGAGCTCATTGCTGGCTGCAAAAGGAGGACATTGGGAGAGGCAGCATTGACTGCCAGGCAGAGTGGAGAGGGGAGGGCATCGGGCATCTTCTGAGAAGTGTGGGCAAAGGTCCAAGAACTGCGGAAGTGCCATAAGGCGGGGTGGGGCAATGGGCAGATGACACCTCATCAGAGATGACAAATGGAGGAAAGGAGGGAGGCTGTTGGGAGTAAAGGACATGTACTTAGGGAGAGGCTACCTATGATGGGCCTCATTCATCCAGGCTTCGGGGACCCCGTTCAGGAAGTGCAGCAAAGTGGGAGGGTGGGCTAGGCGCCTGCAGCGGAACTGCAACGACCTGTGAGGCCACAGGAGGGTCAGCAGCAGCCTCCAGAGAGTGGTTAAGGTGGAAGAGGGGAAAGACAGGTGGCTCCCCCATGCAGACAAAGCTACCCTCCAAAGAAGGTCTACTGGTCGAGGCTCAACTACCTGCAGATGTCCGAGAGGCAGTGTCAACGAAGACTCCCCCTCTCCAGGGATGCCATCACTGACCTATGTGCTATGGTGCAGAATGAGCTGAGCCCCAGGGGACATGGTGGAAATCGAATGCCAGTGGCGCTGAAGGTCACTGTGGCACTGAACTTCTACACCTCTGGATCATTCCAGGAGTCCACTGGGGACATAGAACATAGAACAGTACAGCACAGTACAGGCCCTTCGGCCCACGATGTTGTGCCGACCCTTTAACCTACTCTAAGATCAAACTACCTACATACTCTTCATTCTACTAGTGTGGGATCTCATAGCCAGTAGCCCATTGATGGATCAAGGAGATCACCAATGCCCTTTTCAGCAGGGCAGGCAACTATGTGTGCTTCCGCAAGGATCCCAACCCTCAAGCTGAGAGGCCCGTCGGGTTCAGGGCCATGGCTGGATTCCCCAGGTACAGGGTGTCATCGACTGCATGCATGTGACCACCAAGGCTCCTGCACACCAGCCAGTGGCCTTCATCACAGGAGGAAGCTCGAGGCGAGGAATCATGCTACGAGGGGTCCAGTCTGGAGCTTTGCCAGCTGAACGCTGAGCAACTGATCAATGAGTGATTGTTCTCTGAAGGAAAGAAGGTGACAACAGAACTGCATAAAGGTAAGTATTTTTGTATGATTGGCAGAAAAACATTTTGAATTTTACCACTTTAGTTCATGTACAGGGTAGCACTTTTCACTCAATCATAGCATGGTTAAATCCATAGTTCTGGTGACAGAGCCTGAATAAACAATGAGGGAAATCCATTAACAATAGTCAGATAAATATCTTACATTTGCAAATAGTTTTCAAAGCTCCTCTGTAACTGTGACAGAAACCTATTATGAACCGATGTGATTTTGACTACATTATGGATCATTGTAGGAATGATATCGTTCGCATAACTGACGAAGGCAACAAAATAGTTAGATTAGATTAATAATGATGCACTTGTAGTGTTGCATTATGTTCAATTGTATGCAGTTATTCTGCCTGAATTCTTTTGAATTGCCACTATATTCAAAGGCTTCACTGGATGGAATATATCACACTAAGTGATATCTGGCGAGAGGCTAGCTTCGATATAGCAAGCAAATAATAAACAGGGAACAAGTAGTTTCAATTCAGATGTCAGTCAGGTTTATTGATCAGATGTCTTAATAACAAATTAGTAAATGATCATGATTGGCAGCAAAAATAAATCATGAACAGATTAGAAGAGCTCTGTCAGGTGTACATTGTATAGCTGTGCAGGGAAAGGAACGGGCTAAAAGTTAATCAGCTGAATGGAAACCTGTCATTAAATCTTCTCTTTTACGGGAGCACCAGCACTCGCCATTTCACACCAAACTCCCACTCCTTGGGCTGTTTTCTACTTTAAAAATTCTGCAACTGGACTGGTTGTAAATTGTGAACATTTGGTGAGGTGTCAAAGACAGTTGCACAGGATACTAACAAGGTAAAAAAAAAAGGAAGGCGAGATAAATTAAGATTAGGTGATGCCAAACATGAATTTTAACAGCCTGTAGATTGTAGAAGAAATGAAAAACTGAGCGAGGTAAGGACTACCATGTTTTGAGGTGCTAGGAAAGAATCAATTGGGTTAGGAGATGCTGTGTTGAGTTTTGATTGTCAACAGTGAGGATGCAGTGAAAAGGAAGAACTCATCACAGCAAGTGCTCCTCTTTTGAAAGAAAAAGCATATAAAATACATAGGCATAGATTGAACTGATGGGTAAATGAAAAACTTAGTGTGAAAATAATAAATAATAGAAGGAAACATTTCACAACCCACGGCCCAATCGAGCCAGTCAGAAAGGTGTAAATCCCTGCCTAGCAGGAATTTAAATCCATTTAATTTAAGCAGGTTAAGACCTCTTTTAAAGTAGTTGTGCGAAGAATTTTAACAGATCATTATGCATTTGAACACTACAATCCTATAGTGTAATTTCAGGGCAATAGATTTTATGAGTTTGCTGCTACTCCCATTAGATCAGAGTAGTGACTAGCTTCAACAATACTGAGTTAGTATAATGGAGGTAGATGAGATGAATGATAATGTCTCGTGTTATTTCAGTAGGGAAAGAAATCATCACACTGTCTCTGAGCTCTTTAAAATACATTTGTTTTGTATTATAGCTTGAGTACACTTTAGAGAGCCATAGGATCCAGACTTAATTTTGTTACTAGTGGCTTTCAGATCAGCAAGCTTTTGGGATACATTTCCTTGATACCTGAGACTTGGTCAAACGTCTTTATCTAACAATGACAATATTTCATTGTTCATTGTAATGCCTGTAGATTGTTTATTCTTGAAAACATGAACCAGCTGGAGATCATCGCTTTGATTTTGCTAAAAAGAGACTTATACCAGTTTTGTCATGGTAGTAAAGGGAGACTCTGCGATTATACGTAAAGTACAACACTAGCCTGTGGAAAGCATGTGAGTTTCAGTGATTCTGTTTTAATATCTCTAAATTAGATTGACATCCTTCCATCTACAGAAGATATTGGACATGCAGTAAACAATCCATTTAGGTGGGCTGTCTTCTCTTGGTGCACTTTTGCTGATGGCTGTGAAGGTCAATCTTTGAGAGGCAGGTTCTGCCACAAGTGCCACACGTGAAGCTGCCAAGTGACACTGAGTTGTTGTTTTTGATGTTGGCACCTGTTGCCAAGCTGCTGTAGCAACTGGTCATTGTGGTAGTGCACACCAGTCCACAGGATGTGTCACCATTTTCCTCTTTTACTAGCCCATGACTCCCAAGTGCAATAGTCAACACTTAGGGCCTTCATGTCATGCTCGCAAGCATCCTTGAAGCGGAGCTCTGGGCGGCCCACTGGTTGTCTGTCCCCGGCTACCTCACCATACACGTGGTCCTTGAGCATGCCACCGACTTCCATCCTGCAGACATGTCCGATCCACCGAAGCCGCCTCTGTTTGATTAGTGCCAACACAAGTGTGAGCTCTGCCTTTGAGAGGACTGCCACATTTGCGATTTTGTCCTGCCAGGATATACCTATGACGCACCACAGACAGCAAAGATGGAAATTATTGAGCTTCGTTTCCTGGTAGCTGTAAGTCACCCATGTTTCACAGCCATACAGCAAGGTGCTGAGAGCACAAGCCTTATAAACCATCAGCCTGGTCCTAAAGGTCAGCTTGGTGTTATCCCATGCGCGTTTCACAAGTCAGCCAAAGGTGGTAGCTGCTTTCCCTATGCGTGTATCGAGCTCAGCATCAAGGGATAGATTGTCTGCCACCGTGGACCTGAGGTAGCAGAATGTGCTAATTGCTAACTACTTCTAGTGATGTGTTATTTAGTATGATCAGGGGTGGAGATGCAACACCTTGACCCATGACCACAGTTTTCTTGATGCTTATAGTCAAGAAGAACAAGTTACAGGCAAGGGAGAGACAGTCCATGAGTTTTTGTAGCTGAGTTTCCGTGTAAGCAACTAGCACAGTATCATCAGAGTAGAGGAGTTCTCTGATCAGGACGCAATGTATTTTTGTCTTCACTTTCAGCCATGTACAGTGCAGTGCATGTTGTTGTGGAAGGAGCGGATGAGACTGAGGAGCTTCCGTGGACAGCAAATTTTTCTCAAAATCTTGTAGAGCCCTGTTCTGCTGACAGTGTTGAAGGCCTTAGTGAGATCTACAAAAGTAAGGTAAAGGGGTATATTCTGTTCCCTACACTTCTCTTGTAGCTGGCATATGGAGAAGATCATATCCACAGTCGATCTGCTGCCGTGGAAACTGCACTGCACTTCGGTCTGCAAGTGAATGGATTCTTTTAAGTATAACCCTAGCAAAGGCCTTTGCCGTGACACTAAGGAGTGAGATGCCCCTGCAGTTGTTGCAGGATCCTCTGTCGCCTTTGTTTTTTTATAGTGTGATTATTTTGGCATCGCACATCTCCTGTGGAACAGAGCCTACTTTCCAGAAGAGCAGGAGAAGCTCATAAAGGTGTGGCAATAGATGGGACTTTCCGTGCTTGAGCAGGTCGGCTGGGATTCCATATTTGGCCCTTCTGTTCGCTAGGCAGTCTATGGCCTTCTCAAGCTCTAGTGATGAGGGTTCTTCATCTAACTCATCCATGATAAGAAGTTGTGGGAGTGTCGAGAACAGAATGGGAGATGTCCGACTAACAGGAGTACAGCTCAGAGTAGTGTTCAGCCCAGCAGGACATCTGTTTACTTCTGTTGGTGAGTATGTCACCATCTGCGACTTCAGGGGAGCAACATTGGTGATGGCAAGGCCAAGTGCCCTCTTGATCCCTTCATACATAGCTGGTAGATTTCCTTCGTCACATGCAGTTTCTAAATTACACCACAAATATTCAGTGGGCTCAACAGAAGGTGGTAATGGGAGTGAGCTGAATAACTTTTTCTTATTCCTACATATTCTCCATTTTTAGTGTGTAGGGAAAAGAAAAATTAGCTGGTGTTGCTATCTTTCAGTAGATAGTTGTAACTTATTTACTGCTGGCTCACTTTAAACAGGAAAGCTGTACGACATCCTATTTATAGCCAAACTCTACGAGGCATTCCTGGGTGAGCCTAATTTAATAGCCATGGCCAGATGTAATTGGGGATCAGGTTTCTTTTTTGAAAGGACATTCAATGAAAGGAGATGATATTGTAGCAAGCAGTAATTTTCCAGAGCCTGGAAGTACCCTCTAACATTGAAGCAGTGGCTGGCAGGAATCCCATATTTCATTATTGAGCATGTGGAGCTCCTGCTTTAGGAAGTGAGTGAAGGAGGATTGCCCATGGAGAGTAATGCAGAATGCATGGGAGTAGATGGGGAAAGGAGTGAATACCGTGACCTGTGTACTATTTGTTTATTCAAAAAGTCAAAAAGACTTATCTTGGCAATACCAACCTGTCCCCAAGTCCGGTAGGGGGTGAAATTCGTCTTGGGCAGTAATGCAAAATGGAGGATAGCGAATAGGCAACTCAGTTTACACTCCACCTGATCTTCTTTTCCAGTGAAGTCATTCTAACATATTATCCACATCTGTTCCTATTGATGGCTGTTCAAGAATCAGCATAAGGTTTCACTGAAGGATGTCAGAAACTCACAGCTTCCTGTGTCACTCACTCCACCTATTACAAACACTAGCACAGGTACTGCCACCCAGCAAATTTAGATAGATAAAGGAGGGATCATTGGGTGATTCACTGGGCACAACTGAATTGGAGCATCAGGTGGTGGCAGTGCAGGATCAGGAACCTGCTGGCCACAATCCTTTTATGCAGTTATTAGAGAGCATGAAAAAGTACCTTGTAAGGTCTGGCAGTAACCATGGAGGCATTCACTGTTCATATATGTGCAGCATATACGAGCACCTATCAAAACAGCAGTCCAGCATAAAATGCACGACAGCTCCAGGGTTTTTTGCAGCAGAGGCTCAGGTCACATGGCTGCTATGAAAACTTTGGGCTCTGATGTACAGCAGGGGCTCTCTTCCTACTGATTCTCAACAATGTAGTCACTTGGTTCCCTGTGAAAACTTTTACTTAACTTTTTAGTCTTTGGCTTGAGCCTTGGGCTTCCTCCATCCCACCCCCACATTGAAGTGACAGGGAGCTTACTCCAGTTGTCGAGTGGCAAAGTAGGGCATGGCCCTCTGGTGTGCTCCTACTGGCATGGACTACCTTCCCCAGGATTTTGTAGGGAATCAATGGCCTTGCACAGTGGTAGGCAAAAATCTAACCTGCTGCACTTCCACCTCCTGGAGAGAGCCTGTGAAATCTTGATCTGCAAAATTCTAGTTGATCCACAAATTTCAGCATTGGAAAAGGTTTCAGTCATCATGTCCTTGCACTCTGGCACTGTCTTCCTAAACCTTCCCTCTCTTTCAACATCACAAATCTTACCTCTTTACTGTTATGAAAGTGCTTCCTTTTAAAAATATTTTTGAGGACTCATGTTTTAGAATTGTGGAGGCGGATTTATTGGAGGACTGAAGTGATTCCATAGGTGCCGGATTTTTAAAAAAATGTCACTGGAAGAATTCTGTTTAAAAAATTTACCGGATGTCACATTCCTTCAGCTAAGTAAACAACAAGTGCCTTCTGACTATGGGAGTTGTTTACAAGAGAAGTGACATGTCAAGATTTATGATGCTCAAGAGTGGATTTCATTTTTGAATACTGCTTTGAGAGAATTGGGTTTGTAGCCTGATGAAAGAAACACCCAACTCATGATTCTCTACCTTTCTGAGAAACCCTGCAAAATCCAGTATGTGATAGCTGAAATCCCTGATGTCGCATTTCTCCCGAGAGGCTTCTGGAAGACTTCTTCTCGACATCTCCTGAACAAACTGCTTCTGAAAAGATCCCAGTGACCTGTCTACGTGTACTCGGATGCCAGACTGCATGCCATCTGGAACATAACATATTTTATCCTTTTTCTTCAAGAATTAACAAGTACTTTGGCCAAAGCATCTTTATTTTTTCTTTAACCGAGGTGTGTGTGTGCATGCATGCGTGCATTTTGGGTATTTAGAAGAGAAATATTATATATATATATATTTCAAACTGTGTTAAAGCTTTGCATCTTTATTGAATAATTCTTGTTTTATAATAAGTTAATACTTTTGTTGTTTATTAAAGAAACCTGGTTGGTGGATTTTATTCTAAAAATAAAAAAGAGTATATCATTGACTATATTGGGAACTGGGTACACATTTAAATATATGTTGTGACCCGTGGAGAAGTGGAACTGGAGAAAGACAGTGCACTCCTTCCACCTCAGTCATAACATTAGCTATGCTTTTGGTCACCTTCCTTAACTTCACTCCCATCTCCTCTTTGGTCTTTCTGTAAAGAACCTTGGAATGGAATTTTCTTGTGTTCGTGAAAGGTTCTACAATGTAACTTCTTGTTCCTTGGAAGCTAGTTTAATTAGGTTAATTTGCTAAGTGTAATGGAAGATCCTGAGTTTTGGTGTTAATGGGATATGACTTTGGAAATGTGTCCTTGCTGTTCAATGCAACAACAGACTTAATTGTGTTTTTGTTGTTTCATGTCAGTAATGGCTTCCTGGTGTGCATGGGAACAACCAGGTGATTCTTTCCCAATCAATCTGGTGCATAACCTGTGTTAAAGGTATATGCTTGTATTTTTCAGATAAAAGTCTGCATAACATACAGAATTGTGAATCAGTGTATCTTAAGCAATTGTTTCAGCTCAACCTGGTTACAACATTCGATAATGCACCTAAAATGATTGTGGATAATCTTATTAAAGCTCATTTAAGTTTTCACATCAAAGGAGTAGCAAACTGTTGCTCTGCTGCAAATTCTTGAGATCCCTTGTTGGATTCTGCAGGATGTTCAGATAAAGAACCCCACAAGCATGCGGCTTTGCATATTCGAGGTGTTACTCCACAGCTGATATGCTGCTACTGAGTGGCAGGAGAAGGGAGGAATGTTAGCTTTCACTCACTATGTACTGATGATTTTCATTCCTACAGATTGTTATAATGGCTGCTGAGAGCTCTGACATACTCTCGGTGATAAATAACGTACTTCTCTGTATTCAAATAAATTTGAATGATGGTTTTAGTCTGCCCAATCACTTGTTCTGTGTGCAATATTGTCTGTGCATCCAAAATCAATGTGTGTTACTTCAGAAACAGTACCTCAGTTGGAACAATTGTTGATACCCGAGTCCATGCAAACTGCTAAACCAAAAGCAAAAAAAATGATTTCAGATCACAAGGGACATATTCCACTGACATAATATGCCAGCAGGCCCTTGATAAAGAAATAGTGCAAAAGGAATTTGAAACTCTAACAGTCTAGTTGAGTCACATAGGACAGAGGGGCAATCTGCTCCCATCTCTCTGCCAGTGCTGGTGTAGAGCTGCCACTCCATTATAGAGTGTTCTAACTCTCCGTGGGCAACACAACACCTCTTTGAGTGATGTGTATCTTGTCAGCAAGCCAACTTATTTAGATGCAATGCACTAACATGCCACTGTAATCAAAACACCAGCACAGGTACATACCTACACTATTGTAATGCAGTTCCTTTTACCTAGCCATGCTAATTACCATCACGTATAGCAACACAGATTGAAAATTAATTAGCTGAATTCAACCAGAACAATTAAAGCAGTCATTACTGAGTACTCTCTGGCATGGAATCTGGCAGCTCTTTGGGGAGCTGCCAGGTGCTGATACGAGGAGAGCTTCTCTTCAGAAGAAACTGTATTCATCTACTAACTGCAGATTTTTTTTAGACAGAGGCTAGTGCAGCAGCAGTGTCGTAATAAGGAACATGAAGGGCTCCTCCCACGAGATCAGAGTTTATCATTGCTAATTCAAAATTCAGATACATTTCCCTTTTGAGCGTTGGAAAGAAGATCAAATGGAACCTTTTTACTCAATGAGATTTGTTTTAAATACTGGTGGGGTGTGAATACATCTTGAAAACCTGCTGTTTCCAATGACTTGCTGGTTGGAATTTTGTTCTTGCAGTGGGCATCATGCTGACAGGCCCAAAAGTGAGTGGCAATCCCACTTCTGTGCTCTGTGGGACCCGGAGCTGTATTATACGGAGGGGCAGGCTAGTTCAGCAGCAGTGTCGTAATAAGGAACATGAAGGGCTCCCCCCACAGGATCAGAGTTTCTTATCATTGCTAATTCAAAATTCAGATGCATTTCCCCTCTGAGCATTGTGAAGAAGGAGTTAATGAGGGCAGGCGGTGCCGTTGTTGCGGGTGTGACCATTGACGTCGGTGGGCCCTTCCTTGGGCCAAAAAGTGCCTGAATAGGAGGGCTCTCCCCAACCTGAGATTACCAGGAGGCAAGCAGAGTTTACCTGGCGGTTTTTCCACATGGCGGAGGGCTCAACTGCTGCTGGGAAAAAGCCAGCAGCAGCAGGAAGAGGCCCTTAATTGGCCACTTAAGAGGTTCAATTTGCCTCTGGGCGAGAGGGCCGTCTGCCACCTTCCCCACCTCTGGCAAGATGGCATGGCAGCGGGAAGACAACTGACGCTCCTCCCCGTGCCTTTCCTCGCCATTTCACAGGCTCCCCCTAACCTCCCCATCCCCCCACCCCCTCCCTGCCTCCCAGTAAAATTTTGCCCTCGTTTCACTGAGAGGTGGAAAGCGAGGTGGATTTGATTGGATTTCAAAGTTGCCTGGCACGGCAAATCATAAGATCATAAGACTTTCTATTTCCAATTTAGTTTTAAATTATATTCATATCCAGTATTTCTCAGGAAAATAAAGCTCCTTTAGTTTACGAAGTTACTGCTAAGGAATTGTTTTCTTTGAATATTACATATTTATTGGTATCCATTGCTTTAATTTTAATATAGCATTACTTCACCCAACTGGTGGTGTAAAAAAAGGAATGACAGCACATTATTAGAAACTACAGCAGCAAACATTTATTAAACAGATAGTTCACTTGTTCTTTGTTTCATCTCACAGGTAGGCTTCCTGAAGACGAGCTCCAAGCAGCTGTTTTATGACAATGGGCAGTTCAGATATTGTTCTGAGACAGTTCTGGGGCTAGACTTTAATTATTTCTCATTTATTAGGCATGACATGAATTAATATGAAATGCAATGACTGCACCTGATGAAACTGCAACCCATCCTTTTTTTTAACAGCAATGAATAATAGAGAATCAATTTCACAGAAGCATTTTCTTTTTGTTTAAAGCAGCTTGGGAGCAGAAATGAAAAATGTGAAAACGCATACATTTACTAAATACAACTGAGCCAATTTCATTTTCCAACAGCAGGTAGAATAATAAGTATCTTCTGCAGACACTAATATGCCCATCATCAGGAGTGGACACAAGCAATGTCATTAAGATTTTGAGAGCGGGAAACCTGCCTCTCCATGCTATGCATTATCTCCATCCATGCTACCAGCTGCTTAAGCCTGAATGAAGACAGAAGCCAACCTTGTTACAAAACTAGGGCAACTCAATCCTAAAATCCATCAACCTTTAACATATTCTATTTTTGGAACCTAAAATCATTAAATATTATTTGGGTTGATGAGTGCATTGCTCTGTAGCATTTTTAATGTGGCTTTGAGCCAACCCATTTGAATTTTGAATTTATTGGATCATTCAACTCTAGTTCCCATGTAGCATTCTCAGGCAAAGAAGATAGCTTGAAGGAAAACTTAATAATCCTGCCAACTTCTGAGCTGTACAAGTATCGTCACGAGCTAACGAATACTGTCCTTTGAATATTAGCATTCACAATATACAGACATAGTTAGAGAGCATATTTAGTGCTACTTGGGATCTAATGATGCTTAGCAACAGTACTGTGCATCTAACTTTATAGCCCAGCTAATACATTTGGGTGACACTCAGCGGCCGGAATTTTATGCTCCCCAAATGAGCCGGTTGGGGGGTGGGGGTGGTGGGGACATAAAATCGAGTGGAAGGCAGGGTGGTGGGGCCGTTCCCAACCCCTGTTGTAATTTTACGTGGGGCAGCGGCGCTGAGAAACGGGCCTCCGCCCCAAGCCAATCTAGGCCCTTAAGTGGCCAATTAAATTGCACTTAAGGACCTCCGCCCACCAGCTGCTATGGGTATTTTACGTTGGCTGGTGAGCGGCTGAGGCCTCAAAAGGCCCATCTGGTAAAACCAGGTGGTCTTCTTGCGGGCTGGTGGGGAGCCCTCCTGATTAGGCAGCCTGTGCCCTACAGAGGGCTGCCCCCAAAGTCCCAACTGCCCCAACGCACAACACTCCCCCTGCCCCCTTAACCACCCCCCTTGCCTTGCTGATTGTCCCCGGTGAGGCCCTAAAAACTTACCTTTTTTCCAGGGCTGTCTTCCTGTTTGTTCCTATGGCTCGGTGTAGTCCCAGCAGTGGCCACCGCTCCTGGTAGCGCTGCTGAAACTAAGGGATGCGGCAGCTCCATTAGGCGGGACTTCCTGCCTCAAGGAGGTGGAAATCCCGCCCAAGACCAATAAGGGCCTGGGGAGCGAGAAATCCTGGTCTGGCCTCCCAGGCCTGGCGGCGGCAGGCTCGCCACTGACTTTTCGGCTGGTGGACGGGGCCTCCCTCCCAAGGAGAATTCCAGCCAACCTTCATGAAAAGGAGGTTTTTTCCCTTTTGGACATGGCAGTACCTTTGACTAGAATAAATTCTCTGCTGAGGTTCAGTAACAATTAATTTAACCCACCATGCCTGCCTAACTTTTATGCTGGGTTCTTCAGAAGGATCCCGAATCGCATTATGCCATACTTTATATGGTTTTGGATAAAAGATGCCTTGGCAGAGTGATTGGGAGACACCCTTGTTTGTTTTGAGACACAGTCTAAGTGCTACCAAGCATTGTTCAATACTCTGGCAAAGCCACATAGATTGTGGTAATGTGCTTCTCATTGGCAGAAGGACAGGTGCTGAGATGTGCCATCAGCTGTAAGGAGACCTGCGGCTACTGTGCAGCACACAGCTTTGTGTACTAGAATAGTTATGGTCAGCTATGGTCTGAAGCTTGGCCAAACCTTCTTACAGGCATGCTACGGTGTTGACATATGTGATGGTGCTGTTCAGTGCCATAGAAAGCAATCCTAGGAAAATAGGGGCAGGAGCAAGTCATTCACTCTTCTCAAGCGTGTTTTGCTATTCATTTAGATCATGGCTAATCTGTACCTTAACTCTATCCAGCAGCCATGGTTCTGTAACCTTGAATACCCTTGCCTAACAAAAATCTATGAAATCATTAAAAACCCTCCCAGCTAATATCTCATGCAGTGCCACCGCAACTTCAGCAGGAATCAAAGAGAAGGCCAGGTGCTGGGCTGTGCTATCACTCGTCTGCAGACTCACATCTGTATCTAGAGCTTCCTGCCCTTCATCTTGACTGTTTTTTCAGCCTTGGCCAGAATTGCTAATTGTATGAAAACTCTTCAGGAACTATGAATTGTTGTCCCTCTTCTTGAGACACTTCCCACTAATTGTTCCCATCATTTTAATTTTGACTTGCATACAATGTCACTATCCTACCAACTATATCATCCCGAGTCTCATTTGAGTTTGACCAGGAGTTATGAATAATTTCACAAATGAGGGTAGACCAGAAAATTGATTTCTGTTAGCACTTGATAATCAGGTGGTTCTTAAAGCAGTGCTGGACAAATTAGAGTTGATTTAGGTCTGAAGAATAGGTGAGATATGGAAACAGATAAACAAGTCAATAGAAAGATGGAGAAAGCTCAGGTTTCCGTGTTCTGTTGGGAAGTTACAAACAAAATTATAATCTATCTCTTTCAGATGTTGAATCATCCAGTATGTATTTCTGCTAGTTTCCATTTTTATTGAACCATATAAATTTCATGAAAGTGGATACTTCCATTATTTAGCCATGTTTAATTTCCAATGCATGCACACATAAGACATTAGCAGGGTAACAGGCTATAAACATTCTCATTTGTTTAAAAATGAACAGCCAATTCAGGAATTATTGGAGAATAGGGTTGAAGGTGTACAAAGATACGTATTTTCCTGATTCATTTTGATGAATGCCCTGGACCAATCTTTTTCCTTTTGTCCTCTAATGCTTCCAATGCACTGCATGATTAAAAGCCACATAATCCAGATCCTACCTGTTACAGTTAATCACATTTGTGTAGTGAAATGGCCCTCCTTTCCTATTTGAGTACACACCAGTTTCAAGTCTCAATGAGTATACTAAATCCCTGTCTGCTTTTTCAGATCCCCTTGAATCATTGAGCTATAGTTTGGGGACAAAAAAGAAACTAAAAGAAAGATTTGAGCCAATTAATTAGATGGGCTAGGGAACGGTAGATGGAATTTTATTGGCGTACATTTTGCCATAAGTGCAAATCAAGGGCACTTACCACTGATTGAAAAGAAAGCCACCCACAAAAATCTAGAAATCTCTGTCACTGTTTCCCAACAGCAGTTTAAAACTGACATTAGGGGATGTCTTGGTGTATATCAGCAGTGACGTCAAGGAGCTAATCATATTGTCATATTGAAGTATTCTCACACAAAGCAAATCATGAAATTAAAAGCACTTAATATCCATAATTTAAATTTGAATTTTCAGATAGTGAAATAAATTCTGACTGGATTAAGAGAGAAGCTAAAATAAAGATAAACAAACTTCTAAAAAAAAATTAAATGTGGAATTTTTGCTATCATTATGGAGAAAGTTGACATTCCACAAATATAAAATTAGCCTTCCAGGGAAATGAGGGTGCTACTGCTGTTGGGGAGGGTTTACACTACATTGTCAGGGGATGGGAACCTGAGAGGGAGCTCAGATTGGAGGGAAGCAAAACTGATAACTTGTCAGGGGTGTGGGAACCAGGAGGAAATATCAAAGAGGGAATACCATGGTGCACAGAATCATGGGAGAGATAGATATCACTAGAGTAGGGAATAGATGGGGTCAGAGTGAGAGAGAAAATAATAAAGTCTAAATCAGGGTTAATGTGCATGTATATGAATGCATAGAGTATGGTTAATAAGACTGGTGAGTTACAGGTGCAGATTGCCATGTGGAAATATGATGTTGTGGCTATAACAGAGACCTGGCTCAAAGAAGGGCAGGAATGGGTGTTAAATATTCCTGGATACAAGGTATTCAGGAAAGATAGGAAAGGGAAAAAAGGGGGAGGGGTGGCAGTATTGATTAAGGAGAGCATTGCAGTGTTGTAGAAAAAGGATGTCCCGATGGAGTTGAAAATAGAATCAATTTGGCTAGAGATAAGGAACAAAAAAGGTGCAGTTACATTGCTCAGTGTTGTCTATAGGCTACCAACTAGTGGGAAGAACGTGGAGGATCAAATTTGCAATGAAATTACAGAGAGATGTAAATATTATAGGGTAGTTATAATGAGGACTTTAATTATCCAAACATAGACCGAGATAGTAATAGTGTAAAGGGCAATGAGGGGCAAGAGTTCCTAGAGTGTGTTCAGGAAAATTTTCTACAGCATTATGTTTCTAGTCCAACAAGAAAGGAGGCACTGCTGGACCTGGTTCTTGGAAATGAGGTAAGCCAAGTGGATCAAATATCAGGAGGAGATCATTTAGGGGGACAGTGATTATTGTATCATAAGGTTTAAGCTGACTATGCAAAAGGACCAAGAACAATCCAGAGTAAGAGTAATTAACTGGGGGAAAGCCAATTTCAATGGGGTAAGAATGGAGCTGGGGCAAATAAATTGGAGTCAAAGGTTGGTAGGAAAAATGGTAGCTGAACAATGGGCTACCTTCAAAGAATAGATAGTTTGGGCACAGTCGAGGTATGTTCTCTCCAAGAGGAAAGGTAGAGTAAACAAATCAGGAGCTCCCTGGATGACAAAAGAGGTTGAGATTAAGATAAAGAAGAAAAAGTGTGCTTATGACAGATGCCAGGTAGAAAGTACTATTGCGAACCAGGCTGAATATAGGAAGGTTCCGAGAGAAAGTGATAAAGCAAATAAGAGAAGCCAAGAGAGAGCATGAAAAGAGACTGGAAATTAACATAAAAGGGAATCCCAAAGTTTTCTATAGACATATAAATAATAAAAGGGTGGTAAAAGGAGGAGTGGGGCTGATTAGGGGCCATAAAGGGGATTTAAGCATGGAGGCAGAGGGTATAGATGAGGTATTAAATGAATACTTTGCATCTGTCTTTACCAAGGAAGAAGCTGCAACACAGGCAATAGTGAAAGAGGAGGCAATTCAGACACTAGACGGGTTTAAAATTGATAAAGAGGATGTATTAGATAGGCTGTCTATACTTAAAGTAGATAAAGCACCAAGACTGGATGAGATGCATCCAAGGATACTGAAGGAAGTGTGGGTGGAAATCGCAGAGGCACTGGCCATAATTTTTCAGTCTTTCTTAGACTCATGCCAAAGGATTGGAGAACTGCAAACATTATACCCTTGTTCAAAAAAGGTTGTAAAGATAATCACAGCAACTACAGACCAGTCAGTTTAACTTCGATGGTGGGGAAACTTCTAGAAAAAGTAATTTGGGACAAAATTAATGGTCACATGGACAAATGCGGGTTAATTAAAGAAAGCCAACATGGATTTCTTAACGGAAAATCATGTTTAACTAACTTGCTGGAGTTTTTTGAGGAGGTAACAGAGAGGGTTGATGAGAGTAATGCAGTTGATGTGGTGTACATGGACTTTCAAAAGGCGTTTGATACAGTACCACACAACAGACTTGTGAGCAAGGTTATAGCTCATGGAATAAAAGGGACGGTAGCAAAATGGATACGAAATTGGCTGAGTGACAGGAAACAAAGACTAGTGGTTAATGGATGTTTTTCGGGCTGAAGGAAGGTTTGTAGTGGAGTTCCCCAAGGGTCGGTATTGGGACCCTTGCTTTTCCTGATATACATTAATGACTTAGACCTTGGTGTACAGGGCATAATTTCAAAGTTTGCAGATGATATGAAACTTGGAAGCATTGTGAACTGTGAGGAGGATAGTGTAGAACTCCAAAAGGACATAGACAAGTTGGTGGAATCGGCAGACAGGTAGCAGATGAAGTGCAATCAGAGAAATGTGAAGTGATTCATTTTGGTAGGAAAAACATGGAGAGACAATATAGAATAAAGGGTACAATTCTAAAGTGGGTGCAGGAGCAGAGGGACCTGGGTGTATATGTGCATTAGTCATTGAAGGTGGCAGGACAAATTGAGAGAGCAGTTAATAAAACATACAGTATCCTGGGCCTTATTAATAGGGGCATAGAAGTTAGGCAAGGAAGTTATGTTCGAACTTGTATAAGACACTAGTTCAGCCTCAGTGGCAGTATTACATCCAGTTCTGGTTGTCACACTTTCGGAAAGATGTGAGGGCATTGGAGATAGTGCAGGAAGATTCACAAGAATGGTCCCAGGGATGAGGAACTTCAGTTATGAAGATAGATTGGAGAAGTTGGGATTGTTTTCCTTGGAGAAGAAGCTGAGAAGTGATTTAATAGAGGTATTTAAAATCATGAGGGGTCTGGACAGAGTAGATAGAGAGAAACTGTTTCCACTCATGAAAGGATCGAGAACGAGAGGGGACAGATTTAAAGTATTTGGTAAGAGAAGCAAAAGTGATATGAGGAAAAACTTTTTCACGCAGCAAGTAGTTAAGGTCTGGAATGCACTGCCGGAGAGTGTGGTGGAGGCAGGTTCAAGTGAAGCATTCAAAAGGGAATTAGGCTGTTATACGAGAAGGAAATCCGCTGTCCTTACATGATCTGGCCTACATGTGACTCCAGACCCATAGCAAAGTGGTTGACTGTTAAATGCCCTCTGAAATGGCTTAGCAGGGTTATGGGGAGATGGCGGGGGAATGGAACTGAGTGAAGTCTTCTTTTGGAGAGCCGATGCAGACACGATGAGCCAAATGGCCTCCTTCTGCACTGTAATAATTCTGTGATAGCAGTAATTCGGAAGTTGGTATGCCCTTAAAAACCCAGTTACTCCTCACTCAACATGGTGTAAATTTTTAAGAGTTTTTATAGCAAGACTAATAATGTAAGAGTAGAAGATCTCGTCAATTCAATTGATTCCATTGATTGCATTCTGAGGGTGCCTCAACAGTGCACCCTCTGGAGAAGCATAGAATCACAGACAGCAGCTCCTGATCTCAACATTATTCTGTGCATGTGCAATTCCTGAAGTTGCTGTCAGTTTCATTGAAGTAACGGCAATGAGCTCTGACAAAATCCGGACTCTTGTAGATAAATGTGAGGCACTGCACATTGTGGAGGAAATATGTGCACAAGATGAAGGAATGGATGGCCATTTTTAAAAAAGTGGAAAGGATTCAAGTGAGCTTATTGACCATTCACCAAATGTTTCCAGGGAATATGAAGCTGTTATTAAAACTAATCAAATAGTAGGGTCCTTCTCAAGGCCATCTGACATTACTGAAACATTCTAACCTCATACAGATAATTGATGAGACCATATTGGAATATTGTGTGCAGTGTTTGGCACCCTGCTATTCAAAAAGACATTGATATGTTGGAAAGAGTTCAGAGAAGGATGATTCCACTATCTGGGGATCTAAGTTAAGAAGAATCACAGAGCTATATTTGTTTCACTGGAGACAAGAAGATTGTGGGAGGGCATGATCTCGGTCTTTAAATGCTGAGAAGCATAAATGATATAATCAGGCTATCTAACTTTATTTGTTAATGCAGAACTAGAGAATGCAGATTCAAAATCCACCAGCCTCAATTGAACCCAAATATTAAAAATAATTCTTCACTGAGTAGTGTTACAGGCTCTCTGCAAAGGTGAATCATTCTGTATAAATTAACTGCTTCACATATGAGTTGGATAAATATCTGGTGGGGAACAGGATTAAAGGTTAGGAGATAAAAAGACAAATATTCCAAAGATATGATGAAGTTCAGGAAAAAATAATAACAGACAAGAGGATCAGTAGGAATGCTATTGCTTTCCTCAAGTATATTTGGGAATGTTTTTCATTAAGAGACTAAATAGGTGGGATAGAGTCTAAAACAGGGTAGCTTTGTGTAAACACATTGCATTAATTGTAATGTTCTCTTTTCACATTTTCTTATATTCTTAGTTTGTTATTTAATTCATATTAAACAGTACTATTGAATTTTCATCTTAAGCTTTCAGCAGAATAAAGAGTAATACAATAGCCAGATGGTTCAAATCATATATTCTAGAAGTTCCTTTAATGAGGACTTCAAAAACTGATATGACCCTGAAGGTCTTCCACATTTGTACAATAAATGTTAAAGATAAACGCATTTATTCTGTATTGCATTTCTGTCCTTTTCAAACCATTATATTTCTGACCCAAGTCACCAAATGTATAATAGGATGTCCTTTCAAAAATCTTTTATCTATATCTAAGGTATATTTGATCTCCATTATAACTGTTTAAGCTCTGTTTCTTCCATAGTGGAGACTCCCCAGCCTCTTTTTTTTTATTCGTTCGTGGGATGTGGGTGTCGCTGGCTAGGCCAGCATTTATTGCCCATCCCTAATTGCTCTTGAACTGAGTGACTTGCTAGGCCATTTCAGAGGGCATTTAACAGTCAACCACATTGCTATGGGTCTGGAGTCACATGTATGCCAGATCATGTAAGGACAGCAGATTTCCTTTCCTAAAGGACATTAGTGAACCAGATGGGTTTTTACAACAATCAACAATGGTTTCATGGTCACCATTAGACTAGTTTTTAATTCCAGTTTTTATTAATTGAATTCAAATTTCACCATGGTGGGATGAGAACCCATGTCCCCTGTGAGCATTAGCATGGGCCTCTGGATTACTCATCCAGTGACATTACCACTACGTCACCACCTCCCCGTGCCCCTCTCTCTTGGCTTGGCATTCACTCATGAGCAGCACATGGTTTTGCAGCAAAAGGACAGCAAACACTGAGTGGTTTATAATATTTGGATTCGCATGTTTCTGCGAAGGACGTAAGAAATAGGAGCAGGAGTAGGCCATTCGGCCCCTCAAGCCTGCCCCGCCATTCAATAAGATCATGGCTGATCTGCCCCAGACCGCAACTCCTCTTTCGTGTCAGCTTCTCATAGCTGTCAACTCCTGATATTTCAAAAATCTACCTCCTCTTTAAATACTTTCAGTGATCTAGCCTCCACAACTCTCTGGGGTAGAGAATTCCAGACATTCACTACCCTCTGGGAGAAGAAATTCCTTCACATCTCAGTTTTAAATGAGTGTCCCCTTATTCTGTAACTATGTCCCCTAGTTCGAGATTCCCCCACTAGTGGAAACATCTTAACATCTACCCTGTCAAGCCCCCTCAGAATCTTGTACATTTCAATAAAATCACCCCTCATTCTTCTACACTCTAATGAGTAGCAGAACACAATCACTGCAAGCTTATTAATTATTAACATTTAATTACTGGAAAATAACATGGTCATTATGCGTCGTATATAATTTTAAATGTATTGAAATATATTTAAGCCTGCAGAATTTCTTGCAGGAGTAGCAAAGAAAAAGGAGTCACCTTTAACCTATAATTTATTTCGACAGGGTTTCTCACAATCATTTGGCATAACTTCGGTGGAAGATCTACGGCAACTCTGAATAAAAGGCATAAACAATATTCACAATATTCCTCCTGGGTTACCAAGCATCTTTCACATATCTTCCACGACAGTTACAGCGAATAATCCAACAAATCCTTGCTCTGAATGCTTTTATTCAAAAAGTAATTTTAAACCTTGCTTCATGATTCCAGTGCTATCAAGTGGCACTTTCTTAGCAATAAGCTGCTCGCTGTCACCCAGTTTGGGTTCCGCCAGAGCCACTCAGCTCCTGACCTCATTACAGCATTGGTCCAAACATGGACAAAAGAGCTGAACTCCAGAGGTGAGGTGAGAGTGACTGCCCTTGACATCAAGGCAGCATTTGACCGAGTATGGCATCAAGGAGCCCGAGCAAAACTGGAGTCAATGGGAATCGGGGGAAAACCCTCCGCTGGTTAGAGTCATACCTAGCACAAAGCAAGATGGTTGTGGTTGTTGGAGGTCAATCACCTCAGTCCCAGGATATCACTGCAGGAGTTCCTCAGGGTAGTGGCCTAGACCCAACCATCTTCAACTTCTTCATCAATGACCTTCCCTCCATCTTAAGGTCAGAGGTGAGGACATTCACTGATGATTACACAATGTTCAATACCATTCGTGACTCCTCAGATACTGAAGCAGCCCATGTCCAGTGGCAGCAAGACCTGGACAACATCCAGGCCTGGGCTGATAAGTGGCAAGTAAAATTCACACCACACAAGTACCAGGCAATAATCATCTCAAACAAGAGCAAATCTAACCACCTCCCCTTGATGTTCAATGGCATTATCATCGCTGAATCCCCCACTAACAACATCCTAGGGGTTACCATTGATCAGAAACTGAACTGGAGTAGCCATATAAATACCGTGGCTACAAGAGCAGGTCAGAGGCTCGGGATTCTGTGGCGAGTAACTCACCTTCGGACTCCCCAACGCCTGTTCACCAACTAGAAGACACAAGTCAGGATTGTGATGCAATACTCGCCATTTGCCAGGTGCCACTTGCAGCTCCAACAACACTTAAAAAGCTCAGCACCATCCAGGACAAAGCAGCCTGCTTGATTGGCACCCCTTCCACCACCTTCAACATTCACTCCCTTCACGACTGACGCACAGTGGCAGCAGTGTGTACCATCTACAAGATGCACTGCAGCAACTCACCAACAGTCTTTCAACAGCACCTTCCAAACCCGCGACCTCTACGACCTAGAAGGACAAAGGCAACAGATGCATGGGAACACCACCACCTGCAAGTTCCCCTCCAACCTACACGCCATTCTGACTTCCAACTATATTGACATTCCTTTACTGTTGCTGGGTCAAAATCCTGGAACTCCCTTCCTAACTGCACTGTGGGTGTACCTACCCTACATGGACTGCAGCGGTTCAAGAAGGCAGCTCATCACTACCTTCTCAAGGGCAATTAGGTATGGGCAATATACACTGACCTAGTCAGTGACACGCACATCTCATGAACAAATAAAATAAATGAAAGTGTATCCAGATTATTGTTTGATATGCTTGTAGTGATCATAGTATTGAATGTCATTGTCACCACCATGTGCTCTGGCATTATTCAGATTGCTAATATCCCAGTTATTGGTGGAACTATCAGTGGCTGATTTAAGGAAGGACTGCAATCGAGATGCTATCCTTGCCTGTTCCATTGGTTTCAGTGCCTCCTGTATAAAGAAGAATGGAGAAAGAAAAATATGCCCAGTTTTTCAGGTAAGCCGAATCTTCTATTGCCTCAGTGGGTGTCAGGATGAATTTGTTGCTGCTGTCAGTCACATTACAAGGCTTTCCATGAAATGGACCACCCTGCACCCTTATCTACACCTCCAGGAATTGTCATGACCTCCCATTCAAACAAATGCAGGGCTTTTAAAGTCTAATATATAACCAATGTATACTCCTCAAAAACACACAAAACATACAATGACAACGAAAACAGTAAATGTCTATGAAATTCTGAAAAAGAAACAGTCAAAAAAGAAACAATGCAAGTGCTAGCCACCTACATGTACTAGTGTAACTGGCATAGGTCCACAGAGAGCATTGTGAATTCGCATAAGGAACTTGTAATATTTTCTTCAGTTTTTGCAATGCTCAATGAAAAATGTACAAGACCAGGCATTGCCTATGAATTACAGAAGCCATCTCATTATTTCTAACAGGAACATAGACTCTAAATTATTGATCACATTTTCTAACCTTAGATTTCAATAGGTTTGAATTGTTGATAACTGAGTGCGCCACAATGTGGGTACATTATAGGCCAGAATGCATTGCAGCTGCCAGCACCTGGATGACGGCTTGAGAAAGCTGTTTTTTCTCCTTATACAAATGAGCTGTGTTAAAATTCCACAACCTACTCATCTCCTCTTAATTCTCTTGTTTTCTTTCCATCTTATCATTCCCACAAACTATATATATTTATTGCGATTATGTTAATTTTTTAAAAATTCTGACTTGCTGCCATGGCCAATGACTCTTCATAACTAGCATCATCCAAGTAGTGGCTATGGTTATTGGTGTATTTATGAATGTAAATTGTGATTTGTCTGCTCGACTATAAATAATAAATGTGCATGCAAAGTTGCAAATCTTTTTCAGACATCACTGCAATTTCTGAATAAATTACGATTATTTTATCCACATTTTAAAACAAGATATGGCCAATTTCTGACTTGTACTTGCTCAAAGAATAAATTTAAATGATTTTTTCAACATGTACAAAAATTACCAACTCCTTTTGATAATTTCATGAATAAGGAGACGTAGGGCTGCATAGATAACATTACCCAAAATCTTTTATTTTCCAAAGAGAGAGACAGAGAGGGGCGGAGCCCGAGGAGCAGCAGGACTGGAAGTTTAAAAAATCACTCCAAAAATCTGTGTGGAGAGAGAGACAGAGAGGGGCGGAGCCCGAGATGTGACAGAAAGCAGCTGGGGTCAGTATTCAGGTAAGTTTTTAATTTAATTTAATTGAATCAACATAGAGTAAGACTTATATAAAAACAAGAAATGCTGGAACCACTCAGCAGGTCTGGCAGCATCTGTGGAAAGAGAAGCAGAGTTAACGTTTCGGGTCAGTGACCCTTCATCCGTTAACTCTGCTTCTCTTTCCACAGATGCTGCCAGACCTGCTGAGTGGTTCCAGCATTTCTTGTTTTTATTTCAGATTTCCAGCATCCGCAGTATTTTGCTTTTATTATAGAGTAAGACTTGATTGATTTATAAATTTTTTAAACTAAAGACTAAAGCGGTTTAAAAAAACTAAAGACCAGTCAGAAATTTAAATGACAAATTTAAAATTTAATTAAATAAAAGAGAGATGCAGGGCCAGGTGATGTGTTGTACCTGCATGATGTGGGAGCTGGTGGACCCCATTGTGGATCCTGGTGAACACATCTGTAGCAAGTGTTGGCTGCTGAAGGAACTCCGGCTCAGAGTTGATGAGCTGGAGTCTGAGCTTCGGACACTGCCCAACATCAGGCAGGGGCAGAGTTACCTGGACGCTGTGTTTCAGGAGGCAGTCACACCCCTTAGAATAACTACCTTGAATTCGGCCAGTGGTCAGGGACAGGAGGGTGTGACTATGAGTGAGGCAGGTAGAGGGATCCAGGCGGTAGTGCTGCAGGAGCCTCAGCCCTTGTCCTTGTCCAACAGGTTTGAGATTCTTTCTCCCTGTGTAGATGAGAGCAAGGACTGAAGGGAGGATGAGCAAACTGACCACAGCACCGTGGTACAGGGAGCCATTCAAGTGGGGGAAGAAAAAAGAAATGTAGTCGTAATCGGGGATAGTATAGTTAGGGACATAGACATTGTTCTCTGTGACCAGGATCGAGAGTCCCGATGGCTCTGTTGCCTACCTGGTGCCAGGGTTCGGGATATCTCATCTGGGCTGCAGAGGAACTTGGAGTGGGGGGGGAAAGATCCAGTTATCGTGGTCCACATAGGTACCAACGATATAGGTAGAAAGAAGTTAGAGGTTCTGTTGAGGGAATATGAGCAGCTAGGGGCTAAATTAAAAAGCAGAACCAAAAAGGTAATAATCTCTGGATTACTACCTGAACCACGAGCAAATTGGCAAAGGGTCAATAAGATTAAAGAGGTAAATGCGTGGCTCAAAGATTGGTGTGGGAGAAATGGGTTCGAATTCGTGGGAAATTGACACCAGTACTGGGGAAGGAGGGAGCTGTTCCGATGGGACGGGCTCCACCTGAATCATGCTGGGACCAGAGTCCTGGCGAATTGCATAACTAGGGCTGTAGATAGGGCTTTAAACTAAATAGTGGGGTGGGGGGGGGGGGGGGGGCGGGAGGAGGGGGAGGGTTCAGTTGCATGGAAAATCAGGAAGTTAAAGGATAAGGTAGGAGTGCAGGTTAGTGGTGAGGCTGATTGTTACCAAACTGCAAGAAGTATACTGGTTAAACCAGAAGAGAGAAATAAGAAACAGGCGAATAAACCATCAGTGCTGAGGGACAGGTTAGGGGGTATCGCTCAAATAAGAGTTCTATATACAAATGCACGGAGTGTAAGGAATAAACTAGATGAACTGCAGGCGCTAATTCAAATGGAAGATTATGATGTGGTGGCCTTTGCGGAGACGTGGCTGCAGGATGGTCAGGACTGGGAACTAAATATACCTGGTTATAAAGTTTACAGGAGGGACAGGGAAAATGGCAGAGGGGGTGGAGTAGCCTTACTGATTAGAAATACTATCACCCCATTGGTGAGGGAGGATATAATGAGGGGAAAGCATCCAGTGGAGACCTTATGGGTGGAATTGAGGAACAGAAAAGGATTTAAAACTGTAATAGGTGTTGTGTACAGACCCCCTGGTGGCAGTTCTGAGGTGTTAGATTGTATAAATGCACAAATTAGGCAAGTGTGTAACAAAGGCAGAGTAGTATTAATGGGGGATTTTAACTTACACATAGATTGGGAGAGGCAGACTAGCACCTGTCAGAAAGGTAGTGAATTTCTGGAATGTGTCCGGGATAGTTTCCTACAGCAATATGTCCTAGATGTAACAAGGGGACAGGCAATATCAGATTTAGTTATGAGTAATGAGCCAAATTTAATTAGTAGCCTAACTGTGCGTGAACATTTATCAAATAGTGATCACAACATGATCAAATTCAACGTATCGTTTGAAAGTGAAAAGCACGAATCAGCTACTAGAATTTTAGACTTGAGTAAGGCTGACTTTACCGGGGTGAGACAGAGACTGTCCACGGTAAACTGAGTAGATCTGTTAATGGGCCAAATGACTGAAGAACAGTGGAGAAGTGAAGACCAGCAAAGGGTCATAAAGCAGCTACTAAAAGAGATTATGAAAGGAGACTTGCAAGGGACATCAAAATCAATAAGAAGAAATTTTATAGTTACATAAAGGGAAAGTGGGTGGTCAAGAGCAATGTAGACCCACTAAAAGCTGAAACTGGAGATATTGTCATTGATAATGGGGAAATGGCAGACACGTTGAACAATTACTTTGCCTCAGTATTTACAGTTGAAAAGGAGGATAACTTGCCGGAAGTCCCGAAAAAATTAATAGCTGATAGGGGACAGGGACTTAATACAGTTAACGTAAGTAAAACATCAGCAACAAGGAAATTAATGGAACTAAAGAGTGAGAAATCCCCAAGACCAGATGGTTTCCATCCGAGGGTGTTAAAGGAAGTCGGGGAGCACTTTGTAGATGCCCTAACTATAGTCTTTCAGAGTTCCCTAGATTCAGGAGTGGTCCCTCTGGATTGGAAAGTTGCACATGTCACTCCACTTTTTAAGAAAGGTGAAAGGGGGAACCAAGGAAATTACAGACCAATCAGCCTGACATCTGTGGTGGGCAAGTTGCTGGAGTCCATAATCAAGGATAGGGTGACTGAACACCTAGAAAAATTTCAGTTAATCAGGGATAGCCAGCATGGATTCATGATGGGAAGGTCATGCCTGACAAATCTCATTGAATTTTTTGAAGAGGTGACTAAGGTAGTGGACAGGGGAATGTCTATGGATGTTATTTATATGGACTTCCAGAAGGCATTTGATAAAGTCCCACATAAGAGACTGTTAACTAAGGGAGAAGCCCATGTGGTTGAGGGAAATTTATTGGCATGGTTAAGAAGTTGGTTGAGTGGTAAGCGACAGAGAGTGGGGATAATGGTAAGTACTCTGATTGGCAGGATGTGACTAGTGGTGTCCCGCAGGGATCTGTGTTGGGGCCTCAATTATTCACATTATTCATTAATGACTTGGATGACAGCGTAGTAAGTCATATATCCAAATTTGCTGATGATACAAAATTAGGCGGCATTGTAGAAAGTCTAGATGTTAGCATAAAATTGCAAAGAGATATTGACAGACTAGGCGGCACAGTGGCGCAGTGGTTAGCACCGCAGCCTCACAGCTCCAGGGACCCGGGTTCGATTCCGGGTACTGCCTGTGTGGAGTTTGCAAGTTCTCCCTGTGTCTGCGTGGGTTTTCTCCGGGTGCTCCGGTTTCCTCCCACAAGCCAAAAGACTTGCAGGTTGATAGGTAAATTGGCCATTATAAATTGCCCCCAGTATAGGTAGGTGGTAGGGAAATATAGGGACAGGTGGGGATGTTTGGTAGGAATATGGGATTAGTGTAGGATTAGTATAAATGGGTGGTTGATGTTCGGCACAGACTCGGTGGGCCGAAGGGCCTGTTTCAGTGCTGTATCTCTAATCTAGGTGAACGGGCAAAACTGAGGCAGATGGATTTCAATGCGGGCAAGTGTGAGATTATCCATTTTGGACCAAAAAATGGGATTTCTAAATGGGAAGAGGTTAAGTACAGTGGATGTCCAAAGAGACCTGGAGGTTCAGGTGCATAGATCTTTAAAATGTCAACAACAAGTGCAGAAAATAATCAAAAAGGCTAATGGAATGCTAGCCTTTATATCTAGAGGATTGGAGTATAAAGACACAGAGGTTGTGCTGCAGCTGTACAAAACCCTGGTTAGACCCCACTTGGAGTACTGTGAGCAGTGCTGGGCACCACACCTTACAAAGGATATATTGGCCTTGGAGGGAGTGCAACATAGGTTTATAAGTATGATATCTGGACTACAGGGGTTAAGTTACGAGGATTACACAAATTAGGCCTTTTTTTGTTAGAATTTAGAAGGTTAAGGGGTGATCTGATTGAAGTCTTCAGGATATTGACAGGAAAAGACAGGCTAGATAAAGATAAACTATTTCCACTGGTTGGAGATTCTAGAACTAGGGGGCATAGTCTAAATATTAGGGCCAGACCATTCAGGAGAGATGTTAGGAAGCACTTCTTCACTCAAAGGGTGGTAGAGCAGTTGTTAATTTTAAATCTGAGATAGATAGATTTTTGTTAAGCAAAAATATTAAGGGATATGGGCCAAAGGCAGGTATATGGAGTTAGGCCGCGGATCAGCCATGATCTCATTGAATGGCGGAACAGGCTCGAGAGGCTGATTGGGCTACTCCTGTTCCTAGCTTCCTATATTCCTATGTTCCTAAAAATATAAGCCCACATGCTCCTTCCCATTGCAGGCTATCCATTGTTAAGGGGCTTTGGCTCAGTTCTCCCACTGACCTGCAGGACAGCAGGCTTTACGAGACTTGTGTTCCAAATAAAGCCTCTATTCATTCAGTCTCCTAGTCCGTCCAAGGCAAGTGGAAGGTGGAGCTCACATCTCCTTCCTGCTGTTCACTTGCTCGATCAGCACCTCCATGACACCATCTAAAAATCTGGAGGCCACAGTTGCAGTAATTTTGCCAGCAGATTCTGAAAACTAGTGCAAATAACTAGCATATGAAAAGTGCACCTCCCTTTAAGAGGCTGCCTTTAAATTATTGCCCATTTCTAAATTATTGCCCTGAGCATATTGTGTATGAGACTGGAAAGGAAGGTTCCTTTCCTTTTAAGGGCATTAGTAAACTTGTTAGACTTTTTTTTAACAACAATTTGTCAGATTTCATGGCTATTTTTCTGGTGCCAGCTACCAATTCCTTTATTGAATTCAATTTCAAAACATCTGGGTTGCTAACCAAGCACCATAATTGCTAGACTCCTTTCTTGTTCGAGCTCTTTGCTAACTCATTCCTGCTAACCATAAGACTCAGCTCACACGATTTCCATTGATTAATCAGCTCAGTCAAAAGTGATACTTAACACTCCTTTTATTTTTTTATACAGAAATATATAGATTTCTTGTGCATAGTTGCCGAGCCACATTATTAGATCACCCTTGTTTGTAAATCTGTTCTGTGATTGGAAAGTTAATTACAGTGATGCCACATGGTGGACCAAGCTGCCCTCGCAGAACCAGAACAGATGGTTAAACAGTATCAAGCCAAAGAGTGAACACAGCATTTACATAGATGAAACATGACTGGCCATATTCAGATGCAGTGTCAGCACCAAACTAACCTGGCTGGTATGTGGCTCGCTTTAACTGAATTTTAATGGCAGTTAAACATCGTGTAACAGTATGTTCACTGTTCACTCAGTTAATTGCGTACATACCAGATGGATGCAGTCTGCAATGTAATACCAGTACTATGACATTTCTAATCCAATTTCTATTTTGTAGGCAAGATGTCTGTTACAATCGTGCAACGTAAGACATCAAAACCTAATTGTTGTTATCCAATTGGCCTGAAGAGAGTTAGTTTATTTTTGTCAGGAGACCTTAGGCACTGTGATGTTCAAAGTATTTAACTCTGATCACCTTTATTAAAGGAAACAAGCTTTTAATGATTCTCAATAGGACAGAATCCGAATCCAACATGCTGAAAAAGTAACACTGCAGACAACTGAAAGATTTTACAGAGTTAGGGCAATGCAAACATAGGGACAGATTATGTAAAGACGCAACTAACCAATACATTGTACAATATACATTATACCCACAGTATAAAGTTTGGATACTGTGAAAGAGCTCAGAAAGAAATGGAAGTGTAATAGGTAAAGTAATGAATAAATTCTCAGATTGAGCAAAAGCTATTTTCTCCCTGGTTGCTTGATGATCCCACTCATTGTTAATTGTCTTTCACCAGTAGGCAGAAACCAGAAGGTGAATTTTAATTAAAGGATAAGGATGTTAAAGTGTTCTATGGCATCCTATTAAATTGCTTCCAAAATATTAAATGTCAGCAATTCTTTGAGCTCTTTCTCGAGTAAATTTTAAAATAGGAATATAAAATATGAAGGTTTTCTCTAATCAATAATTTGTGCAGTGATGTTTGTTTTGCTTATATAAAGTAATGCTACTGTTAAAGAAAACAAAACAAAAACACTTAACGACTTGGATTTAATGGCACAAATATACATACTGTCAAATGTCCATTATCCTCTACATTATCTACAAAAAATTGACAAATTATTCGCTAAGATGTGCTTTAATGCCAGTACTGTTTTATGAGTTATTTCAGGCTTAGACTAAATATGTCACTGGATAATGGTGATGCTTTAACGGAGAGTGTGAACAGACAATGTATAATAATGATTCATGGGGGGCATAGAGACCATGGAAATAATTCCTGTGCAAATTAGCTGCTGCATTTCCCTTATTACATGTTAATTTTAAAAGTATTTTATTGACTGTGAAATGCTTTGGGACCACTTGAGGTCATGAAAGGCCCTATGTAAATGTAATTTCTTGTTTTCTTTCTTCGAGGGAAACCATGATCATATGATTAGCCCATGACATTATTAGCAGAATTATCCTCTGACAAAAGTGCGGGGAGGGGGGTGGGGGAGCAATATGAATTCAGCAGTAATAGTGAGGGTGTATATTCAGTATTACAAATCTCTGAACATTATAATTTCAATCCTGCAAATTTGTTTTCTCACTTTTTTGCTCCATTCTTCCTCATTTAGCTTCTTTCCCTTTTTAAATCTCAGGGCTAGAGGGCAGGCAGATCCCTGTTGGAGAAGTGAGATGGTGCTGGGGCTCACTGCCTCCATTTTTTTTGCTATTTCTGCTGTGAATCTGCCTGTTCTCAGATGAGACCAAGAAGGAAAAGGTCATTCAACTGCTCCATGAACAAGGACATGGATGATTCACTAATAATATATTACAATGCTACCAACTCAGTAATTTTAAGAGCCCAAGTACATTGAAATTAATGAGTAACGGTAAAAGCTCTTTTCTCTTACTTGCTCCAGAAGTGATACTGTCACCTCTCTCACAGCCAGTTTAGTCAGTATTTCGTGATACCCACAGCTGCCTGCCTTGCTATACACCTGCTCCTGGCCTCTCCTCCACCCCATATTTCAAGTCTTTGCTTCCCAATCACTGCTCTCCAACCACCACTCCTCCACCTCACCAAACAACTGAGAACAATGCCTCAGTAGAGTCATGAATTTTTAAATATAAAGATATCACAGCTTCAATAAAAGAATATGAGTTGAAATTCAAAAGCACTGAAAGTTTATGAATTAAAGATTGTGAGAGGCTATTATGATAGCTATTGTGATGTTATTACTAAAGAGTAACACGGTCACTTGCTACACAGAATTATTTTCCAGTTCTCAAACAGTTATATTTTAATTAGAAGAGTAGCATATATTAAAATATGATTACTCATTACAGATTTAAATTTAAGTGCTGCATTGCAATGCTGAGCCTTAGCGCTATTAATGTCATCAGGAACTTGGCTAAAACAGCTAATTTCCCCAAATAGAGGACAATTCCAGTAGAATGTGCAGGCACCAGGGAAAATACAATTAAAATTTCATCTGCAGTTCTGTGTGATCACAACTTGCAGAAAAAATTATTGGTTAAAAATCTCCTGTTGACAAATGTCTGAATATATTTCACTTTGAAGAGCAATTATTCTTTACCTCTCCTCTCACTTGAAAGCAATTTAGTTTAGAAAAATGTGAGTCTTTCCTCTGACCCATCTGGTGACTCTGAAATATACTAACCCTTCAAGTTATCAACATTTTGATTTCCCTCTAGAAAATACAAGAAATCAAATCTGGATACATGCCAGCCTTTATTTTCTGTTGTGGCCGCAGATTTTTAAATGAATTGATATCGTACTGCAGTCAGGGAAAACAGGCGGGGAGGGATGTAGAATTAGTCTTGGGTGGTCACAGAAAAACAGTGACAGTGAATTATCAGCCCGCTTCACATCCCCAAAATGTCGACACTTACAGGGAATGAAACAGGCTGCAAACATTGGGCACTCTTGCTTCCTCTGAAACCAGAGCATCACTGACACCAGAGCCCTTTAACCCTGCATTTAGCGTGCATTCTCTGCAGCCCTTGGGAAACAAAGGCTGAAGCAAACCTATGCTAAGTGCAGTATTTAACACTCCTGAGCTGTTCATTTTAATTTATTCCCAAAGGACCTCCTGCGGCACTGCTCAGGGTGAGTGGGATTACAGGGTGTTTTATGTTGTGGACCTGCTAATCGATGACATTAACCATCCCTCTCCTGCTTCCAGCAGAGCCGGAGATTCAATTCTGGCCACACTGCTCTTCTCGTCTCAACAGAATCTTTCCTTTCTTTCAACAAGACTTTCTCTGTCAACTTTATTATTTCTCTTCATCTCTTCAACATGCTATTATTCTTCTCTCTTTGCTCCTATTCAAAAGTGAGAATCTCTTTCTTCCAGTCATTTAAAGTCATGGAAACAGGAAGTGGGAGAGGGGCTTAATGGATGGCCAAGCCAATATCATTTGGTTTACAGTATCACCTAAAGTCAAGTTTACCCCCAATGTGTAATCTTCTTCTTTGGCCTCCTTGTCTCGAGAGACAATGGGTAAGTGACTGGAGGTGGACAATGGTTTGTGAAGCAACACCTGGAGTGGCTATAAAGGGCAATTCTAGAGTGACAGACTCTTCCACAGGTACTACAGATAAAATTGGTTGTCGGGGCTGTTACACAGTTGGCTCTCCCCTTGCGCTTCTGTCTTTTTTCCTGCCAACTGCTAAGTCTGTCCGACTCGCCACACTTTAGCCCCGCCTTTATGGCTGCCCGCCAGCTCTGATCACTGGCAACTGACTCCCACGACTTGTGATCAATGTCACAGACTTCATGTCGCATTTGCAGACGTCTTTAAAGTGGAGACATGGACGGCCGGTGGGTCTGATACCAGTGACGAGCTCGCTGTACAATGTGTCCTTGGGGATCCTGCCATCTTCCACGCGGCTCACATGGCCAAGCCATCTCAAGTGCCGCTGGCTCAGTAGGGTGTATATGCTGGGGATGTTGGCCGCCTCGAGGACTTCTGTGTTGGAGATACGGTCCTGCCACCTGATGACAAGGATTCTCCGGAGGCAGCGAAGATGGAATGAATTGAGACGTCGCTCTTGGCTGACATACATTGTCCAGGCCTCGCTGCCGTAGAGCAAGGTACTGAGGACACAGGCTTGATACACTCGGACTTTTGTGTAATATTAGCAGATAAACTAAATGCATTTGCATCATTTCAACAAATGTATTAATCCATTTCAAATAGACATGTTAATTCCTCTGTTAAGAGTAGATAAAGAAACTTCATGGCACAGCACATCAATGAGGAATAAAGGAATTGATAAATGGAGTTGATAGTCAAGATATGGGTGTCATACATGATAAACAGAAATATTATGAAGGCTTTGGGCCTGATTTTGCTGCAGCAGGGCAGCTAATGGTCTCTGCCATTTTAATTAGCCATGGCCCTGCACCCTTCAGCTCAAATGCTTATTCCCACTAAGTTGCTGCAAGCTTATAATGGTGCAGTGAAGGAAACAGGGCATCAGGGACCTGAGTGAACAAGGCAACCAACAGGGAGATTAACCAATGAGATTTAAGGATTGGGAAATAAACACAGGAAAGACAGAAAAAGAGAGGGAATTAGAGTGGGTGAATTTAATGTCAAATCAGGAAAAGAAAGAGAAATATAGATAGGGTAAGAAAAGTTGGGTTAAGAAAGAAGATTTGAGACAGAAAGGAAAAGTAATTTAAAAAAACTCAAACAGCAACTTTTGGATATTCAAATCTGCACCTTGTCTGAAGTGCTGTATCATTTATACATAAAGAACAGTGAGCGCCAATAGCCTCATCTAATTTTGACAGCAAAATCTGTCCCAATGTCTGATGGGAAAATTATTCCTGTTTTGATATATACATTTCTTTCTTTTAAAAACAACACTTCACAGAATGTTATAGCTTGTTGTTTTTATTGTCATTATGGTCCACAGATATTTATTTTAGGTTCCTACAAATAAATACCATTTTCATCAAATGGCAAACATTGAGCTAAAGGCCACTTCTTTCCTCCTTTAAAAGATATATTTGTATTGACAAGATTGGAAATAGTGTTAAAAAAAACTTATAGACAGCGAAGGCAAGAGAATTATGTGAGAGAAAAAGGTACAGATGGAGAGATGGCAAAGAAGTAATAGATTAATAGATAGCAGATGATGCAAATATCATTAAAAGAATAGCAGGAATACAGAGAGACAGGACACCAGGCAGGGTGATAGAAACACATGGAATTGTACAGCAAAAAGAAATAGCAGGAACAGAAAGAAACATGTAAGCACAGCAAATTCTGGAATTATAGTGTTAAAAGCAAAGAAAATTTGGCCAGTACCAAGGCAGCCTGAGAACCAGATCACAGAAAGAGATACTGAAAGTGGGGAAAAAGAGATTTGGGAAGAGGGCAGGAAGGAAGTCATGGAAGACAAAGGGAAAAACAGAAACTAAGAGGAAGAAGTGCATAGTAAGAATGGAATTCAGTGAGAGAGAGAGCTGGACATACTTTTTGTAAGGTAATAATTTACAGATGTGCCAACACCTTTTTTGCTGGTTGGCTCCCAAATACTTTTCTAATGCTCGCACATACTCTCACACTGTGCTGTGATGCTATCAGTTATCACAACACTATGTTTCAGGATGCAGCAATAAACAGGTTTCATAGGTTACTGGCCACCAGTACTTGCCAAGTATGCCTTCTGTATGCAGGGGATGGGAATACAGATGTAGCAGTATGAACATAAGCATTTTATTTGCATAAGCCTCAAGGATTGAACCAAGTCAGAAATATTGCTTATAAACTGTAGATATGTTAGGAATAATTTTACAATTGCTGTCAGACCTGTTCTGTATTTCCAGCATTTTCTGTTTTTATTTCTACCTCCTATGGTTTTTGTTAGAAATGGGACAATTGTAACCTGGTCATTCAGGATGTCCTAAATTTTCCAACCTCTCCTCACACCTACAGTCGCTTATCCCTGATAACATCCTCAATACCCATTCTAAGGCCTTTACATCTTTACTTAAGCGTGGTCCCCAGAATTGTCCACAATATTGCAGTTGATTTTAAAGTTCTAGCACAGGTTTGTCCAACATATGGCCCATGGGCCAGAATCCAGCCCGCCAAAGGTTTCTATCCGGCCTGCCAAAGATGTGAAATTTCCGCTGGAAATTCACCATTGGCTTCTTCCAGTCAGCCAAAACCTTCTGTGACTGACAACGGTTGCAGCTGCTTTACTGACATGGCGGAGACTGTGCATTGTCCTCCTTGACCAAGATGGCAGCCCTCTTCAGTACCTGATGTTCTGGATCCTTTAGCAAGATGGCGGCACCTGGGCTGAGCTGCATATCTGCCAATGCTTCCCGTCCAAACTCCATTCCCAATGTAGCCTTCCCAGCCTTGAGCTTGGGCCCCAGGTCCAGCACTGGCTCTGCCTGCATTCGACCCTGGCCTGGGCCTTGGGCCCCAGGCTCTTCATCACCACCACCATCACCAAGGAGGAGCTGCCTGAGGAGATGGCAGAGCCCAGGCATAGGCTCTGGGGGCAGGTTGCTGGGGTAACCAGGCCCTGGGAGTGACTGCGGGGGAAGGGTGACACAGAAAGGAAGAGGGGGTCACGGGGTGGGGGAGGGGTGCGGAGAGTGAAACAAAAACACACAGAGACACAGAGAGACAAAGGCACACAGAGACACAGAGAAAGAGAGACACAGAGACAGAGAGAAAGACAGACAGACAGAATCAAACAGAGAGACAGACAGAGAGAGAGATGGAGAGAGAGAGACTGAGACACACACACACATAGAAAGAGACACAGAGGCAGAGACACACACACACAAGGGGCAGAAAGAGACAGAGAGGCAGAGAGAGACACACAGATGGAGAAAGACACAGAGCAAGTGTGACAGAGAGGGAGAGACAGAGGGAGAGAGAGAGAGGAAGAGAGAGGGGAAAAAAGAGACAGAGGAGAGAGCAATCAAGATCATTCCTGACAGATGGACATCTATCCAGAATACACTGCATTAATACATCAAGCATGCGGGCAGATATTGTCTACTTGTGCAAGCAAAAACAATGCCAGGTATCACACTAAATCAGTGTTCAACATAGTGACGAGAAAGTAAGTTAATAAATTAGTCTTCTCATTTGAAGCTTGTTCACAAAAATGCACATCCTTTGTGGTTTTGATTAATAGTAAAAGACAGTTCTAATATCTTTATCTTTCCAAAATCTGCTCACTGGCTCCCTATGTAGGACAAAAATTATAATGCGGTCCATCACGCAAAGAGGTTGGCCACCCCCGTTCTATTTATAAACCCAAGGAACCGATTTTCTTAAACCACTTTATCAACTTTCCCTGCCAACTTTAATGATTGTGTATATGGACACCAAGGTCTCTCTACACTTTTCAAAATCGTGGCATTTATCGTATACTGTCTTTCCACATAGTCCTCCCTAAGTGCATCACTTCACACTTCTCTGCAATGAATTCCATCTGCCATGCTTCTATTATTCTGTCTATGCTATCGTGAAATCTACAATTACCTTCATCAATATATAGTCACTTATGGCATAGAAGGAGGCCATTTAGCCCATCGAGTCCATGTCAACTCTCCACAGAGCAATCCAGGTTTAGTATCATTTGCAAACTTTATAATGTTGCTCCCTACACTTGAGCCTAGGTCATTTATAGATATTGAAAAAAGTAATGGACACTAAACTGATTCTTGGGAGCACCACTGCAAACCACTTCGAGTCTGAAAAGCATTACCATTCTCTTTTCCTGTCACTGAGCTAATTCTGTATCCATACCACTACATTCCCCTTAATTCCAGGGGCTTCGAGCTTCTTAACAAGTCTCCTTTGTGGCATTTTGTCAAAAGCCTTCCAAAAGTCGATATATACATCTACTACACTACATTGATCAACCTTCCCTTTTACCTCATCAAATAATTCAATCAAGTTACCCAGTCACACTTTGTCTTTAATAAGCCCATGCTGGCTATCCTGGATTAACCTATGCCTTTCCCAACAAAAGTTTATTTTGTCCGTGATAATGATTTCCAATAACTTTGCCACCACTTATTTAGGCTGACTGACCTGTAGTTTCTTGGTTTATCCCTCTCCTTTTTCTTAAACAGTGGCATTAAATTAGAAGACCTCCAGCACTACTCCTCTATCCAATGAGGTTTGAAAGACTGTGGCCAAAGCCTTTGCTATTTCTACTTTTCCTTCTTTCAGCATCCTAAGATGCATTCCAGCGGGACCAAATGACTTAACTACTTTCAGTACTGCTAATCTTTTTAGTATGTCTCCTCTCTCTGTTACTCTCCTGTCCATAACTTCCCTCCCCTGGGCCCTTATTCCACAGACACAATGGGGACAGAGTTTTGATGACAGAGGAAGAGAGAGAGATGTAACTGGAACAAATGACTCCATCGCAACATCAATCTTTCTATGCAGGAATTCCAAGATTTCTTGCATACATACTGCTTACAGGCTTAAAAAGTCTTTTTCCATAACTATCCCAATTAAAAGCTATGGGCTCCAATGCACTGCTTCTCAGTTGCTGCATCATTCAGCTAGTCTCAGAATAGAAATTCCCTCCACTGGCTGGATCAGCCTCAGTGGCAAAAATGTCAGTTCCAATAGATTTTAAATAACTTTCTAACTATTTTTGCAGTTAATTTTAATTTTTAATGTTGTTGTTGTCTGACCTTCTGCAGCAGTACTGTATTTGTCACCCCACTAAGGGGAACAGATCAGACTGATGCGTCTGCCTGAAAGCTGCAATAATTAACATAAACCTTGAAAAAACAACTCAACTGCAACAACATTTATCCTAGACTTCATTAAACCACAAAAATTCTATTCAATGTGGCTTGTGCCTAAAAATAAAACATCAACTTGTACAGTATCCCTAACCTAGGAAAACTTCCCAGGGTACCTCACAGACACATAATCAGTCAAAAAGGATGCTGGCACAAAGAAGAAGATATTAGGAGAGGTGAATAAAAGATTTGTTGAAGAATTGGGTTTTGAATAAAAGAAAGGAAGGAAAGGATTTGGATTTATATAGCACCCTTCATGACGTCACAAGGTCCCAAACAGCTACTCAGCCAGTTAAGTACTTGTGAAGTGGAGTCCCTGTGTGATGTAGGAAACATGGCAGTCAGCCAATTTGCACACAGCAAGGTCCAACAAACAGCAATTCCATAATGACTAGATAATCTGTTTTAGTGATGTTGGTTGAAGGATGAACCTTGACCAGGATGCTGGGTAGATCTCCCTCTCTCTTCTTCAAAACAGTGCCATGGGATCTTATACATTCACCTGAGCATGCAGACTGGGCCTCAGTTTAATATCTCATCCCAAAGACAGCACCTCCAATAGTACAGTGCTCCATCAGTAATGCACTGAAGCATCATCCTAGATTATGTGCTCAAGCCAACGGATTGGAGCTTTAACTTACAACTTTCCAACTCAGAGGTGAGACTGATACCACTGAGCCATAGGTGAGACTATAAGTAAGGCTGTAAAGAAGGAGAGGGAGGTGGACAAGCAGAAAGATTTTTGGAGGAAATGCCAAAGTATGTGGCCTAGATGACTGAAGGCATTGATGCCAAAGGTTAGCAAAGGGAGTGGGGTTTGCACAAGAGACTATCGTTGGAGTAATATAAGTTCTCAACATATTGTAGGACTACAGGAAGTTACAGAGTGAGAGTGGGGTGAGGCTCTGTAGGGATTTAAATACAAGAATGTGATTTTTACATTGGAGTTATTGGAGGACTGGGAGTCAATATATGTCAGAGAATTCAGGGGTGATGGTGAATGGGTTTGGTTGTGGGGTAGGGTATCGGCAACAGCATGTGGATAAACTGAAGTTTATGGAGGATGGGAGGCCGGCTAGATTGGCTGGAATTAACACCCTCACTATACTAATGCTTTGTCTTTCAGCACACCATTAACATACCATTTGCCTTTGCTCTATGACCTTCTGGTCAGTTATTCTCTGTGACTTGTCCTATCAACACCTTCTCTTTTGTTATCTCTTGCCCCACCCCCACTTTACTTGCTTAAAACCTATTACATTTCAAATATTTGCCAGTTCTGATGAACAGTCACTGACCTGAAACGTTAACTCTGCTTCTCTCTCCACAGATGCTGCAAGACCTGCTGAGTATTTCCAGCATTTCTTGTTTTTATTTCAGATTTACAGCATCTGCAGTATTTTGCTTTTATTACACTATATGTACTGTTTACCTACTACTAACTAGTGAATTCTCGCTCTCACCAAATTTCTGTTGCCACTCTGTTTAGCAGAACTCCCAGCTCTGTACTCACATAGCTCTGCACTGAACGTCACTGAAATTTCTCCTTTACATTTTCTGTTTGTGACAACAATACTACAGAGGATTCACGAGTGGCTATTTACTTCTACTATTTGTCACTGAATTCTAACACTTCATGAATGGAATTCAGATTAAACAATGTTAGCTATTAAAGCTTGAACAATAAAATTATTTAACATCTGGTTATCCCATTATTGAAAACCATACAGCATTATGACTGACCAGTGGCTCCATTCTTTTTTTAATTTATACATCTCGAGTTCAAGGACGTTGTACATGAATGGGCACTGTAAATGAGTCAATGAAAGCAATGCTGATATTTAAATTTACTTTACTGAAAGCACTGGATGAACCAATTAAATGGCTACATTCTCTGTTAGAACTAGAGATATTTTTGTGTTCTGGTGTATGACAGCAATATCATATAAACATCTGATTAGAGTAGTTTTAAATACTTTTGTGTATGTAATGTTGCAAATGCATTATTGTAACACAAAACCAGATTATCAGCTACATCAGATCAAACTTCAGGTCATACAGGGCCTGAGTTCTAGCATTTCTCTCAAAATGGAGGTGCCCTTGGAACTATGAATAAAATTTCAAAAATCAAGAGACCCAAAGTTGGTAGAGCCATTGGAGTGGAGGGCAAACTCCTCTGGGGGATCTGTTTCGGCCATGGGTGCGGCCTTTCGATCTCACGGCCCCGTCATTGGGGCGTGGAACCTCTGGCTCCAGTGGCACAAAGCTGTGGGGCTCCTCACTCAGCGGCGGTATGTTCCAACACCAGCAAGATCCCGGTGGAGTCGTCACCCTCTGCCCTATTAAACACAATTGATCATTATTGGCTACTCACCACAGCCGGGCAAGTAGCCGCTGCTGAGGTTCACCCGCCTCCGGCAAGATTGCGGTGAGGCAGGAACGCGTCGGGGTGCAAACCCAAATGCCTTTATCTCCGGGTCCCACCTTCAATCCCACCTTCAAACCCGCTTCCACAGGACTGGGAAGAATCAGCCCACCGAGTGCCAAGTGGCATTTCAAAATATCTTAATGCTTGACTTGAAAATTGAGGATTGTACATGAAAGAATAGACTGACAAGAACACCATGCTACATAACAGTACAGATCACACCAACATTTACAAGTTTCTTCCAATTACTTTCATTATTTGAGGATCAGGAGTATAAAAACACTTTGACCTTCGCATGTAGTCAATCCTTGCATAGATGATTAAAAAACAATTGAATATATAGGAATTAAATAAGTATATAAATGTGAGCAAAAGAAACTCCTTTATGTGTACAACTGAACTATTTTGTTAAAGGACTATTAGTGCTTGTTTATATTCTTGATGATATGATCCATAGCTATAATTAGCCTACGCTTAATTTCTAACAGCAATTAAAGCAGTATTTAGCATAATTTGAAAGTACCTGGATATTTGTAGTAACTCCAAAAATGGAATATGTTCCATTGTAATTTGAGCAAACATTGGGTTCGATTTTCATGAACTAATGCAACACAGCTTTAAATGGTTAAGAACTGGTGTGAACCTCAGCAGAATGGTAGACTACCAATACCTTTCAATACCCTGGGGTAAACTCATTGCATAATTTTCACGGAGCCAGGTGTAGACTTGGGCAGGTGCAGTGAACACACAGGTGGTGGTAGCAGGAAACTTCATCTGTCAAATTTAAGGACATGGGGACAATTAAAAGGGAATGTGGCATACGGTGACAAAAATTTTGAAAGCTTTTGGAAAAGCTCAAATCACAGTTCCATTTGCCAATAATGAAGGGGCAGGTAGCTAAGAAGTGGTAGAGAAAAATGAAACAAGAGAAAACAGGAATTTTAGCATGAGTATGTCAGCAAGTGTTGCAGCAGCCCAACATCCTGCCTCCTGTTTGATGGCTACTGAAGTGAAAGTGGTTGTGAGGACAATGTCCTCTGTGCCACTCCATGGCACCATACCCAAAAGGCAGCATTGCAGCATGCCTGCAAAAAGGTAAAGCCACGTTTCAGGTTGCAGCTGACCATTAATGTTATTGGATGTGATATCCCTATGCTACATGCTATTTTCAGGTGTCCTAACAGCAGATGGCATAATTCTGTACTTGGCTGCCTGATAATCCAGACCCTGTGAAGAGAGTTCTCCATAGTACGTCAGCAGATTGCAGATATGGTTGGCAGCAACTGTGGCCAAAGAGGCTGCGCTGTTTATCGCGCCAGCAAGTCTATCATGCAATCCCATTAAAAGGAAGATATACTGAATTGGGGTGTTTCCAAGGAAACAACCAACATTTTGGTTGACATACATTGATGATGCCTTTGGATCTTTTGAAACAGCTTCCTTTAGGATTAGGAGGTTTCACATACACTAATCATTTACCAAATCAATATTTATAGAATGGTTACAGCACAGAAGGAGGCCGTTTGGCCCATCATGTCTGTGCCGGCTCTGCATGAGCAACTCACCTACTCCCACTACCTCACCTTTTCCCCATATCCCTGCAAATTTTTCTCTTCACATAATTATCCACTTCTCTTTTGAAGGCCTCAATTGAATCTTCCTCCACCACTCTCTCAGGTAGTGCATTCCAGATCCTAACCACTCGTTGGGAAAAAAAAGTGTTCCTCATGTCGCAGCTGCTTCTTTTGCCAATTACCTTAAATCGGTTCTGGATCCTTCCGCCAATGGGAACAATTTTTCCCTATGTATTCTGTCCAGACCCCTCATGATTTTCAGCATCTCTTTCAAATCTGCTCTTAATCTTTTCTTCTCCAAAGAGAATGCCGTATTTTGGCTCCTAATTCGTATGTTCATAACAGCACCAGATTCTCCAACCTATCCATGTAACTGAAGCTCCTCATCCCTGGAACTATCCTTGTGAATCTTTTCTGAACCCTCTCCAATGCCTTCACATCCTTCCAAAAGTGTGGTGCCCAGAAGTGGAGACAGTGCTCCAGTTGAGGCCGAACCAGTGTTTCATACAGGTTCATCATAACCTTATTTGTGTACTCTATGCCCCTATTTATAAAGCCCAGGATCCTGTATGCTTTAATTAAGCACTTTCTCAACCTGCCCTGCAACTTTCAGTGATTTGTGCACATATACCCTAGGTCCCTCTGCTCCTGCACCCCTTTTAGAATTGTACCCTTTAATTTATAGTGCCTCTCCTCATTCTTCCTACCAAAATGAATGACTTCACACTTTTCTGCATTAAGTTTCTTCTATCACTGGTCCACCTATTCCACCAATGTGTCTATGTCCTCTTGAAGTTTATCACTATCCTCCTCACAGTTCACAAAAAGTTTTGTGTCATCCGCAAATTTTGGAAGTGTGTCCTGTACACCCAAGTTTAGTAATATAAATGAAGAAAAGCAGGGGTCTTAACACCAACTCTGGGAAACCCCACTAACTACCTTCCTCTAGTCCGAAAAACAATTGTTCACAACTACTCTCTGTTTCCTGTCACTCAGTCAGTTTTGTATCCATGCTGCTACTGTCCCTTTTATTCCATATGCTGTAACACTACTGACAAGCCTGTTATCAAATGCCTTTTGGAAGTCCATGTACACCACATCAACCGCATTACCCTCATTAACTCTTTCTGTTACCTCATGAAAAAACTCAAGCAAGTTAGTTAAATATGATTGTCCCTTAATAAATTTGTGCTGGCTTTCCTTAATTAACTCACATTTGTCCAAGTGATTATTAATTTTGACCCAATTTATGGTTTCTAAAAACTTTCCCACCACTGAGGTTAAACTCACTGACCTGTAATTGCTGGACTTGTCCTTACACCCATTATTGAACAAGGGTGTAACATCTGCAATTCTCTTGTCCTCTGACACCATCCCTGTATCTAAGGAGGATTGGACGATCATAGTCAGTGCCTCCGCAATTTCCACCCTAATGTCCCTTGGATACATCTCATCCGGTCCTGGTGACTTATCAACTTTAAGTAGAGCCAACCTTTCTAATACCTCCTTTTTATCAATTTTTAGTCCATCCAGTGTCTTCACTACCTCCTCTTTCACCATGACCTGGGGTAGCTATGTAAGGATGCGCACAGAGTGTCCATCATGGACTCTGACTTGGCTGGTACCCTTTCATTAGTTCTCTTCTTCCAATGTAAAGGAAAATAAGGAGATGTGTATAAATGGCAGTCGATCCAATATCGTCTACTTCACACTATCTCCAAAATTAGAATTACTCCCAGTGAATCCAGCTAACATCTATCACTGTGACCTGAAGTTCAGGTCAGGATTGCAGCCTGAATCCCTTAAGATTGAAGAGGGGAATTTTTTTTCTTGATGAATTTTAAGACAGTTCCCTTGGTATGGGGGCTGTAGAGACAAAAAGGTTTACTTCTGGATGGAAAGATGCCCAAAATACACCTCAGTCCATCAAAGCCAATAGAAATAGGGTGACACTAAAATAAAAGCAAAATATTGCAGAAGCTGGAAATCTGAAATAAAAACAAAAAGTGCTAGAAATACTCAGCAGGTCAGGCAAGATCTGTGGAGACAGAAGCAGAGTTAATGTTTCAGCTTTGTAACCTTTCATCAGAACTCATCACCCTACAAATAGGGTGACCTTTAGCTGGGGTCACTGGAGAAGGTAAAGATGCACCGCCTCACAGATCATTGGCCCTAATGTGATTTGTAACTGATGACTTCAGCTTCTATCAGTAGTCTGTTGGATTCAGTGGGCTAAACCACAGAAGATGAGTATGTCAATTTTCACTAAAAACAGCAGATGTGTGACTCCATCAGTTGCATGAAGTTTAACATCAATGAAATTTCACTTTGCCCAAATAATGGCTAAGTAAAGTTAACACTAACCAAGTATATAGTACACATCGTCTTTGCAAATTAATCTAATTACTCGGTTCAAAGTAAAAATGAAAAATAAAACTGTGTTTCATCCTAAAGGCAAAACATAATAAAGTATTCGCAGATAATATCAAGTTCTCTCTAGGAAATAGTTGTATTCCTAGTATTAGAAAGCAATAAAAATAGAAAGAGTGTAACTAATCTCAACATCAAGTACTGAGGCCAAGGGTAGTGTCATCAATCAGGATCAATGACTGAAGGAATGAAAAATGCCAAGGGAAATAAAAGATCAATGCATTAAAGGCAACACTAATGCTGGTACTGTGATCAAGGTCAACAGCACAACACCTAGTTCCTCAAGAATGATGAAGTACTGTTACCTCATATCATTTGTACACATCAGTTGCTATGATAGGCATCGAAGTGTGATGCTCACATAAAGTACAACGAGTGAAACTACAAGAACTCACCCTGAAGAGTTATAAAAATGGACTTTTCTTTTAAAAAGTGGACAATATGCTGAAAAATGGTTACATAAGGTTAAAAGACCTGACTTTGTATATTCAAACTAACTGGCAAAGAATACATTCAAAACAAAGAGGTGCCAATTACCCATCCTGAAACCATCAAGAGACATTTTGAATTGAATGGGTTTTTCTGAAACAAAGAAGGTGTGAAGTAGCTACATCCTGGGCTATTGTTAGTCACCCCAAGGAAGATCTATGTCTCCCAACAGAGGAGAGATGTGAGAAACTTTTAGCTTTAAAGGTAGCGATCTGAAGAGAGAGGGAGACCCAAGAAGAAGCTTCTGCAGCTACGAGTTGGGAGAAGATCCAACAAGCCAAGAAAGAAGGCGCCTTGCTGTAAATTCTACATTTTCAACTTATACAGCAGTGAATTGGAAGTGATTTCTGTCTTCAAACAGAATTTTCAACCAAGAGAGAAATTTACAAACACCTCAGGCCTACAAACAAAGAGAACATGACCACCGAGAGAATTCAAGAGGCTTACCGTGAACCCCAAAAACCTACTTCATTTAAAAACCACTTACTCTTTTTCCTCTCAACCTCTCTTCTTGTGTGTGAATGCATGCGTGTGAATGCATGATTGGATACAGTTGTGTCAATTTTGGGATAAAATTGAGGCCCAACCAGTCCCCATCCACCAACACCCTCCTCCGCATGGCTGAACTTGTTCTCACATTGAACAACTTCTCCTTCAACTCCATGCATTTCCTTCAAGTAAAAGATGTCGCTATGGGTACCCGCATGGGTCCTAGTTATGCCTGTCTTTTTGTGGGATATGTCGAGCATTCTTTGTTCCAGTCCTACTCAGCCCCCCTCCCCCAACTCTTTTTCCGGTACATTGATGACTGTATCGGTGCCATTTCCTGCTCCCGCCCCGAACTAGAAAACTTTATCAACTTTGCTTCCAATTTCCACCCTTCTCTCACCTTTACATGGTCCATCTCTGACACTTCCCTTCCCTTCCCCGACTTCTCTGTCTCCATCTCTGGGGATAGGTTGTCTACCAATATCCATTATAAGCCCACTGACTCCCACAGCTACCTCGACTACACTTCTTCACACCCTACCTCCTGTAAGGACTCCATTCCATTCTCCCAGTTTCTCCGTCTCCGACGCATCTGCTCTGATGATGCTACCTTCCATGACGGTGCTTCTGATATGACCTTTTTCCTCAACCGAGGATTTCCCCCCCCTGTGGTTGACAGGGCCCTCAACTGTGTCCGACCCATTCCCCGCACCTCTACCCTCACCCCTTCCCCTCCCTCCCAGAACCGTGACAGGGTTCCCCTTGTCCTCACTTTTCATCCCACCAGCCTCCATATCCAAAGGATCATCCTCCGCCATTTTCGCCACCTCCAGCGTGATGCCACTACCAGTCGCATCTTCCCCTCCCTTCCCCTGTCAGCATTCCGAAGGGATCATTCCCTCCGCGACACCCTGGTCCACTCCTCCATTACCCCCACCACCCCGTCCCCATCCCAGGGCACCTTCCCTTGCAATCGCAGGAGGTGTAATACCTGCCCATTTACCTCCTCTCTCCTCACTATCCCAGGCCCCAAACACTCCTTTCAGGTGAAGCAGTGATTTACTTGTACTTCTTTCAATGTAGTATACTGTATTCGCTGCTCACAGTGTGGTCTCCTCTACATTGGGGAGACCAAGCGCAGACTGGGTGACCGCTTTGCAGAACATCTCCGCTCAGTCCGCAAGCAGGACCCTGAGCTTCCGGTTGCTTGCCATTTCAACACTTCCCCCTGCTCTCATGCTCACATCTCTGTCCTGGGATTGCTGCAGTGTTCCAGTGAACATCAACGCAAGCTCGAGGAACAGCATCTCATCTACCGATTAGGCACACTACAGCCTGCCGGACTGAACATTGAGTTCAATAATTTCAGAGCATGACAGCCCCCCACTTTACTTTCATTTTTAGTAATTTTTAGTTATTTTTTCTTCCTTTTTTTTACATTCCTTTTTACATTTTTTACAATCTTTTTTTGCATTTATTTCATTTCATCTTAGTTTGTTCAGTTTGCTTACCCACTGTTTTTTTCAGGTTGTTTTTCTTCAGGTTTGCACTTGCTGCTGTTCAATATTCAGTATATTCACACCTAATCTGTACTAATGCTTTGTCTTTCAACACACCATTAACATATTGTTTGCCTTTGCTCCGTGACCTTTTGGTCAGCTATGTGGCCTGGTCCCATCTGCACCTTCTCCTTTGTTATCTCTTGCCCAACCCCCACCTCACTTGTTTATAATCTGTGACTTTTCTAATATTTGTCAGTTCTGAAGAAGGGTCACTGACCCGAAACGTTAACTCTGCTTCTCTTTCCACAGATGCTGCCAGACCTGCTGAGTGATTCCAGCATTTCTTGTTTTTGTTTGGGATAAGGTATGTTGCTAATAAATAATGAATCTTCTGTTTTAAACCTACAAGAAAGCCTGTCACTGTCTGTTTATTTGACAAATAAAACACAAAAGGGGTTAAAAATCCGAATTAAAAAAAACACTTGCTGCGGTCAGGTGGAACTCGAACAGTGGGAACCACCCACACCCCTCACCCTGGCTATAACAGTATACCTCAGGTGAAACTATACCTTTGGTTTCAAAACAAGGCACAGAATTATTTCTTCACCTATAATTGAACAATAAAATAAGGGTCGGTCAAGTGAAAGCAAATCCACCTGCAGGTTTTGTTAAAAAATATATTTTGCCTGTGCAAAAACAGCACGTTCTCTTCTCATCACTGCGGACCTATTAATGCTAATTTTTATCACGACATTGGATCTGCATCTGCAAAAAGAGATTCCAGCATTTTCCTGATGACTGATGTCAAGCTAACTGGCTGGAAATTTGTTGAATTTTAGTCCCTTATGTTTTTCCAACACTTTTTTTCTACTGATATTAATCACCTTAAGCTCCTCATTCTTATTAGCCCTTGCTTACCCACTATTTCTGGTGTGTAATTTATGTCTTCTACTGTGAAGATGGACACAAAATATTTGTTCAATGTCTCTGCCATTTCCTCATTCCCTACAATAATTTCTCTTGTCTCTGCCTCTAAAGGACCAATGTTTACTTTAGCTATTCTACTCTTTTTTTATATACTTGTAAAAGTTCTTACAATCTGTTTTTATATTCCTGGCTAGTTTACTCTCATATTCTATTTTTACTCTTTTAATCAAATTTTTGGTGGTCTTTTGCTGGTTTCTACAACACTCCCACTCCTCAGGCCTACTACTATTCTTGCCACATGACAAGCCTCTTCTTTTAATTTAATACTATCCTTAACTTCCTTACTAAGCCATGGATGGATCTTTCTTGCTGAGTTTTTGTTTTTTAATGGAATGTATTTTTGTTGAACATTTTGAATTGTTTCTTTAAATGGTTCCCACTAATACAGTTCAGATTATCAAATTGGGGAATTGGAAAGGATGTTTGAACTCCTAGGAAGTACAGTGAGTCAGAGGGACCTTGGTGTACTTGTCCATAGATCACTGAAGGCAGCAGCACAGGTAGATAAGGTGGTTAGGAAGGCATATGGGATACTTGCCTTTACTAGCCGAGGCATAGAATATAAGAGCAGGGAGGTTGTGATGGAATTATAAAAAACGCTAGTTAGACCACAGCTGGAGTATTGTGTACAGTTCTGGGCACCACACTAAAGGAGGGATGTGATTGCACTGGAGAGGGTGCAGAGGAGATTCACCAGGATGTTGCCTGGGCTGGAGCATTTCAGCTATGAAGAGAGACCGGATAGGCTAGGGTTGTTTTCCTTAGAGCAGAGAAGGCTGAGGGGAGACCTGAGGTGTACAAAATTATGGGGGGCATAGATAGGGTAGATAGGAAGAAACTTTTCCCTTAGCAGAGGTGTCAATAACCAGGGGTCATAGATTTAAGGTAAGGGGCAGGAGGTTTAGAGGGGATTTGAGGAAAAATATTTTCACCCAGAGGGTGGTTGGAATCTGGAACACACTGCCTGAAGGGGTGGTGGAGGAAGGAACCCTCACAATATTTAAGACGTATTTAGATGAGCACTTGAAACGCCATAGCATACAAGGCTACGGGCCAAGTGCTGGAGAATGGGATTAGAATAGATAGGCGCTTGATGGCCAGCACAGACACGATGGGCCGAAGGGCCTGTTTCTGTGCTGTATAACTCGATGACTCTATATATTTACAAGTTGTGATTGTGGCTTCTGCAACTGCAGTTCAGGAATACTTACATGCTTCATTCCTTTTCCACTACTTATAGTGCAAAATACTGGCAGGTTCACCACAGATGCATCAGCATCCAAAAAGAGAAAAGATAGGCTGCTATTTCAGGTACAGCCCCTTCTTCAAAACTGCTGACGGGTCGTCATCTGAAATGTTAATCAATAAATAGCGGAGGACCTACTGTGTATCTTCTGCTCCTTTATTTCAGATCTTCAGCATTTGTAGCTTTGCTTTCCCTTTCATTTCATTTCCTATGTAATACAATGTAAAATGTTGTCACTTGTACACTTTCTGCCTGTTAGGGATTACTACATGATTTCATCTTCGCAATTTGAAAATTAAATTGACCTATTTTGTAAGTTGGCTTGCAGGTATTTTTTGAATGTTGTCATGGTATGAAAGGATAGCACCACCACTAATTATATTTTAACACAGTTGTCATAGTTTTTACTTTTTCACAGTTTGTATTTACTCGTGGCAGAAAGACACTGAATTATGTATATACTGCATATAGTACATTTTGTATTGCAATGGGCATCATAATGAATGCTCTCCTGTCTTTGCCAAAAGTTGGTAAATACCAAACTCTCAGACAATGTGTTTTGGCTAAAACTAACAGTTTCATTTGCAGCTTGAATAACATACAGAAGCAGAAAGACACAACAATCACTGACTGCTATGATTAAAATAATAAAGATAGACAAGCACTGCTGATATCTTACTCAGAGCATGTTTCCTAAATAACTTGATAAGCAACAGGAGTCTTAGATGAAACAGTCTATCCTGGAACTTCAAAGTACAAAGTTATGTATGAATGATGCAAAGCCCCAACCAGCTGATGATTAGTAACTAAAGCTGTGATCCTGTGATGAAATATAGATATAATAGGCTTAATTTGGTGGAAGTTGGATATAATTAATACACTATACCTTTTAGAATTAAAGATTGAATAAATGGTCAGTTTTCAAGGCTCATTGAAAATCCCTTTATGGGCAAAGTTAAAAAACATGAACAGCCCTGTTACAATGGAATGTGCAGCATAAATGCCTTTTAAGGTAAATGAGAGAGGCTATACATGTTCCCTACTGATAACTATAATCCTAATTAGTTGATAATATTAATGATGTTGTCAGACTAACTTAAAGCGATGGTACGAGGTACCATCAAAGAACCATCACAGATGATCAATCACAAAGTGGAATGTTACCTACAAAAAAAAACAGTTGCCACATAAACCCAATTTAACCTAAAAAGGAAAAAAAAACTGTTACCGCACAAATTTAATTGAAAATCTTTTAAGTATAAAACACATTCACCGCGGTCACCTTTGTTTTTATAGAGGGTGATGATATTGGCATCGCGCATGTCCTGGGGTACTGCTCCCTCGTCCTAGCACAGGCAAAGCAGTTCATGTAGTGCTGAGAGTATAGCAGGCTTGGCACTCTTGATTATTTCAGGGGTAATGCTGTCCTTCCCAGGGGCTTTTCCGCTGGCTAGAGAATCAATGGCAACACTGAGTTCCGATTTGGTTGGCTGTACGTCCAGCTCATCCATGACTGGTAGAGGCTGGGCTGCATTGAGGGCAGTATCAGTGACAACATTCTCCCTGGAGTACAGTTCTAGGTAGTGCACAACCCAGCGGTCCATTTGTTTGCGTTGGTCAGTGATTATGTCCCCTGATTTAGATTTGAGGGGGGCGATCTTCTTGATGGTTGGCCCAAGAGCTGTCTTAATGCCATCATACATTCCTCTGATGTTTCCGGTGTCTGAGGCAAGCTGAATATGACTGCATAGGTGTTGCCAGTAGTCGTTTGCGCAGCGCCTGGCTGTTCTTTGTGCAGTGCTTCTGGCTGCTTTAAGTGCTGCGGATGTTAAATCGCTGGGGGCTTTCTTGTAGTTCAACAGTGCAATGCGCTTAGCGGCTATGACAGGTTCCAGCTCTTCATTATGAGATTGAAACCAGTCTGCATTTCTCTTCGCACTTTTGCCGTAGGTGGAATCTCCCTGCTCAGCATAGTGGGGAAAGTCTTTGCTCGAGTTGCTCTAAACAGGCTCCAGAAGCTGGCCGAGCGCGTCTACCCTGAGGCACAGTGTGGCTTTCGTGCAGAGAGATCGACCGTTGACATGCTGTTCTCCCTTCCTCAGATACAGGAGAAATGCCGTGAACAACAGATGCCCCTCTACATTGCTTTTATTGATCTCACCAAAGCCTTTGACCTCGTCAGCAGACGTGGTCTCTTCAGCCTACTAGAAAAGATTGGATGCCCACCGAAGCTACTAAGTATCATCACCTCATTCCATGACAATATGAAAGGCACAATTCAACATGGTGGCTCCTCATCAGACCCCTTTCCTATCCTGAGTGGCGTGAAACAGGGCTGTGTTCTCGCACCCACACTTTTTGGGATTTTCTTCTCCCTGCTGCTTTCACATGCGTTCAAGTCCTCTGAAGAAGGACTTTTCCTCCACACAAGATCAGGGGGCAGGTTGTTCAACCTTGCCCGTCTAAGAGCGAAGTCCAAAGTACGGAAAGTCCTCATCAGGGAACTCCTCTTTGCTGACGATGCTGCTTTAACATCTCACACTGAAGAGTGCCTGCAGAGTCTCATCGACAGGTTTGCGGCTGCCTGCAATGAATTTGGCCTAACCATCAGCCTCAAGAAAACGAACATCATGGGGCAGGATGTCAGAAATGCTCCATCCATCAATATTGGCGACCACACTCTGGAAGTGGTTCAAGAGTTCACCTACCTAGGCTCAACTATCACCAGTAACCTGTCTCTAGATGCAGAAATCAACAAGCACATGGGAAAGGCTTCCACTGCTATGTCCAGACTGGCCAAGAGAGTGTGGGGAAATGGCGCATTGACACGGAACACAAAAGTCCGAGTGTATCAAGCCTGTGTCCTCAGTACCTTGCTCTATGGCAGCGAGGCCTGGACAACGTATGTCAGCCAAGAGCGACGTCTCAACTGATTCCATCTTCGCTGCCTCCGGAGAATACTTGGCATCAGTTGGCAGGACCGCATCTCCAACACCGAAGTCCTCGAGGCGGCCAACATCCCCAGCTTATACACACTACTGAGTCAGAGGCGCTTGAGATGGCTTGGCCATGTGAGCCGCATGGAAGATGGCAGGATCCCTAAAGACACATTGTACAGCGAGCTTGCCACTGGTATCAGACCCACCGGCCGTCCATGTCTCCGCTTTAAAGACGTCTGCAAACGCGACATGAAATCCTGTGACATTGATCACAAGTCGTGGGAGTCAGTTGCCAGCGTTCGCCAGAGCTGGCGGGCAGCCATAAAGACGGGGCTGAAGTGTGGCGAGTCGAAGAGACTTAGCAGTTGGCAGGAAAAAAGACAGAGGTGAAAGGGGAGAGCCAACTGTGTAACAGCCCCGACAAACAAATTTCTCTGTAGCACCTGTGGAAGAGCCTGTCACTCTAGAATTGGCCTTTATAGCCACTCCAGGCGCTGCTTCACAAACCACTGACCACCTCCAGGCGCTTATCCATTGTCTCTCGAGATAAGGAGGCCAAAGAAGGAGGATACAAGTAAAAACACATTTATAAATTTAAGTCTTAATATTACGATAAAACACAACACACATTTTGACCAGATAAAAGCTCACAGCTTCATGAGAAGGGAATTCTCAGCAGATAATTAATTGGGAATAAGTAGCTAATGATATTACCATAATTGGGAGTAAGTAATGATATCACCATAGATGGATAACGAAAGCAGGAAAAACATGCACAAAAAGGTAACACCTACATTCCAAAAGATGAGTTAATAGATTAGAAACAGTATAAACATGAAAGTTTAGAATCAAGATATCAGTTGTATTGAAATTCTTCATCAATACTACTCATCCTATGGTAAGAACGGCTGACTGCATGACAAGAGAATTCTACTCTTCACTAAGACTGTTTTGTCTTGTTCGGCAGGAGGCTTGCTCGGGGCATTTAAGGTAACAGTTTACTTTTAATTTTGATAGATATTTTAAGATATTTTGCTGTAACATTGTCAAGGTTGAACCTTTGGGTTCTATTTTAGAAATAAGATTATGTTTTACATCTCTTGGTAATCTTTGATAGTGTAAGCATATTTATCCACTTAAAAGTATATTGCATGTTAAATTCTTTAATAAATATATAAAAGTTAATAAATTGTCTCATGTACCATTCTGTATACAACTACAAGAACCTCCTCTCTGTGTCTCTTCAAGTGGAGAGATACGTATTGAACAGAATTCCCAGACCCTTATAATATCTGGGATATTTATGACAGCCATAATTATGAAAAAAATAGGCTATCTGAAAGATGGTAATATTCTCTATGAGTTTTCTTTCTTTGAGGGAAAGCTAGTTCAATTCTTTGGACCCAAAATATGTGTCTATAAGAGTGTGTCTGGTTTGAACTTAGTTAAAGGAAATTCATGGAGATGTACTCCTGATTTGGTTTAGTCCCTGGAAGAGGTTAAAGTCATAAATCACTTCAATCTTTATATTATGAAGTTCCAGGATAGACTGTTTTATCCAAGAGCCCTGCTGCTTATCAGGTTTTGTAGGAAATATGCTCACTGTAAGCCTTTCAAGTTACAGCCATACCTTTGGGATATTCTTGTTTTGATATTACTGTCGTCCTGCAAACAAATGGTTTAGCAGTCAGAGTGATCTATATAAAACCTCAGTATGATCACAGTTGGAGTAAATTATACCGTTTAAGGCTCCACACAATACAAAGGATGTTGAGGCAATAGAAAGATACAGCTAAGATTCACTAGGATCCTATAAAGAAATACAAATGCAAAAAACAGACTTGAAATATTGGGGAGATTATGGGTGGATTGACAATATTTATAATTACAAAGGGATAGGACAGAGTACATAGGCACAGAGAGCAAATTTCAGATCTGCAGTGCCACTGGAGAAAGGTTCACACAAGCCAATTGCCCTCCTGGAGGTGTGTGCTGCACCACCTTCCGCTTCCTGTGTGGCTAGCATAGCGCAAGATCTCGAGAAGGGTGCTCGCATGACCATCCCATGTGGACATCAGAAGCTTCTGAACTCATCCTATCACGACATCACACAGCCCTACCAACTGATATGCCACTCAAATACAAAATTTAGAGCACACAGGTCTATTAGAGGAATTTGTTTGTCACTTACCAAAGATCAAGCATTCTGCTGCATGAGGGGTTCAGCATAAGTTCTGCTGTTAGGGCCAGGCACCCAACTTACAGATAAGGTAATTTTGAATATCTTCTGCTATTGCAAAACCTCTGGAATTACTCTGCAATGTTTTTGGAGGTGTGATGAGTTACTGGATTTTGTAGAGTATTGACAAGAAAATAAAACGAACATACGAATTAGGAGCAGGCCCCTTGAGCCTGCTCCGCCATTCAACAAGATCATGGCTGATCTGATTGTAACCTTAACTCCACATTTACGCCTACCCCCGATAACCTTTCACCCCCTTGCTTATCAAGAGTCTATCTACCTCTGCCTTAAAAATATTGTTTTTTTATTTGTTTGGGGCATGTGGGCATTGCTGGCTCGGCCAGCATTTATTGCCCATCCCTAATTGCCCTTGAGAAGGTGGTATTCAAAGACTCTGCTTCCACTGTCTTTTGTGGAAGAGAGTTCCAAAGCCTCACGACCCTCTGAGAGAAAAAATTTCCCCTCATCTCTGTCTTAAATGGGTGACCACCTATTTTTAAACAGTGACTCCTAGTTCTCAATTCTCTCACAAGAGGAAACATCCTTTCCACATCCATAATGTCAAGACCCCTCAGAATCTTAGATTCTTATATTCCCAAAGGAAGGAAGAAGATTTGGTGATCTGTCCACACATAGGCAACAACAGATGAGGAAGCTGCATTGGGGTCTCTGGTATGACAGGAATATGGAGCAGAGGCTGCAGAGAGGTCTGCATGATGCCCTCTGCCAACTTGGAGCTGGACTCCGCCATGCTCCTTGATAGTGCCAGGAGTCTGCCAGTCTATGCAACCAGCAGATAGGTGTGCATCCTCATCGGCACTCTCCTCTATGCCACCCCATTGAGGTCTTCATCTGTAGCCGAACTCATCTGTGACCTTGCCTTCCAGTGAGCTGGCACATGAACCATCCTTTACCCCTTGCCTGGCTGCAGCCCATGTGCCCAGTGGCTCACCATGTGCTGGTCCCAATTCTATACTGGCCTTTAAGGTACATGATGGGGCTTCTTTATCAGTGGTGTGCTGTTGCTTTTTTCTCCTCCTCCTCGGTGTGTGGAACCATAGTGCCACTCGTCCTGTCCACTTCCACTACTAAGGCCTCCAGTGCAGTATCTGTGACACTGGAGCCTTCTCTCTGCCCTGGTGTTCCACTTTCCTTATTTAGAATTGCCGCAGTAGTATTTGGCAGCCTCCTGTAATTCAGAACAGCTTCTCTTTAGAACGGACAGACTGTCTTTGAGAACAGAAGGCTGACTGTACCATGTGCTGCTCAGGCCCCTGCTAAGTGCTGAGGCAGCTAATAGCACATAACAGTAGCCTGCAGCACAGAGAGGCAGCCAGCAGCATAGTAAACACTTAGCCCTACCCTACAATCATGTAAATGAGGTGGCAAGACCAAATCTACATGTTGCCTATGTCCACCAGAACTGGCGTGGACATGCAGTGAATCGTGACTCTCGTCCCCAAATAATGGTGCAAAACAAGTATTAGCTCACAGACGTTTTCAGTGGTTGAGGTGTCTAGAATGAGAGGACAAAAATATAAAATTTAATGCAAGAGATTTGGAACAGAGACCAGGAGAAATTCTTTTACATAGAGGGTATTAAGGCTGTGGAATACACTACAGGGATTATTGACTGAAGCAGAATACTTAAGAATAGGTTAGATAGACAGTTTAAAAAAAGAGGGATAAAAAGATGTGGGAGAAGGTTGGGCATATAAGATTAGAACTGTTACTCATATGGAAGGTAAATGGACTGTTTGGGCTGTACGGTCTATTTTTGTGCTGTAATTTCAATGCCAAAGTAATTTCAATTTCAATTTCAATGTATTCTATGCCACTGAATTTATTAATCGACACACATTATCATTTTAAACAATCAGTGCAAGCTATCAGGCAACGTTTAATTTAATTAGTTTCTGAACATAGTTATTGACAGAAACAAAGAAAATTAATCCAGTACAGCCAACTTGTATTGTCATGATCTGACTGGGCAACCAATTACACACATTGGTTACCGCTGTCACAAAAACAATGTGGGTATCCAGGAGATATAGCTAGCAGATTATATAGAATATAATTATATAACTAATATTATATTTAATATAATGTAAAAATCTACCACTTTTTCCCAATAAACCTCTTTTTTTAATAAGTAAAAATCAGAATGGTTGCCATTACAGCCACAAGCAAACGCAAGCCTTCTGCACACATTGAGTTATGTAATGTTTTTCCTGAATTAGTCAGAATAAAAGGCATGCACACTACAGCAGCAATAGTCAACTTTGCTGATGTGTGCTCCTTAGGTTGTTGGTATCCTTCCATCTACGAGAGGTGATGGACACACAGCAAACAATTCATTTTGATGGGGTGTCTTCATATGGTGCATCTTTGCTGATGGCTGTGGAGGCCAATCCTTAAGATGCAGGTTCTGTCAAAAGTGTCACATATGAAGTTGCCAGATGATGCTTTGGATTGTTGCTTTTGGCGTTGGCGCCTGTTGGCAAGCTGCTGTAGCCACTGGTCATGGTGGTGGTGCACACCAGTCCACAAGAGTTGTCACTATTTCCCTCTTTTGTCAACTAGTGTGATAGTTGATGTTTATGGCCTTCATATCAAGCTTGCAAACATCCTTGAAACAGAGCTTTGAGCGCCACACTGGTCCTCTGACCCCAGCTACCTCACCATACAAACGGTCCTTGGGTATATGACCGTCTTCCATCCTGTGGACTGCCCAATCCACTGAAGCCGCCTGTGTTTGATTAGTGCTAACACACTTGGGAGCTCTGCCGTTGCGAGGTCTGCCACATTTGTGATTTTATCCTGCCAGGATATATCCATAATGTGCCGCAGACAGTGAACATGGAAACTATTGAGATTCCTTTCCTGGTAACTGTAAGTTGCCCATGTTTCACAGCCATACAGCAAGGTGCTGAGAGCACAGGCCTTATAAACCATCAGCTTGGTCCCAAGGATCAGTTTGGTGTTATCCCATGCGCGTTTTGTGAGTCGGCCAAAGGTGGTAGCTGCTTCCCTAAGCGTGTATTAAGCTCTGGAACAGGGACAGATTGTCTGTCACTGTGCACCCAAGATAGCAGAATTTGCTAATCACTTCCAGTGGTGTATTATTTAATGTGATCAGGGTCGGAGATATAACACCTTGTCTCATGACCACATCTTTCTTGATACTTATAGTCAGGGAGAACAAGCTACAGGCATGGGAGTTTTAGTAGCTGAGTTTCCATGTGGGCGACTAGCGCAGCATTATCAGCTCACTAAGTACATTTAAGTTAATTCAGGGAAGCCAGCACAGATTTGTAAAAGGCAGATCATGTTTGAGTAATCTAATTGAATTTTTTCATGAACTAACAGAGAAGGTTGATGAAGGGAATGCAGTGGATGTTGTTTATGTGGATTTTAAAAAATTGTTTGACCAAGTATCACATAAAAGGCTGGTTAATGAAGTTGAGGCTCATGGAATAGGAAAGTCAGAGTCAGCTTTGATAAAAAAAATTGGCTTAAGGACAGAAAACACTGAGCCATTGTAAATGGTTGTCTTTCATACTGGCTGATAGTAGACAGTGACGTTCCCCAAGAATCAGTGCTGGGATCACTGCTTTGTTTGACCTATATAAAATAGCTTGGAAATTGGAATACAGAGGAAAATCTCAAAATTTGCCAAAGATACCAAACTTGGAGGTGTGGCAAACAGTAAAGATGATACCAATTGAGTAGAACAGGACATAGATAGGCTAGCAGAAGTGGCAGATGGAAGTTAATCCCGGGAAATGTGAGGTGATACATTTTGGCAGAAAGGATAGGGAGAGGCAATACATACTTAATTGCACAGTTCTTAAGTGTATGCAGGGACAGAGGGACCTGGGAGTTCATGTGTATAGATATTTGAAATAAACTTGCAGGGCTATGGAGATAGAGCAGGGAAACTGAACTGATTTGATTGCTCTGCAGAGAGACTTGATGGGATAAATAGCCTCCTTCTGTGCCGTTATGATTCTATGTTAATATTCCCTTCTTCAAATAGGAAAAACCAAAGCATGGTGTTACCTAATTACTTTAAAAAAATCTAGTCTTTTCTCCAATTCTTTTCACTCTTAGCAGTCTGACACTTCACCAAGGATTAACAATTTAAAAAGTGCAGATTACAAGATGCCTGCAGTAATACAGACCACATAAGTCCATATATTAATCTATAAAATGTAGAAACCACAAATCCCCTATTGCATAATTTTCATATGAATCAAAGACCTTTAAGTTAAAACCAAAAACATTTTATGATCTGTGACATATTGAGCAATGTGTCTGTCTGGTGAGGAATGAGCCTGCTGTCTACAATACAAAATCATTGTTGTACAAGGCTTCAGAGATCATGAATGAAGAACTGAAAGCTGTTGAAGGAAAACGAGTCTAATCTTTTCCAAACCCTCTTACCAGATACATGTAACCTATTGTAGTCTGTTGGAACAAAGAAATTCAGAGCCACAAAGAACAGCACAGTAATAAGAAAAGTATTGTTCCTTGTGGTTTTGAGCCTGCAATTTGACTGGATACATGTAGCAGAAGAATTAGTTCGGAGATATTAAAAATACCATCAACACAAAAATTCTTGTTCTATTTGACATGACATTCATCTTTGAATTATTGTGAGGTTACAATGACAGAGTGTGGCCCAGACCTTGCAGTTTCTGGTGCACTGACCCATGCTGACTGTTCTTATATGTCCCTTCACAGGGGTAATGGAGTATATTTATCAGTCAGCAACTGAAGCTGAAACAAAATGCCTGGAGTTCAGTATTGCCGAAAAATTACTGCCGGAAACATTTTGTTTCAATCAACACTGCCTAAAGGAGTTTGTGAAAGGAATTTTTTTCAGCCCACTGGAGTCTGAAGATGATATCTGGCTCCCTATGACAGAGCAAATCTAATGGATAGGTAGTGATCGGGACATGATTAAATTGAGGAATTATCAAAGGCAGACTGTGGTGCATTTTACAAATGAAACATTTAGTACAGCATCCATACAAACATAGACTGGTTAATTCATTGAGTGTTAATTCATTCAATCACTGAAATGACATTATGAAATACTACATTTAAAGAATAAACTGGGGTCAGGATCATTATGGGTGGAGTTTTATTGGTCCCGCAGAAATGGGCTTGGAGGCAGGGAGTGGCTGGTAAAATGGCGGGGGCATGTGTTGAAGCGGAATCCCAACATCTTTCCACTGTCCGGCAAATTTCCTGAGCATGATTGGGAATGCGCAGGACAGCAGTGAGCAAGCAATTGAGACTGTTAATCAGCCAACTAACAGCAATTTTGGAGTTGTTTTTAAATTTTCCTTGGGGTGCATGGTTTCCACAGAATGATTGAAAAGTTGGAGGGCTTGCACAGTGTGAGACCTATGGAGGGCTCTTATTGGGAAGGTGTCTCCTAGGTCCACATCAGCTAATACAGACAGGAGCCGGGGGGGTGGGTGGGGGGAGGTTGAGAGGCTTTAAGCCTTGAGGGCTCCAATCCTCAATGAGTGGTATGCATTCAGAGTTGGACTCCTCCAGTAAGGAGAATGGAAGAGAGAGACAGGTTCAGCTACATGGTGCAGGGCTGCAATGGCCAGAGAAGCACCCGCTTCATGAGGATGCGGGGGGACGTGGACAAGGAGGGAACATAGGGCTACAAATGCATCCTAATGTTCAAATAAGGCACTACCCTGCTAAAAGGGTTTACAGACAAAGGCTCTGCTTCATAGAAATGTAGCAGCACCAGCATCTCCGAAGACTGCATATGTCCAGGCAGGTGATAGCAGATCTTTGTGAACTGCTGGAAGAGAAGTTGAGGCCAATGGGATGTGGTTGCCACCTATTGCTCGTGGAACTCAATTTTTATACCTCAGGCTCATTCCACGGATCTTCTGAAGACATCCTTGGGATCTCCCAATTAGCGGTCCATTGCTGCATCAAGAAGGTGATGGATGCCATGTACCAGAGGGCAGGGCAATACATCAGGCATCGCACTGATCAGGCCAGTCTGGCTGAGAGGGTGACAGGATTCGGGGCCATCACTGGATTCCCTCAGGTGTGGGAGGTAGTCGATTGTACGCACGTGGTCATAAAGCTCCTGCAGAGTAGCCAGGAGTCTTCGTGAACAGGACAGGATTCCACTTGCTGAATGTTCAACTAGTCTGCGCCCACTACAAAAGGATCCTGCAGGTGTGTGTACGTTTCCTGGGAAGCTACCACAGCTCGTACCTCCTGAGACAGTCCCAGGTGTCTTAGCTCTTCAGGTCACCTTAATTCCTTTGTGGCTGGATATTGGATGACAAACGGTGTAGGGTGCTCCTACATTGTGCTCTCCCAGTGCCTGCAGTTGATGTGGAGGCAGGCCACTGCCTTTTCTGCTGCAGTGCATCAAATTGCTGGATGGCCTCTGGCTGGCTGAGCCCTAGATGGTCCCGACATATTGGGTGCCATCTATATCTGTACAGGGGTCGCATCTGTCATTGGGTCTTTTTGCAGCGTTTGTGTCACCATCATAGGAGCCAAGGATTCACTGTCTGCTGTCAAGAAGTGCCTTGAAAAGAGCTCCCACAGGCTTCAGGCAGTTGCTCCTCCATCCTTTTAAAGCCCACCTGCCCTTTCCTGCTTACCTGGAATACCTGGCAATGGGTCCAGGCGTCTTGGGGCCATCTTGCCCACCCAGCGTTCAACACTGCTCAAGGATGAGCCCATATTGTGGAGGTCAGCAAGCACCTCCGACATCCACTAGGTGGTCTGCTGCATGTGGCTCTCCATGATGGTCGCCACTCTCTCAATGGAGGAGGTCATCCGCTCAGATACCAGAGACGTGGTGCCACTTATGACATGGATGGACTCCTCCGTCATATGTGCTTGGGAGCAAACAACCTCTGGGAATTCTAACAGATGGTTCACACATTTCACGCCGTTGCTCCAGCATTTGCTGCTTTGCTGATAACTGCCGAGGCTCGCCATCTGCAGGAAGCTTGAGTATCGCTCAGCCCTCTGATAGAGAGTGGCCACAGCTGTCACTGCCTCTATTACCTGCTTGTGCAAATCCATGCTGGCTCTCCAGCTAGTGCCATCCTTTCCAACTGCATGTCAATGCCCACTGACGTGACAGAAACTGTGCTGGTGCAGGATGCACTGGATGATTTGACGCTGTCTCCTTAGATGGCAGATTCTCCTCTGAAGTCTCATGTGGTCTCTTTTGTTCTGATAACAATAAGGAAAGTAGCACTGGTGCCACCAGAGGTGGTGATCACCACCAAAAGCAGTAGTATTGTCCTGCACCTCATCTGGTAGTTACAATATGAAAGAAAATATAATTGCTTGGAGTTCGAGGCAGAGGTGGCAATATTTATTGTATGTGCTGCGCTGATCCAGAGGGAAGTCCATAATACACTGTTGTCACTTACAACTTAATCTATATTTGTAGATCCAGTGTCATAGAAACTACGACTTCCTGCCATATCGAGAGCTACAGCCAGCTTCTCCTGATCTATTGCCGAAGTGGTCCTGTGATATAATTGCAGCATTCTAGTGTCAGATTTTCAGTCTGGAATATCTTCTTTTTTCTTTCTGTCCTGAAGATGTTGAGCTCTTGCTAAGGTACAGTGCCAGTTGCTTCCAGTATCTTGCCTAAGAAGTTATTATTGAAGCTTGAATCTCAACCATGAGTACTGAGCAGTACTGTAGCCAAACACAATCCTGTTCTGACTGATTTTCCTGTCTAAATCAGGGGATTCACCCCGACTGTACCACCCGAGGTCAATAAACCCATGACAGATTGGGAACTGAACCTGGAATGTTCCTCATCAACATGGCTTAGCTACTCACTAGATAATTTTGCTGAGCTTTTGGGAAAGCTCACCTGGGTCATTCTAACAGATTCACTTGGTATGTTTGTAGCTTCCGAGTAGTTGATCTTGTAAATATGAAAAAAGGTTGAGTGGGTTTTGTTGTTTATATTTCCTATTATCTTTAGGCCACTGGTGGGTGAACAAGAGGTTGAATACATTTTTGTTATTCGGTTTATCATCGTTGCAAGTGTAGAAACTGGTTTTCATTTCCTATTCCATTCTGTTACTCAAACAGCTTCAGTAAATACTCCAAGATAAGTTAATAATTGCTCAATGGGCTAGTCAAAGTTACTCCCTGCAGAACACACATAAGCATTTAAAACCACCCATTTGGGAAGTGAGGTGATGGTGCCTGTTTCTATCATTGGGACTAAGTGGGTTGGTTGCTTGTTGGCATTGACAAAATATGTTATTGCAATATGCTGAGTGTCAAAAAAATAACAGAACTGTAAAAGTAAACTAGCTCTATGACAAGTTACCAAAGTATATGCCTGTTGTTGCTGCTGACCATAATTTTTAGCTTTAACCCCAGTAGCAGGATTTTAAAATAGTAGACAAAATCTTAATGAGAGGAAAAAGTCCCTTTCTCTGAAAACTTGAAAAGCTTCAAAGTACCTTTGCTTTACAAGAAAATGGACTAACAATTATCGATAAAATCAATGTGATGTGATATGTTATCAGATTTACTATCACATTTGTCATAAGAACAAAATGTTTAACTGTCTTCTTTCTTTGGCCTCCTTGTCTCGAGAGACAATGGGTAAGCGCCTGGAGGTGGTCAGTGGTGTCGGGAGCAGCGCCTGGAGTGGCTATAAAGGCCAATTCTAGAGTGACAGGCTCTTCCACAGGTGCTGCAAAAAAATTAGTTTGTCGGGGCAATTACACAGTTGGCTCTCTCCTTGCGCCTCTGTCTTTTTTCCTGCCAACTGCTAAGTCTCTTCGACTCGCCACATTTTAGCTCCGCTTTTATGGCTGCCCGCCAGCTCTGATGAGCGCTGGCAACTGACTCCCACGACTTGTGATCAATGTCACAGGATTTCATGTCATGTTTGCAGACGTCTTTAAAGCGGAGACATGGACGGCCGATGGGTCTGATACCAGTGGCGAGCTCGCTGTACAATGTGTCTTTAGGGATCCTGCCATCTTCCATGCGGCTCACATGGCCAAGCTATCTCAAGCGCCGCTGACTCAGTAGTGTGTATAAGCTGGGGATGTTGGCCGCTTCGAGGACTTCTGTGTTGGAGATACGGTCCTGCCACCTGATGCCGAGGATTCTCCAGAGGCAGCGAAGATGGAATGAATTGAGACGTCGCTCTTGGCTGACATCCATTGTCCAGGCCTCGCTGCCATAGAGCAAGGTACTGAGGACACAGGCTTGATACACTCGGACTTTTGTGTTCCGTCAGGGCGCCATTTTCCCACACTCTCTTGGCCAGTCTGGACATAGCAGTAGAAGCCTTTCCCATGGGCTTGTTGATTTCTGCATCTAGAGACAGGTTACTAGTGATAGTTGAGCCTAGGTAGGTGAGCTAATGAACCACTTCCAGAGCGTGGTCACCAATATTGATGGATGGAGCATTTCTGACGTCCTGCCCCATGATGTTCGTTTTCTTGAGGCTGATGGTTAGGCCAAATTCATTGCAGGCAGCCGCAAACCTGTCGATGAGACTCTGCAGGCACTCTTCAGTGTGAGATGTTAAAGCAGCATCGTCAGCAAAGAGGAGTTCCCTGATGAGGACTTTCCGTACTTTGGACTTCGCTCTTAGACGGGCAAGGTTGAACAACCTGCCCCCTGATCTTGTGTGGAGGAAAATTCCTTCTTCAGAGGACTTGAACGCATATGAAAGCAGCAGGGAGAAGAAAATCCCAAAAAGTGTGGGTGCGAGAACACAGCCCTGTTTCACGCCACTCAGGATAGGAAAGGGGTCTGATGAGGAGCCACCATGTTGAATTGTGCCTTTCATATTGTCATGGAATGAGGTGATGATACTTAGTAGCTTCGGTGGACATCCAATCTTTTCTAGTAGTCTGAAGAGACCACGTCTGCTGACGAGGTCAAAGGCTTTGGTGAGATCAATGAAAGCAATGTAGAGGGGCATCTGTTGTTCGCGGCATTTCTCCTGCATCTGAGGAAGGGAGAACAGCATGTCAACGGTCGATCTCTCAGCACGAAAGCCACACTGTCCCTCAGGGTAGACGCGCTCGGCCAGCTTCTGGAGCCTGTTTAGAGCGACTCGAGCAAAGACTTTCCCCACTATGCTGAGCAGGGAGATTCCACGGTAGTTGTTGCAGTCACCGCGGTCACCTTTGTTTTTAAAGAGGGTGATGATATTGGCATCGCGCATGTCCTGGGGTACTGCTCCCTCGTCCCAGCACAGGCATAGCAGTTCATGTATTGCTGAGAGTATAGCAGGCTAGGCACTCTTGATTATTTCAGGGGTAATGCTGTCCTTCCCAGTGGCTTTTCCGCTGGCTAGAGAATCAATGGCAACACTGAGTTCCAATTTTGTTGGCTGTATGTCCAGCTCATCTATGACTGGTAAAGGCTGGGCTGCGTTTCGGGCAGTCTCAGTGACAACATTCTCCCTGAAGTACAGTTCTCGGCAGTGCTCAACCCAGCGATCCATTTGTTTGCGTTGGTCAGTGATTATGTCCCCTGATTTAGATTTGAGGGGGGCGATCTTCTTGATGGTTGGCCCAAGGGCTCTCTTAATGCCATTATACATTCCTCTGATGTTTCCGGTGTCTGAGGCCAGCTGGATATGACTGCATAGGTGTTGCCAGTAGTCGTTTGCACAGCGCCTGGCTGTTCTTTGTGCAGTGCTTCTGGCTACTTTAAGAGCTACGGATGTTAACTCGCTGGGGGCTTTCTTGTAGTTCAACAGTGCAATGCGCTTAGCGGCTATGACAGGTTCCAACTCTTCATTATGAGATTGAAACCAGTCTGCATTTCTCTTCGCACATTTGCCGTAGGTGGTCAAAGCTGACTCATAGATGGTGTCTCTGATGTGGGCCCACTTGGTCTCAGCATCCCCTGTGGGAGTGTTTTGAAGGGCTGTTACAAGTGAATTTAGAGATTTTTGTAACAGCTGTGGATGAGAAATTCTGCTCGTGTTGATGCGCCGGCGGCCCTTCTGCTTGGAATGATGCAACTTCTTTGGTCTGAGTCTAACCTTGCTGCACACCAGGGAGTGGTCGGTGTCGCAGTCCGCACTGTGGAAGCAGCGTGTGATTTGAACTCTGTTTAAAGAGGCTCACCTTGTGACAATGAGGTCCAGCTGGTGCCAACGACGTGATCTTGGGTGCCTCCATGAAACCTGGTGACAGGGCTTAGTGTGAAAGAACGAGCTGGTGATGCAGAGGTTATGATAGGTACACAACTCAAGCAGTCTCTGCCCGTTCTCATTCATCCTTCCAACGCCTTAGCGCCCAAGGCAGGAGGGCCATGAGTCATGGTCGGCCCCAACTGTAACTAATTGAATACAGAATAGATACTAGACATACCTGCAGTACAGAGTTATATGGGCTCTTTTACTTGTAGAGAATAATTCTATATTCAGACAGATTCTTACTGAGCTCCCTTTATGGGTTCTTTCACTACATTAAGCAATAAGTTGAGTTGAGTGGCTTTTATGGCTCCAAAAGTGGGCTAAACTGAGCTTGTTTATTTTGGCTGGGGTCACAGTAATGTGCAGTCCAATTGGCCTCATAATCCCTGGGTTGGGAATGGGAAGATTACAGTATCTCTGTGCATGTGATTACTATCGAGTGACAACCGCTGAAAAGATCAGTTTTAGCTTTGAGACTCCTTTGAGTCGACTAACCTGCTGACATTCATCATCAAAGCCAATACTTAGGAAAAATATGAAAATGTTGCCTCCTGTATCAGTCCCAAGCCTGAGGCACTTCACTCAGAAAACATACGAACATATGTACATACGAACATACAAATTAGGAGCAGGAGTAGGCCACTCGGCCCTTCGAGCCTACACCGCCATTCGATAAGTTCATGGCTGAACTGATTGCTCCATATTTCCACTTACCACCGATAACCTTCCATCCCCTTGCTTATCAAGAATCTATCTACCTCTGCCTTAAAAATATTCTGAGACTCTGCTTCTACCGCCTTTTGAAGAAGAGAATTCCAAAGACTCACGACCCTCTGAGAGAAAAAATGTCTCCTCATCTCTGTCTTAAATGGGCGACCCCATATTTTTAAACAGCAACCCCTAGTTCTCGATTCTCCCACAGGGGAAACATCCTTTCCACATCCACCCTGTCAAGACCCCTCAGGATCTTATGTGTTTCAATCAGGTCGCCTCTTACTCTTCTAAATTCCAGCAGATACAAGCCTAGCCTGTCCAACCTTCCCTCAGAAGACAGCCTGCCTATTCCAGGTATTAGTCCAGTAAACCTTCTCTGTACTGCCTCCAATGCATTTACATCCTTCCTTAAATAAGGAGACCAATACTGTACACAGTACTCCAGATGTGGTCTCTCCAATGCCTTGTATAGCTGAAGCCTAACCTCCCTACTTTTGTATTCAATTCCCCTCACGATAAACGGTAACATTCTATTAGCTTTCCTAATTACGTGCTGTACCTGCAAACGAGACTTTTGCGATTCATGCACTCGGACACCCAGGTCCCTCTGCCTCTCAGAGCTCTGCAATCTTTCACCATTTCTTTTTCATTCTTCCTGCCAAAGTAAACAACTTCCCACTTTCCCACATTATACTCCATTTGCCAGGTCTTTGCCCACTCACTTAACCTATCTAAATCCCTTTGTAGCCTCCTTATGTCCTCTTCACAAGTTACTTTCCTACCTATCTTTGTGTCATCAGCAAATTTAGCAACCATACCTTCGGTCCCTTCATCTAAGTCATTTATATAAATTGTAAAAAGTTGAGGCCCCAGCACAGATCCCTGTGGCACACCACTTGTTTCATCTTGCCAACCAGAGAATGACCAATTTATGCCAACTCTCTGTTTCCTGTTAGCTAACCAATCTACTATCCATGCCAATATGTCACCCCCTACATCATGAGCTTTTATTTTCTGCAATACCTTTGATGTGGCACCTTATCAAATGCCTTATGGAAATCTAAGTACAATACATCCACCGGTTCCCCTTTATCCACAGCACATGTAACTCCCTCAAAGAACTCCAATAAATTGGTTACACATGATTTCCCTTTCACAAAACCATGTTGACTCTGTCTGATTACCTTGAATTTTTCTAAGTGCCCTGCTATAATGTCTTTAATAATAGCTTCTAACTTTTTCCAAAGACAGATGTTAAGCTAACTGGCCTGTAGTTTCCAGCTTTCCATCTCCCTCCCTTTTTGAATAAAGGAGCTACTTTCCCCATTTTCCAATCTAACAGAACCTTCCCCGAATCTAGGGGATTTTGGAAAATTAAAATTAATGCATCAGCTATCTCACTAGCCACTTCTTTTAACACCCTAGGATGAAGTCCATCAGGACCCGTGGACCTGTCAACCCACAGCTCCAACAACTTGCTCAGTACCACTTCCCATGTGATTATAATTTCTTGAGTTCCTCCCTCCCTTCCATTTCCTGACTTACAGCTTATAAAGAAATAAAATAAAATGGTGGGGGGGTGGGGGGGTAAAACACAGAAGGAAAAGCAGTTAAAAAAAGAAATAAGCTTATAGAATAGCAACAAATTAATTTGGTAGTGTCCCTTCAGTGATTACAGGTGAAAGGCCACATACTGGGCTTGTTATCAGTGGTACCTCAGGAACACATTCTTGAAATACTGCATTAGGTAGGTTTGTTATCATCCACCACTCAGTGCACAAAATCATTTCATGAACAGCGACCAGCTTATAATTCCTGGTGCCATGAATAAAGCTGTTCAGCTTTTCTAGTCATAAATCTGACATTACTGTCGAATTGTGTATTTCTTCATGACATCTGTATTGCAACTATTTGCATTTTCAGCATTGTGCAACTCTATTGCAATACACTAGCCTGTGGCACACCTCCCACATGAGTGATATGTATGCAGAGCCACACCAAAGAGGATAATGCACAGAATGAACGTTCTTCCTCTGCTGAACACCATCACTTAAAGACCCAAATTTCAAATAGGTAACAGAAAACAAAAAATCTTGGGAGCTAAATTTGATAGTACCTGAAAATGGCACAGGGATCATAATGCAGGATTAACCCATGCCCATTGCTTCCGATGCAGGCAGCATGTAAACTTTGTGCTGCTTGGTAATTAACATGGTTGCAGCATGCAACCAACTCTTAACATGCTGTTGAGTGGCTGCATGCTTCAGCAGGGGTCCAAACTCGTAAGAGGCTAGCCTCAGTTAAAATTAGCCTGCACTACTTAGAGGGAGATGCATTGTGGTTGGAGCAGGTGCTGGGAGTCATTCTACAATTGATTCTGACCTGGGGAAGACATAGGATGGCAGAGGTATGAGGTAATAGTATAGCTGAGGGATAAAAGAAGCATGATATAACATGGCATTAGAAGGACCAAGGCTGATCCTACCATTGAGCTCAGCAACTGTAAAACTAGGTCTCCCAAAGCCTTCACATCATCCCATGTGTTGTCTTTGAGTATAATTTTCTCTAATGAGTTTAATAGTGAAAGGTTCTGCATCTAGAACTCTTATTCCTGGCATAGAATCAACGGCTCTGAGCTAATTTCTGGAGCAGCATTACAACAAATGATACCCTTTCTAACTGCACAGCTGGACATTGGGATTTGACAGTTTGAGGTCGGGTTGAGGGTAAATGTTTGAAGGAGGGGCTGCATAAACAGCAGCTGCAAAAGGCAACAGCAGGGAAGGGGCATGTAGCATTGGGCCACAGACTCGATTTTATAAGATTCACAGTGGTTGACCTTCTGGACAAAGCTTTACAGAGCCAGATATTTTAGAGGCGGTGCTGGGTATCTCAGTGATTACATATATAATAGCAATACTTCACTTGGACACCAAGTTGGGAGGATTCAATCAGAGGTAAGTAAGGTGGTAGGTAAGTATAATCATTATGAAAAAGTGTGACAAGAAAGTTTATGAAAGCCTTGACTTGCATTTATGTAATGGCTTTCAGGACAGCAGAATGGCCAAAAGAACTGCATAACCAATAAAGTACTTTTGAAGTGTAGTCACTATTGTAATACAAGGAACTCGTCAGCCAATTTGCAAACATCGAGCTCCCATAAACGGAAATGAGATAATGACCCGATAATCTGTTTTGCGAGATGTTGGTTGAGGAATATATATTGACCAGGACACTGGGAAAACTCTCTTGCTCTTCTTTGAATGGTGCCATGGGATCTTTTATGTCCACTTGAGAAGTTGGTTTAAATGCTGTGGCTACAAGAGCAGGTCAGAGGCTAGGAATCCTGCGGCGAGTAACTCATCTCCTGATTCCCCAAAGCCTGTCCATCATCTACAAGGCACAAGTCAGGAGTGTGATGGAATATTCTCCACTTGCCTGGATGGGTGCAGCTCCAACAACACTCAAGAAACTCAATACCATCCAGGACAAAACAGCCTGCTTGATTGTTTGTGAATGGGGTGCCATTCACTCCCTCCACCACCAACGCACAGTGGCAGCAGTGTGTACCATCTGCAAGATGCACTGCAACAATGCACCATAGGCCCTTAGACAGTACCTTCCAAACCCGTGACCTCTACCACCTAGAAGGACAAGGGCAGCAGATGCATGGGACACCACCACCTGCCAGTTCCCCTCCAAGCCAAACAATCCTGACTTGGAACTAGGGCGGCACAGTGGCGCAGTGGTTAGCACCGCAGCCTCACAGCTCCAGGGACCCGGGTTCGATTCCGGGTACTGCCTGTGTGGAGTTTGCAAGTTCTCCCTGTGTCTGCGTGGGTTTTCTCCGGGTGCTCCGGTTTCCTCCCACAAGCCAAAAGACTTGCAGGTTGATAGGTAAATTGGCCATTATAAATTGTCACTAGTATAGGTAGGTGGTAGGGAAATATAGGGACAGGTGGGGATGTTTGGTAGGAATATGGGATTAGTGAAGGATTAGTATAAATGGGTGGTTGATGTTCGGCACAGACTCGGTGGGCCGAAGGGCCTGTTCAGTGCTGTATCTCTAATCTATATCACTGTTCCTTCACTGTCGCTTGGTCAAAATCCTGGAACTCCCTTCCGAGCAGCACTGTAGGTCTACCTACCCAATATGGACTGCAGTGGTTCAAGAAGGCAGCTCACCACCACCTTTTCAAGGGCAATTAGGATGGGCAATAAATGCTGGCCTAGCCAGCGACGCCCACATCCCAGGAACGAATAAAAAAAAAATCTTGAAAGACAGCACCTCCAACAGTGTAGCACTCCCTCCGTATCGTACTGGAATGTCACTAGATTATGTGCTCAACTCACTGGAGTTGAACCTGAACACACAGCCTTCTGACTAGAGTGCTACCTCTAAGCCAAGGCTAACACCTTGAGGAAGTAAGAGTTATATTTATAGGAAGCGTGTAATATATGTGAGTTGTTTTTATACATATTATAACTTGAGGTGATATATTTTGATGGCTAATAAAGCAGAAATGGGCCTGAGGCATGATCAAAGCCTGAACCTTCAATTCCAAAGAAAAAAGTCCTAGATTGTAAAATGATGCAGTATATCCTGTGGCCTGATAATAAAGTTGGAGAGCTCATCCTGTTGGCCAAATTCCCAAAGTAAAACTCGTCTTCATCTATCTTAACAAATCATGTAGGAACATATTCAAGCATCATTCATGTTTGACCTTGCTGTGCCATTAATGATTTCCATGAATCTTTGTAGTTACTCAGTGAATAATATTGTCCTTCCATGAAGAAAGTGCTGTCTTCCTTGCTATCTGTAATCCCAAGAGGTGCAGCCCATGCACTATATCAGGACAAAAATTTCCAATGCATGTTTATGAAGCAGTATATTGTGAGAGTAAACATTAAGTTGACATCCATCTTTCCCCAGAATAGTCTCACTGAAGGATCCAGTTCCAGGAGGATGGTCTCTGAATTATCATATCACCAGCATACTGAATGAAACTGGGTTGCTATCCGAGGCTGATAGCTGAGGGTCTTTAGCACATTTTTATATAAAGTAATCTTTGATGTTAAATGTGGTGCATCTCAAGTTGCCAACCAATGAGAGCAATTAGACCTCTTCAGGAGTAGCACCAGGCATACCTAAAAATGAGGTGCCAGTCTGCTGAAGCTACAACACAGGACTACATACATATTAAACAGTGGAAGCAGCTTGCTTTTGACTGAGCTAAGTGATCCCACAGCCAATAGATCAGATCAAAGTTCTGCAGTCCTGCCACATCCAGTTATGAATGGTGATGAACAATCAAACAACTAACCAGAGGATGAGGCTGCAACAACTTTCCCATCCCCAATGATGGGGTGCCCAGCACATCAATGCAAAAGACAAGGCTGAAGCATTTGCGACCATCTGCAGCCAGAAGGGCTGGGTGGATGATCCATCTCGGCCTCCTCCTAAGGTCCCTAGCATCATAGGTGCCATTCTTCAGCCAATGCAATTCATTTCACATGATATCAAGAAACGGTTGATGGCACTGGATCCAGAAAAGACTATGGGCCCTGGCAACATCCCAGCAGGAGTACTGAAGACTTGTGCTCCAGACCCAGCTGTGCTCCTAGCCAAGATGTTTCAGTATAGCTACAACACTGGCATCTACCCAACAATGTGTCCACAAAAAGCAGGACAAATCCAGTGTGGCCAATTACCACCCCATCAGTCTACCCTCAATCATCAGCAAAGTGATGGAAGGTGTTATCGACAGTGCTATCAACTGGCACTTACACATCAATAACCTGCTTACCGATGCTCAGTTCGGTTTCCACCAGGGCCGCTCAGCTCCTGACTTCAATACAGCCTTGGTCCAAACATGGACAAAAGAGCTGAATTCAAGAGGTGAGGTGAGAGGCACTGCCCTTGGCATCAAGGCAGCATTTGGCCGAGTGTGGTATCAAGGAGCCATTGCAAAATTGAAGTCAACGACTCTCTCACGCCTAGAACAAAGGAAGATAGTTGTGGTTATTGAAGGCCAATCATCTCAGTCCCAGAACATCACTGCATGAGTTCCTCAGGGCTGTGTCTTAGGCCCAACCATCTTCAGCAACTTCATCAGTGACTGTCCCTCCATCATAAGGTCAGAAGTGGGGATGTTTGCTGATTATAGCACAGTGTTCAGTACCATTCGCGATTCCTCAGATACTGAAGCAGTCCGTGTCCACATGCAGCAAGACCTGGAGAATATTCAGGCTTCGGCTGATAAGTGGCAAGTAACATTCACCCCACACAGGTGCCAGGCAATGACTATATCCAATAAGAGAGAATCTAACCATCTCCCCATGACATTCAATGGCACTACCATTGCTGAATCCCCTACCATCAACATCCTGAGGGTTACCATTGACCAGAAACTTAACTGGAGTTGCCATATAAGTAATGTGGCTACAAGAGCAGGTCAGCAGGTCAACTCACCTCCTGACTCCCCAAATCCTGTCCACCAACTACAAGGCTCAAGTCAGGCGTGCGATGGAATACTCTCCACTTGCCTGGATGAGTGCAGCTCCAACAGCACTCAAGAAGCTCGACACCATCCAGGACAAAGCAGCCACTTGATCATCACCCCATCTACCACCTTAAACATTTACTCCTTCTACCACCAGTGCACAGTGTGTACCATATACAAGATGCACTACAGCAATTCACTAAGTCTCCTTCAACAGCAACATCCAAACCCGTGATCTCTACCACCTAGAAGGGTTTGGGAACACCACCCTCCAAGCTGCCCTCCAAACCACACACCATCCTGACTTGGCATTATATTGTCATTTCTTCACTGTTGCTGGATCAAAAACCTGAAACTCCCTTCCTAACAGCATTGTGGTGTACCTACACCAAATGGACAGCAGTGGTTCAAGAAGGCAGCTCACCACCACCTTCTCGAGGGCAATTAAGGTCAGGCAACAAATGCTGACCTTACCAGTGATGTTCACTCCCCATGAATGAATATAAAACAAATACACTCCCCCTTTTCTGAGATATAGGCGAGTCTTAGGATGCAGTGATTTGAGTGGGTGACCTGCATATTATGAACCACATAGATGTTTGACCAGATTGTGTTAACCACAGCGCTGGCCATGTGCAATATTTAGTTGGCATGTTTGTACTTGGTGAGCTCTTGGGACAGTCGCATTTCATCGATTCCATACGATGGTGATTGATTGGAACTTACGTACTCTGCTTTGTAATGGAAAATTTATACTGTCTGTTTCCTTTAATACTGCCAAAGAGAACAACATTCATAAAAAGAAACCTTTAAATGTTGGGAAAGTTACAAAATGGTTGACAGGACAAAATAATAATAGGTGTACTGAGATGGGCAAAGAGTTTGTAATCAAATTGCATGAGTTGTTCTGGTTGATAGGTAACATGAGAGCTTTCTTCTGTCCTCATCATGGGACAGCTAACAAAGAATTTCTGAAAATAATATTTTCAACAGATTTTAGATCAACTTAGATGTAATGAAAGTTTTGAAAGACTGTCATGCTAGAATTGATGAACTTTATATAAGTAAAATGGTACAAATCCCAGTGTGATACATAATTCATGAAAGTTCCCAACAATCCAAGCCTTAGCCACATAGTGGAGGCTGCTCCCCCATTCAATAGGATTAATGGAGTTCCGCAATCTATCAATAGTTCAACAGGCCATTCTATTTCATAATGTTCATGCTATTTTCTTGTCTAATCTTTTAATATAATTCACATATGTACAGATTTCATAGAATCACATATAATTTACAGCAGAGAAACAGGCCATTTGTTCTATGCCAGTGTTTATGTTCTACATGAGCCTGCCCCTACTCAATTTACTTTATCTCACCCTATCAACATATTGTTCTATTCCTTTCCCTCTCATATACTTATCTAGCTTCCCCTCAAGTGCACATATGGTTTTCAGCTCAACCACTCCATGCGGTAGCAAGTTCTATAATCTCACTGGTCAGGAACATGTGGGTTAAAATGGAGGCCATGTGAAAGTTGAGGTTCTCCTGCTCCCAACATTTTAACTCCTGGGTTTTTGGTATCATGGAGGACACCTGCCACAGGCAGACAGAGACTTATTAAGTATTCAAATGTAGGTATCTGATAACGCCATTCGAACCCAATGCCAACTTAACACAGAGTTGTGCGAATTGTGCACAGTCTTTACGCAGACAGCAGATGTTGGCAGCAAACAGCATCAGGTCAGAAGAGATCCAGATAAGTATTAACATGTGAAGAGATTACTGACAACACGGACAACACACACCCTTGTTGACATCACAATAACTATTGTCACCTGTGAGTTAGGATTAGAGGTCAGAGTTTGGAGGTTAAGGGCTCGAGGTTCGGGTTAGAAACCGCCATTGATAACATCGTTGTGACTAGAGACGCCCATGAACTTTTGTAATTTTTAAAAGCTCTCATGTGGCCCAGGATGAGCAGGATCTCCACGCCTGCTTCAGGCGGGAGTCAGCATCAGGAAATTTAAATGAAACCTGGGATCCAAAATCTCCCTTTGAATTGGGGCTTTCATATTTGATTGTGAAGGTCATGTTAAATATAAACTGATGTAATGTGCTTTTACGTTAGAAATGTAAAGCTGATAAAGGCTGTGCAGCTCCCTTATTGTTAGCCACACTTATAAACATAAAACACAACTCGCTTCATTCCACCAAAAGAGAACTCCTTTCTCTGAATCATGTAAACTGATGTCAAATTTGACAGCTATGCTCCAGGTTGGCATCTGCTGGCGAACTGTGCTGGGTGGGAATGTAAATGAGGAATGCAGTACTGGGAGACTGATCCTCCACATTGTATAAAAGAACCTTAACAGTGACTGCACTTCAAAAGTAATTTTCATTGGATGGGAAGCACTTTGAGCAATCCTGTGTATTTGATAAGATGTTATATGAATGCAAGTTGTTTCTTTCATAACACTGGCATTGAGTTGGTAAATTGCCTTTTGAACTGAATAGGATCAGATTTCATACAGGCAAATTGATGTAAGCAATACTAATCAGAGCTTTGAAGGACCATTGTCACTATGCAAAGTTCCCTTGAAAACAGTTCACATTTGTGCAGAGGTGATTATGCAATGATAATGCAAATGGAGACTCAGTGCGATGTAGCCAAATGCAGCTGCTCCTACAATTTGATTTATATATTTTTTTTAAAAACAAAAATGCATTGTTAATGTTCTTATGCAGCAAACATAACGATCAGTGTGGTTTTTGCTACGTATAAACACTAAAGTCATCGCAAAAGGAAATGTCTCCAAGAGTCTGTTGGGGGGGGGGGGGGGGGGTGGGGGTGCGGGGGTGGGGGGGGTGAGGGGTGGCCACTGCTTGGGGCAAGTGCGAAGAATAGCCTGCCTGCAGCCTCTGCTGCTGAGCCCACTGATGTTTGTCGGGGAGGCCACAAGTATTGAGCGTTGAGGCGTTGGGAGTATACCTCAATAAAGAGGCTGAAACACTTTGTGAAGGTTGCCAGGCCAGGAGATGTCTGACGCCTGTTCCGTCTCCCTCCCTAGAAAGGGGAAAAGGCTACCCCCAGCAGTGCTGTATTACCCTGTCACAAATCACTAAAAAGAGAGAAGCAGATTAATAAGGCCATAAAAAAAAGGAAACCAAGCACTGGGATTCATTTCTCAAGGGATAAAATTGAACAGCAGAGAGGTTATGTTAAAATTGTATGGAATCTTGGTTAGAGAACATTTAAAATACTGTACACAGTTCTAGTCTCCATATTATAAAAAGGACATTGAGGCACTGGAGATGCACAAAAAAAGATGTGCAAGGATGAAAGATAATTGATAGAATCTCCAGAACATCTGTTTAAAATTTCAACCTACAGCATTCATTTTTGATCGTCTGCTTTTCATGGCATGATATTTCCATGGAGTATAAATGGTCAGCTGTTAAACAAATTTGCCTCATTCTGGCTTCGATTCCACACAGTACATGGTCTCAGAGATCCATATCAGCATTTTAAAGTGTGTGTTGTTTTTGTGATTACAATTCTCATTTTACAGATTGTAACTCACTCACATTTAGAATACAAATGCACAGTATTGCTTTTCACAATTTGGGGAATTACAAGGCACGGCTGTACCTCATTTAGAAATGGGGAATCTGTAATTTCCAGGTTGAGGCTAGTCGGGAACTAACGTAATGAAAAAGACTATTTAACCCAGGCTGAAAAATAGTCAAATGACACACAGCTTCCCTTGTTACAATCACCTTATTAGATTTTTTTTTCAACCTTATGTGAAATGCTGGCAAGCTTCAAAGTTAGACGTGGGAATCAAATAAAGATGATGTGTAGCTAAAAGAATCAAGATATTAAACATGCTGAGTTTGAACTTCTGCAAGCCCACAATGGTGGAGAATTTTAGGTGGGAGGATTTCCATCCAGCCCTGGCCAATGTCTTGGGATTGGGGTCAATTACAAATTGATGGCTGGGGCATTTATCAGTACGGTTGGGGCAGCCGTCTCAACCGGGGAGGGCAATTGCTGTGGTTTCTAACGGTAATATAGATTAAAAGATGCAAAAACACCTGCAAATTAAGATTTTAAAGATTCAAAAGTTGTCAATTTGTACAATGCAATTGTGTGCTCTGCATCCCTTCCAACTAGCATTGCTAAGAGGGAAATATGACATATCATGTCATCCACCTCCCAGTATAAAATGCCTTATCGCGTTTGTGAGGAGGTGTTACATGCCCAATGTCATTTCTGATGAAAAATACTGTCAGGTGTCGGGGAGCTGGTGGAACAGTTCCCCTACCTTATTTTCCTCAAAGGCTACGCTGCTTTATATCTCTGGTCCACCATGGAGCCTCGCCGCCGCTGGGAAGATCAGGCCCAGCAATCCTGGCATCGGGCTCCGTGGCGGGGCCGCTGCTGCTCTGATCTTCTGTCCCCACCCCCGCCCACCCCCCACCACAGAGCCCAATGTTGGGAACTCAACAAAATTCAATCCGAAGAGTTCCTGAACTGAACAGTATCATTTTGAAAAGCATTAGATGGTCATGGAAATCATCACAAGCAACTCTTGCATATCACTTCATCCCCTCAGATGGGAATAGTAAGTGGCAGAGCACCTCTACAGAAGGGAAAACAAAACAAAAACATATATTTTAAGGTAAAGTACTGGGTGTGATGGTAGGTTAGACAGTGCTATTTTATCCCTAAGACTCAGATTAAAATACAGACCAATGGGATGAGAACCTCTCACTGTACTCATTGTAAGGATCCTGCACGAAATGAGTCTGGGCAATCTAATTTTGGTTCTGAGAGAACATGGGGCCATTTCACAAAGTTTGCACAAATGGGTACTGTCTCTCAAAGGTCATAAAATGGCAGCTGTGGGAAATAGAAATGTGTAACACTGGTTCAGTAAAGAGCTGTCTTCTGACGGTCTGGATGAGTAAAGAGATCTGTATCTAACTGTAATCTGGGAGTGTTTGATACTGACAAAGGGGCTGGATTTTCAAATCAGAAATTATTTCCAGGTCCTGACCCCGCAGAACAGCTGCGTTGTTCATGTGATGTTATCTTGGAATGTAAATGCCCTAATTTGGCCGATGGCAAGCTTGGTGCCAATCAGTGGCGCCAAGCAGAACCAGGAGGCGGGATTTGCTGCAAAGTACGAACAGCAAAGACAGCTGGCAGCCATGATGGGGCCTGCTGCTGCTTTGCAGAAGAGAGTAGGCAGCACCTTGGAGGGCCAGCAGCCTTGCTGAGCACATAATGAGCATGATTCTGCACAAGATCCCCCAGGACCCGAAGTTTTTCAGCCTCAAAAAAAAATTTACCTTCTGTCCGATTTGAACCCAACAGTTGTGCACAAACCTGCACCAGACTGTTCAGGTTCAGTGATTTCCACTTTGAAAATTGCCTTCTCACCTTCCTCAGTCTTCAAGGAGCTTAATGGGCCGTTAATTGGAGGAGAACGGGTTCCCCATTCCCTACCACCCGCCTTCCCTTTGAAAATTGTGTCGCATTCTGGAGGTGGTGGGATCCGGTGCCGCCCTCTGGTTATACGCCTTCCCGACCCCACCAGCAATTGAAAATCCCGGCCAGGGTTCCTGGAATGGAGACTGTTCCATTCTCCAACTCTATTAACTATAAAAATGCGAAACAACACATATTAAAGTAAAGACCATTTAAAATCCAATAGTTATAAAAAGTTGACTAGGTGTTATCAAGGGACAGAGGAAGAAATAGAAAAAATACCTTAAAATAAAAGCAGTAAATCCTATGTTAGTCTTCAGTAGCGGCTGAAATTTTGAATTTGTGCCAATGAGTAGAAACAAAGAAGTAAAGATTTTATGTTGAGTGCAAATTAGACAACACAGACCAATCTTTAACTCTTCATTGGCTGTAATCAGATCCCAATACATTACGAACTGTCACAAAAGATAAGGCATTTCTTTCCTGCTGATCACATGATATAAAGGGTTAAAATTGGCCACTGTGAGCTATTCCTGGAGGCTGCAGAGAATATATATCCCAGTCTGACATGCCATAATTATCAATGTGAGTCTGAAAGGCTAGACTAATACCTGGAATGGGCGGTCTGTCTTATGAGGAAAGATTGGACAGGCTAGGCTTGTATCCACTGGAATTTAGAAGGGTAAGAGGCAACTTGATTGAAACATATAAGATTTAGACAGGGTGGATGTGGAGAGGATGTTTCCCCTTGTGGGAGAATCTAGAACTAGGGGTCACTGTTTAAAATAAGGGGTCGCCCATTTAAGACAGAGATGAGGAGAAATTTTTCCTCTCAGAGGGTTGCGGGTCTTCGGAATTCTCTTCCTCAAAAGGCAGTGGAAGCAGAATCTTTGAATATTTTTAAGGCAGAGGGAGATAGATTCTTGATAAGCAAGGGGATGAAAGATTAGTGGGGGTAGGTGGAAATGTGGAGTAATCAGTTCAGCCATGAACTTATTGAATGGTGGAGCAGGCTCAAAGGGCCGCGTGGCCTATTCCTACTCCTAATTCGTATGTTTGTATGCTGTCCCTGTGGTTTAATACGTTAATATTTACTGAGTGTATAGCATTAGTGTCATTCTGCCAATCAGCATCCCTGTTGGCTGTCTGAACAAACGTTAATTTCTACAATCACTGGTTGATCAGTGCGGTTAGAACAGATAAATTGGGTTTCTGAGGAAGGTGTCAAACAATTATATTCAATTACAAGCATTTTGCAGTGAAGTTTACATTACTTATGTTACACAGCTATAGTTAGTTATGGGTAAATTGTCTTGAATCCTATTTTTGCCTGACCAACGAAATATAATTTTGTTTTGCACTGGAGTGCTGACTTGGGTTGCATTAGAGTGCTATAGTGTAAGTTTGGTGACTGAGGGTAATTAAGGGTTAATTTTATCTTAAATCTAATCTGTCTTTTAGTTAGCAGATTAACTTAACAGTTGATGTTTGGGTTGGAGAAGGTGAGTTTTAGACCAGCTTTAAACAGAGTTCACTCAGGCTCTGCTTGCAGCTGCACCTTGTTAATTAGAGAATTGGCTTAAACCAGTTTTCAGGGGCGAGAGTCAGTCAGTATAAAAGTGGGCCATCTTACAGTGCTGACTTTGTTTGTACGAGAGTGCTGACTTGGGTTGCATTAGAGTGCTATAGTGGAAGTTTGGTAACTGAGGAAGTTCGGTGAAGAGGGAGTGAGGAGCTCCTTTCATTTCCTATCTTTCCTCAGAGTGAGGGGAACCAAGAGCTTCCAAAGAGCACAGCTGACTGGTGAGTAAGTCCTGGTGGGTATTTTTCAAAGTGGATTGAATTGTAAGTCATTGTTTTAGCAAGACTTAATTGATTTTTTAATTATAATCTTCTATAGTTTTAAATTTAAAGGGTTTAGTCATGGCAGGAGAGCTTGAAGCCGTGGTTTGCTCCTCTTGCTGCATGTGGGAATCCGGGAACATTTCCAGTCCCCGGGACGAGCATGTATGCAGGAAGTGTGTCCAGCTGCAGCTCCTGGAAGCTCGGGTTTCAGAGCTGGAACGGCGGCTGGAAATACTGTGGAGCATCCGCGAATCTGAGAGCATTGTGGATAACACTTATAGAGAGGTGGTCACACCGCAGCTGAAGGGATTTGAGGAAGGAAGGGAATGGGTGACCACCAGGCAGTCCATGAGAAACAGGCAGGTAGTTCAGGAGTCCCCTGGGGTCCCGCTTGCAAATTGGTATTCCATTTTGGAGGCTGATGAGGCTGGTTCCTCCAGGGAGTGCGGACAGAGCTAAGCTTCTGGCTCTGCAAGCAGCCTTTCTGCACAGGAAGGGGGAAAGAGAGGAAGAGCAAGAGTAATAGGAGATTCTATAGTCAGGGGAACAGATAGGTGCTACTGTGGCCGTCAACGTGACTCCAGGATGGTGTGTTGCCTCCCTGGTGCCAGGGTCCAGGATGTCACTGAATGGCTGCAGGGCATCCTGAAGGGGGAGGTTGTAAGGCAGAGGTCATAGTACATGTCGGTACCAATGACATAGGTAGAAAGAGGGATGAGGTCTTGCATCAAGAATTCAGGGAATTAGGCAGTAGATTAAAAAGCAGGACCTCTCGGGTTATAATCTCTGGATTACTCCCAGTGCTACATGTTAGCGAGTATAGAAACAGGAGAATAGCACAGATGAATGCGTGGCTTAAGAGTTGGTGCAGGAGGGAGGGTTTTAGATTCCTGGACCACTGGGACCGTTTCTGGGGAGGGTGGGACCTGTACAAGCGGGACGGTCTACATCTGAATCAGAGGGGGACTAACATCCTTGCTGGCGGGTTTGCTAGTGCTGTAGGGAGGAGTTTAAACTAATTTGGTGGGGGAGGGGACGCAGACTCCTCGCAGAATAGGGACACAGCTAAACACAGGAAAGCAAACAAGTCAGAGGGAATACAGTGGAAGTAAGTTTCAAGGGAGTAAGACCAGGATGGAAGGCCTCTACTTTAATGCCAGGAGTATTGCAGGTAAAACGGATGAGTTAAGGGCAATGACTGACACGTGGAATTGTGACATCGTAGGCATCACGGAGACATGGTTGAGGGAGGGGTAGGATTGACAGCTCAATATCCCGGGATATAGAATCTTCAGGTGAAACAGAGGGGGGGTGGGGGTAAAAGAGGAGGGGGCATTGCAATATTAGTTAAGGAGTCAGTTACTGCAGTAAGGAGAGATGATATCTTGGACGGGGCATCAAATGAAGCTTTATGGGTAGATTTTAGGAATAAAAAAGGGACAGCCACATTGCTAGGTGTTTATTATAGACCCCCAGAGAGTCAGTGGGAAATTGAGGAGCAAATATGTGCGCAATTTGCAGAGGTGTGTAAAAATAATAGGGTAATTATATTAGGTGATTTCAGCTTTCTCAACATTAATTGGGATATTCATCATGTTAAGGGCTTAGATGGAGTGGAGTTCTTAAAACGTATACAGGAGAACTTTTTAGCCCAATATGTAGAGGATCCAACAAGGGAGGGTGCAGTGCTGGACCCAATTATGGGGAATGAAGCCGGACAGGTGGTTGATGTGTTGGTGGGGGTGCATTTTGGTGATAGCGACCATAACATGGTACAATTTAAGCTTGTTATGGAGAAAGAAATAGACAAGCTGCAAAAAAAGGTTTTGGATTGGGGGAGAGCGAATTTTAGTAAAATAAGGCAGGATCTGGCCAAGGTAGACTGGAAAGAGTTACTTGTCGGGAAATCTACAGAAGAGCAGTGGGAGGCATTCAAAAAGGAAATGGGGAGGGTACAGGCCCAACATGTTCCCTCCAGGGTAATAGGTAGGAGCAACAAGCCCAGAGAACCATGGATGACCAGAAACATTCAGGGTACGATGAGAAGGAAAAGAGAGGCTTTTAGCAAATACAAGGAGAGCAAATCAATGGAAGCATTACTGGAATACAGAAAGTGTAGGATGGAGCTTAAGAAAGCAATTAGGAGAGCAAAGAGGGGATATGAGAAAGCTCTGGCTGGTAAAAGTAGGGAAAATCCCAAGATATTCTATAAGTATATTAATATGAAGAGGATAACCAGGGAAAGAGTCGGACTCATTAGGGACCAAGGGGGAAATTTGTGGGTGGAGCCAGAGGACATTGGTAGGGTGTTGAATGAATACTTCACATCAGTCTTCACCCGAGAATGAGGAGGCAGATATGGAATTCAGACAGAGAGACTGTGAGGTTCTTGAGCAAATTTTCACAGGGATTGACAAGGTATTGGAGGTTTTGGAAGGCTTAAAAGTGGACAAATCTCCAGGTCTGGACGATTTGTGTCCTAGGATGCTGTGAGAGGCGAGGGTGGAGATTGCAGGGGCTCTGACCCTAATTTTAAATTCCTCTCTGGCCACAGGGGAGGTGCCAGAGGACTGGAGAACAGCTAATGTGGTCCCACTATTTAAGAAAGGTTGTAGAGATAAGCCAGGGAACTACAGACCAGTGAGTCTCATGTCAGTGGTAGGGAAACTATTGGAGAAAATTCTGAAGGAGAGAATCTATCTCCACTTGGAGAGGCCAAAATTTGATTAGGAATAGTCAGCATGACTTTGTCAGAGGGAGGCCATGCCTAACAAATTTGATTGAATTTTTTGTGCATGTGACCAGGTGTGTAGATGAGTGTAGTGCAGTTGATGGATTTCAGTAAAGCCTCTGACAAGGTCCCTCCCACATGGGAGACTTATCAAGAAAGCAAACGCACATGGGATACAGGGTAACTTGATAAGGTGGATTCAAAATTGGCTTAGCTGTAGGAAACAGAGAGTGATGACAGACGGCTGTTTTAGTGACTGGAAGCCAGTGTCCAGTGGCATACCACAGGGATCTGTGCTGGGTCCCCTATTGTTTGTCATTTATATAAACGACATAGATGACTATGTGGGGGGTAGGATCAGTAAGTTCGCAGATGACACAAAGATTGGCCGGGTGGTTAACAGTGAGGTGGAGTGTCTTAGGTTACAGGAAGATATAGATGGGATGGTCAAATGAGCAGAAAAGTGGTAGATGGAATTTTACGCTGAAAAGCATGAGGTGATACACTTTGGAAGGAGTAATGTGACACGGAAGTATTCAATGAATAGCCCGACACTGGGAAGTTCCGAGGAACAAAGGGGCCTTGGCGTGTTTGTCCATAGATCTCTGAAGGCAGAAGGGCAGGTTAATAGGGTGGTGAAAAAGGCATATGGGGCACTTGCCTTTATCAATCGAGGCATAGATTACAAAAGCAGGGGGGTCATGTTGGAGTTGTACAGAACTTTGGTAAGGCCACAGCTGGAGTACTGTGTGCAATTCTGGTTGCCACATTATAGGAAGGATGTGATTGCATTGCAGGGGATGCAGAGGCGATTCACCAGAATGTTGCCTTGGATGGAACATTTATGCTATGAAGAGGGGTTGGATAGGCTTGGGTTGTTTTCGCTGGAGCAGAGAAGACTGAGGGGTGACCTGATCGAGGTGCACAAGATTGAGGGGCATGGACAGGGTGGATAGGGAGCAGCTGTTCCCCTTAGTTGAAGGGTCAGTTACGAGGGGTCACAAGTTTAAGGTGAGGGGCGGGAGGTTTAAGGGGGACTTGAGGAAGAACTTTTTTACCCAGAGGGTGGTGACGGTCTGGAATGCCCTGCCTGGGAGGGTGATAGATGCAGGTTGCCTCACATCCTTTAAAAAGTACCTGGATGAGCACTTGGCATGTCATAACATTCAAGGCTTTGGGCCAAGTGCTGGCAAATGGGATTAGGTAGACAGGTCAGGTGTTTTAATGCATCGGTGCAGACTCGATGGGCCGAAGGGCCTCTTCTGCACTGTATTATTCTGTGATTCTGTGATAATTGAGAAATGCCTGCTTTGAAGATATCCCAAAACAAAACTAATTTGAGCTATATTTTGGCTTTTTTCCTACAAGAGGTTGGTTAGCCTGAGGCCATCAGGGATACAAAGCTAATTAGAGGGCTCCATGGTAGCCAAGTAAGAAGCAATCACGTTTCAAACATCAATTTTATGTTGAGGCTTAGCACAGGAGAAGCTACTTTGTTATTTTGACAGTTCAAGGAGAATAATAAAACTGTAAATTGCTATAAATATACTGAATAGTATTACTGTATTTGTTTAACATTATATACATTTATCTGCTAGTTTATAGCCTAGATATAATCTGATTGACTGTATATTCTTCTACCTACTGAATTTGAGGAGATTGTGTAGTAGATTCCAGTTAGTTGAAGTGCACTGACCAGGGATCTCTGTTTGGCCCCAGGTTCTTGCTCCATTTCGTTCGATATTGGGCAGGAAAAGGCACACTCTGGTAAGCAGTACAGGTCTGTGTATGGGTGTTGTCAGAGATTCTGAACCCAAGGAGAATATCTAGTGTAAAACCTCTAAAGCATAACATTGATAAATGTGATGAAAAAAGAAAAAGTGCAAATACTGTCATTCTAAAATAAAAACAGGAAATGCTGAAAACACACAGGTTTTGAAAGTTTTCATCAAGTTATCCATTAAAAATGGTAACCTCCTTTTAGTTACTGTTTGACCTGCTATGCATTCCCAGCATTTACCATTGTAAAGATTTTTCATCTTCCCCAAAGCAAGATGCATTGTGGTGGGTAATATTTACAAAAGCATGTTTTAGATAGTGGTGATGTCACTGATGCTAGTAATCCAGAGCCCCAGGCTAGTGCTCTAGGGACATCGGTTCAAATCCCACCAGAGCAGCTGCTAGAATTTAAATTCAATTCATAAATTCAATTAATTAATAAAGATCTGGAATTGAACGTTCGGGCTGAATCTTACATGTCCGATCTCGGAGGCAGATGTAAACTATGGCAGTCCGCCCGTGCATTTCATATTTCAATGGCCGGGACGGATCACTCCCCTCGATGACGTGGAGGGGGCAGGCAGTCCGTCCCCGGCAATGGCATCAGGCACTTACATTTCATTTGAATTTTTAAAGAAATAGTGAGTTAGCATTTATTCAAACAAATTAAATAAATGTTTCTAGTCTCTCTCCCACCACACCCCAATGACCAAACACTTCATTCTTTGCCCTCTCCCCCCACAAAATGTATACCTTGTGCACCTAACCTTGCCCCCCATCTCCACAAAGTTTGCAAACTTTAATCCTTACCCTTTCCCACCATCCCCTACACCAATCAAATTGCTCTGATGCCGGACGGAGATCCGAAGGCGCGGGAGTGCCGATCACCGGCACGAATATCTAAGCAAAACGGACAGCTGGAGCAGGTAAGTACTTAATTCATTAATTAACATTTATTTAAATATTTAGATTTGCCGCCCGTCGCTGAGCGATTGGGGGGGGGCTACCGCAAGGCCTCGCCGCTGCCGGCAATATCGGGCCGAGCCTTCCCGCGTCGGGGGGCAGTGCGGCGGGGGTGGGGTGCGCTGTAAAATCCAGCCCTGGGCAGAATTTTAACTGCCAAGGTGAGGGGGTGTTTGGGCATGTCCAGCCTGTTAAATCACCTAAAAAAGTGATGTCGGACCAGGTTCTCAACATAATCCCACCCTTTTCAAACCAATGAACTTTTTTTGAAAGTGTAGTCACTTTTGTAATGTAGGAAATGTTGGTTGTTAGGTTGTAAAAGCAAATAATAAAATTGCTCTTTTCATACTTTATGCATGTATTTAATTTTTTTTCTTGACGTATATTTTGCAGCATTGTTTTACTGCTAATATGGGTTGAAGTTTTGCTTCGGGGGCAGGAAACAGGAGTTGGAACTGTTTCCAGGTCCCGATCACGCTCCTGGGAGAAACATTCACTCGTTGGAATTTTGACCCAAGCACCTCCTTAGTTCACTGTCCAATTAAGGGCAATGGGCAGGCTCTTGAAACTGAATGGCCGATCAGAGGCCATCCAGCTTCAGAAGCGCAGCCAGCTGCAGTAAAGTGACTGAGTGGGCACTTCAATTGGAAGGTGCCCTCTCAGTCACTTAAAAAAAAAATTAATTGAGAAACAGAGAAAGTAGCCATGCCACCACTGTGGTGGAGGTGGAGAAGTCCCTCTCCAGGGCAGCCTTTGGCTGCACCCCCACCCAGGCAGGCAGGGAGGGCTTGTAGGTCTGCCTGGAGTGCTAGCCCCTGGCCTGCTGCTGGGTGCCCACCTCCAGGCAGTTAAGCCTCCACCCCCCCACCTCCACCCTCCCCTATTGCATTGGGAAACTGGAGGCCGACTGGAAAATCCCAATTGACTTCTTGAATCTCTCATTAGCAAGGCTCTGAACGAGTCGAATTGCTACCTGTCTCGTGGCAAAACCATGTCAGCCAATGGGGTCAGGGAACTGGCACGCTAGCCGGCCTCGTAATTTTCAGGCCCCATCCACCTCCATTCGCAATCTTGGTGGGGCCCAAAAATTCAGCCGCAAGTCTTTGAAATTGGTGTCTGCTTTTACTTGGAACAAGTCGACAGAGCCAAGTGGTTCTGCTGTCTAAATGCCAATTAAATACTTAACTTCAGCAAATTGCTGATAGGATAGTTGACTATTTGCTAAAATCAAAATATACTGCAGTTTAGTGCAAAGCTAAAGTAATAGTCACTTGCGTGAATTTGACATACCAACACATCAGTGATTTCATTCTCTCGTCACAATAGTGCTTACATTGATTTGACATGAAATTTTGTGGTCAGCAGTGAAGCTGACCTCCAAGAAAGTTGCCCATAAAGATATAATAATCTTTGTGACACTGAAATCCTCTTTCCCGACAAGTCAAGGGGATCTCCAGGCATCCAGCAGCTGTGATGTCATTAAGTAGGGTAAGCAGCCAATTACATTGAAGATCAGGAAGTAAAATGCACTGAATTTTTCACTTTTAATTTAAAATTTTATAGATAGCGAAATAAATACACATTTATTAAAGGGACATACACATAGGATTAAGGTAGAAGCTGAAATATAATAAACAAACTTTTTTAATACAATATTTAAAAAATGTGTTTTTTCCACATAATTGAGAAATTTGATATCCAACAGATATAAAGTTATTCTTTCAGGGCCACTGAGGCTATTTAACAGTAATTATGAACTTAGTATGCCATTGAAAACCCTGTTACCTCATTCAACAAGATGTAACTTTTTCACGGGTTTTTGCATTGTGTCCGATAGTGTAACAGTGGAAGTTCCTGTTCGTTCAATGATTTCTAATTAATTCTGAATTTCCCTGCTTAAATGCTGAATTTTAATTGCGCGCTGTGTTCCTCGACGGCATGCTTTTAACTCGGCGGCCTTCCGACACGGAAAGGCCACCAAGGAGCCCTCGCGATATTTCATGCGGGGGCTCATTGAAATAGTTGGGGGCCCCTGATGATGATGTGTAGGGATGGCTGCCGCCTCCCCAGCAACAGCATCCGGCACCACTGTACAGGCACCGGTGCCATTTTTAAAGGGCTTCAAGCCCTTCAGTAACATTTTAATATTTAAAGGTCCCATTCTCCAGGAAAAAAAATAAAGTTTCATTTCGACTCTAAATCCTGTCTCCCACCCCCAATGGATAAATCATACATTAATTGCCCTCTACCGCCATGATAAAAAATTTTATTAGTATCACGAACTTCCCCCTGCCAACATTTGTTCCCTTTGACCCTCAACCCCTTCCCACCATCCGAACAACCAATAATAAATAGTTTCTCTGCTCCTCCACCCTTCCTGTCATGAAAATTTTATTACTCCCCCCTCCCCACCAAGTTCTCGCCTCGTAACTCTGTGCGGAGTTCCGAAGGCGCGCGAAGGCCAAACGGAGGCTGTAAAATCGGCACGGGACGTCCACCGCCTGCAGATAAGTTTATTAGCATCTCATTTATGTTCATTTGAATATGCAGATAAAGGGCCCTCCGCCAGGCGACGGAGGGGGCTGCACCGAGGTCCCCCCGCTGCCGGTAATATGTGGCGGGCCTCTCCCCGCAACATTTTACTGGCCCCACACCACAACCCGCAGCGTCGAGGGGCCGGTAAAATTTGGCCCCATATGTGTAGATTGCAGAAGTTGCTGTCAGTTTCTGAGGAGAAATGACGGCAAACACTGACAGTCTTGCTACCATTACTACCGCAAAATCCGGGCATTTATGTTTTGTATTTGTGATCTAAACTTTTTCATGAAGACAGTACCATTTTTGTTAAAAGAAATTGTTTGTCAAACTAAGATGTTAATTATCCAATTATTAAAAATCATCGTGGAGCAGCAATGTGTGGAATTTTCCCTCAGAAAACAATAAAGCTCAGTGAGAAGCTGGGACCGTTTTTGTTTCAGTTTGCTTAACGCTCACGTGAGAATGTACCAAAGAGACCTAGTCTGATGACCAGCCTAATTAAGGAGCAGCTTGCCTTGTCTTCCAACATCTGCCCTTCTGCATCCATATCCTTGCCAGGAACCTCAGGTGATTCACAGCCGCAGCAGCAAAAACAGGCCAGAAGTTGTAATTGTCTCAGACTTTCATGGTGTAAAGCACATCCAAAGAGACCCAGGTCAGCCGGTAGTCAAAGGTGATTGATTTGACTAATCACCATCTCTGGTGAGAGTGGCTTTGAATAAACCATGACCTGTCCCAAATACAACCCTGTCAGAAGAGTGATCTCAAGAAGTGTATTTTTGGAAATGTCTCAGTAAACGTTCTAGTTTTTTTTTTAAACACAAAATGAAGAATCTTTACATCTTTTATAATTAATAACAGAAATTGAGGGAATATAGAATGGGAAAGGCCAATTGTTGTCAACATGCTTAGTCTATTATCAGCCAAACCCTCCTTTACACTTTAAACCAAAATATCTTCATTGCTCTAAAGCTAAGTCCTTATCATCCCAAACAATGGATGTGGCTTGCTTATCTTACCCAGCACACTCTTTTCTTTCAGACCAAAGTGAATTTACAAGACTTGAGCCTCTCTTCTGATTAATGGAATTTTATCTTTTACTGGGTACCATATTACATAAATTAACAACCGTTTTATTTCTCTGCAGTTCTTTGGCAGACTATATTTTATTTTCAGATTGTGAGAAGTCTGGCTTTCATGTGTACTGTCAGTATTTCAGGTGTTACCCACATTTGGGTGGCACAGTGGCGCAGTGGTTAGCACTGCAGCCTCACAGCTCCAGCGATCTGGGTTCAGTTCTGGGTACTGCCTGTGTGGAGTTTGCAAGTTCTCCCTGTGTCTGTGTGGGTTTCCGCCGGGTGCTCCGGTTCCCTCCCACAGCCAAAGACTTGCAGGTTGATAGGTAAATTGGCCATTGTAAATTGCCCCTAGTGTAGGCAGGTGGTAGGAGAATGGTGAGGATGTGGTAGAGAATATGGGATTAATGTAGGATTAGTATAAATGGGTGCTTGTTGGTCGGCACAGACTCAGTGGGCCGAAGGGCCTGTTTCAGTGCTGTATCTCTAAATAAATAAAATACATTTTTGGATGAAAATTATTGGGTATTGGGCTCCTTCCACTTTCTATCCTTTCCCCGTTACACCCCACCCCCCACAAACTCACTACTACAAGCCTCCAACCTCCTATTGTTGCTGTAAGGAATTGAATATCACTGCACACTGTGGACAGAATTCTCACAGGATCAGACAGTCCTTCCCAAAGTGTGCAGTGGAGATTTTTTTTTTGCAGCAGCAATAGGAGGGAGGAATCTTGGAGCATCATGTGGGGTGGGAAAGTAGCAAGCAGTTTGGGTGCAGGGGTGTGCAGAAGAATACCATCATTAACTCAGAAGGGAGGGGGAGACTGGCAGCATTAAGAGAGGGAGGGAGGAGAGTGCCAGCATTTACTAAGGAAGGAGAATAACTGGAGATAGGGGTGTGGAGGATTGGTGAAGGGAAGGAGAGGGTCAGCATTAACTCCGAGGGGCATGGGAAAGAGAGTTCAATTATTAATTGAAAAATGGGGGAAAGAAGATGCTAGCATTAATTGTAGGTAAGAGAAGGATTGTGCATGCATTAACTGATGGAGGAAGGGATAACTGCCAGGGGAGAAGACTACAAGCTTATGTGGGCAGGGAATGTATGTGCCAGCTTCAAACCGTGAAGAGAGAAGCACCGGCGAGGAACAGGAAGAAGAATGCCAACATGAAATTGGAGGGTTGGGGAGAAGAAAGTGTTTATGACCTATTGGAGGGAGGGCACCCTTTGTGAAGGGGCAGGTGGAGGAATGATGGTCAGAGCAGCTTTTGGGATGGTTGAGTCTGGTTCATCTTTCGAAAAAACAAAAATCATTTTAATGTTCTATCTGAAAAAGATCTAATTCATATAAACAAAAACGGTACAAATCTTGCTGGAGAGGGGCATCTCATGGTGTGTGTTGTTAGATCATTTCCTGCATCATTCAGCTCGGAAAATATTTGCCTGTGATTTGCTGGAAGAAATCGGAACTCAGTGATGCCATTGATTCCCTAGCCAGCGGAAAAGCCCCTGGGAAGGACAGCATTACCCCTGAAATAATCAAGAGTGCCAAGCCTGCTATACTCTCAGCACTACATGAACTGCTATGCCTGTGCTGGGACGAGGGAGCAGTACCCCAGGACATGCGCGATGCCAACATCATCACCCTCTATAAAAACAAAGGTGACCGCGGTGACTGCAACAACTACCGTGGAATCTCCCTGCTCAGCATAGTGGGGAAAGTCTTTGCTTGAGTCGCTCTGAACAGGCTCCAGAAGCTGGCTGAGCGCGTCTACCCTGAGGCACAGTGTGGCTTTCGTGCAGAGAGATCGACTATTGACATGCTGTTCTCCCTTCGTCAGATACAGGAGAAATGCCGTGAACAACAGATGCCCCTCTACATTGCTTTCATTGATCTCACCAAAGCCTTTGACCTCGTCAGCAGACGTGGTCTCTTCAGACTACTAGAAAAGATCGGATGTCCACCAAAGCTACTAAGTATCATCACCTCATTCCATGACAATATGAAAGGCACAATTCAACATGGTGGCTCCTCATCAGAGCCCTTTCCTATCCTGAGTGGTGTGAAACAGGGCTGTGTTCTCGCACCCACACTTTTTGGGATTTTCTTCTCCCTGCTGCTTTCACATGCGTTCAAATCCTCTGAAGAAGGAATTTTCCTCCACACAAGATCAGGGGGCAGGTTGTTCAACCTTGCCCGTCTAAGAGCGAAGTCCAAAGTACGGAAAGTCCTCATCAGAGAACTCCTCTTTGCTGACGATGCTGCTTTAACATCTCACACTGAAGAATGCCTGCAGAGTCTCATCGACAGGTTTGCGTCTGCCTGCAATGAATTTGGCCTAACCATCAGCCTCAAGAAAACGAACATCATGGGGCAGGATGTCAGAAATGCTCCATCCATCAATATTGGCGACCACGCTCTGGAAGTGGTTCAAGAGTTCACCTACCTAGGCTCAACTATCACCAGTAACCTGTCTCTAGATGCAGAAATCAACAAGCGCATGGGTAAGGCTTCCACTGCTATGTTCAGACTGGCCAAGAGAGTGTGGGAAAATGGCGCACTGACACGGAACACAAAAGTCCGAGTGTATCAGGCCTGTGTCCTCAGTACCTTGCTCTACGGCAGCGAGGCCTGGACAACGTATGCCAGCCAATAGCGACGTCTCAATTCATTCCATCTTCGCTGCCTTCGGAGAATACTTGGCATCAGGTGGCAGGACTATATCTCCAACACAGAAGTCCTTGAAGCGGCCAACATCCCCAGCTTATACACACTACTGAGTCAGCGGCGCTTGAGATGGCTTGGCCATGTGAGCCGCATGGAAGATGGCAGGATCCCCAAAGACACATTGTACAGCGAGCTCGCCACTGGTATCAGACCCACCGGCCGTCCATGTCTCCGTTATAAAGACGTCTGCAAACGCGACATGAAATCGTGTGACATTGATCACAAGTCGTGGGAGTCAGTTGCCAGCATTCGCCAGAGCTGGCGGGCAGCCATAAAGACAGGGCTAAATTGTGGCGAGTCGAAGAGACTTAGTAGTTGGCAGGAAAAAAGACAGAGGCGCAAGGGGAGAGCCAACTGTGCAACAGCCCCAACAAACAAATTTCTCTGCAGCACCTGTGGAAGAGCCTGTCACTCCAGAATTGGCCTTTATAGCCACTCCAGGCGCTGCTTCACAAACCACTGACCACCTCCAGGCGCGTATCCATTGTCTCTCGAGATAAGGAGGCCCAAAAGAATGAGCTGATCAGGGGGTGATGGGAGCAACAGGGCAACTGAAACCTTAGTGAATGACAGGGCCACAGTGAATCTCTCTAACCAATGAGATTGAAGGACTGAACGAAACAAAGGAACAGAGAAGGAGAATGAATTAAAGTCAAACCAGGTACAGAAAGAGAAATAAAGAAAGAGAATGAAAGATTGGATTAAGAGACAGAAGAGACAGGAAGTAAAAATAAACAAAAAATTCTTTAAATCTCTAAGAAGAATTTACTACACGTAGAAATGAGGTTCAATAATTTAATTTATTCCCATTCTGGGTGAGAGGTTGATTGGCATTGCATTAACAATTATCACACTGCTAAAGGGTACTTACACTGTTAAATATGAGCCCTAACTTTCTGTGGTGAGCTTAGTTTGAACTTCCACATAACTCCATTTTTCCACCCTATCCCCTATCCTCAATTCCCTTAGTGCCCTAAAATTTATCAATCTCAGTCTTGAATATACACATCGACTATGCATCCACAGCCCTCTGAGGTAGAAAATTCCAAAGATTCAGAACCCTCTGAGGGGAGAAATTTCTCCTCACCTCAGTGCTAAATGACCACCCCTTATTCTGAGACCACAACCCCTTGTTCTAGACTCTCCAGCTAGGCGAAACAGCGTCCAACATGTATCCTGTCAAGCCCTTGAAGGATTTTATACATTTCATGAGATCACCTCTTGTTCTTCTAAACTCCAGAGAATATAGGCCCATTCTACTCAATGGGGGGGGATTTTATGCTAGCAGCGGAGGGTCTCAATTTCGAGGGAAACCAACGCTGAGATCCCAATGTCACCTCTTTTCCAGAAGACTCAGAGAATTTAGTGCCAATCAAGCACTTAAGTGGACAGCGACGGGCCTTCCATAGGATTTAAGACCCTGTTGTCGGAAGTCCCGCCTTTGGAGAGATGCCGCCCAATCAGAGGCTGGCTGCTGCAGTGCCACCGCGGAGACAGTGGCTGCTGCTGGAGGTGACCGTTCTGGAGGCTGAGGAGTGCCTCTGGAAGCAGCCCTCAGGTGGGGCAGGGTGGGGCTTGTGGGGGAGGGGGGTTGGCAGTAAGGGTGGGGGGGGTGCAGTGGTGGCCCTCAGTTGAACCCCTCTTCCCGATGTTGGGTCTCTCATTCAGACCCTAAGTGCCTTTGAATGAGGGAGCACCTCCCCACCCCTGAGCCAGAAAGCAGCCCACACAGTTTTTCCTACCATTCTTCTCGTGGGGCAACAGGGCCACCCACTGCACGGGTAATTGCTGTGGCTAGAAGGGCCCTTTATTGGGGATTATTTACCCAGTTAAGGGCCTCAATTGGTGGCGGGGCCCGAACTAAATTTCGGTGAAGGCAGGATGGTGACAGCAACCCCCTCCCCCCACCACCATCGCACCCGATTTTATGTTCTCCCTGCCTCCAAACCCAGTATGGTGGAGACAGCACAAAATTCCACCCAATGTTTCTTCCTAGGACAGTCCTCACATCCCAAGAATCAATCTAGTGATCCTTCGTTGCACCTCCTCTAAGGCAAGTATATTACTTCCTTTGGTAAGGAGACCAAAACAATACTCAATACTCCAGGTGTGGTGTCACAAAAGCCCTAAATAATTGCAGTAAGACTTTATTATTCTTGTACTCCAACCCCTTTGTAATATAGACTAACATACCATTTCCCTTCCTAATTTCTTGCTGCGCCTGCATGTTAACTTTCTGTTGTTTCGTACAAGGACACCCAGGTCCCTCTGAATACCCAACATTTACTACTCTCTCGCCTTTAAAAAAAAAAATCTGCTTTTCCATTCTTCCTACCAAAGTGGATAATTTCACACTTCCCCACATTATACTTCATCTGCAAACTTGTCCAATCATTTAACCAATCTTATCTCTTGGTAGCCACTTTGCATCCTTGTCACAGTTTACATTCCCACCTAGCTTTGTATCATCAGCAAGCTTGGAGATATTACACTCCTCCCTCATCTAAGAAATAAATATAGCTTGTAAATATTGGGTGGCACAGTGGCTAGCACTGCAACTTCATAGCTCCAGCAGCCCGGGTTCGGTTCTGCGTACTGTCTGTGTGGAGTTTGCAAGTTCTCCCTGTGGCTGTGTGGGTTTCCTCCGTGTGCTCCGGTTTCCTCCCACATGCCAAAGACTTGGGGGTTGATAGGTAAATTGGCCATTGTAAAAAGAAAAATTGCTCCTAGTGTAGGTAGGTGGTAGGAGAATTGAGGGGGGAAAATGGGATTAATATAGGATTAGTATAAATGGGTGGTTGATGGTCGGCATGGGCTGAAGGGTCTGTTTCAGTGCTGTATCTCTCTATGATGCTATCTAAATAGCTGAGACCCCAGCACTGATCTTTGCAGTTATACCCTGCCATCTCAAAAATAACCTGCACATACCTACTGTCTGTTAACCAATCCTCAATCCATGCTAACATATTATCTCCAATCCTATGAGCCCTAATCCTGTGCAACAACTTCTTGTGTGGCAACTTATTGAGTGCTTTCTGAAAATCCAAATATACAACATCCCCCTTATCTACCCTGCTAGTTACAACCTCAAAAAACATAATTTTCCTTTCATAAAACTGTGTTGACCCTGCCTAATCATAGTGATTTCCAAGTGCCCTGTTACCATGACCTTAACAATAAATTCTAGCATTTTCCCTGCTATTAATGTCCAGCTAACTGGCCTATAGTTCCCTGTTTTATCTCTCCCTACTTTCTTAAACAACCAGGTTACATTTGCTAACTTCCAATCCATGGGAACTACTGAGAATCTAGGGAATTCTGAAAGATCAAAACCAATGCATCCACTATCTCTATGGTCATCTCCTCTGAAACCTTACAGTGCAGGCCCTTTGGTCTAAGGGATTTGGCAGCTTTTAGTTCCATTAATTTCTCCAGTACTTCTTCTTTACTAACATAAATTACTTTAAGTTTCTCACTTTTAATAGACCCTTGGCATAAATTGACCAGCAAGTTACAGCGATTCACAACTCTATTTTGCTTGAACAGTTACAGTTAGGGATATTTTTCAGTTGTCAGTTTTTTTGGGATGGTGTCAGCATTGATGATCAACTTTTGCTAGTTTTTTAGATTATCATGTGTATAACATTGGCCCTGATTTTGCAGTAGTAATGTTGGTGAAGCTATCAGCATTTGCCGATATTACTCCTCTGAAAATGACAGCAACTTCTGGATCACATACAGAGTTAAGTGCGGAAACAAATTGCTGCCAGTGATTGTACAATTCCCTATAGGGTGCGCTGTTGAAGCCTCCCAGAGCGCAATTAAGTAGAAATGACTGAACTGTCATGCACTTACCCTTTTACACTATTAGTTTTCTTGTAAAAACCCTTGAAAAAGGTAATCCTTGTTGAATGAGATGTAACTGCATTTTTAATACCGTATTAAGTTCATAATTACTAATAAACAGCCTCAATGCCCCAAATTTAATATTGGTGCAATGTCAAATTTCTCCATTATGATAAAACATTCACGTATATTTAAAATAATACTTTTTTGAAGAAAAACTTTGTTTATATTTCAGCTTCTACCTTAAAACCATATGTATACATTTTTTTATTTTGCTCACTGTAAAATTTTAATTAAAAGTGAAATTTCAGTCTATTTTACTTCCTGGTTTGCTGCCTGTGGGAATACTTTAATGTGATTGGTGCTTACCCTGCTTGATGATGTCACTGTTGCTGGACCCCTGGAGATCCCCTTGACTTGGTGCCAGATTCAAACTGAGGTCAGGAAACTGGAAACTGGTGTTACAGAAATTGCTAGAGCTCCATGCTTCACCACTGATCACAAAATCTGTGACATTATTTGCTCTTATTCTGTACTAAATTCAATAATACATTTCTGATAGAAATGTGCTCTGTTCCATTTATTGCTTTAAATGCTTGCATCGAAGATCTTTGCCAGATTTTCCATTTTTAATTTATCTAGGAGTTAATGAGCACAATTTTATTTCAACAGACCCTCACGCAGCAGGGAGGCTGCTGACAGACTGAGAACCCTTTTTCAATTGAAACGGCCTTTGCATGGCTCTTCAACTCAGCCACGGAATTAGCATCCCGCTTCCAGATTTCCCGACCAATCACAGAGGGTGGGCGTGATGAGGCACCGACTCTGTCAATGGTAGGATTTCTAGTTAGAGGGACCCCAGCAGGGGTCAAAGTGGCTGAACTGTACATTGATTCCTGCGGCTTCAGCAACCATAGGAATGGAAAGGTGATCTGGGAAAGCTGTCCCCACACCTCAGACTTTTATCTCAAGGTTCAGGATCTGAGAGACTGAAACGAGATGATGTTTGTCAAAGATGGGAGGAAGAGGCCAGCCTCTCCAACCAAGTGGTTGTGGATGGAAGTGGCCGAGGAGGTGAGTAGCAGGAGTGTGGTCCCTTGAACCTGGAGACAGTGGCTCAAGACAATTAAGGACCTCAGGGGGGTAGGAAAGGTGAGCAGCATAACACTTTCAGGTTCCAAGCCCCATCCTCTGATTTTTCCCAGCATTCTCCTACAGAACACTCCACAGAACACACCTTGCAGCTGCATTAATTCCTTTTTCTCCAGGTACCTCCTCACATTTCAATCTAACTCACACTCGCCCTCATCTTTGTGTCATCTCGCACCCATTCCTCAGGATCACCCTCCACAAATCTTGTCCTTCCCTCCTCTCCACACAATCCATTTCTCACACTCAGGATAAGGGGTTGATCATTTAGGACTGTGATGAGGAGAATCTTCTTCATTCAAAGGGATATGATTCTTTGGAATTCTCTACTCCAGAGGGTTGTGGATGCTCCATTGTTGAGTACATTTAAGGCCGAGGTAGACAGATGCTTGGTCTCTCAGGGAATCAAGGGATATCAGGAGTGGGCAGGAAAGTGGAATTGAGGCAGAAGATCAGCCCTGAACGTATTGAATAGCAGAGCATGCTTCAGGGACCGTATGGTCTACTCTTGCTCCTAATTATAAAAGCAAATTACTGCGGATGCTGGAAATCTGAAATAAAAACGAAGTGCTGAAAATACTCAGCAGGTCTGGCAGCATCTGTGGAGAGAGAAGCAGAGTTAACGTTTCAGGGCTGTGACCTTTCATCAGAACAAACGCAGAGTTTGTCAGAACAAACGCGGGCTCTGTGATCCGTGAATGGCGTCATCTTCCTCTGCACAGATGCTGGCGCAGGTACCATTTTTTAAGGGCTGCCAGACCTGAACAGTTGAACCCCATTCCCCCCAACTACACTGTAAATACATTTCTGACCCATACCCCCCAATACAATGAAAATAAATGGCTGCCCTGTCTCCGCACACACCCTCCTGACAAAACATTTACATTGAACATTTGACCTCTTGCACCCCCCCCGCCCCCCTCCCCACAACTGCACAAAGTGCAGAGATCACATCTTCCCCCCCCACCCTGACACGAGAAATGCAGAGTTGACACCGTCACCTCCCCACCACTGCACTAAAAATCCTTAGTTCCCCCTTCTCCACCTTGGTGGTGCCAGCTTTCCTTGGATGGGTAAGTGAAGGAGCGTGAGTGCCGCCTGTCGCATGGAAGATCCCGGTAAGATCGTGGGAAATTGCAGGTAAATGTATTCATGAGGTTTATTTAAATATTTAAAGTTGGGTCCCGTCGCCGAGTGGTGGGGAAGATCGGGCCTGGCAATACTGGTGTCTGGCTCCGTGGCAGGCTGCTGTCGTTGTGATCTTCGAGCAACTGACCCCCACCCCACCATGGATCCCAACGTCGGGAGCTCAACAAAATTCAGCCTGTTGAGAGCACTGATCCTCTGCCTCTAGACCTTGTGTTGGAGCTCTCACTTCCTTCGAACTGGATCTCTGTGGCCAATCCTTTTTGCCTGTGGAGCAGAATATGGCTGAGAAGAAGGTAGCTGGTGCTGCTGTTGGTGCTGCTCCTCGTGTTCTTCATCAGATGTGCAAAGTAGAGCTGCATGAACTGGTCCCATGCCACACATTGGAGACTGACAGCAGGGAAATGTAGCTCAAGATGAGTAAAGTCCAAGACAGGTGAACTGACTTCCAAGAAGTTGGAAATTAGCTGTCAAGCAGTAAGAACACTCTCTCAGAAGAAGTGTTGAGGGCAACAGCCTCTCACATAGGTATGGTTTCAGCTAGTCAGTTTCTCTGTTCAGGCTTCCCAGCCTGTCAGTTTCACTGAAGAAGCACTTGTCACACTGTGCTCTCACCTAGTTCACTCTGGCGAGTTCCACACAGCTCAGGAAACCCACACACTGGCTGACAAAGCCAGAATGCTGAGTTAAATTCACAGTAAATTGCCTCTTTGACTATTTTAATTACTCACCTGATAACTTCACGCGGGTTCCATGTTTGCCTGCAAACCTGGTTAAACCGTAAGTATTAGGCATGATGCTGGGTTCCTGACCTGATGCCACTTTTTGGGGCTTTAACACCCAGCCCACACTCGAACCCGCCCTCCCTTAGCAGTGAAAATTCTACCCACCATGTCAGCCATGGCTGTTGGTAGCACTCTTGCCTTTAAGTCAGAAAGTTCTGCGTTCATGTCCCGCTCCAGGACTTGAGCACAAAAATCTAGGCTGAGGAAGTGCTGCCTGGTCGAAGGTGCTGCCTTTTAGATGAGACGTTAAACTGTCATCTCGGGTGGATATAAAACATTTCAGGGCACTATTTCAAAGAACAATGGTGGTGGTGGTGGGTGGAGGGGTGTGTTATCCTTGGTGTCCTGGCCAATATTTATCCCTCAATCAACATCGCATTGCTGTTTTTGGAGTTTACTGTGTGCAAATTGAATGCCATATTTCATACATTACAGTAGTGACTACACTTCAAAAAGTACTTCATTGGCTGTAAAGTGCTTTGGGACGTCCTATAGTTGTGAAAGTCTTTCTTTCTTTAATAATTTGCCACAATGGAATTGTCGGATTGCTGTATGGTATAGATTTTACCCACCAGTGTCAGCATCATGCATTCAAAGATTAGATATGTAACAAAACTAATCCAGAGTGGAGTGCATAATATACTGCCCTAATAAAATGCCTTAATTCCAACTTCAGCAGAGCACTCCTGTACACTGCTGTGACATTTTTATTTCCCACATCCATCTGGTACTGTTGAAAAAAGTTAAAAACGACGCTGAATACTTGCACCCATACTTTAATTGGGTTGCGATCATCCCAAGTTAATTTACCTCAAACTGTCAATAATCATTAGGAGGGAATCCTCAATCTCTCAATGTGGGTTAGATTTAAACCAAGGTCCTAGAGATAAAGGACGGTGTTCAAAATCACTGCAGCACTTAGTCCCTATTATGTTGGCTTCTAAATTTCTTCATGTGATGAATTGAACCAAGTATTCCTTTTATTAAAAATTAAAACAAATGCAAAAGTAAATGGATCCCATTTATATGATAATAAGTAACACTTAAAGAAAATGCAGCAGGGTATTGAGCTCCTTTAAATTATTACATTATTTATGACAAATAAACAGGCAAGATTCTCTGGTGAAAAGGTCATGAAGCATAATATTGATATAACAAGAACTCATTATGATCCTGTCAACCCCAGTCTCTGATTGAGAGAAATATATATTGAGTAAAAATAGAAACTTGAATTACAAATGACTTTTGTATGTCCAGAGCAACTGGAGCATTGTTAATATCAATGTCTGTATGTTCCAGCCTCCTACAAAAAACCCATTAGGCATTTCTCTGTCTAGAATAGTCAAAATTTTATCTCCAACAGTCATGTACCCTTCAACCAAGCACCAGTAAAACAGCAGATACACAGCAAACTTCTACCTATAACCACCACCAATAAGTAGAAATCCTAAAACCACCAATCAACACAACCTACAACTACAATATAGATTTTTTTTTTTACATACAAAAACAGTTTATACAGAACAGAAAGAGCCCATTCAGCCCAACTAGCCTGTGCTAGTGATTAAACTCCACATGAGTCTCTTTACATTCCACCGAACTCATCTCAGCCTCTCAGCACATCATTGAATTGAATTGAATGAATTCTCCAGATGAGGATGCTGCTGGCATTTACTGTTCATTGAAAGTTGCCCTGAGAAAGTAATCACTTTGAATTGTCAACCATGCTGAGTCACATATAGAATCAGAGAAGAGACCATTTGGCCCATCAAGTCCATGCCAGCTCTCTGCAAGAACAATTTAGCTAGTCCCACTCCCCCACCCTTTCCCTGTCACCCTGCAATTTTTTCCCCCTTCAGATGCTTATCCAATTCCCTTTTGAAAGCCACAATTGAATTTGCCTCCACGCATTTTCAGACAAAGCATTCCAAATCGCAACCACTTGCAGCGTTAAAAGTCTTTCTTCATGTCACATTTGATTCTTTTGCTAATCACATTAAATCTGTATCCTTTGGTGCTAGACTCTTCCACCAATGGGAACAATTTCTCTCTATCTACTCTGTCTAGACTCCTCATGATTTTGGACAACTCTGTCAAATCTCCTCTCAGCAATCTCTTCTCTAAGAGAAACAATCCCAGCTTCTCCAATCTATCGACATCACTGAAGTCCCTCACACTTGAACCCTTCTCATAAATGCTTTTAGCAACCTCTCTAAACCCTTCACATCCTTCCTAAAGTGCAGTGCCTAGAATTGGACATAATACTCCAGTTGAGGCCGAACCAGTATTTTATAAAGATTCATAGCCTCCTTGCTTTTGTATTCTATGCCGCTATTTATAAAGCCCTGGATCCCATATGCCTTTTAAACCACTTTCTCAACCTGCCCTGCCACCTTCAATGATTTATGTATATGTACCATGAGGTCTCTCTGTTCCTGAACCCCTTTTAGAATTGAACCCTTTATTTTATATTGCCTCTCCTCAATCTTCCTACCAAGATGTATCACTTCACATTTCTCGTCGTTAAACTTCATCTGCCACAAGTCTGCCCATTGCACCAGCCTGCCTATGTCCTCTTGAAGTCTATCACCATCCTCCGCACAGTTCACTATACTTACAAGATTTGTGTCATCTGAAAATTTTGGAATAGTGCCCTGTACACCCAAGTCTAAGTCATTAATATATATTGAGAAAAGCAGTGGTCCCAGTAACCTGGGGAACACCACTGTATACCTTCCTACATTCCATAAAACAACCATTCACCATTACTACAATAGCAAAATACAGTAGATGCTGAAATTCTGAAATAAAAACAGAAGATGCTGGAAATACTCAGCAGGTCTGGTACTCTGAAACATTGGCAGCTCTTGGAGGTGGGAGCTTGTCTTTAAAGGGACAGAGATTCCGGAAACTTTGCCTCCGGAACAACAGAGGAGGCACAAGAAGGCTGTGGCAAGGTTCCCCAACCTTTCGGCCTGGCTCTGGGTACCCCACCTCCTGTAAAAAATCCAGTCCGAAGTGTCTGCAAAGAGATCTGGAATGGTTAAGTGATTGGGCAAAAATTTGGCAGATGGAGTATAATGTGGGAAAATGTGAGGTTGTCCACTTTGGCGGGAAAATAGAAAAGCAGAATATTATTTAAATAGAGAGAATCTGCAGAATACTGTGGTACAGAGGAATCTGGCCGTCCTTATACATTAATCACAAAATGTTGGCATGCAGGTACAGCAAGTAATTAGTAAGGCAAATGGAATATTGGCATTCATTGAAATGGGGATGGAGTATAAAAGTAGGGAAGTCTTGCTACATCCGTATAGGGCATTGGTGAGACTGCACCTAGAGTACCGCGTACAGCTTTGATCTCCTTATTTAAGGAGGGATATACTTGCATTGGAAACAGTTCAGAGAAGGTTCATTAGGCTGATTCCTGGGATGAAGGTTTTGTCTTATGAAGAAAGCTTGAGCAGGTTGGGCCTATACTCATTGAGTTTAGAAGAATTATAGCTGATCTTATAGAAACATTTAAGATTCTGAGGGGGCTTGACAGGGTTGATGCTGAGAGGATGTTTCCCCTTATGGGGGAATCTAGAACTAGCGGATATAGTTTCAAAATAAGGGATCTCCCTCTTAAGATGGAGATGAGGAGGGATTTCTTCTCTCAGAGGGTAGGTAATCTTTGGAATTCTCTTCCCCCGATAGCAGTGGAGGCTGGGGCATTGAAGATATTCAAGGCTGAGCGAGACAGATATTTGACCTACACGGGGGGGTGGGGGGGGGGAGGGGAAGGCTTATGGGGAGCAGGCAAAAAGTAGAGTTAAGGCCACAATCAGATCAACCGTGATCTTATTGAATGGTGCAGCAGGCTTGAGGGGCTGAATGGCCTACTCCTGCTCCTATTTCTTAGGATCTTATGATCGCTGTTTCCTGTCACTTAGCCAACTTCATATCCATGCTGCTACTGCTCTTTTTACTCCATGGGCTTCAAATTTACGTGTTATTTTATGAAACGCTACATCAACCGCATTACCTTCAACAATCTTCTCTGTTACCTCATCAAAAAAACTCAATCCTGTCAGCTAAATACGATTTTCCTTTAATTAATCCACATTTGTCCAAGTGACTGTTAATTTTGTCCCAGATTATCATTTCTGAAGGCTTTCCCACCACTGAGATTAAACCGACTGGCCTGTAGTTGCTGGGTTTTTCTTTACACTCTTTTTTAAATAAGGGTGTAACAGTTGCAATTGTCCAGTCCTCTGGCACCACCCCCATATCAAGGGAGGCCAGTGCCTCTGCAGTTTCCACCCTTACCTCCCTCAGAGTCCTCAGATGCATCACATCTGTTCTTGGTGACTTTGCAACTTTAAGTATGGCCAGCCTTTCTTGTACCTCATTTGTATACATTTTTAGCCATCCAGTATCTCAACTATCTCCTCTTTCAACATGACTTTGGTAGCATCTTCTTTCTTGGTAAAGACAGATCCAAAGTATTCATTTAGTACCTCAGCCATATCCTTTATTTCCATGCATAGGTCTCCTTTTTGGTCCCTAAAAGGCCCACCCCTCCTCTTACCAAACATTTACTATTTATATGTCTACAGAAGACTTTTGGATTTCCTTTTATGTTGGCTGCCAGTCTTTTCTCATACTCTCCCTTTGCCCCTCTTACTTCCTTTTTCACATCCCCTCTGAAGTTTCTATCTTCAGTCTGTCTGTCACTTATACTGACATCTGTCATATGAACCCTTTTTTTGCTTCATCATACTCTCCATCTCTTTCATTATCCAGAGAGCTCTGGCTTTGTTTGCCCTACCTTTTGCCCTCATTGAAATACCTTATCTGTACCCAAACAATCTCCTCCTGAAAGGCAGCCCATTGTTTGATTACAGTTTTGCCTTCCAATCATTCATTCTAATTTATCTGAGCATTTCTGCGCTCAACCCACTGAAATTGGCCTTCCTCTTAAGTATTTTTACTCTAGATTGCTCCTTATCCTTTTCCTTAGCTAATCTAAACCTTATGATACGATGAACACTGTCCACTAAATGTTGGGGCCTGACAACATTCCGACAAAAAGTACTGAAGACCTGTGCTCCAGAACTTGCCGCGCCCCTAGCCAAGCTGTTCGAGTACAGGTACAATACTGGCATCTACCCGGCGATGGGGAAAATTGTCCAAGTATGGTCTGTACACGAAAAGCAGGACAGGTCCAACGCAGGCAATTACCGCCCCATCAGTCCACTCTCAATCATCAGTAAAGTGATGGAAGATGTCATCGACAGTGCTATCAAGCGGCACTTGCTTAGCAATAACCTGCTCAGTGATGCTCAGTTTGGGTTCCACCAGGGCCACTCAGCTCCTGACCTCATTACAGCCTTGGTTCAAACATGGACAAAAGAGCTGAACTCGAGATGAGGTAAAAGTGACTGCCCTTGATGCCAAGGCAGCATTTGACCGAGTATGGCATCAAGAAGCTGGAGTCAATGGAAATCAGGGGGAAAACTCTCCACTGGTTGGACTCATAACTAGCGCAAAGATAGTTGTGGTTCTTAGAGGTCAGTCATCTCAGCTCCAGGACATCACTGCTGGAGTTCCTCAGGGTAGTGTCCTAGGCCCAACCATCTTCAGCTGCTTCATCAATGACCTTCCCTCAATTACGAGGTCAGAAGTGGGGATGTTCACTGATGATTGCACAATGTTCAGCACCATTCATGAGTCCTCAGATACTGAAGCAGTCCGTGTAGAAATGCAGCAAGACCTGGACAATATCCAGGCTTGGGTTGATAAGTGGCAAGTAACATTTGCACCACACAAGTGCCGGGCAATGACCATCTCCAACAACAGAGAATCTAACCATCTCCCTTTGACATTCAAAGGAATTACGGTCACTGAATCCCCCAATATCAACATCCTGGGGGGGTTACCATTGACCAGAAACTGAACTGGAGTAGCCATATAAATACTGTGACTGCAAGAGTAGGTCAGAGGCTAGGAATCCTGCGGCGCGTAAGTCACCTCCTGGCTCCCCAAAGCCTGTCCACCATCCACAAGGCACAAGTCAGGAATATGATGGAATACTCTCCACTTGCTTGGATGGGTGCACTTCCAACAACACTCAAGAAGCTTGACAAAGCAGCAAAGCAGCCCGCCTGATTGACACCCCATCCACAAACATTCACTCCCTCCACCACCGATGCACAGTGGTAGCAGTGTGTACCATCTACAAGACGCACTGTAGCGATGCACCAAGGCTCCTTAGACAGCACCTTCCAAACCTGTGATCTCTACAAGGGCAGAAAATGCATGGGAACACCACCATCTGCAAGTTCCCTCCAAGACACACCATCCTGACTTGGAACTATATCGCTGTTCCTTCACTGTCGCTGGTTCAAAATCCTGGAACTCCCTAACAGAACTGTAGGTGTACCTACCCCACTGGCCTACAGCAGTTCAAGAAGGCAGCTCACCACCACCTTCTCAGGGGCAATTATGATGAGCAATAAATGCTGGCTTAGCCAGCGACGCCCACAACCATGAACGAATAAAAAAAAATTCCCCTACTGACACTTGATCAAATTGATCCACCTCATTCCCCAGAACGAGATCCAGCAATGTCTGCTTCCTCATTGTAAACGTATTGATCAAGAAAATTCTCCTGAAGAACATACTTCAAGAACTCTTTCCCCTCTCTGCCCTTTACACTATTACTGTCCCAGGCTATATTAGGATAATTGAAGACCCCCATTATCACTAATCATAGAATCATAGAAATTTACAGCTTGGAAAGAGGCCATTCAGCCTATCGTGTCCACGCTAGCTGACAAGTAGCCATCCCGCTTAATCCCACTTTCCAACTCCTGGTCTGAAGCCTTGTCGGTTACGACATTCCAAGTGCATTGCCAAGTACTTTTTAAACATTATGAGGGTTTCTGCCTCTATCACCCTTTCAGACAGTGAGTTCCAGATCCTGACCACCCCCTGGGTGAAAAAAAACTCCCCCTCGATTTCTCTGTAAACCTCCTACCTCGTACCCTAAACCCCTGGTTATGGACCACTCAACAGACCAGAATAGGGCCTTCCTATCCACACTATCTAGACCTCTCATATTTTTATATGCTTCAATTAAATCTCCCCTCAGACTCCTCTATTCCAAAGATAACAATCCAAGCCTATCCAATCTATCCTCACAACTAAAATTCCCCAGGCCTAGCGACATCCTCGTAAATCTCTTCTGTATCCTCTCTAGTATAATCACAACTTTCCTATAGTGCGGTGACCAGAACTGCACGCAGTACTCCAGCTGTAGCCTAACCAGTGTTTTATATAGTTCCAGAATAACCTCCCTGCTTTTATGTTCTCTGCCTCGATTAATAATGGCAAGTATCCCTTATGCCTTTTTGACCACCTTATCTACCCGTCCAGCCACCTTCAGGGTCTGTGGACATGCATTGCAAGGTCCCTCTGTTCCACTGCACTTTTCAGTATCCTATCATTTATTGTCTATTCCCTTGCCTTGCTAGCCTTCCCCAAATGCATTACCTCACGCTTCTCCAGATTGAACTCCATTTGCCACTGTTCTTCACACCTGACTAGTCCATTGATATTGTTCTGCAGTCTACAGCTTTCTTCATTATCAATCACATGGCAAACGTTTGTGTCATCTGCAACCTTCTTAATCATACCTATGACATTCAAGTCCAAATTATTGATATACACCACAAAAAGCAAGGAACCTAGTATCCGAGCCATCCAGAACCTCATCAGAAACAGCCTTCCAGCAACAAAAACACCCAACGACCATTACCTTTTGCTTCCTGCCTCTGAGTCAATTTTGGATCCAACTTGCCACTTTGCCTTTTGGTCCCACGGGATTTTCCATTTCTTAACCAGTCTGCCATGGGGACCTTATCAAAAGTCTTGCTAAAATCCTTATTGACTACATCAAATGCACTACCTTCATCAACAGTCCTTGTTACCTCCTCAAAAAAGACAATCCTGTTAGTCAGACAGGATCTTTCCTATTGTATGATTCTTGCACCTCTCTGTAATTTCCTTACAAATTTCCTCCTCTATATCTTTCCCACTAGTTGCTGGCCGATAGAATATATGCAGTAGTGTAATGGCACCTCTATTTCTTCTTAACTCTAAGCAAATAGATTTTGTCCTTGATCCCTTCAGGAAATACTTTCTCTCCAGCACTCTAATTTTCTTTTTAATCAATACTGTTACCCCTCCTCCTTCCTTTCCTTTCCTATCTTTTTTGAACACCTTGTATCCAGGAATATTTAGTCCCAGTCCTGTCCTTTTTTGAGTCAGGTCTCTGTTCTTGCCACGACATTATATTTGCATGTGGCTATTTGTGCCTGCAGCTCAGCAACCTTATTAACCAAGCTTTGTGCATTTACATACTTGCACTGTAAGCCTAATTTATATCTTATTGTATTCCCTCTTAGTCTGACCCCAAATAATTCTTACTATTCCTTGCTCTAGTGCAATCTGTCTCTCCAAATCTTTTGTGCGCCTTGTTTCTCCTTTCTAATGCTATATCCTTGTTGCTTTTCCCCCTGCCAAATTAGTTTAAACCATCTCTGACAGCACTAGCAAACAACCCCACAAAGACATTGATCCTGGCTCTGTTGAGGTGCAACCTGTCCAGCCTGTACAGGTCCCACCTGCCCCAGAACTGGTCCCAATGTCCCAGAAATCTGAAGCCCTCCAAATCTTTCACCATCTCTTCAGCCACGCATTCATCTGCTCAATCATCCTACTTCTGTACTCCCTCGTGCGTGGCATCAATAGTAACCTGGAGATTACTGCCATTTTGTACCAGTTTTTACATTCATAAATTTCTATACAAATTTTGAGACTTCCTTTTACTTTCAAGTTATGACACAAAGTGCTTACTTAGACTCTTTGGGGGTGAAATTGCTGTATGCCGGCAGTGCTTAATGGGACCATTTTACACAACCCTCAATTTTTTTCCCCTTGAAGTTAGTGAGCCCATAACACTTAACTGTTGCAGACCAATTTCACCCCTTTGTGGGAGAAAATAGTTAGGGCCCAACTACAGGTGTGAAATAGGCAACATGACTGCAACGTGTGCCTGAAGAAGTCAGCCTGAGGATCACCCGAATTTTCTTCAGCTCTCATTGCCATGAGCCTGGCGAATTACAGGCCCCAGTCAACCTGATTGTCAGCCAGTTCAGACTCTGACAGTGGCCTTCAGGTAGGTCCTGGGAGGTTAACTGGGGTGTGGGAGGAAGCACAGGCCAAAATGACTGAAAATAAGTGTTTGGAATAATTGCAGAGCTGTCAGCCAAAGCATTGCAGCACATATAAATAAAGCCTGCTGTGCTTGCAATTTGATCAATTCTGAATCTTAAACCTTGTGTAGAATGGAAGACAGCATCTGGCATAAATCTGGAATAAATGGAGGATGTTGCACTGGTAGTGGTCTAATAGGGAGTTCATTATTGGGTCTGAAAATTCCAGAATTCATACGCAGTTCAGATATAATTATATTACGAGAGAAAATGAGGGCAACTTGCAATGGAATTCAGTGTTACTGGTCAATTTTATATTTGATATTATACTTTATCACTGATCTCATGTGAAAAAAGATCAGAATGTTTTAAAATTCATTAATTTTGACATTTTCATGAACTTTATTATGAATGTAAAAGTTAATACGATGTTGGTTCCTATTGCGACTAAGCTGCAGGATTTGCTCTGCTAATGGTGGCCTTTTGTTCTTGAGATGTGAACAGATTAGAAATGTTCTTTCTTCACTTCTTTCTTTCCTCTCTTTCTTTTCTCTCTTCCATTCCTCCTGGTGATAACTTTTACTGGAGTAAGGTCACTAATATGATGCCCATATTTTCTAGCAGAAATTACTAGGAGCATGAACTCCAGCAGATTTTTCATTTTCCTAGCCTAGGATACTGAGGCTAAGTGTAGAACTGTCAGTGTTTTCCTGACTGAGATCAGCTAACTGAGTATTCACCAGGGATTGAACCTGGGATCTTCCTAGTCTGTACGGTTCAGCATCAGAGCACATATTGGGATAGAATTTCCAAGGTGTTCTCCAACTTTGTCCATAGAAATTGCATAAAGGGTCATTTATGCCATTTGAGGGGTGATATCAGGAGGCACTTGTTCACACAAGTCATGGAAATCTGGAACTCTATCCCCCAAAAAGCTGTTGAGGCCGTATCAATTGAAAATTTCAAAACTGAGATAGATAGCTTTTTGTTGGGTAAGCACATTGTTAGAGTCAAGTGAGGAGCGGTCAAATGGCTATTTTCCCTCTCCTTGTTCACAACAGGTTAAATTCTTTCTTAAAGTGGATGTACTGGCCAATTCAGTAGGTGCCTATGATCATAACAAGAACCAATCGGACAGGTTTTCTTGAGTTTGACAAAGAAAGAGGTTAACTTTATTATACCTAAGCCGAACTAATAAAAATAATAAACTACACATCAACTTTCACAAGGCACCCACACACTAGAGGTTTACACACGCACAAATAGGCTACAGTGTGGGGAAAGGTAATTCAGTTGAGGTAGAGGCCATAGAAAAAAAGGAGTACATAGTCTGTGAGGTTTGGTGATTCAGCTGGCTTCTAACTGAAGTCGGTGGTCCTGAGGCTTTTTGTTTGAAGAGGCTTGGTGACTGTGATGCAGATAATTTCCTCCAATGGGGTTTCTGATTGAAGCTGGAGTATGCAAAGGTGGTCAGTCAACAGGCAGGATTTGAAGCTTTCAAGCAGAAATGGAGGGAAAGTGAAGGATCCCCCACTTGGGTCTGCACGTGTCAGAGTTCAGAAGCTTTTCTTTGCTGCTGTAGATAAACACAAGCTTAAAACCACAGATGGGAGGAGTTTGTCACATGACAGTCACCCAGTGATTCCAAAATGGTAGCAGAGTTTTGTTTCTTGCTAAAAAGAACAGGTAGTTCCCTTAAACTTCCTGGGTCTTGGTTCTTGTTGGGATGAGCAGCCATTTCGTCTCCACCTCACAGGCCTTGCAAAGTAGGATACAGTGTTGCAAATTAGGTGGCCATCCTAAGCTGCTAGCAAAGTCATCTCTTTTTATCTGCTCTTTTTAAATTTTCTTCAAAAAATATTAATTCAGATCTCTAGTCAGTGGTTTAAAGAAAATTATCATTCAACTAAGCACATTGGCATGACAACATCAAGGTATGTGGAGCAGAGGTGGGTAAAGAAAGCTGAGGTACAAATTGACCATGATCTAACTGAATAGTGGAACAAGCTTGAGGAGCCGAATAACCTACTCCTGTTCCTATGTCCCAGGAGGCAGGAGATTTTTGCTGACCTTCCGCTGAAGTTTCGGCAGACGACTGGGGGAACCCTAGGGATTGTGTTTATCCAATGAGTCAATGCAGGAACTTGTAAATGCAACAGTACCTCATGCTGAACTCTACAGCAATAAAATAACATATAAAGGATTGATGTAAATATCATACAAAATAGTGGCTAGCTGGGACTCATTAAAGGCAATAATCTCACTGAGTTCAGATAACATTACAGCTGAATATATTCACCAAGCCACTGAGGATGCAGGGATAGAGATAGTGAGTGTTATATTGATTTGTGTTTTGTACCATTTCTGTTTTCACTGAGGTGTGAAATGACAGTACTGAGAATGTGCAAATAATATCATACAGCAAAATGATTAAACAGTGAATATAAAAATACAATTCTGAACAGTTTATGATGCACAATTATGAATGCTTTTATTACATGAAGCTCAAGTTATTGTAAAGCAACCAACATTTTCTATTGCTCAATGACTGTGTGTATTAACGGAGAGTTGTATTTCTCCTCCAGTTTATTTCAAATGCTCTGCCAGAAAAGCACAATACTTCTCCAGGTGTTTTTTCAGACTTTGGATATAATATAAGTTATGTTCAAACGGATTCTCCTGATGCTGTTGAGTCGGCTATTAATTAGATGAGCATTTTATCACTATAAATAGCTGTGAGGTTTTCTTTTGCAGAGATGGAGAGAACACAGAGAAAATGAAAAGCTAGATTCACTGATGAAGCCCTGCAGACTAATGCATGAAAGAGGAGTCGAGGGGTAATAGCATAGTGCTTATGTTAGTGGACCAGTAATCCAGAAGCCTGAACAAATAGTCCACAGACATGAGTTTAAATCCCACCACAGCAGCTAGGGAATTCAAATTAAGTTAATTAAATAAATCTGGAACAAAAAGTTTGTATCAGCAATGACAACGATGATCGCAAAAAACTCATCTGGTTCACAAATGTCCTTCAGGGAAGGAAATCTTCTGTCCTTACCTCGTCTGCCCTATATGTGATTCCAGACCCATAGCAACTGCCCTCTGAAATAGCCTAGCAAGCCACTCAGTTGTCTCAAACTGCTACGAGAAACAATAATAAGGATTAAAACCTGATGGATCAACTTAGGCATTGGAAATGGCAAAAGCACACCTAGTCCAGTCAACCCTGCAAAGTCCTCTTTGCTGACAACAGGGGACCTATCCCACAAACTAGTCAAGCAACAACCTGACAGTCATAATCACAGAATCAAATCTTTCAGCTAATGTCCCAGTCTCCTCCATCACCTTCTTGGATACGTTCCATCCCATCATAGGTACCAACACATTGGTATACAGTTGGGAGGGAGTGGCCTCAACATTGACTCAGGACCCCATGAAGTCTTATGCCACAGGTCAAACATGGGCCAGGAAACCTCCTGCTGACCCCTCAGCTGAAGAATCAGCACTCTTTCATGTTGAGCATCACTTGGAAGAAGCACTGAGGGCAGTAAAGACACAGAATGTACTCTGGGTGGAGACTTTGATGTACATCACAAGTGGCTCAATAGCACCAGTGCTGACTGAGCCCTAAAGGACATATCTGCCAGACAGAAACCAATTGCACAGAAGTCAATTCAATTCACTCCCTGTGACGTCAAGAAATGGCTCAAAGCACTGGACACAGCAAAGGCTCTGGGCCTTGCCAACAACCTGGCTATAGTGTCATAGTCATAGAGTCATAGAGAGAAACAGCACTGAAACAGGCCCTTCGGCCCACTGAGTCTGTGCCGACCAACAACCACCCATTTATACTAATCCTACATTAATCCCATATTCCCTACCCCATTACCACCATTCTCCTATCACCTACCTACATTAGGGGCAATTTACAATGGCCAATTTACCTATTTACCTACAGCTTGTACAGTAGACTTATGCTCCAGAAATAACTGTACCTATAGCCAAGCTGTTCCAGTACAGCTACAGCACAAGCATTTCTCCAACAAAATGGAAAAATGCTTAGGTCAGTCCTGTTCACAAAAAGCAGGACAAATTCAATCGGATCAATTACTGCCCCATCAGCCTACTTGCAATCATCAACAAGTGATGGAAGGTGTCATCATCAGTGCTATTAAGGAGTACTTACTCACCAACAACCTGCTCACTGACGTTCAGTTTGGGAACCCAAACAGACCATCAGTTAGCAGGTTGTTGGAGAGTAAGTACTCCTTAATAGGGCCACACAGTGCCAGACCTCATTACAGCCTTGGTCCAAAAATGGACAAAAGAGCTGAATTCCAGAAGTGAGGTGTGAGTGACTGCCCTTGACATCAAGGCAGCATTTCACTAAATGTGGAATCAAAGAACCCTAACAAAATTGAAGTCAATGGGAATCGGATAAAATTCTTCACTGTCTGGAGTCATACCTAGCAAAAAGGAAGATGGTGTGGTTGTTCGAGGCCAATCAGCTCAACCTCAGGACTTGCAGGTTGATAGGTTAATTGGCCATTATAAACTGCCCCTAGTATAGGTAGGTAGGTGGTAGGGAAATATAGGGACAGGTGGGGATGTGATAGGAATATGGAATTAGTGTAGGATTAGTATGGATGGGTGGTTGATGGTCGGCACAGACTCGGTGGGCTGAAGGGCCTGTTTCAGTGCTGTATCTCTAAACTAAACTAAACATTGTTGCAGCAGTTCCTCAGTGTAGTATCCTAGGCCCAACTATCTTCAGCTGCTTCATCAATGACTTTCCTTCCATCGTAAGGTCAAAAGTGGGGATGTTCGGTGATGAATGCACAGTGTTTAGTACCATTCGCAACTCCTCAGATAATGAAGCTGTCCATGCCCGTATGCAGCAAGACCTGTACAGCATTCAGGCTTGGGCTGATAAGTGGAAAGTAACGTGCATGCAACACAAATGCCAAACAATGTTGACCTCGAAGAAGAAAGAGTCTAAGCAGCTTCCCTTGACATTCAATGGCATTCACTTTGCTGAATCCCCACTTGTAACATTGTAGGTGTTACCACTGGCCAGAACCTTAACTGGACCAGCCATATAAATACTGTGGCTACAAGAGCAGGTCAGAGGCTAGGAATTCTGTGACAAGCAACTCACCTGACTCTTCAAAGCCTTCATCACATGGATGGCAGTCCACCACCACCTTATCAAGGGTAACTAGAGATGGTCAATGTCAGCAATGCCCACATTCCATGAATGAATAAAAAAACACTTTGTATGATACAGAATGCCAATCAACACATAATCGCAGGGTCCCGGTAGCATGGAAGCTGATCACTGAGTGGGTGTGGGAAATATAGGGCTGAATTTTTATTCCAGGGCCAAGAACCCAATGCCAGATCATTTTCGGGTCCTGACTGCTGACGCAATGCTACTTTCGAATAAAAATAGCCTAATTAGCCCAGGGCTGAGTTCAGCGCCCAATTAGAGGCGCTAGGAGCAGCCTGGAGGTGGGACCTGGAAACTGAGGGTGACTTTAAAAGACAAATGGCAGCCATTACTGGGCTTGGTGTTGCCTGAAGGTATGGAGCAGCAGAGAGCGGCAGGCAGCTTTGAGCGCCAGCACTTTCACCGCTAACATTATCTAACTTAGCAGACCATCAGTCTGAATAGACCTCAGTATTCAAACCACAATTACAATAAGTAGGAACTGGCATTTGTATAACGCCTTTTGTAATCTCAGGACATAGCAAAGTACTGATGCGTCACCAGGCAGCAACTCGATTTTCTGATGCCTCCCTTGAGGCATTAGCGGATGCAGTGGCAGACAGTAGCACTGTCCTTTTCTCGGCATACAAAGGAGATATTCCCCCCAGACAGATAAAGAGGGTATGGTTGGAGGTGGCCATGGAGGTTAACAGTTGGGAACTCACCAGAAGGACATGGGTCCAGTGCAAGAAGAGATTCAATGACCTGATAAGGTCTGGTAAGGTGAGTGGCCACCGGTACCCAGGTGATAGGTCACCAACTCTGCAAACACCAACATGCAGATGAGCTGACCACACAGAATGTCCATAGTTCTCCCTAATATTGTCAGATGAAGTGTCCAGTTGCATCAATGAGATGGCAGCCACTCTCACATATGGGGTGCTATTCAGAAGGGTACATCACTGAAGGGAACATCAGCTCACATGTATTTCATGCTGGAAGAGATGAGAAAGGGCAGCCTACTCATGAATCATTCTCCCCTCACCCTGCAGAAGAGAGCCCATAATACTCAAGAAATGGCCAGAACGGGTGATGGCGTGGCCCATCTCCATACTGTGCCACCGATGGAGGAGACCCCTGCCCAATGTGTGCTGTGGCTCTTCGACCGCTATCATCTAAGAGAATGGTTGTTCTGGGGTGATTGTTGAGTAGGACAAGTTCTCATTTCCAATTTCTTGTGTTTCTCACCGATCCAAATGCAGAGGGGGACGAGAGTGCACAAAAACAATCGGTGGCACTGTCCTCAGAGGGGGGGGGGGGGGGGGTGGTGGTGACTCACTGGAACCTGCAGCATCACATCTTCCACCAGTGCAGACACACTCACCTCAGTTAGGCCCCAGAGTAGCATAGAAAAGGGGAGCATTGGATGAACTTCACATCACACGTGAGCAGGAAGGGGAGGGTGGGTAGTCCCCCTACAAGATTTGCTTCTTGTGGTCACAGACCAGCTGGTGGTAGTCTTTTCTGTTCAGGAATCTAACTGGCTAGTGTCTCCTTGATAGCTACGTGGGTGCAATTGATGACCCCTTGGACCTGAGGGAGTCTATCGATGGCGGCAAACCCCAATCCTCTCTGCACCTGCATTGGCCCATCTGTGTCAAAATGGATGTAGTCCCCTGCCCTCCGAATAGGGCAACTATGACTTGCCTGATGGCGTGATGAGCTGCCGACTGCAAGATGTCAACTAGGTCTAAAGCTGATCCCTGGAACGACCCAGTTGCAAAGAAGTTCAGGGTGACAGTGACCTTGATGGCTGTAGGTAAGGGACTGCCATGGGGGCCACAAGGCCTCAGGTCACTGTGGATCAGAGCAAAAATGTCCGAGGCCATCTGCTTGGATTGGCACAATCTCTTAGAGGACTGGTGCTCTGTCATTTGCTGACTCTTGGGTGGTCGGCCCAATGTCTTGGGGAGCGCCTTCTTCCCCTTGCAAACCCTGCTGTCCAGGAGGCTGCATCTGCTGAAGTTCAGCTCTGTCCAATGTTAGAGTAGCCTGCTCCCATCTGACCTCCCTCAGCTGGCCTTTGTACATTCACCAGGCCTTCCCCTGCCAACCCCAGCTACCCAAGTGATGCCAACAACCTCATTCCCTCTCCAGATTCCTACCACTCACCACTACCGAATGCAAGTCTTTCAGCTCCAGCACTTCTTAAGCAGCAGAACTTTATTCTGGGCTACTACAACATGTTAGGCAGCTCTTCCCATAGCCCTCTTGGCCCCCCCGCTCCCAGCAGTGTCCACGACTTTTACACTGTGACACGTTCCGACATCGTGTTTTCCCCTTGCCCTCCTTTCGAAAATTACAAACTGCTCCTGACAAGCCTTTCAATGAACTTATCAATGTGTTCTACTGCCAATTAACTGGAGGCATCCTTAATTCCCGTTTCCTCCCTCCCATTGTCCCTTTAAAAATTGCTTCACGTTCCGGAAATGGCGAGAGCCAGTGCCAACCTGTGAGATTTTCAAATTGCACACGCATTCACTCCCTCATCTGTTGGGATTTAACAATTCAGCCCATGGTTTCTGCGATCCACTGAATATGAAAGGGTGTTGCGAAGAAAGTGCAGAGTTGAAGAAAAATGCAAAAGTAAGCAATCAGGATAATTTCAAATTCCTGAAAAGAAACAGCCTAATTTAAATATGGCCCAAATAGATGTGAATGATAGTTCAGGCAGACAGAGAGCATTTTAAAGCTACATTTCTGGAGCACGAAGGAAACAAATTTGGATTGATCAGAAGCATTACAAGATGCCATATATGGGATGCATGCAGCTTGTAGGTGGAAAAGGTTAACTGTGAACTATTAGCATTCACTCAAAGCCACCAAGAAGATGAATTTATACAGTCACATATTATGAGGTCAGTTACCAAGGTTATTTCAACTGTATTGTTTCATGAGTGATATGAGATATTATTGTTGACCCTTAGTTTTCACTGCTCTATGGAGGCACATGCAATGAATATTGCTTATTTTTTTCCCCTGCAGAAGGCGGCTGCGCTTTTCGGGCAGGACAGCCAGAGGACTAGTATGGTGCTATGCAATAACAACAACTTGCATTGATATAGATCCCTTCACATAGTAAGGGGTGATGGTTGCATAGGATTTTGTGTGAGTTGGGATATTTTAAGTAATTGAGCTATTATGAAAACACCATCCTGGACATCCCAGGAAGGGCATCCTAGAAAATGGGGGTTGCCTGATACTCCAGAATTTGTGTATTGTGTGAAGAAGAAATGATAAAATTTAGCAGTTTAAAATGACTGATTGAGCAGTGCTGGCAATCATTATGCTGCATATTTTTTCTTTTGAAAAGAAAGCCAAGAATCCATGAAGGAAAAAAGCGAGGGCATTGAGTTTCACAATTATTATTAAAGTATTCTGTGTCATTTCCACTATTTTCACCAAGCATTATCTCAGGTATTCTGGCCCTGAATTTCCTTGAGGTGCATTGCAAAGGAGGTGAGGCAACAAGAGAGGAGTTGCAGGTGCCAATGGACTGGATAGCTCCACCGACAGCCGGCATGGACTCAATGGGCCGAATGGTCTCCTTCTGTGCCATAAACAACTTGATCACTCTATGAGAGTTGTTTGCATTAACGTTTCATAATTTATCTTGTTGTTTATCTATTGGAAGATTTGTTGGCCCAAGTCTTGTGCAAAATAGGAGTAAAGGTCCGGGCAGGGAGGGGGAGGGTGGTGGGTGGTGCCGTGTTTGGAAATTAGAGTCCAAGCTTTTCAAAACAATTCGAGCTGAAGGTTGCAGCAGCAGGTAAACAGCAAAATGCTTGTGTCATTGGGTTCACCATTAGGTAACTGGACTGGAAGAGTATATTCATGTCACTTTTCAAGAAGATTTTTTTAAATTCATTCATGGGATGTGGGCGATGCTGGCTAGGCCAGCATTTATTACCCATCCCTAATTGCCCTTGAGAAGGTGGTGGTGAGCTGCCTTCTTGAACTGCTGTAGTCCATTTGGGGTAGGTACACCCACAGTGCTGTTAGGAAGGGAGTTCCAAAAATTTGACCCAGCGACAGTGAGGGAACGGCGTTATAGTTCCAAATCAGGATGGTGTGTGACTTGGAGGGGAACTTGCAGGTGGTGGTGTTCCCATGTATTTGCTGCCCTTGTCCTTCTAGTTGGTAGAGGTCGCAAGTTTGGAAGGTGCTGTCTAAGGAGTGCATTGCTGCAGTGCATCTTGTAGATGCTGCCACTGTGTGTCGGTGGTGGAGGGAGTGAATGTTTGTAGATGGGGTGCCAATCAAGTGGGCTGCATTGTCCTGGATGGTGTGGAGCTTCTTGAGTGTTGTTGGAACTGCAACCATCCAGGCAAGTGGAGAGTATTCCATAACAGTTCTGACTTGTGCCTTGTAGATGGTGGACAGGCTTTGGGGAGTCAGGAGGTGAGTTACTCGCATCAGGATTCCTAGCCTCTGACCTGCTCTTGTAGCCACGGTATTTATATGGCTACTCCAGTTCAGTTTCTGGTCAATGGTAACCCCTAGGATGTTGATAGTGGGGGATTCAGCAATGGTAATGCTATTGAATGTCAAGGGGAGATGGTTAGATTCTCTCTTGTTGGAGCTGGTCATTGCCTGGCACTTGTGTGGCACGAATGTTACTTGCCACTTATCAACCCAAGCCTGGATATTGTCCAGGTCTTGCTGCATTTCTACACAGACTGCTTCAGTATCTGAGGAGTCACGAATGGTGCTGAACATTGTGCAATCATCCGCGAACATCCCCACTTCTGACCTTATGATTGAAGGAAGGTCATTGATGAAGCAGCTGAAGATGGTTGGGCCTAGGATACTACCCTGAGGAACTCCTACAGTGATGTCCTGGAGCTCAGATGATTGACCTCCAACAACCACAACCATCTTCCTTTGCGCTAGGTATGACTCCAGCCAGCGGAGGGTTTTCCCCCTGATTCCCATTGACCTCAGTTTTGCTAGGGCTCCTTGATGCCATACTCGGCCAAATGCTGCCTTGATGTCAAGGGCAGTCACTCTCACCTCACCTGAGCAGGTTATTGCTAAGCAAGTGCTGCTTGATGGCACTGTTGATGACACCTTCCATCACTTTACTGATGATAGAGAGTAGGCTGATGGGGCGGTAATTGGCTGGGTTGGATTTGTCCTGCTTTTTGTGTACAGGACATACCTGGGCAATTTTTTACATTGCAGGGTAGATGCCTGTGTTGTAGCTGTACTGGAACAGCTTGGCTCGGGGCGCGGCAAGTTCTGGAGCACAGGTCTTCAGTACTATTGCCGGAATATTGTCAGGGCCCATAGCTTTTGCAGTATCCAGTGCCTTCAGTCATTTCTTGATATCAAGCGGAGTGAATCGAATTGGCTGAAGTCTGGCATCTGTGACGCTGGGGACTTCAGGAGGAGGCCGAGATGGATCATCAACTTGGCACTTCTGGCTGAAGATTGTTGCAAATGCTTCAGCCTTATCTTTCCCACTGATGTGCTGGGCTCCCCATCATTGAGGATGGGGATATTTGTGGAGCCACCTCCTCCAGTTAGTTTTTTAATTGTCCACCACCATTGATGGCTGGATGTGGCAGGACTGCAGAGCTTAGATCTGATTCGTTGGTTATGGGATCGCTTAGCTCTGTCTATCGCATGCTGCTTATGCAGTTTGGCATGCAGATAGTCCTGTGTTGTAGCTTCACCAGGTTGACACCTCATTTTGAGGTATGCCTGGTGCTGCTCCTGGCATGCCGTCCTGCACTCTTCATTGAACCAGGGTTGGTCTCCTGGCTTGATGGTAATGGTAGAGTGGGGGATATGCTGGGCGATGAGGTTACAGATTGTGGTTGAGTACAATTCTGCTGCTGCTGATGGCCCACAGCGCCTCATGGATGCCCAATTTTGCATTGCTAGATCTGTTCGAAATCTATCCCATTTAGCACGGTGATAGTGCCACACAACACAATGGACGGTATCCTCAATGTGAAGGTGGGACTTCGTCTCCACAAGGACTGTGCGGTGGTCACTCCTACCAATACAGTCATGGACAGAAGCATCTGCAGCAGGCAGATTGGTGAGGACGAGGTCAAGTATGTTTTTCCCTCGTGTTGGTTCCCCCACCACCTGCCGCAGACCCAGTCTCGCACTATGTCCTTTAGGACTCGGCCAGCTCGGTCATTAGTGGTGCTACCGAGCCACTCTTGGTGATGGACATTGAAGTCCCCCACCCAGAGTACATTTTGTGCCCTTGCCATCCTCAGTGCTTCCTCCAAGTGGTGTTCAACATGGTGGAGTACTGAGTCATCAGCTGAGGGAGGGCGGTAGGTGGTAATCAGTAGGAGGTTACCTTGCCCGTGTTTGACCTGATGCCATGAGACTTCATGGGGTCCGGAGTTGATGTTGAGGACTCCCAGCGCAACTCCCTCCCTACTGTATACCACTGTGCCACCACCTCTGTTGGATCCGTCCTGCCGGTGGAACAGGTCATACCCAGGGATAGTGATTGCAGTGTCTGGGACATTGTCTGTAAGGTATGTTTCCGTGAGTATGACTATGTCAGGCTGTTGCTTGACGAGTCTGTGGGACAGCTCTCCCAACTTTGGCACAAGCCCCCAGGTGTTAATAAGGAGGACTTTGCAGGGTCGACTGGGATGGGTTTGCCGTTGTCGTTTCCGGTGCCTAGGTCGATGCCGGGTGGTCCGTTCGGTTTCAGTCCTTTTTATTAACTTCGTAGTGGTTAGGTACAACAGAGTGGCTTGCTAAGACATTTCAGAGGGCATGTAAGAGTTAACCACATTGCTGTGGGTCTGGAGTCACATGTAGGCCAGACCAGGTAAGGACAGCAGATTTCCTTGCCTAAAGGACATTAGTGAACCAGATGGGTTTTTACTACAATCGACAATGGTTTCATGGCCATCCTTAGACTCGCTTTTAATTCCAGATTTATTAATTAAATTCAAATTCCACCTACTGCTGTGGTGGGATTCGAACCCATGTGCCCAGAGAAATACCCTTGGTCTCTGGGTTACTAGTCCAGTGATAATACCACTACGCCACCGCCCACCCCCAATATACCATTGGAGCATCTGCCAGAGATAACCAGAGAAGGGAAAAGGGCATGACACCCAGCTATAAGAGAAAAGCCCACAATTTCATTGAGTCAGACCTACAGACCCTCCTTGATGAAACAGCAGAGGTCAACTGCTGGGTCCTAGCCAGTAACACCAACATCCCGTGAAAGAATTAAAAATTGTGTAAGAAAAAAAAGTACTAAAAGTGTATCTCGTGCCTTAGAACCGTAGAACCATTGAAAAGCTACGGCACAGAAAAAGGCCATTCAGCCTATCATGTCTACGCTGGCTGAAAAAACTAGCCGCCCATTCTAATCCAACATTACAGCACCTGGTCTGTAGCCTTGCAGGTTACAGCACTTCAGGTGAATGTCCAGGTACCTTTCAAATGAGTTGAGGGTTTCTGTCTCAATCACGGATCCCCTTTGGAGGGAAGTGGCCGGAAGGTTTCTTTATTCTTTCATGGGATGTGGGCATCACTGTCTAGGCCAGCATTTATTGCGCATCCTGAATTGCCTTTGAGAAGGTGGTGCTGAGCTGCCTTCTTGAACTGCTGCAATCCATGTGGTGTAGGTACATCCACATTGCTGTTGGGAAGGAAGATCCAGGATTTTGACCCAGCGACAGTGAAGGAACGGCGATATAGTTCCAAGTCAGGGTGGTGTGTGGCTTGAAGGGGAACTTGCAAGGGGTGGTGCTTCGAAGTGTCTGCTGCCCTTGTCCTTCTAGGTGGTCGAGGTCATGGGTTTGGAAGGTGCTGTCGAAGGAGCTTGTTGAGTTGCTGCAATGCATCTTGTAGATGCCGCTGCCACCGTGCATCGGTGGTGGAGGGAATGAATGTTGAATGTGGTGGACGGGGTGCCAATCAAGCAGGCTGCTTCATCCTGGATGGTGTCGAGCTTCTTGAGTGTTGTCGGAGCTGCACTTATCCAAGCAAGTGTATTCCATCACACTCCTGACTTGTGCCTTGTAGATGGTGGATAGGATTTGGGGAGTCAGGAAGCGAGTTAGTCACTGCAGAATTCACAGCCTCTGACCTGCTCTTATAGCCACAGTATTTATGTGGCTGGTCCAGTTCAGTTTCTGGTCAATGGTAACCTCCAGAATGTTGATGGTGGGGGATTCAGTGATGGTAATGTCATTGAATGTCAAGGGGAGATGGTTAGATTCTCTCCAGTTGGAGATGGCCATTGCCTGACACTTGTGTGGTATGAATGTAACTTGCTACTTCTCAGCCCACGCCTGAATGTTATCCAGATCTTGCTGCATATGGACACGGACTTCAGTATCTGAGGAGTCACGAATGATGCTGAACATTGTGCAATCATCAGCAAACATCTCCATTTCTGACTTTATGATGGATGGAAAGTCATTGATGAAGCAGCTGAAGATGGTTGGGCCTGGGACACTACCCTGAGGAACTCCTGCAGTTATGTCCTGGGACTGAGATGATTGACCTCCAACAACCACAACCATCTTCCTTTGTGCTAGGCATGACTCCAACCAGTGGAGAGATTTCCCCCTGATTCCCATTGACTCCAGTTTTGCTAGGGCTCCTTGATGCCACACTCGGTCTAATGCTGCCTTTATGTCAAGGGCAGTCACTCTCACCTCACCTCTTCAGTTCATGTTTGGACCAAGGCTGTAATGAGGTCAAGAGCTGAGTGTTCCTGGCAGAACCCAAACTGAGCATCAGTGAGCAGGTTATTGCTGAGTAAGTGCCACTTGGTAGCACTGTCGACAACAACTTCCATCACTTTGCTGATGATTGAGAGTAGACTGATGGGGCAGTAATTGGCCGGATCTGATTTGTCCTGTTTTTTGTGTACAGGCCATACTCGGGCAATTTTCCACATTGTCGGGTAGATGCCAGTGTTGTAGCTGTAGTGGAACAGCTTGTCTAGTTGCGCAGCCAATTCTGGAGCACAAGTCTTCAGTGCTATTGCCGGAATGTTGTCAGGGCCCATAGCCTTTGCAGTATCCAGTTCCTTCAGCTGTTTCTTTATATCATGTGGTATGTGAAGTGCCAACTTTTTCACCCCTGGGTTCAGACCAGTGGTGCAAGAAGTTCAAAGATTTGACCTGGACTGACAATGTTACACATTGATCACTCTCTCTTGTCATCCATGGAGATTACATGCCTTACCCAGGCACAAAAATATTCTTCACCCTTCATGGGGAACATGATGAAACTGATAAAAGCAATAAGTACCACTTCACTCTGCACTCTGGTAAAGGGGGGATCTTACAGTATGTGTTGCCATGTCTCCGAACAGCAATTACCTCTGTGCACAACATCAAAATTCCTTCCTCCGCTTTAGCAGGGCTGTATCATCATATTTCTTACTTCAGCTGCCTGATGCTACTACGAGATGCTGCTGTAGAGCTATGGCGGCTGGTAACTATTGGAGCCTTTCCTCTTCATCACGATCTCAATGTCATCACTGCTGTCTCCCTTAAAATGTTGAAAGTTTCCTTCCAGTGTTAGCTACATGAATTGTCCTTGCTGCAGAGCAAATTCTTGCACACACAGCACACGTATAATATGGCACACTTTTTCTGGGATGTATTGCAGGATGTCACCAGGCATGTCCAGGCAGTGCAATTGTTGTTTGAAGGTTATCATGGTATGCTCGTTGAGGTCTCTACTTGACCCATGGATTTGACTGTTGTGCAATTTGGCCACCTAGCATGGGTTTTTAAGAGGATTGCCTTTGTCCTCAAGCAGCCAATTGTTAATTTGCTGTGCAATGTCAAAAAGAGGTGGGATGGAGAATTGGGGCAAGATAAAATTGTCAAAGCATTTTCCAGGATAGCAGGTCCAGATTTCCATGATATGCTGCTGGCCATGACATAGCAATTGCACCCTTATGAAGCAGAAGCCTTTTCAATTCATGAGGCACTGAGCTCGTCCGAAGGAACCGTCAGGATGATATGGGTGTAGTCAATGGGCTTGGGGGAATCCTTCAATTTGGGCAAATCCCAGAGCCCTATCCTGCTGCTTTCCAAATGTCCGTGGGGAACATGATGAAAGTATTTGCTGTAGCATCAATCATAGCATCAGCTTTATGTTTAATGTCAGCATGAACTGCAAATGATGTTTATATCCCCATGGCAACTTGGAAGTAGCTGAAGGCCAAAAGGCTGAGCGCTACAGTGACCTTGACTGCAAAAAGTATGCTATGCTGGCTGTGGTGTTTGATTGTAGGTCTTGTTGCAGGGGATGACACAATTTTGTGACAATCTCCCTAGAGAAACACAGCGTCTTCATTCACTGCTCCTCAGAGAAGTGTAGTATGTTGTCCTGGGCCTGGGCCTATCAACAGTGCTTCAAGGGTAAGGATTCCTTAAAAGCATGCCTCCATCTATTGCTCTCCCTGCAGCTGTCGGACTGTGTGCTCCTTCCTCCTGAGCCTCCTCCTCCTTTTTCTCTCGCCACTGTGGAAATGCCAGAGACGCCTTGATGAAAGAAGTGTGCTGGCAGAAATCACTAATGAACTTTGAAAGGGGCTAAGTAGCTAGAAACCATAATGTAATAAAAGCAAAGTGTCTCCTAAAACTTTCCAGTGTTTTACAAAATAGGATCATTTCAAAATCACTGGAAATAGCTACACACTCCCCTGCCCAAACAATTATAGCACTCATGGTATGTAGGTGGTTTGAGGAACTGGTGATAGGAACATGGGTGGAGTCCAAAATGGTGTCAGCATCCTAAAAACATATGCAAACTCTAATATCCAAACATGCGTTAGGATCCTGTTTCAAGCAGGAGCGCTAGCCAGCTACATATAGGCCTGCTCAAAAATGGCTTTGGTTGGGCTTCATTCAGCAAATGAGCAGAAAGTTTTGTTTTAAACATTTGTCTCATGACTGCCCTGTTCATGTTGAAAAATGGCGAGACAGCAGGGTGAAATTATCCCCATTAAATTCAGTAAAATAATTTGACATCGGTGAAGTTGAGAAGACAGCCACTTCAAAGTGGCAATTAAAATTTGCCACAGCGATGCTGAATTATAGCTCCATGCAAAAATGTGACAGCAAAAATTTTGTTAAGGACTTTTCGACTATCAATTATGAGAAATACTTGCAGAATTGCAAAGGGTGAGGGGCAAGGGAAATGAAAAGGACGACTGATTTGTGAACTCCAGATAAATCCTGTGAGTTACTTATGTGGAAGGAAGGCAAATTATTCACACAGCTCCTAGTTATTGTTTAAAAATACATAAACTAAAACAGTATGGATAATTCAGATGTGCATTATAAAACTTTTTATTATGTATTTTAGTGCTAGTACTTTATTAAGTGTGTAATGCAGTTTGTGTGACCCTAATGCATTGTAAATATTCAATCATAAGTTTTTGCTCTAAGAAATTTAATTATCCAGTAATTTGAAATAAACAGTGTAAAGAGCGAAGCAAATTGGGAGTTTAGTATCAAAACTGAATCAGATATTTAAATTAGCAACTTTGTTTGAAAGAGATGTAGCTATAATTTGAAAGAAATGTATAAACAAATCAGTTGCTCCACTGTGCCATACTAATGATAAAATGCAGCAGAGATTTAGCAAATCATCTGCACCAAATGTGATAACATTTCTAAACATTTGAAAACCACACAACTGTATAATTAAAGGTTTTGCACTTGTCAAAGTGTTTGATCTTTCTGAAGCATTCAAAGCATGATGATTGACATAAATTTCATAGCAAGCACTCAAAAAATGCCAAGGCACAACCTGGATTGCAGCTATAAATTTCGCAAGCAAATCTTCACTTGCCAAACAATCGTAAATCGTTTATTTTTGAGGTAAAGGAAGATTTTGCTGTAATGTTTTTCATTCCCTTTTACAGTTAGTAATAATGTGATATGTTGTGTGTTTTTTGTTTAAACACTATAGTCATTGTAAAACAGTGACTCCTCCAACTCACCATAAGCATCACAGCAGGAGATCCACATATTATTTCTTATTAATAAATAGCTGTTGAAATAACATTTTAACAATGTCAACATATGAGACAAGTATTGTAACTCAATTGTTCTATCAATAATGGATTTATCCTCTAATTATTTTCATGGAATAAAATAGACATCTGGGAGTGTTCCACAGGTCTTCTTAAGGGCCTGAGTCAGCTTCAGCCTTCAGTGCTTAGATATCCTTCTTAAAAATTGCTCCAAGGTAGACCACTTGAAATTAAAGCAAAATTACAGGAGCTGAGGAAAATAGGATTGGGAGTAGGTCATTCAGCTCCTGTCAGTCAGATCATGGCTGATCTGTACCTTAAGTTCATTCACCCGCCTTTTCTCCATATCCTGTGATATTCTTACCTGAAAATAATCGATTTATCTCACTCTTGAAAATTTCAATCGACTCACCATTCTTAGCCTTTCGGGGACAGAGTTCCAGATTTCTACTACTGCCTGTGTGAAAAACGCTTCCTGATTTCACTCCTAACTGGTTTAGCTCTAGATTATGCCCCTTTCTTCTGGATTCTCCTATTAGAGGAAATAATTTCTCCTTATCCACTCTATCGAACTCCATTAGCATTTTAAACCAATTGATTAGATTGTCCCTCAGCATTCTAAAGTCAACAAAGGACAAATGAGGTTTATGCAACCTGGCCTCATGATTTAACCCTTTAAGCCCCAGCATCATCCTAGTGAATCTGCATCATACCCCATCTGAGGCCTTTCCTGCTGTAAACTTTCAAAAACTGAACATAATTCTCTCGAAGACATCTCATCTGTCACCTCTGCTCATTCCCACTGTCATGCTGCAGCCAAGGGAGAAACACTCTACAGCACCCATGTCTGGGACCAGGCAGTCTGAGCAGAACCCATGAAATCAGAACCAAGGCCTTCAGCATGTGCCACACCACTCCCTGTAGACTTCAATAACTTCAGATCGCAAATAAAACCTGCAAACACTTCTACAAACTCAGCACAGCCAGTGAAAATGAATCTGCAACCAACTGGAAAATAGTTGACGATCTCTTTAAATAGCCCTGGTGGGTGGGTGGGGGGGTCCTTTCAGCTGTGTGAGGTTAAGAAACTGCATTAATTGGATTGTTCAGGTCAAAAATGGCACTGCTGGCATCAAATCAGCATTACACACTGACTGAAGTTATTATCTGCCTACTCTGTAAACTACTGATGTATGTTCCATCTGCCTGTACAAACCCCCATAGCAAAATGGAGTTTGGCGCAGCTCTTGGTGGAATTGTACGTATATGCCCTGGATGCCATTTTGGACCTGAAATGGCACCCATATAGCTGAAAATACAGGCAGCCAAAATTTGTGGCCAATGTGCCTCAGGCAGAAATACTCCAGGCTGAATTTTCACTTTGGGGACAAGAAACAAGACTTGGGACTGTTTCCGGAGCCCAAGCTGGCCCCCAGGGGGAAACAGTCACTGACCTGGGATTTTCACAGAGGCGCCCCCTTAATTGGCATGGAGACAGGTTCCCTCTCCAATTAAGGGTGGCAGGCGGGCTTTCAAAGCTGGAGGGCTAACAAGAAGCCTTCCAGCTGGTGAGGAGCAGCAGGCTGTAGTAACAGGTAAATAAGTGAGAGGACGCTTCAACATGATGCTGCTCTTTCACCAATTAAAAAAAAATAAATAAAAAGCAGAAAAAGTAGCCAGGCCACACTGTTGAGGGGGAATTCCCATTACGGGGCGGCCTTTGGTTGCACCCCCACCCAGACAGGCAGGGATGGCCTGTAGGCCTGCCTGTAACCCTGAAACCCCAGCCTGCCACTGGATGTTGCCTCCAGGCAGTTCAACTGGCCCACTGTTGGGTTGGGAAACTGGAGACCGACTGGAAAATCCCAGCCAGCATTCTTTCAGTGCCTTTAACAAGGCTTTTAATGAGCTTAATTGGCTACCTGTCTCATGGGGGTGTTAGCCTTGCCAGGCCCTAAACCCACCTTAGCCAAAATGGCTGGTGCCGGGAACAGGGTCACGTGTTGCACCCACGTGGACCCAATGTTGGGTTCCTGAAGACCATGGTAAAATCCAGCCCAGTGAATCAGAAATCTACTCAAGATACGTGAATGGATTATTATATGGGCAATGATTGGTAATTTTTTTTGTTCGGTTCATCTTTGAATCATTGAATTTTACTTCACAGAGAGAGGCAATTAGGCCCATCACACTTCTCTGAAAGAGGTATTCACTTATTCCTATTTTTCATTCCTATTCTGTCTTGTATTTTTAAAAAACTGCCAAACCTCTTCCTTCATAATTTTAGTGATAATTTTAAATTTATGCCCCCTAGTTATTTTATGCCCTCTAGTTATTAACTCTTTGTAAAGTATAATTTGATGTACCCTATTTAATTTATCAAAACCCTTCATAATTTTGAACACCACTGTCAGATCTCTTAAACTTCTTACTCTAATGTAAGAAAACCCAGTTTCTCTTATCTCTCATCATAATTATTCTCTCATCTCTCCTCATAATTAATCTCTCATCTCTCTTATCAGGTAATCTTCTGCATTAGAACAAACAAAGAACAAAGATAATTACAGCACAGGAACAGGCCCTTCGGCCCTCCAAGCCTGCGCCGATCCAGATCCTCTCTCATGATTAAAATCATGCTCTTCCAGTATGCTGATTAGCAGTTAAGTTCTGCAATAAAGGGCACTGAGACCTTTATCTGAAAATGAAAATGTAAATAATTTCCGGTTGAATTTATTGATTTGCACAGAAGCGCATTCTGCTCTTCCACATTCTGGCAATGGCAAATTCTGAGGTAATCTCACGATGACACTATTACATAAGGTAAACTTAATTGAGACATTACAACCATGTGATTTCACTACTGATGGTTTCCACTACACGATCTGCTATCTGACATAATTGGTATTAATGTCCACTTGCCAATATATTGCCAGAATAATCTGCTGCAAGTGTAAAAGATACTGCAGCTCAGAAATGTAACAAAGCACTAAAATATTTTTGTTGCATGCAAAGCCTGGACAGCTTGCAAAATGAGACACTGTGCTGAGAACCTGCTTCATATCAACTGTGAAAACTACTTCAAAAAGCTTATCACGTGTTTGCATGATGTTATCTCCATCCCACTATCAGCTGATCACAGATCTGATTAAAGGGACAGTCATTACTCAAACAGATGAGCACAATAAAGCATTACATCTATCAGCATCAAGTGTGTGTAATCGAAGTCAACAGAAAGATGTTAAAGGATGCATTTGTAAAACAAGAGAGACAAAAAAATCTATAATGGGACATGTTGCTATCTAATCAGTTTGCCATAATCTAGAGGACTCTCATTATAATGCTCAGTGATATAGCATGACCTCCAATATGCACATTTTTTATGGCTCTCTTAACAATACAGAACCTGTACAAATTAAAGCTTTTACTTAGCAAAATCCCTAAAGACCATAATAGGATTGTGGTTTACTATACATTTCAGGGAGCATGTAACTATTACTACATTGTTCTGTCTGTTACCAAGGATAAAATTTTATCAGAGAATGATAAACATTTTAATCTATGGAATGAGTGTAAATTATTTTCTTTCAATCCACTTGCGACAGGTATAATTATGTTTTTATTACAATACATTAAAATATCCCAGAAATGGTTGGAAGAAGAGGCATAAGACTTGAAACAAGATCCACGGGGCGGGGGTGGGTGGGGGAATCTGTTCACATCAAGCAGCACTATGCAGACTTACATCGATTCTTTGGGGGCAAGAAGTGCCACCGTCCACTAACTGAGTGGCATTCTTCATTGATATAATTGAGGAAACCTGCTTGGGCCATGGGCTGCCTGCCCCCAGGGAATTAGCATAGTTTTTGCAGCGTACTACATTAATACATTTTCCCGCCACAAGTCTTAAGTAGTCTGTGTGCATAAACTGCTCAGTTAAAGGCAGAACTTGTTATAGGCAAATTTCCAAATTTATGCAGTGAAAACTCTACTTAGCAGATAAAGCTATCCCAGTTGTATTAAATGTAAGAGCCCATCAAAGCCTTTGACCTCGTCAGCAGACGTGGTCTCTTCAGACTACTAGCAAAGATCGGATGTCCACCAAAGCTACTAAGTATCATCACCTCATTCCATGACAATATGAAAAGCACAATTCAGCATAGTGGTGCCTCATCAGACCCCTTTCCTATCCTGAGTGGCGTGAAACAGGGCTGTGTTCTCGCACCTACACTGTTTGGGATCTTCTTCTCACTGCTGCTCTCACATGCGTTCAAGTCTTCAGAAGAAGGAATTTCCTCCACACAAGATCAAATGGCAGGTTGTTCAACCTTGCCCATCTTAGAGCGAAGACCAAAGTACGGAAAGCCTTCATCAAGGAACTCCTCTTTGCTGAAGATGCTGCATTAACATCCCACACAGAAGAGTGTCTGCATAGAATCATCGATAGGATTGCAGCTGCCTGCAACAAATTTGGCCTAACCATCAGCCTCAAGAAAACGAACATCATGGGACAGGATGTAAGAAATGCTCCATCAATATTGGCGACCATGCTCTGGAACTGGTTCAAGAGTTCACCTACCTAGGCTCAACTATCACCAGTAACCTGTCCCTCAATGCAGAAATCAGCAAGCGCATGGGAAAGGCGTCCGCTACTATGTCCAGACTGGCCAAGAGGGTGTGGGAAAATGGCGCACTGACAGGGAACACAAAAGTTCGAGTGTTTCAAGCCTGTGTCCTCAGTACCTTGCTCTATGGCAGCGAGGCCTGGAAACGCATGTCAGCCAACAGCGACGTCTCAACTCATTCCATCTTCGCTGCCTCTGGAGAATCCTGGCAACAGGTGGCAGGACCATATCTCCAACGCAGAAGTCCTTGAAGTGGCCAACATCCCCAGCATATACACCCTACTGAGCCAGCGGCACTTGAGATGGCTTGGCCATGTGAGCCGCATGGAAGATGGCAGGATCCTCAAGGACGCGTTGTGCAGCGAGCTCGTCACTGGTATCAGACTCACCGGCCGTCCATGTCTCCGCTTTAAAGACGTCTGCAAATGCGACATGAAGTCCTGTGACACTGACCACAAGTCGTGGGAGTCAGTTGTCAGTGATCGCCAGAGCTGGCGGACAGCCATAAAGGTGAGGCTAAAGAGTGGCGAGTTGAAGAGACTTAGCAGTTAGCAGGAAAAAAGACAGAAGTGTAAGGAGAGAGCCAACTGTGTAACAGCCCCGACAACCACTTTTATCTGCAGCGCCTGTGGAAGTGTCTGTCACTCTAGAATTGGCCTTTATAGCTACTCCAGGCACTGCTCCACAAACCACTGACCACCTCTAAGCACTTACCCATTGTCTCTCGAGACAAGGAGGCCAAAGAAGAAAAAGACCCAAATATTTCCTAGATTCTGAAACAGAATACACTTTGATGCTTCATTGTCTTTTCCCACCTAGTAGCAGTAGTTGGAGAACTCTTTCACTACATTAGACACCACCAGGAAAGACTGATTTCCCCCTAGGTTAAGTTGTCTAAACCTGTATTGATTATTTGACTACATAGTCCTACTTTACTTTCTTTTGGACTGAAAGTGATTCATCCTGAGACCCATAAGGAATATTTTTTCGCACAATGATGCTCCTTTGTGCTCAGGATCTGAGACAAAGAGCACAGCATGAGATAAAGAGGGAAATAGCATATCCAACCAGCAAGAGAAATCTACTGAAAGAATATCCTTTTGCTATTTCTTCTTTTAGCAAGTTAGGCTAGAGGTGACAATTTTTAAAATTATTTTGTGCACAGCATTTTTTAAAATTCTTTCATGGGATGTGGGTGTCACTGGCAAGGCCAGCATTTGTTGCCCATCCCTAATTGTCCTCACTGAGCGACTTGCTAGGCCATTTCAGAGGGCAGTTAAGAAGCAACTACATTGCTGTGGGTCTGGAGTCACATGTAGGCCAGACCAGGTCAGGATAGCAAATTTCCTTCCCTGAAGGACATTATTGAACCAGATGGGTTTTTACAACAATTGATGATAGTTTTCATGGCACCATTACTGGGACTAGCTTTCAATTCCTGATTTAAAAAAAAAATTTATTGAATTTTAAATTCTACCAGGTGTTCTGGTGGGATTTGAACCTGTGTAGCCAGGACATAAGCCTGGGCCTCTGGATTACTAGTTCAGTGACTCTACGTTAGCGTCTCCTCTCCCTAATTGCTGCATCCTTCTCTTCATCTCCATTTGTGTAACATAAGGCATCATTATCCTCCAGAGGCCAGTCCTAAGCCTATACAGTATGATGCAATCAATGCAGACCTTAGATATACTTCTATCTGACCAAGGACAATATAGCTTCACTCAGAGGGATGTGGACGCCATTTTACATTTTGATGTTTGGAAAGACTGATACGAATGGACATTATCTGTAACATTAGACTTTAATAAAAAAAATTCAGATTTTCCTGGGACTGTTAACACTTGATTTTGTACCTGGTTTCAGTTATACTATGTCTGATATGAAGGTCATGCTATGCACTTTTACCTGTTGGAGGTTGTCTCATACCTCTTCAATAGCTTTCCAGTTCATTCAGTTGGTAGTATTCTTGCCTCTAAGTGAAAAGTCTGTAGGCTCAAGCCAGGACTTGTGTACTTAATTTGATCTGGCACAATGTTGAGTGTTGTCAGAAGCACAGTCCTTCAAATGAGACACTAAACAGAGATCACGTCTAACTGTTCAAGTGGACATTAAAGATCCCACTGCACTATTTGAAGGAAGGCAGGAATTTTCTTAGTTTCCTGGTTGACATTCCTCGCTCAACTAATGGCTCCAAACAGATTAATGTCCTTGTACTTTCATCATTGATAAACAACTACAGTCTATAACATTGAATGAAATTACTCAGCATTTAGAAAAACATGAGTTGACTAGTGCCAATTGGCATGGATATTTAAAAGATAGGTGATGCTTGATCAATCTTGTAGAATTATTTCAATTTAGGATTGATAAAAGAGGTGCAGTGGATGTAATGTATATGGATTTTCAAAAAGCTTTTCATAAGGTGCAATATCAGAGATTTATGGCAAATGTAATGTCATATGGAATTGAGGAAAATATGGGTATTGGAAAAAAAGATGGTTCAAGGGCAGAAAGGAATGGATAGAAATAAAAGCAAGTTTCATGGATTGGAAAAATGTGGCGAGTGTTTTCTCACAGGAGTCTGTGCTGGGGCCACTCTGATTTACTGCATTAATAAATGACTCAGATTAAAGAACTGAAGGAACAATATTGAAATTTTCTGATGACACTGAATTGGGGAGATATGGCAAACTGTAACAAGGATTTTAAAAGACTGCAAGGGTAATGGAAAGATCAACAAGGATGGGCGACAAGGTAACAGATGCAGTTCAATGCAGAAAAATTTGACATAGTATGTTTTGAAGATCAGAATAGGGAATGGAAACTTAGCTGCTTGGGGAGCAGAGCGGCATTGTCATGAAGACACACAGGTCATTAAAAGTGCAACACAAGTAGACAATGTCATGAAAGAGCAAATAGAATCCTTGGCCTTGCACCTTGAAGCACAGAAAGAAAATACAAGACCACCACCACCTGCAAGTTTCCCTCCAAGCCACACACCATCCTGACTTGGAACTGTATCACCATTCCTTCGCTGTCGCTGGGTCAAAATCCTGGAACTCCCTTCCTAACAGCACTGTTGGTGTACCTGCACCACAAGGACTGCAGCGGTTGAGGAAGGCAGCTCACCACCACCTTCTCAAGGGCAATTAGGGATGGGCAATAAATGCTGGCCTAGCCAGCAACGCCCACATTCCATGAACGAATAAAAAAAATCATGTGGATTTTGTACAAGACCTTACATTCCACTGCAGTTGAAATATTGTCCACAGTTTTGGGCAACCTATTATAGAAAGGATATATAAATACAGAAGAAAAGATGCAATGTAGATTCATCCAATTTTACCAGGGGTGATAGATTTTAGTTGTGAAATGAGATTTGAGAAGTTGGGAGTTTTTTTATTAGAGCTGAGAAGATTATCGGGTAGTTTGACTGACGTCTTCAGGATTATGAAAAGTAAATAGTGATAGATTGTTTCCAATGTCAGTGAGTTAGTAACATGAGAGCACAAAGTTAAGATAATCGAATAAGAAAAATAAAACATTGAAGTATGGGGTGATTGTAGGCATGAGCCTGTGCATGTGCCTCAAAACACCTACACTACTTTTATTTTATTTCAAGACTCTGTAACCTGATTCACCTTCACAGCGACTTGTCTATTATTATAATTAGCTGAGAGTAGCCTGAGGGACAGCACAATCTCAACACAATCCAAGATGGTGACAAGATAAGCCTGTTCATAGTGCAACACTATTTCAGCATTCCAGTTTTTGTACATTAGCTTTTATACAAAGACAGCATATTTCAAATTCAAAAACAGCTTTACTGAAACCATTGAAGCAGATTGTATTCCAGCACCTTAGTGTCATTTCATTGCCCATTTTGTTTTCAAACAGGAATCATCAGCCTGCCAGCCGAATCCACAGAAGATGTAATTTCAATGCAATTACCATGCTATTGTAATATCTCACTCTCAATTCACAAGAGGCAGGACTTCAGTTTTATTGTCCAGAAATTCTGCATCAATCAAAGATCTCTAGCTCAATTAGATCTCTATTCTATCTAAATGCATTTTTGCAAACTGCTTTGTGACTTCCAGCTAAGGTAGTTAGCCTCAATTTTCTGAGTCGGGGAAAATCGGGGCTGCGTTAATTTGTGGCATGAGTGTACCTCGGCTGTCAACAGGGAGGGCTGGCCTATCTTAATGTTACAAGGCAAGACTTTTCCCTTTATTGGAATCTGCATGGGAAACGCACAATGCAAAATGTGTAAGAGACCTAGAAGCTAGTTGGCTGCAAGTTGGAAATTTGGGTGTGCCAGTAGTTCTCCGTTCAGCTGAAGAGAACAACTGATTTAGAAGCATCATATACACGATGAGGCCAGCACTAAAGAATAAAGCACTAAAGCCTTCAGTAGTGACTCCTTGGGACTGCTACGCAAGTGCAGAGAAGGTGACACTGTTTGGTGCTCTAAATCCCATCTTTAAAATCCCAGGTGCAAAAGTATAGATGTTTTTGTATACCAGTCTTCATTCAAGAATGGACCTAACATAAATATTCATCTGCAACACTCTTAGAAAATAATTTGAAAAGTGTGCTTGATGCAAAGGGCTGTGCAGCGAGTACATACCATTGACCCCTTTTGTAATATTTCTTCATCCAACAGTAACAGTGGTGGACAAGAATACTTCGCAAGTAATCGTGAAAAAGTCAGACAAAACACAATTTCAAGGAATATGAGAAGCTCTGTCACAGGGAGAGAGTCTGTCAGGACACAGGAACGCAGGGGTGCTATCTGGTGTGTTTAGGCACTTGCCGATACCTTCATAATTGTGTTCTCCTTATCGGTCAAGGTTGCTAACAATCATTGAGAGAGAACCAAGGCAGATGATGAACCAACACTGCTGAAGCAGCTGTCTGGGCTTGAGTAGATGACTTAATTTTTCTGGTTGTGTATTTATGGACCACATTGGTGAGGTCAGGTTTGGAGCCATAGTTCTAAATCCAGTGGCTACATTTGCAAAACAGTTGCACGACTCACTTAAAGTCTTGTGATCTTACATGTTTTGTAAGCCGCGTTTTTGGGAATGCCTTATAAATCCTGCTTTGTTTTTCTATCTTTATGTTTCCAGGATGAGCAGGCTAAAGGAAGTGACACCAATGATGCAGGAACTCTGCCCACCTCAAGCAGCAACACAAGATAGTATCCCCCCACCCCAGAGAATGTGGTTAGCGAATCTGAGAAAGGGGCACCAAGTATATCACAAGTCACTAGCAAGGAACAAACAAACAGAAGTGGCAGGAAAAGATGATGAAAGATTTGGCAATGCTGCAAGGCCATACTGTATGTCAATGATATGGGCAAGGGTTTAATATCCTACAGGGCTTGCCTTTAGATGGGATCTATTGGAGGAATAAAAGGTTTTTATAACATCCTTGAGTTTGCCATGAACAGCCCAAGATATTTGGCGGCGAATTTGCAGCAATTTACCTCTGATATCAATGCAGTCATGCAGGAGGGATTTGCTCAAATACAGAGGGCCGAATTTTATTCCGGTAGCTGGGTGCTGGCAGTAGGCCAGAAGGTGGTGGGAGACCCTGCCTCGGCCCTCTGTAAGACCACCAGTGCTATTTCACAGCAGGCAGGCAATTAACTGCGCACCGTTGGGGAGGCCAATCGGAAGGCCGGCAGCTCTGCTGTACTGGCAGTGCCACTAGGAGTGGTGGCCACTGGCGGTACTGCAAAAGGCCCTACAGAGTAGAAGATTAATGAAGACCCTGGGACAGGTGAGTAGGGTTGATCATTCAGGCAGGCACCAGCAATGGGGTGGGCGGTGGAGTTAATGAGGGTGGCAGGAAGTCTTCCTGGGGGGCAGCCATCGTCACCGGGATGGGGGGCTTCCGAGGCTGCGGATTGCCCGTGAAGGGTTTTACTTGGCAGCGTCACCACACGGCGGCGGGCTCCTCCACCTTCCATTGAATTGAGGTGAAGGTGGGAAGAAGCCCTTAAGTGGCCATTAATTGGCTACTTAAGGGCCTAAATTGGCCTGGGGTGGGAAGGCGATGCTCAGCCTTCCCCACCCCGGACTAAATTGGAAGTCATCGGGAAGGCAACAGGCACTCCAACCCCTGCCTTCCCACACGATTTTATGGGCCCCCTGCCTCTGTTCCTGTCCCTAGGAGGCCTATAACATTCAAAGCAGAGTGTCATGACTTAAGTAAAATCTGATTGGAAGTAAAGGAACAAGTCTAGAACAACATACCATCACAAATGCTGTAAGTGCCATCATAAAAAAAATTCTGTATTCGGTGACATGTGTCTGTTACTGTTGGATGTGATAGCCTGAGAGAAAGTTTGAGAACATGTGTGATGCTGGGCTTTACCAACACTGGAGACACCTTATGGACAACTCACCAGCTAGCCATTCAGCTCGGATGCTCAGCAGCAGGTATCTGACAAGGGAAGGGTCCAGTGCAGTGACCTCTTATCAAAATGACTGCACATCCTCCAACTGTAGCCAGAGCTCGCAAAGTTTTGAATAATGGCTTAGAGTGAGCATGCACTGACAGTCACCGAGTTTTCTGATGTGGCACCAGCTATTGTAGCAACATCATAACATCATAAACACAGGAGGTTGAGGCCATGACTTGTCCAATAAGACCATACCACTTAACATCTATCTACCCCACAGTCGCACCTCCAAGTAAGGGAGCACATAGACTCAGTCTCAGATTTAGAAACAGGACAAGCACACTTTACAGGGTCATCCAAAAAACACATTAGAAATGTAAATATCACAAAATAAATATAGATCTTCTTATTTATCATTTGCATAGACACAGTTCATTTTGTAGGGTCCTGGAAAGTACTAATTGATGGGAGGAAGTTGAAACATGACAATTCTGCTTGAGTGGAGGGAATATGTGACATATTCTTCGGGCCACAGTGTTTTACAAAAACAACATAGTCAGCGGCAGGAGGTATTCATTCTTGAATATAGTTCTAGTTCACAGGGTTATGCACCAATAGGCCCCATTATATCTATTGTTTGAGTTTTTCTAATGGAGTCATCAGCTAAGGCTGCAAAATGTAGCCCTAGTTTTCCAAAAGCCATTGTGAATTTTCTCAGCACAGTCAAATAATGGAACTGCATGGAACTGCAGCTGACAATGGGCATGAAGGTGCAGGATTATATTTCTGTCATCTGAAACCACTGGCTTCATGCAGTTGGTACCCATTTTTGTAAATATATTGGTCCCTGGTCAACATATTAGTTTCAACTATAATGTCCTGTGCTCTTGGGAAGTCTGTCAGGTAGTTAGAGTTCTGTGCCTTCTTCAGGTGGTGTCTCCCTTCCATTGGGAAAGTAATAATGGGGTTTTCCTTGGAATATATGGCACCAGGTATGTTTTTTTCTACAGGAAAGAACTGTGGACTGACTTATGTGGCATATGTCACCTGCGTTGACCTAGAAGGATCTTGTTGTGGAGATGCTTAATGCTGTAGTAGTGACCTTCATAGCTGCAGAGAAGTGTTTCGGCCCTTGAAGTTTTCCATTAAACAGCTTTTATTTTATTTTTTTTTATTTTTTTTTAAATTTAGAGATACAGCGCTGAAACAGGCCCTTCGGCCCACCGAGTCTGTGCCGACCAACAACCACCCATTTATACTAATCCTACAGTAATCCCATATTCCCTATCACCTCCCTACACTAGGGGCAATTTACAACAGCCAATTTACCTATCACCTACAAGTCTTTTGGATGTGGGAGGAAACCGGAGCACCTGGCGAAAACCCACGCAGACTCCGCACAGGCAGTACCCAGAATCAAACTCGGGTCCCTGGAGCTGTGAGGCTGCAATGCTAACCACTGCACCACTGTGCCGCCCACTAAATAATTAAAGTTAAGTCATAAATATCCCAGATATTGTAAGGGTCTGGGAGACTCTCTTCAATATGTATCCCCCCAGCTTTTTGCTGAAGTCATAGTTGAGTAATTGCCTCTGTAGTGAAATGGAGGCATTGAAGGCAGGTCTGAAATCTATCACTGAAGTGAGGCTCATACAAGCCTGGAGCACAGTGCCATTTAGTCCCCCAAAACTGTGCATTGATAAATCAAATCTGCCACAAATCAGGCTGTGAGGTTGCGTAGACTTGAAATAATTTTGTTTAGCCTTATTTATTATTATCACCAGGAAAAAATCATTCTGTGATTCAACCCTCAAGTCAATGGATTCAGCTGTTTTTTGACATATTGGGCTAAAAATTGTATATGGCCCCTTTGCAGGCACGGGGATTGCAATGCACGATTACCTCATGCCCGATCAAGGTGATGTAGGGAATACGCAAACTTTGTGCTGCCTTCTCATCTCCATGATTTGGGCGTGCAACACAGTGCTAAATGTGCTTCTGAGTGGCGACACGCTGAGCAGGGGGCCCAGGTTCATGCAAGACAAACATGAGTTAAATCTTGCCTGCACTTCTTAAAGGGGAGGTACATTATGGCTACGGCAGGGACTGGAACTGTTTGTGAAAGAGTTTTTCAGAAGGAAGAGGAGAAATGGAGCAACAGGTCAGAGCAAGAGCTACCAGGTTCTCCAATGTAGCACTGGAGGCCATGGTGATGCAAGTGAAGAAGAGGAGAGAGATCATGTTTCCACAGGGGGCCAAAAGGCCCTCCAGACATACACTTCAAAGGGAATGGGAGCAGATAGCCATGGAGGTCAATGCAAGCAACATCGCCCTAAAGACATGGATACAGTGCCAGAAAATGTTCCATGACCTCATACAAGTGGTCAAAGTTATTGAATGCATCTCCAAATGACATTTCCTACTCACTGCCCCACCAGCCTCACACACTGCTCAATGCACCACACCCCCAACATCAATCTCTGGCAATCAGGACTCTTGCCTAACATTCATTCATATGCTCCACCTCATCCTCACACACTTAACACTGCTGCAAGCCTCACTCACTCTTGCCACTTCCACATACTTCCAGCTATTTTGCTATGACAGGCACATCACCCAAACACATTGCACCACACTCACTGTCACGCTCCCTTCTCTCTTGCAGGTGGCACATAACAGGAGACAGCAGCAGAAAACCTGCAGAGGATAGGCACAGCTGCATGTCCTCAACCCCTCAGAGAAGATGGTTCTCCGAATTGTTGGCGTGGCAGTGCCTGAGGCTGTTGCAATCAGCATTGCTGAAACCATCCAAGGTGAAGGTATGTTCCTGCCTTCGGCATCTTCTTAAATCCCATTTCACCATCCTGCAATTTGGTATGAAGTACAAGCTGCAGACAGTGTAAGCATGCACCTCTTAATTTGCACCCACTGTCCCATCCCTTACCCCAATCACCCCTTCTGCATTTTGCTTTCAGATACCCAAGACATGCTACATGGTCAGCCAGTGCAGCCTAGCGATGAAGGGCAAGAACAAAAGTAGACGACTGACAAAGAAGAACCGTCACTTGATCTGACCCTCGCAGCTCAGATACTGGCACTTAGAGGCTACATTGAGGTGAGATCTGTATGTGGTGAGTCACCGGGCATGAGTATGCTGCAGCCAGGTAAGGGGAAAGTATAGCAAGTCTGCTAGCTCACTGGTGGGCCAGGTTGTACACGAGTTCTGCTGCAAAGGGCTTAGATGAGACTTCGATGGGGTGGCATTCTGGAAAAGTCTGATGGGCATGCACACAGAAGGGTTTGGTGCATTGGCAGCTTGCCGCAAAGCCACTTGTCACTGTCAAGGAGCATGGAGGAGCCTGGTTCCAACTTGGCACCGGGCTTCGTGCGGAGCTTGGAGCCCATCCTTTCCAGTGCGGAAGTGGTGGCTAACTCTATAAGGACTATTGCAGACCCAATTGTGATGCAGCTTCTGATGGCTGATGTTTCATCTTCCAGTGTAACACAGGCAGAAGCCATCCAATGCCTCAGTGCTGCAGTGGAAGCTCAGACTGAGATCATCAGATCTCTGCTTATTGCCATGCAGGGTCAGTTGGGTGCAATGCAGGCTCAGACTGCTTCCACTATGGCTGTGAATACCAGCATTCAGGGCGGCTTGCAGGGTCTCACAGTCCATCAATCTGTGCTCCAGCAGATTGTTAGAATTGCTGAGGCACCAGCCTGGGTGAGTGGTAGAGGCGTTGTGGTGTGCGAACTTGCTGTTTGCTCTCAGGATAGCAACATTCATGCTCCCACCACTACCACTCTACCAGTGCCCATGCTGTTGCCTGTCATCCAGCCCAGATTGCTGCCACCCATGCTGAGATGGTGAAGCCAGCCGTCAAGGCCCAGAGCTGCTCAAGGGTATCCGGCAAGGCCTTCTGCAGTGTCCCCCACTGAAATTCATCAGCCTTTCACCAGCCCTGCTGCAGGCATGGGGGTGCACTGTGTAGGAGTGCTAGCACAGGCAAAGTCGCCCGCAAGACAGGCACTGAGGGAAAGCACAAGGGTGAATAGTTGAGTTTTGTATGTATTATTGGAAGTTGTTGGATAAAGTTGGTATGACATGGTTCTTTTGTGTTCTCTTTAATTTCAGGATTTAGGCAAGAGGACACTGTGATGGTCCATAACAGAGGGTTGGAAAGGTCGGGAAATGTGGAGCAATGGTGATGTGGAGAATTTTTCACAGGACTCAAAGTCTGATGAGATGCTCATGGTCAGCTTGTCCAAAGTGATGATGCCCTGATGCTTCCTCCCTTCCTCCTCCACCTTCTCCTCCTGAGGTGGTCACCAAAGGCCTGGCGACAAGGCTTGTGCCCTCATGATTGTCAGAATGGGATGAAACAGCAGACCACCAGAAATCATGAAACATGCTCAGGATATTATTGGGGGGTCCTCCTGAGTGGTCCAGGCAGCTGGTGGTCTTCTCTATGACATTCCTGCAGGTTGCAGTATGGCTCTCGTTGTAGGAGCGTGTGGTCAGTGGTGGAGGGGTATCATTAGCCAAGTGTAGTCCTTGCCGCCGAGCAGCCACCCTCAGGTTCAAGGTGGTGGCTCAAAGATGGCAGGAACAGCTGACTGGCACAGGATAAAAGCATTGTGACTGCTGTCAGGATAGTGGGCATTCACCAACATGATGGTCTGTGCGTGGTCACACACCAACTGCACATTCAGGGAGTGGCACCCTTTCTGCACATCTCCCTGTTGAGGTATGTGGCGCCTTCAGTCAATGTCTTCCTACATCATTGGGAATCCTGCTGTCCTGGCAAAACCACGTGCCCACTCCTCCTGCTTACCTCTATTTAGAGAGAAGACAATGAAGTTTCTTCTCCTTGTGTACAGGGCATTGGTGACCTCCTTGGTGCAGCAATGGACTGCAAACTGAAAAATGTTGGCAACGTCATCAGCTCCAGCCTGGAATGATGGTGAGGTGTAGAAATTGAGGGTGACAGTGACCTTGACGGCACTGGCAGCACTATCCCCATCCTGCTCTACAGCTGCAGGTCCATTTGGAGGAGGTGACACAGTTCAGTGACAACCTCCTTGGTGAATTATAGCTACTTTAGACACTGCTTCTGGCTGAGGTGGAGGTAAGAGAAGTGCTCTCTGAAGACCCGAGCTGGGTATGGCCTTCTGTTGAGGGGCCTCCTCCTCCTCCTCCCTCTGCACACAGCTTCCCCTCTCTGCTGCCTCTGCATCATCTCCATGTCATGCTGCTGTGCAAGAGGGACTGCAACTATAACCCTCATGACTGAGAGCAATTTTCTGCTCAGAGGTTTTTCAAATCCACAGTACTCATTTCAAATGCCAAGCACCACTCCCTTTGAACTCAAATAATTTGTGTGAGCTCCTCCTTCAACACAGTACACAGAACTTCTACTCAGTCCGCAGTAGCAAAAGGGAGGTCTATTACGACCAGGTGAGAAATGTGTCTCGGGGTTTTGGCTGTCTTTACCTGACCTTATCGTAACAGGGTTTAATCTTAAACACACTGTGTTTTGAGCTCCCCCTTTGTGAATCCTTGTTCACAACTTTCCAATTATAAGGCAAAGAAATGAGCACAAACAGGGTTTCTTTGGTTTAAAGAAGAAAGATGAAAGCTATTCATAAATATAAATTCTAATATGGTTAACGCCTACGGATATACGACATGCCCACGATAGCATGCACACGTGATACACACATGCAAATAGGGACAGAAAAGAGCAGAAGAAAAGATATGTAGAACAGTTGGAGGCAATCTCTTGTTACTGTGCTTCGAGCTCGCTGTAGTCCTTGATTGAAAATATGGTCTTGCGTTTCCTTGGGGCCCAGTGTTCCTTTTAAACCTTGTTCACACAGGAGACTTTTTCTCTCTTTGACTTTACGTGTCTTCAATGGTTTCCGAAGCTGCAAAAGCGAGATGAGGGCAAACAGGAGAGAGGTCTTATCAAACCAGGAGCCAGGAACTTTCTGAGTTCGAATCCTTTGTTGAAAGTTCAAATCCCAACAGCCAGCTAGTCATGTGACTAAAATTGGTCTGACCACTTCTTCTGTGTATTGAAGAAGCAACAAATGGGTCCCTTTTGTTCCAACACTGCTAGTACTATGCAAATGTTCTTCCAGTCAGGGTCTTGAAATTTTAAGTTTTACTATTCATGTGGCAAAATCATGTGTGCCTCAGTCTTGGCAGGTGGGGGGTTTGCCTGACACCTCCACACCCAAGGAATGAAATGTGATTTGAAGAAAAACGGTGCATTTCATTACAGAGTTTGAGAGGAATATAAGATACAGAAAGCAAAACCATACAATTTCTCTCATTCATTTCCATTCATTCACCAATCTTAAAGCTCATTAAAAATTGTCTTTACTGGGTGCCAGGGCTGCTTTACAAAGACTTTTGACTTCAGGGGATGGGTGGTTCCCTTTTCCTCTGACTGTGGGGGAGCAGTCTTTGTTACTCTCCCCTTTGTTCTCTGGGACACTCCTACCTGCAGGTATTTGTGTAGACTTCACTGTACTCTCCTGTGTCACTTCAACTAGATGAGACATCACCCTCATGGTTTCTGTGCCCCCTAGAGGTCTCTCTTTGTCTCTGCAGGTTCCTGTAAAAGCTGTCAGCATCTCTGGTGGGGTGCTTCTAGAGTCTGCATTTACATAGGAGGATGTGGGGTCTAACTTTGCACATCTTTCAGTGTTGGTTGACCGGGCAGGAGGGCTTTTCATCCGGAATTCTTCCCGGAGTTCCTTTAAACTGCCCCCTTGGTCACTTTTTCCTGTTCTCTTTCTAAACTTTTGTCAGCCGTGTGCCTGCTTGTCCCCTTTTGTTCTCAGTGGGGATCCCTGACAGTTCACCAGCCCTCTGCTGGAGGGTCCTCCTAACACCAGTACAGGACTTAGGGGTGAAGGTTTCACTGTAGGTTGGGGTTTCTCCTCAACCTGGCACATGTGGCAACTCCTGAAGTACTCCACCACATCTTTGTGGAGATTTGGCCAGTCAAACTGCTGTCTTATGCGAGCTTTGGTATTTCGTATACCGGCATGTACAGCTACTGTAGTCTTGTGGGTCCTTCTTAAGATTTCTCCCTGGTACCTCTGAGGCACCACTAAATGGTGAACCACTGTCCACTCCTTGCCCTCAGGTCTGTGAGGAGAACTCCATTTCCTCATCAGTACCTCATTCTTTAAATAGTAGCAGTCAGTGACTCCCTCTGCTTCACTTTCAGACTGGGCAGCCTGTGCTAACTCTCGCAATACTGGGTCAGCTCGCTGAGCCTCAGCTAGGGACAATCCACTTAATTCATTCTCTGGGTCCCCTAACTTTCCAAAGAAAGTCTCGGATAGGCAGATATAATGGTCATTTGCCTGCTGTGCCAATGCAGTCTCCTCTGGGAGAGCTGGTTTGAACATGGCCTGATCCACTACATATTCAGGGACTCTGCAGGGGACCATCTCCTGCCACTGCCCTGTCTCTCTGACCTCCTGCAGTCTTTCTTTCAGTACTGGGGGGGGTGGGGGGGCTACCACCTTCACCCCTGCCAGATCGTTACCTCGGAGCAGGTCAACCCCATCCACAGGCAAACGAGGTCGCACTCCAGGTGCACCTGGTGTACAGGTACAGGCATACACTGCCCTCCAATACCATTCACCACCATTCTGGTGTTCACTGCACTCTCTGGGGGAAAGATCAAGCTTTTTCCCAGTAACAGGGATCTGGTGGCCCCTGTGTCCCTGAGAATTACTATGGGCTGGCTTGCCCCACTCGAGGGATATGGGGTTACTTTCCCTTCAAACACAAAACCCTGATAACCTTCAGGAATCCTATTAACTTTTCCTACACTGGCTGTAGTAAGCTTCCTGGGTTACACTCTTACTGCAGTTAAAGCCACAGCTTGTTCTGTGCTTTCCATCAGGGGCTTGTCTTCACTGAGCGGGTGTGCCTTGATTAACCCTACCGGTTTCCCCTTTAGTTTCCAGCTGTCAGCTTTTAAATGCCCCGCCTTATTACAATGGAAGTACACAGGTCTTTGGGTCTCACTCTTGCTCACAGCACTTTCCTTTTTGGTTGGAGGAGGGCCCCCCGTGTCTCCTGCTTTCCTTTCTCGTCCAGGACTGCCTGGGCGGATATTACCTTCCCACCCTTTGTCCTTTTCAGATTTGTGGGGGTGATCAGGAAAGGTTCTCCCCTGGGAAAATGACTTATGAATTAAAGCAAACTCATCATCCAAAATGGCTGCTTGCCGGGCTCCCTGAACCCGCTGCTCCTCTACATGGGTTTTTAATGAGAATGGGACAGAATTTATAAATTCCTAACAGGATTACATCTCTGAGAGTCTCACAGCTCAGCTATATTTTTAAAGCCCTCAACCACTGGTCAAAAGCCAGCTGCTTGCTTCTTTAAAACTCCAGATAAGTTTGATTAGTTTGCTTTTTTAGGGTTCTAAACTTTTGGCGGTAGGCTTCAGGTACTAATTCATATGCCCTGAGGATAGCATTTTTGGTCAGTTCATAATTTGATGAACTCTCATCTGGCAACCTTATGGGCTTTTCCAGTTAGTTTGCTTTCCAGGTCTCAGCTGGCCATTTTAGCTGCCTTGCCAGTTTCACGAAGGACACAAAAAATGCTTCCACATCTTCCTCATTGAATTTTGCAATTAATTGAGTGGTTTTTAGAAATCTTGTACCCAGTCCTGAATTTTGCTTCTCCATATTGGCCATGCTTTCACTAGGGTTACTCTGTCGCCCCCAAACTAACTCAAGCTGCCTTAACTCTCTTTGCATTTCTTCAGGAATATACTTTCTCTCTGTCTCCTGCCTTTCATTTTCTTCACGTTCCTTTTGAAAGGCTCTCGCTTTCTCCCTCTCCTGCTTCTCTCTCTCTTTTCTCCTTTTCTCACATTTGTTCCAATTGTATCTTTTCTCGCAATACCCTGTCTGGGTCTCCTTCTAACACTGCTTCTGCTTCTTCAGATTCAAAGGAAAAATGGTTGGCCACTATGCTTAGGAGTTCAGACTTCCTAGCCTTGCCATGTACACTGCTCAGTCATTTTCCTCAACTCCTCCAAAGACAATGCTCTTAACTTATCCCAAGTTACTTCACCCTGGCTTGGAGAGCTACTTGCTTCAGTTGCAGACATGTTAGTATTCAATCACACACAACCACAAGAAAACCTATGTAGATATTTTGCTCTTTTTGATTGGGATCAATCTGGCTTCCCACTTCCAATTTAACTCATTCTTCTTTGGGTAAAATTCTGGATGCTAGTACCCAATTTCTGTTATGACAGGTGAGAAATGTGTCTCGGGTCTTTGGCTGTCTTTACCTGGCCTTATTGTAACAGGGTTTAATTTTAAACACGCTGCGTTTTGAGCTCCCCCTTTGTGAATCCTTGTTCACAACTTTCTAATTATAAGGCAAAGAAATGAGCACAAACAGGCTTTCTTTGGTTTAAAGAAGAAAGATGAAAGTTATTAAACCTTAAACATAAATTCTAATACGGTTAACGCCTACTGATAGACAACACGCCCATGCTAACACGTACATGCAATACACACATGCAAATAGGGACAGAAAAGAGCAGAAGAAAAGATAAGTAGAATAGTTGGAGGCAATCTCTTGTACTGTGCTTCGAGATTGCTGTAGTCCTTGATTGAAGATATGGTCTTGCGTTTCATTGGAGCTCAGTGTTCCTTTTAAACCTTGTTCATGCAGGAAACCTTTTCTCGCTTTGCGTTTATGTGTCTTCAATGGTTTCCGAAGCTGGTGAAAGTGAGATGAGGGCAAACAGGAGAGAGGTCTTATCAAACCAGGAGCCAGGAGCTTTCTGAGTTCGAATCCTTTGTTGGAAGTTCAAATCTCAACAGCCAGCTAGTCATGTGACTAAAACTGGTCTGACCACTTCTTCTGTGTATTGGAGAAGCAACGACTGGGTCCCTTTTGTTCCAACACTGCTAGTACTATGCAAATGTCCTTCCAGTCAGGGTCTTACAATTTTAACTTTTAATGTTCATGTGGTGAAATCATGTGTGCCTCAGTCTTGGCAGGTGGACAGGTTGGCCTGACAAAGTCAAAAGCACCTAAATTGTAAGTCCCACTTTAAATCATGCTATTTAGTGAGGAGAAAGGCGGTGCCTCGTAACTGTGCATGTTTCAGACAGGGTGTTAACAGGTCTCGCTTGGTCCAAAACAACAGGCCGGATGCCAAATCAGCGTTGGACACTGACTAACATTATGATCTTTCCATGCTTATGAGACGCCCCCGCGTCGCCCTTTTAAACATTGTGATTGGTGTGCTCCATGCTGGAAGTCGACAGGGGCGGACCCTGCACCATTGTTTTGAACTCTGGGCTCCTGTGCTACAAAGCCAAGCTTTGCAGCCACTTAACCTATCAATATGTACAAAGCAATGAACAGATATAAAACATTTACTTTTCTGTCTGGGTTGTCATTCTCTTTAGTACTGCACATTAAATCTAGAGGTACACTATTCTCATTTACACAGTTCCCAAAATTATGCATTTTAGGGCCAAATTTTATCAAATCACCAACATTAGCTTAGTGATCCCAGTGCTTAGATTGTTTAATGTTGCAGAAATCATGTTATTTACCCCTTACAATCCACCATTTTTAAGTTGGGTTCATTGACTTTAGAATGGTTTCACTCTTACCCAGATTGTTAGAGCAGCACAGGTGTATTCCTATGTAAAATATATAAATTGTTGCTCTATGAATGGCTCATATTATTTACCATCAGTCACAGCATATCACTACAAAAGAAACTGTTTTCCAAAAACATAAGCAACATGGTAAACATTTGCCGTGCACCATAATACCATGTGGACCCTTTCAGCAGCTGTAAGGATTATTTCAGGAACTGAGATCAGCTTTAAAGCTCTCCGAGAGGATGGCAATGACCCTTTAATGAAGTTATTCCACTGCAATTATTCCTTCAATGTTTCTGTACATTTTCTATTTAATAGAACAATAAAATGATAACTTTTGGAACAACCTCACAGTTGGTGGTTTCAAAGATTGCGACTGTTCACCACTTCTTTCTGAGGTACCTGATTAAAGTCATTTGAAGACAAACAGAGGAAGTGATGAGATTCAGTTCCAAGCTGCGCTTCTTACATGATGTTGCCTGGATTGATAACACACGCCTGACTAGCTACGATAATTTCAGACTGATATTTTTGAACAATATCGAGCAGGTTATACTGCAAATGCTATTAGGAGGCACCACAGAGGAACAAATATGTTTGGTCTTCAGTGCACAATATTACTGGCTGGTTGGACATATCCTGATGTCACTTGCTTGGGGTGTTCCTCATCTGGCAGTGAAGGACAGCTACGTCCCTGTAGGGAAGAAGGAAAATCAGACGGATCATCACTCCAGAGCACTCTTATCTCCTAGTGGCTGATTATAAAGTGGGATTGCAAGAAGCTTTGGTCCTGGTCCACCATGATCAATGTCCTTCTCCATGCTCACATTTGAGCAAGAATTGTAAAGCTGTTTTAAAATGAAGCTCAGGTTGGTGAAAATTTACAAAAATGAAAATACTGGATTTAAGTAAGAAAATAATACAATTTGCCTATTATAAGCAGTACAAAACTCTGTCTTGAAAACTTCTCATAAATGGCATATATCCTCTATATGAGACCAAGTTTACTGTAGGATGCGAGGTTCCTTGACAGGATGCAGACGAGATTTACCAGAATGATTCCAGGAATGGGGGATTCCAGGTACAAGGTTAGGTTGGAAAAACTGGGGTTATTCTCCTTAGAACAAAGGAGATTGAGGGGAGATTTAATAGAAATGGAAAAGACTATGACATGCTTAGATAAGTTAGACAAGGAAAAACTGTTCCCATTAACTAATGGTACAAGGACTAGGGGACACAGATTGAAGGTTTTGGGCAAGAGATGCAGAAGGAATATGAAGAAGATTATTTTTATACATTGGATGGTAATGACCTGGAACTCGTTGCCCACAAGGGTGGTGGAAGCGGAGACAATCAATGACTTCAAAAGGAAATTGGATGGTCATTTGAGGGGAATAGGCTATAGGGAGCAAGTGGGGGAGTGGGTCTGACTGAATAACTCCATGGAGAGCTGGAATGGGCTTGATGAGCCGAATGGCCTCTCTTCTGTGCCATAAGTGATGTATGAGATGTTAAGATAAGGTCCCATATCTCTGCTAAAGTTCCAAGTTATTGTTAGAACAAAAGCAGTGAGTTCTCTTGGTATTTTACCAACATTGTTCCCTTAATAAACACAATGGCTGGAATTTTACATCACAGCGGAGCTGTGTAAATTACTTTGAGCCATTTCAACATGAAAAGGGACTGCAGAAATTCAAATTTTGTTTGTTATCGATAGATCAAAGAAGAATAAAACAGCATATTATGCTATCTGTGTGGTAAGATGTGAATTTGTTATTTATTTTCTGTTTGGATACTGTTACGACCAGGTGAGAAAGGGGTCTAGGGTTCCAGCCTTCACCTGGTCTTAACCCTAACAGGGTGTAATTTTAAACACACCGTGTTTTTAGCTCTCCCTTAGTGAATCCTTGTTAAGGAGGCCCAAAAGAAAGAAAGAAGAACTTCCAATTATAAGGCAAAGGAACTAACCAAACAGGTTTTCTTAGATTTAAAGAAAAAAGATTAAACTTTATTAAACCTAAGCTCTAATTTGGTTTACGCCTACAGATATGCAATGCGCCCATACTAGCATGCATACGAGATCCACACATGCAGCTAGAGACAGAAAAGAGCAGAAGAAATAAAGTTGAAAAGTTTGAGGCAATATCTGAAGATGGTTTTGGTTACTGTTCTATGAGCTCACTGTAAAGTCCTTGATTGTAGGTAGGTCTTGCTTTTCATTAGGGCCCAGCATTCTTCGTAAACCTTGTTTGACGTAGGAGACTTTTCTCTCTTGAAGTTCATGTGTCCTTAGTTGGTCCAGAGGCCAGTGAGAAAGAGATGGGAGCAGACAGGAGAGGTCTTCTTACTCCAGGAGCAAACAGTCTTTCTGAGTTCAATAACTCTGTGGCTAGTTCAAAATCCCACGACCAGCCAGTTAGTCATGTGACCAGCTGGTTTAACCAGTCCTGGCTTTAGTGGATTGTATCACCTTGGCAGTCTCTGGAATGCTCTTCCTTACACCTTCAATGTCTGGTGATCAAAATCCATTTTGGGTTGAATGTGTCCTTTGTCTCCACAAGCACTGTCTGTTAGTACACAAATGTTTTTCAGCTAAGTGTCTGGCAGCCCTTGTAACAGGCCTTCTCTTCTTCCCAGCAACAGTTTAAAATCAATGTTCATATGGCAAAATTAATATGTCTCATTCTTGGCAGATGGGGGCCTGCATGACAGATACATTAGGGTAAATATTACATAAAAAATGTATCCTTCAATGTAAAATATATCCTACTGCACAAGAGGTAAACTTCCCTTCATTTCACACCAGCACTGTTACCTTAGAGATTAATCACTAAAAGCTTTAAAATGCTAATCATTCTAATGCAAGTGGTTGGGACAAAAAGGAGCAGGAAGGATGAATCCTGGGATATGATTTTGTATTTGGCCCCTGCAAATTAAATAGGGAAGGATGACACCCAAAAATGTAGGGTCTCATGGTAACTATGGATGAACAAACGAAAGGTGCCAGCCATGGCTCGGTTAGTAGCACTCTCCCCTCTGAGTTATAAGTTTATAAATATTCTTTTCACATGTCATCAATGCAGGTTGAAAAGTAATTTGCAAAAATGTAAGGTAATTGAAACAAAATAAAGGTGATCTTGACGGTAACAAGCTATAAGGCAGTCAAGGTCAATTTAATAGGCTCGATTTTAAATCTGTGCAAGTGGGTGGGTTTTGAAAGAGTTAAAATCTTGCCCATTGACTTCCGATAAATAACCTTATCCTCTTATTAACACTTCATTGGCAACTATAATAAATGTCAGTTCTATAAAAGCATTAATCCAAAGAAAACTAATCAATGCTATTTATATTCTCATGCACTATATTTGTTCAATCTGCAACGGACAATTCCCAGCTTTGATCAATCCTTTTTATGATAATTACAATTCCTGGAATCTATTGAGAGACTCAAGCAGGGATTGTACACACCTTAGATAAGCTGTTTCCATGATTTTTAAAGAGAAATGTCACTATTGAGGAACAACACTTTCAACTAAGTTTAGTTTTTGAAGCAGTGTTGAACCTGTTGGGGATTTCTTGGGAGTAGATGCTCTCCAGCAACATTTGACAAGGGAATACTCAGAGTATGTTCATTATCTACCATTGAGTGATGAAGAGTATGCATGCTTAGAATCTAACCTTTCAAAGCAGCCCTCACTCTGGTTTATGGTGGTCCAAATAACATTAGAGCATATCAGCTTCATAAAATGTCAGTTTCCTCTGTTGCATCAAAGAACGCTTTGCAGAGTCACCTCAACGTCAAAGGAACACAATGGCAGGTTTTAGAGAGTAAGTACCTTATAATGAAAGCACTTCCCTCTACATGGCCATTTGTCTCTGAACTTATCTATTTTTAAACCTGTTGTTGTCCATCTCATTGTACTGAATGAATGTGAAAAAAATATTTTCTACAGTACTTTGTAATTATATTTAAAATTATAATTTATGGTGATAGTATGATGAAATTTGTTTAAAAAAAATTAGTAAGAACTTTACAATGTTTTTGGAATAAGAACATGGGAAAAAGGTGGAATAAAAATGGGTTTAAATGGCAAAAGACAGGAATTTAACACCAACACATTAACCAATGTGCTAAAACTACACTTAGATGGAATTAAATTCCCAAGTATCCAGAGTGTATCGTTCAGATTAGTTATCTCTACAATCATGAGAATGATTTAAGATATGTTGAAAGACATTGAATATGAAGAGAAATTACATTATTTTTCCATATATAAACTTGCACAAGATTATTCCTTTTATGTTCAGGAGAAGCTGTTGAATAAAATAGCTAGTTATCCTACTTTGAAACAGGGTTGGAAAAATTCAGCGATATTTTCCCAAAATGGATGTCAATTACTTAGCTGAATATGAGAATGATACCAACAGGTTAATGTCACGTGACAATATCGGCAAATCCTGCCTTGTATCAAAACTTGTTTTGATTTATTTAAAAACAAAACCAGAAACTCAAAAGTTCAGATGAAAAGTTTACATTTGAATTGTTAACTAATCTTTTTTCTCTCCACAGATATGGACTGAGTTGTTGCATGATTGTTTTTAGCATTTTCTTTTTTTTTGTTCCAGATTCCTAGCACCTGCAGGTTTTTGCTTTTGGATTTCCTTTTAGTCCTCCTTTTTACATACGAACACACGATTTTGGCCCCTCGAGCCTGCTCCACCATTCAATAAGATCATGACTGATCTTTTTGTGTCTCGAATTCCACACTCCCATCTACCTCCGATAATCTTTATTCCGTTGCCAAAAAAGAATCTTCCTACAACTCTATACCCAAATCTTGCATAAATGTAAAACTGTTGAAATTTCCACAAATCCCAATTAGATTTACTACATGCAAAGAGATAGGAAACTTCATATAATGAGGGGAGTTTCCCCAGGCCCATGGAGATGGGTTTGGAGGCTTGGGGTGAGCGGGGTGGGTGGAGGCAAGCAAATTTAGGGAAAAATGCGTCAGGCCAGTTTGCCGACGAGTTCTCGCATCTGGCCGCTTTTCCCAGGGCGGGCAGGATCCGATGCTGGCAGCCAGCACATCTGCAGCAGGAAGCCTATTAAGATAGTTAAGAGAACAATTTTCAGCGATTTTCTCAGCACAAAGCAATTTTCCTGCATCACACGGCCCCCATGACTTGTCAGCATCCTGGCACTCAGAAGAGACAGCTGCACAGCAGGAGGTCAGAGCTGCTTTTCCAGGCTTTTAATGTTTACTGGCTAGAAATGGCAAGGCTGATGCATTCCCATGTCAAAGGATTGCCATAGCGTCAGGATTTCCTGGCGACTCATGTCTCTGATAGTGCTGGCACTCCAATAATTCTGGGACTGGTGCAATGCCAGCCCCTCCCCTGATAATGATAGTGCCTCTATTGCATCCCTACCCTTCAGCAGTACTCTCACTGGTGACACATTGAAGGCTGCCAGCTACCTTAGCAATGGGATATGCGATATCCACCTCCCCACTCCGGAGCCCACACACTGTCGCTAATTGGACGGTGCTCCTGGAGGCAGGTTCTTAATCGGCTGGCTCATGATTACTGTATGATTGCGCCTCAAGTCCTGCTGCAGCCGAAGCCTAAACAGATTCAAAGTCCAGAAGATTCAGCCCAATGTTCAAGTAGCACTATTACACTAAGCAATAGTTACAAGTGAAATGAAAAATGGATAATAGGATAAAATAACTTGTTACAGCAGAATTACCAATTTTTTTTATCATTTAGTAAACTAATTAGCAGCCAGAAAGCCTTATAGTTTATAAGACTTTATAAATGCGGGGAATTTATTTTCCAAAATTTCATTTTCCCTGTAGGTTCTTTTGAGACATATAAATTATATAGAAAATCAAATAGCAAACAATGTAGGGACCACAGCTAGAGGCTTTGAGTCAAGAGTATGACTTTATTTTCTTTGCTTCTACAGTGGTTTGCAGCCCTGGTCAGGTTCTTTCACTGTTGTGGATAAAGATTCTACAGTATTTTCTGGTTGACCTACTTTTCATGCCCTCGAAGCTAAAGATAAACCTCCTGAAGAGAAAATTCCAAATTACCAGTCAAAAGGCCTTAAAGAATATTTCTGCTCACACTATGTACTGAATTGGCTGCCATGACCTGCTCACATTAAAACATACATCAACTCTCCATTACAATTCAGTAATCCATTGATAACTTCAGTTTCTGATATTAACATGCTGCTTAATTACTAAGACATTGGTGAACTGTGGTTTGCAGGTTAATCAGTGGCTTTTTGAGTTATAAGGTATTTAGCTAACCTATTGGAAGTTGTGTGTAGCCTGTTATACACCAATTAGAGCTGACAGGCAGAATACAGTACCAACTGAACCAGCTGCTGACTTTCATGGGCCTTTTGTCTGACTGTGGAGGAGAGAAAATATATTTTAATGAATTCTAAGTTGCTCTACATTTATTTCATTAACACTTCTATGAAACAGAAGACAGACATGTTAAGATTCTATGAGAAACAAACAACTGGATGTTGAAGAAAATGGTTGTATCATCTAGCTTTGTTCTTTCCATATTTCCAGACAGTTCAGAACCTTGCTGCTATATTTGACCCCAAGATGAGGCTCTGACCACGCATCTGTGCCATCACTAAGATCGACTATTTCCACCTCTATAACACTGCCCAAGTCTGCTCCTGCCTCAGCTCATCTCCTGCTGAAGCCCTCATCCATACCTTTGTTACCTCTAGACTTGACTATTTCAACGTACTCTAGGTCGGCCTCCCACGTACTATTCTTTGTAAACTCGAGGTCATCCAAAACTGTTTTGCCGTGTCCTTACTTGCACCAAATCCTGTTCACTTATCAGCCCCGTGCTTGCTGCCCTACAAGCAACACCTCGATTTTACAATTCTCATCCTTGTTTTCAAATCCCTCCGCAACCTTGTCCCTGCCTATCTCTGTAATCTTCTCCAGCCCGACAACCCTCCCTGATATCTGCACTCATTTAATTTTGGCCTCATGAACATCCCCGATTTTAATCACTCCACCATTGATGGCTGCGACTTCAGTTGCCTTGGTCCTAAGCTTTGAAATTTCTTCCCTGAACCTCTCCACTGCTTTATCTCTCTTTCCTCCATTAAGATGCTCCTTAAAACCTACTTCTGTGACCAAACTAATATCGGCTGATGCGGCTCAGTGTCAAATTTTGCTTTTTAACGTTCCTGTGAAGCACCTTAGGAAATGTTATTACATTAAAGGTGCTATATAAATGCAAGTTTTTGTAGTTGTCATTCTAAGGAGAGTGATGCCGCAGACAGATGTGTTAGTGGTTTGCTGGATTGTGTCACAAGATTATGATATTATATATATGTGATTATGATAGGATTAATTAATGGCCTCATAGTTAAGTCGCCCCTAGGTAGCAGCGATCATAATATGATTGAATTTTACATTCAGTTTGAGGGAGAGAAGAGTGGGTCCAAGACGAGTATTTTAAACTTAAATAAGGGCAATTAAACTTTATGAGGGCAGGAAAGCAGAGCTAGCTAAAGTGAACTGGCAAATCAGGTTAAGGGATAGGTCAACAGAGATGTAGTGGCAGACATTTAAGGAGGTTTTACAGAATACACAGAATTTCAACAATACATTTCAACAAGAAAGAAAAATTCCAAGGGTGAGACCCGCCATCTGTGGCTAACTAAAACAGTTTAAGATAATATCAAACTTAAAGAAAAAGCCTATAATTGTGCAAAGATGGGAGGCAGGTCAGAAAATTGGACAGAATATAAAAAACAGCAAAGAATGACTAAAAGATTGAAAAGAAAGGTAAAATTAGAGTATGAGAGAAAGCTATCGAGAAATATAAGGACAAATAGGAAGAGTTTCTATAGATATTTTAAAAAGAAGAGTTAACAAAGTGAGCGTTGGTCCTATAGAAAGTGAGTCTGGGGAATTAATAATGGATAATAAGGAGATGGCAGATGAGTTGAACAGATATTTTGCATTGGTCTTCACTATTGTGTAACATTCCAGTAATAGCTGTAAGTCAGGAAATGGAAGGGAGGGAGGAACTCAAGAAGATTACAATCACCAGGGAAGTGGTACTGAACAAATTGTTGGAGCTGCGGGCTGACAAGTCCCCGGGTCCTGATGGACTTCATCGTAGGGTCTTAAAAGAAGTGCCTAGTGAGATAGTTGATGCGTTAGTTTAAATTTTCCAGAATTCCCTAGATTCAGGGAAGTTTCCATTAGATTGGAAAATAGCGAATGTAACTCTTTCATTCAAAAAGGGAGGGAGACAGAAAGCAGGAAACTACAGGCCAGTTAGATTAACATCTGTCTTAGGGAAAATGTTAGAAGCTATTATTAAAAACATTTTAGCAGGGTATTTAGGAACATTCAAGGTAATCAGGCAGAGTAGCATGGTTTTGTGAGAGGGAAATCATGTTTAACCAATTTATTGGAGTTCTTTGAGGGAGTTACATGTGCTGTGGATAAAGGGGAACTGGTAGATGTATTGTACTTAGATTTCCAGAAGGCATTTGATAAGGTGCCACATCAAAGCTTATTGCAGAAAATAAAAGCTCATGATCAAGGGGGTAACAAATTGGCATGGATAGAAGATTGGTTAGCTAACAGGAAACAGAGAGTTGGCATAAATTGGTCATTTTCTGGTTGGCAAGATGTAACGAGTGGTGTGCCACAGGGATCTGTGCTGGGCCCTCAACTTTTTATAATTTATATCAATGACTTAGATGAAGGGACTGAAGGTATGGTTGCTAAATTTCCTGATGACACAAGGATAGGTGGGAAAGTAACTTCTGAAGAGGACATAAGGAGGCTACAAAGGTACAGAGATAGGTTAAGTGAGTGGGCAAAGACCTGGCAAATGGAGTATAATGTGAGAAAGTATGAAATTGTCCACTTTGGCAGGAAGAATAAAAAAGAAGCATATTATCTAAATGGTGAGAGATTGCAGAGCTCTGAGATGCAGAATGATCTGGGTGTCCTTTTGCATGAATTGCAAAGGTTAGTATGCAGGTACAGCACATAATTAGGAAAGCTAATCGAATGTTATCGTTTATCGCAAGGGGAATTGAATACAAACGAGGAAAGATTGGACAGGCTAGGCTTGTATCCACCGGAATTTAGAAGAATAAGAGACGACTTGATTGAAACATATAAGATCCTGAGGGGTCTTGACAGGGTGGATGTGGAAAGGATATTTCCCCATGTGGGAGAATCTAGAACTACAGGTCACTGTTTAAAAATAAGGGGTCGCCCATTTAAGACAGAGATGAGGAGAAATTTTTTCTCTCAGAGTGTTGTAAGTCTTTGGAATTCTCTTTATCAAAAGGCAGTGGAAGCAGAGTCTTTAAATATTTTTAAGGCAGAGGTAGATAGATTCTTGATAAGCAAGAGGGTGGAAGGTTATCGGGGGTAGTGGAAATGTGGAGTAATCAGTTCAGCCATGAACTTACTGAATGACGGAGCAGGCTTGAAGGGCCGAGTGGCCTACTCCTGCTCCTAATTTGTATGTTTGCATGATACGATTTCTTAGAAGAAAGCCAAATTGTTAATCATACAGCATGGAATGACAAAGCTATTTACGAACATACGAACGTATGAATTAGGAGCAGGAGTAGGCCACTCAGCCCCTCGAGCCTGCTCAGCCATTCAGTAAGATCATGGCTGATCCAATTGTAACCTCAATACCACATTCCCACCTGCCCCCAATAACCTTTCACCCCCTTTGCTTATCAAGAATCTATCTATTTCAACCTTAAAAATATTCAAAGACTTTGCTTCCACTGCCTTTTGAGGAAGAGAGTTCCAAAGACTCACAACCCTCTCAGAGAAAAAATTATTTGGTCCATTAAACCAGTTCCTTCCCCAGATATATGCAATGGATTCTCTCCCATCTGTTTAGGCACATTTACACTGCACCTTCTGATTTCAGACCAATAACTGCAGTTTCTGTTCCATGTTTACATTGTTTGGCTTCTGCCTGGCTGATTTCTAACCATTCTGTTTCGGAGTCAGCACTGTTTGTGCTAAGATATACACCTATACGGAGATTTAGATGTTTAGAGAGTACAGAAGGGATAATTTTTGCTCAATAAAGTTTAAATTGACGTTCAGTAACAGACTTGATCCCCTGGGCACATTATAAACTAAGTTTGAGATTGCACTGGATTTACGCTCAATGGGCTGGATTTTGTGGAGGAGGTGGGGCTCCCAGCACCAGGCCAAAAATGCTGGAGGATCCCCGCCTCAGCCTTCTCATGCACCCCGTCCGGTGCGGCAATGTTATTCGGTTACTAAAAAGTTACGAACCAGAATACTAATCATTAAAATCTAGCTATTATAAACTAATAACTGAGTTATCATTAATTAACATTTAGTTTATAAGAACCCTTCTTTGTAGTATGGTAAAATGGGAAAACTTAGGAAATAGGGCACAGTATAGACAAGATGTCAAGGTAGAGGGATTTTGAGAGATTATGTCAAGTTTTAAAATGCTTACTTGCAGTAAAAGGGTGAGACCTTCAGAACAGACAGTAAAAACAGCTTCATTGTAGATTTGTCTCGTAATGAGATAAGGAACCTCGAAATGGAATACAATAGTTAACACAAAGGAGTATTACCTATGTAAATCTGAAAGGTTAGCAACAACCAAAGAATTATCCTTGATTGGCTAAGAAAGGCATCACCATATCAGACTAATCACTGATTGGGGAAAGGGAGGGTTAATTGATAGTAGCCAGGATAAAAGAAGCCTTGACTGTGACCCTGTATGGCAGAGAATTTTTGAACAATAACAAGAGACAAGAGAGAGACCCTAACCAAAAAACCTGAGGACCAAAGCTGCAAGAGAAAGAGTTGTGCACGCTGCTGTCCAGTCTCTGATATGGGTAGTTTAATCTCTGTTTGACTGTTCATCACTGCCTGTGTTTGTGACTAGGGTTTATCTGAAAACTTCATAAACTTGTCCTTACCATTATCTCAATAAAGTTGATTCACAACAAGCTTTGTGCTGCCAAGTCTGTTTCCACAGAATGGGGCATAAACCACCCCTGTCTTATCTAATCTTACATCTGGCACCTCAGCTAGGACTTGGTGAGTTGTGAATGCTTTTTGAGAGAAAGGAAGAATCTCGAGTTCGCAAGTCCGGCCAACACACATCTTGGGAGGGAAAACCCTTTTGGGGAGTGTGGAAATCTTAACAGATCCACCAGTGATCAAAAGCACTTAATCAGAATATATAGAATATATAAAGAGAATAAATAAAGTCATGTCTGTCATGACTGTATGTGTGAACTTGAGTATTGGAGACTATACAGTACTTGGAAGATAAACTGAAAGAAACTATATTTTAGGGAAAACACCTGACCTGGGGGTTATTGTAAGGTCAGATAGGCATATGATAGTGATATGGGGATAGTGTGGGAGAAAGGCATTGAAGTGAATGATCAGCCATGATTGTATTGAACGGCGGAGCAGGCTTGATGGACTGAATGGCCTACTCCTGTTTTTATGCTCCTTTCTACCAACAGTGAAGAGAAGTCTTTATTAAACACTTGTTAAATCTTTCTTAAAGTTAGATCTGTGACTTCAAGTGTGGTTCTTTGAACCTGTGATATGACATTGGCAACGAGCATATAAAGAGAAACAATATGATTGTATCATGGCATTTGCTGGAGTTGATATGTCTGCAGTCAGGGGAATTGAGCTGTTTGATCCGATGGGTGATGACAGTACCGTCAATGTGAAATGGAAAGTGTGGATGGGACGTACGGAAGTGCAGTAAGCACAGTGACAGGCCTTCTTGCTGTTCAGTACGAGTGCTTCAGTGAGGGAGACTTTCAAGACATTGCCTGACATGGGGGAAAAGGCTTTTTATGAACATGCAGTGAAAGCTTTGAAGGACCATTTCATGGTGGTGCTAAATGCCACATTCCAAAGGCATATTTTCCATCAAACGAGACAGAAAGAGGGAGAAACAGTAGCCCAATTTGTGACTCGTTTGAGGAAGGCATCAGATGGATTGAATTATGTTGTGACGGATCTGAATAACCAGATAATGGATCAGGTGGTCCAACATTACAAGTTGAGGCATAGGCTGCTGGAAAAAGGAGGTGACTTAACATTGGATGACACTTTGAAAATAGCAGCTGCATTGGAAGCAGTGGATGGACAAGTTCACAGCATGAAACTTGGTCCCATTTCCACCATTGGCATGTCAAAATCTGAGGTTAATCAAGCCCAGGAATCCAGGTACGTGTAAATGTAAACAGCAAAAGTCTGAGAGAGAGTGTTTCAGATGTGGCGACTCTGGAAGTGATCATTGCTGCCCTGCCAAGTGAAAAATATGCAGAAAATGTGGGGGGTGGAGACTATTTTGCCAAGAAGTGCAGAAGCAAAGCTGAACAAAGTGGGAAGCCTGGCAAAAAATCTAAAGGAAAGATAGATGGAAGTAGTACAACTGGGAGACGAGTTGAAGAAGATTCAGTGAGTGAGGACATGAATGCAATTGTGGATACATGTTTTCTGTCAATGGGAGCAACCATGAGAAATTTCCAGTGATTGTTCGGGGTGTTGAAGTGAGCATTATTGTTGATTCAGGCAGTGACAGTAATGTCATCAGCAGAGCACTTTGGGAGGAACTGAAGACAAAGAGAATCAAGTGTACGTCATGAAAATGTGTCAAAAAGCTTTATCCTTACACATCTAAAACTCCACTTCAAACTGTTGGATGTTTCACTGCGAGTGTGAGAGCTAGGGATCAGAGTGTGGAATCAAAATTCGTAGTGACTGAGGAGGATGGTGAGCCTCTTCTGAGCAGAGTAACTGGCCAAACCTTGGGGGTGCTACACATTGGATTGAAAGTGAATTCTGTGAAATCCTATGTGGAGCTTTGAGAGGAGTTTGGACCAGAGTTTCAAGGAATTGGGAAGTTGCACAACCACCAAGTGAGATTAACAATTAATGAGAACATGAAGCCTGTACGCAGAATGCCTTATGTTCTAAGAGGGAAAGTTGAGGCAAAGATCAAGGAACTGGTTAACCAAGACATCATAGAGCCAGTTGAAGGTCAAATATACAGATCTTTACTAGATAAGTAAGCTGAAGCATTTGTGCGGCTTGTGGCAGTACAGCAATGACAACTAGAAAGATTGAAAGATGGTCAGACAAAGATCTAGAATCGAATGACATAAGACAATCCAAGCTGGAAACTGAGAATTGCCCATTCAGAGCATACACTGTTATACGGGATAAACTGTGCACAATTGGGTAGAGTGTTTTCAGAGGTAACAGATTTATAGTGACACCAAAGCTTAGGCCTAGCTTACTGATGCTTGCTCATGAGGGCCACTTGGGAGTGGTTGGTCCTAAGCAAAACTTACAAACCAAAGTATGGTGGTCAGGGATGGAGAAAGATGTTGAGTAGTTTGTCAAAACGTGTCATGGATGTCAACTTGTCAGTAGACGCAATAGACCAGAACCAGTACGCAGTACACTATTATCAGCTGAATCATGGGAGGATGTAGCAGTTGACTTCTTAGGCCCATTTCCATCAGGAGAGTCCGTACTAGTGGTGATTGACTATTACAGTTGTTATTATGAGTATGTGGTAATGAAGTCTACAATGACAGAAAAAACGGGGTGTTTGCATTGACTGAAATATTTGCAAGGCATGGTCTACCAGTCACTCTGTATTCAGACAATGGGCCACAATTCATTTCACAGACCTTTGCAGATTACATGCGAGTCAGAGGTATTCACCATCACAGAGTAACACCTAAATGGCCACAGGCAAATGGGGAAGTGGAGAGACAAAACCAATCCTTAGAGAAATGGATGAGGATTGCTCAGGCTGAGGGTAAAGACAGAAAGGAGGTGTTGTTGTCATATGTAGCCATGCTCAGAGCAACTACACACATCACAATGGGAAACAGCCCAGCTGCGTTGTTATTTGGACACCAAATACAAGATACCAGAGCTGAGGGACATTAGAGCTGATAAGGAGGTTCGAGACCATGATGCTGAGAAAAAGGGTATTGCAAGGTTTTATGCAGACTACAGGAGAGCGAGATAGTCTGATGAAGTATTGCTAAGATGGGAGAGTCTGAGTAAGATGGATACATCGTATTATCCCAAGCTGTACATGGTAATTGCCAAGATAGGAAACAGCGTGACTGTGTAGTTGCCAGAAGGAGTACTGTATGATTGAAATTCTTCATACGTCTAAAAGTATGATGGTGGCAAAGACAGAGCAGCAGATGAACCAGATGTAGAAGCTGAGGCGAAGCTGACATCCAGCAATCCAGAGGTCCAAGCCAATGATGCTGTTGGCAGACAGACAGCTTGCTATCCAGAGGAAGAAACATTGGTCCCAGAGGGACCGACGACATTTCCTAATCCTAATATGGTGACCAGAGTTCCTGAGACAACAGGCAGATCACAGCGCATGAGGTGACCACCGAAGCAATATGAAAATTTTGTGTTGTGATTATGTTCAAAACAAAACAGGTGTACATTGAACACTGCCCTTGAAAGCAAAGATAATTGAAGAAATTAATTTACTCAGTGAGTTAGGAAAATAATAATTTGTTAAGTTTGGTTACAAAATTTATTACAGTATGTTTGGTCAGGGATGGAATTTAAGCTACTTACTCCAAGGAGGAAAATCATGGACATTTTTAGTCTGATAAGGGAGGAATGTCACAATTGTATGTGTTGGCTTGAGTATTGGAGTCTATATTGTACTTGGAAAAGAAACTGAAAGTAACTTTGTGTTTTGGGGAAAACACCTGCTGTGGGGGCTGTTTAAGATCAAATAGGCATATGTAGCAGCAGTGAACAGAAGTCTTTATTCAACACTTGTTAAATTTTTCTTAAAGTTAAATCTGTGACTTCAAGTGTGATTCTTTTGGCCTAAGATGTGATAATGTTGAATAAAGATGTTAAACAGGTCTTCAGGAAGAAATTCAAGGAAGTTATAGCATTCATTCATGCTAAGATAAGCCAGAAGATATCCCCCCTGCATCTCTTGCCCAAAACCTTCAATCTATGCCCCTAGTCCTTGTACCATTGAGAAGGCAAAACAACCTTCTGGTTTACAGCACTCAACAGATCCAAGAGGCCACTACTCAGAGATATAAAGAGGTTGAGTGACTGAACCAGCGGGTTCGAGATTTGGAGCTGTGCCACAAGCATACGACTGCTCTGTTACAACAGGAGCATGTCTCCATCCTGAACGTTGGCACAGTCGTGATCGATGCTGAGGAAGCTGAAAGTCAGTTGAAACAACAGAAGGAGACGAATGAGTGTTTAAAAAAAGATTTAAAACTGCAGGGAAGATTGGGGAGACAACGGGCAATTGTGTCTGCAGTAACCGTGGGTGGCATTGACCCATCCTCCTACAAGGATGATGGTGGAAACATAGATTGGCGAGAGCCGGAGTGGGAAAGTGGGAGGTATCAGATTAAGGAAAGAGGGACAATTTAAACAAGAACATTTTAGTGAAATTTAAAATGAGTAAAAGTAAGTTACTGTGACTTTTGTTTGAGCCTGTATGAATGTTGGAAGCGTCCACGAATGAATGTCCTTATTTGTGTAGCTTGTGTTCCATCGAGCTAACTGTCATTAACCCTTTGTAGTCCGGCTTTAATGTTGAATGTATGAGTCTGTTATTTCTTTTACTGTTACACATCTATATTTTCGTGGGAACTTTGTTTTGGTTGTGAACTCGTTGAACCTATGTGTTCCTTGGGCTCGGGAATGGAAATTTAATCTTACAGTGCGATCCTCCGTTCCTCTGGAGGTGAAGTTTCAGATGCTGGCATCTCTGTCCTTTTAAAGATGGGGTTCCCGCCTACAAGAACTGCCAGCCAATCACAGAGTCGGCATCTCAGCAATATCAGCAGTGCCACCGGGAGCAGTGGCCACTGTCAGTACTGCAGAAGTCTTGGACTGAGGCCCCAACGCTGGAACCCCGGACCTTAGGTAAGTGAAGCAGTGCTGCTGGGGCCAGTCCTGAAGGTCCCAGCAACGGAGGGGGAGGGGGAGGGGGGGGGGGCTGGGCGTGAAGTCCAGGGGGAGGGGGAGTCCATGAAGTTATAGGTTTTGACATTGGGGGTCCTCCATGGGCCACAGATTGTCCACAAAGGAGGGACCCTCCATTTACGGCACAGAGGGAAGCCATTTGGTGCAATGAGTCCACGATGGCTCTCCATGGAACTATTCAGTCAGTCCCACTCCCCAACTTGATTCCCGTAGTTCTGCAAGTCTGTTTCCTTCAAGAGGCCATCCAATTTCCTTTTGAAGTCAATGACAGTCTCTGCTTCCACTACCCTTGTGGGCAGCAAGTTCTAGGTCATTAGCACCCACTGCGTAAAAAGTTCTTCCTCATATTCCCCCTGCATCTCTTGCCCCACACTTTCAATCTCAGTCCGCAGGTCCTTGTACCATTAGTTAATGAGAACAGTTGTTCTTTGTCTAACTTATCTAAGCCTATCATAGCCTTATATATTTCTATTAAATCTCCCCTCAATCTCCTTTGTTCTAAGGAGAACAACCCCAGTTTTTGCAACCTAACCTTGTAACTAAAATCCCTGATCCCTGGAATCATTCTGGTTCATCTCCTCTGCATCCTCTCAAGGACTCTCACATTGTTCCTAAAGTGAGGTGGCCAGAACTGGATGCAACACTCCAGGGGTGGGGCCCAACCAGAGCTTTATAAAGATTCAGCATTACTTCCCTGTTTTTGTACTTAATGCTTCTGCTTATGAAGACCAAGCTCCCATATGCTTTTATAACCACTCTCTTAATATGTCCTGCCACCTTCAAAGATCGATGCACGTGCACCCCAAGGACCATCTGTTCCTGCACACTCTTTAGAACTATGCCATGAAGTATATATTGCCTCTCCCCATTCCTTCTACCAAAATGCATAACCTCACACTTGGCAGCATGAAATTCTATCTGCCACCCCTCTGCCCATTCTGCTAGCCTATCTATGTCCTTTTGCAGGCAATTCATATCATCCTCACTGTTTGCCGCACCTCCAAGTTTGGTGACATCGGCAAATTTTGAGATTCTACTCTGTATTCCATGATCCAAGTCATTTATATATAGCAAAGAAAGCAGTGGTCTCAGCACTGACCCTTGTGGAACACCATTGTCTACCATCCTCCAGTCTGAAAAACAACCATTTACTACGACTCGCTGTTTTCTATCCTTAAGCCATTTTTTTTATCCAATTGGACACTGACCCTCCTATTCCATGAGCCTCAATTTTGTCAACCAGACTTTTATGTGGTAACTTATCAAATGCTTTCTTAAAGTCCACATAAACAACATCCACTGCATTATCTTCACCAACCTTCTCTGTTAGTTCATCAAAAAATTCAATTAGATTAGTCAAGCATGATCTGCCTTTTACAAATCTATGCTGGCTATCCTTAATTAACTCGAACCTCTACAAGTGTGTGTTGATTTTTTCCCCTGATTATAACCACTGGAAGTAGGTAGCAAATTCTACTACCTTGGGTCCACGGTGACAGACAATCTGTCCCTTGATGCAGAACTCAGGACACGCATAGTGAAAGCAGCTACCACCTTTGGCTAACTTGCGAAACATGCATGGAATAACACCAAGCTGACCCTTAGGAGCAAGCTGATGGTCTATATGGCACGGGTTCTCAGCATCTTGCTGAATGGCTGTGAAACATGGGCGATTTACAGCTACCAGGAAAAGAAGCCCAATAATTTCCATCTTTGCTATCTGCGTATAGCACGGCAGGACAAAAATCCCAAATGTGGCAGTCCTCTCAAAGGCAGAGCTCCCAAGTGTGTTGGCACTAATTAAACAGAGGCGGCTTTGCAGGAAAGAAGATGGTCGCATACCCAAGGACCTTCTGTGTGGTGAGGTAACTGGGGCCAGATGACTAGTGGGGTGCCCAAAGCTCAGCTTCAAGGATGCTTGCAAGCATGACATGAAGGCCCTAAATGTCCGACTATTGCACTTGGGAGTCACTAGCTGGTGAAAGAGGGAAGTGGCTACAAATCCTGTGGATTGGTGTGCACTACCACAATGAACAGTTGCTGTAGCAGCTTGGCTACAGGCACCAATGTCAAAAACAACAACTCACAGCGTCACTTGGCAGCTTCACATTCAGCACTTGTGGCAGATCCTGCCTCTCAAGGATTGGCCTTCACAGCCATCAGCAAAGAGCAGACACCCCAACTAAATGGATTGTTTTCTGCATGTCCGTCATCATTCATAGATAGAAGGATGTTAACCTATTGTTTCTGAAACCTTACCCATCACTGATGTTAAACTAACTGGCCTCTTGTTGCTTGGACTGTCCTTACACCCTTTCTTGAATAGGGGTATCACATTTGCCACTCTCCAATCCTCTGGTACCTCCTCCATATCCAGGGAAGATTGGCAGATTATGGCAAGTCCTTGCACTAGCTCCATCCCCACTTCCTTTAGCAACCTGGGATGCAAGCCATCCAGGCCAGGTGACTTATCTACCCGAAGCACAGCCAGCCTTTTTAGTACCTCCCCCTTCCCAATTTTTACCATATACATTGCCTCTACTCTCTCCGCTTCTACCGATATTGTATTCCACTTCCTTACTGAACACTGATACAAAGTACTAATTAAATATATTAGCCTTGCCCTGCACCTCTAAATGTAAATAACCCTTTATGTCCTGAATAGGCCCCACTCCACCTCTTATTGCCTGCTTACTGTTTACATGCAAGTAGAAGATTTTTGGGTTCCCTTTTATGTTAACTGCCATTCTATTCTCATATTGTCTCTTTGTCAGTCTAATTTTCCTCTCCACCTCCCCTCTCAACTTATTGTAAACAGTCTGGTTCTCACTTGAAGAATTCACCTGACATGCATAATACACCCTCTTTTTTGTTGATCGTAATCTTTATCTCTATTGCCCTCGTCATCCAAGGAGCCCTGGTTCCCTTACCTTTTGCCCTTGTTGGAATGTACCTAGCCTGTACCTGAAGCACCTCTTCCTTAAAGATTACCCATTGTTCCAATACAGCTCTTCCTGTCAGTCTTTTGTTCCATTCTGGCTAGATCCCTTCTCATCACATTGAAATTAGTCCTCTTCCAATCTAGATGTTCTACCTTGATTTGTTCCTTGCACACTTACCCAAGTGCTCCCCCACAGACACTTGGTCCACCTTATTTCCCAGCACCAGATCCAGCAATGCCTCCTTTCTACGGACCCCCCTTTTTTATTTTTATGTTTAGTTATTTTTTCTTTTTTATTTGTTTATTTCATTTTAGTTTGTTTAGTTTGTTTCTACTGTGCCTACCCACTGTTTTTTTCATGTTTCTGCCTGGGGCCATTTTTCGGTCAATTAACACCCTTGCTGCACTAACGTTTTGTATTTCAAAACACCATTAACATACTGCTTGACTTTGCTCCATGACATTCTGGTCAGTTATCTCTGTGACCCTCTGTCCTATCAACACCTTGCCTTTTGTCATCTCTTGCCCCACCCCTGTTTTACTTGTTTAAAACCTATTACATTTCTAATATTTGCCAGTTCTGATGAAGGGTCACTGATCTGAAATGTTAACTCTGCTTCTCTCTTCACAGATGCTGCCAGACCTACTGAGTATTTCCAGCATTTCTTGTTTTTATTTCAGATTTCCAACATCTGCAGTATTTTGCTTTTATTTTCTGCCTCCTTTCTAGTTGAGCTGAGAACCTACTGATCAAGGAAGTTCTCCTGAACACATTTCAGAAATTCCTCCCCCTCCTTACCCTTTAGTCTAGAACTATCCCAATCGAAATTGGGGCAATTAAAGTCCCCAATATCTCCACTCTATAGTTTTTGCACATCTCCGTGATTTCCCTGCAGAATTGCTCCTATAGCTCTCTCTCACTATTTGGAGGTCTATAAAATACCCCTAATAACTTGATCATATCCATTATGCTTCTCAACTCGAAACAAATAGATTCTGTCCTTCTCCCTTCAACGACATCCTCCCTTTCCAACACTGCAATGTCTTTCCTATGAATGAATGAGAATGGACAGAGACTGCTGGAGTTGTGTACCTACCACAACCTCTGCATCACCAGCTCGTTCTTTCATACTAAACCCTGCCACCAGGTTTCATGGAGGTGTGGAACCTGAGGTGAGCCATCCTTGGACTAGGGGTGTGAGTTTGCTTGGTCAGTATGTTTCTCACGAAAACTGTTCCTTAGGAATGTGCCATGTCTGGCTGATGAGATAAGAAGAGTGTTGTTGAAGCCCGATGTCTCTTTCTGTTGTTGCGCTGTACCAGCTGCAAGGCCAATGGTGAGATAGATATGTAAACGAAGGATTGAAAATTACTGTATCTTATTCGTTTAGAGCAAAACTTAAATTGTAATATTCTTGGTGCTTTAGAATGCAAATTAAGGATTGAAATATTGTTGTAAGATTATTGGTTGCAGAATAGTATAATTGCCACTGTTTGACTGTAATTCTTTAGAACATCGCACTGAGTCTCAATGTGAGCTCTACTGTGTTTGTTCTCCTTGTGCACAAGTTAATAAAGTAGTTTGCGAGTACTCAGCTGGGAAGTTTGATTTATTTTGCTCTAGTTTCTTCCACAGTTTCTTGGAGGTTCCACCGAGATGACGAACCCCCGGAGTGCTAGCACGGGAGAATAGCGTGGTGCCTCGTGGGTCAACGGCTCGATGACCGCGGCTGCCTGATTTCGGCAATACGAGGTTTTGACCGAGGAAACGCACACGCTCACCTGTGTAGCACTACCGGGGTAAGTCAGAAGAGTTTGAGGGAGGTTCGAGTCCCCCTCGGGGTTAGAGTCCCCGGTTTGACGTCAAAAGTTGAGGGAGGTTAGAGTTCCTCACAGAGGGTGGTTAGAGTCCCCCTCGGGGTTAGAGTCCCCGTCCGGATCCGGAGGGGTTTGAGGGTGGTTCGAGTCCCCCTCGGGGTTAGAGGCCCCGTTAAAACCAGGTCGACGAGATTGGTAGGTAATTCGGAAGTCGGCCGGTAAGGTAAAGTCTAATAAGCTTTTGTTGTAATTATGGGAAATCCGTTAACGAAGGGGACTGGGGTCCCCCCTAAGGGAACACCTATTGCATATATGTACATACATTATGGGCCGGAGAGCATTCTATATGTCCCAAGATGGGTGAAGTGGACGCAGGATAGGGAGAAGATGTTCCCGCCCGACGGTACCTTTAATAAGGACCGGATTGAGAGTTTGAGATGCGTTCTGGGGGAAATGGAGAAAAGTGGCAAAAAGGGCATAGCTTGGTCTGTGTATCTTATGTGGCAGAGGGAAATGCAGAAGCGTTTAGATGAATCGCGAAAGAAGAGTCAGGAAAGTGCACGAAGGTCTGAGGAACTGAGACAGGCACCCAAAGCCAGGATCCTGGTCGCGCAAACACAAAAGGGGCCGGTTCCCAAGAAGTCTGAACCTCCTGCTGATCAGGAGGAGGAGGAGGAGGATTGGTCACCACTGTATCCCCCTCCGCCGGTCCCTCATGTACAAGAGCTCGCAGCGCAACCTCACCCTCCACCGCCTTATCACCACCCGGAAAACCCCATTTTGCCCTCAGCCCCTCCATCGGACTTGCCCTCCCCTGACAGTACTTCAGGCAGCACGGGGCCTTCCCAGGGCACCAGGTCTCGGGTTTATGTTAGGCAACTGCCCCTCCGTGCCTTCCCTGGACCTCAGGGAGAACCCATGCATGTTTATCATCCTTGGAGGCCCTCAGAACTACGGGCGATTGTTGAGGCCACCCCCGACCCCAAGGAGGGTGTTGAAAGATTTATTCAGAAATTCGAAATTCTTAGGAAATGTCACAGTCCTACTAAAGATGATATGGATGTTGTTCTAGATGCGTGTTTGGGCACGCACAGGTGGAGGCCGATCCGTGACCAGGCTCAGTGGCCTGCAGGGGACATTGATACGGACGGTCTGGACCAACTCTGTGAGACTTTACGTAAGTCATTCCCTGATGCTGTGGACTGGCATAAGATCCACAGTACTACTCAAAAGCCTGATGAAGGTGTGCGGGATTATGTTGAACGCTTTCACTCGGTTTTCATTAAATGTTCCGGTATTGCTACTGACGCTGGTATGCCAGCACTTGTCAATGCTCTTGTACAGGGGTTGCAGCCTGACCTTAGAAAAATGTTCACCCTGACCTGTGTTGGGTGGGAGGGCAAGCAGAATTTGACTGAAGTTGTTAGTGCTCTTCAGCATTGCGAGCGTCAACTTCAGTATCAGAAGTCTAAGCCGGGAGATAAAGGCGCCGGCATGATCTTATATGCCGGTTCATCGGGGCCCGGTAGGCGTCAGCCGCGATGGGGTCGGAATGGTGGACGCGGTAGAAACGAGCAGGTCTATCGGAGCGGTTATTCAGGTGCTTGCTTCACATGTGGCATTAGGGGACATTGGTCCCGGAATTGCCCCCAGAAAAGGCAAGCACAAGACCCCGAGACAGTGCCATTTCCGCCTCCACCACCCCCGGCATTCCAGCCGGCTCCCTATACCATGCATAACCCTTTTGGTCCATCGGGCCCACAACGATAGAGGTGCCACGCCCGCCAATTGCCCGTCATTACCGCTGAAGAGCCTATTATACCTTTGGTAGTTAACGGCCGTTTGATGAATTTTCTGATTGATACTGGGGCCACCTATTCTACTATCCGTGCAAATGAAGTTCCTAATATCCGTCCATCGCAGCAGAGCGTCGGTGTCGTTGGCGTGTCGGGCCAACCATTATCACTTCCTTTGTCAGATGAGGTGCCGTTTTCCCTTTCGGGTAGGACAGGAGAACATCGGTTCCTTCTTGGCACTGATGTACCCGTTAACCTCCTCGGACGGGACTTGCTCTGCAAGCTCGGATGCACACTGGTTTGTTCCCCTGAAGGTGTTCGTCTAGAGGTTCCAGAATCTACTTACTCAACAGTTTATGCTTTGCTACAGGCGGCCGAGGATTCAGTCTGCCCACACGTGTGGTGGTGGAACTTCGGGAATGTTGATCTCTCACCTCGCCTTAAAGGTCTGTTTCTCCATTTATTGACCAACGAGCAGGTCCAAGAGACTCTGGGCGCCTACTCTCAGCCCTTGCAGGATTGGCATGATCACCTCCACTGCACAGCCCATTACTCGACGGACGGCCCAGACCTCCCATACGACCAGAAGGTATCTCCCCAGCTGGGTGTGTGTTATGTCCTCACAATCTCCTCTCTTTGTGCCGGCCCCGATGGAGTCGCTGCATCTGTCGCTCTACCACCCTCTGCTATGTCTCTCTTTCGGGCCCCGCGGGATGTAGCCCCTCATGTTACATTCTATGTGGCAAAGGGATCCCAGGCCGAGGATCTTGGCCTTATGGTATCCCGCCTCAAACGGAACACCCCTCACTCCAGCTCAGAAACGGGGGAAGGAGTGTTAGCCATCCATGAGCAAGGGGTGCAGCTCCATTTCCGCTGTCCTCTCGAGTACCCTGCATTTTTCCAGCATAGAGTCTTGTCGCCCCATCCAACTTCTGCGCCGGCTTCTGATTTATTGCAGGGAATTCCTGATACCCTTTGGGCTAGGGGACCCAATGACGTAGGTCGGGTGCTGTCGGCTGAGCCTTTTAGAGTGCGGCTGGATCCAACTAAACCTTTGCCACGGAAAACTCAATACCCTCTTAATCCGGAGGCAGAGGAAGGTGTGCGCCCTGTCCTGGAAGAACTTCTGCGCCTTGGAGTTGTGGTTAGGACTGCTAGCCCTTGTAACACCCCCATTCTCCCTGTTAAAAAGCCAGGAAAGGGTACCTGGCGCTTTGTCCAGGATTTGCGGGCGGTGAACGCATGCGCTATACCCACATATCCGGTGGTCGCTAATCCGACTACTATTCTCACCTGCATCCCTCCCCAATCCACTCACTACACAGTGGTGAATTTGTGTGGCGCCTTTTTCTCTATCCCCGTTCACCCAGATTCCCAGTTTCTTTTCACCTTTATCTATAGGGGCCAGCAGTACACTTGGACTCGGTTGCCCCAAGGCTATACCGAGAGCCCAAATATTTTTTCACGCGCCCTCCAGTCTGATTTGGCCGATGTTTCCTTTCCTGGGGGTTCTACCCTCCTTCAGTATGTCGACGACCTCCTTCTCTGTTCCCTGTCCCCGGAGGCCTGCTTGCAAGACTCTTGCGTCCTTTTGCAAGCCCTAGCTCACAAAGGTCACAAGGCTCCTAAGGATAAATTACAACTTTGTAGCTCTAGAGTTGAGTATTTAGGGCATGTGCTGGACGGACAGACCCGTCTCCTCTCCCAAAAGCGTGTTGATAGTATTATCTCACTCCCAAGGCCCTGCACTAAGAGGGAACTCACCCACTTCTTGGGTATGACTGGCTATTGCCGACAATGGATTCCCAATTACGCTGATATAAGTCGACCCCTTCAAGACTTAGCCCTCCCCTCAGCCCCCGAAGATCTCATCTGGGACCCCGGGAAGGAGGCCGCTTTTGCCTCCTTGAAGACCGCTCTATCCTCTGCTCCTGCCTTAGGACTGCCAGACTACCATAAGCCCTTTAACCTTTATGTCCATGAGCAAGCTGGGTTTTCCCAAGCCGTCCTCACCCAGCTTCATGGGGGACTTCAGCGGCCAGTTGCTTACTATAGCACTCGGCTAGATCCCGTTGCCCGTGGATATCCCTCTTGCACCGCTCCATTGCAGCGGCCTATTTGGCCGCCACGTCCGCACAAGGCCTGACACTTGGCTATTCTACTGTACTTTATGTTCCCCACACGGTCGCGGCCCTTTTAAATCGCTCTGCCACTCAGCATTTGACAGCCGCTAGGGTCACCAGATATGAGATCGCGCTCTTGGGCGACCCCTCTCTGACCATTGTCCGCTGCACTACTCTTAACCCTGCGACTCTCCTGCCAACGGGGGATGACGGTGACCCTCACGATTGCGACACAGTTGTCCACTTTTCCACCCTCCTTCGGCCAGATTTGCAGGATCACCCGTTGTTGAACCCCAAATTTGTCCTCTTCATTGATGGCTCCTCTATGCGAGCTCCAAATGGTCAACCCCAAACGGGATACGCCGTCTGTGAGCCCTACTCTGTCGTTGAATCTGCCAGACTACCAGCTACTTGCTCTGCACAAGCTGCCGAACTATTTGCCCTCACGCGAGCATGCGTCCTGGCTTCGGGACAATCTGTTGATATCTACACTGACTCTCGCTATGCTTTTGGAGTCGCCCATGACTTTGGACAGTTGTGGAAGCTCCGTGGCTTCCTTACTTCGTCTGGTACCCCGATTCGACATGGACAATTGATTGCTAACCTCCTTTCGGCCGTTCAGCTACCATCTTCTCTCGCCGTTATTAAATGTGCGGCTCATACCAACGGTAATGACTTAATTTCTCAAGGTAATGATCGGGCGGACCGTGCCGCATGGGCAGCAGTGGCCGATCCTTCCGGGTACGTGGTTCCCCTTTGTTATCAGGCTGCCACCCCTACCCCATTTACTGAATTGTTTGATGTTATTCGTTTACAATCACAAGCTTCCCGCTCGGAACAGGATGCATGGCGGCGCGCTCAATGCGCCCAACGTTCCGACGGTCTCTGGTGTTCCCCGGATTGGCGTGCTGTGGCCCCTGTTTCACTCCTGCCCTGGCTTGCCCGCATGTTACATGCGTTTACCCATGCGGACAAAGGGGGGGATGATCAGGATGGCGCAGCAGACCTGGTTTGCACCAGGATTTTCCACCATGGCAGAACGGGTGGCCGCTCAGTGCCTGCTCTGCCAACGCCATAATCCTGGAAAGGTACCTCCAGTGACTGCAGCAGCGGGCCCACAGCCATGGGGCCCTTTTGTGTATTTACAAATGGACTTTATACAAATGCCTAAATGTATGGGATACAACTATGTGCTTGTTGTTGTGTGTTTGTTTTCACGTTGGGTAGAAGCATACCCAACCAGAAGAAATGATGCTGTTACTGTAGCTAAGTTGCTGTTACGTGAATATGTGCCTAGGTTTGGAATTCCTGAAATCATGTCTAGTGACAATGGTCCCCATTTCACGGGGAAGGTGGTACGGGAATTATTGAAGGCATTACAGTGTACACACCACCTCTCCTGCCCTTACCATCCTCAGTTTACGGGGGCAGTGGAAAGACAGAATGGGATACTGAAGAACAAGCTAGCTAAGCTGTGTGAAGAAACAGGTCTGAAGTGGCCTGAGGCTCTACCTTTGGCCCTCATGACCATGCGCTCTCATCCCAACCATATTACCTCCCTGTCACCTTATGAGATAGTTTTGGGACGTCCCATGCGCCTCCCTGTTTCTCCACCTCTTACTGTTAAGCAAATGGACATTCACTCTATGGATGAGGGAATGTTGGATTATTGCATAGCGTTGACTAAGTCTCTCAAAGGTTTGCATTCCCAGGTTGTTGTGGCACAGAAGGGGACTACCACTGAAGGGTGCCACCAGTACCAGCCAGGAGATTTGGTCCTCGTAAAGGCTTTTTGCAGGAAACACTGCCTGGAACCTCGTTGGGAAGGCCCTTACCAAGTACTGCTGACCACGCACACGGCCGTGAAAGTCGAGGGGCGACCTTTGTGGATCCATGCCTCACACGTAAAGCGAGCGCCGACTGTGGATGGAGGAGAGGGAGCAGGAACTTTGACTACATCATCAGAATGTGGACTGTGATCTTGACCTTATTCTGCGTGACCTTTGTAAGGGCATGGACTGACAATTCTGCGGTCCAAAGGATGCAGGCCGTTGCCTTGTAGGACAATCGGACTGTATGTTGGATTTGTACTCATTTCCCCACTAACCCCTCCTCTTCAGAGATGCATTTTCTGGCTCTCCCCTCAGCTTCCACATGGTCCCAAGGTAATGCGGGAGCTCTCATGAGCCGTGCGCCCACTTGGAGGCGACAGCCCACTCCGGTGGCCATTAGGGGATCAGCCTGGTTATGTGTCAGAAGGAACTACACCAGGGGTAGTACTAGGGTGCGTGAGTTGCCTTTGGGTTCCTGTGCCTACCTTGCAGATTACGACTACCGGGAAGCTCGGTTCCGGTTCCACAATCAATCTGGCCCTATGGCCTCCTTTTGGGAGTGTAAGGGTAATGAGTTGGCATGTCTCTCGCAAGCCCCTAGCTCTGAGGCCAATCTCACATATTCTAGTAAGAGGGGATGTGACTGTCAGCGATCATACAATCTCACCTTAAACAATTACACCTCCACATGGACCTCTAATGGCTACTATGCTGGGGGGGTCTAGCCCTTACAATTACAAGAACCAGTCCGGGTGCCCCGACTTGCTGGCGCTGAGGGCATTGCGACTCAACCGGTCCTGTCGCATCCGCTGGTATGCCCAGGTGAACTCTTCTCTTGTCTGGAAGTGGCTTAACTTTTGCCGGAATTTTACGTACTGGTACCCAACCCTTGTACGCAATGGCTCGTTCTGGCTTTGCGGGGACAGGGCGTACAAGACCTTCCCTGTCGACTGGGCAGGTACCTGCACCATTGGCAATATTGTTCCTGAGGCCTTTGGAGTTAAGCACCTTACCATCCACTCCCGTCATAACCACCTAGGACCTGCGGAGCGTCGTGAACGATCGGTCCCGAACCCATTAGTTACCCGTAGTTCCTGGTTCCACCAGTTTGCCTGGGCATACATCCCGGGACTAGGGGTGTTAGAGCTGGAAAAGGCCATTGTTAATATCTCCGCTACGATGGAATTCATTGTGAATAAAACTGTGGATGCTATTCAGGGTCTGCAGTCGGAAGTTACATCTCTGTCTAAGGTAGTGCTTCAAAACCGAATGGCTCTTGATTTTTTATTGGCGGTACAGGGGGGAGTTTGTGCGGCTATTAATGAGACATGTTGTTTCTACGTCAATGAGGATCAGAGAATTGAGACAGATGTGCATGCCATTCAAGACCGGGTGCGTCTTCTTGACTCGGTGGCTCAAGAAAAGCCCTTTGACTGGTGGGGTGGCTTCTTGATGTCGGCGGGTGGTTTGGGAGCCTTTTTAAAACGATCGTCAAATATCTTGTCCTGGGTCTTGTCTTGCTCCTCATCCTATATATTGTTGTCCGAACTCTCCTTTGTTTCGTTCGCTCTGTCTTCCGGTCACAGAACCTCCAGGGTACCGGTGGCAATCCAACAACCCATCTCCTCCCTCTCCTTCTGAATCATGACCCCACTAAGGATGAAGCCCAACGGCTAGCAAATATAGAACTTGAGTGAGACCTGGCAGTTGTCCTTCCAGGACAAAAGGGGGGAAGTGTGGAACCTGAGGTGAGCCATCCTTGGACTAGGGGTGTGAGTTTGCTTGGTCAGTATGTTTCTCACGAAAACTGTTCCTTAGGAATGTGCCATGTCTGGCTGATGAGATAAGAAGAGTGTTGTTGAAGCCTGATGTCTCTTTCTGTTGTTGCGCTATACCAGCTGCAAGGCCAATGGTGAGATAGATAAGTAAACGAAGGATTGAAAATTACTGTATCTTATTCGTTTAGAGCAAAAATTAAATTGTAATATTCTTGGTGCTTTAGAATGCAAATTAAGGATTGAAATATTGTTGTAAGATTATTGGTTGCAGAATAGTATAATTGCCACTGTTTGACTGTAATTCTTTAGAACATCGCACTGAGTCTCAATGTGAGCTCTACTGTGTTTGTTCTCCTTGTGCACAAGTTAATAAAGTAGTTTGCGAGTACTCAGCTGGGAAGTTTGATTTATTTTGCTCTAGTTTCTTCCACAGAAACACCCAAGTTCACGTCGTTGGCACCAGCTGGAACTCATCGTCACAAGGCGAGCCTCTTTAAACAGTATTCAAATCACATGCAGCTTCCACAGTGCAGACTGCGACACCGACCACTCCCTGATGTGCAGCAAAGTTAGACTCAAACCAAAGAAGCTACATCACTCCAAGCAGAAGGGCCGCCTGCTTATCCACAGATGTTACATAAGTTTCTAAATTTACTTGAAAAAGCCCTTCAAAACACTCCTGCATGGGATGCAGTAACCAAGTGGGCCCACATCAGAGACGCCATCTACGAGTCAGTAATGACCACCTATGGCAAACGTGTGAAGCAGAATGCAGACTGGTTTCAATCTCACTTTGAAGAGCTGGAAGCTGTCAGAGCCGCTAAGCACAATGCACTGTTGATCCACAAGAAAGCCCCCAGCGAGTTAACATTCGTAGCACTTAAAGTAGCCAGAAGCACTGCACAAAGAACAGCCAGGCGCTGTGCAAATGTCTACTGGCAACATCTATGCAGTCGTATTCAGCTGGCCTCCAACACCGGAAACATCAGAGGAATGTATGATGGCATCAAGGGAGCTTTTGGGCCAACCATCATGAAGATCGCCCCCCTCAAGTCTAAATCAGGGGACATGATCACTGACCAATGCCAGCAAATGGACTGCTGAGTGGAGCACTACCTAGAACTGTACTCCAGGGAAAATGTTGTCACTGATTCCGTCCTCAATGCAGCCCAGTCTCTGCCAGTCATGGTTGAGCTGGACGAACAGCCAGTAAAATTGGAACTCAGTGACGCCATTGATTCACTAGCCAGTGGAAAAGCCCCTGGAAAGGACGGAATTACTTTTGAAAAAATCAAGAGTGACTAGCCTGCAATACTCTCAGCACTCCATTAACTGCTTTGCCTGTGCTGGGATGAGGTAGCAGTACCACAGGACATGCGCAATGCCAATATCATCACCCTCTATAAAAACAAGAGTGACCGCGGTGACTGCAACAACTACCATGGAATCTCCCTGCTCAACATAGTGGGGAAAGTCTTAACTCGAGTCGCTTTAAACAGACTCCAGAAGCTGGCTGAGCGGGTCTATCCTGAGGCACAGTGCGGCTTTCGAGCAGAGAGATCCACCATTGACATGCAGTTCTCCCTTCGCCAGCTACAGGAGAAATGCCGCTAACATCAAACGCCCCTCTATGTTGCTTTCATTGATCTCACCAAAGCATTTGACCTCGTCAGCAGACGTGGTCTCTTCAGACTACTAGCAAAGATCGGATGTCCACCAAAGTTACTAAGTATCATCACCTCATTCTATGACAATATCAAAGGCGCAATTCAGCATAGCGATGCCTCATCAGACCCCTTTCCTATCCTGAGTGGCGTGAAACAGGGCTGTGTTCTCGCACCTACACTGTTTAGGATCTTTTTCTCACTGCTGCTCTCACATGTGTTCAAGTCTTCAGAAGAAAGAATTTTCCTCCACACAAGATCAGATGGCAGGTTTTTCAACCTTGCCCATCTTAGAGCAAAGACCAAAGTACAGAAGGTCCTCATCAGGGAACTCCTCTTTGCTGAAGATGCTGCATTAACATCCCACACAGAGGAGTGTCTGCATGGATTCATTGACATGATTACGGCTGCCTGCAACGAATTTAGCCTAACCATCAGCCTCAAGAAAACGATCATGGTACAGGGCGTCAGAAATGCTCCATCCATCAATATCGGCAACCACGCTCTGGAAGTGGTTCAAGAGCTCACCTACCTAGGCTCAACTATCACCAGTAACCTGTCTCTCGATGCAGAAATCAATAAGCGCATGGGAAAGGCGTCCGCTGCTATGTCCAGACTGGCCAAGAGGGTGTGGGAAAATGGCGCACTGACATGGAACACAAAAGTCCGAGTGTTTCAAGCCTGTGTCCTCAGTACCTTGCTCTACGGCAGCTAGGCCTGGACAATGTATGTCAGTCAAGAGCGACATCTCAACTCATTCCATCTTCGTTGCCTCCGGAGAATCCTTGGCATCAGGTGGCAGGACCGTATCTCCAACGCAGAAGTCCTCGAGGCAGCCAACATCTCCAGCATATACACCCTGCTGAGCCAGCGGCGCTTGAGAAGGCTTGGCCATGTGAGTTGCATGGAAGATGGCAGGATCCCCAAGGACACATTGTACATGAGCTTGTCACTGGTATCAGACCCACCGGTTGTCCATGTCTCCGCTTTAAAGACGTCTGCAAACACGACATGAAGTCCTGAGACATTGACCACAAGTCATGGGAGTCAGTTGTCAGTGATCGCCAGAGCTGGCGGACAGCCATAAATGCGGGGCTAAAGAGTGGCGAGTCGAAGAGACTCAGCAGTTGGCAGGAAAAGAGACAGCAGTGTAAGCAGAGAGCCAACCGTGTAACAGCCCCGACAACCAATTTTATCTGCAGTGCCTGTGGAAGAGTCTGCCAGTCTAGAACTGGCCTTTATAGCCACTCCTGGCGCTGCTCCACAAACCACCTGACCACCTATAGGCCTCTCGAGACAAGGAGGCCAAAGAAGAAGAATGTCTTCCCTAATCAATACTGCCACCCCACCTCCCTTTTTCCCTTCTCTATCTTTTCTGAACAATTTATATCCTTGTACATTAAGCACCCAGTCCTCACCAATTTTTAAGCCACGTTTATGTTACTGTCACTACATCATATTCCCACAATGCTATTTATGCTTGTAGCTCACCAAATCTTTTCACCACACTTTGTGAATTTACATACATGCATTGCAATCCTGTCTTTGTATTCCTCGTAGTCCTTCTCAGCCCGCTCCCATCTCGCACGGAACTACTCCCTTATCTAGTACTGTCTAACACTCTCACATTATGCACCTTATTCCTCTTTTCTACTTCTATATGCTGGTGCCCATCCACATGCCAATTTAGTTTAAACACTCCCCAACCACACTAGTGTATCTCCCCACGAAGATGTTGTCCCAGTCCTCTTGAGGTGCACACTGTCCCTTTTGAATAGGTGCCATCTGCCTCAGAACTTGTCCCAATGCCCCAAGAATCTGAGGCCCTCTCTCCTGCACCATGCTCCAAGCCACGCAATGATCCTCCCTATCTTCCAATTTTTACTCTCGCTAGCATGTGGCACTGAGAGTAATCCAGAGACTACTACCCTCAAGGTCCTACTTTTTAATTTCCTCCCTAGCTCTTGAAAATTTGACTGTGGGACTTCTATACCTGCCCTTGCTATGTCATTGGTACTAACATCTACACACCCTCTGGCTCACTCCCTTCCCCCTGCAGAATATCCTGCACCTTCTCCGTGATGTCCTTTAACCTGGCACCAGGGAGGCAACACACGATAACAGTTACAGAAATGCCTGTCTGTCCCCCGACTATGGAATCACCCATATTAACTGCATTTCTGCACTTTGCTGCTCCCTCCTGTACAGTCCCATGTCTATTGGTGCTATGGTCTGGACTGCACTCCTTCAAGTTGTGGTCACTCCCCGCCGTCTCCAAAGCTGAGTTATCTGTTTGCAAGTGGCGCACACCCTGAAGACTCCTGCACTTAGATTCACGAGAATAAATCCAGGGATGAGGAATTTCAGTTACGAAGATAGATTGGAGAAGTTAGGACTGTTTTCCTTGGAGAAGAGAAGGCTTGGGCCCTAGCTGTTCACAATATATATTAATGACATGGGTGAGGGAACTAAATGTAACATTTCCAAGTTTGCAGACGACACAAAGCTGGGGGGGGAATGTGAGCTGTGAGGAGGATGCAAAGAGGCTCCAATGTGATTTGGTGAGTGGGCAAATGCATGACAGATGCAGTATAATGTGGATAAATGTGTGGTTATCCACTTTGGTTGTAAAAACAGAAAGGCAGATTATCTGAATGGTGATAGATTGGGAAAGGGGGAGGTGTAACGAGACCTGGGTGTCCTTGTACACCAGTCGCTGAAAGCAAACATTCAGGTGCAGCAAGCAATTAGGAAGGCTAATGGTATGTTGGCCTTCATTGCAAGAGGATTTGAGTACAGGAGCAAGGATGTCTTACTGCAGAATGAGAGGGGATCTCATAGAAACCTATAAAATTCTAACAGGCCTAGACAGGCTAGATGCAGGGAGGATACTCCCGATGGCTGGGGAGTCCAGAACCAGGGGTCACAGTCTCAGGATACAGAGTATGCCATTTAGAACCGAGATGAGGAGAAATTTCTCCACTCAGAGGGTGGTGAACCTGTGGAATTCTCTACCGCAAAAGGCAGTGGAGGCCAAGACATTAAATACATTCAAGAAGGAGATAGATATATTTCTTAATGCCAAAGGGATCAAAGGATATGGGGAAAAAGCGGGAACAGGGTACTGAATTAGACTATCAGCCATGATCTTTTTTGAATGACGGAGCTGGCCTGAAGGGCCGAATGGCCAACTCCTGGTCTACTTTCTATGTTTCTATGTTTCTATGAGAGGTGATTTGATAGAGGTATTCAAAATCATGAGGGGTCTGGACAGAGTAGATAGAGAAAAACTGTTCCCCCTCGTGAAAGGATCGAGAACAAGAGGGCACAGATTTAAGGCATTTGGTAAGAAAAGCAAAAGTGACCTGAGAAAGAACTTTTTCACGCGGAGAGTGGTTAAGGTCTGGAATGCACTACCTGAGAGTGTGGTGGAGGCAGGTTCAATTGAAGCATTCAAAAGGGAATTAGACTATTATATGAAAAGAAAGAATGTGCAGGGTTATGGGGAGAAGGCAGGGGAAGGCAGGAACTGAGCAAACTGCACTTTTGGAGAGCCGGTGCAGACACGATGGGCAGAATGGCCTCCTTCTGCATCGTAACCATTCTGTGACTTTCTACTCTTCTGGATGGCCACCCACCTACTATCCTGAACTTCTACTGCCTGTGGGGTGATCACTTCCTGGAACATATGATCCAGGAAACTCTCCTGCTCCCTGATGCTCCGCAGTGATTCCAGCTGCCCCTCAAGCTCGGAAATCCTGAGCAGGAGCTGAAGCAGCTGGAGACTCTTGCTACACATGTGGTCACCCAGGACACATGAAGTGTCCTGAAGTTACCACATGCTGCAGGAATTGCAAGCAACAGATTGCCGCTGCCCATCTATTTTGAATCCTATTTAAACTATCAATGGCTGGTTTGCTTATCCTGCGGTGAGGTATATGCTGCTCTGGGAACTGATCCCAAGTCTAAAAATTCTCTACTGAGTTAACAACTGTAAAATTCTGATAACTATTAAGGTTTAGTACAGAATATATAAGAGTCTGACAGTTGAGGAGTTTATTGAATGTGTCTTGCATTTAACGTTTCCTCTACAACTCTCCACAAGGTTTTGACCAGATTACATGACATCACTTCCTGTTATGATGCTCACAGTCTATTTACATAATCTGCCCAGTAACAACCCAATGTCTACAATATTACATTATACTACACCATCCTATCTAAATTTGACTGTATCTTGAGTGTAAATAAAATGGCCTCATATTTATATGATCCTGGTATGAAGAACATTATTATCTGTATCACCTGCAAAAAAAGTAAAAACCAAATACAGTTTGTAAAATTATTTTCCTGCTTATATGCTATGTTCCACACTACCATTTTATTAGCTATCACTGTCATCAGTGTAAAGTGATGGGTAAAAATATTAATTCTACAGGTTATCAAAAGAATCTTAGCGGTCTTGTAGTTCTTTCAGATTTTCAAATACAGTAGCTGTTTTCATGTTGCTGCCAGGGCAGCGATGCCACTCCTGTTTTTGTATCTAACTGATCCACTTCATCATATTACAGCACACTTAGATTTGCTACTATAACATTGGTCTCCATGTTGCATAAATACAACATCCAATAAAACTTTAACTTTTTTGTTTATGCTGTGCTTCACTTTTGTTTTTAAGGTCAATTTTTAATTTCTTAACAAATATTACTTACATTTTTCAGTTAGGGTATGTTTGGGGGAATTTTAACCACAAAAAATGTGTAGATTTAGGTTGGCGTGGGGGCATGAAAGCCTTAAAAACCAGAATCCTGACACCAACCTGCTCACTTCCATTTTCAACGGTGTTGATATAGTGAGCAGGCAACCAATCTGTTCCCAGGAGGTAGGCTGGTACTTTAAATACTATAATGAGTCTGTGAGCCTCATTGTTATTGAACTTTTCAAACTGAACAGTGGACAGCTGGGTTTCCTAAGCTTCGGGAATCCCAGCAGCAACACTCAGGCGTAGATGGTTGGATCCAGAAGGTAAATACGTTTACCAGCTGGAAGCAGCATGCGTGTCTGCCTGGACAACTCCCGAGATCAGACACCACTCTTCCCCCTGCACCAGCCTTTCGACCTTTATCCTGCCCGCAAAGCGAGGCCCCAAACTCCCCTCACTAGGGCCTCCGATTTCCGCTACCCCAACCTTCAATCTCGCCCCCCCTGGCCTCTGATCCCCACAACTTCCTCCCACTGAGGCCTCCTTCCCATCTCACGAAGGCCTCCGACCTCCCAAACCCTAGGACCACTGGATTGGCACCTTCCACAGAATCAGATCCTCCACCCACCCCACTCACCGAGATCTCCCCTTGCTCCTGGATTAACCTTCCCAACCAGCTTGTACCCACCCGCCGTGATTGACCCGCACCCTCTACCCCAGCCAAGATTGACCCCTCCCTGCTAATTGACCCTCTTCACCTCCCCAGGATCAACCCCCCCCTCCACCAAAGGATCGACCTCCTCTCTCCCACTCCCTGAGCATAGATCTACCTTGGCCTGCTGCCTCCACCAGCCTGCTCCCTGACTGACTGGTAGCCAAGCCCGTCAATTAGGCTAGCTTCCAAAACAAAGAAAGAACAAAGATAATTACAGCACAGGAACAGGCCCTTCGGCCCTCCAAGCCTGCGCCGATCCAGATCCTCTCTCTAAACATGTCGCCTATTTTCTAAGGTTCTGTATCTCTTTTCTTCCTGCCCATTCATGTATCTGTCTAGATACATCTTAAAAGACTCCATCGTGCCCGCATCTACCACCTCCGCTGGCAATGCGTTCCAGGTGCCCACCACCCTCTGCGTAAAGAACTTTCCACGCATATCCCCCCTAAACTTTTCCCCTTTCACTTTGAACTCGTGTCCTCTAGTAATTGAAACCCCCACTCTGGGAAAAAGCCTCTTGCTATCCACCCTGTCTATACCTCTCATGATTTTGTACACCTCAATCAGGTCCCCCCTCAACCTCCGTCTTTCTAATGAAAATAATCCTAATCTGCTCAACCTCTCTTCATAGCTAGCGCCCTCCATACCAGGCAACATCCTGGTGAACCTCCTCTGCACCCTCTCCAAAGCATCCACATCCTTTTGATAATGTGGCGACCAGAACTGTACGCAGTATTCCAAATGTGGCCGAACCAAAGTCCTATACAACTGTAACATGACCTGCCAACTCTTGTACTCAATGCCCCGTCCGATGAAGGAAAGCATGCCGTATGCCTTCTTGACCACTCTATTTACCTGCGTTGCCACCTTCAGGGAACAGTGGACCTGAACACCCAAATCTCTCTGGACATCAATTTTCCCCAGGACTTTTCCATTTACTGTATAGTTCACTCTTGAATTGGATCTTCCAAAATGCATCACCTCGCATTTGCCCTGATTGAACTCCATCTGCCATTTCTCTGCCCAACTCTCCAATCTATCTATATTCTGCTGTATTCTCTGACAGTCCCCTTCACTATCTGCTACTCCACCAATCTTAGTGTCGTCTGCAAATTTGCTAATCAGTCCACCTATACTTTTCTCCAAATCATTAATGTATATCACAAACAACAGTGGTCCCAGCACGGATCCCTGCGGAACACCACTGGTCACACGTCTCCATTTTGAGAAACTCCCTTCTACTGCTACTCTCTGTCTCCTGTTGCCCAGCCAGTTCTTTATCCATCTAGCTAGTACACCTTGGACCCCAAGCGCCTTCACTTTCTCCATCAGCCTGCCATGGGGAACCTTATCAAACGCCTTACTGAAGTCCATGTATATGACATCGACAGCCCTTCCCTCATCAATCAACTTTGTCACTTCCTCAAAGAATTCTATTAAGTTGGTAAGACATGACCTTCCCTGCACAAAACCATGTTGCCTATCACTGATGAGCCCATTTTCTTCCAAATGGGAATAGATCCTATCCCTCAGTATCTTCTCCAGCAGCTTCCCTACCACTGACGTCAGGCTCACCGGTCTATAATTACCTGGATTATCCCTGCTACCCTTCTTAAACAAGGGGACAACATTAGCAATTCTCCAGTCCTCCGGGACCTCACCCGTGTTTAAGGATGCTGCAAAGATATCTGTTAAGGCCCCAGCAATTCCTCTCTCGCTTCCCTCAGTAACCTGGGATAGATCCCATCCGGACCTGGGGACTTGTCCACCTTAATGCCCTTTAGAATACCCAACACTTCCTCCCTCCTTATGCCGACTTGACCTAGAGTAATCAAACATCTGTTCCTAACCTCAACATCCGTCATGTCCCTCTCCTCGGTGAATACCGATGCAAAGTACTCGTTTAGAATCTCACCCATTTTCTCTGAGTCCAAGTATAACATTCCTCCTTTGTCCTTTAGTGGGCCAATCCTTTCTCTAGTTACCCTCTTTCTCCTTATATATGAATAAAAGGCTTTGGGATTTTCCTTAACCCTGTTTGCTAAAGATATTTCATGACCCCTTTTAGCCCTCTTAATTCCTCGTTTCAGATTGGTCCTACATTCCCGATATTCTTTCAAAGCTTCGTCTTTCATCAGCCGCCTAGACCTTATGTATGCTTCCTTTTTCCTCTTAGCTAGTCTCACAATTTCACCTGTCATCCATGGTTCCCTAATCTTGCCATTTCTATCCCTCATTTTCACAGGAACATGTCTCTCCTGCACGCTAATCAACCTCTCTTTAAAAGCCTCCCACATATCACATGTGGATTTACCTTCAAACAGCTGCTCCCAATCTACATTTCCCAGCTCCTGCCGAATTTTGGTGTAGTTGGCCTTCCCCCAATTTGGCACTCTCCCTTTTGGACCACTCTCGTCTTTGTCCATGAGTATTTTAAAGCTTACGGAATTGTGATCACTATTCCCAAAGTAGTCCCCTACTGAAACTTCAACAACCTGGCCGGGCTCATTCCCCAACACCAGGTCCAGTATGGCCCCTTCCCGAGTTGGACTATTTACATACTGCTCTAGAAAACCCTCCTGGATGCTCCTTACAAATTCTGCTCCATCTGGACCTCTAACACTAAGCGAATCCCAGTCAATGTTGGGAAAATTAAAATCTCCTATCACCACCACCCTGTTGCTCCTACATCTTTCCATAATCTGTTTACATATTTGTACCTCTATCTCACGCTCGCTGTTGGGAGGCCTGTAGTACAGCCCCAACATTGTTACCGCACCCTTCCTATTTCTGAGTTCTGTCCATATTGCCTCACTGCTCGAGTCCTCCATAGTGCCCTCCTTCAGCACAGCTGTGATATCCTCTTTGACCAGTAATGCAACTCCTCCACCCCTTTTACCTCCCTCTCTATCCCGCCTGAAGCATCGATATCCTGGGATATTTAGTTGCCAATCATGCCCTTCCCTCAACCAAGTCTCAGTAATAGCAATAACATCATACTCCCAGGTACTAATCCAAGCCCTAAGTTCATCTGCCTTACCTACTACACTTCTTGCATTAAAACAAATGCACCTCAGACCACCAGTCCCTTTATATTCATCATCTGCTCCCTGCCTGCTCTTCCCCTTAGTCACACTGACTTCATTATCTAGTTCCTTACAGGCTTTTGTTACTACCTCCTTACTGTCAACTGACCTCAATTGGTTCCCATCCCCCTGCCACATTAGTTTAAACCCTCCCCAACAGCGTTAGCAAAAGCACCTCCAAGGACATTGGTTCCAGTCCGGCCCAGGTGTAGACCGTCCAATTTGTAATAGTCCCACCTCCCCCAGAACCGGTCCCAATGTCCCAAAAATCTGAACCCCTCCTTCCTGCACCATCTCTCAAGCCACGCATTCATCCTGACTATTCTTTCATTTTTACTCTGACTATCACGTGGCACTGGTAGTAATCCTGAGATTACTACCTTTGAGGTCCTACTTTTTAACTTGGCTCCTAACTCCCTAAACTCTGCATGTAGGACCTCATCCCGTTTTTTACCTATATCATTAGTGCCTATGTGCACAATGACAACTGGCTGTTCACCCTCCCCCTTTAGAATGTTCTGCAGCCGATCTGAGACGTCCCTGACCCGTGCACCTGGGAGGCAACATACCATTCGGGAGCCTCGTTTTCGACCACAGAACCGCCTATCTACTCCCCTTACAATCGAATCCCCTACGACTATAGCCCTTCCACTCTTTTTCCCGCCCTTCGGAACAGCAGAGCCAGCCACGGTGCCATGGACCTGGCTACTGCTGCCTTCCCCTGGTGAGCCATCTCCCTCAACAGTATCCAAAACGGTATACTTGTTTTGGAGGGAGATGACCGCAGGGGACTCCTGCGCTGCCTTCCTGCTCTTTCTCTGCCTTTTGGTCACCCATTCCCTTTCTCCCTCAGCAATCCTAATCTGCGGTGTGACCAATTCACTAAACGTGCTATCCACGACCTCCTCAGCATCGCGCATGCTCCAAAGTGAGTCAATCCGCAGCTCGAGAGCCGTCATGCGGTCTAACAAGAGCTGCAGCTGGACACACTTCCTGCACGTGAAGGAGTCAGGGTCATCAGCCATGTCCCTGAGCTCCCACATTGAGCAAGAGGAGCATGATACGGGTCTGAGATCTCCTGCCATTTTTAATCTTAAGTTTAAACTTAGTTAAATGAAAAAGGAACGAAAAGTTTTTACCAATCACAATAAAACCAGAGAAATCGAAAAAGCCTTACCTTATAAACACCCCACCGAGTCCTTTTTTTTGGTTAGAGGAGGAGGGCGGGTGGGAGACACTACAAGTGTGGTGTCTCGGGTTCAGAAACCGCCCAAATATATAGTGTTTTACTTACCCAGCAGCCCCCTGGCCTCCGCCGAAAAACAAAAGGAAATTAAATTTACTTTCAAACGGACTTTCCCAGCTGCTCACTCGCTCACACGCTGCTCCCGAAAAAGCTGCTGCACTGGGGAACCAGTCAGTGAGGTTTCACACACGAGTTCTACAGCGTGTGGGGAAATCCTGATTTCTGGTTTCTCCATGCCTTACCAACCCCAATGCTCCCAACGGGTCAGTCCAGGCCTTTGTGTCTGATATTAGAAAAACTGATGCTTTTACATTTAATGCTCAAAACAGCCAAGATTTCAGTGTGTCAATGATCTGTCAGATTAACTTGTTGGGAAAAACCCAACTGACACCATATGTTGTCCCGAAGCCAACTAATCTGTCAAAACAACCAGAGCCTTGAGCGGGAGTCCTTTTGTGCCATTCACAGTGATTCTGAAATAGATTTCTGGCTTTTAAAGCACCAAGGAGAAATTAACAGATACAAAAGATTTTCTCTGCTTTTTGGTTCATGTGAGGGGCCATTTGTAATTAAGATATAATTAGGCAACTGGTGTGTTGTCAGGCATCTGCCATTGTTGATCTTGGATCAGCTGTTAGGAGGGCACTGGAACATGGCACGCTGACTAATCCATCCATTTTCCTCCCTCCCTAGCAGGAAACCACTTATCTACACTTAACACAACCAAGATCAGGAATGAAAAATGAAAAAAATACAAACCTACTTCCTGTATTCCAAGGAATGCCGTATTGATATACCAAAAGAAACAAAAAATGAAATTGTTTTGGTGTGTGTGCACATTAGATGACAGATGGAGTGCAAAGAAAAATCTAGTTTTAGGGAGCATTAGGGAGAAGGATGATGTAAACAAGGAAAAATGGCAACAACAAAGGAATCGACAAAGTGGCTCAGAGAGTAAAACGCCAGATGGAGAAGACAAAGAGAGAAAGAGAGAAAGATTTTGAGAAATAGAAAAGAGGGGAGAGGGAGAAGAGATGAGGAAATGGATCAGAAATAGGGAGGAGAGCAAGACAGTGAGACAGAGAGAGAGAGTGCACATGCATGCATGGGCGTGAACAAAAAAGTTAGTGACGGAGTGACATCTAGCTTTACCATTTCTCACATTTGTAGCCACAAATGAAAGAAAATGAATTGTCGAACAATTATGGGATACTACAGCTTTAACAAATAGCAAAGTAAATGCAATGATAACCTCTGAGTAACTTTCACAATTTGAAACACAGACGAGCTTTCATTGCACAATAATTCATAATATAAAATGCAAATGATGTATTAAGCCACTTGCACTCGAAACCTCAAAACAAATAGATTAGGAGAAAGAGATTAGAAGCACATATTTAATTTTCAAATATAATGCATCAATAAATTTTATTGAGGGGCGAAATTGTTACTATGTTATTATAACAAATTTATAGTTCATCAAGAGTAGCACAACATTTCGCAAGCTTGTGGCATTTGATATGATGAAATGACCAGAAGGTTAATTATTTTCTTTTCTTTTCAATACAGGAAAATTAAGGAGTAGAAAATTCAAGTTATTATGTCTCTACCAAGCACATGTAAAAGCAGGTACATTATTGACTGCAGCAATTCTCCAATATGTAAGAGTTAAGCCTAGATTAGAATATCCATGGGGGAAATACTAAACATTTGGCTGAATATCCAGGCACGATGTTCTGGAGCTCTGCTCATTGCTGCTTAGAATGTATGTGCTTATTTGGTAATCTAAATTGTGAAGACTATATTTTTGTTTTTGGTTTTAGTTTTTGTAGGTGTACACTCATCTTTTCTATGTCTATACTCATGTTTCTTTCTATTCTGTTCTCCCACATTTCCCCCAGTTTTTCTCCTTTGCTCTCAAAGGTGTTAGCTCTTGCGAGGGCATAGTTCCAAGTGCCAGCAATCCTTCAACACATGGCTCAAGTGATCATTCTTCACATATCAGCTCAGGCAGTGATTGTCGAAAGGTTAGTTAACCATGGAGGGCATCACAGTCAAGTCTTGTCTTAACCTTGTCAGATGTCTATACTTTGCTGAAGGAGTCACTTGATTCTGATCAGGAGAAAGAGCTCTGGCTGATTTATTATCCCTTGCTTGTTCTGCAATGCTGACCAATTGTAGTGCCCCAACTGCTATTCCAGGAGAGTTCAGCTAACTCAGTCCAGGCTAGAGATCGTACTTGGGACTTGGCAGCCTATATGGTTCAGTACCACACTTGGCAGTGCATGCCATCCTTCTCTTTCTTGTCAAACTTGAGAATTATCTCTCATCAGATTATTGAGAATGGAATGGGAGGTGCTCTGCTGAAGTTGAGGATTTGAGGAAGGTGAGGAGAGAGGCTGAGGTAGCACTGTAGCTCTGTAATAGCTTGCCATTTTCAAAATGTTGGGTTATAGTATCAGGACTGGGAGACAGGAAAATAGCAACGACCCAATCGATGCAGGAATTGAAAGCCAGATGGCTTGGAGAGATTAGTGGTGGATTTGAGACATCTGAAAAGAAACAATTACATTGGATTCCAATTTAATGTACTGGATTCATACAGCTGTTCTCAAGGGCCCAAAATTCCACTTTTAATGAAAATTGGGAGAATATATGTTTTTCTCCATAATTATTGGCTCCCTAATGACATTGCTGGCACCTGCAACTGTGAATCAAGCCATTTTCGAGAATGTTATTCTGTTACTGGGGTCACAGATTACAGAGAAAAACAGGTATTCTCTCAGGTTTTGTTAAGAGAGGGGTCTCCCCTAGCCTCTGTACATCATCATTAAACAATATGTCCAATCATTGAACTTAATACCATTTGTATCACCTAGAAAGAGCATCATTACACAACCATCAACATGGTAAGGTGTGGAGAAAGACTGAAGGGAATTGTTATTTAAACATGTTGTATAACAGGTCAGCATTAGCACACTGCATTGAAACTCACTGAGACAAATGTTTTGAGTGGTGTTCAAAGTGTAATTACATACATGCACATACTGTTCTCCTGAAAGTTCCATATGCCTGTCCTTAGACTGATAATGTTTATATATAAGAACATAAGAAATAGGAGCAGGAGTAGGCCATTTGGTCCTTCGAGCCTGCTCCACCATTCAACAAGATCATGGCTAATCTTCTACCTCAACTCCACCTTGCTGCACTATCCCCATATCCCTTAATTCCCCTAGTATCCAAAAATCTATCAACCACTGTCTTGAACATACTCAACGACTGAGCCTCCATGGCTCTCTAGGATAGATATGAGAGAAGAAATTTCTTCTCATCTCAGTCCTAAAAGAACAACCCCTTATTCTGAGACTGTGGCCGGGATTTTACAGTATGCGGCAGAAGCTGGCCACCGACTGAAAGGTTGGTGGTGAACTTGCATCCGCCTCACCTGGGGATCCAACCCGTATTTTGATTCAGTTGGTCTGACGCGGGACTTCCACCCAAGGTAGGATGTCACTCCTAATAGAGCTGCTGGCCAATCAGCGGGCGGCAGCTCTTAGTCCCAGCAGCGTCATCGGGAGTGGTGGCCACTGCTGGGACTGCAGCCCAGCATGAAGAGAAGATGCCTGGGAGCCGGGAAGGCAGGTAAGTTTTGGTTGCCTCACTAGGGGTAATCAGTCAGGCCCCGGCCAGGCAAGGGCGATCGATTGCGGGGGGAAGGGGGGTGTGTTGGGTGTTGAGGGTGGTTGGGGTGGTGTGGCCACCCCTCCATTGGGCACAGGGCACCCGAACATGTCCATCAGATTGGAAGTTAGCCAATGTTACACCGCTTTTCAAGAAAGTAGGGAGAGAAAACAGGGAACTACAGGCCAGTTAGCCTAATATCAGTCATTGGGAAAATACTGGAATCTATTATTAAGGAAGTCTTAGCAATGCACTTAGCAAAGCACAGTATGATTAGAACAAGTAAACATGGTTTTACTAAAGGGAAATCCTTTTTGACAAATTTATTCAAGTTTTTGAGAATGTAACTAGTAGGGTAGATAAAGGGGAACCAGTAGATGTAGTATACCAGGATTTCCAAAAGGCATCTGATAAGGTGCCACACAAAAGAATAATAGGCAAGATAAGGGCTCATGGAGTTGGGGTAATATATTAGCATGGATAGAGGATTGGTCAATGGACAGGAAGCAAAGAATGGGCATAAACGGGGCATTTTCAAATTGGCAGGCAGTAAATAATGAAGTGTCGCAAGGATCACTAGAGCTTCAGCTATTTACAATCTACATTCATGACTTAGATGAAGAGACAGAGAGTAATGTATCTGTGTTTGCTGATGATACAAAGGTAGGTGGAAAGGTAAGCTGTGGGGAGGAAATAGAGAGGCTGCAAAGTGATGCAGACAAATTAAGTGAGTGGCAACAAGATGGCAGATGAAGTATAATGTAGGGAAGTGTGAAGTTACTTTGGTCATAAGAATAGAAAAGCAGATTTTTTTTTTAAAGGTGTGAAACTTGCAAGTGTTGATGTTCAAAGAGACTTGGGGGTGCTGTACAGGAATGCAGAAAGTTAGCATGCAGGTACAGCAAGCAATTAGGAAGACAAATAGCAAGTTGGACTTTATTGCAAGGGGATTGGAGTACAGGAATAAGGAAGTCTTGCTACAATTGTACAGGGTTTTGGTGAGACCACATATGGAGTACTGTGTGCAGTTTTGGTCTCCACATTTAAGAAAGAATATATTTGCATTGGAGACGGTACTGCGAAGGTTCACTAAATTCATCCCAGGATAAGGGGGTTGTCGTATGATGAGAGGCTGAGTACATTGGGTCTATATTCTCTGGAGTTTAGAAGATGAGAGGCAATCTCATTGAAACATATAAGATTCTGAAGGGGCTGGATCGGGTAGACACTGAGAGATTGTTTCCATTGGTCGAAGAATCTAAAACACAGAGGCACAGTCTCAGGATAAGGGGCTGATCATTTAGGACTGAGATGAGGAGAAATTACTTCACTCAGAGGTTGTGAACTTTTGGAATTCTCTACCCCAGAGTGTTATGGGTGCTCCATCGTTGAATACATTTAAGGCTGGGACAAACAGATTTTTGGTCTCAGGGAATCAAGGGATATGGCCAGTGGGTGGGAACGTGGAGTTGAGGCCTAAGATCAACCATGATAGTTTTGAATGGCGGAGCAGGCTCGAAGGGCCATATGGTCTACTCCTGCTCTTACTTCTTGGGTTCTTACGTTCTTGCAAGTCAGGATGGTGTGTGGCTTTGAGGGGAACATGGTGGTGTTGCCATGCATCTGTTGCCCTTGCCCTTCTAGGTGGTAGAGGTTGTGGGTTTGGAAGGTGCTGCCAAAGGAGGCTTGGGAGTTGCCACAGTGCATCTTGTAGATGGTACACACTGCTGCCACTCCGTAGTGGAGACAGTGAATATTCATGTGTTTCAATTAGATCATCCCTCATTCTTCTAAACTTCAGGGAATATAGGGCTGACCTACTCAATCATTCCTCAGAGGACAATTCTCTCATCCCAGGAACCAGTCTAGTGAACCTTCATTGCACTCCCTCTGGGGAAAATATCTCCTCCCTTAGGTAAGGAGACCATAACTGCACACAGTACTCACAAATGTTCTGTATAATTGTAATAAAACTTCTTTACCCTTATACTCCAATCCCTTTTTAACAAAAGCTAACATACCATTTGCCTTCCTAATTGCTTGCTGTACCTGCATGTTAACTTTCTGTGATTCACGTACAAGGACACCCAAGTCCCTCTGAATGCAAACATTTCCCAGTCTCTCACCATTCAAAAATATTTAGATTTTTTTACTTTTCCCAACAAAATGGATAGTGTCACCACATTGTAGTCCATCTGCTGTGTTCTTGCCCACTCATCCAACCTGCCTATATCCCTCTGCAGAGTCTTTGTGTCCTCCTCACCACCATTTCCCAATTAACTTTGTATCATCAACAAAAAGCTCTTGAAATTATAGGAAATTATTGACTATTTACAGTCTATGAATAAAAATGGCTATGAACAAAATATGCTAAGAATGCTCTAGGGAAATGGGCCAATTTCTGTTTCCATCAACATAAAATGCTTTGAAATACCTCTGGTGGGAATGCTTTGTTTACAAAGAGAGGCAAAGGTAATACTGTGGAGCACAACACTATATTACAATTCTTGTCTCACATCAGACCTGGTTTCTATATCTATCTTGCTGCATTAGTAGGTATGATACACTCTAAGACAGTATTACGACAACATGTCAAACTTCAGCAAGTCTAGCTCGAGTAAGGAAATCTTGGAATAGGTCAAAACTTAACATCTCACAGCAAACAATTCAATTTTGGGCCGCAGTTGGCAGATTTTGTAGATCACCGATGAGTTAAATCAGTAAAAGTCTGTTCACAAATAAAATAGGTTTTACCTCAAATTCAATTGTAGATCTTTAAGGTTCAGAGATTGAGTCCTTGATCTCAGAGAGCACCGGCTATCTTTGAGAGCCCACCTGGCCATGTCAGACTTCACACAGTAAATTATATTTACCCATCCATAAAAACATAATAACATAAGAAATAAGAGCAGGAGTAGACCATATGGCCCTGGGAACCTGCTCCACATTCAATACAATCATGGCTGATCCCCTCCACTTTCCTGCCTGCTCCCATATTCCTTAATTCCCTGATAGACCAAAAATCTGTCTATCTCAGCCTTCAATATATTAGTGATGGAGCATCCACAACCCTCTGGGATGGAGAATTCCAGTTCCCATAACCCTTCATCCAGCTATCTAATCTGAGTTTGAATATGGACATAGTTTCCACCTCAACCATTAACCTAAAAAGTGAATTTCACATCTTCACAACTGTCTGTTTCAAGAAGATTTTCTTGCTCTCTGTTCAATATGGCTTACGTTTAATGTTGTATCTATGTCCCCTCAATCTAAAGCATTCTGGAAACAGTCTGCTTCTATCTGCATTGCCCCACCTTCCATAATTTTAAAGACATCCATCTGTGTTGTTTCCACAAAAATACTTTCAAATCTTTCTCCACATTTGTATTTCCTCATACCAGACAACATAGTAGTGAACCAGTTTTTTTGTTTAATTTCTTTCATGTTCAGGAATCAACACTGTATGTAGTTAATATAAAAACAGAAAAACATTTCAAAGTTCATCATCCTGAGACGTTAACCCTCTCTCTCTCTCTCCATAGAAGCTGCCTGACCTACTGAGTGTTTCTGACTTTTTCTGTTTTTATTTCAGATTTCCAGTATCTGGAGCAGTTTACGTTTCCTTTCTTCATCTATTTAATCTAATACCAAATATTACTACCGATAAAAAAAACTTCCAAAATAGCCTGAAGAATGATTCTTCATAATGCCCCTTTTCAATTTCCATATGCAAATCAATAATTTCAAAAGCAAGGCTTCTTCAGAGTTCTTAGCAATGGTTTTATTTAGATCTTCTATCATATGACTAAATATCTTGTTTCTTCATTAGTTCAACCTCCTCCAGTTTGCAATATGCAATATGCACATTGTTCATTTGTTAAGGAATGATACCTATGCTGACAATATTGATCCAAAATGTCACCTTACAATCAATTTTGTTTCATTTCAGGATACATTTCATAGAGTCATGGAGTCATCACGGCAGAGAAGGAGGCCATTTGGCTGATTGAGTCCATGCCTGCTTTCTGTTGAGCAATCCAGTCAGTCACTTTCCCCCATACTATTCCCATAGCCCTGCAAATTTATTTCCCTCAAGTACCATCCTCGTAATTTGAGTACAGGAGCAAGGATGTCTTGCTGCAGTTATACAGGGCCTTGGTGAGAACACATCTGGAGTATTGTGTGCAGTTTTGGTCTCCTTATCTGAGGAAGGATGTTCTTGCCCTGGAGGGAATGCAAAGAAGATTTACTAGGCTGATTCCTGGGATGGCAGGATTGACTTATGAGGAGAGACTGGGTCGACTAGGCCTATATTCACTAGAGTTTAGAAGAATGAGAGGGGATCTCATAGAAACCTATAAAATTCTAACAGGACAAGTGGTAGAAGTGTCATTGGGGGAGCTTTTTGGGGATAGTGACCATAACTCTGTAAGATTTAAGGTAGTTATGGAAAAGGACAAAGATGAACCGGAAGTAAAGGTACTGAATTGGGGGAAGGCCGATTTCAATATGATAAAACAGGATCTGGCAAAAGTGGACTGGCAGCAGCTACTTGTAGGAAAGTCTACATCAGAGCAGTGGGAGTCATTCAAAGAAGAATTAGTGAGACTTCAGAGCCAATATATTCCCATGAAGGTGAAGGGTAGGACCAACAAGTCCATGGAACACTGGATGTCAAGGGATATAGAGGACTGGATAAGGAAAAAAAGGAGGCTTATGACAGATTCAGAGCACTAGAAAATAGCAGAGACACGAGAAGTGTATAGAAGGTACGGGGGTGGGGGGGGGGCTGTGGGGGGGTACTTCAAAAAGTAATTAGGAGAGCGAAGAGGGGACGTGAAAAAACACTGGCGGGCAAGATAAAGGAAAATCCCAAGGCATTTTATCAGTATATTAAGGGCAAGAGGATAACCAGGGAAAGAGTAGGGCCCATTAGGGAATAAAGTGGCAATCTGTGTGTGGAGCCAGAGGACATAGGTGAGGTTTTAAATTATTACTTTTCATCTATGTTCACTATGGAGAAGAACGATGTAGGTGCAGAGATCAGGGAGGGTGATTGTGATATACTTGAACATATTAGCATTGAAAGGGAGGAAGGATTAGATGTTTTAGCGGGCTTAAAAGTGGATAAATCCCCAGGCCCAGATGAGATGGATCACAGGCTGTTATGTGAGGCAAGGGAGGAGATAGCAGGGGCTCTGACACAAATTTTCAAATCCTCTCTGGCCACAGGAGAGGTACCAGAGGATTGGAGGACAGCGAATGTGGTACCATTATTCAAGAAGGGTATCAGGGATAAACCAGATAATTACAGGCCGGTGAGTCTAACATCAGTGGTAGGGAAACTATTGGAAAAAATTCTGAGGGACAGGATTAATCTCCACTTGGAGAGGCAGGGATTAATCAGGGATGGTCAGCATGGCTTTGTCAGGGGGAGATCGTGTCTAACTAACTTGATTGAATTTTCAAGGTGGTGACTAGATGTGTAGATGAGGGTAAAGCAGTTGATGTAGTCAACATGGACTTCAGTAAGGCATTTGATAAGGTCCCGCATGGCAGATTGGTTAAGAAGGTAAGAGCCCATGGGATCCAGGGCAATTTGGAAAATTGGATCCATAATTGGCTCAGTGGCAGGAGCCAGAGGGTGATGGTTGAGGGTTGTTTTTGCAAGTGGAAGATTGTGACCAGTGGTGTACCATGGGGATCGGTGCTGGGACCCTTGCTGTTTGTAGTGTACATTAATGATTTAGACGTGAATATAGGAGGTATGACAAGTAAGTTTGCAGATGACACAAAAATTGATGGTGTCATAACCAGTGAGGAGGAAAGCCTTAGATTACAGGACAATATAGATGGGCTGATAAGATGGGTGGAGCAGTGGCAAATGGAATTTAATCCTGAGAAGTGTGTGGTGATGCATTTTGGGAGGACTAACAAGGCAAGGGAATATGCAATGGATGGTAGGACCATAGGAAGTACAGAGGGTCAGAGGGACCTTGATGTACTTGTCCATAGATCACTGAAGGTAGCAGCACAGGTAGATTAGGTGGTTAGGAAGGCATATGGGATACTTGCCTTTATTAGCCAAGGCATAGAATATAAGAGCAGGGAGGTTATGATGGAGCTGTATAAAATGCTTGTTAGGCCACAGCTGGAGCACTGTGTACAGTTCTGGGCACCACACTATAGGAAGGATGTGATTGCACTGGTGAGGGTGCAAGGAGATTCACCAGGATGTTGCCTGGGCTGGAGCATTTCAGCTATCAAGAGAGACTGGAAAGGCTAGGGTTGTTTTCCTTAGAACAGAGAAGGCTGAGGGGGGACATGATTGAGGTATACAAAATTACGAGGGGCAACGATAGGTTAGATAGGGAGAAACTTTTTTCTCTTAGCGGAGTGGTCAATAACCAGGGGGCATAGATTTAAGGTACGTGGCAGGAGGTTTAGAGGGGACTTGAGGAAAATCTATTTCACCCAGAGGGTGGTTGGAATCAGGAACGCACTGCCTGAAGGAGTGGTAGAGGCAGGAACCCTCACAGAAGTATTTAGATGAGTACTTGAAATGCCATAGCATACAAGGCCAAGGGCCAAGTGTTGGAAAATGGGATTAGAATAGTTAGGTGCTTGATGGCTGGCACAGACACAATGGACTGAACGGCCTGTTTCTGTGCTGTATAACTCTATGACTCTTTAGACAGGCTTGATGCAGGGAGGATGTTCCCGATGGCTGGGGTCACAGTCTCAGGATACGGGGTATGCCATTTAGAACTGAGATGAGGAGAAATTTCTTCACCAAGAGGGCAGTGAACCTATGGAATCCTCTACTGCAGAAGGCAGTCGAGGTCAAGTCATTAAATATATTCAAGAAGGAGATAGGTATATTTCTTAATGTTAAAGGATATGGGGAGAAAGCGGGAACAGGGTACTGAATTAGATGATCAGCCATGATCTTTTTTGAATGGTGGGACAGGCCCGAAGGGCCAAATGGCCTACTCCTGCTCCTATTTTTTATGTTTCTATGTCATTTGGTAGAAGCACTGAGTTTTTAACCATAAATGTGCCCACAGAAACATTTGATATCATAAAAAATGATTTAAATGACCTCCATCACCATGAATTTGGAAAGAAACATCTGTGTAGCTTTTTAAAAAATTCCCATTACAGGCGTAATGTACAGAATCTTCTCACCCTAGTGTCTGCTGGAATGGCAAGACCATTTGCGGTTAGGGAACCCGGCTCTCCAATTTCCGCACCTTGACGTTACTTTTTCCCAGAGTAAACTAATACGCAACCCACCTCTGGGTTGGTTCCCTGATCAACGGGAGGATGAGCCAGATGAACTGCCTAAAGCAGCAGTGAAGGATCTCTATTTAAATGGAACTTGGCAGGATCCATTTTGTGTTAATGTTTTTGAGGACTTTGGTTTTACTACTGAGAAAGATTCCACTGATGCTGGACTTGGTTTTTTTTAAAAAAAGAAGTCATTGGAAGGTCTTTTGGACTTGGTTTGTAAACAACCCTTACTGGAAGTCACCTGTCTTCAGAAAGGACCCAGCAGGGGCTTTTGGACCTGGGGAAGATGTTTACAGAGAAGTGACAGGTCAAGATTTATAGGGGGCAGGAGACTTGACTCTTGAGATATTGTTTTTGGTTTCATTTTAGACAATGAGTTGGCGTGTGGACAGTGTTTTGAAAGGAGTTTAAAAATCAACCTGCCAAGGACAAAGCCCCAGCTCAACCTTTTCCATCTCTTTGAAAAGCCTGCCAGCTTTACCATCTCTTTGAAAAGCTCTTAGAAGCGAGTGTAAGAAATAGAGAAATGATGCTGCACTCCTCCTGAAAGGCCTGCCAGAAACCCCTGTTGCCACATTTCTACTTGAAAGCCTGCCAAACTGATCTTCAACATCGCCGACAAAGAACTGTTCTAGAGAGATCCCAGTGACAGCCATCTACGCGTATTTGGGACACTAGAATAAAGGGACAACTGACATGCAGGAAGTGCAGGTGATCCTGAGAGGGAAGATGAAGAAAGGGCAGATGGTACTGGGGACCCTTCTCAAGGCACCCTATTTCATGGCCCTCGTCCTCCCTACCTCTGACAGAGCCACACATGTTGCGTCCTGCTACAGTGACCGAGTCTGTCCCTGAACACATGCAGGTGGCGCAGTCATCGGCTGGACCCTGAGGGCTCCATAACCCAAAGGATATCTAGCATGGCATCTCGTGTTAGAGCAGGAGAAAGAACAGCCTGCCTCTAGCTCTGCTGAAGCCACAGGGGTAGCACCACATAGGAGTAATAGCAAGTGTATGAATGAAAGGCCTTGGTTGCACAAAGGGAATCACTTGGATGTTTATTACATTGTCAATGTTCCATTGATGCTCTTTATTTGAATGAAAAAATGAGCCTCTACTTTGTTGGATCACCATTGACCCTGGTCATTTTAATTCCAGTGAATGGCCTGAGCAGCCTTGATGAGGAGGTAAGGCTGTGAATGTAATGGGTGGCCAGGTGTTTGTAGGAAGGAGGTTTGCAGATGGGGTGGTGGGGGATGATGGTGAGCTGTTTGCACAGCAGTTGCAATGGGATGCTTTCAATGCTCAATTCTCAAGGGAAGTATGTCTGGATGAAGCTGTCGCGGTCTTCTCTGGCAGGATGGTCTGTAGCTATAGGCACCAATGGCATATCATGATGCTCCTCCTCCAAGGATGCTGGGCACTCTCCACCTTCCTCTGGTGCCAGCTCCAGTCCTCTCTGCAGCGCCATGCTGTGCAGGACACAGCAGACAACTACTCACGGGCAGCACAGTGGCGCAGTGGTTAGCACAGAAGCCTCACAGCTCCAGTGACCCGGGTTCAGTTCTGGATTCTGTCTGTGCGGAGTTTGCAAGTTCTCCCTGTGACTGCGTGGGTTTCTGCCGGGTGCTCCGATTTCCTCCCACAGCCAAAGACTTGCAGGTTGAGAGGTAAATTGGCCATTGTAAATTGCCCCTAGTGTAGGTAGGTGGTAGGGGAATAGTGGGGATGTGGTAGGGAATATGGGATTAATGTAGGATTAGTATAAATGGGTGGTTGTTGGTCAGGGTGGACTTGGTGGGCCGAAGGGCCTGTTTCAGTGCTGTATCTCTCTATGACTCCATAACTACAATCTGGGAGTCCCAGGCTGAAGCATATTGAAGGGCGCCTCCAGATAAATCAAGGCAGTGGAACCTCATTTTGAGCCAGCCAATGGCTTTCTCTATTGTGGCCCTAGTGGTGACATGTCTCCTGTTGTATCTCTATTGTGCCTCTGTGGTAGGGGTCCTCATAGGCCTGGTCTTGAGTGGGTATCCCTTGTCCTCAGGAGACATCCACTGAGGCTGTCTGGTGGAGAGAAGAGCTGTGGAACCTGACACTCCCGAAGGATGAGAGAGTCATGGCAGCTCCCTGGATACTTGGCACACACTTGCATTGTCCTTTTGCAGTGGTCACATTCCAGCTGCACATTAAGGGAGTGGAAGCTCTTCTGACTGACAAATATGTCTGGCTGTTCTGATGGCGGCTTCATTACCACATGGGTGCAGTCCACAACCTCTTGGACCTGTGGAAATCCTGCAAGGGAAGCAAAGCTGACAGCCCTCCAGGTTTGACTGGTCTCATCCATCTCAAAGATAATATAGTTGGAAGACCTCACCCACAAGACACTGATGACCTGGATGATGCAGTTGTGGGCCACAGATTGGAAGATCCTACATATGTCAGCAGTTGATCCTTGGAAGGATCTCGGCATGAAAAAGTTGAGAGCTGTGGTCACCTTGACAGCCACAGGCAATGGGTGGCCACCTGCTCATCTTGGGCGGAGGTCTTCTTCCAAGAGGCTGCAGAGGTTTGCGACTACCTGTTGTGAGAGCCTGAGCCTTTGCAGGCACTGTTGTTCAGAGAGGTTGGGGAAGCTGCCGCTTGGCCTATAGACCCTGTGTTGAGGGTATCTCCTCCTTCGAGGTGCAGCCCTGTATCCATCCCCCCTGTTCCATTCAGCTGCATGTGGCTGTGGAGAAGGCAGCTGCCACTGCTGCTGGAGTTGCTACCCCGTCACTGGGACTGCTGAACTGGAGAATACTGCACATCCTCCTCAGAGATCCAACCAACATCAGAATATGTGGATCCTATGTCACCGGGAAGTCTCACAGGCAATAAGATGAGATTATCCTCAGTGCCATCTAACGCACTTGATATAAATTGCAAAATCTTTTTAGCAATGACTTTCGGCTGAAAGAACTGCTCCTGTTAACAGAAACCTTTCACTGTGGCTGACCACAGGTTCGCCAGTTTCATCCTTTATACTACTCATATCCTCATATCAGATGGGGTGGCACAGTGGCGCAGTGGTTAGCACTGCAGCCTCACAGCTCCAGCGACCCGGGTTCAATTCTGGGGACTGCCTGTGTGGAGTTTGCAAGTTCTCCCTGTGTCTGCGGGGTTTCCTCCGGGTGCTCCGGTTTCCTCCCACAAGCCAAAGACTTGCAGGTTGATAGGTAAATTGGCCATTATAAATTGCCCCTAGTATAGGTAGGTGGTAGGGAAATATAGGGACAGGTGGGGAAGTGGTAGGAATATGGGATTAGTGTAGGATTAGCATAAATGGGTGGTTGATGGTCGGCACAGACTCGGTGGGCCGAAGGGCCTGTTTCAGTGCTGTATTTCTAAACTAAACTAAACAGATCTGCTTCACTCTATGATGAGTTCCCACTGTGCATTTTCCTTCTCCAACCTGGTGAGTTGCAGACACAACATATCACCTCTGCGCTGTTGGGAATGAGGGATTCCATGCTTTAAAAGGCTCTTTATTGCCTTTTTAAGTACCTTAATTGCTTTCCCACCAGACCCATCCCGCTGGACTCACAACCAGCCCTGGAAAGGCCAGAAGAGGGCAGGATCACATTCAGATCCCAACCCAAAGTCATTTTCCGGGACTTTCCCACCCTGCCCCCTCCCGAACTCACCTTCACTTGGCTGGGAAAATTCTGCTCAGTGTCTTCTATCGATCTGTTCATATCTATTTTCCTATATGCATGTATTTACCTATCTGTTTATACAATAAATCTACATGTTAGGTCGACTTTGGAAAAGGACAAAGAACAATCCAGAGTAAGAATAATTAACTGGGATTGAAGGCCAATAAATCGCCAGTGCATCCCAGAGTACTTAAGGAAGTGGCCCTAGAAATAGTAGACGCATTGGTGGTCATCTTCCAAGATTCTATAGACTCTGGAACAGTTCCGACAGATTGGAGGGTAGCTAATGTAACCCCACTATTTAAAAAGGGAGATAGAGAGAAAGCAGGGAATTCTAGACCAGTCAGCCTGACATCGGTAGTGGGGAAAATTCTAGAGTCCATTATCAAAGATTTTATAGCAGAGCACTTAGAGAACAGTGGTAGAATCGGACAGAGTCAGCATGGATTTATGAAAGGGAAATCATGCTTGACAAATCTACTAGAATTCTTCGAGGATGTAACTAGTAGCGTTGATGAGGGGGAGCCCAGTGGATGTGGTTTATTTGGACTTTCAGAAGGCTTTCGACAAAGTCCCACATAAGAGATTAGCGTGCAAAATTAAAGCACATGGGATTGGGGGCAGTGTATTGAGATGGATAGAAAATTGGTTGGCCAACAGGAAACAAAGAGTAGGGATAAATGGGTCTTTTTCCGAATGGCAGGCAGTGACTAGTGGGGTACCGCAGGGATCGGTGCTAGGACCCCAGCTAGTCACAATATACATTCACGATTTAGATGAGGGAACTAAATGTAATATCTCCAAATTTGCAGGTGACACAAAACTGGGTGGGAGGGTGAGTTGTGAAGAGGATGCAGAGAGGCTTCAGGGTGATTTGAACAAGTTGAGTGAGTGGCCTAATGCATGGCAGATGCAGTACAATGTGGATAAATGTGAGGTTATCCACTTTGGTAGCAAAAACAGGAAGGCAGATTATTATCTGAACGGCTATAAACTGAGAGAGGGGAATATGCAGTGAGACCTGGGTGTTCTCGTACACCAATCGCTGAAGGTAAGCATGCAGGTGTAACAGGTGGTAAAAAAGGCAAATGGTATGTTGGCCTTCATAGCAAGAGGATTCGAGTACAGGAGCAGGGATGTCTTGCTGCAATTATACAGGGCCTAGGTGAGGCCACACCTGGAATATTGTGTGCAGTTTTGGTCTCCTTGTCTGAGGAAGGATGTTCTTGCTGTAGAGGGAGTTCAGCGAAGGTTTACCAGACTGATTCCTGGGATGGTGGGACTGACGTATGAGGAGAGATTGAGTCAGTTCGGATTATATTTGCTGGAGTTCAGAAGAGTGAGGGGGGGATCTCATAGAAACCCATAAAATTCCAACAGGACTTGACAGGTTAGATGCAGGAAGGATGATCCTGATGGTGGGGGAGTCCAGAACCAGGGGTCATAGTCTAAGGATACGGGGTAAACCTTTCAGGACTGAGATGAGGAGAAATTTCTTCACCCAGGGAGTGGTGAGCCTCTGGAATTCGCTACCACAGAAAGCAGTTGAGGCAAAAATTTTGTATGTTTTCAAGAAGGAGTTAGATATAGCTCTTGGGTCTAAAGGGATCAAAGGGTATGGGGCGAAAGTGGGAACAGGCTACTGAGTTGGATGATCAGCCATGATCATAATGAATGGCGGAACAGGCTCGAAGGGCCAAATGGCCTACTCCTGCTCCTATTTTCTACGTTTCTATGTTTAACTGGGGGAAAGCTAACTTCAATGGGGTAAGAATGGAGCTAGGGCGAATAAATTGGAGTCAAAATTTGGCAGGAAAACGATTAGGTGAACAATGGGCTACCTTCAAAGAAGAGACTGTTCGGGCACAGTCAAGGTATGTTCCCTTGAAGGGGAAAAGTAGGGCAAAAAAAACCAGAGCTCCCTGGATGACAAAAGAGGTAGAGATTGAGATAAAGAAGAAAAATTGTGCTTATGACAGATGCTAGGAGTATTGTGTCCAGTTCTGAGCGCCACGCTTTAGGAAAGATGAGAGGGCACTGGAGATAGTGCAGAAAAGTTTCATGAGAATGGTTCCAGGGATGAGAAACTTCAGGTTTAACGATAGATTGGAGAAGTTGGGACTGTTTTTCTTAGAGAAGGCTGAGAGGTGATTTGATAGAGGTGTTCAAAATCATGAGGGGTCTGGTATACAGAGAGAAACTGTTCCCATTCGTGAAAGGATCAAGAACAAGAGAGCACAGATATAAAGTATTTGGTAAGAGAAGCAAAAGTGACACGAGGAAAAAAAAATTAATGCAGAGAGTGGTTAAGGTCTGGAATGCACTGCCTGAGAGTGTGGTGGAGGCAGGTTCAATTGAAGCATTCAAAAGAGGATTAGACTGTTATATAAAAAGGAAGAATGTGCAGGGTTGCAGGGAGATGGCGGGAGAATGGAACTGGGTAAATTTCTCTTTTGGAGAGCCGATGCAGACACGATGGGCTGAATGGCCCCCTTCTGCACTGTAACAATTCTGTGATTCTGTGATATTTATGTCTATCTATAGGTGTAAAGGGTTAAGGTCTTCTGGTGTGAAACTTTGCCTGCCTGAAGTGCAAATTAAGAATTTGGGGAGGGAGATCATCAGATTGCACAGGACTTTCCTTCCATTAAAACAAATTGCATAATTCACAGCTGGAAATTTCTGCAGGCTTCTTGCCCTTTGCACCTGAATTCCCAATGCATGCTCCTGGTAAAGGAGGTCTTTGTCAGATGTCAATTTTGAGAAGTACCCCTTTTTGTGTATCTACCTTGTAGTTAAAACAACCTTCAGGACCATGGATGTACTTTCAGAAGGTGATTAATAGAAATCAAAGTGGATTTTTATTCCAGCTGATTATCATTCAATACTGTTTAACATCATGTAATTATTAACAATTCCACGCAAAACCTATTAACTGCCAAGGTATTTATTTATGTGCAACATCTGAGAATTAGAATCAAAATAGTAACAACCTACAATACCGCTGTCCAATACAGTTGCAGTATTTATAAAATACACAACAATGCTGGATAAATTCCCACTCTAACCCTGCACACCTGGCTGACCAATAAAAAAAAAACTGTAGTTGTAGCGTTCCAGTTTTGGCAACATCAAAATTACATTACAGTGGTTAATGGAGTGTATCGCTTTTGCAATCATATTGCTGTGTACTGGACAGTGTGCAAGAAATCCTGGATTAGTGTTTGATCCACATAGCATTGAACCAAAATAATTCATACATTTTGATTTTTAAGTTATGTTGTTCTTGATTTTTTTTTGTCAGATTATCCTTAAGGAGTGTAAATGTAAGATGGTGCTGATATAGGGGTTTTTCTTGTAGAAATTGTTCGCATTGGAATATACAGATTTATTATTTTGAATTCAAGGGATCTGCATTGAAGGTATGCCTCAGGTTTCGTTCAGTTTGTTACATATCACAGAATAAATGTACTTCTTACGTTGAGCTGCATAGACTACAAAACTAAACTTACATCCAAAACTTACCATCAAGCTGTGCTGCTCCCAAACCCAAGGAGCTGTAATGGAAGTATTATGCTTGCATGCATATTTTTTAGTAATAATCTACTTGTCTGTCAAGCTGTTTTCCTCTCCGTCCATATATTTGATTATTTAATTGGCAGAAAACATACAGATTGGTTTGTATAGACAGGTATCTATACAGATTACACTTAGTTGACATAAATCTATGTGCACATTTATGTTTATTGGCCGTGCACTTGCTCCGACTTTGTTCGGCTCAATTTTTATTATGTTTGATTATACTACGTGTAATTTTACATTTTGTTTTCATCCTAAAACCTATTCAAACTGAAGTGTCTGAATCCAACAAGGTAACGGAAGCTTTCATCTGCAAATTGCTCTTTGCAGGTGATTATGCACCAGATGCAGCTAGAATTTTGGCAGCAGCTAGCGTAATGATTGTACGTTTGTTTTAAGGGACCACTGAGAAAACCGCAGAATTGTACAAAGGCTGCAGCATACAACTGATTGTACTCTGGCCAATGCAAGATTGCATGGAGTCACAATTAGTCACAAATGGATGTTTTTTCATTCTTTCATGGGATGTGGGTATCGCTGGCAAGCCCAGCATTTGTTTCCCACCCCTAATTGCCTTTGACAACTGAGTGGTCTTGCTCTGCCATTTCAGAGCGCAGTTAAGAGTCAACCACATTGCTGTGGGCATGGAGTCACATGTAGGCCAGACCAGGTAAGGATGGCAAATTTCCTTCCCTAAAGGACATTAATGAGTGTGATGGAACTCCTTGGAAATTAATGCAAGATTGTAGCGAAGTATACAGTGGTGTCCCCACAAGGATCGGTATTGGGACCACTTTTCTTTGAGAGATAATTAATGACCAAGACTTGGGTTTAAAGGGCACAATTTCAAAGTTTGCAGATGTCACAAACTTAGAATTGTAATAAACAGTGAGAATAGTAACATCTTTAGAAGGATAAAAACTGCTAAAATGGGCAGACAACATGGCAGACGAAATTTAGTGCAGAGAAATTTGAAGTGATGCATTTTGGTAGGAAGCATGAGGAGAGGCCATATAAAATAAAGGATACAATATTCAATATTAAAGTGGCTGCAGGAATAGAGAGACCTGGGTGGGGGGGGGGGTGGGGGGGCGGCATTCACATATCTTTGACGATGGCAGGACAGGATGAAAAAGCATATGAGCTCCTTGGCTTTATGAATAGAAAAAGGGATAGGTTTTGGCTTTGTATGTCGTTTAACAGAAGTGATAGCAAGTCAGCAGCCCATTTTACATCCCTCGCGGTAAAAGTCAGGGGAAATGTAAAATAGATTGCCGATTCACTATCACCTGTTTTACACTATCATACAAAGTCAAAATCTACCCCGCTGGGCACAGAAACATGGACATTATATTGAACCTTTATAAATCATTGGTTAACCCTTAGCTAGAGTTCCATGACCAATTTTGGCCACCACATTTTAGGAAGGATGTCCATGGAGTAGATGCAGCAGAAATTTACCAGAATGGCACAAGTAGAGAGGAGAGAAGCTGGGACTGCTCTTCATAGAGCATGGAAGGTTAAGGGGAGATTTAATAGAGGTTTTCGATATTATGAGAGGGTTTTGATAGACTAAATAAGGAGAAACTATTTCCACTAGTGGGTGGGCTGGAAACACAGGGCACTGATTGAAGATAAATGGCAAATAAAACAGAGGGGAGAGAAGGAGAAATTTGTTTACACCATGAGTTGTTATGATCAGGAATGCATAATCTGAAATAGTGGTGGAAACAGATTCAATAGTAATTTTCAAAAGGGAGCTCAATATATACTTGAAAATGAAAATTTGCAGAGCTTTTGCAAAAGAGCAAGGGAGTGCAACGTATTGGATAGCTCTTGCAAAAAGCTGACTCAGGCACAATGGGCTGAATAGCCTCCGTCCATACTGTAAGATTCTATGATTTGATAAACCATAAAAAGAAAGAATTGCGTTTCATAATGTTTCTTCATGACCTCAGGATGTCCCAATGTGCTTCACAGTCAATGAAGTACTTTTGAAGTGTAGTCGCTGATGTAATGCTGGAAATCTCTGTGACTAATTTCTTTGATTGTAAAACATGTGGTAAAAAGTGGTTGCCATCATATAAGGTTAAAGTTATAGTGAGTCTTTCCGGCTTTTGTAAGCTAATGCAGTAACAGTAACATGAAACTTACAAAATCCTCAAGTTTGTTTATTTTGACAATTTTAGGAGTCTGATATAAGAAACACATCCATCTATTTTGCTCAGTTTTGTAGCAGTGCGCAAGAATGAAGCCTTTAACATAACTAAATTTCTGAAGAGGCTTCACAAGAGGGTTATAAAGCAAAATTTGACATTGAACCACATAAGCAGATATTCGGGCAGATGACCAAAGCTTGGTTAAAGGTGTAGGTTTTCATGTACTTTAAAAGAGGATGAGAATTTCAAATCGGCATTGCTTAACCGGAAGCCAATGTAGGTCAGCAAACACAGGGGTGATATGGGAACAATACCTGGCGCAAGTAAGGACACGGGCAGCAGAGATTTGGATGACCTCAAGTTTACTGAGAACAGAATGTGGGAGTGCATTGGAATAGTCAAGTCCAGAGGCAACAAAGTCATAGATGAGAATTTTAGCAGATGAGCTGAAATCAGGTGGGGTCAGGCGATGTTGCAGAGGTGGAAACAGGCAGTCTTAGTAATGACACAGATATGCGGTTGGAAGCTCATTTTGGGGTCAAATATGACACCAAGGTTGTGAATAGTCTGGTTTAGACTCAGACTGTTGCCAGGGAGAGGGGTGGAGTCAGTGCCTACGGAACGGAGAAAGACTAAAAGGTCGATTTTACCTGCCCGACATAGGTGGGAAGTTAAGGTCGTGGGGTTGTGCCATGTTCCATTTCACAGTATCTTAACTCACCTCAGATTGGGCATGAAAGTGCCACCCACCCTATCCAGGCACGAGCCTACTTTACATGGAAAAGTCCTAATTTTAGCTGAAAGTCTTGGGATGCCTGCATAACACCAAACCCAACAAGCATGACTTCAGCAGAGTGGCCAGGAGAGGCCAAGATAAGTATAGAAAGTTTACTTTTCTAAGGAATCTTTGTAGGCCAGGAGGAGCAGGCATGTTCCCATGGGCTCCGTGAGGTGTCCTTGGAGAGCTCCAGCTCTAGCCTTGCTTTTCCCTTTCAGTACCAGCACCCGCGAGGGAACCCCACTGTAGGAACTAAGGGGTTACCCTCTTCCATGTTTTATCTGTTGGATGAATCTGTGTAAGTTATGGTCTGATAAAACTCACATGAGATGCTATGTTTTAAAGTAGAATGATTTTAAGTGATGTGGTTATGCTCGAGAATACTTATACTTTGTATATGTATTAATGTATTAGATTAGAACTAAGTTATAGACTTTGTGTTTAGAATCATGTTGTTAAATGTGAAATGCATACTGTAGTGGGGAGATGGTGCGAGACAGTGTTTACTGAAATGACAATAGCAGAAATAGCTTTGCTATGAGACTGGAAGTCTTGATAACTGCACATTCTGCATTTTAATTAAGATATACTCAATCACATAAGGGATAGATTTGTGGGCCCCACAAGGATGATAATGCAAATAAAGATATTCAGAGACCATTCAAGACTGGAATGCTGATGGGGACGGCAAACATTCCCCATTGTGTGACAATGACTTGGACCATCAAGCTATCTGCAGAGGCAATGTACAGAAGCTGAGGTCATACCTGACCAATCAAAGGGTTAAGGTGGACCATAACCTAATATGGAAGGAAGGAACCCTTGGAGAGAACCATAAATGGCAGGTGCTGGGACAACTTGGCATGCACCGATTGAAGAAGAAATCAACCTACAGTGAACAGAACACCCGACAGTCAACAGAACACCTCAAGAAAGAAGACGGCACCACAGCAACTCGGAAAGCAAGGACAGAGACCCTACACTCTGCAGTATAACTACTGCCGTTGGTTAAGTATTGCTTGTATATTCTTTTTGTATTTAATAAACTCTCTGTCTTGATTAAGAAACCAGAGTTTATACCTTGTGGGTCAAAAGCTGGTCAACATCCCACCTAAACACACAAAAATCTTACACCACCCCCCAGCACTAACCTCATGTCCTTGATCATTCCCTTGGGTTCTTGGGCTTTGGACCCAATTCCTGCCTCTGCTCTCTGGCCTTGAAGGCATTCCCACCAGTTTTGGCCAGGAGAGAGTGCTGTAGCATTTAAATTAGGCCCAAGTGTTAAAATGGCCCAGGCTCATGCTGATCACTTCCCAATAGTTTCCCTTGCACTTGACCATACCTCAAGCTAAAATAGACCCTTAACATTTCAGAACCAAAGTGAACCATTCAAAAAGTTATCCTATTCCTTTTTAAATGCTCACTGAATTGCTGTCCATTTCAAGAATTTTCTGATTTTATTTCCAGCATTTGTGGCTTTTCTTTTTATCTCAGCCATAAATCCTGTAAAATATGTGACTAGTATCAGTATCACACAGTCCTTGTACAGAGAAGGTCCTATCTTCACAATGAGGGTTGGATTTTATTTTCCCGTTGCTGGGAGTGGCGGCCGGCATGAAAAATGATAGCCAGCGCGCACACGCCGCACACCGCCATGCTGCCGCGATCTTCAGCCCAATGGCTCATTATAATATGCAGGGCAATCGCCGCCGTCCTCCGCCCCACCCGCGCCAATCATGTGGCGGAGGCGGCCTCGGCAACATCATGAATGGCATCAACTATCTCTGCGCAGGCGCTGGTGTCATTTTTAAAGGGCTGCCAGCCCTGCGTAGAAACTGCAGAGCTGCCCCCATTTCCCCCCCACTACACTGAAAATAAATGCTTGTCCCGTCCCCCCACCACTACACTAAAATTGCAGACTTGACCCCTTCCCCCCCATCCCAACAATTGCACAAAGCGCAGAGTTCACCCCTTCCAACCCCCACTACACTAAAATTGCAGAGTTCACCCTGTTCCACACCCCCACCCCCACCACTATACTTCAAATGCAGAGTTCCCCCCTTCGCCATTTCGGTGATGCCAGCTTTCCTTGGACAGGAAAGTGAAGGTGTGTGAGTGCTGCCCATCGCTCTGAAGATCCGGAACCAATGGTAAGATTGCAGATAATTCCATTTAAATGTATACAAACAGGCAAATTCAACATTTAAAGCACGGCCCTGTCGCAGAGCAATGGAGGGCCCACCATGCAGCTTCCCCGCTGCCGGGAAGGTCAGGCCCAGCAATCCTGGCGTTGGGCTCTGTCGCGGGTTGCTGCGCTCCGATCTTCTGGCCCCCACCCTGCCACGTAGCTCGACGTCGGGAACTGAACAAAATTCAGCCCTGAGGATATCCTACTTCATGTTGTGTGGCACTACGATCATGCTAAATTCAGAGCAGATCTAGCCGCTCAAAACTGGGCATCCATAGGGTACTGCCATCAGCTGCAGCAGAATTGTATTCAATCACAATCTGTAACCTCATGGCCTGGCATATCATTCACTCTACCATTACCAATGACCAACCCTGGTTCAATGAGGAGGGTAGGACAGCATGCCAAGAACAGCACTAGGTGTACTTAAAAATGCAGTGCCAACCTGGTGAAGCTACAGCACAGGACTACATGCATGCTGAGAAGTGAAAACAGCATGTGAGACAGAGCTAAGTGACCCTACAACCAACAGATCAGATCAAAGCCACATCTAATCATGAATGGTGGTGAACAGTTAAACAACTAATACATCCACATCTTTGATGATGGCAGCGCCCAGCACATAAGTGCAAAAGACAAGGGTGAAGTGTTTGCAACCATCTTCAGACAGAAGTGCCGAGTGGATGATCTATCTCGGCCTCCTCCTGAGGTCCGCACCATCACAGAAGTCAGTCTTCATCCAATTTGATCCACGCCATGGGATATCAAGAAACTGTTGAGTGTACTGGATACAACAAAGGCTTTGGGCCCCAAAAACATCCCAGCTGTGGTGCTAAAGGCTTGTGCTTCAGAACCAGCTATGCCTCTACCCAGATATTCCAGTACCTTTGTAAGACTGGCTCTCCCCAACAAAGTGTAAAATTGCACGGGTATGCCCACAAAAAGCAGGACAAATCCAATCCAGTCAATTATCGCACCATCAGTCTACCCTCAGTCATCAGCAAAGCGATGGAAGGTATCGCCAGTGCTATCAAGCAGCACTTATTCACCAATCACCTGCTCGATGATGCTCAGTTTTGCTTCTGCCAGTATCACTCAGCTCCAGACCTCATTACAACATTGGTCCAAACATGGACAAAAGAGCTGAAGTGGTGATATGTGCTGATGATTGCATAGTGTTCATAGTTTGCAAATCCTCAGATAATGAAGCAGTCCATGCCTGCATGCAGCAAGACCTGGACAACACTCAGGCTTGGGCTGTTAGGTGGCAAGTAACATTTACACAACACGGGCTGAATTTAGTGAGCCCGTCGCAGGTCCTGGCGGCGGACCCAGAAGTGGGCGCTGTTCCCTCTAGTCACGTGTGCGGTCGGCCCACCACAATCACGTGGCGGGTGGCCACTTTACATAATGGAGGTGCAGGGCCCATCCAATGACGCAATGGGGGCAGGAGATTCGAGGCACCGAATATGGCGTCAGATGACTCCAGAACAGGTGCTGGCGTAATATTTAAAGCCATGCCAGCCCTGCTTGCATTGCTGATTTATACTCATTTGCAGTTTTGTGGTCCCTGATGAAGCCGTTATTAGAGCAACTGCTGGACTCCCCACTTCCAGGTGAAGGACCTCGCAGGATGGCAGATGCATGACACAAGGTGGCCCCAACTTTCAGCGATGCCTCCCTCGAGATTCCCATCCAGGCTGCAAGGGAAAAGTGGGAGATTCTTTTCCCCAGTGATGGCAAGAAGGGGTCCTCGCACGTAACCAAGAAATCCTGGATGGAGATCACAGGGGAGGTCAGCAGCCATGGGGCCACCCCTCCGAACATGGGTCCAGTGCTGTAAGAGGGTCTATGACCCTCTTACAGCAGCAGCAGCTTATTCGGGAGCAGAGAGTGCGAGCGAGTGAGCAGCTGGGAAGGTCAGTTTCAGCTTAAACTTAATTCCTTTTTGTTTTCGGCGGACCAAGGGGCTGCTGGGTAAGTAAAACCCTATATATTTGGGCCGTTTAAAATAACTTGCCTTTCATTGCAGCAGCCTATTCGGGAGCAGAGAGTGCGAGCGAGTGAGCAGCTGGGAAGGTCAGTTTCAGCTTAAACTTAATTCCCTTTTGTTTTCGGTGGACCATGGGGCTGCTGGGTAAGTAAAACCCTATATATTTGGGCCGTTTAAAATAACTTGCCTTTCATTGCAGCAGCCTATTCGGGAGCAGAGAGTGCGAGCGAGTGAGCAGCTGGGAAGGTCAGTTTCAGCTTAAACTTAATTCCCTTTTGTTTTCGGCGGACCAAGGGGCTGCTGAGTAAGTAAAACCCTATATATTTGGGCCTTTTCTGAACCCGAGAAACTACACGGGTAGTGTCTCCCACCTGCCGCCCTCCTCTAACCAAAAAAAAAAGGACTCGGTGGTGTGTAGATAAGGTAAGGCTTTTTCTACTTTTTTTTATCGTGTGATTGGTAAAAACTTTTCGTTCCTTTTTCATTTTTTCTAAGTTTCAGACTAAGTTAAGCTTAAGATTAAAAATGGCAGGAGATCTCAGACCCGTGTTATGCTCCTCTTGCTCAATGTGGGAGCTCAGGGACACGGCTGATGTCCCTGACTCCTTCACGTGCAGGAAGTTTGTCCAGCTGCAGCATGACGGCTCTGGAGCTGCGGATGGACTCACTTTGGAGCATCCGCGATGCTGAGGAGGTCGTGGATAGCACGTTTAGCGAATTGGTCACACCGCAGATTAGGATTGCTGAGGGAGAAAGGGAATGGGTGACCAAAAGGCAGAGAAAGAGCAGGAAGACAGCGCTGGCGTCCCCTGCGGTCATCTCCCTCCACAACAGGTATACCGTTTTGGATACTGTTGAGGGAGATGGCTCACCAGGGGAAGGCAGCAGTAGCCAGGTTCATGGCACCGTGGCTGGCTCTGCTGTTCAGAAGGGCAGCAAAAAGAGTGGAAGGGCTATAGTCATAGGGGATTCGATTGTAAGGGGAGTAGATAGGCGGTTCTGTGGTCGAAAACGAGACTCCCGAATGGTATGTTGCCTCCCAGGTGCACGGGTCAGGGATGTCTCAGATCGGCTGCAGAACATTCTGAAGGGGGAGGGTGAACAGCCAGTTGTTGTTGTGCACATAGGCACCAATGATATAGGTAAAAAAAGGTCAGGTCCATGCTGAGCCCCGGGTTCATGATGAACATGCTGGAGTTGCAGAGAGGAGTCAGGCAACATATGACAGAGATATCAGAGGCCAGGCGCAGCTATAAGCGAATGATGGAGGAGTCCATCCATGCCATGAGTACTGTCATGTCTCAGGCATGTGAGTGCTTGGCTTCCTCCATCGAGAGATTGACAACCGTCATGGACAGCCAGATCCCACAGATGCACACAGACCTGCACACCATCGCCTTGTCTATGAGCTCGACACAGCAGTGGCAAGACGAGAGAAGGTCAAGGTCCATCTCTGGTGAGCAGGGAGGTTCAAGTAAGCCTTGAAACGGAGGAGGAGAGGCTGACCTCAACAGCTAGGGTCTCCCCTCAGGGCTCTCTAAATGTCGACAGTGGTTCCTCAGCCCAGTTACAGCAGCTATGATGTGTGAGGAGAGTCCTGCACCAGTCCAGGATACCCTCAGGCAGCCGAGGCCCTAGACCTTAGGCAGACAGAGGGCGGTCGTGATGTCATCAGAGGTTAAGGGGCAGCATGATGAGCAGCCTGCCTCCAGCCCAGCTGCTAGCAAAGAGGTTACACCTCATAGAAGCACATGTAAACATATAAAGAAAACCACCTCAACACACTTGGGATTTTCATGGACATTTGCCATTTGTTTTTCTTCGAAAGGTTTTCTGTTCCTGAAGTTAACTTTCATTGCAGAAAACACTTACTCTATCATGTCTTAATCATGTCTTAATCATGATATGCTGACTTCACCCTTCCCCTTAGTGCCTACCAATGCCCGCATTTGATTAGCGTCTCCCATGGGCATTAGTGTGTGGTTAAGCTGGGCATTATGCATGGACGACAAATAGAAAGGAGGCAACAGACTGAATGCATTGAGGTAAGTTTTTATTGATTTCACTCTGAGAGGCCATCATGGTGGCTGGAAGCAGCTAGGTATGGGATTGTCTCTTGCCTCCTTAGCCCATCGTTCAACGTGCCTGGCCTCTGCTGCAAAGGGTTCAACATCCAGTGCTGCCTGCTCATCAGTCTCCTCCGCGCCCTCCTCATTGGTGGAGGAGTGACGTTCAATCACATCCTTGACATGTAAGGCCTCCCCTCTCTGCAGTGCTAGATTGTGCAGAGCACAGCAGACCACCACGATACGCAAGGCCTTCGCTGGGGCATACTGCAGGGTTCCACCAAATCGATCCAGGCACCGGAATCTCATCTTCAGCAGCCCAATGGCTTGCTCGATGGTTGCTCAGATAGAGCCGTGCCAAGTGTTGTACCTCTCCTCTGCTGCAGTGCCAGGGTTCCTCACAGGTGTCAGTAGCCATGTCTTCAATGGGTAGCCCTTGTCCATCCCCGAGAATCAATCCCTGAAGGTGAGTGGGGGCTGGAAAAGCTGCGGCATCTGGGACTGTCTAAGTATGTAGGCATCTTGGCTGCTTCCTGGGAAGCGGGCACATACTTGCACGAAAAACTTGCAATGGTCACGGAGCAACTGAACGTTGATGGAATGGAATCCCTTCCTGTTGATGAAGACGGCTGCTCATCGGGCAAAGGGTGCCCGATGGAGGGCCACCCCTGCTGCCCCAATCACCCCCAGCACCCAACATGCCCCCTTGCGCCCCCATCCGACCACACTTGCCTCGCCAGGGCCCGACAGATGACCCCCGGCGAGGCAACCAAAATTTACTTTACTCCCGGCTCCATGTCATCCTCTGTGATCGGCTGGGCTGCAGTCCCAGCAGTGGCCACCGCACCCGGTGGCGCTGCTAGGAGTAAGAGCTGCCGGCCCCCTGATTTGCTGACAGCTGAATGAGACGGGACTGACTTCCTCCCTCAAGCAGGTGGAAGTCCCGACTCGCAACACTTAAAGACTGGGGACCCGTAAAATACGGAACAGGTCCCCAGGCAAAGTGGTAGCAGGTTCATCACCAACCTTTCAGTCGGTGGTCAGCTCCCGTCCGCCCAATGTAAAATCTCGGCTGTTAACTCTGCTTCTGTCTCTGCAGATGCTGCCTGACCTGCTGAGTATTTCCAGTACTTTCTGTTTTTATCTTTCACCCACTAGTATGGCAACCTGACCCTCTCACCTGAGACCAAGCCCCCAGGAGTGCCACCCGAGACCCAGCACACCTATGCTGAACACACAGCACTGCAGTCTGACAATGGCCTCTGTTCTATCCTCTTCCCCTATGCAGTGCTGGTTATGGCTGCCTAACCGTCGCGGCACGGAGGCCTCGCCTTGGTGCCATCAGCTTTCAATGGCTGGGGATCCGAATGTAGTACAAGGATGTAAAGGGTTAATACCAAAGACAGTGAGAGAGACCCCACCCACTGTACGAGTGACGATGTAACAGTCACATGAGATAGGCTTGAGAAGAAGGTATAGCAGCACAAAATATGCTAGCTTAGGTGGCTTGCGGAGCGTGTATATAGTAACTATAAATAATAAAAGAGTTGTTAGTTAACCTTTACTGGAGACTTTCTATAGAATGCCCTACAACGCCACTAATACGAACCAAACCACACAACACCGAAAGCACGTGGTCACCTGTTATCCGCTTAATTCCAAGCTCCCGATTGAGTTGTGATCATATGCTAATGTATCAAAACTAACTGTTTTACAATTTAAATTGTTGCCCCATCACGCCACCTTGGTGCTTTCCCACTGCTGATTGAATCCGGAAACAACATCATGGAGTCAGATTTCTGGGCGGATGCATCAACATTATTCTCTAGCCCCCCGCACACCTCTGTTCCCGCTTCAAGCAGTCTCAATAAATTCAACCCCACAAATGGTAAGCAATGACCATCTCCAACAAGGGAGAATCTAACCACCTCCCCTTGACACTCACTGGCATTGCCATCATTGAAACCCCCACCATCAACATCCTGGGGTCACTCTTGACAAGAAATTTAACTGGAACAGCCACATAATTACTGTAGATACAAGATCTGATCACAAGCCATATGTTAGGAGTGTGTTGGAATACACTTCACTTGCTCCAACACCCACCATCCTCACCCAATCCACCATCTTTAGCAGTCACTCCCTCCACCACAGTGCACCGTGATTGCAGTGCATACCATCTACAATATGCAGTGCCACTCCTCGGCAAGGCTTCTTTGACAGCACGTCCCAAGTCTGCAACCTCTACCACCTAGAATGACAAGAGCACCAGCACATGGGAACACAGCACCTCCAAGTTCCCTTCCAAGTCACAGGCCATTCCTTCACTGTCACTGGGTCAAAATCCTGGAACTCCCTACCTAACAGTGCTATGGGAGTACATTTACCACACTGACAGCAGCAGTTCAAGAAGGCCACTCACCACCACCTTCTCAAGGGCAATTAGGGATGGGCAAAAAAAGCTTGCCCTGACAGCAATGCCCACATCCTGGGAATGAAAAGAAAACTGATACTCAACAACAGTATTTCGCAAAAAACTTCAAAATATTTTACCATATTTCCTGCAGTGTTACAAGCTGAAGAGACATATGTAACCAGCATTAGCCCTTGTAGCTAACTAAAACGCTGTAAGCAAAAAATCAATACATGAAAGGATATGAAAGGGTACCATGCTATCCTGGTTTACTGAATCCTTCAATGACTCTTAGAGGAAAGCTTAATATCACAATACAAAGTCTGGTTAAAATAATTTATCAGCCTAGGGAGGTTCCGCCAGTCCTCTGGTGCATGAGGGACATTGTGCTGATCTGTTTAATGGATGGGATTTAAATGTAGGTTCGTACAAACGAGAGTGTACTTATTCATAGTGAAATATTGGCCTATGTCAGTGAAGGGGTCACAGACAGCTGAATCTAAACACTGCAGAATTGTCAAATGTGTACAATAAATGTTAGAATGTCACATTGAATAGAATGTACAAATAAGAATGCATTATTAAAGTGACTCATTGCTCCCAACAGACCAAAGCAGATTAGAGTGAAATGAGACTTCTTAGAATTAACATGAGTGCACAGATAATTGTGTTTTTCCCTCTCTTTTGTGCATGTACTATCAAGAAGCGAGGGCAGGAAAATTTTTCACTTTGTATCTAGTAACAGCACCAAACACAGTACTTCCAGTAAAATCAACAAGAACCTTCCCTAGCTTGTGCCTACAATGCAACCCCAGGGTGCTATGTGACATTTCAAGAACCTTTACACTTTTTGTCCTTGTGGTTTGCTTACAGTTTCTTTACCATGTATCAAAAAAGTTTTTGTCAGTGTCTTTCATTCTCAATCTTTTTAGACCATGACTGCTGTGTATTCACAGAGTAAATCTACATGAGGTCTTTACTGGGAGTAGCCATGTTGAAACTTTATTTACACCTCCCAACAGAGAGGGCAGTAGAGAGGTAGTATAGCAGTATACAAATGTTTAGCTATCACAATACAATCAGCCAGTACAATACAGTACACTACACGACTTTAGCTTTAATCAATACCAAATTTTTATGTTGTTCATGTATTTGTACCTTGGAGGCTGATTACAGCCTGTCTGAATTCACTTCATTTGGGACCGTGAACCAATTGGCAGGACTAGTTTCAACCTAACATCTCGGCAATGATAGGATAGTGGCTTAACACACTTCAGAACTCAAATCTCCCGTTTTATGTGAATAGGTTTAGTGTGTCTGAGCCAGTAGAATAACATAGGATACATATAATGAGTAGAACAGAAAACTCAACTTTTCCAATAAAAAATGCAATGTTCTCACATGTCACAATAGACTACATTGTTCATTAGATTAATGGGAAATATATAAAGCCAATAGAGCTCAGTATCTGTAAAAGCAAGATGAGTTAGCAATACAGAGTTGACCTTTTATCCAAACTAATTTCAGAACTAGTCAAACCCTTCCGCATCTGCTGAAGAGTCACACAGAAGCATTGACTGCCTTTCTCTTTAAGGTGTCAGTCAACCTGCTGCACATTTTCAGTCCACTCTCTTTTATTGCTTAAAGTTATTTTTCCTGCATGCTGCTGTGATTTGTTGCAAAATGTTCCAAAATGCTATTCATTATTTAAATGTAAATAACAAATTATTAATTGCACACCTGGCTATTGCAGAGATGTTATAAATCAACATAGTTTTCTCAATTTGTGCTGAGTTTAAATACTGACAACATCTGCAGATAAATCAGAAATATACAGTGGAGAGCTGTGTCAGCGAAGTGGCTGCAAATAGAAACATGTGGCTGTTGACTAAAAGCTGAGAAAGAAGAATGAGACAGAGGCATCTTTAGGTGGCACTAAAGGAAAACAAACTTACTTTTCTTTTTGGATCCAGAGGCCTACTTAAGAAGGGCTTAACCTTTTCCTCAGTTATTGTTTTACATTTTTGTTCTGTCTCCTGGAACCACTTGCTTTACCATGTATCAAAAAAGTATTTGTCAGTGTCTTTCATTCTCAATCTTTTAAGACGATGACTGTTGTGTATTCACAGAGTAAATCTACATGAGGTCTTTACTGGGAGTAGCCATGTTGAAACTTTATTTACAACTCCCAACAGAGAAGGCAGTAGAGAGTCAGTATAGCAACATACAGATGCTTAGCCATTACAATGCAGTACATTCCCGCCACCGACTTAAAAGAACTTATACAGTAAATTGTAAAATGGTACATGTTAAAAAAAAGTTTTTCCTTAACAACAGTATGTCTTTAACAAAAATATCATTATCTGACAAAAAGTAATGAAAAGTACAACTTATTTCTTCTTCTGTCCTACATACTTTCAATTAACCTATCTGGTCTCTTTCTCTTTCTGTCTGGGTATTTTCTTCCTTTTCCATTAGCTTGACTCTGCTCTCCCAACATCTCAGACTGTGTCAACCCTGAACTTTGACTTTGAGTACCAACTCCACTTAATGGTTGGGTCTGTGAAATTAATCAATTGGTCTTAATCAAAGACCCTGACTCACTTTGCTCTACCGGTGGATTCTGTGATACCGACAAACTTTCAGTTTCTTTGTGACTCTCACTTTCATTCTGACTTTCACTTGGGACTGTAGGAACTTGGACTATTGGAGGTTTCTCATGCTCTCCCTTTTTCAGATTTCCTCTTTCAAGCAATTAATCTACATGACACTAACAGAGTCTCTCTCCAATCCTGATATATGAATATACCTAGTCTTTTTACAACAACTCCAAACACATACTTCGCCTTATCGCCTCAGTAGTTTTTCACTATGATCTACTGACCTGCACTGAACTCTCTAAATTTCATGCCTTGAGTATCATGACTCATCTTCACTCTGTCTTGCTTTTCTCTTACTTTGCCATTGACGTCAGGCTTCAGCAAACTAAACCTTGTTTGAACACGAACTCATAAGGTGAGCAACGTGTCGTAGGTTATTCTGTAAGAGAACAGAAAATTGTGTAGCCTGTGTCAAATAGAAACATGAAAATTACTGCCTCACTTGTCACCTAGCAAATACTTCTGCAAAGACCTCTTCACAATTTGTACACTTCTTTCTGCAGCACCATTCGATGCTGGGTGATACGCTTCAATGAATCAATTTGGCTTTAGAATTATGAGGAGTGAAAAAGTGATCAGTCTAAAATTCACCTTCCTTCAGTTTAAATTATCAGAGAACTCTGTTATGTTCATGCTGGTCCAGCTGTCTGTGTATTTGTGTCCATTAACTGTCTCAAAAGCCAGTTTATCAGCTAATTTCAAATGTCAATCGGCAACATTGTATCTTGTGTCCTTGGTCTCTGAATGGCTGTTGCCGGGTAACCAAAAATACACTTTGGCTCACAGTCCCTGGAGCTTGTTGCCTTAAAATAGTACTGATGCTTTGCTGTCTTTAAGACACACTGCATACTCCCAAAAAAAAAAACCAGGATCATAACAACCTTCCACCTCAAACAAATCAGCATGTACTCAGTCCCACGGTTTCCTTGTATTTGACCATGGATTGAAAGGAACCTTGGTTAGATAATTTCTTATTCTGAGACACACTTCACAACTTTTGACCAAAATAGTTTCTTGCTACTGTTTTCATATGAACTATCCCTGTGTGCTCTTGATGAAGTTTCTCTAGCAATCTCTCTAAATCTTGGTGGAATAATGACTCTTAAACCCCACAGGAGAAAGCTTTGATCAACACTCAGTTTATTTCCACGAATGAAATACTCCTGCAATTTCTTATCAACACGCTCTTTAGATCAGCCATTCATAACATAATTGAGCACTTTACTGAGCACCACATCCTTGTCAGTTTCTTCAGAAATTTCTCTGGCAGACACTGGCATGTCATTTGTGTATGTAAAGTAATTCACAGGTAACTCATTTGCTAAAATTGAATCAATATTCACTTCCTCAATGTCAGACATACATGTACTGATCTCTACTGTACATAACTCGGCCCAGTTTAAACGTATTTTAAGTCAATGTCTTCCCATCAGGGAGACTTTGTTCCCTGCTACTAGTACCAATGGCAAGTAATAGGATGCATCATCATATTCCACCTTAACACTAACTTCACCTAACACTGGAATACTGTTATTGGAAAAACTAGTCAATTTCACACTAGTTTTTCATAACGGAATGTAATTTAGGGGTTCTTTCCAAGATAACAGACACTGCTACAGCCGCATCAACAATGAAGGTAAGTTGTGAATCTCTGACTTTCATTTTTACTGTGGGCACTGGAATTATATCTTTAGCCCTTTTTCTCTTATCCTCCATGTGCTGTTTTTCTTGCTCTCTGACTGAGTACAACTCTTGATTTTCCTGCTCGATAACATCAATTTCTGTTTCCATATCTACCTTATGCGCATTTGAGGACTTCCAGGAGCCTGAAGTAGCTTTAGGTCTACCACAAACTCGACCTGGTGCATTGCTGTGACCTGGAGTTTTACCACAACCTGGAGCATTGCTGTTTCCTCTACTCCTGTGTGCTGTCTTGGTATGACTGACTTTCCCATAAGCATAGCACTTTGACTAGAAATGGAAACATTGAGATGGTTGGTGGCTCCCATGGCAATGTTAGCATCTAAATTTCTGACTCTGAGTCTGTGAACCTGGCTGCCGTAGCCTGGTTCCCTCTGATATTCGGTGGACCTCCCCTGTTGGCTCAGGAAAAGAACTTGCTTGCAATCTGCAACTATCTCTTCCTGCCACTTCCATGGCTGTGACCTCAGCACACGCCTCCTTCCATGTCAGCTTATTGCCTTTACTCAAAAGCTTGGCCTGGATTGTACTATTCTTTAGAATTCCAATGAACATGTCTCTAAGGTTGACTTCTAAGTTTGTGCCATAACCCCAGTGATGAGAGAGTTTCTTTAATTCAAGAATATAATCTGCAATGGACTCACTTGGCAAAAGCTTCCTTCCATGAAATGCAACTTGGAGTGCAATGTAATTCCTAGCAGTGTCATAATATGAGTCCAGAATCTCATTAATTTCAGAATAATCAAAAGTACTGGGGTCTCGTGGACAACATTGGTTAAACACCACATCAAAAACATCTGACCCCATCATGGTGAGGAAAACATTCACTTTATCCTCATCCCCTATTTTATGATAATGCAACCAAATGTATAACCTTTGTTCATAATTACACCAGTCCTTTTTTTTTTAGAGATACAGCACTGAAACAGGCCCTTCGGCCCACCGAGTCTGTGCCGACCATCAACCACCCACTTATACTAATCCTACCCTAATTCCATATTCCTACCACATCCCCACCTGTTCCTATATTTCCCTACCACCTACCTATACCAGGGGCAATTTGTAATGGCCAATTAACCTATCACCCTGCAAGTCTTTGGCATGTGGGAGGAAACCGGAGCACCCGGAGGAAACCCACGCAGACACAGGGAGAACTTGCAAACTCCACACAGGCAGTACCCAGATTTGAACCCGGGTCGCTGGAGCTGTGAGGCTGCGGTGCTAACCACTGCGCCACTGTGCCGCCCTAGTTAGGGTTGAATTCCCCCATTGTCCCAAAATAAATCTTTGGTGCCATTTATTTCAAATGGCGGACCACGCTGACTCACATAGTTGTATTTGAACACGAATTGCAGACACACCCAGAGCAATCTTTCAAATCACCCAAACATCCTCAACATCAACTTGGGAGTTCCAAAAAGTGAGTCACAATGTTCTTCAGACTTTAATCTCTCGAATGAATGTAAAAAAACAGTTCCACCTCTTTGCCATATTTCTGTTGTTTATTCACAGAGTAAATCTACATGAGGTGTTTACTGGGAGCAGCCATGTTGAAACTTTATTGACACCTCCCAACAGAGAGGCGGTATAGCAGTATACAAATGCTTAACTATCACAATACAATCAGCCAGTGCAACACAGTATGCTACAAAGATCACCAGAACTTGTTCTGTAGATAACATGTAATTAACTCCATGTCTGTGCGCAAATGCTGGAACAGAATTCACCACCTGCTCAAAACAATGAGAATCTCACACCAAAGGTAGAGGATTTCATCTTATCAGTCTGCTCCACTATTCTACTTGCTATTTTCAAAATGCAGCTTCTGACATCTAATCCACTAAATAATTAATAAGTAGATTTGTTAAAGATATAATTTTATTAGGAACATTGTTGGTAGTGGAACTACAAAGGAGACATAGAAGAAGGGTCACTGACCCGAAACTTTAACTCTGCTTCTCTTTCCACAGATGCTGCCAGACCTGCTGAGTGAATCCAGCATTTCTTGTTTTTGTTTCAGATTTCCAGCATCCGCAGTATTTTGCTTTTATTACAAAGGAGACATAGTTTGCTAGACTATCTTCCTGAAAGTTTGAACTTTGACTTTAATGACTTCAACCATAGCTTATCCCCTATTTTCTTTTCACTATTGATGTTGGGGATAGGTTTGTCAGCATCTGAGTGCAGGGAGGAACAGGGAAAGTGGGCTGATTCTTTGCATGAGGCCAAATCATCAGAACGCAGTACAAAAGCAAAATACTGTGAATGCTGGACATCTGAAGTGAAAACAGAAAATGTTGGAAATACTCAGCAGGTCAGGCAGCATCTGTGGAGAGACAAGCAGCGTTAACTTTTCAGGTTGATAAACTTGCATCGGAACACAGTTCTGTTGGCAGGAGGGTTCTGTGTGTGGGTTGCTGGTCTGTTATCTTTCTCTCTTTTTGGCGATGATGAACCTGCTTTGCATTTCCAGCATTTTCTGTTTTCATTTTAGATCTCATGCCTTTCCTGTACTTCACACCATCTTAACTTATTTTGTTCTTTTATCTTCCACTGCCCCACAGAAATGATCTTTTATATCAATTATCAGGTTTATAAAATTGAGTAATTTGCAGGTCAATCAACCCACTAATTTCCTGGAGTACTAGGCCCTGATATTTATGAGGAGATAGGGAGAGAACAGGGGTGTGTGTTTGCAAGGGTTGTGGGGGGGGGGGGGGGCGCAAATCCAGAGGCCCTGCTGAATTTAATGGCAGGACCTCATTAGCATCTTTTTTGACTCCATTTCCTGCCCTTCAGACTGACAGATTGGTAGGCTGCTGGGTGTGAAAGCCAGCAGTAAAAGTCCACAGCCAGGAACGGCTGGGGACAGTCCCCGGCAATCGTAAACGATTCACCTTGAGCATGGTGTGCGATAGTGAGGAGGGAGTGAAATATCAGGCCATAGTCAACTGGGGGTCATAGTTTGGAGGGTGGGAAGTAAGATTGTGGGGGGTTCTGAAGATTGGCAGGTTGGTGGGGGGTATCGCGGTGGATGGTAACATCAGAATATCGTGGCAACACGTTTGCTTGCGATATCCGGGGAAGCACTCCCGCTGTCTCCCTGGTCCACAAGCAGAGCTCTAAAAAGTACTTAGCTGCTGCAGCCGGCAGCTCCTGCCTCCCTTTAGCTGCCAAATTTCCTAAGCCCTGGGAAACCAGGCCGTTACCATTAAATTCAAATGTCTGTCAAAATCTGAAGAATGGAGCTTCATTAATATTTTATGATCACTGACGCACCTCTCCGGAGCCCCCAAACCCACTTTGGTTAAACTGGAAGTACGTACATTCGTAAGGTCGGATTTCACATATTTACCAACTTAACCGTCACCCCACCCATCCTGCGGATGTTTAAAATTAATTCCCTTGATTCTTTTCCTCCACCCTTTTTTTTAATGCTACAATACATAACTTTCCATACATAAATATATAAATACATAAACCTTCCTTTTTTCTCTACTGATGCTCATGGACTATGGTGTATTTCTAGCATTTTCTGTTTTGTATTTCGGATCACCTAGGCTTGCAGATTATTCTTTTTAGTTGCACACCATCTGCTGTCTTTATGTGTCGAGAGTAATCAATGGCATCTGCTGCTGGTTTTTGGCAGTTTTTGATACAGTGCATTGGTTGGACCAGTTAGATAGTAGGGTGAATAAAAATAGTTAGTTCAGATGCACAGCATGAACACAATGTTAAAAGGTTCCAGTTCAGAAGATACAGAAGAAGCTGTAATATGCAGGGATAAGAAATAAGATACGTAATCCACCTAATTAGGATCCACTGTACTTTTACACCAGGGACCAACATTTGCATTAACTCTTAAATGTTGAGTGGCTTTTAACATTTGAGAACTGAACATCTGCTAGCTGAGATGCGCCTGCCAGCAACCTCCATTTCTGACACAGAGTTCATAGCATCGGTGTTGGTGTTCCTTCCTTTACCTGGGGTAGGTGCGAGTGCCACGAGGGTCATATTTTGGGCATTTGCTTGCCCTGAAAGTCTACAAACTGTCATCAGTGCTGGAACCCTATGTAAAGGGACCAATACCAGAAAACATAATTTTTGGGCTGATTCTGGGGATTCAAACCACGTGTTCCAGGCCTGGACCCCAGGTAGGCGCCACTCTGTCAACTGAGCAGAAAGAAAGGCTTACATTCATTTAGCCCCTTTCCCCACCACAGGGCATTCCCAAGCACTTCAAAGCCAGTGATATACTTTTTAAGTGTCGTCATCGTTGTAATGTACGAAATGTGGCATCCAATTTGCACACAGCAAACTCTAACAAACAGCAATGAGACAATGACCAGATAATCTGTTTTTGTGATGTTGATTGAGGGATAAATATTGGCCAGGACATCATGTATAACTCCATTGCTCTCCTTTGAAATAATGCCTTGGGATTTTCTACAGAGAGGGCAGATGGGGCATCAGTTTAATATCTCATTTGAAAGGCAGCATCTCCAACAGTGCAGCACTCCCTCAGTATAGCAGTGGAGTGTCAGCCTAGATAAAGTGCTCAAGGCTCTGGAGTGGGACTTGAAACCTGAACCTTCCAACCCAAAAGTGAGAGTGCTAACAACTGAACCACAACTGACACCAGTCAGTATGGCTGGTCTCAGTTGTTGTACTGACCACCAGTGGTCTGCCTGGTTTATGGTAGGCTGGGAGCACAGGAATCCCTGGTCTGGGAGACCTTCTCCTATGCCACTGGTCTTATTGAGTGGAGGCTCTGCAGCTTCAAGGTCCAGTTGGAACTCATTTTTCTCAGACAAAAAATTGAACTTTGACAAAGCTACAATATGCTCAGGGACCTTAATATACACTAAAAACAGCATAACAATATTACACCAACAGGTTTCTTTGGAGAATCAATCAGACCTGTTGCACAATCCCTGATTAATCATTTTCATCTTGGTCTCTGGCCTCTGCAACTTCACCGTCGCTGGACCAAAATCCTGTAATTCCCTCCCTAACAGCACTGTGGGTGTACCTACACCATAAGAACTGCAGCAGTTCAAGAAGGCAGCTCACCATCACCTTCTCAAGGGTAATTAGGGATGGGCAATAAATGCTGGCCTAGCCAGCAATGCCCACGTCCCAGGAAGGAATAAAAAAAGAGGGTATTACCGCATCTGATTCAACAGGCCTGAATGCAAATTATATTGAGGGACTCAATACATCATTCGACAAACACATCTTTGTCACAGACTTGTGAATTAAAGTAGCCATTTATACATCAGCACACTTTTCTTTTCATTCCAATGATTATTTACCAATGAGTTAAATAAAACACAATCATGCCATCAGATGGTACTGTGTACATTACATTCCATTTCTGGAGTAGGTGCCATTTATACTTTGACAACTCTGAAAATGCAGCACTCCTTCAATACTGAACTAGTAGACTATGCTGTGTGCTCAAAGCCTGAAATACGGCTTGAACCCACAGCCAACAAGCTGAGATAAGAGGGATACCAACTGAGCCAGTTTAACCAACTTTAATAATGTTGGCCAAAGTATTCTTGCAACCAATTAATATGAACTGTTAATAAATAACTCTGGATTAAATAAAATGGTCTCACACCAGAGCATTCCTTTGTGTTTTATTTAGTATATCCGAATTATATGTCGCTGTTCTGGGACTTTTTTCTGATTTGTACATGTTGTGACCTGAATGGGAAGTTATGATGAGAAAGGGATGGCCTTCAGCCTGACTCCTGCTCTTTGATTGTAGCCTCTTATCCTTGTTTCTGTTCTAAATTTACTATCAATTGAAACACTTTTCATCAAATCTTTGAATTAAAATTTATCTTGCAGTCTACCTACAGTAAAATAAAGGCAATTGAGCTTCAACTGAGTGAATGCTATAAGGTTTATGTCTTAACTTATGCTGGTGAATAACTAAAATTCACTTTGCTTTAACAGACTTTAATTTAAATGAAGTAGGTATTTAATCAATGCCATCTTGTGATCAATCAATTCTCAACCAGGAGATTGCACTTTTGAATCACATTGCTGCTCATCACTTGGAATTATTCGTATAGGTTTGTTGAGTTTCACCGCAGCACTTTGGCAGGGTGAGGTCGAGAAATTTAAACTCATCTGGTTCCGTCTGCTGGGTTACTCACTAACTTTGTGTCAAGGACACCATCCATCTACCAGCTTCAGCAACATACCAAAGCTAACTCGCTAAGAATTGACGATGAAAGAAACAGTACATCTCCTGAGGGCTGTTCATGAGGGAGAGGTGGACTGTATTGGAACTACAGGAGCAGTTGACAACGCCGAACAGGATTTCACCCCTCTAGATCATCTGGGTGAAACTCGTCGGATCTGAACTTTGTGTTGCTGGAGTTCATGCAGGATATCAGCTACCCTGTCATCCTTTATTATCAGAGATGTTCCCCTTCCTGTTCCATTTTTTCTGTCTTTTTGAAAAGTCAAATATTTTGTTCCCAACCTTGGTCACCATGCAACCACATCTCTGAAGTGGCTATTTGATAAAACCTATTTTTTAAACCATTTATTAGTGCCATTAATATTTCTAGCTTGTTATGAAAGTTTCTTGCATTGAGATAATGCACCTTTAATTTTAATTTTTCCCATTCTCTGATTTCACCTTGTTTACTGATGTACTACTACTATTAAACTCTCTGCCCCTTCCTGTCAAACTCTGCTTATCTTTACCTAAATCGCTACACTGCTCTATTGACTCGACTTTTCTCTTTAGAGTTATAAATTTCCCCTCACCTCAATCCCCTCTGCCCCATTTTTAGTTTAATGCTCTATCTATAGCCATAGTTATTTAATTTACCAGGATACTGGCCCTAGCAAGGTTTAAGTGCAGCTTGTCCCAACAGAACAGCTCCCTCTTTCCTGGTACTCGAGCCAGTGTCCCATGAATTGAAACCCTAATTTCCCATGCCACTTTCATTCAATTTGCATTTAACTCTCAGATCTGTTTGACCCTTTGCTACTTAAAGCGTGGCTCAGGTAGTAATCTAGAGAATAATAGCGTTGAGGTTCTGCTTATTAATTTGAACCCTAGTTCTCAAACACCCTCAGTAGAACCTCATTCCAAGCTATGTCGTTGGTTCCTAGGTGAACCATGACAACTGGATCCTCCCGCTTATGCTCCAAGTTTTTTTCTAGCCGCACGGAGGTATCCTTAACCTTGGCACTGGGCAGGCAACACGGCCTTCTGACTTCCGGTCACAGCTGCAGACAACAGTATCTATCGCCCCACTATATTATCCCCTACCACTACCACATTCCTTTTTACGCCCTCCATTTGAATGGCCCCCTTACCACAGTGCCGTGGTCAAATTGCCCATCTCCCCTGCAGTCTTTGTTCTCATCTTTGTTGTCAAAGGTTGAGGCTTCTCTATCACTGCATCCTAAGTCCTAATTCCCCATACTTGCCTGACATGCAGTCACATCTTCCCATCCCTGACTAAATCTAAACCACTAACTAAACTAAGAGGTGTCACTGCCTCCTGGATCAAAGTGTCCAGATAGCTCTCCCCCTCTTTGATGCATTGCAATGTCTGCAGCTTGGACTCCAGCTCAACATCTCTGAGTTGAAGTTCCTTGAGTTGCGGAGATTTACTGCAGATTTGGTTGCTTGGTATCTCACTGGTCTCCACCAATTCCCAAATGCTGCAGCTACAACACACTGCCTGTCCTCCCATCCCTATCTAACCTTGCTTTATAATTAAGATTAATTAAGGTTTTTATTCAATCAATATTTGTAATCTTATTAAATGCTGGCCAGGACATTGGGAGAGCTCCACTTCTCTTCTTTAAAGAGTACATGGGATCTTTTGCAGCTACCTGAGAGGGCAGATGGGGCCTTGGTTTAACATCTCATATGAAAAATGACCACCTGAGACAGTGCAGCACTCGCTTAGCGCTGCACAAAGTGCCAGCCTAAATTATGTGCCCATGTTTCCGGAGTGGAGGGTCGAACCCATAACCTTCTGACTCAGAAGTTAAAATGCTAGCACAGAACAAGGCTGACACCTTGGCACACACACAACTCTTACCCTTTTCTCAGTGACTTTATCTTCTTACAGCTCTAATTGGCACACAATACTTTCCAAAGACAGGTCACAAGAGGATCATTCCCACCTTTAAGCCCCTCACCCCATTTGAGGACAAGGCCTTGGAGCAAGTGAACACTGACTCAGCTCTTGCTATGGGAGATGGTGGATGGTATCTTATGAAGCTGCCAAGATACAAGCTGACATGAGATGAGGGACACCTCAGACCCATCAGCCTTCTGTACAGCATGTGCATCCATGTACTTGCCGTGATCCTAACCTCAGGTGAAAAGACGCAGTAGCATGAAAATAGGTTAAAAACGGTGCAGGCACTGAGTGGAAGCATGGTGTTGAGAAAGATTGGGTTGATTATCTGCACTTTGGGGTTGACTGTAATAAAATAGAATGTGCAGTGACAATGGTCAATGCTCATCTGTAATATCTATGGGTTTTGATGAAGGATCCACAGTCATGAAATGGTGATTTTTCTGCTCTGACCTAGTGAGCCTATTCAGCATTTTCTGTTTTATTTTAGATTTCCAGCACCTGCAATCTTTTGTTTTTGCAGCTATTATCTAGTTCTTCTTAGAAAGAGTGAATTGACAAATTATCAATTTTGTTTACTTGGGAAGGTAACAAAATGTGGTCCTTCCAGCCTCAACCACATCCCAATAATGCTTTTTTAAAAAAAATATTATGGGTTGGATTTTACCTCAGGCGGACGGGAATTCGCCACCGATGTAAAAGTTAGTGGCGAACCCGCTTCCGCCTAGCCCGGGGATCCATTCCATATTTTACAGGTCCCCGAGCTTTAATTGTTCAGCGGCGGGACTTCCACCTGCTTGCGGGAGGAAGTCACGCCTCATTGAGCTGCCGGTCAATCAGTGGGCTGAATTTTATGCTGCCCCAGTGGGTCGGATGGTGGCATAGGAGCGGTGTAAAATTGAGCGGGAGGCTCCGGGAGGCCTACTCGCCCCGCTCCTGCCTCCGGTTAAGTTTACGGCATCAGGTGGGGCGGGGGGGGGGGGGGTGGGTGCGGTGTGTGGAAATGGCCCGCCCGCCCGAGTCCAATCAAGGCCCTTAAGTAGCCACTTAATGGCAATTAAGGGCCCTCACCCACCTCCACGGGTATTTTACCCATGGCAAGCGTGCGTGCTGGGGACCTGAAAGGCTGCCCAGCAATAGCTGCCGGCCTTTCCGCAACCCGGGTTGGGGGGGGGGGGTGGGTGGCATGGCAATCGGGCACAGGGCGCCCGATTGAGGGCCGCCCCCGTGTCCCAACCCACCTCCGGGACCCAAGACGTCCCCACCCCTCCCCAAATGACCACTCCAGCCTCACCAGGGAAGGACCGATCCCCCTGGTGAGGCAAGCCCAACTTACCTTTCCTCCAGGCTCCATGGAGTCGGCTGGGCTGCAGGCCCAGCAGTGGCCAACGCTCCTGGTGGAGCTGCTGGGACTAAGAACTGACGGCCTGCTGATTGGCCTCAAGTGGGTAGAAGTTCCGCCTTGGGACAATTAAAGCCCGGGGACACCGACTTTTACGTCGGTGGCGAAATCCCATCAGCCTAAGGTAAAATCCAGCCCTATATTTATAGATGGCAAGATATTATATGCAAATTAGCTTTTATTTAAGTAAAGTAGTATAATACTGAAAGCGCTTTCGATTACTCATCCATGTGTACTGAAGTCTCAAATCCCCTTTACAATTTATTCAATACAATGAATTACCTTCTAATTATATCTGAAAAGAAACTGCCTTAGAATATTGTTCTACTAGTCAGAAGAGCAGAAAAGTATTTGCTGACAGCAAGTATGCCCTTTACCCTCTTTCATGAAATAATTTGATGTTTTATGAAATGGATGTCCAAAAAAAACTGTTACATATGCATTATGTAAATAGTAGATACAAAAATTGGATTGAAGACACTTACACAAACATCCTTCAGTATTTAGGTGACATAAATTGCTGCAGTGCTTACTGTACTTGCATTGTAACACTTGATTTTTCTGGGTTTGCATGAAGACCTCACAATACAGTTAGAGAATGGTTGACTGAATAAAGACTAGATGAAAAGGGTAAAGGTGCTTGTCCGAGTAACCTTCACGTTTATCATAATTTTCATTTGTGCACAATAGTACATGGACTTATACCCTTGACTTGGTGACTCAAACAATCATTCACACAAATCAAGCAAAACATAATCAGATGACCTGTAATATTTCTTCAGTGCTACCTAAATATCAATTAAAATAGCCAGTTAACAATTTTAATTTTAAGCCTTTGATTTTTGGTAGTTTATGGTATTAATCAGGCAGGATATAAGGAGAGTACAAGTTCAATAGAGATTTTCTATGACATTTTTATTGCATAAAACTGCTGAATAATTCTTGGATTTTTATTTTCTATTAAATCATTAGTAACATAAAATATTTTACAATTATTTCCAAAGTAATATTTAAAATTTCAACTATAATATAAATTAATTTTCTGCTTGTTGCCATTTGTCTCCATTGCTGCCTTACATTGGTGGGGGTAATTGCCACCTTCACTGTTTGAGTGATAAACTGGCAAGGCGGATCATCTGCCCATTATAGAACTTGCCTGTGTTCCATTTCCATCAGGTTATGTCTAAGGAATCAAGATGAAAATTACCCCCTATGTTTCATTCTTTCTTCTCACTTCGTTTTCATCTATTAGTTGCTTATGAACAGACCGGTGCTTATGTTTGTGAAAAAGTTCTTACAGCAGAATCGCTTCCTGCCTCAGGATCCTCTTGCACAGGGTACCCCAGCTCCTTCTTTACAGCTTTTGTATACAAGAACACATGTTATTTCAATTATTATTCCATTGGTGATAAGATAGAAGAGTGCAATTTCAGCATGAGTTATAAACATTTGTTAATGTTGGCTTTCACTGTGTACTTTTGAGCATTATCAATTTAGTGCCTCAATGACTGCTTTGTAAGAAAGATTTAGGAATTATCAATAAAAATTAGAGAAATTCAACTTGTCCACCCAGAGTTGTAGTGTTCAGGTCCTAACTTTCTTTCTGTCTAGAAGGGAGAGAAATGAAACACATCCATTTTTGTAAAAAATAAAGTAAACAGAAGAGAAACATAAACAAGATATGAAGCAAAATAAAAATGAGCAATGGAATGAAAATACATGATGGCAGAAATGGCAAAAAAGCAGACTTGTTTATATTTCAAAGCTGCTTGAAGCAAAATGTCTCTGTAATATCTCGGCTGCTGCAGTGAGACTTGGCCCATTTATATTATAGGACATGCTTCTATAGTGTAATAGCAACAGACAAATAATAGTACATGCACTTATTTGAAAGATAGTATTTGTGACAATACAGCTTTTTCTTCTCCATTGAAGATTGTGAATTGCTCAACTTTGACCTCATTATTTTCCACTTTCACTCTACTTTGAACTTGACATAGACAAGCTTGTTTATTTGCAAATTTGCTGTAAGCTGGTTCCAAACATGGAAATGTGAGAATGAAATGTTGTATGCATAATGCAGACAAATATAAGCTGGAACCCATTAGGCAGTCTTTTTTTTTTAAGCAGTTCCCTACTACTTTACAACTGTATTTTGATGTGAGGAGGCATCCAAACTAGCAAAAATCTGAACTGTGTTAAGAATGAGGAGGGTGAAATTGGTTCGTCGTGCAAAGCATTGGAAAACAAATATCAGGCATGGTTTAAAATGGGCTGCAATTTTGCTGTGGGCCCATTTCATATTACTGGTGAAGCCCACCGATGTAAGTTGAGTCTTCAATAAAGTGTGAATGAAGCTATTTCTTTCATCCCTGTATTTCTCCCACATACCACACCATGAATGACCATAAGTACCATAAGGTACAAAAACTGCTAGTCTGACCTTTTAATTTCTTTCCATTTGCATGCTTCAGTCCCCTATTCTAACTAATTCATCCCTCAAATCTAAAGCCTGTAGAAATTCCTCAATCACTCAATCTTCTGACCAAGACTTGGTGTCGCCTAATCACTATTTCCTGACCTAACTTATCTCTTCTACGTTTTTCAACTCATGGTGTCCTGCACCATGGGTCTTTCCCCTCCACCTAGCTTTCTACATAAAAGCAAGGTGACATATATTATACCCTGTAAAGCTACAATCTAAATCAATTTGTCAACTGTTTACTTTTACTTCTAGGTAAAGCACTGTATCTGCAAACCCCATCAAAGTATTGCAATAGAAAGGAAAAGTACATGTACAGCAAACAGTGCATGACCTTTTCTTATTTATTTGAAACTCCTTGCTAGCAGACAAGCTGACTGTGATGATGAATGATGCATTATCCTTGAAGACACATTTAAGCTCTACCTGGTAATTGCTACTTCTGACTAGTCTGGCAGATGTACTTGTTAAAAAGAAAAATTAGCCTTTTGTGTATTTTAGAAGAAATGTGATAATGGATTCAGGCAGTTTGCAAGGGATACTGGTAAATGACACTCTACCAAAAACTGCAGTGAGCTGGATACAAATGGGAATGTCTTTACAATCAATCTAATTGTTCTGTTTAATTGGTGGACTGGTTTATCTTGGGGTCAGCATGATGTACTAATGCTTCATGAACATTTGCGCAATCATTTCTAAGCGGGATTTTCTCTGCAGGCTTCTGAACCCCACCATCAGGCTCAGATGGGGGTCAGAAGCCCACACTGTTGGAATTCAAAGTGATTTTCCGTGGAGCGGGCAGGCTCACTGTCCGGATGATGGCAGATGGGATCTCAAAGCTGGAGGGCTAATCAGAAGCCTTCCAGCTTGAAAGTAGTAGCAGGATGCCATGGCAGGTAAGTGAGAGAGAGGGTGCTTCAAAATGGAGGCGCCCTCTCTCCAACTTCTTCAATGTTTAAATTAAAAATGGCTTTTTTCAGGCTGGCCATCACTGTAGGGGGTGTGGGGGGACTCCCTCTACAGGGCCATCAGTGGAGACCTGGAGGCCAACTGGAAAATCATAGTTGGCCTCCTTCAGTTGTCCTTAAGCGGTCGTTAATTAGCTTAATCAGCTACCCCCATCCAGGAAAATGGCCCAGGGGGTAGGATGGAGCCAGGGAACTGGCTCACCAGCCAGCAGCACTATTTTTAGCACCCACTTGCCTCTGTTCCCATCCCCAGTGGGGGCTCAAAATCCAGCCCCTATTCTAAGGAATTCTCATCAATTTAACCTGGGTTGGGACAGTTGTAAAAACATTCCTTCTCAGCAGACGATTTTGAGTCCCCCTTGGACAAGGGAGAAATGCATGGAGAAGACTGGCCAACGGACTACCACGGGGCTAAATGCTAGCCCCAACGCTGTTCAACATATATACAAATGGCCTGCCAACAACCATGTTTTGCAAGTTCATCAATGCTTGACACCTGTTGTGCCACCCAAGCTCCATCCTTCTGCACCCTGGACCAGATCCTTAATGAAGAAATTACAATGTTGACAGACTACTGCAGCACATGGCGTCTCACAGTGAGTCCCATATCCAGTGTATTCCACCTCCACAGTGCTAAAAAAGAATTGCGCATCTGTATGGATGGTGAGAGACAAAAGCATGATCCCAACCCAGCATACTTGGGAGTGACCCTGGATAGGACTTTATCCTTCCAGGAGCATCTGAAGAAAATAGCAGCAAAGGTCAAAACCAGAAACAACCTATTAACCAAACGTGCTGGATCTATGTGGGGCGCTGCTGCCACAACACTCTGGACCTCAGCACTTGCTCTATTATACTCAGCAGCAGAGGACTGTGCACCTGTCTGGTATAGGTCATCACACACACATCTTGTTGATACCAGTTGAATGCAACAATGCGCATCATAACTGGAACCCTCTGCTCAACACCCCTCCCCCGGCTTCTTGTCCTCGCAAACATCATTCCCCCACACATCCGCCGACTGATGAAAACCCACAGGCTGGTTGAAACCATCCGTGATGCACCTCACTTACCACTCCATAACGACATGTTCAATTCACCTACTGCCCTCCTTCCATCTCAACGCCCCATATGGAGCAACCTTCCTGAGCAAGATCTACCAGCAGACATCCTTTGGATCAAGGAATGGGAAACATGGGAAGTCACCAACAAGTTCCTTGTGACAAACCCCCATCTGTCAAATGGCAGGCTTTGAACTATCACGGCGAGAGTGTCCTTGCTAAACAGGTTCAGGACAAGCGAAGGCCCCTGTGCAGCCAACCTCCACCGCTGGGGTCTCAGTATAATCCCTTATGCGTTTGTAGAGAGACACAAACAATGCTGCACATTGCCGAGAGTGACCCCTCTACAGACTAAGTGGTGGACTAATCATCTTAAACTCAGCAAATGAGGAGGCTCCAGGGATTTGCATTCTCTAAATAAATCAATTTAAAAGAAAACCTGTGTCAATAAATGCTTTGGAAGTACTTGCTACACTTAAAGGTATGAGAAATATAAAGAAACAAGAAAGGGAGTCATTGCCCACTTCTTCTTTCTGACCTGGAATTGGACATTTACAAACAGCTTTCAATCTCCAAACATTCCTTGAGAAACAGAACTGAAACACTGATTGACCCACAGGTTCTGCTCCTCGTGGCTCCAAATAAACTGCAGGATAAGATTTTGCATGTTACTCAGTATCATGATCCTGTTATTATAAAACATTACATCATCTGATTTACCATGAGAAAAACCATGGGAAACCCGCTAGCGTACATAAAAGTCATGAACCACTTCACATTAAAAAAATTGTAGATATATACTTACTTAATGACAAATTATTGATTTGTCGACTGCTAAAAATGGTTGAATAAAGCATTGTGCATATTTCCTTCAAATAGCAAGATAATGTCTTATTCATTTCAAAGTATAAACCTTACGTGTCAAAGCAACAGAAAATTCAAGTGCAGACATTTATCACAGTTTCAGAAGCCCACCCTAAATCAGTTCTGAAAAGAAAAAAAATACACGTGTAGTGTTCGCTAACCACAGGGTGAGAAATTCCTATTTCTTAAAAAAAACACAGAAAGTCAGGACAATGCTTGTTTTTCTGCATAATTAATAAAATGATGCACTAAAGAAATCATAGGAATCTCCACATGATGTAACAGAGTTCAAAAAACTAATTATAATACTCTGTAAATACATTTATTCTAAAGCATAACAGGCTTTATTGGCTCCTCCAATGTAGTAGGCACAGCACCATAATAGAATTTTTTTACAAAGAACAAAGAACAGTCCAGCACAGGAACAGGCCATTCGGCCCTCCAAGCCTACGCCGATCTTGATGCCTGCCTAAACTAAAACCTTCTGCACTTCCGGGGACCGTATCCCTCTATTCCCATCCTATTCATGTATTTGTCAAGATGCCTCTTAAACATCGCTATCGTACCTGCTTCCACCACCTCCCCTGGCAGCAAGTTCCAGGCCCTCTGTGTAAAGAACTTGCCTCGCACATCCCCTCTAAACTTTGCCCCTCTCACCTTAAACCTATGTCCCCCAGTAACTGACTATTCCACCCTGGGAAAAAGCTTCTGACTATCCACTCTGTCCACGCCGCTCATAACTTTGTAAACCTCTATCATGTCGCCCCTCCACCTCCGTCGTTCCAGTGAAAAGAATCCAAGTTTATCCAACCTCTCCTCATAGCTAATGCCCTCCAGACCAGGCAACATCCTGCTAAACCTCTTCTGTACCCTCTCCAAAGCCTCCACATCCTTCTGGTAGTGTGGCGACCAGAATTGCAACACATTCTAATAAATTTACCGACTGTCAGCTTGACTCAGGTGGTAGTACTTTCACCTCTGAATTAGCAGGTTGTCAGTCCCCAGCAGTCAGTTCAGTCAATCAAGGGTGGTGGTGGGGATGATAGGGACCGTTACGTGGTCAGATGAGTGGCGTGGGAAGTTCGAGGCAGAGGATGCCCAATGCAGACAATGCCTAAAATTATCTTGTGGAGCTGGGAGGAAACTTTAATGACATTACATAATAATTAAGCTACTGTAGACAGGACTATATACCATGTTGTTTATGAGAACACTGCATATTGCACAGTTCAGCAGAAATACTGATACTGGTACTGGATCTCAGGATTACTAATGCTGGCTCTACCAGCTTTCCAGGTTATATCCCTGTCTTCTCCATTTCCTCCACCTGTGCTGTCATTGCAGTACCATGAGCTTCCTCTTTATCCCACTGCAAGCCTCTCAACTGTGTGATCTGTAGCTCAGTTGGTAGTATTCTTACCTCTGAATCTCTAAGTTCAAGTCCTACTCCAGGTCTTACAAAAATTAAGGCTGCTACTCCAGTGCAGTACTGTGGGAGTGCTGTGCTTTAGAGGTATGATCTTTTGGATAAGATTTTAAACTGAGGCCCTGTATGCCCTCACAAGTGGACATAAAAGATCCTACAGCAGTATTCCAAGAAGAGCAGGTGAGTTCTTCCTGGTGTCCTGGCCAGAATTTATTCCTTGATCAACAACACAAAAACAGGTTATTTGGTCATTATCACATTGCTGTTTGTGGGTGCTTGCTGTGTGCAATTTGTCTGCTGTGTTTCGCACCACCTGACGAGGTGGTAGAGGCAGGACCCCTCACAACATTTAAGAAGTATTTAGATGAGCACTTGAAATGCCATAGCATACAAGGCTACGGGTCAAGTGCTGGAAAAAGGGATTAGAATAGTTAGATGCTTGATGGCCAGCACAGACACGATGGGCCGAAGGGCCCGTTTCTGTGCTGTATAACTCTATGACTCAATGACTCTACCTCTTTAAACAAGCTTTTGATCAAATGTCCTTATATCTCATTATGTAGCTCTGTGTCAAATTATGTTTGATAATGTTCCTGTGAAGCACCTTGAGATGTTTTACGCTGCTAAACGTCCTATAAAAATGCAAGTTGCTATTGTTACTGATGTTGTTCTATTGATCAAGCTAACTTATATATCCAGTGTGAAGGATAGTGGCATTCTTAAAATGAAGAGCTGTTCGATTTTTTTTAAGTATTCAATATACTGCAATTTAGTATGGCCGATTGGTGCTGTGAATTTATCGTTAAGAAGAGTTGATAGTTGCCTTCCCCATTTTTCACCATTGTCTCCTAATGATAGCATCACTGTCTACTGCTGACATAAATTTAAATTGATAGTTTGTTTCCATTTACTGGTTTAGGAACATAGGAACACAGGAAATAGGAGCAGGCTTAGGCCATTCGGCTGCTTGAGCCTGCTCCGCCATTCAACTAGATCGTGGCTGATCTTCTACCTCAATACTATTTTCCTGCACTATCCCCATATCCCTTGATATCTTTAATATCTGGAAATCTATCGATCTCTGTCTTGAACATAATGACTGAACCTCCACAACCCGTTGGAGTAGAGAATTCCACAGATACACCACCCTCTGAGTGAAGAAATTCCTCATCATCTCAGTCCTAACTGGCCTACCTCTTATTTTGAGACTATGACTCCTGGTTCTAGACTCCCCCTGCCAGGGGAAACATCCTTCCTGCATCAACCTTGTTGAGCCCTGTAATAATTTTGTATACTTCAAATGAGATCACCTCTCATTCTTCTAAACTCTAGAGAATATAAACCCAGTCTCCTCAATCTGTGCTCATAGGACAATCCCGCCATCCCAGGAATCAGTCTGGTGAACCTTTGTTGCACACCCTCTATGGCAAGTATATCCTTCCTTAGGTAAGGAGACCAAAACTGTACACAATACTCCAGGTGTAATCTCACCCAGGCTCTATACAATTGCAGCAAGACTTCCTTACTTGACCTCTTTGTGGATACCTGACCTGCCCGTTCATAATAAGGAATGCTGTAGTGCATTCTCTTTTTCTGTACTTGAGAGGAATTCTTAAATTAAATGTAATCCTTTTGTGAGTTCTATTTCTCCCAAATTACTAATAAGTCATAACTCTTAGTCATATCAGAATATATAAATTACATTTCCCCAACAAAAATCAATCTACTGCTGCAGCACTGGGGCACTGTCTAGCTTGCAGTTCCTTCCTTTCCTTTCAATACCATTAAAATTTGACTAATTGTGGCCCTGTGGCATCTAATAGTTTTATGGGCAACCTAGACAATAGCAATTTCAACCTTTTGCAATGCCTTATAGCAACATCATATATTTCTCAAACTTTCTGCATGGTGATCATATTGTAAATTTTTTTCAATGGTAGAATTATTGAAAAGATTGCAGCAGACTTCCAGCCCATTGAAATGATTTGGGGGGTGGGGGTGGGGGTGTGGGCACAAGTGAGTGTCTTTTTCAACATATAGACTTCCTGGGGCAGGAATTTAAAAACTACGGCATCCGTATCATTCTGTATAACCAGACCATGGCAATTCTCTGTGTAAGATGGAAGGTGCTACATTTAGGTGGAGGCAGTGGTGTAGTGGAAATGTCACTGGACTATTAATCCAGAGCCCAGGCTAATGCTCTGGGGATCCCACCATGGCAAATGGCGATATTTGAATTCAATTAATAAATCTGGAATTAAAAGCTAGTCTAATGGTGACCATGAAACCTTTGTCAATTGTTGTAAAAACCCATCTGGTTCACTAATGTCCTTTAAGGAAGGAAATCTGCTGTCCTTACCTGTTCTGGCCCACAGCAAGGTGGTTGACTTTTAAAAAATGCCCTCCTGAAATGGCCTGGCAAGCCACTCAGTTCAAGGGCAATTAAGGACGGGCAATAAACGCTGGCCTCGCCAGTGACACCCACATCCCACAAACGAATAATGAAAAAGGGAAGAAACAGCTTCTCGGCTTGTTTTAGCCCAGAGTGTAACCTCATACAATTTCTATTCTTACTTTCACAAAAGATAGATTGAAAGTAAGAATCACACAGGGAGTTGATGTAATCATTTACCAGTTTTACCTTAAGACTGGAATAAGATGGGTTTTGAAAATTTGAGGCAAGCCATGAAAAGAATCAAATCACTGTTCCTGCATTGACTACAATCTCTGTCCGATTACAATAGATTCTATTATCAGAAAGAATCAGTTTTACTCACCGTTAATCTGATTGTATTATATAGGCTTAGAATGTTCCTGCTGACAACCAATTATTTATGATTATTCTAAAATTAAGAACATTCTCTCAGTTACTAGCTCCTGAATGAATCCTGCACCTACTTCTGTGATTACACAGGAGACATTGACAGCAATAACATCTGACTCTTCTCAAAAATTTTGCATATAGATATGGAATAAAAGTTCGATCATCACTGGAAAACTTTATGCTTAGGAATTTGGAAGTCTACAAACAGTATAATGATTCAGAGTCAATGTTTTTTTTATTCGTTCTTGGAATGTGGCATCGCTGGCAAGACCAGCATTTATTGCCCATCCCTAATTGCCCTCAGAAGGTGATGGTGCACTGCCTTCTTGAACCGCTGCAGTCCATGTGATGTAGTACACCCACAGTGCTGTTATGGAGAGAGTATAATGTCAGATCTCTCACCAATGCAACTTTCTCATATTCTAATAGATGCTCCAGCAATCCTGTTTTAGTAGTTGCTAAAGCTCATTACTTAACTGTTTATGTCTGACAGAGCTCTAGGTGATGGCACGACCTGGGATATAGCTAACAGGCAGTGCATGTGTGCACTAAGTTTTGCAAGTTGTAATTTTGAAGATTGATGCAGAACGTTGCGGGACAGCAATGCGTTGGATTTTGTATAGGAGGCGTCGCTCCCGGAGCCAGGCTGAAAAGATGGAGGGAACCATGCCTCGACCTTTCCCTAAACCCCCCGGAGCGATCCTCTGGTCTTCTTACATCAAAGTTTCATAAGCTGGGATCCCCCGTCCAATCAGAGGGCCAGCTGCTCTGCAGTACCACTGGAAGTGGTGGTCACTGCTGGTACTGCAGACACCTTGGACCCAGGCCCAGCACTGGAATCCCGGACCAGAGGTAGGTGAGGCGGGGTTGCAGGGGCCAGTCTGGAAGGCCTCAGCAAGGCGGAGATGGTGTGAGGGGAGGGGGGGGGGGCGGTTGAGGAATGTGTGAGGAGTGTGATCATGCAGACCAGGGAGAGTGGGGGGATCCCAGGAGGGTGAAGTGGTACCCGGCGGGGGTCATCCATGGGCCACAGATTGCCCACGGAGGAGGGACCACCCCCCATCCACCCCAAGCCCACAGGGAGGGTGCCTCCTTTTACAAGGCGCCCTCCCCGCATGATGGAAGCACCACCCACCGCTGGTAAGATCCTAGTGGTGGCGGGAAGAGGCCCTTAACTGGCTGTTAATAGGCCACTTAAGGGCCTCAATTGGTTTCTGGGCGGCAAGGCCGTCATCACCGGCTATCCTGCACACCCATGCACCTCCTGTCCCCCCCACCCCATAACAGCGCATGGCAACGGGCCCTCCGTCCCCACCTGTCATGATTCTACAGGCCCTCCCACCTCCAGTCCCGCCTCAGGGGGCCCATAAAATCCAGCCCAATATCAAAATAACTGAAGCTTCTTATGAGCTTCCCATTATATTTTGCGATGTGTTTAGACAGTGTAAAATTAATGGAAAAGCAATCTGTTGCCATGCTTGGTAGTGTTACTACTGGTGACAGTAAGAGTTGCACTCGTTTGTTACTATAATCCCTTATCTTCTCAACTGTCCAGGACAGGATGGTAGTGGCCTGTCAGTGAGTCTCAATAAACTGATTTCAAACTTTAATCTCCATGGAATCAGACAATGGTGGCCCCCAGCTTACTTCTATGTGAAACAACCGAATTCTGGTTACATCTATGCTTAACCCTCATTAGGTTCTCTAAAAACTATACAGTTTTCTGTAGATTGTGAAAAAAACCTGCAGTTCAGTAGGTATGCAAAACAGATCTGCTATGTATGAAGAGTGTGGCTTGGGTAGATCACTCATAGTCCCATATTTGAGAAAAGGAGAGAGAGATAGCAAAGAAAGATTCCAAGTTCAGCTGCTAGTGGGCTGAATTTTATTTTGATGGCATGGGTCACAGCGGCAGCACCAGAAATGAGTGCTGCTGCCGCACGAGTGACATGTGGCTGGCCAAAAACTATCATGCGGCAGCAGGCCAATTAAAGGCCTGGAAGCACAGGGCCCATCCAATTGATGAGTGGGGGGTGGGCAACGAGGTGCTAACGACAATATTACCTGACAGAGCAGCAGGTGCTGTAATGTAGTGCAGTGTGACTTCACTTTTAAGAAACCGTACCTTTAAGAGATCAAGCCACTGATGCAACTGATGATATCATCAGACATATAAAAGGAGACACCATTTTGAGACACTCACTCAGCCTTTACAGACAGCACACACACTAGTGAGGAAAAGACCTGTACCGGAATCATGCAATCTAGATAAGTGAGGCAATAAATAGTGTTTGTGTAGAATACATATATAAAGCCTGCTGTTGTCATTTAAAAAAGACTGAAGAACATAGCACAACACTACAGGTGCCATCTTTAAAAGGTTGCCAGCCCTGCATGCAGCACTGCCTTGTAGCTGAGGATTGCCTCAGCAATGGCACTGAAGACCCCAATGGCTGAAGTCAAGACTCCTGCACTCTGTAGCTGACCTGAAGACCCCAGCACCCTGCGGCTGACATAGAGATCCAACAGGTGGACCGGGAGGCTGCCACCACCATGGCACAGGGAAGACACCATTGACCAGAAACTGAACTGGAGTAGCCATTTAAATACCATGGCTACAAGAGCAGGTCAGAGGCTAGGAATCCTGCGGCGAGTAACTCATCTCCTGACTCCCTAATGCCTGCCCACCATCTACAAGGCACAAGTCAGGAGTGTGATGGAATACTCTCCACTTGCCTGGATTGGTGCAGCTCCAACAACACTCAAGAAGCTCGACACCATCCAGGACAAAGCAGCCCGCTTGATTGGCACCCCATTCAAAAACATTCACTCCCTCAACCACCGATGCACAGTGGCAGCAGTGTGTACCATCTAAGATGCGCTGCAGCAACGTACCAAGGCTCCTTCGACAGCACCTTCCAAACCCGCGACCTCTACCAACTAGAAGGACAAGGGCAGCAAATACATGGGAACACCACCACCTGCAAGTTCCCCTCCAAGTCACACACCATCCTGACTTGGAACTATATCGCCATTCCTTCACCGTCGCTGGGTCAAAATCCTGAAATTCCCTTCCTAACAGCACTGTGGGTGTACCTACCTCACATGGACTGCAGCGGTTCAAGAAGGCAGCTCACCACCACCTTCTCAAGGGCAATTAAGGGTGGGCAATAAATGCTGGCCTGGCCAGCGACGCCCACATCCCATGAATGAATTAAAAAAAAGGTGGCCCCATGGTTTAGTGCTGCCTCCCTGCAGGTTCTCCTCCAGACTGCAATGGCAAGATGGAAGGCCCTGTTCCCAAGGGATGGGAAGGAGACTGTCCCACCTGACCAAGCAAGCCTGAACAGAGATTGTAGAGGAGGTCAGCAACTGTGGGGCCACCTCCCCATACATAGGTACAGTGCTGCAAATGGGTCAATGAACTCCTTCGTCCTGCCAAGGTCCTCCATACTGCACTCCACCTTGGGACTTGCATGTGCCCATGCGGGATGGTGTGCTAGATGGGGAGGGAGTAAGCACCCAGGCAGAGGAACGAGGGTGTGGCAGCAGCATATCCTTCCAGATGCATGGCAGCATCTTGGTGACAGCCAGCCATTTGTCTTTGCTGACCCCCATCACGTGCCTTGAGCGGAGGTATCCACGAGCCCCCATCATGGACCAAAGGGGAGCCACCTACATAAGTGTTGAGCAATCCTTCATGGGAAAACTAACAGTGTCCCTCCTTTTGCTTCCAGGAGAAATGGGAACACGATAACAAGGAATGGGCCAAGACTGGTCGAGGTATCCCAGCCGTTCATGCTCTGAACCCGGCAGAAGAGGAGGCCCTGGAACTGGCTGGGTTGCAGGGCACACGAGCAATTGCTGATGGCAAGACAGGGGTGTCAACCCATGAGAGTGAGAGAATGAGCGCAGGGGCGCAAAGGGTGTACCTGGGTGACACATGAGGCATAGTGCTGATGTGTCCACACAGGACATACGGAGATCCAGATCAAGCATGGTTGGGATGAGGAGATGTGAAGCCCTGAATCCCTCTATGTTTGTGATCTCTCATGCAGTTCTCTGTATTCCCAAAGGACACTTAGCTGCAGAGACTGAGGATCCTCAATCCACCTCTGAGGAGGAGGAGGGATCCGCAGAGAGTACACTATTATATCATTCTCCTGCACCCTCTGCCAGCACAGATACTGTCATATCAGTGGGTATGCGTTTGCGAGTCGATTCATGGTCACAAACTGGTGAGCACATCACAGATGCACCCAAGCAGCTGATGGAGGCTGTGTCTGTCAAGGCAACTGACACTCGAAGGACTGTGGAAGGCCAATCCCATGCTGAGCCCCAGGCTGATGACGTGCCTCTGGAGTCGCCAGCAATACGGCACCTGCTGGAGCTGCAGGGTAAGGTAAGGGAACATCTGGTGGAGCTGCCAGAGGCTGTGTGCACCCATGCGCTGATGATGGAGTCCATCCAGGCCATGAATGCTGTTGTGTTTCAGGCATGTGCGCACATGGTTTCCTCCACCAAGAAATTGGCGTCCTTCATGGAGAGCCAAATCCAGTGGACCAGTCAGTCGATGCCAGAGATGTGCACACTTTGTCCATGAATTCTATGCAGCAGTGGCAAGGTGAGAGAGGAATGTGGTGTGTGAATTCTCCACCAGCTGCTCATCCTCAGGTGAGCAAGGACGTGCAAGTGTGCATTGCAAGGGAGATGGAGTGGCTGCCTTCTGCTTTTGGGGGCTCCTCTCAGGGTGCTCCAAGTGTGGACAGAGGCTGCTCAGCCCCTCTGCCAGTGATCCCAGCTCCAGTAGCCATGAGAACAGAAGAGGGTCCTGCAACTGTGCAGGAGCCGCTCAGAATGCTGGGGCCCTTTAGGCCTCAGGCAGCTAGAGTATGGTTGCCAAGGTCATCCCAGGCCATGGAGCAGCCCACTCAGCAGCCTGCCTCCATGCCAGGAGGAGCCTTGTAGGAGCACACGGAAGCGTGTTAAGAAAAGTATCCAGACGCAGTTGGGGTTCACTGAGTTTTAGACTTCGTACATGTTAAACCTTTATGCAGTAGTATCAATAAACCAATGTCATACTTACTGTTGTTAGTCATCCATGCATTTCTTGCTGCCTCAATGTGCTGCCAGTGTTGGGGTCGTCCACATCTGGGTAGCTGGGTGCTGGGCAACGGACTGCGATATGAATGAAGCGACAGGTCAGCATTAAAGTAAGTCTTTATTGCACTGATATTGAAAGGGCATCAGGGTCACAAGAAATATGTAAGTATGAGATTGTTCTGAGCCTCCCTTGCACAACGCTTGATTCCCCTCCCCTCTGGTGCAAGGGGTTCCTCAAACTGGGCTGCCTGCTCAGTAACCTCCTCCACATCCTCCGTGTCAGATGGGAGCAATGATCAATGATGCCTTCATTATGCTAGGCCTCCCCTCTCTGCAGTGCTAGATTGTGCAGAGCACAGCAGACCACCACCATATATGAAACCCTTGCTGGGCATACTGAAGGCTCCACCAAATCATTCTCGGCACCTAAATCTCACTTTCATCAGTTCAATGGCCTGTTCAATGGTCCCTCAGGTGGACCCATGGCAGGTATTGTACCTCTTCTCTGCTGTAGTGCGAGAGTGTGAGCCATGTCTTCAATGGCTTGTCCTTGTCCCCAGGAATCCATCCCTGACGCCGTGTGGGAGGCTGGAAAAGCTGCAGCACCTGGGACTGTCAAAGTGTGTAGGCATTGTGGCTACTTCCCTGGAACTGGGCAGACACCTGAACGATCCTCTTTGAGTGGTCACAGACTAGTTGTACGTCGATGGAATGGAAGCCCTTCCTGTTGATGAAGGCCACTAGCTGGTCTATGGGAATCTTGATGGCTGCAAGTGTGCAGTCAATGATACCTTGCACCTGAGGGAATCCAGTGATGCCACCGAAGCCCAACGACCTCTTCACCTGACTGTCCGGGTCGGTTCAGTAACACACATAGTCACCGGCCCTCTTGAACAGGACATTGGTCACCTCCTTAATGCAGCAATGGGCCGCAGCCTGGGAGATCCCACACGTGTGCCCAGTGGATCCCTGAAAAGTTCCAGATGCGTAGAAGTTGAGAGCCACAGTGACCTTCAGGGCCACTGCATTAGGTAAATAAAAGCAAAATACTGCAGATGCTGGAAATTTGAAATAAAAATAGAAAGTGCTGGAAGTACTCAGCAGGTCTGGCAGCATCTGTGGAGAGTGAAACAGAGTTAACGTTTCAGGTCTGTGACCACCCATCCACTGCATTGGGTGATCACCGAACCCCCGGATCTCAGCCTGTCCTGCAGCACGGCGCATAAATTGGTGATGGCCTCCCTGGAGAGCCTCAGTCTGTGCTGACACTGCTGCTCGGACATCTGCAGATAGTTGAACCATATCCACGAGGCTCCATCTCACGGCTAGACCCTTCTTCAAGCGACCAGCTGTTGTTGTTCCCCTCTGCACACTTCTCTGGCTGGCATTTTTGCTGCATTAGCCCTGTGATGTTTGGTCCTCCCTTCCTCTGCACCACTCCTGTTCCTCATGGGGGTCACAAAGACTGGGTGGATTCGTCCCGTGCCAGTAGGTCTCTCCCCCTCTCTAGTGCTATCTTAGCAGTCCACCACCCCCAAGACTTTCCCCTGATACTCCTTTAGGAGCAAGTGCCACTGCCCCTCTGTATCTCTTGCAGAATGCACACCCCCTGCCCCCCACCTGTCCCACCACATCCTACTGGCACCCTTATGTGACCCCCACCTGTTGGTGATGGCACCCTTAGAGGCCTTCCGCTGCCGGCCAGCAATGGCTTCCATTCCCCACTCTCCCACTTCCAGTATACCTTGATTTTCAGAAAGGCTTGCAGAGGTAGCACCTTATTGCTCCCACCTTTAACTGGTCGAAGCTCTGCAGGCCCGTTAATCCCATGCGGTGCTCATAAAATGCAAACTGCACCATAAAATTCCAGTCAATTGTATTTACATTCATGTCAATTTCCTTCCAAACATGCTCAATTGATGTCACACCATGTCATAGCGAGAAGTCCGCCCTTCATCTTTCCTGCCGTTTATAAAATTCAAAAGCGACGTCATGACATCAGACTTCTCTGCAACTGCGTCCCGTCCACATTTTTCGCACCTCCCGCCACCCCACTCTTACAGGCCCAGTAAAATTCCAGCAGTGCGTGCTGACTAACAGCAGGTAATTTTAATAAACCACAGAATTCCTTGACTATGGAACAGCAAAGTTGCCCAAGCATCTATGAAAATCTAGACAGATTCCAAGCAATAGGGGGCATTTCTTTTACTGATATCCATAAGTTGGCCACAGGTCTGTTCAGAAGATTGAAACTTTTTGCAATGAGGGTAATTTCTGATTTATTATGGTTGATTTATTCATCCAGTATCTTTTCAGAGAGACCTAATTTAACTTGAGAAGAATATTAAATTGGTTTGCTATTTTACAAATAGAAAAGTTAACATCCATAATGAATAAAACACAGTATCATAGCAAAAGACGACGATTATCACATTGTTACGACCAGGTGAGAAGGGGGTCTCGGGTTCTCTCTCAGCCTTCACCTGGTCTTACTGTAACAGGGTTTAATTTTAAACACACTGTGTTCTTAGCTCCCCCTTGGTGAATCCTTGTTCACTGTTTTCCAATCATAAGTCAAAGAAACCAGCAGAAACAGATTTTCTTCAGGTTAAAGAAGGTTGAAATCTATTAAACTTAAACTCTAATTCGGTTAATGCCTATGGATATATGATTTGCCCATGCTAGCATGCATATGTGGTATACACATGCAGATAAAGACAGAAAAGAGCAGAAGCAAATAAAGTGGAAAAGTTTGAGGCAATCTCTGAAGAGGGTTTTTGTTACAGTCCCTCAAGCTCAGGAGAGGATGGATAAACTCGGATTGTTTTCACTGGAACTACAGAGGTGGAGGAGCGACATGATAGAGGTTTACAAAGTTATGAGTGGCATGGACAGAGTGGATAGTCAGAATCTTTTTCCCAGGGCGGAAGAGTCAGTTACTAGGGGACATAGGTTTAAGGTGCGAGGGGCAAAGTTTAGAGGGGTTGTGCGAGACAAGTTTTTTACACAGAGGGTGGTGAGTGCCTGGAACTTGCTGCCTGGAAGCAGGTACGATAGCGACGTTTAAGAGGCATCTTGACAAATACACGAATAGGATGGGAATAGAGGGATACGGACCCCAGAAGTGCAGAAGGTTTTAGTTTAGACAGGCATCAAGATTGGCGCAGGCTTGGAGGGCTGAATGGCCTGTTCCTGTGCTGTACTGTTCTTTGTTCTCTTTGTTCTTTGTTCTCACTGTAGAGTCCATGATTGCGGGTAGATCTTGCTCTTGGTTGGGGCCCAGTATTCTTCTTAAACCTTGTTCTCTGTAGGAGACTTTTCTCTCTTGGGGTTCATGTGTCTTCAGTGGATTTGGAGTTCCATGAGAAAGAGAGGGGGAGCCAGACAGAAGAGGTCTTCTTCAGTCCAGGAGCATACTGCCTTTTTTTCTCTGTTCAAAACTCTTTGTACAATTCAGAAAAAACAGGTTGCCAAGCAGGCTAGTCATGTGACCAGCTGGTCTGACCATGTGTGTTTGTGGATTCGGCCATCCCAGCAGTCATTCTGAAATTTGAGCTCCCTCACCATCAATATCTGGTGCTCAAAGTCCATTGTGTGTTAAATTGGAGAAGGGAAGCAACCCCTTTGTCGCCACAAGCACTGTCTGTTAATATGCAAATTTCTTTCCAGCCAAGGGCCTGGTGATTTCTTTTTTAAACAAGTCCTTTCTTCACTTCAGCAACAGTTTTCAAATCAAAGTTCATATGACCAAATTAATGTGCCTCATTCATGGCAGGTGGGGGGTCTGCATGACAACATTAAGACATAAAAAAGTAAATAAAGGTTTTTGGCATATCCTGCTACAGTTCTTGGTCATGCCCATCACATGTGATACTGTTATATAATTTATTTATTTATTTTATTTACAGATACAGCATTGAAACAGGCCCTTCGGCCCACCGAGTCTGTGCCGCCCAACAACCACCCATTTATACTAATCCTAGATTAATCCCATATTCTCTACCACATCCCCACCATTCTCCTACCACTTACCTACACTAGGGGCAATTTACAATGGCCAATTTACCTATCAACTTGCAAGTCTTTTGGAGGTGGGAGGAAACCGGAGCACCCAGCGGAAACCCACGCAGACACAGGGAGAACTTGCAAACTCCGCACAGGCAGTACTCAGAACTGAACCCGGGTCGCTGGAGCTGTGAGGCTGCGGTGCTCACCACTGCGCCACTGTGCCCGTGGCAGCCCCTCATCCCTACTGGAGTATCCTATATAGCTCATCTTCACGTCAGCTGTCAGGGGAGTTAATGGAGGCTAGCTATGAAAGATGGTGGCCTGTGGCCGAAATGCAGCCATGCATCTGACAGGGTGAGGTGATGCTTCACCCCATTTGCCAGTGCCTTTGTGATGCCTCCCTTCCCATATTCCACTTCCTCCTGCATAGCCACATGCAAACCAAAAACGGGAGAGAGGTAAGGAGCAGTCACCTTGGCAAAACGAAGGAGGTCATTGACCCTCTTGCGGCACTGTACCCATGTTCAGAGGCTGCTGATCTCCTCTGCGATCGTGTATGGTAAGGCGGGAGGACCTCTTCCTGCCATTTCTGGGGAAGAGGTCCTCCTGTCTTTCCTTTGCAACGTGGAAGAGAATCTCGAATGAGGCATTGCTGAACAGTGGGGCCAGTCCCTCATTCAGCTCCTTGTCTATCAGGTAGCAGAGGCAGCAGAAGGGGTCCTGGGGCAGCAGAGGCAGCACTACAGTACCTGAGACAGCAGAGGGTACTTAAGAAGGCACTCTTTTACACCAGTGTGAGTGAGCGCAGGGCTGGCAGGCCTTTAAATATGGCGACAGCACCTGCTTTGAAGTCATCAGATGCTGTATTCGGCATCTCGAATTCCGCCCCCATCGCGTGAGTAGCCGGCCCCTGTGCCTCCATTATTATAATTGGCCGCACACATAACAAATGGGGACAGCACCCAGTTCTGGATCCGCCACGACGGGCTCACTAAATCCAGCCCTAGGTATTCAGATAAGTCACAAACTTGCAAACTTTGATGAATGCTTGTATTAACTATGCAAAATAAGGTGTAAACATTCAAATTAGCTAAATACCATTATTACATTTGGATGAAGAAGACAACATGTACAACACAATTACTGTATTCACTTGGCTGATCTTTGCAGCGACATTTCAAAAATCAAATTACAGAGATTTTAACCTTCTGTTCTCCTGTAAATAGTGTAAATTCTGTGCTGTAGTTCTAATGTTTTACTTTCATGCAATATGTGTCATTGCTCTTTGATACCCAGTGCTCATGACAACAAAGTAAACAATATGATCAGTTGTAAACTCACAGGAAGCTCGAATCCATCACTGTCAGGAATAACATTTTATTTGCTGTCTCAGTTCTTTCTATAAAGGGCCCTGTTTACACATAAGTCCAGGTCAGCTTTTGTCAGCAAAGGGGGTGAAGCATCACCTCACCCTGTCAGATGCATGGCTGCATTTCGGCCACAGGCCACCATCTTTCATAGCTAGCCTCCATTAACTCCCCTGACAGCTGACGTGAAGATGAGCTATATAGGGTACTCCAGTAGGGATGAGGGACTGCCACGGGCAGAACTATCATGTTGGTCTCTCTGCAAAGTATGACTATCTCCCTCTTTCCGCTTTCAGGCCAAGAGGGCGCATAACAGCAGGGAGACATCGTGGACTGGCGGAGGCCCAGACATCAGGCCCCTCTCCACGGCTGAGGAGGAGGCACTGGAACTAGCAGGGACCCAGGGTGGCCACTCAATAGCGGGTGGTGAGACTGGAGTCTCCGCGCAAGAGAATGAGGATTGTCTTCCATTGACATACATTTCACTTCTGGAGATCCACATCACACATGATTGGTATTATGAGATCTGCACATCCTAACCTACACGTTTGTGTTCTCTCATGCAGGTCGGCGTCCGCACGAGACTCTAGTAGAAGGGGGACCTAATTCCACAACTGAGGAGGATCAGGAGTCAGAGGATGCACCGTCACATGACTCCCCTGCACCTTACACCAGCGCAAATACTTTTACCTTGGTGGGTTTCACTCAGCTTCAGAATCAAGGTCACAAGCTGGTGAGAATACTGCATGCGAGCCTGAGCAGCTGGCTGAGGCTGAGACAGCCAAGGCCTCTGACACTCAGAAGACTGCGGTGGCCAGGCCCATCCTGAGCCCCAGGCTCATGATGAGCCTCTGGTGTCAACAGCACAGGAGATTATGGAGTTGCAGAGTGGGGTAAGCAACGTCTGGTGGAGATGCCAGAGGACACGTGCAGCCATAAGCAGATGATGGAGGAGTCCATCCATGCCATGAATGCTGCCATGTCTCAGGCATGTGAGCACATGGCTTCTGCCATCAAGAGGTTGGCGACCTTCACAGAGAGCCAGATCCCACAGATGCGCGCAGTCCTTCACACGATTGTCTTGGCCATGAGCACGATGCAGCAGCGGCAAGTCGAGAGAAGGACGAGGCCCCAGACTCTTCTCCAGCTCCTCTTCCTTCTCTGGTGAGCAGGGAGGTGCAAGTGAGCCTTGAAATGGAGGAGTAGAGGCTGACCTCCACAGCTGGAGGCACCTCTCAGGGTGCTCTGAGTGAGAACAGTGGTTCCTCAGCCCCTCCGCCAGTGAGCCCAGAGTCGGTGTGGTAGTCACATACTCACCAGCCCTATTGAACAGGGCATTGGTCTCCTTGCTGCAGCAGTGGGCTGCAGCCTGGGATTTGACACACATGTCCTCCATAGATCCTTGGAATGATCCAGACGTGTAAAAGTTAAGTGCCATGGTGATCTTCAAGACTAGGGGCAGAGGGTGACCACCAATTCTCATAGGTCGCAACTTGTCCAGCAGCATAGCGCTTAAGTCGGTGAGGGCCTGCCTGGAGAGCCACTGACCCTACTGCTCGAACATTTGGAGGTAGCTGATCCGAGTCCAGTACACACTCTGGTGCAGGTGAGCCCTTCTTGGCATGACTGGCTGCTGTCACTGTTGACGTGGAGCCTCACAGACAGGCGCTGCTTCCTCCTGGTCCTCCCTCCATCGGAGTCGCCGCATCTCCCCACAGGGGTTCAAAAAGACAGGGTGTATGAGACCCATGCCAGGTGACCAATATGCATCCAGAGTGCTGTCCTTGCAGAGACGAACCTGACTTGGCAGCTTTCCTTTTGCTACTTCTCTCAGCAGACTTGCTAATGGTGCCCAACCTTGATGATAGCCAACCCTCTCAACCAGCAGTACGGGCACCCGACCCTCTCAGCCAGCAGTATGGGCACCTGGTACTGCCAACCAAAACCAAGCTCCCCTTTGCAGAACACTCGAGACCCAGCACACCCGGTACTGCCAGCCGAGACCAAGCTCATCCATGCAGAGTGCATATCACTGCAGTCTGACAATGGCCTCCACCCCGCTCTTCCCCTATGTAGTGCCGGTCATGGCTGCCTATCCATCGCGGAACTCATGCCTAGCTTCGGTGCCGTCAGTTTTGAATGGCTGGGGTTCCGAAGGCAACTGAGGGCCGCCTGTCATCCACTTAATTCCAAGCTGCCCAATTGAATCATTTACAATTACATGCAAATGTATTAAAATTAACTGTTCCACAATTTAATTTGCAGTCCCATTGTGCTGGTCTGGCTATGCTGCCTTGGTGCTTTCTCACTGCTGACTAAATCTGGAACCAACGTCATGGCGTCGAATTTCCAGGCAGACTCGTCAGAGATGCATGAATCGCAAAAGGTTAGTATGCAGGTACAACAAGTAATTAGGAAAGCTAATAGAATGTTATCGTTTATTGTGAGAGGATTTGTATACAAAAGTAGGGAGGTTATGCTTCAGTTGTACAGGGCAATGGTGAGACCACATCTGGAGGACTGTGTACAGTATTGGTCTCCTTATTTCAGGAAGGACGTAAATGCACTGGAAGCAGTTCAGAGAAGGTTAACTAGACTAGAAGGTGGCAACGCAAGTAAATAAAGTGGTCAAGAAGGCATACGGCATGCTTTCCTTCATCGGACGGGGTATTGAGTACAAGAATTGGCAGGTCATGTTACAGTTGTATAGGACTTTGGTTCGGCCACATTTGGAATACTGCGTGCAGTTCTGGTCGCCACATTACCAAAAGGATGTGGATGCTTTGGAGAGGGTGCAGAGGAGGTTCACCAGGATGTTGCCTGGTATGGAGGGTGCTAGCCATGAAGAGAGGTTGAGTAGATTAGGATTATTTTCATTAGAAAGGCAGAGGTTGAGGGGGGACCTGATTGAGGTGTACAAAATCATGAGAGGTATAGACAGGGTGGATAGCAAGAAGCTTTTTCCCAGAGTGGGGGATTCAAATACTAGGGGTCACGAGTTCAAAGTGAGAGGGGAAAAGTTTAGGGGGGATATGCGTGGAAAGTTCTTTACGCAGAGGTGCCTGGAACGCGTTGCCAGCGGAGGTGGTAGATGCGAACATGATAGCGTCTTTTAAGATGTATCTAGACAGATACATGAATGGGCAGGAAGCAAAGAGATACAGACCCTTAGAAAATAGGCGACATGTTTAGGTAGAGGATCTGGATTGGCGCAGGCTTGGAGGGCCGAAGGGCCTGTTCCTGTGCTGTAATTTTCTTTGTTCTTTGTTCTTTTGTTCTTTAATATCTGGAATGGGTGGGTTGTCTTACGAGGAAAGGTTGGACAGGCTAGGCTAGCAGTAAGAGACGACTTGATTGAAACATAAGATCCTGAGCAGTCTTGACAGGGTGGATATGGAAAGGATGTTTCCCCTTGTGGGAGAATCTAGAATTAGGGGTCACTATTTAAAAATAAGGGTCGTCCATTTAAGACACAGATGAGGAGAAATTTTTCGCTCTCAGAGGGTGGTGAGTCTTTGGAACTCTCTTCCTCAAAAGGCAGTGGAAGCAGAGTCTTTAAATATTTTTAAGGCAGAGTAGATAGATTATTGATAAGCAAGGGGGTAAAAAGTTATCACAGGTAGGCGGGAATGTGGATTTGAGGTAACAATCAGCCAGGTGGCCTACTCCTGCTCCAAATTTGTATGTTCGTTCGACGCAATTCTCCGGCCTCTCCACACCTCCATTCTTGCTCCAAATGGCCTCACTGTGTGCCATTGGCTGGGATTTTGTCTTGGTGATGGGGCTCTTGACCACTGACAAAAGCACCAGCGAGAGTCCCGCATTGCCTCCTGTGGGGAAGGCCCACAAAATCAACTGCCAATTACACATTTAAGTGGACAGCGGTGGGCCTTCTCCGGGATTAAGAACCACGGTGACAGAAGTCCCACCCTCTGAGAACTGCTGGCCAATCAGAGGTCAGCAGCTGTAACTGAGGAGCGCCACCAGGGAGGCAGTGGCTGCTGCCAATACTGGACTCACCAGCGGCCCTGGAACCAGTCACAGGTAAGTTAGAGTAGGAGGGGTTTCACGGGGAGGGGGTCGTGGGGAAGGGGGGTGTAGGGGCGTGGCAGCAAGGTTAGTGGGGTTGACTTTTCAGCAGGCCTTTGCCTTCCTGATGCTGGGACCCTCATTCTGGTATTAGGTACCTTTTAAAGAGGGAGCCCCTACCCAAAGCCAGCAGGCAACTTGCACGGGTTTGCTTGGCATCCTACTCATGTGGCAGCAGGCCTGCCTGCCGCTGGGCTAATTCCAGCTGTGGTGATATGAGGCCCTTAAGTATGCCTTCCTGCCCCGGACTTAATTTGGCTGGAGGCAGGAAGGTGACAAGGTCCCCCCTTGAGAAGGTTACAGGAGATTCTAAGTAAACTGAGGAAAATTCTAATCAATTATTGTCCTGAGTTCAGATGTTCTATGAATGCTATGGTTCCACACAACCTATTAAGTGACAAGAGAATTAATTGTTTATATCACAGAAAATTGTTTTCTCTGAACTGTGTTAAGTAACTCATGCATACATAATTGTGTATGGGCAGCTTGAGATCAATTCAATTACATAGGTACCTCTAAGTGTGATTAAATACTGGTCGGCCTCTACTTTAGATGACCTAAAACATTGGCTTTACATTCTGAAGTAAAAATTCTTCAGCTAACCATTTCTTTGCAGCAAAGAATGGATGCTGTCAATACAACCTTTGAAATATATGCTAGTGGTTGTGAGCACAAAGCAAAAAATATTTTTAATCATTCAGTCACAAAACTAAGGAATTGAAATAGCCCTATGACAAGCTTCGAAACAGTGCCACACTGAAGCAGTAACAGAAAGAAACATTAGACACAAAAGCCAAGATCTACAAGGAAATATGGACCACTCCACAAGGCAGTTTATGTTTAGCAAAATTCACACAAATATAAGTAGTTTCATAAAGAATGTATTCTTTTTCTTCTTTCTCGGATTTATGATATGAATACAATATTCAACAGGTACATACTTTCAGTTCACTTACAAGGAACACTAACACAACTTACCAGCAGCTCTGTAATTTTCAAGTTGAGTTTTTTTTCCACATGGGATAGAATTATTATTCACAGGCATTTGTTGAGTATTAGCATTGTGCGGTCAGCCTCGCAGGACAACATCAAAACCTATTGGAGCGCTGTCGTTACTGAGGCTCTCAACTCCCTTTCCGTAATATAATACACTATTTTAAAACTTCATAATTCAGATCTGAATTTCATTTGAAGATCTCTTGAATTGGACCTCCATTGTCACAAAGCGATTTCAATCCTTGCCATTTTATAAGTATATATTAGAAATAATAAAGTTCAGTAGAATGCTTTTGCAGTTGTTTGCTAACAGGTTGTTGGAAACAGCAAGTTAAAGATTTGGAAAAATTGGTGCGTAAAGTGATACATGGACTCGAAGGGCCAAATGGCCTCCTTCTGTGCCGGGGTATAAAGGAAGAAATAATGGCAGCCTGTCAGAAAGGTATGGCAATAATTATGGGAGATTTTAACCTACATATAGACTGGAAAAATCAGATGGGCAGAGATAGCCTAGGTGGGGAGTACATAGAATATTTTCAGGATAATTTCTTGGAACAGTACATTCTGGAGCCAACCACAGAGCAGGCTATACTAGACCTGGTATTGTGCAACAAGATAGGATTAATTAATGACCTCATTGTTAAGGTGCCCCTAGGTAGCAGCGATCATAATATGATTGAATTTTACATTCAGTTTAAGGGAGAGAAGAGTGGGTCCAAGACTAGTATTTTAAACTTAAATTATGAGGCAATTATGAGGGCATGAAAGCAGAGCTAGCTAAAGTAAACTGGCAAATTAGGTTAAGGGATAGGTCAGTAGAGATGCAGTGGCAGACATTTAAGGGGATATTTCAGAATACACAGAATAGATGCATTCCAATGAGAAAGAAAAATTCCAAGGGGGGGACCCACCATCCGTGGTTAATTAAAACAGTTATAATCGTATCAAACTTAAAGAAAAAGCATATATTGCGCAAAGATGGGTGGCAAGACAGAGGTTTGGACAGAATATAAAAAATGGCAAAGATTGACTAAAAGATTGATAAGGAAGGTAAAATTAGAGTACAAGAGAAAGCTATCTAGAAATATAAAGACAGATCATAAAAGTTTCTATAGATATTTAAAAAAGAAGAGTTAACAAAGTGAACGTTGGTCCTATAGAAAGTGAGTCTAGGTAATTAATAATGGATAATAAGGAGATGGCAGATGAATTGAACAGGTATTTTGCATCGGTCTTCATGATAGAGGATATGAGTAACATCCCAGAATTAGCTGTAAGTCAGGAAATGGAAGGGAGGGAGCAACTCAAGAAAATTGCAATCACCAGGGAAGTGGTACTGAACAAATTATTGGAGCTGCGGGCTGACAAGTCCCCGGGTCCTGATGGACTTCATCCTAGGGGGTTAAAAGAAGTGGCTAGTGAGATAGTTGATGTGTTAGTTTTTATTTTCCAAAATTCCCTAGATTCAGGGTAGGTTCTGCTAGATTGGAAAATAGCAAATGTAACTCCTTTATTCAAAAAGGGAGGGAGACAGAAAGCAGGAAACTACAGCCCAGTTAGCTTAACATCTGTCTGAGGGAAAATGTTAGAAGCTATTACTAAAAACATTATAGCAGGGCATTTAGAAAAAATCACAGTAATCAGGCAGAGTCAACATGGTTTTGTGAAAGGGAAATCATGTTTAACCACATTATTGGAATTCTTTGAGGGAGTTACATGTGCTGTGAATGAAGGGGACCTGGTGGATGTATTGTACTTAAATTTCCAGAAGTATTTGATAAGGTGCCACATCAAAGGTTATTGCAGAAAATAAAAGCTTATGGTGCAGGGGGTAACTGTGCTGGGGCCTCAACATTTTACAATTTATGTAAATGACATAGATGAAGGGATTGAAGGTATGGTTGCTAACTTTGCTGATGACACAAAGATAGGTAGGAAAGTAGGTTGTGAAGAGGACATAAGGAGGCTACAAAGGTATATAGATAGGTTAAGTGAATGAGCAAAAAAACGGCAGATGGAATATAATGTTGGAAAATGCGAAGTTGTCCATTTTGGCAGCAAGAATAACAAAGAAGCATATTATCTAAATGGTGAGAGATTGCGGAGCTCTAAGATGCAGAGGGATCTGGGTGTCCTAGTCGCTAAAGGTTAGTATGCAGGTACAGCAAGTAATTAGGAAAGCTAATAGAATGTTATCGTTTATCGCGAGGGGAATTGAATACAAAAGTAGGGAGGTTATGCTTCAGCCATACCGGGCATTGGTCAGACCACATCTGGAGTGTTGTGTGCAGTACTGGTCTCCTTATTTAAGGAAGGATCTAAATGCATTGAAAGCAGTTCAAAGAAGGTTTACTAGACTGATACCTGGAATGGGCGGGCTATCTTATAAGGAAAGATTGGACAGGCTAGGCTTGTATCTGCTGGAATTTAGAAGAGTAAGAGGTGACTTGATTGAAACATATAAGATCCTGAGGGGTCTTGACAGGGTAGGTGCAGAAAGGATGTTTCCCCTTGTGGGAGAATCTAGAACTAGGGGTCACTGTTTAAAAATAAGGGGTCGCCCATTTAAGACAGAGATGAGGAGAAATTTTTTCTCCCAGAGGGTCGTGAGTCTTTGGAACTCTCTTCCTCAAAAGACGGTGGAAGCAGAGTCTTTAAATATGTTTAAGGCAGTGGCAGATAGATTCTTGATAAGCAAAGGGGTGAAAGGTTATCGGGGTAGGGGGTAATGTGGAGAAATCAGTTCAGCCATGAACTTTTTGAATGATGGAGCAGGCCCGAAGGGCCATGTGGTCTATTCCTGCTCCTAATTCATATGTAAATGACTCTATTACTCTATGACGCTATTTTTCTATTAATTTTCTGTCTTCAGCAGTGTTCTCAATTATGCAAAATATTCAGACGAGAGGCCATCTGGAGTAAGCAAAAAAATAGTTGAAAAAGGGATTAGTTATGCACAGGTAAAAATGCTGACAAAGAATGGCCTGAATTATTTAGAAAGGTTATAGAATTTGATTGTACTAAGGAGAATTTATTTCAGACAGTGGCATGGATTTTTTGTGATGGGCAAAACACTATTTTTCACTGAACAGTTTGTTACAAATTTCATTTATTTGATTGGCATAATAATGATGAATTCCCCATTTCAACTCACCATTACAAATCATGGCTATTTTTCTCCAGCCAAGGTGATAAAGAGTGACTTCAGTCGACCTTACAACAAAAAAACTGCTTTATAATTTAATCTAGAAAAGCAGTTTTGCTGCTCTATGCCATAACAGAACAAATTGAAAATAACAAGCCATGCCACAAATCCAATTTCAGTTCAGAGAAAAGAATAAAATAGTTTCAGTTTAAACTCTTGCATTGTTAATTCCCTCAACCACAAACATTACATTAATCTAGCAAGTATATTTTTCAACTCTTTAAATAATTCAAAACTATATGAGATGTACATTTCCATTTGCATTTCTATAGTTTACATAGAAAGCACCAAAGCACAGTAACCTCAATACCAAGGATGGCTTGGTAGTTCCATTAAAAAATATTAAGTTCCCATACTTCTTTACTTGTCACATAAAAGTTCATAAATCAACAAATCGGAACAAGCAAGAAATAATTTTCTTAATCCAATTCAATTGAAACTGGGCTATTTTCTCTATTTATTTTCAAGGATATTAACTTTATCCCTGCTGTGACCATTTAGATTCACAGTAGGTTACTCTTTTATTAAAATATTGCCAATTCAGAGGTCTAAATTGCCGGGATTTGTCCTTTCTGCATATGTACAATCATGTTTTGGAAAACAAGCTATAAATATGCATGCCTCCCGTGATTTATAGGTTGATGTTGAAAACTAGAAGGTAATTACCGTCAGCAAACCAATGAGCTTTATTTAACATATGTATTCTGATGAGGTTCAGGTTGTCTTCTTGGTTTTAAAGTATCCAAAAAACAAAATTTCAAAATGCAAACTATGCACCAGAAATAGAAATATGGGCCAGAATTTTACGCCCCCTCCAACAGGAGCAGGCTGGTGGCCAGGATGTAAAATTGAGTGGGAGGCGGGGGTGCTGTTCCCGATGCCTTCCCGCCCTTCTACAATTTTAACAGGGGCGGCGGTGGTGAGAAACAGCCCTCCTGCTCTAGGCCAATCAAAGCCCTTAAGCGGCCAATTAACTGTCACTTAAGGGCATTCTCCTGCCACCGCCGGTATTTTGCACGCGGCTGGTGGGTGCCTTAGGCCCCACAGAAGGCTGTCAGCTTCCTTGCGAGCTGGTGGGGGGGGGGGGGGCACTCGTGATCGGGCACTCTGTTCCCCAAGGAGGGCTTCCCCCAAAAACCCCAACTGACCCACTGAAATAAAGCTCCACCCCCCCCATCCCCAATCCACCCCCTTTTGCCCTGCCGGGGCCCAGCCAATTCTCCCTGACGAGGCCTCAGAATTTAGCTCTATTCCGGAGCTGGCATCCAGGATCTTACTGTTGGCCACTGCTCCCGGCGATGCTACGGTGACTGAGAGCTGCCGGCCCGCTGATTGGCCGGCAGCTCTTCGAGACGGGACTTCCTGCCTCAGAGAGGCGGAAGTCCTGCCCAAATACAATTAAAGGCCGGGGCCGTATAAATTCCTGATGTGGCTCCCAGGAATGGCGGAGGCAGGTTCGCCCTGACATTTTGGCCGGTGAGTGGGGCCTCCCACCCAATGTAAAATTCCAGTCATGGATTTTTATTAAGAGAATATTGTTTTTGCACTTATTTCTATACCTTACAATCCAGAGTATTACTTAGTATGATTTTCAGTGAATTTTCATCTGCAGCAAAGAGGAAACATATCAAGCCATGATCACACCCCTGTCTTGTCTTCATCCTCCCCATTTGATGCTTTCCTGGTCAACATTAATGGCAGTTTAGTAGGTCCAAAATATACAAATTCCTTCAATGTTTGGAAGTGTTGTATTTGAATTCAATTCCATTCTAGTGGGTTGTGTCTCTTTGTTCCCTGGCAGTCTGAACAGGATTCCCTACTACTTAATTCATTTTGTCAGGCAAGCCCTCCCACCTATCAAGACTGAGGCACATATTATTTTGCCACATGAACATTAAAACTTAAAATTGCAAGCCCCTGACTTGAAAGACATTTGCATGGTAACAGACAGTGTTGGAACAATGGACTTTTGATTACCAGACATTGGGGGGGGGGGGGGGGGTGCAGCTAGGATTCCAGGTTGACTGCTAAGATTGCAGAATCCACAAACACAGAAGAAGTGGTCAGACTTGTTTTAGTCACATGACTAAAACATGGCTGTTTCGATTTGAACTTCAACAAGGGATTTGAACTCAGAAAGCTCCTGGCTCCTGGTTTGAGAAGACCTCTCTCCTGTCTGCCTGCTCATCTGTCAGGGAACTGAATCTTGTGAACACACATGAACCTCAAAGGGAGAAAAGTCTCGTACGGTGAACAAGGTTTAAGAATACTTGGCCCCAATGAAAAGCAAGACTACCTACCATCAAGTGAGCTCGAAGCACAGTAAACAAGGAACTCTTCTGAAATTGCTTCAAACCCCTCTCTACTATATTTTCCTCTCCTCTTTTCTGTCCCTATTTGCATGTGTGTATTGCGTGTGCATGCTAGCATATATCCGTAGGCGTTAACCGTATTGGAGTTTAAGTTTTAATAAAATTTCATCTTTCTTCGTTAAACCTGAGAAAGCCTGTTTGTGCTAATTTATTTGCCATATAATTGGAAAGCTGTGAACAAAGATTCACAAAGGGGGAACTCAAAACACAATGTGTTTAAAATTAAACCCTGTTACAGCAAGACCAGGTGAATACAGCAAAAGACCCCTAGACACCTTTCTCACCTGGTCGTAAAAATTTGATATCTTAAACTTCAGAGCTCCAAATCAGAATCCAAGTATGTAATTGATACAAATGTTTACCCCCACATTTCACGCTGGGGCAGCTGACTTGCCCCTGCCTGTTCTGATGAAGAAAGAATTTTTTTTTACAGTGTCAGTTGTTGTTTGGTTTTTCCCAATTTATTTATAATGCATTGTTTGTATGTTGATCAGTATTTCTATGAATATTTAATATGCATTTAATATTGCAGTATGTACACATGCATTATGAATAAAGTTTTAGAATATAGCAACTTCTACAGTCCAATTTTTAATGTTCCAAACTATAGCTCTCTTTCCCATTATTTCGTTTTAACCTATAATAATTTTACCAAAGTTTTCTAATACATCTGTGAGTATTTTATTGGATGCAAAAGCACAAGAATCATTACCAGAGGTTTATTTTTTAATAGCAGATGATTTAAGACAAGAAAAGGCTGCGTGACTTCAAATGAGGGAGCTTGTTATTCAACAATGAAAAAGATGATTGAAGGAACTGCACCAAAACGTGCAGAATTTTATCTGGTCAAGTACAGTGTCATGAAGACCCTCACCTGCCACAAATGAGGCATTATTAATTTCGTCAAATGAAACATTAATTTTAAACTGTTGCTGGAGAGATGGATTGTTTTAAGAGATCAGCAGTGGCTGGAAACATTTGCATTCTAAGAGACAGTTGTCTGGGAAAAGATGAGGGAACTGCTCCCTGATCCAATTAACCCAAATGGATTTTGATCACCAGACATTGAATGTGCAACAAACCAGCATTCCAAACCCACCTCCTCCCCTCCCTGCCCCACTGTAGGCATCTGCTAATTTAAAAGGAATCCACAAAAATGCAGGAGAATTTGTTAAAAAGTAACGAGTCACATGACTAACCTGCTGGCCAACTTGGAGGTTTGAATAGTGCTCACAGGACAGTTTGAAGACAAAGACTGCTTTGAAGATAACACGGAAGGAAGGTCTCTCTCCCTGGCTCTCTCTCGCATGCATTTCCAGATCCACTAACGCCACTTAAACGTCAAGAGAGAAGACTTCTACATCAAAACAAGTTTGAAAGCGTGCACTGGGCCCCAATGAAACGGCAGGATTTAACTACAATTAAAGACTCTACATTGAACTCAAAAGACTGTAAATGACCTTCGGCTATTGCTTCAAACATTTCCCCTTTGTTCTTGCTTCTTTTCTGTCTCTATCTGCGTGTGTGTTTAATCGCATATGCATGCTAGCGTGGTCATATTGCATATTCGTAGTCATTTTTAACCGAATTAGAGTTTTAAGGTTAATAAGCTTACACCTTTCTTGTTTAAATCCAAGAAACCCTGTCTGTTTGATTTCCTTGCCTTACAATTGGAGAGCAGTGAACAAGGATTTACTGAGGGGGAGCTAAAAACTCAGTGTTTTTAAAAATGAACCCTGTTACGGTTAAACCAGGCAAAGGCTGAGAGGGAACCCCTGGACCCCTTTCTCACCTAGTCGTAACAGAAATTTGGGGGCTAGCATCTGGATTCAACCCACAGACAAACAAGAAATTCAAAGTGGAAAGCCAAATTGATCCCAATCAAAATGAGAAAAGGTTTCAATACAGGTTTTTTGTGGTTGTGTGTGCTGGAATACTAACACTTCTGCGACTGAAGCCAGTAACTCCTCAACAGGGTGAAGAACTTGGGATAAGTCTATGGAAGAGTTCAGAAAAATTGCTGAGCAATGTGGGATCACTGTCCGTGCCAAGGCTAGAAAGTTTGAACTCCTAAGACTAGTGGGCAAGCATTTTTTCCTTGAATCTGAAGAAGCAGAAACAGGATTAGTAGACTCTGACAGGGTATTGTTAGCAAAGATACAACTGGAACAGAGGAAACTTGAATTAGAAGACAGGGAAAGAGGAAGAGAGAGACAGAGACAGAAGAAAGAAAAAGAGAGCGCGAAGAGAGAGAAAGAAAGACAGGTGAGAGAAAGAGAGATAGCCTTCCAAAAGGAATGTGAAAAGAAAGAGCTGAGGTGGCTTGAGTTAATTAGGGGGCGACAGAGTAACCCCAGCGAAAGCATGGCCAATATGGAGGATCGTAATTCAGGGCTGGGTACGGAATTGTTAACATTTTCCCAATTGATTCCAAAATTCAATGAGGGAGATGTGGAAACATTTTTTGTATCTTTTGAAAAATTTGCAAGGCATTTAAAGTGGCCAGCTGAGGCTTGGACTCTCCTGCTACAAAGCAAGCTAACAGGAAAAGCCCATTAGGTTTATTCCCTGTTACCAGATGAGAGTTCATCAAATTATGAACTAACAAAAAATGCTATCCTCAGGGCATATGAGTTAATACCGGAAGCCTATCGCTAGATATTTAAGAACCCTCAACAAGCAAGCTGATCAAACTTACCTGGAGTTTGAGAGAAGTAAGCAGCTGGCTTTTGACCAGTGGCTGAGGGCTGTTAAAGTGCAGCTCAGCTATGAAAATGTCAGAAAGGTAATTTTGCTGGAGGAATTTAAAAACTCTCTCCCACTCTCCATAAAGACACATGTAGAGGAACAGAAGCTTCAGACAGCCCGGCAAGCCGCAGTTTTGGCCGGTGAGTTTGCTCTTATCTATAAGGCAGTTCCCCAGGGGAAACCCTTTCCTAGTCACCCCCACAAATCCAAAAAGGACAAAAGGTGGGATGGTGATAGAAGCCCAAGCAGTCCTGAGAGAGAAGGAAAAGCAGGAGACATAGGGGGCCCTCCTCCAGCCAAAAAGGAAGGTGCTGTCAGTAGGAGTGAGACATGGAGACCTGTGTGCTTCCATTGAAATAAAGCAGGGATTCTAAGAGCTGACTGCTGGAAACTAAAGGCAAAACCTGTAGGGTTAATCGGGGCACACCTGCTCAGTGAAGGAGAAAGGACCCTGATGGAAAGCACAGCAGAACAAATTGTGGCTTTAACTGCAGTAATGGTAAGACCCAGGAAGCCTACTGTTGCAAGTGCAGGAAAATTTAATAGGATTCCTGAAGGTTATCAGGATTTTGTGTCTGAAGGGAGAGTCACCCCATACCTCTTGAGTGGGGTAAACAAGTCCATAGTAATCCTCAGGGACACAGGGACCACTAGGTCCCTTTTACTGGGAAAAGGCCTGACCCTTCCCCCAGAGAGTGCAGTAAACAACAGAATGATGGTGAATGGTATTCGAGGGCGGTATATGCCTGTACCTTTACACCGGGTGCACTTCGAGTGCGACCTAGTTTCAGGACCAGTGACTGTAGGGATTGTCCCTAGTTTGCCTGTGGATGGGATTGACCTGCTCCTAGGTAATGGTCTGGCGGGGGCGAAGGTGGTAGCTTCCCCAGTAGTGAAAGAGAGACTGCAGGAGGCGAAAGAGACAGGGCAGTAGCAGGAAACGGTCCCCTGCCGTTTCCCTGCATGTGTAGTGAATCAGGCCATGATCAAACCAGCTCCCCCAGAGCAGACTGAATTGGCACTGCAGGCAGATGAACATGAGCTCTGTCTATCTGAGACTTTCTTTGGAAAGTTAGAAGACCCAGGGAATGGATTAAATAAATATTCCCTAGCTGAGGTTCAGCAAGTTGACCCAGTACTCAGAGAGTTAGCACAGGCTGCCCAGTCTGAAATTGAAGCAGAGGGATTGCTACTACTTAAAGAATGAGGTACTGATTAGGAAGTGGAGTTCACCTCACAGACCTGAGGACAAAGAGTTCACCAGTTAGTGGTGCCGCAGAGGTAGCGGAGAGAAATATCAAGAATGGCCCATGAGATCACAGTGGCTGTACATATCAGTATTGGAAGAACCAAAACCCACACAAGACAGCAGTTTGACTGGCCAAGGCTCCACAAAGATGTGGTGGAGTACTGTAGGAGTTGCCACATGGGCCAGGTTGAGGGGAAACCCCAACCTACAGTGAAACCTGCACACCAAGTCCTTTATCAGTGTCTGGCGGACCCTCCAGCAGAGGGCTGGTGAATTGTAAGGGACCCTTACCGAGAACAAAAGGGACAGACAGGCACAAGGCTGGCAACAAGAGGAAAGGGGAAAAAGGGACAAAGAGGGCAGGTAAAAGGAAGTCTGGGAGGAATCCCGGATGAAAACCCCTACTGTCCAGTCAGCCAACCCTGAAATGTTTGAAACATTAGATCTCACATCCTCCTATCTAAATGCAGACACCAGAAGCACTCCACCAGAGTTGCTCACAGCATTTACAGAAACCCACAGAGACAAAGAAAGTCCTCAGAGGGCAGAGAAACTTTGAGGATGATGCCTCACCTAGTCAAACTGCCACAGGGGAGTGCAGTAGAATCTGGACAAATACCTGCAAGCAGGAGTGTTCCAGAGCACAAAGGGAAGATTAGAAAGGAATTCTCCCCCACAGTCAGGAGAAAAGGGAACCAACCATCCCCTAAGGTGAAAAGCCTTGCATGATTCATCAAAGCACTGAGAGTTCAGAGTGGATCCACCCACTGCCAACGCCCATGAACAGAACTCCAATCTCAGGCTAATTAAATCTAACCCTCCCCTGCAGACCTCAACAGGAACAAAGGCACCCCAGGCAGTCATGGAAATGTGCAATCTGAAATACTTCCCCAAAAATCACATGTTTATTGGGATGCCTAAAAGGGCAGTTTAATGCAGCACTGCTACCAAGAAAAGATAGGCTGTAACAATATTTAGGATTTCTGAATGAATGAGAATGACTGAGAGAGATGCATGTGTGTTTTCTGTACCTACTCTTCTCTCTAGTCCCTTTCAATGAAATGCTCTCCTAAAAATTGTATTTCATTCTGCTGGGTGTGGAGGTGTCATGAAGACCCCCACCTGCCATGAATGAGGTATTTTAATTTTGTCATATGAAACATCAATTTTAAACTGTTGCTGGACTGAAGAGATGAATTGTTTAAAGAGATCAGCAGTGGCTTGAAAAATTTGTATTCTAAGAGACAGTTGCCTAGGAAAAGACGATGGAACTGCTCCCTGATCCACTTAATCCAAATGGATTTTGATCACCAGACATCGAATGTGGAACAAGCCAGCATTCCATTCCCTGCACCCCCCCGCCCACAGCCTCCCCTCACCCCGACCCACTGCGGGCGTCTGTTAAAATGAAGTGAATCCACAAAAATGCAGCTGTTAAAAAACAACTAGTCATATGACTATTAAAATAAAAGCAAAATACTGCAGATGCTGGAAATCTGAAATAAAAACAAGAAATGCTGGAAATATTCAGCAGGTCTTGCAGCATCTGTGGAGAGAGAAGCAGAGTTAACGTTAACTCTGCTTCTCTCTCCACAGATGCTGCCAGACCTGCTGAGTATTTCCAGCATTTCTTGTTTTTATTTTATATTAGTCATATGACTAACCTGCTAGCCAACTTGGAGGTTTGAATTGTGCTTACAGGACAGTTTGAAGACAGAGACTGCTTTGAAGACAACAGAGAAGGAAAGTATCTCCCTCTGGCTTTCTCTCTCATGAATTTCCATTTCCACTAAAGCCACTTAAACCTCAAGAGAGAAGACTCCTACATCAAAACAAGTTTGAAAGCGTGCACTGAGCCCCAACGAAATGGCAAGATTTAACTGCAATCAATTGCTCTACATTGAACTCAAATGACCGTAAACGACCTTCAGCTATTGCTTCAAACTTTTCCCCTTTATTCTTGCTCCTTTTTTGTCTCTATCTGTGTGTGTTTACCATACATGCCAGCGTGGTCGCATCGCGTATTCGTAGTCGTTTTAACCGAATTAGTTTTAAGGTTAAAAACCTTACATCTTTCTAGTTTAAATCTAAGAAAATCTGTCTGTTTGATTTCTTTGCCTTACAATTTGAGAGCAGTGAACAAGGATTCACTGAGGGGGAGCTAAAAACACGGTGTTTTAAAAATTAAAGCCTGTTACGGTCAGACCAGGCAAAGGCTGAGGGGGAACCCCTAGACCCCTTTCTGACCTCATTGTAACAACAGTGTTCCCTTTGAGCTGCACAGGTGCTCAGCAGTGCTGCAACTGGAAATGTGACAGGTTGCGCACAAGCAGCGGTCCTTTTAAGATGCACATATGCACAATCGCACAGCAATCTTAAAGGGATCGCACAGTGCAAGAAACGGGACGCACTTAACAAAGGGAAATTAGTGGGAACATTATTAATTTTATTAATGAGTGAATCATCAATAAGCTGCTTTAAAAAGAGTACCGAATGTCCTATCTGGAAATATTAAGGAGCTTTTCAATAAAATTTGGAATACGTCATTATCTTATTCCCAAGACAGTGGCCACGAAATTCGATAAGACCCAAAAACAGAGGCGTGGATTGTGATGTGTGATTAACTTGCATCCATTGCTGTGGATACCAGTGTTCAAAGCAGCTTGCTGGGTCTCACAGCCGTCCAGCAATCTGTTCTCCAACACATTGTTAGGATTGATGAGGCACTGCCCCAGGGTAGTGGCAGTGGCATCGGGGAGCACCAAAAAAAACAGCCACTACACATCCAAATTCTGCGGCCTGTGACTCCTAATGTTGAACTTGATCTTACAGTGTTGAAAAACTGCACGATATTCAAGGAAAATATTGCAACTTTCTCTGAATCTCTTATATGGAGTAACGTTCTTTGGAATACTTTTCATCCATGCTAGAAAGTGTTTAATGTAAAGTATATAACTGGAATAAATGCCACTTCTATGCAATATTAGATTTTTTAAAGGGCCTTTACAATTCATGAGATTCAAACTTCCTGTAAGGTTCCAGCATCTAAAAGGTCTCAACTGTATAAATTCTGCTAGTACATATTTTTGAGAGTGTATGTATCGGTTTTCCCAGTGGATTTCAGTGCATCGCGTGTTAATACTGTTCAATAGTACATCAAAGGAAACAGTGGTGAGGTTCTTTTCACACAGTAGCACTCTGTGCATCTATTGGCATACAAGTAGGTACAATACCTATAAACATCAAAGTGCATCAGGGATCTTCTGGGCTCTAGTCAGAGTTCATTTATATTCAAGTTTACCTTGTTCATATTTGGTATCAAACTACTAACAACATATCCTATTGTGCATTCTCTTGGGAATAAGCAAGAATCTGGGTTCAATTACTTAAAGGTATCACTGTTACTGGTTTGTAATCCCAGAAGAATAAAAGTATTTTTGTAAGCATGTGTGCTACCAACTGTCCTGGAACGACCTTGACCTCTCTCACATAGTTGAAGGAATTAGGATAGCAAAACTATCAGCTGAGCTATAAACCTCAAGGCCAGTATATCACCAAGACAACATACTTCTGCCTCTGTAACTACCTGACTTCAAATACTGCTAAAATTCTCAACTATCCCTGCAACACCCCGAGGCTCAATTTCTCCAATGTTCTCTTTGCCGCAATCTTTGCCGATCTCTATTGATTCTCCAGGCCTCAGTGTACTGAGTTCAAATCCTGGGTCATTATTGGGGCTGGATTTTATCTGGAAGCTCAGGTCCCAATGTTGGGACCGGAAACGGGTGCAGCTTCTGTTGAGGCCATGAGTGGCCAGCCACACACAAGGCTGGCCAATTAAGGCGAATGAGGCGCGTCCAATGCAGTGGTTGGTGGTGGGGGAGGAGGCAGAAATGCTGGCATCAGCTGACACCGTGGCAGGTGCAGGCACAATATTTAAAGAGCTGCCAGCCCTGCATTCAATGTTTCCATTGCCAGGTAAAAGGATTTATTCAGTGGAGAAAGGCTGCACAATGATGCCAGAAGGAAGACCCCAGGTGGGACCACGCTTTCGTGATGCCTCCCTCCAGGTTTAATGACAGGTTTCCAGGGAAAGGCGGGAGATATTCTTCCCTGGGGATGGAAGGAAGACAGCTGGGCACCTGACTAAACAAACTTCGCTGCAGATTGCGGAGGAGGTCAGCAGCCGTGGGGGTCACCCCAAGGACCTGGATACGGTGCTACAGGAGGCTCAATGATCTCATCTGGGCAGCGAAATTAAGTACCTCATAAACCCTTCGCCTCTTGGGCTTTGCAATTGTCAGAGGAGGAGGATGCGTTGGGTGGAGAGGGAGTGCCCACCCTGACGTAGGCAAAGGGTCAGGGCATATAGACAAGCTGCCTGAGGCACGGCAAAATGATGCTGAAAGGCGGCCTTTTGTCATTGGAGACACTCACAAAGTCCCTGGAAAGGGGCGGCATGCAGGAGGCGGCTGTTACCCCCATCATTACCTGCTGGACTACCATCAGCTTGTCCCCGCTGGAAGACCAACAACATTCATCATTGTGTCTGCAAGAGAAGATAGCACACAATTGCAGACAGCCGGCTAAGACCAGAAGTGAACTGCTAAATCTCCATGTCCTGAGCACAATGGAGGAGGAAACCATGGAGCTGGCATGGCCACAGGATGGACGGTGTGTTGCGGATGGAAAGACAGGGACATCTTCCCAAGACAGTGAATAAGGTCATCATGGGGCACAAGGGTGCACCAGCAGCAATGGAGCCATGCTGCTCATGAGGCATGCGGTGCCTACAGGGAACTCCAATGTAGGGGTGGTTGCTATGTTAGGAGGGGAAGCCCTTGACCCTTCGATATCTCTGTTCGCTCATGTAGTTCATATAAAACATCCACAAAGAGCCTCTGAGACTGTGGAGAGCTTGCCCCCTCTGAGGGGTAGGGCAGAGTCTCAGAGGGTGCATCGTCACCTCATACTCCCACACCCTCCACGAGCTCAGATATTCGCATGTCAGTGGGTTTGTGTTCACGGTTATCTTCCGGCACACAACATGGTGGACACAGCACAGACATGCCCGAGCAGCTGACAGAGGCTCTAACAACCCAGGCCTCTGACAGTCATGCTGAGCACCAGGCTCATGACGTGCCTTGGGTGTCGCCAGCATCACAGGAAATGCTACATCAGCAGGGAGAGGTCAGGCAACATATGGTAGAGATGCCAGAGGCTGTGCATGCCAAAATGCAGACAATGTAGCAGTCTATCCAGGCCTTGAATGCTGCACTGTCTCTGAATGGTGCATGAGTGGCATCCTCCATTGAGATATTGGCAGCTCTCTTGGAGAGCCACATCCAACAGAGTTCTCGGTGTCTGCAGGATATTCATGCAGACTTACAAACCCCTGTCTTGACAATGAGCTCAAGGCACCAGTGGCAAAGTGAGAGGGGGATGGGGACCCTGGAATCACCACCATGTCCTCTACCCACTCAGGTCAGCAGGGAGGCAGAAGTCTGCCTTGCAAGGCAGAAGGAGCGGCTGCCCTGACAGCTGGGGGTTGCTGTAAGGATGCTCCTGGAGTGGGCAGCAGTCCCTTTGCTCCTCTACCAGTGACGCAAGATCCTCTTCCATCCCTGACAACAGAGGGTGGTACTGCTTCTGTGCAGGAGGCCTTCAACATGCTGGGACTCCACAGGCCTAAGAGATGCAGAGGATAACCACAAAGGTCATCCCTAGCCAAGGGGCAGCAAGGTTAGCAGCCTACCTCCACTTCAGGTAACAGCGCAGGAGGAGCACCTTGTAGGAGCATGCATGTAAGAATAATGAAGAGCACCTAGAAGCACAGGGTGGGGGGGTGGGGGGTGGGGGGTGAATGTCTAATGCAAATAGAAATTGTAGCATCTGTTGTCAGGGATAATAAGCTAATTTTCTATCACACAAGATCTCCTTCCTCTTTTTTATGGCCTTTTGTGCTTCATTTTAACTCTACCTCCGTTAAGAGGCTTGAGGCGAGGGATCATAATGCGAGGGATCAAGTCTGCAGCTTTGCCAGCTGAGCGCTGTGCACCTGGGTGCTGAACGAATGCTTCCTGAAAGAAGGAAGGCGACAATAGGGCTGCATAAAGGTAAGTCTTTATTTGTCAACCTACAACAGGCAGTAAGGATCAAAGGTAATGCGAATGTACATTGCACATATCCCTTGCACATATATCATGGCATCTTGCCTGTTGTCCCTGTGGTCCTATATCTGGCGATGCTTGGCCAGCTTCCTCCTCCACTTCCCCTTTGTCCAAGGAGGCAGCACGCCCCTTGACATCCACATTGTTCAATACCTCCCTGCTCTGTAGTAACAGGTTGGGCAATGCAAAGCAGACCACCACGATATTTGAAACCTTCACCGGGGCATACTGAAGGGCTCCACTGGACCAATCTCGGCACCTGAATCTCATCTTCAGCAGGCAAATGGCTTGCTCTATGGTTGGTCGTCTTGTCCCATGATAAGTGTTGTACCTTTCCTCTGCAACTATACGAGGTTTCCTCACAAGCATCAGTAGCCATGCCCTCAGCGAGTAGCCCTTGTCTCCAAGGATCCATCCCTGAAGGTGCATGGGAGGCTAGAAAAGCACTGCCATCTGGGACAGCCTCGAAATGTGGGCATTGTGGCAACTACCCAGGAAGCATGCACAGACCTGCAGGATCCGTTTATGGATCAGTTGTACATTGAGGGAGTGGAAGCTCTTCCTGTTGATGAAGGCCGCTGGCTGGTAGTCAGGAGCCTTGATAGCCACATGCATGTGTCGTTGATGACACTCTCCACCAGGGGGAATTCAGTGATGGTCCAGAACCCGATGGACATCTCAACTTGTGAGTTGGGATCGGTGTGGAAGTGCACATTGTAGCCTGCCCTCCTGAAAAGGGCACTGGGGACCTGCTGATGCACCGATGGGCCGTTGACTATGACATCCCACACATGTCCCCAGTGGATCCCTGGAATGATTCAAAGGCATAGAAGTTCAGTACTACTGGCACTGGATTTCCACCAAGTCTCCTGGGGCACAGCTCGTCCATCATTGCGCATAGGTCAGTGATGTCTTCCCTGGGGAGGTGAGTCTATGTTGGCACTGCCTCTTGGACATCTGTTGGTAGTTGAGCCTCGACCAGTAGACCCTCCAGAGGGTAGCTTCTGAGTGGAGGAGGCTGCTGACTTTCCCTTCTGTGCCCTTCTCCACTGTCTGGAGGCCAATGACCCTCCTGTGGGCTCATAGGCCAGTGCCATGCCACTGCCAGTGCCTGGAACTCCATCCTCTTCAATGAGATCCCTGAAGCCTGAACAAATGAGGCCCATGATAAGTGGCCTCTCCCTACGTTCAACGTTGCCTCCCTGGTATGGCATCCCCTCAGTGCTGGCACCTTAGGCCCCACTCCTCAGACTATTGCCGATGCCCTCCCTTCTCCATCCTGCCTAGCAGTTGATGCTGTCTTTCCTGATGGCCTCCCTTTGCAGCCAGCAATGAGCTCCCACCTCCATGTTGGCTACCTCAACCAAGCGAGGCTCTGAAACCCCTTAAATCCCAAGCACTGTTCATAAAACGTAAAACTATTAATAAAGTCACTGTCAACAGGCCTCTCAACTATCTTAATTAGAGTCATAGAGCCAAAATGGTACTGAAGGAGGTCATTCGGCCCATTGAGTCCATGCCAACTCTCTGTACAGCAATCCAATCAGTCCTGTTCCCTGGTTCTATCCCCATAGTCCTGTAAGTTTATTTTCCTCAAATGCCCATTCAATTTCCTTTTAATATCATTCATCATCTACGCTTCCACCACACATGTAGGCAGCAATTCCAGGTCATCATCACTCGCTGCCTAAAAAAGTTCTTCCTTACACATTCTGTATCTCTTGCCCAAAACATTAAATCTGTGTCCCTAGTTCTTGTATCATCATCTAATGGGAATATCTTTTCCTTGTCTACCCTATCCAAAACTTCCAGAATCTTGTACACCTCCAACAAATCTCCCGTCAATCTCCTTCGCTCCAAGGAAAACAATCCCAGCTTCTCCAACTTAAGCTTGTAGCTAAATTCCCTCCTCCCTGGAACCATTATGGTAAATCTCCTCTGCACCCTCTCAAGGACCCTCACATCATTCCTAAAGTGTGATAACCAGAACTGGATGCAATATTCTTTTACCCTCTTTCTTGAATAAGGGTGTCACATTTGTCATTCTCCAATCCCGGGCATCTCCTCGGTATCTTGGGAAGATTGGAAGATTATGGCAAGCCCTTTCGCTATCTCCACTCCCACTTCCATTAGCAACCTGGGATATAAGCCATCTGGACCAGGTGACTTATCCACTCTAGCCAGCGCCAGCTTTTCCAGTACATCCTGCCTATCAATTTTAACCTCATCCATTACCTTACTATTTCTGCTTCTACCGATATTTTGTCAGAATCCTCTTCCTTAGTAAACTCCAATACAAAGTCTTCTTTGGCCTCCTTATCTCGAGAGACATTGGATACGCGCCTGGAGGTGGTCAGTGGTTTGTGAAGCAGCGCCTGGAGTGGCTATACAGGCCAATTCTAGAGTGACAGGCTCTTCCACAGGTGCTGCAGAGAAATTTGTTTGTCGGGGCTGTTGCACAGTTGGCTCTCCCCTTGCGCCTCTGTCTTTTTTCCTGCCAACTACTAAGTCTCTTCGACTCGCCACATTTTAGCCCCGTCTTTATGGCTGCCCGCCAGCTCTGGCGAACGCTGGCAACTGACTCCCACGACTTGTGATCAATGTCACAGGATTTCATGTCGCGTTTGCAGACGTCTTTAAAGCGGAGACATGGACGGCCGGTGGGTCTGATACCAGTGGCGAGCTCGCTGTACAATGTGTCTTTGGGGATCCTGCCATCTTCCATGCAGCTCACATGGCCAAGCCATCTCAAGCGCCGCTAACTCAGTAGTGTGTATAAGCTGGGGATGTTGGCCGCCTCGAGGACTTCTGTGTTGGAGATGCGGTCCTGCCACCTGATGCCAAGTATTCTCCGGAGGCAGCGAAGATGGAATGAATTGAGACGTCGCTCTTGGCTGACATACGTTGTCCAGGCCTCGCTGCCATAGAGCAAGGTACTGAGGACACAGGCCTGATACACTCGGACTTTTGTGTTCCGTGTCAGTGCGCCATTTTCCCACACTCTCTTGGCCAGTCTGGACATAGCAGTGGAAGCCTTTCCCATGCGCTTGTTGATTTCTGCATCTAGAGACAGGTTACTGGTGATAGTTGAGCCTAGGTAGGTGAATGCTTGAACCACTTCCAGAGCGTGGTCGCCAATATTGATGGATGGAGCATTTCTGACGTCCTGCCCCATGATGTTCGTTTTCTTGAGGCTGATGGTTAGGCCAAATTCATTGCAGGCAACCGCAATCCTGTCGGTGAGACTCTGCAGGCACTTTTCAGTGTGAGATGTTAAAGCAGCATCGTCAGCAAAGAGGAGTTCCTTGATGAGGACTTTCCGTACTTTGGACTTCACTCTTAGATGGGCAAGGTTGAACAACCTGCCCCCGATCTTGTGTGGAGGAAAATTCCGACTTCAGAGGACTTGAACGCATGTGAAAGCAGCAGGGAGAAGAAAATCCCAAAAAGTGTGGGTGCGAGTACTCATCAAGTATTCTAGCCTTGCCTAGTGCCTCTAAGCATATGCCACTCTCTTTGTCCCTAATTGGCCCCAACTCACCTCTTACTACCCACTTACTATTTATATGCCGGTAGAAAATTTTTGCACTCCCTGTTATGTTAACTGCCATTCTATTCTTATATTTTCTGTTTCAGTCATATTTTCCTCTTCACTTCCCCTCTCACCTTATTGTATTTGGTGTGGTTCTCACTTGAAGAATTCACCTGACATGCATCATACACCATTTTTTTTTCATCATATTGTCTATCTCCCTCATCATCCAAGGAGACCAGGCTTTGGCTCCCTTATCTTTCACCCTTGTTGGAATGTACCTAGCCTGTGCCTGAAACATCTCCTCCTGAAAGATCATCGATTGTTCAATTACAGTTTTTCCTGTCAGTCTTTGGTTCCATTTTACCCTGGCTAGATCCCCATCTCATCCCCTCTTCCAATTTAGAAGTTCTACTTTAGATTGTTCCTTGGTCTTCTCCATTACTAATCTAAACCTTATGTTACAATGATCACTCTTACCCAAGTGTTCCCCCACAGACACTTGACCTACTTGGCCTGCCTCATTCCCCAACACCAGATCCAGCAATGTCTACTTTCTAGTTGGACTGAGATTATATTGAACAAGGAAGTTCTCCTCCTGAACACATTTCAGAAATTCCTCCCCCTTCTTACTCTTTACTCTAACATTATCCCAATTGATATTTGAGTAATTAAGTCCCCAAATATCACCACTCTATAGTTCTTGCACATTACCCTTCATTTCCCTGCAGATTTGCTCCTCTATCTCTCTCTCTCTCACTATTTGAAGGCCTATAGATAATCTCCAGTAATGTGATCATCCCCTATTTACTCCTCAACTCTATCCAAATGGTCTCTGTCTTTGCCCCCTCAAGGTTATCCCCTCTTTCCAACACTACAATGTCTTCCCTAATGATTACTGCCACTCCACCTCCCTTTTTTCCTTCCCTATCTTTTCTCAACACGTTGTATCCCTGAATATTCAGCGTCCAGTCTTCACCATTTGTAAGCCATATTTCCATTATTCCCACTACATCATAATCCCACATGGCTACTTGTGCCTGTAACTCACCAATCTTATTCATCACATTTTATGCATTTACATACATGCTTGTAAGCCAGTCTTTGTATTTCTCGTAACTCTTCTTAGTCTGCTCCTATTTAATATGGTACTACTTTCTTCTCTAGTACTATCCAACACTCTCACTCCATTATGCACCTTGTTCCTCTTTTCTGCTTCTGTATGTGGTGCCCATCCCCCACTAATTTAGTTTAAACCCTCCCCAACCACACCAGTGAACCTCCCTGTGAGGAAATTGGTCCCAGTCCTGTTGAAGTGCAACCCATCCCTTTTGAATAGGTGCCTGATGCCCCAAAACTGGTCCCAATGATCCAAGAATTGGAAGCTCCCTCTCCTGCACCAGGACTCAAGCCACACATTGATCCTTCCTATTTTATTATTTCTACTCTCGCTAACACGTGACACTGGGAGTAATCCAAAGATTACAACCTTCAAGGTTCTAGTTCTTAACTTCCTCCCTAGTTCCTGAAAATCAGAGGTGAAAATTGCCTGCCCGCCACGTCTATGTCTGCCCTCTGCCCTCCATGTTTGCCGCCATCAGTAAAATCGGTCCAACGTCTCCTGTCCTGGTTTAATGCACTGCCTGGCTCCATTCCTGTCCCCCAAGTCCACATAAAATTCTGCTCATGCACTCTTCATCTGCAACCATCTTCATCCTTATGTCTTAGCACTACTCTTCGATTCTAGTCTCCTAGTGAAAGGCCTGTCTCCAGTAACAATACTGAGATGTTACTTGTTTCCTCAATAGTGAAGACCGATGCAAAATATCAGTTAAATTCATCTGCCTTCTCCTTATTATCCATTATTAATTCCCCAGACTCACTTTCTATTGGACCAATGCTCACTTTGTTAACTCTTTTCCTTTTTTTTTGAGAATCTTTGAGAATCTGAACTCAGTTTAAAAAGCCTGCAAATAAAATAATGACCATGGAGTTGTTCTATTGTTATAAAAATCCAATTGGTTCACAAATGTTCTTTCGGAAACCTGCTGTTCTTATTCAGTTTTCCCTATTAGATTCTAGTCCCACACCAACATGGTTGACCCTTAACTTGTCTCTGACGTGACCTTTAGTTTCAGGGGCAACTGGTGATGAAAATAAATGACAGCCTTGCTAGAAATGCCCACATTCTGAAAAGGAATAGAAAACACAAAGTTCTCTGCTAACAACTAGGTGCCATGCAGATAATTTTTCTCTGCAGGTACTAATGAGAACACATGTGGAAACTGTAATATTAAAAGAAATGAACTCCATAGCATAAAATAGAATAAACTACACTCTGCAAAATACATTGTAGCTTAAACTGTACTGAAAATATTTGAAATAAGACTTATTGATGCCTCTCATTGAGCAGCTAAAACATTCTAATATATCAGTACATGCTATCCACCACACGCATGACACACTGGAAATTTGCTGTTTTAAGAAAGTTCTTGGCCTTAGTCTATTTCCTTGTGTTATTAGCCATTTAATATCATTACTACACCATGCAATTTTGGTAGCCTTCCATTATGTTTATGATTGATAGGTTCCATTTTGCCGAGAAACATTTTAGTACTTGTAATAGTTTTTTGTTTAGAAGTAAGCATTCCCAAATATTATTTTACTTATCATTGGATACAAAGAGTTAAGTCAGTAAATTACTATCGAACCACATAGTAAGCCTAATGGAATTCACATTTCAATGGTAATTGCTTTTCCAGTCTGCCTGTATTGTATTCAGGCAGTGCAAAAATTACTACTGTCTACAACAAAGTCTGTCTTTGACAGTTTATTACTCTATTAGAATGTTTAGATGTTGAGGTAGAAAATAAACAGAGGGCGGAGAAAATGAGAAAGGGAAAGGGAAAGGTGGGTTGGGGTTTTGGGGGGCGTGCGTCCATGGTGTGGGCCGGGGGCGAGCATGCACAGCCAATCATTTTAGAACTCAGATGGATATAAACTTCAGCAGGTACATGACACGTCCAAAAATCAATAACATAGTTCATGTACATGACCAGAAAAGTCCACTGCAATTAATCCAGTCAGTCCGTATGTTCGAAAAAATGGCCTACTATATTCAATCATTAAAAATAAAACACAGGAATATGCAAGACTGCAGATATTAACCCCCAACACCACAGCCCCGTGATTAAATGCACCAGATGATGTGCTATCAAAACATATAGACCAGAAACTTCCCAGGTTTAATCCCTAATCTGTGTGAAGCTGCCTATCTCACTGCTGTGTTTTTATTTGGGGCAGGATGAGACTGGGTGGGGGAGAGGGTTTACAATTGGCCTCAGATTCCTCTGCTTAGAGGGAGGGGAAAATGGCCAACGTTCCTATTGCTTATTTCTATCCAGTGTCATGAAAACATGCTATGCTGAATGATGATTTTTAATTCATCTGTTGGAAACCTTTATTGAACTTTTAAAAAAGAAAGCTGAAATCCTACATTCAATTTTTAAAAAGCTGGCAGCTAAGATGGCCACCATAATTTGCACTGAAATACCTCACATTCCAAGGTATCGAAGTGGAGATGCATGTCTAAATAAGCCCTCATCCAGAATCATGGCTTGACCATTTGAATGAACTCCCTAATATTGCTTTCATGAACAAGGCATTCAAAGTGGAGACAAACGTCCAGGGGATAATCATTGAAACAATAAGGCCTGAGAGAGACTGAAATTGTTAGACCTTAATCTCATTAAAGTGCAAAGAGAATATACCGAGGTAATCATGTGACAGCCTGTCCATCTCTGTGAAAACTTGGGAGTTTCTTTTGGATACATCAGACAAGCTTTGAGAGGTAATCAGTGTGGGACCCCAGTGGGGCTGTGTGTGTATGTGTCTCTCTCTCGCTCCAGATAATACTTCAAGTATTGAACCCTGCCAGCAGACTGCAGAATATCCAAGTCTAACTTTGCTACAGATAGAGACTCCAGGGAAAAAGCACCTACATCACTGTCTCTGTGAAAACCCTGAAGCAAGGGGGCTACTTCTACCAGCCAGGAACTTGAGGACCACGAACTCAGCTAGAAGACAACTGAATTACCAGACCCCACAGATTGTATATTGTTGTTATTTGTTCTGGACTCTAATCAAACCAAACTATTCTTCATCACTCTGTAACCTATTTGTGTGTGTGTGTGTGTGTGTGTGTGAAAGTTGGACCGTAGTTTATTATTTTTACTTAGATCAGGTTTTTATTTTAAGTACAATAAACTAACCTCTTTCTTGTTTAAACACAAGAAAACCTGTCCAATTGGTTCTTTTATGATCATAGCACAAAAAGGGTTAAACACTCACTGAATTGATAAGCACATTCACTACTTAAAAGAAATAAACCCTGTTGCAGTCAAACAAAGAGAGGGACAAGAGAACCTTTCGACCCCTCCTCACCTGATCATAACACCAGTGATCTCTGTTTGGAAGATGTGTGTTAGTTGAGGACAGGATCAATCTTGATTTTGTGGGTCTAATGGTCAAACTGTCTGCCAACACTATTGTCGAGGTTCGCAAAGTGAAGAATGGTAAATTAGGCAAAGGAACAGAGAACCACTGCTCCTGGATTCTCAGGAGAAGAATACAGGAGAGCAAATCAAAGGGAAAATTGCATGGGGAAGGGAGGCTGGGTGGGGGCGTGGGGCGGTGGTGGTTGGTGGGGGGAGGAGACAGCTGGTTCAAGGCAAAAATTCAGATGCTACATTGATTTCAATATATGGGTAAAAAATGAACATAAAAATTATTACAATTGACATGTTAATATAATCTCAGTTATAATCATCAGTAAATCTCATTAAAAGTTATAAACATATATGCATTTATGGTTGTGATACCTACAAATTTTATAAAGATCAATTTGGGTCATTTTCACAGCATTTGAAATGGCTTACATCATACCGTAAAAACCATTGTTGATTAAGCACACAGAGTGTATCCAGAGAAATGCATAAATAGTACACAAGAGTATCCTGATTCAGTGAGATACCTTGAAACTGTTAAGAAATGTTACCCTAACAGAACATTCGCCACACATTCCTATCAAAATTTTGCTGGATCCTTCACAGGAAAAATACAAATATTAAAGGATTTTATTAATATCCAGCAAGCTCTTGTATAGAGAATTATGTTTATATTATGGAATTGTAAGCTGCCCTGCATTGTGTGAAAGGCTACTGATAAATAAGCAAAGTTTCACAAATGTAATGTTTTAGTATTTGGGACTTTATTTTTCCTCCAATGTTGGAGTTTTGTAGAGGACAGCAATCTCAAGCCGCACAACTGGTTTTGGTTGAAAACTCTGCCAATCTGCAGTTTGGTCAAGATGGTAGTATGCATCATCCGGTAGCTGCATCTAATTCTGTTTGCTAGCTGCAGTGCTGAGGCACCTTGGAACTCTGTCTCATGAAGTGGTTGTCAGTTCCCCAGGAAGCATCAAGCCTCCTTCATTTAAATTGAGTATAAATTAGGATTAAAAGCAACAATATGCAGAAGGGCCCAAGAATAATATAATTGATTCCAAAGGGTGTGAATGAAACATAAGAATTTCTACATATTATTTGGAATTCATTTTGGATACAAATTACATAAATTACAGATTGCCAGGAGTGAGTAATAAGACTATAATTTACGCTAGGGATTCCTGATAGCACCATAACCATGAACGTGTAGCTAGAGAGGTTTGTAGATCTTATTTAAATGGCAAGATTAAATTACAGCTTTGCAAGTTTCTCTCTATGCTTCTTTCATTATATATACTACACTCAATGAAAAAAATGAAAAACAGTAATAATGACAGTTAAAATTAGAACTGAAATGACATTGATTGAACAGAGGAAGGTTATTGTCACTTCATCAAAACAGAATATTATTATGTGACTCAAAGGAGAGTAAAATACAGGAATTAACTTGCAATTCTGGACCATAAGTGTAAGGTAATTAAGAGTTAACTATATATTCTATTATAAATAATTCAATTTGATTTAGTTCCCATTGGTGAGACACATTGATTATCCCATTCAAATGAATTGAAAATGTCACATTCTCTTCTTACAACAGCATGGTAAGGTACAACAATGTGGCCTATTAGAAAGTATTTTCTGTTGGTGGGAACATTCCCTGTAAGCTGGAGGCCATTGGTTTTCTTTTTTACTAATGTTAAAAATAATAGGATAAAGAAATTTCCAGGTGTGAAACCTAAAGATTAACATATATTATATATATATCTAATATTTATAATATCTAATATACATATACATACACACATATATAGACATACACATACACACACTACCCCATCTCCTGTGGCACTGCTTATGGTGAATTAGAGGATACGCAGTTTTTTCACACTGACATCGATGTACAGCACTAGGGCCACTAATTTACAATGGCTAAGTCAAATTCTATTTTATTACATGGTTTACTGGACATTTTATCAGTACTCTCAGGATCAAATTCTGTGAAATCAGAAATAAGTGACTCTTATTTTATCGATAATTCATTAATCTAAGTACTTCACTTTTATATTTTTTACCATTTTTAAAGGGGGACACAAAATGCACAAGTTAGAGGAATTTAGCAGTACTGGGAGAGAGTACTGGGAGCAGTTCTGGTTGAACAGCCATTCAGGGTTTGAATTTTGTTGGCATGGTGGGGGTCCCAACACCGCACCAGAAAGCCAGAGGCAATCCTGTCTTGGCTGTTTGGGGGACCCTGGCCACATTTTTCGGCACTCAGGCAAATAACTACCTGGCATCAGGGCTCCCGTCCCTTTAAAAGATGGGAGCCCACCTCCAAGAACTGCCAGCCAATTGGAGGGCCGGCAGCTCTTCAGTCTCAGCAACACCACTGGGAGCGGTGTCCACTGCTGGGACTACACCCAGCCTGGAGAAGCAGTTTGATGCCACCCTCGGACAAAGCCAAGTGGGGTCAAGGCTGCTGGGGTCAGTCAGGAAGGCCCCAGCAAGGGAGAGTGGTTGTGATTGGTGAGGGTAGGGGGATATTTCTGTTGGGGTGATCATCACTCTCTGTGTCCTACAGCTAAGCCAATTTTGAATCCACCTTATCAAGTTACCCTGTATCCCATGTGCATTTGCTTTCTTGATAACTCTCCCATGTGGGACCTTGTCAAAGGCTTTGCTGAAATCCATGTAAACTACATCAACTGCACTACCCTCATCTACACACCTGGTCACATGCTCAAAAAATTCAATCAAATTTGTTAAGCAAGACCTAACTCTGACAAAGCCATGCTGACTATTCCTAATCAAATTTTGCCTCTCCAAGTGGAGATAGATTCTCTCCTTCAGAATTTTCTCCAATAGTTTCCCTACCACTGACGTGAGACTCACTGGTCTTATCTCTACAACCTTTCTTAAATAGTGGGACCACATTAGCTGTTCTCCAGTCCTCTGGCACCTCCCCCGTGGCCAGAGAGGAATTAAAAATTAGGGTCAGAGCCCCTGCAATCTCCACCCTCACCTTCCACAGTATCCTGGGACACAAATCATCCGGACCTGGAGATTGGTCCACTTTTAAGCCTTCCAAAACCTCCAATACCTTGTCACTCCCTATGATAACTTGCTGAAGAATCTCACAGTCTCTCTCTCTCTAAGTTCCATATCTACATCCTCATTCTCTTGGGTGAAGACAGATGTGAAGTATTCGTTCAACACCCTACCAATGTCCTCTGGCTCCACCCACAAATTTCCCCCTTGGTCCCTAATGGGTCCTACTCTTTCCCTGGTTATCCTCTTCCCATTGATATACTTATAGAATATCTTGGGATTTTCTCTACTTTTACCAGCCAGAGCTTTCTCATGTCCCCTCTTTGCTCTCCTAATTGCTTTCTTAAGCTCCATCCTACACTTTCTGTACTCCACTAATGCTTCTATTGATTTGCTCTCCTTGTATTTGCTAAATGCCTCTCTTTTCCTTCTCATCGTACCCTGAATGTTTCTGGTAATCCATGGTTCTCTGGGCTTGTTGCTCCTGGGTGCTGTTCGTAGCAAGGGGAGGGGGAGACAAGGCCAACCCCATGTCTGTCAGCATTGGTTTTGTAGGTTTGTAAGAGAATTTTGTGAACATTGAATGAAGGACTTTATTATCAATTCCTGGATGTGTGTGTCTCTCTTTGTATCTCGCTTTCTGCCCCTCTTGTGTGTGTGTGTCCACCTCGATCTCTCACAACTGTTACTGATTAGAATGCACACATTTTGAAGAAAACAATATTGATGGGAATCTTAACCTTTACTCTTCCCCTGAGAATCTTTCAAAAATTCAAATCATTTGTTTTTATTTTGGTTAAAGAAAAAATAACTCAAATTAGAATAAAGAAAACATTCTTCTCGCTTGATGTCTCTCTTTCTTACTGTTGAACAGGCTTTCTGAAGTAAAATAAACAGGTTGTATTTAAAGGTGTAGTTGAAATACCTATTCAGGTTCATCATCCATGGTTTCAAATACTAAACTGAAATACTGCTGTATACATAGAGACAAACTGAAATAATGCCATATACAGAGACACAAGCTAAAATAATGCTGTATACAGACACAAACTGACATTTGCATAAAGAAAAACAGATTGATGATTCAAAAATGAATACCAGCTACAAAATGTGTATAATAACAATCTAATTTACAAAGGTTGTCTTTTTTACTCGCTTTCTCTCTTACATATATAACCTGTGTTTAAAAAAGTAAATATAAACTCTACTATAATAATACTTCTGAAACTTATCCTCCAGCTTTTATTTAAAGAGTTCTGAAAAGCAACTGCTGGAGGATAAAAAGAAACATTTGTGCAGCCATTGATGCACCTTGGGAAGCTGTGCTCATCACAAATATTCAGACTACATGATCTGCCTTCAGCTAGCAGTGTTATATCACTGGGCAAAAATACCATATGTTCAAGCCCAGTTGTTACTTTTTGGCTAGTTAACCAAGGAAGAATTTCAGGTAATTTATATTAAGATATTGCTGTTAATTTATTTTAGCTCATAAAAGATTAAATCCTCAGAGCACATAGGAGGAGACTTTTCCAAGCAAGGAAAGGTGTGTTTGCATGTGTGCGGGGAGTTAAATCTCCTAAAAGTGACATTGGGTCAGGAGCCCAACATCATCCTGTCCTCTTCCAGGTTTAACCGGGGCGGGATTGAAGGCGAGCAGGGAACTTCCTTGGATCTGTTGGGTAAGTAATTAAGGTACTAAAAAGTCAATTAAGAACTTTTTGAACCCTTAATTCTGGATTTCCCAGCCAGGGAACCTGTTTCCAGATCTCTCAGCAACTCACCAGAGTCACCGAGGTGAGTGCACAGCAGGAAGAGCTTCTTCAGTGAAACTGACAAGGTGGGAAGGATTTGATCCATGAAACTGAAGGGTTCCAGCCATGGCCAGGTGAAAGGCTGCTGTTCAAAGCTCTTCTTCTCTGAGAGAGTACTATCACTGCTTGACAGATGATTGCCAACTTTTTGAAAGGCACTTCATCTGTCTAGCACGTCATTCATCTTCAGCTGTACTTCCCTGCTGCCAGCCTTCACCACAACATGGGAGCAGCTTATGTAGCTCCAACATCCACCTCTGATGAGTGACAATAGGAGAAACAACATCACCAACAGCATCAGCAGCAGGAGGAACAGCGGCAGCAGCATCGGTTGCCTCTTCCTCAGCCGCATGCTGCTGAACAGGGCAGAGGGGATGGACTCTGAGATCCAGTTGGAAGGAGGCAAGACTTCCAGCACAAGGTCCACAGGCAGAAGATCAGCTCTCATGACATGTCTGAGCACTGGTGCCTCGGGAACCTCAGGTTTTCATGACAGGCTGCTGCTGACAGTTTCAGACTCCTGGAACAAGACCTCCTTCCCAGTGGAGTATGTGGGCACATATTGCCTGTGGCCGATAAGGTGTCTGTCAATGCAAGATTATGTGCACTATTCTCCTGCAAGGAGAGAAAGCAGAGAGGTTGAGTGTTCGCAATGCCTTGTGTGGACAGGGGGGAAGGACACAATTTGTGGAGGGTGACTGTGAGGCATGGGTGGAGAGGGCAATAGGATGAAGGTTAGTGTGAGTGTTCACTGCTCAGATGGGTATGTGAGGTGCCTGGAGAGAGAAAAATAAGTGGAGATTCAAGGTGTGTTTTCCTGAGGAGTGCTGTGAAGGAGAATGCTGTGAAAGTTAGGTTGTGGGGCTTGGCACCTAGAAGTGTTATGCCACTCTCCTTTCCTGCCCTCCTGAGATCTTGGATCCTCTTGGTGCACTGTTCCTGGAGAGACTACACTCCTGCTACTGTTTGCCTCAGCCACTTCCGTGCACACCTGCTTGGTTGGAGAGGCTGTCCTCTTCCTCCCATCTTTGGGAGAGCTCACCTCACTGCAGCCCCTCAGATCCCTCAGCAGGACCTCCAGGGTTAAGAGTGAGAGACCTGGGGAGCAGCCTGCGCAGGTCTCCTTTTCATTTCTGTGGCTGCTGCAACCTCAAAAATCCAAGTGCTGGTGAACCCATGTAACCCATGCCATGGTCCCTCTAATTAGAAATCCTTCTTTTGACAGAATGGGCGTCTCATTTCGCTTGACCTCCCTGATTGGTTGGGGAACCCGGAGGTAGGATGCTAATGGCGTAGCTCAGGGAAAGAGCCAGCCAATTAGTGAAACGGGTTCCTGCCCTGAAAATGGTCCCACCATTCCAGTAGGATGAAGTCCACAAAATTCCCCCATACAGTCTCGGAACGTAAATGAGAGCCTATCCAGGATGGGTTTTAGCTAGTAACTTATCAGATTCAGATGACCTGGTTTGTTAACACATTCTTGATTGGAACTTGAGTTGCAGTATGTTGGAATGGCTTTATTTGTGTGAGAATTATGAAAACGATTAAAATTCAGTTAAAATGTTATTATATTCATAGACTAATTAAGCATAAAATAACTAAGTATTTTGGTTTACAATTGACTTTGTCTCACTGGAATGGTAATCAGGCAATCTCCAGAAGCTGGAAGAAATGCACATGGGTGCTTGTGTGATATTTGATTAGCTCATATGCACGAGGGATTTCATTGTTATGACCCCTAGGTCATGCTATTATTTGACTAGAAATTGGCATAAATGTAAACTCTGGATGTTGAACCAAACAGAACATCTTGTACAGACTGGAAATTTATAACATTCCGTTTTTTTTAGAAGAGCTGAAGCCTTCAGGTAAATACTTAGTGAAGGTGTTAAGAGACACAAGAAATAATTCAATGGGTAATTGTAATTGGCCTGGATTTTGCATTCAGCAGTGAAGTGATGGTGCTCACTGTTGACCTTGAAGAAGGCTGCCCACAAAGATAGTGATCTCTGTGGTGTAGATTTCACCTTTCCTGATATTAGTTTTATTCCTGCATCAACTCCAGGGGATCTCTGGGGTTCAGTAACACTGATGTCATCAAGTAGGCTCAGCAGCCAATCACTTTGCAGAATTCTCATAGCCAGCAAACCAGGAAGCAAAAAGCACTGATGATCCATCATTTTTTAATCATTTTACAGAGAACAAAATCAAAACTTGGACAATAACATGTGATTAAGTTAGAAGCTGAAGTATCATAAAAACGTTAAAAAAATTAAAGATATGTGGAATGTTATCATAAGGGAGAAATTTGACATTTCACAAATATAAAATTAGTTTTTCAAGACCAGAGAGTTTGTTTAGCAGTAATTATGACTGAGTACATGTTAAAAATCAGTTATACCTCAATAGCACCACTAGTATGGGAGGACATAACTGCCAGGCTGGGCCTGAAGCAGGTAGTGAGAGAATCAACATGAGGGAAAACCTACTTGACCTTGTCCTCACAAATCTACCTGTTTCAGATGCATCTGCCCATGTCAATAATGGTAAGAGTCACCATGGCACAGTTCTCAAGCAGGCGAAGTCCCATCTTCATAGTGGGGACATCATCCATCATATTGTGTAGCACTACCACTGTGCTAAAATGGATAGATTCAGAACAGAACTAGCAGCTCAAAAACAGGCATCCACAAAGTGCTGTGGACCATCAGCAGCAGCAGAATTGTATTCAACCATAGTCTGTAATCTCATGGCCCAGCATATCCCTCACTTTACCATTACCATTAAGCCAGGGATCAACTCTGGTTCAATGTGGAGTGTAGAAGAGCATGTCAGGATCAGCACCATGCAAAAATGAGGTGCCAACCTGGTGAAGCTACAACACATGACTACACGCATGCTAAACAGAACAAACAACATGCTATAGACAGAGCTGAGCGATCCCACAACGAATAGATCAGATCAAAGCTGTTCAGTCCTGCCACATCCAGTCGTGAATGGTGGTGGACAATTAAACAACTAACAGAAGGAGCAAACACCATGAACATACCCATCCTCAATGATGGCAGAGCCCAGCATGTGAGTGCCAAAGACACAACCATCCAGAAGTGTTGTGTGGATGATCCATCTTGACCTCCTCCTGAAGTCTCCACCATCACAGTTGCCAGTCTTCAGCCAATTCAATTCACTCCACATGTTATCAAGAAATCATTGTGCATTGAACACAGCCAAGCCTATGGGCCCCGAACACATCCCAGCTGCAGTGCTGAAGTTGTGTCCTCCAGAATTAGCCATGTATCTAGCCAAGGTAATCCAGTACAAGTGCAACACTGGCAACTATCTGAAAAAATGAAAAATTACCCACATATGCCCTGTCCTCAAAATGCAGGACAAATGCAATCCAATCAATTACTGCCCCATCAGCTTACTCTTCATCATCAGTGAAGTGATGGAAGGTGGCATTGACAGTGCCATCAACCTATCATATTCACAACTGTTACGACCAGTGGTCTAGGGGTTCCCTCTCAGCCTTTGCCTGGTTTAACCGTAACAGGGTTTAATTTTAGAAACACATGTTTTTGGCTCCCCCTCAGTGAATCCTTGTTCATTGCTCCAATTGTAAGGTGAAGAAATCAGACATGTTTCCTTAGATTTAAACAAGAAAGGTGGAAGTTTATTAATCTTAAACTCTAATCAAGTTAACGGCTACGAATATGCAATGCGATAAACACCCATGCAGATAGGGACAGAAAAAGTAGAGAAGAATAAAGGAGAAAAGTTTGAGGCAATATCGGGATTATAATTACAGTCCTTGGAGTTCAATGTGGAATCTTTGGTTGTTGGTAAGTCCTGCTGTTCCTTGGGGCCCAGTTCACGCTTCAACTTGTTTCGATTTCAGAGTCTTTTCTCTCTTGAGGTTTACGTGTCTTCCATGGGTCCACTGGCTTGGGAGAAAGCAAGAGAGAGACAGCCAGGAGAGAGGCTTCCTTGTTCTAGCTTCAGTTGCAAACTGTCATGTTCTGAGTTCAAACTGTGGCTATTTCAAAAAGCCTAGACTAGCCAGTTAGTCATGTGACCAGCTGGCTTAACCACTTCTGCGTTTGTGGATTCTGTCATCTCAACTGGAATGCGAGCTTCCTTACACTTTCAATGTCTGGTGATCAAATCCATTTCGGTTAATTGGACCAGGGAGTAGTTCTTTGTCTCTCCGAGCACTGTCACTTCGTATGCAAATGTCCTTCCAGCCAAGTGTCTGGTGCTCTCTTTTTAACAAGTCATTGCTTCACTCCATCAACAGTTTAAAATTAATGTTCATACAATGAAACTAATATGCCTCATTCTTGGCAGGGGGGGGTTCTGCATGACATAACATTTAAAAGAAATGCATCTTACCATTTGTTGATTATATTGGGGATATGGCTATTGTATGTTGTGTAACCTGTCTCTAGATGCAGAAATCAACAAGCGCATGGGTAAGGCTTCCACTGCTATGTCCAGACTGGCCAAGAGAGTGTGGGAAAATGGCGCACTGACACGGAACACAAAAGTCCGAGTGTACCAGGCCTGTGTCCTCAGTACCTTGCTCTACGGCAGCGAGGCCTGGACAACGTATGCCAGCCAAGAGCGACGTCTCAATTCATTCCATCTTCGCTGCCTTCGGAGAATACTTGGCATCAGGTGGCAGGACTATATCTCCAACACAGAAGTCCTTGAAGCGGCCAACACCCCCAGCTTATACACACTACTGAGTCAGCGGCGCTTGAGATGGCTTGGCCATGTGAGCCGCATGGAAGATGGCAGGATCCCCAAAGACACATTGTACAGCGAGCTCGCCACTGGTATCAGACCCACCGGCCGTCCATGTCTCCGTTATAAAGACGTCTGCAAACGCGACATGAAATCGTGTGACATTGATCACAAGTCGTGGGAGTCAGTTGCCAGCATTCGCCAGAGCTGGCGGGCAGCCATAAAGACAGGGCTAAATTGTGGCGAGTCGAAGAGACTTAGTAGTTGGCAGGAAAAAAGACAGAGGCGCAAGGGGAGAGCCAACTGTGCAACAGCCCCAACAAACAAATTTCTCTGCAGCACCTGTGGAAGAGCCTGTCACTCCAGAATTGGCCTTTATAGCCACTCCAGGCGCTGCTTCACAAACCACTGACCACCTCCAGGCGCGTATCCATTGTCTCTCGAGATAAGGAGGCCCAAAAGAAAAAGAATGTTGTGGGATATATCTCATCACCATATGCTTTAATTGTAGCATTCCACTGGGAATATACAGCTTAGAAAACGGGCACAGGGATTCAGAAAGTGACTTAGAAACTTAAGCATATCGCACTTTTCCATGCAAGTACTACACTGGTCCATTCTCCTCGTCCCACACAATTTTTCAGGGTTTCAAGGAGACAATAAATTGGCTTCATTCTAGGATCCCTGCTTATATTGTGATATGCTTAGATCATGGAGGCCAAATGTAAACATCAACTTGCATTTATAATAAAAACATCAACTTGCATTTATAATAAAAACAGAAAATGCTGGAACTTTTATTCCAGATTTCCAGCATCTACAGTATTTTGAATTTGTATTTATATACTGCTGTTCATACAGAAAAACACCCTCAAGTGCTTCACAAAGGCAGAATCAACAGGGAAAAGGACGCTGAGTCAAAAAATGAGATATGATGAGAAGTGGACAAAGACTTTGTCAAAGAGGTGAGTTTTAAAGGAGCAGAGGGAAGAGGAAAAATGGAGGGGTTTAGGGAAGTAATTCCACAGCGGGTAAAGACAGTTGAAAGTATGGCCCCAACGGTGGGGCAAAGGGAGAGGGAAATGCACAAGGCCAGAATCAGAGGAACAATGTATTCTAGGCAGCTTGTTGGGCTAGCGAAGGTTACAGAGATGGCAGGGACGGGGTGGGGAGAGGTGCTGTCATCATGTTTGGTGGTGGGACTGGCGGGCAAGGTCAGTAAGAGATTTAAACATGAGAATGAGGCTTTTAAATTACAGGTGTTGGGGGACCAGAGCCCAATGTAGGCCAGCAAAGACAAGGGTAATGGGTGAACAGGACTTACTGTGGAATAGAATATGGGGGTAACATAGTTTTGGATGAGCTGAAGTTTACAGGTGGTGCAGGTTGGATGGTTGGCTTGGACAGCATTAGAATTACCAAATTTGGAGCTGACAAATACAGTGAGTTTCATCAGCAGATGGGCTGAGTTGGTGGTGTCAATTTTACAGAGGTAGTGGAGTTCAGGGGTCTTTGTGACAGACAGAATATTGCGTCTGAAGCTCAGCTCAGGATTGAAAGAGCACCGAGGTAATGAACTATCTGGTTCAAAAGAAGAAAAAGTCAGTGACCAGGGAGAGGGATGGAATTGGTGGCGAGAGTATAGATGATAAGAATGATTGCTTTCCTAACTTGTGATCTGCATGAGATTTGCACTTCAACCTCCCATGACCTGTTGTACTTCTAGGGTATTCTATTTTTATTTCAGATTTCCTATAGTTTCAGTTTTTCTTTCATTTTATCACTTGGAAACAGTTCCAACTTTTCATGATTGAACCGATTGAGCGAGTGAAATAGATGCTCCGATTAAATCAAAAAGTGTTTCAAAAGTTAGGAGCTCAGCTCTGCTTTTTGACAAGTTATCTTTGAGTGTGAGATTATTTGTTGGAGTAGATTGTTAACCTCTGAAATATATTTTCATTGAGCACAGTGATTGTGGATTTGGTTGAAACAGCTAATAAACGAACAGATAAATTCAGCCAAGGGAGAGGGAGGTAGTCTGAATATAGGTTGGAGCAGACCTAGTTTGGAAATCTGAGGCCCTGGGGCAGAAGTGCAGGAAAACCTATTCTCTCCCCAACAAATGTGTAGATGCTTTGTACATGGAATGTCTAACCATAAACAGTCATCGGAACAGAATCCACAATAGTTTTACAAAAAGGAAGTGGGTAGATATGAAAAAGTAAAAACTTAAAAGGATGTAAGGAAAGGGGCAGTTAGTGGAGTTAAGTGAATATCTCGAGCAGAGACTCGGCTTGGGGGGGCATAAAATTGAGTGGGAGGCAGGGATGGCTGTTCCCAATCTTTTCCCGCCCCCCCCGCTGCAATTTTAAGCAGGGTGGTGGCAGTGAGAAACGGCTCACATGCCCAAGGCCAATCAAAGCCCTTAAGAGGCCAATTAACTGCCAATTAAGGATCTCCTCCCACCACGGCGGGTACTTTACTCTTGGCGGCCGGACAGCAAAGGCCCCAAGAAACCCCCATGGCAAATCCCAGGGTGGCCTTCTTGCGGGCTGGCTGTGGGCCCTCCTGATCTGGCATCCTGTGCCTCACGGAGGGCTGCCCCCGAAGCCCCAACTGCTTCCCAACGCACAACACTCCCTCCCACCCCCAATCAACCCCCCTGTGCCTCACCAGGGCCTGGACGATTGCCCCAGCTGAGGCCTTAAAAACTTAACTGAGTTCCGGGGATATCCTTCCTGTTGCCTCTGATGGCTGGGTGTAGTCCCGGCAGTCGCCACCGCTTCTGGTAGCGTTGCTGAGACTAAGAGTTGCTGGCCCACTGATTGGCTTGCAGCTCCATTATGCGGGACTTGCTGCCTCAAGGGGGTGGAAGTCTCGCCAAGACCAGTTAAGGGCCTGGGGAGCAAAAAATCCCACCTGGCTCCCCAGGCCCGGCGGAGGTGGGTTCACCCCCAACTTTTCAGTTGGTGGGGAGTCTCCCACCCAAAGTAAAATTCCGGCCTATGTGCCAAATACCTCCTTCTGTAATGTAAAACTCTGTGATTCTGTGATGAATGGCAGTGATGTGGGGTTGAAAAGTAGAAAACACACACAATATATAAAATTGGGCCTACTTTGGGAAAATAAATACCCCAAAATGCCAATATCTGCCAAAATAAACCCACAGAAAACTCCAGAAAAGGCTGAAATTGACCATTTGGTGATCTATTGTAGGCCACTGACTAATTCGGTTTTCATTCATTCACCATTTTCTTTCGCATAAACTGACACTACTGAACTGGTAAATGTGCATATGGTTTCGTTCTGCAATACAGAGCAGCACTCTTCAGTGATAGAGGAGGTGATTTTCAGCTACCTATCTCACCATTCACAGTGGAAAATAGGGCCATAGGCAAATGATTTTTTAATAAAGACTTAACTCACACTGACCACATAATATCTACCCAATATAGACTGGCCTAACCAACCGTCCTGAAATGAACGACTGCAGGTCACTCCAAAAACAACAAAAATAATGCCACTGACCTTTGTGGGGCCAGGATAATTATGACTGCTCCCCCTGACTCCACAATAATCATCTCACCCATTGCTGATTACTCAGTTGCCCCTCCCAGGCTTGCTCCTTTAAGCAAATACTCCCTATTTGGTTCCACGGAGGAGCTACCAAATTTCCTGTCACTACCAATCAGTGAATTGCCTGTCAGCACTTGTTGAGCACGTCAAGATTATACAGACGAGGCCAAATGTTACTTCTCACTGTCTCCTGTTCTTCATTACGGTGATAAGAACCACTGTTACTGCCATGGTAATCCCCTGGTCCCCCATGTACTTTGGACCCAGGGCAAATATCCTGGCAGTTCAGTTTCAGAACAAGCCCCAAGTCTGAAACAAAAGGGAAAGATACATAGACTAAATAGTCATTTCTAGGTTCTCACAAGAATTGAATCATTCTCCATGAATGTCATTCATTGACTGTCCTAAAACTGTTAAACTTGATTGAATAAAAGACTAAGTAGGCAATGTAAACTATCATTGTGAACATGTTCTTCTCAAAGCTGTATGATGCCCTGCCTGATTGAAGGGGTGAATATACTGAGCTGAGAAGCATTCTTTGTAAATAAGCCTCCCATTAATTTTGACAATGTTATTTTTACCTATTAAAGAAAAACCTCTACTCAGCAATTGTTTGCAATTTATATTTATTTTCCTATTTTGCAATTTATGCAAGGAAAAGGAGAGCATTCCTTTGTTGTGCTAATTGCTTCTACTGACATTCATCTTAAATTCATCCTGCAATTGACTTTTGTCCAATGCTTTTGACAAAAATCAAACTGCAATTACATCACTGTGTTCCCATGTCCTACAAGCACTAAATGGTTCCTTACAAAGGCACTGGTAGTTATTATTCTGGTATCCTTGATATAATCTGCACCGAGTATGAAATTTTCTTGTAACCTAACACCAATAACTGATGCATTAGCCTGTAGTAATGTCATCACAGGCAAGTCTCATATCCTATTAATATCACTCAGAAATATGCTGGGAAATTACAGTTAACATTTTTAAACTATTATATGTTATGTGTAGGATGGAATGTAACCAAATTGTAGTTACAAGAGTATAATAAGCAACCTAACCCACACAGTTTGTCTTTGCACTGACGCACTTCCCTTCCGAATAATAACCAATTTTTTTTTACAAGAACATATAGATTTGGTGAGTGTCTCTAACGTTTTCTGTTTTTACTTTTGACACAAACAATGATGTAATTTGGTTGTGGGGGAAACTCCCAAATCAAAGTCATGCAGTAGATGTGCGACTTCCTTAAAAATGCAGTTCTTGGCTGTTTGGCTTCACATCTACTGAAGTACAATTTAGCAATGCCAGTCCCTCACACAGCCTTTTTTAAACTTTATTTTAAATCTTTGTCAGAATCAACAGATAAAATTCAACTGACATTTGGATGCCAGTGAAAGCATCCCTACAAATGAATCAAGTACATTTCTTTTTTAAATCAAGATTCTTTTTCATGATTTTATTGGGGAGAAGAGCTCTGGCTGATTTGATGCTTCACTCAGTGCTCTCAACTGTCTTAGTTAATACTCTAAAGATTATTTTAATACTTTGTTTTAATGTTTATTTGAAATTTCTATCTTTGTGTCACATTGGCACTGTTAATATAAATGCATTTTAAAACCAGCAGTTTGAAAAGGGACTGAATAGGAAGTGGTTATCTCTCAGTCCTATTTACTTCTCAGGCCACATCTTGCTACCAAGAATATTTTTTGTTACAAAATAATGATAACACTAACAAATCATGGGGGTAGAAATTCAAACAATAGCAAATGATTGATATGTAACTATAGTCATTACGCACAGAAGAAAGCCATTCAGCCTATTGAGTCCATGCCAACTCTCTGTAGAGCAATCCAATTAATTCCATTCCCCTGCTCTATCCCGGTAGCCCTGTACACTTATTTCCCTCAAGTGCCCATCCAATTTCCTTAAGAAATCATTCATCGTCTCTGCTTCTGCCACCCTTGTAGGCAGTGAGTTACAGGTTATTACCACTTGCTGTGTAAGAAAATTCCTCCTCACATCACCCCTGCATCTCCTGCCCAAAGCTTTAAATCTGTGTCCCCTAGTCCTTGCACCATCAGCTAATGCGAACAGCTTTTCTTGCCTACCTTATCCAAACCTGTCATAATCTTGTCCACCTCTAACAAATCTCCCCTCAATCTCTTTTTCTCCAAGGGGAACAACCCCAGCTTCTCCAACCCACCTTGTAGCTAACATCCTTCATCCCTGGAACCATTCTGGCAAATCTCCTCTGCACCCTCTCAAGGACCCTCACATCCTTCCTAAAGTGTGATGACCAGAACAGGATACAATAGTCTAGTTGTGGCTTATAACCACAGCATAACATCCCTGCTTTTTTACACAATACCTATAGTCATGAAGCTCAAAACCCCAAATGCTTTGCTGACTCTCTCAATATGTCTTGCCATTTCCAAAGATCTATGCATATGAACCCTCTGGTCCTTCTGTTCCTGTACACTCTTCAGAACTGTGTAATTAAGTTTATATTAACTCTCCCTATCCCTTCCACCAAAATGCAACATCACAAACTTCTCTGTATTAAATTCCATCTATCACTTGTCTGTCCATTCTGCTAGCCTATCATATGTCCATTTGCAGTCAATTAGTATAATCCTCACTGTCAGCCACAGCTCCAAGTATGATATTGTCAGAAAATTTTGAAATTTTACTCTGTATTCCAATATTTAAGTCATTCATATATTTATATATCAAAAAAACAGATGTCCTAGCACTGAACCTTGGGGAACACCACTATCTACCATCTTCCAGACTGAAAAACATTGACCACGACTTGCTGTTTTCTGTCCTTAAGCCCATTTCTTACCCACACTGACACCAACATTTCCTGTTCCATGAGCCTCAATGTTGTTAACCAGCCTTTTCACAGAAATTTACAGTATGGTAAGAGGCCATTTGGCCCATCATGTCCACGCCAGTCGACGAGTAGCCATCTAACCTAATCCCACTTGCTGGCTCTTGGTCCAAAGCCTTGTTGATTACGGCACTTCAAATGCATTGTCAAGTACTTTTTAAATGTTATGAGGGTTTCTGCCTCTATCACTCTTTCAGGCAGTGAGGATGTGGTACTTTTCAAATACTTTCTTAAAATCCATATAGACAACATCCGTTGCTTTCCTGCCATTAACCTTCTGTCAACCTTCTGGAATGAAAGCCATCCAGACCAGCTAACCTATCCACTCTAAGCATAGCCAACCTTTCCAGTACATCCTGCCCATCAATTTTTTCACCCTATCCATTACCTCTACCATCTCTGCTCCTACCAATATTTTGTCAGCACTTCTTCCTTAGTAAACAATGATACAAAGTACGCATTAAGTATTCTAGCCTTGCCCTGCACCTCTGAGCATAGATCACCCCACTTTGTCCCTAATAACGCACACAGCCTCTTACGACCCGCTTAATATTTACATGCCAGTAGAAGATTTTTGAGTTCCCTTTTAAGTTAACTGCCATTCTATTCTCATATTCTCTTTTAGCCAGTCTTATTTTCCTCTTCACTTCCCCTCACAACTTCTTGTATTTGGCCTGGTTGTTGCTTGAAGAAATCAACTGACATGCATTTCTTTTTGTTTCATGATATTCTCGATCTCTCTCGTTATCAAAGGAGCTCTGGCTTTGGCACCCCTACTTTTTGCCCCTGTTGGAATGTACCTAGCCTATACCTAAAACATCATTTCAAAGATCACCTATTGTTCCATTGTAGTTTTTCCTGAGAAACTTTGGTTCCATGATGCCCTTCTTAAAACCCCTCTCTTCTCATTGAAGTTAGCCCTCTTCCAATTTAGAAGTTCTACTTGAGACTGTTGATTAAACCTTATGATATAATGATCACTGTTACCCATGTGTTCCCCCCAGACACTGGGTCCACTTGGCCCACTTTATTTCCAGCACCAAATACAGCAATGATTCCTTTCTCATTCTCCAGAATGCAATTAAAAAATACTTCCCCCTCCTGTTCTTTTACTCCAACATTATCCTAATTTCACCTCTCTATAGTTCTTGCATATCTCTGTGATTTCCCTGCAGATTTGCTCCTCTTTCTCTCACTACTTGAAGGTCGATAGAATAATCCCATTAGTGTGATTATCTCCTTTTTGATTCTCAACTCTAACCAAATGGAAGCTGTCTTTTCCCCCTCCAGGACAGCCTCTCTTTCCAACACTACAATGTCTTCCCTAATCAGTATTGTGACCCCATCTCCCTGTTCTCCTTCCCTATCTTTTCTGAACACTTTGTATCCTTGAATTTTAAGATCCAAGTCATCACCATTTTTAAGCCACATTTCTGTTATTGTCACTACATCGTTGTCCCACATGGCTATTTGTGCTTGTAGCTTATCAATCGTATTCACCACACCTTCTGTATTTACAAACATGTGTTTGTATTCCTTGTAGTTCTTCTGAGTTTGCTTTTATCTAATATGGTACTACTTACTTCTCTGGTACTATCCAATACTCTCATTCCTTAATGCATCTTATTCCTCTTTTCTACTTCTATATGGTAGTGCCCATCCACCTGCTAATTTAGTTTAAACCCTCCACAACTACATAAACAAGTGAACTTCGATGCAAGTACATTAATTCCAGTCCTGTTGAGGTGCAACCTGTTCCTTTTGATTAGGTACCTCCTGTCCCAGAACTGGTCTCAATGTCCCTGTACCATGCCTCAAGCCACGCATTGATCCTCCTGTTTTCCTATTTCTACTCTTGCTGGCTTGTGGCACTGGGAGTAATGCAGAGATTACTACCTTCGAGGTCCTACTTTTTAACTTTCTCCTTAGCTCCTGAAAACCTGACCGTAGGACCTTAATACCTGCTCTCTATCTCGTTGGTACTGATGAGTACCACAACTTCTGTCTCACCCCATTCTCCTTGAAGAATATTCCACAACCTCTCCATGGTGTCCTTTACTCTGGCACCAGGAAGGCAACACACCATGCAGGACTCACAATGACGGTTACAGAATTGCCTCTCTGTCCCCCTAAATGGCTATAATGGCTCCTATAATGGCTACATTTCTACTCTTTGCTGTTCCCTCCTGTGCAGTCCCCTGCTCATTGGTGCCATGGTCTGGACTTCACTCCTCCAAGATGTCGTCACTCCCAGCAGGCTCCAAAGCTGAGTACCAGTTTAAGAGTTGCACAGACCCTGAAGACTCCTACACCTCCTGCCTCTTCCTACTCTTCTGGCTGGCCACCAACTACTATCCTGAACTCTCACTGCCTGTGGGTGACCATCTCCTGGAATGTACGATCCAGGAAACACTCAACCTCCCTGATGCTCTGTAGCTGCCCCTTTAGATCGGAAATTCTGATATCGAGCTTAAGGATTTGGAGCACTTCCTACACACGTGGTTCCCCAAGACACATTAAGTGTCCTGAAGTACCTACATGGCACAGGAATTGCAAGCAACATGTCGCAGCTGCTCATTCATGATCTAAGAAAAAATCTCTATTCTCTCTTTTGAAATCTAACTCGTGCCTTGTAAAAACTATTAATTTTAATTAATGCCTCTCGACCTGCTCTGAGCTAATATTCTTATTAATTCACATACTGTTATTGTTATCTCGATTGAAATGTTATTAATTAAGCTAAGCTGTACATTTAATACAGTACTTCATAGTGTTACAGCCATGTGGTACGATATGGGTGGTTCCCACTGTTCAACCTGACCGCAGCAAGTGAGTTTTGTTATTAGGGTTTAACCACTTTTGTGTTTTATTTTTTCAAATACAGCAACAGGTTTTCTTGTAGGTTTTACAAAACAGAAAATTAATTATTTATTGATCAATATATCTTACCTGAAATTGTCGCAACTGTTTCCATTCACCCATTCGCTCACACTCACACACACAACAGACAGATAGAGAGGGAAAAAAAGGAAGGTGACTTTTAGTGGTGGGGTGGGGGGGGGGGGCGCGGGTGGTGGGTCATGATAAACCTGTTGAATTCTCTTTGAAACCAAGCTCTCGATGAGTGCAGGCCTGGGATGATTGCAGACTTCTCTCTTAATTGAAGGTTCAGTTGAAGTCATTGAGATACTTCTGGTTCACTCCTGTCTAATGTAGATGTAGGATTTTATAGCAGGGCACCTGTCTTTGGACTTGCTGGAACACAAGCTGCTATGTGTTGCTTCTCTCTATCTCTCTTTCTGACTTTCTCCAGGCTGTCTTCTTTTTAAGGTAAAGCTGTGTTATTTCTCACCTCCTGGTAGGAGACGTTCTCATCTCTTCCTCATGGAGATTGCACAATGGCCCAGGACGTGACTACTTCACACCTTCTTTGTTTCAGAAGAAGGTATTCAATTATGGAATATTTTTAGGATGGGGTGCAATTGATACCTCCTAGCTTTGAAGGTTTGTCCTTTGTCTTTGACAGAGAGTTGGAATACACAAAGGCCAGTCCCTTTTCATTCAACAGCTATTTTGGACCACTGTTCACTTTTGTAAAGTAAAGATTCATTTTTGAAAAGACAAAGTCAGTTTTTCATAACTCTTCAGAGTTAGTCCATAGTTTGTATCATTGCACTTCTGGGGTGCACGACAATAGTTTCCTGATGCTAGTTTAAACCACTGCCCTAGCTTAGAGATATAAAAGCCCTAAAACCCATCAATCACCTACCTGCTATCCTCTGGCATCACTCCTCGATTTTTTGAAAAACACTGTAGAAGGTCTGCTCTTCCCCTGCTCTGATTTATCAGCCTTAGCTGCTGTTCCTTCACTCAGACCGCTCCTTGTTTTGTAAAAGACCAGAACAGCACCTCTTCTCTCATTAGGCCAAATTCTCTCACTTGCCAAATTCCTCGAGTTAAGTACTCTGTCAAAGCAGTACTCCATCGAACTGGACTCCATGCTACTTACTGGGTAGATTTTCCTGTTCTGTGCCTGGGATTATTGGATAACTTGATTGCAGTCAATGTAGGAAAATGAGATATGGAGAAGATCACACTTGCGAGGGAGCCTATCTGACTTTTCATTGATATAAATGAATAGATTAATATTTTAGAGAGTCACCAATGTTACTTTGTCAGTGCTCACACTGATCGGGTCACATAGCAGCACTGTGGTCATGACCAGGAAGAAGATGCAGCTCACTGGCCTGGACCATCACTCTCAAGTCTATCTCCACCACCCAAAACGGCAGCTGAGCCTGACAGGGCCTGAGTGCTGCCCAATTCCTATGCCGCCTTTCCAACCTGAATGTAAGAGCATAAAAAATAGGAGCAAGAGTAGACCATAAGGCCCCTTGAGCCTGCTCTGCCATGCAATACGATCATGGCTGATTTTCTGTCTTAACTCCACTTTCCCACTTGCACCCCATATCCTTTGATTCCCTGAGAGATCAAAAATCTATCCATCTCAGTTTTGTATGTGCTCAATGATGGACCATCCACAACACTTTGGGGTAAACAATTCCAAAGGTTCACAACCCTCTGAGTGCAGTCATTTTGTCTTATCTCAGTTCTAAATGATCGGCCCCTTATCCTGAGACTGTGCCCCTGTGTTCTAGATTCTCCAGCCTTAATGTGGGCAATGTGCTCTCTCACCCAATCTTCCTTTATTCAGAGCATTCAGACAATCCAATAGCTTGGAACAGGGATATCTACCTCACTGTTGTTATAATGTATCGACGCTAATTTTTGATTTGGATTGTTACGCCAATATGCTTTGTTGAATGATACTGACTGGAGATCTGAATTTATATATTTTTTTTAAAACACATTTTAAAAAGACTTGCCAAAAGGATGACTTTGCTGGCAGCTTAAGATGGCTACCTAATTTGCAACACTCTATCCTACATTGCAATGCTTGTGAGGAGGGAGACAAAATGTCTGTTCATGCCCCAGCAAGAACCAAGACCCAGGAGGTTGAAAGGAGCTACCTCTTCTTTTTAGCAAGAGAGAAATCTTGCTAACTGCTATGTTTGAATGACTGAGTGGCTGTCACGTGACAAGCGCTTCCTCATCTGTAGTTTTGAGCTTGTATCTTTCTGCAGCAGAGAAAGGAGAAGCAACTGGACTCTGACACCTGCAGACCCAAGTGGGGATCTCTCTCTCTCTCCGTTCCAGCTTGAAAGCTTTCAAATCCTGCCTGCTGACTGACCACCTTTGCGTATTCCAGTTACAAACAGAAATCCCGTTGGAGGAAATCATCTGCATCGCTGTCTCCAAGAGACCTACCGAACCAGTCATCTACCTCTTCAAACTAAAAGCCTCAGGAACACTGAATACAGCTCGAAGCCAGCAGAATCACCAAACGCCATAAACTGTATAGCACTTTTTTTCTATGGACTCTAACTCAACCAATCTATCTTTTCCCACACTGTAACCTACTTGTGTGTGTGTAAACCTCCAGAGTGTGTGTGTGAGTGAAAAGTGGCATATTGTTTATTATTTTTATTAGTTTGGTTTAGGTACAATAAAGTTAGCCTCTTTCTTTAATGGTTCAGGATAAGAGTAGTCCTCGGGTGAAGGTGCTAAATTGGGGGAGGGCTAATTATAACAATATTAGGCAGGAACTGAAGAATTTAGATTGGGGGCGGCTGTTTGAGGGTGAATCAACATCTGGCATGTGGGAGTCTTTCAAACGTCAGTTGATTAGAATCCAGGACCGGCATGTTCCTGTGAGGAAGAAGGATAAGTTTAGCAAGTTTCGGGACCCTTGGATAATGAGGGATAGTGTGAGCCTAGTCAAAAGAAAAAGGAAGCATTTGTAAGGGCTAGAAGGCTGGGAACAGCCAAAGCCCTTGAAGAATATAAAGAAAGTAGGAAGGAACTCAAGCAAGGAGTCAGGAGGGCTAAAAGGGGTCATGAAAAGTCATTGGTGAACAGGATTAATGAGAATCCCAAGGCTTTTTATATGTATATAAAGAGCAAGAGGGTAACCAGGGAAAGGGTTGGCCCACTCAAGGACAGAGGAGGGAATCTATGTGTGGAGCCAGAGGAAATGGGCGAGGTACTAAATGAGTACTTTGCATCAGTATTCACCAAAAAGAAGGACTTGGTGGACGATGAGCCGAGGGAAGGGTGTGCAAATAGTCTGGGTCATGTCGTTATCAAAAAGGGGGAGGTGTTGGGCGTCTTGCAAAGCATTAAGGTAGATAAGTCCCCAGGGCCTGATGGGATCTACCCTAGAATACTGAAGGAGGCAAGGGAGGAAATTGCTGGGGCCTTGACAGAAATCTTTGTATCCTCATTGGCTACAGGTGAGGTCCCAGAGGACTGGAGAATAGCCAATGTTGTTCCTTTGTTTAAGAAGGGTAGAAAGGATAATCCAGAAAATTATAGGCCGGTGAGCCTTACGCCAGTGGTAGGGAAATTATGAGAGAGGATTCTTCGGGACAGGATTTACTCCCATTTGGAAACAATGGACGTATGAGCAAGAGGCAGCATGGTTTTGTGAAGGGGAGGTCGTGTCTCACTAACTTGATTGGCTTTTTTGAGGAAATGACGAAGATGATTGATGAAAGAAGGGCAGTGGATGTTGTCCATATGGACTTCAGTAAAGCCTTTGACAAGGTCCCTCATGGCAGACTGGTACAAAAGGTGAAGTCACACGGGATCCGAGGTGAGCTGGCAAGATGGATACAGAACTGGCTCGGTCATAGAACACAGAGGGTAGCAGTGGAAGGGTGTTTTTCTAAATGGAGGGATGTGACTAGTGGTGTTCTGCAGGGATCAGTGCTGGGAGCTTTGCTGTTTGCAGTATATATAAATGATTTGGAGGAAAATGTAGCTGGTCTGATTAGTAAGTTTGCGGACGACACAAAGGTTGGTGGAGCTGCGGATAGTGATGAGGATTGTCAGAGGATACAGCAGGATATAGATCAGTTGGAGACTTGGGCGGAGAAATGGCAGATGGAGTTTAATCCGGACAAATGTGAGGTAATGCATTTTGGAAGATCTAATACAGGTGGGAAGTATACAGTAAATGGCAGAACCCTTAGGAGTATTGACAGGCAGAGAGATCTGGGCATACAGGTCCACAGGTCACTGAAAGTGGCAACACAGGTGGATAAGGTAGTCAAGAAGGCATTCGGCATGCTTGCCTTCATCGGTCGTTGCACAGAGCATAAAAATTGGCAAGTCATGCTGCAGCTGTACAGAACCTTAGTTAGGCCTCACTTAGAATATTGCGTGCAATTCTGGTCGCCACACTACCAGAAGCACGTGGAGGCTTTTGAGAGGGCACAGAAGAGGTTTACCAGGATGTTGCCTGGTCTGGAGGGCATTAGCTATGAGGAGAGGTTGAATAAACTCGGATTGTTTTCACTGGAACGACGGAGTTGGTGGGGCAACATGATAGAGGTCTACAAAGCTATGAGTGGCATGGACAGAGTGGATAGTCAGAAGCTTTTTCCCAGGGTGGAAGAGTCAGTTACAAGGGGACATAGGTTTAAGGTGCGAGGGGCAAATTTTAGAAGGGATGTGCGAGGCAAGTTCTGAACACAGAGGGTGGTCAGTGCCTGGAACTTGCTGCCGGAGGAGGTGGTGGAAGCAGGTACGATAGCGATGTTTAAGAGGCATCTTGACAAATACATGAATAGGATGGGAATAGAGGGATACGGTCCCCAGAAGGTTTTAGTTTAGATGGGCATCAAGATCGGCGCAGGCATGGAGGGCCGAATGGCTGTTCCTGTGCTGTACTGTTCTTTGTTAAACTCAAGAAAACCTGTCCGATTGGTTCTTGTTATGATCATAGCAAGTAAGTAATCAAACACCTATTGAATTGGCCAATAGATCCACTTTAAGAAAGAATTAAACTTGCTGTGGTCAAACAAGGAGAGGGAAAAGAGGGAAGCACTTTGACCCCTCCTCACTTGACCTTCATAGGATTCCATTAATCGAGCACTGGCCGATTGATCCATGAAGCTCATTCCTTCCACAATTGCCAGGAATATGACTCACTTGTTTAGTCTCCTGAGGGTAAGATTTATGTAACATTTTGACCCACAGAGATATTGAGTAAAATTCTACAATATCTAACTAGATAATAATCTCTATATTTAAAAGCCACCAGGTGTCTTCTGCAGTTGCCATTTCTTTAGTTCTAGCAGCACAGGAAGCAATGTCTAGATTTACTCTTGTAACCTTCAATTTGAACAGTGACGAGCTACTTTTTCAGCTTTTGTCAACATAGCATTAACTGCTTCTGCTCAGAGTTTGGTCAACCATCAAAAATATATGAAATAGTCTGTGGGGGGAAAACCCTCTAACCTCCAGTTTTGCTTCAGGCTGATTAATTCCGTAATTGTGTCCTCTACCTGTAATGTACGCTCTGCTTACGAGTGCAATATTTTGAAGAACTTTTTAAAGACCTGGATTATGCTACTTTCTATCTTCTTTCCTCCAATAAAAATCTGAGTTGCTTCCTTGACACTCTTCACTGAACACTTTCCAATGCATCAATGTATGTTTGAAGGGAGGGTGCCAAAAAAAACACTGTATGCCAAATGTGTCATCATTAATGATCGACAGTGCTCATTATAGCTTTCTCCTCCCTGCTGTTTTTGATGGATTCAGTGACATGGACAGAAGAAGTTGCACTGACACCAAAGTTTAGATTTTTCTGGGGAGTGGGAGCAATTGCTGCAGCCTCTGGGGATGGACATGGCAGCTACCAACATATGGTTGATATTGTACAGAAATCTGCTGGTCACCTGTGCGAGGAATATAGGGCTTTCAGACTACCTTGTAGTAAGTGACAGACCATTGCCAGTCTGCAGCGTTGTTGATACCAAAATGCTAACTGGATATCTCTTGTAAATTCCCAGGCTGTTGCAATTCGGGTATTACGCTGCAGTGTGTCTTCCTCCACGGGCTTGGTGACAGAAGGGTAGGGACTGATGAGGAGAGAAATGATTGTCGGCTTTGGGAGAGTCACCAGTGCTGCTGTCTCAGTGCTCACACCGATCAGGTCACATAGCAGCACTGTGATCATGACCAGGGAGAAGACGCAGCTCACTGACCTGCACCATCACTCTCAAGTCCACCTCCTCCACGCAAAATGACTGCTGAGCCTGACTGTCACCCAATTCCAACTGCCCCAACCCCACTTTAATGTCAGAGCATAAGAAATCTTTCTTTCTTTTCTTTGGCCTCCTTATCTCGAGAGACAATGGGTAAGCGCCTGGAGGTGGTCAGTGGTGTGTGAAGCAGCGCCTGGAGTGGCTATTAAGGCCAATTCTAGAGTGACAGGCTCTTCCACAGGTGCCACAGAAAAATGTGTTGGTCGGGGCTGTTACACAGTTGGCTCTCCCCTTGCTCTTTTGTCTTTTTTCCTGCCAACTGCTAAGGCTCTTCGACTCGCCACACTTTAGCCCCGCCTTTATGGCTGCCCGCCAGCTCTGGCGAACGCTGGCAACTGACTCCCATGACTTGTGATCAATGTCACAGGACTTCATGTCGCATTTGCAGACGTCTTTAAAGCGGAGACATGGACGGCCGGTGGGTCTGATACCAGTGGCGAGCTCGCTGTACAATGTGTCTTTGGGGATCCATGCGGCTCACATGGCCAAGCCATCTCAAGCGCCGCTGACTCAGTAGTGTGTATAAGCTGGGGATGATGGCTGCCTCGAGGACTTCTGTGTTGGAGATACGGTCCTGCCACCTGATGCCAAGTATTCTTCGGAGGCAGCGAAGCTGGAAAAAATTGAGACGTCGCTCTTGGCTGACATACGTTGTCCAAGCCTCGCTGCCATAGAGCAAGGTACTGAGGACACAGGCTTGATACACTCGGACTTTTGTGTTCCGTGTCAGTGCGCCATTTTCCCACACTTTCTTGGCCAGTCTGGACATAGCAGTGGAAGCCTTTCCCATGCGCTTGTTGATTTCTGCATCGAGAGACAGGTTACTGGTGATAGTTGAGCCTCGGTAGGCGAATTCTTGAACCACTTCCAGAGCGTGGTCGCCAATATTGATGGATGGAGCATTTCTGACGTCCTGCCCCATGATGTTCGTTTTCTTGAGGCTGATGGTTAGGCCAAATTCATTGCAGGCAGCCGCAAACCTGTCGATGAGACTCTGCGGGCACTCTTCAGTGCGAGATGTTAAAGCAGCATCGTCAGCAAAGAGGAGTTCCCTGATGAGGACTTTCTGTACTTTGGACTTCACTCTTAGATGGGCAAGGTTGAACAACCTGCCCCCTGACCTTGTGTGGAGGAAAATTCCTTCTTCAGAAGACTTGAACGCATGTGAAAGCAGCAGGGAGAAGAAAATCCCAAAAAGTGTGGGTGCGAGAACACAGCCCTGTTTCAGGATAGGAAAGGGGTCTGATGAGGAGCCACCATGTTGAATTGTGCCTTTCATATTGTCATGGAATGAGGTGATGATACTTAGTAGCTTCGGTGGACATCCAATCTTTTCTAGTATTCTGAAGAGACCACGTCTGCTGACGAGGTCAAAGGCTTTGGTGAGATCAATGAAAGCAATGTCGAGGGGCATCTGTTGTTCGCGGCATTTCTCCTGTATCTGACAAAGGGAGAACAGCTTGTCAACGGTCGATCTCTCTGCACGAAAGCCACACTGTGCCTCAGGGTAGATGCGCTCGGCCAGCTTCTGGAGCCTGTATAGAGCGACTCGAGCAAAGACTTTCCCCACTATGCTGAGCAGGGAGATTCCACGGTAGTTGTTGCAGTCACTTCGGTCACCTTTGTTTTTATAGAGGGTGATGATATTGGCATCGCGCATGTCCTGAGGTACTGCTCCCTCGTCCCAGCACAGGCATAGCAGTTCATGTAGTGCTGAGAGTATAGCAGGCTTAGCACTCTTGATAATTTCAGGGGTAATGCTGTCCTTCCCAGGGGCCTTTCCGCTTGCTGGAAAATCAATGGCATCACTGAGTTCCGATTTTGTTGGCTGTATGTCCAGCTCATCCATGGCTGGTAGAGGCTGGGCTGCATTGAGGGCAGTCTCAGTGACAACATTCTCCCTGGAGTACAGTTCTAGGTAGTGCTCAACCCAGCGGTCCATTTGTTTGCGTTGGTCAGTGATTATGTCCCCTGATTTAGATTTGAGGGGGGCGATCCTCTTGATGGTTGGCCCAAAAGCTCTCTTAATGCCATCATACATTCCTCTGATGTTTCCAGTATCTGAGGCCAGCTGAATATGACTGCATAGGTGTTTCCAGTAGTCATTTGCGCAGCGCCTGGCTGTTCTTTGTGCAGTGCTTCTGGCTGCTTTAAGTGCGATGGATGTTAACTCGCTGGGGGCTTTCTTGGAGTTCAACAGTGCAATGTGCTTAGCGGCTATGACAGGTTTCAGCTCTTCATTATGAGATTGAAACCAGTCTGCATTTCTCTTCGCACGTTTACCGTAGGTGGTCAAAGCTGACTCATAGATGGTGTCTCTGATGTGGGCCCACTTGGTCTCAGCATCCCCTGTGGGAGTGTTTTGAAGGGCTGTTACAAGTGAATTTAGAAATTTTTGTAACAGCTGTGGATGAGAAATTCTGCTCGTGTTGATGCGCGAGTGGCCCTTCTGCTTGGAATGATGCAACCTCTTTGGTCTGAGTGTAACCTTGCTGCACACCAGGGAGTGGTATGTGTCGCAATCCGCACTGTGGAAGCTGCGTGTGATTTGAACACTGTTTAAGGAGGCTCGCCTTGGGACGATGAGGTCTAGCTGGTGCCAACGACGCGATCTTGGGTGCCTCCATGAAACCTGGTGACAGGGTTTAGTGTGAAAGAACGAATTGGTGATGCAGAGGTTATGATAGGTACACAACTCAAGCAGTCTCTGCCTGTTCTCATTCATCCTTCCAACGCCATAGCGCCCAAGGCAGGAGGGCCATGAGAAATAGGAGCAGGAATAGACTATAAGGCCCCTTGAGCCCGCTCAATATGATCATGGCTGATTTTACGTCCGCACTCTACTTTCCCGCTTTTTTAAAATTCATTCGTGGGATGTAGGCGTCACCGGCCAAGCCAGCATTTATTGCCCATCCCTAATTGCCCTCGAGAAGGTAGTGGTGAGCTGCCTTCTTGAACCGCTGCAGTCCATTTGGGGTAGGTATACCCACAGTGCTGTTTGGAAGGGAGTTCCAGGATTTTGACCCAGCGACAGTGAAGGAACGGTGATATAGTTCCAAGTCAGCATGGTGTGTGACTTGGAGGGGAACTTGCAGGTGGTGGCGTTCCCATGTATTTGCTGCCCTTGTCCTTCTAGTTGGTAGAGGTCGCAGGTTTGGAAGGTGCTGTCTAAGGAGCCTTGGTGCATTGCTGCAGTGCATCTTGTGGATGGTACACACTGCTGCCACTGTGCGTCGGTGGTGGAGGGAGTGAATGTTTGTAGACGGTGTGCCAATCAAGCAGGCTGCTTTGTCCTGGATGGTGTCGAGCTTCTTGAGTGTTGTTGGAGCTGCACCCATCCAGGCAAGTGGAGAGTATTCCATCACACTCCTGACTTGTGCCTTGTAGATGGTGGACAGGCGTTGGGGAGTCAGGTGGTGAGTTACTCGCCTCAGGATTCCTAGCCTCTGACCTGCTCTTGTAGCCACGGTATTTATATGGCGACTCCAGTTGAGTTTCTGGTCAATGGTAGCCCCTAGGATGTTGATAGTGGGGGATTCAGCGATGGTAATGCTGTTGAATGTCAAGGGGAGATGGTCAGATTCTCTCTTGTTGGAGATGGTCATTGCCCGGCACTTGTGTAGCGCGAATGTTACTTGCCACTTATCAGCCCAAGCCTGGATATTGTCCAGGTCTTGCTGCATTTCTACACGGACTGCTTCAGTATCTGAGGGCTCGCGAATGGTGTTGAACATTGTGCAATCATCAGCGAACATCCCCACTTCTGACCTTATGATTGAAGGAAGGTCATTGATGAAGCAGCTGAAGATGGTTGGGCCTAGGACACTACCCTGAGGAACTCCTGCAGTGATGTCCTGGAGCTCAGATGATTGACCTCCAACAACCACAACCATCTTCCTTTGCGCTAGGTATGACTCCAACCAGAGGAGGGTTTTCCCCCGATTCCCATTGACTTCAGTTTTGCTAGGGCTCCTTGATGCCATACTCGGTCAAAAGCTGCCTTGATGCCAAGGGCAGTCACTCTCACCTCACCTCTTGAGTTCAACTCTTTTGTCCATGTTTGAACCAAGGCTGGAATGAGGTCAGGAGCTGAGTGGCTCTGGCGGAATCCAAACTGAGCGTCACGAAGCAGGTTATTGCTAAGCAAGTGCCGCTTGAAGGCACTGTTGATGACACCTTCCATCACTTTACTGATGATTGAGAGTAGGCTGATGGGGCGGTAATTGGCCGGGTTGGTCTTGTCCTGCTTTTTGTGTACAGGAAATACCTGGGCAATTTTCCACATTGCAGGGTAGATGCCAGTGTTGTAGCTGTACTGGAACAGCTTGGCTAGGGGCGCGGCAAGTTCTGGAGCACAGGTCTTCAGTACTATTGCCGGAATATTGTCAGGGCCCATAGCTTTTGCAGTATCCAGTGCCTTCAGTCATTTCTTGATATCACGTGGAGTGAATCGAATTGGCTGAAGTCTGACATCTGTGATGCTGGGGACTTCAGGAGGAGGCCGAGATGGATCATCAACTCGGCACTTCTGGCTGAAGATTGTTGCAAATGCTTCAGCCTTATCTTTTGCACTGATGTGCTGGGCTCCCCCATCATTGAGGATGGGGATATTTGTGGAGCCACCTCCTCCAGTTAGTTGTTTAACTGTCCACCACCATTCACGACTGGATGTGGCAGGACTGCAGAGCCTAGATCTGATCCGTTGGTTATGGGATCGCTTAGCTCTGTCTATCGCATGCTGCTTACGCAGTTTGGCATGCAAGTAGTCCTGGGTTGTAGCTTCACCAAGTTGACACCTCATTTTGAGGTATGCCTGCTGCTGCTCCTGGCATGCCCTCCTGCACTCTTCATTGAACCAGGGTTGGTCTCCTGGCTTGATGGTAATGGGAGAGTGGGGGATATGCCGGGCCATGAGGTTACAGATTGTGGTTGCGTACAATTCTGCTGCTGTTGATGGCCCACAGCGCCTCATGGATGCCCAGTTTTGCATTGCTAGATCTGTTCGAAATCTATCCCATTTAGCACGGTGATAGTGCCACACAACACGATGGATGGTATCCTCAATATGAAGGCGGGGCTTCGTCTCCACAAGGACTGTGCGGTGGTCACTCCTACCAATACTGTCATGGACAGAAGCATCTGCGGCAGGTGGATTGGTGAGGACGAGGTCAAGTATGTTTTTCCCTCGTGTTGGTTCCCCCACCACCTGCCGCAGACCCAGTCTAGCAGCTATGTCCTTTAGGACTTGGCCAGCTCAGTCAGTAGTGGTGCTACCGAGCCACTCTAGGTGTTGGACATTGAAGTCCCCCACCCAGAGTACATTTTGTGCCCTTGACACCCTCAGTGCTTCCTCCAAGTGGTGTTCAACATGGAGGAGTACTGAGTCATCATCTGAGGGAGGGCGGTATGTGGTAATCAGTAGGAGGTTACCTTGCCCGTGTTTGACCTGATGCCATGAGACTTCATGGGGTCCGGAGTCGATATTGGGGACTCCCAGGGCAACTCCCTCCCTACTGTATACCACTGTGCCACCAGCTCTGGTGGGTCTGTCCTGCCGGTGGGACAGGACATACCTGGGGATGGTGATGGCAGTGTCTGGGACATTGTCTGTCAGGTATGATTCCGTGAGTATGACTATTTCAGGCTGTTGCTTGACTAGTCTGTGGGACAGCTCTCCCAACTTTGGCACAAGCCCCCAGATGTTAGTAAGGAGGACTTTGCAGGGTCGACAGGGCTGGGTTTGCCGTTGTCGTTTCCGGTGCCTCGTCGATGCCGGGTGGTCCGTCCGGTTTCATTCCTTTTTATTGACTTCGTAGCGGTTAGGTACAACTAAGTGGCTTGCTAGGCCTTTTCAGAGCCCATGTAAGAGTTAACCACATTGCTGTGGGTCTGGAGTCACATGTAGGCCAGACCAGGTAAGGACAGCAGATTTCCTTCCCGAAAGGACATTAGTGAACCAGATGGGTTTTTATAACAATCGACAATGGTTTCATGGCCATCATTAGACTAGCTTTTAATTCCAGATTTATTAATTAATTCAAATTCCACCTTCTGTGGTAGGTTTCGAACCCATGTCCCCAGAGAAATACCCTGGGTCTCTGGGTTACTAGTTCAGTGATAATACTATTACGCCACCACCTATGCCTTGATTCCCTGAGAGATCAAATATCTATCCATCTCAGTTTTGAATGTACTCAATGATGAGCATCCACAACTCTCTGGGGTAAACAATTCCAAAGATTCACAACCTTCTGAGTGGAATCATTTTGTCTTACCTCAGTCCCAAATGATCAACCCCTTATCCTGAGACTGTGCCCCTGTGTTCTACATTCCCCAGCCAAGGGAAACAACCTCTCAGTGTCTACCCTGTCAAACTCCTTCAGAATTCAATGAGATTTTCTCTCATGCTTCTAAACTCCAGAAAGTATTGACCCGGTTTACTCAGACTCTCATCAAAGGACAACTCTTTCATCCCAGGAACCAATCTCATGAACCTCTGCTGTACCACCTCAAATACAAGTACATCCTTCCTTAAATACGGAGGCCAAAACTGCAGACAGTACTCCATGTGTGCTCTCATCAAAACTTTATATAATTGCAGCAAGATTTCCTTATTCTTGTACACCAATCCTCTTGTGTTTGCCTTTCTAATTGCTTGTTGTCCCTGCATGCTCACTTTCTGTATTCCTTGCACAAGTACTCACAAGTCTCTCTGAACATCATCTTCACATTGAAGACATTCTTCATCATGTTGTGTGGCACTAACACTATGCTAAATGGGATAGATTTAGAACTGATCTAGCAGCTCAGAACTGGGATCCTTAAGGCACGGTGGGCCATCAGCAGCGGCAGAATTGTATTCAACCACAATCTGTAAGGACCATCTTTGATGCATCTGCTAATTAACAGGTAGCCCTCAAGATAAATATATCGACTGTTAAGTATTTCTTAATTGCATTCAGGAGAATGAGAAAGGAATCATTGCTGTATTTGGTGCTGGGAATAAAGTGGGCCAAGTGGACCCAGTGTCTGGGGGGATACACATGGATAAGAGTGATCATCATATCATAAGCGTTAATCAACAGTCTAAAGGAGAACTTCGAAATTGGAAGAGGGCTAACTTCAATGAGAAGAGAGGGGTCTTAAGAAGGGCAACATGGAACCAAAGTTTCTCAGGAAAAACTACAATGGAACAATGGGTGATCGTTGAAAGGATGTTTTAGGTATAAACTAGGTACATTCCAACAAGGGCAAAAAGTAGGGGTGCCAAAGCCAGAGCTCCTTTGATGACAAGAGAGATAGAGAATATCATGAAACAAAAAAAAAGATGCATGTCAGTTGATTTCTTCGAGCAAGAACCAGGCCAAATACAAGAAGTTGTGAGGGGAAGTGAAGAGGAAAATAAGACTGATGAAAAGAGAATATGAGAATAGAATGGCAGTTAACTTAAAAGGGAACCCAGAAATCTTCTACTGGCATGTAAATCGTAAGCGGGTAGTAAGAGGCTGTGTGCGTTATTAGGGACAAAGTGGGGTGATCTATGCTCAGAGGTGCAGGGCAAGGCTAGAATACTTAATGTGTACTTTGTATCATTGCTTACTGAGGAAGAAGTGCTGACAAAATATCGGTAGGAGCAGAGATGGTAGAGGTAATGGATAGGGTGAAAAAATTGATACGCAGGATGTACTGGAAAGGTTAGCTATGCTTCGAGTGGATAAGTTAGCTGGTCTGGATGGCTTGCATTCCAGGTTGCTAAAGGAAGTGGGAGCGGAAGGGCTTGCCATAATTTTCCAACCTTCCCCAGATACATGGGAGGCGCCAGATGATTGGAGAGCGGCAAATGTGACACGCTCATTCAAGAAAGTGTGTAAGGACATTCCTAGTAACTACAGGTTGGTCAGTTTATTATCAGTGGTGGGTAAGTTTTTAGAAACAATAATCAGGGAAAAAGATCAACAGCCACTTGGAGAGGTTTGAGTTAATTAAAGAGAGCATGGGTTTGTAAAAGGCAGATCATGCTTGACTAATCTTTATTGAATTTTTTGATGAAGTAACAGAAGGTTAATGGCAGGAAAGCAACGGATGTTGTCTATATGGATTTTAAGAAAGTATTTGAAAAGTACCACATCCTCACTGCCTGAAAGGGTGATAGAGGCAGAATCCCTCATAGCATTTAAAAAGTACTTGACAATGCACTTGAAGTGCCGTAATCAACAAGACTTTGGACCAGGAGCCAGAAAGAGGAATTAGGTTAGATGGTTACTTGTTGACTGACATGGACACGATGGGCCAAATGGCCTCTTACCATGCTGTAAATTTCTGTGAAAAGGCTGGTTAACAAAATTGAGGCTCATGGAACAGGAAGTGTTGGTGTCAGTGTGGGTAAGAAATGGGCTTAAGGACAGAAAACAGCAAGTCGTGGTCAATGTTTTTCAGTCTGGAGGATGTTAGATCGTGGTGTTCCCCAAGGTTCAGTGCTAGGACATTTTTTTTGATATATAAATATATGAATGACTTAAATATTGGAATACAGAGTAAAATTTCAAAATTTTCTGACAATATCAAACTTGAAGCTGTGGCTGACAGTGAGGATGATATCAATTGACTGCAAACGGACATATGATAGACTAGCAGAATGGACAGACAAGTGACAGATGGAATTTAATACAGAGAAGTTTGTGGTGTTGCATTTTGGTGGAAGGGATAGGGAGAGTTAATATAAACTTAATTACACAGTTCTGAAGAGTGTACAGGAACAGAAGGACCAGGGGGTTCATATGCAGACATCTTTGGAAGTGGCAAGACACATTGAGAGAGTTCGCAAAGCATTTGGGGTTTTGAGTTTCATGAGTAAAGGTATTGTGTAAAAAAGCAGGAAAGTTATGCTCTGGTTATAGGCCACAACTAGACTATTGTATCCTGTTCTGGTCATCACACTTTAGGAAGGATGTGAGGGTCCTTGAGAGGGTGCAGAGGAGATTTGCCAGAATGGTTCCAGGGATGAAGGATGTTAGCTACAAGGTGGGTTGGAGAAGCTGGGGTTGTTCCCCTTGGAGCAAAAGAGATTGAGGGGAGATTTGTTAGAGGTGTACAAGATTATGACAGGTTTAGATAAGGTAGGCAAGAAAAGCTGTTCACATTAGCTGACGGTGCAAGGACTAGGGGACACAGATTTAAAGTTACGATTAGTCATAGCAACAACCCAGGCACCGGAAACGACAAAGGCACAGTCAGCCCTGCAAAGTCCTTCTCACTAATGCCGGGTGACGTGCCAAAATTGGGAGAGATGTCCCACAGATAAGTCAAGGAGCAGCCTGACATAGTCATACAGAATTATACCTTACAGTCAATGTCCCAGACTGCTCTATTACCATCCCTGGGTATATTCTGTCTCAACAGCAGGACAAACCCACCAGAGATGGCGGCACAGTGGTATACAGTCGTGAGGGAGTTGCTCTGGGAATCCTCAACATTGAGTCCGGATCTCATGAAGTCTCTTGGCATCAGGTCAAACATGGGCAAGGAAACCCCCTGCTGATTACCACCTACCGCCCTCCCTCAGCAGTTGAATCAGTACTCCTCCATGTTGAACACCACTTGGAAGAAGCAAGGGCACAGAATGTACTCTGGGACTTCAATCCCCATCACCAAGAGTGGCTCCATAGCACCACTACTGACTGAACTGGCCGAGTCCTGAAAGACATAGCTGAAGGTCAGACTGGGCCTGTGGCAGGTGATGGGAGAACCAACAGAGAGAAAACCCTGCTTGACCTCGCCTTCATCAGTCTACCTGTCGCAGATGCATCTGTCCATGACAGTATTGGTAGGAGTGACCACCACAGCACCTTGTGAAGATGAAGATTCAGCTGCACACTAGGAATGCTATCCATCATGTTGTGTGGCACTAACACCATGCTAAATGGCATAGATGCAGAACAGATCTAGCAGCTCAAAATTGGGCATTTATGAGGCACTGTGGACCATCAGCTCCAGCAGAATTATATTCAGCCATAATCTGTAACCTCATGGCCTGCCAAATCCCTCACTCTGCCATCAAGTCAGGGAATCAACACTGGTTCAATGAGGAGTGCAGGAGAGTATGCCAGGAGCAGCACCAGGCAAACCTAAAAATGACATGTCAACCTGGTGCAGCTACAACACAGGACTGCAAGCATACTAAACAGTGGAAGCAGCATGTGATAGGCAGAGCCAAGCAATTCCACAAATAACGGATCAGATAAAAGCTCTGCAGTCCTTTGACATCCAGTCGCGAATGGTAGTGAATAATTAAACAACTAACCAGAGCAGGAGGCTCCAAAAACATCTCCATTCTCAATAATGGGGGAGCCCATCACATCAGTGCAAAAGACAAGGCTGAAGCATCTGCAACCAGCCAGAAATGCCAAGTGAATGATCTATCTTGGCCTCCTCCTAAGGTCCCCAACATCACAGATGCTAGCCTTCAACCAATTCAATGCACTCGACATGATATCAAGAAAGGGCTGAAAACACTGGATACTGCAAAGGCTATGGGGCCCGATAACACCCTGGCAGTAGTACCGAAGAATTATTCACCAGTCTCGCATGGCAGGCTTGACTTATGAGGAGAGATTGAGGAAACTGGGCTTGTATTCTCTAGAGTTTTAAAGAATGAGAGGTAATCTCATTGAAACTTACAAAATTCTTACAGGCGTGACAGTGTAGATGTGGATAGGATGTTTCCTCTGGCTAGTGAATCTAGAACCAGGGGACAGTCTCAAAATAAGAGACAGGCCATTTAAGACTGAGATGAGGAGGACTTTCCTTACTCAGAGGGTGGTGAATCTTTGGAATTCCCTACCCCAGAGGGCTGTAGAAGCTCAATCATTAAGCATGCTCAAGACAGAAATCGAGAGATTTCTGGTTACTGATGATATCAAGGGATATGGGGATAGTGGGGAAAAATGGCATGAGGTAGATGATCAGCCATGATCTGTTTGAATGATGAAGCAAGCTCAATGGGCTGAATGGCCTACTCCTACTCCTATTTCCTATATTCCTCTGTTCCTAGAACTAGCCGCACCCTGAGCCAAGCTGTTCCAGTACAGCTAATACACTGGTATCTACCCAACAATCTTGAAAATTGCCCAGGGTCTGTCCTGTCCACGAAAGTAGGACAAATCCAAGATGACTAATTACCGCCCCATCCGTCTACTCTTGATCATCAGCAAAATGATGAAAGCTATCGTTGACAGTGCTATCAAGCGGCACTTACACAGCATTATCCTGCTCATCAATGCTCCAATGGGTTCCACAAAGTTCATTCAGCTCCAGACCTCATTACAGCCTTGTTCCAAATATTCACAAAAGAGCTGAATTTCGGAGGTGAGGTAAGAGTGACTGACCTTGAGATCAAGGCAGCATTTGATCATGTTGGAATCAAGGAGCCCTAGCAAAATTGAAGTCAATAGGAATCAAGGGGAAATCTCTCCACTGGTTGGAGTCATCCCTAGTAAAAAGGAAGATGGTTGTGGATGTTGGAGGCCAAACATCTATTCCCAGGACATCACTGCAGGAGTTCCTCAGGGGCGTAGTCTAGGTCCAACCTTCTTCAGCTGCTTCATCAATGACCTTCCCTCCATCATGAGGTCAGAAGTGGGGATGTTTGCTGATGATTGCACAGTGTTCAGTACCATTTGTGACTCCTCAGATACTGAAGCAGTGCATGCCTGCATGCTTTAAGACCTGGACAGCATTCAGTTTATGGCTGATAAGTGGCAAGTAACATTTGTGTCACACAAGTGCCAGGCAATGACCTTCTCCAACAAGAGAGAATCTAACCAACTTCCCTTGACATTCAACGGCATTACCATCACTGAATACCCCACCAGCGACATCTTGGGGGTTACCATTGACCAGAGACTTAACTGGGCCAGCCATATAAATATTGTGGCTGCAAGAGAAGGTCAGTGGTTGGGAATTCTGTATCGAGTAACTCACCTTGGGCCTCCCCAAAGCCTGTCTACCAGTTACAAGGCACAAGTCAGGAGTGTGATGGAATACTCTCCACTTGCCTGTAGCTCCAACAACACTCAAGAAGCTTGACACTATCCAGGACAAAGCAGGCCACTTGATTGGCACCCCATCCACCATCTTCAACATTCACTCCCTCCGCCACCAGCATGCAGTGGCAGCAGGGTGTACCATCCACAAGATGCACTACAGCAACACGCCAAGCCTCCTTTGAGAGCACCTTCCAAACACGTGTCCTCTTTCACCTAGAAGGGCAAGAGCAGGAGATGCCTGGAAACATCACTACCTGAAAGCTCCCCTCTCAGTCACAGATCATCCTGACTTAGATCTGTATCGCCAGCATTCCTTTACTGTCGCTGAGATAAAAACCTGGAACTCCCTTCCTAACAGCACTATGGGTGTTCCTACACCAGATGGACTGCAGTAGTTCAAGAAGGCTGCTCACCACCATCTTCTCAAGGGCAATTAGGGATCGACAACCAATGCTGGCCTAGCCAGCGATGCTCACTTGCCATGAAAGAATAAAAAAAAAGACTGGGTAAGGATGGCAGATTTCCTTCTATCGAGAACATTAGTGAACCAAATGGGTTTTTACAACAAGTAGGTCACCAAGACTGATTATAGCTTTTTTTAAATACAGTTTTTTTTAAAAATTTGATTTATTAAATTTCCCAACTGCCATAGTGGGATTTGAAATAATCTATCTAGATCATTCATCCAGACCTCTGGTTTACGACTCCAGTAACATAACCATTGAAGTACCATAGCAAACTGTGGAACTAGTTATCTCCCTCAGTCTTTCTTTCCTCCTGCAATATTCAAGCATTTAAAACCAAGCTTGGAACCATATATTTTCTGCTGCACTGCATCCTGTTTTCTTACAGTTTTTGGTTTTGGTGCCATCCTGAACTTGGTCCTCTACCTGGACTTTACAATGTAAGGAAAAGCATATATTGCTCAGTCCTGGTCCACAGAGGGAATCAGCCACATGTGAAAGGTAACGCCCATTTATAAAAAGATTATTTATCGGTGAAGTTACAGTACTTGTATCTTTCTTTATCTCCAATAATTCCGTTAGTGAACCAACAGTTGACCTGTACTATCCACTTTGGTGGTCAACCATTTCTGACAGAATGGACACTTGAGAAAATAGTTTTCTGCATGACTTGCTATTGCCAAGGGATACAATGATCTGCAATTCAGTTGATGAAATCCAAGCCCAAAGGAAACTCCAAAGTCTTCATTTTCCAAGCCTTGAAAATTTTCCCAATTTAGGTTTTCCCAATGTTAGGTGTGGACATAGCTTTTACAGTATAAATATTCTAGTTGTAGCCCTAGATGCTCTGCATTTCTTTCATTTTAAGCGATAGCATCAAATGATTTGTAATAAATATTCCATCATATTATCTGGCTGCTTCTTAGTATTTATTCACTAAGAAGAAACATTTTGTCTTGCAAAACTGAGTGTGAATTGGAGCTCCCAAATAACATCTCTTTGGTTGATAGCACACTACTTGAGAGATCAAATTATGTGCTCAGCTACACTGTTGCAGCAACACATTGGTTCTTTACTAAACAAATATTTATGAAAAGTACTAGACGGCATTGTACAGTTAAAAAAAGGACAATTAAAATTAATCCATGGAATAGAAACATAAAATCATTTGTTTCTGTTATTTAAGCAGAAATGAGCCAAAACTGAAACAAAGGGCTGAATTTTATGGGCCTCTTCGGGATGGGAACAAAGGCAGAGGCGCCTTCCTAATGCATTCCAATTTAATCCGGGGGGGGGGGGGGGGGAAGGCCGAGGATAGTCTTCCTGCCTGAAGCCAATTGTGGCCCTTAATTTATTAAGTAATGGCCACTTAAGGCCTTATTCCTGCCTCCACCTTAATTTAGTAGAAGGCGGAGGGGCCTGCTGCCATGAGGAGACACTGCCGGGTAAAACCTGGAAGCCTCCTAGCAGGATCGGGGAGTGGGGGGGGGGGGTCCCTCGTTTGGGGCTATCCAGGGCCCCCACCGACATTGTCGTCCCCCTGGGAAAACACACCCCAGCCTCTCTAACACCCCCTACCTCCATCATCCCATTCCCGGGGCCTGCCTGAATGGCCTCCGCGACCCCAATCCAACTCATCTTTCCTGGGATCTCCAGACATCTTCGTCCTGCAGGGCATCCTGCAGTACCAGCAGTTACCACTGCTCCCAGTGGCACTGCCGGTACTGCAGAGCTGCCAGCCTTTCAATTGGCCGGCAGCTCTTGAAGGCTGGAGCTTGTCCCTTAAAGGGTTGGCATCCTGGAAGGCAGGTAGTTAATTGGCTACCCACTGTGGAATTTCAATGGATGTCCAACGGAGGGCTGAGGTGGGATCTCCCCACACCTTCCGACCTGCTGCCGGGACCCCGTCTTCACAAAAGAATTCAGCCCAAAATCTCTATCTGAAGCTCACGTAAGCCAACAGGAAAATGTTTTGCCTGCCCTTCTGTGTGTCTATGACAGTGGTAACAGGTACTGAAAGAAGCTTATTGGTGGGTTAATGTGTTGAAACCTTAACAGGTGTTTTATTCTGAAACCTTTTGTCAGCTATTATTATGTGTTGCACCCTCCTAAAGCTGGTATCCCAGAGAGCAATGGCAACACATTTTAAAGCCAATTCTTGTCACCAACAGTTCAGTAGTGAACTGCAACCTCTTTCTCCATACTGTTTTCTCCTCATCTCTCCAGAGGGCATTGACTTTCATTGTGTAAGGTTCCAATGATGCTGGGAGCCCATATATAAGCCAAGTGGTCATTCTCCATTTAGCAGACATGAAAATAGTTGTCAGATTATTGACTGCAAGTGGCATCACAGCTGAGTCTAAATCTGCCTTCACCTAGAGTAGAATCATAGAATCACAGAATGGTTACAGCACAGAAGGAGGCCATTCAGCCTGTTGTGTCTGTGCCAGCTCTCCGCAAGAGCAACTCACCTAGGCTCACTCCCTTGTCTTTTCCCCATAGCCCTGCAAACTTTGCTCACATATATACACTTTCCATGTGTGGTCAGTAGATAATGATGAAGACTGGAAATACTGGATGTCATATCCTCTGCTTAGCCCAAGGTCACTGAGGCCCAAATCTAACATCCCAAATATTGGCAATACTGATCTAACTCAGCACAGATTTGGGATTGAACCTAGAACTTTCTGATTTTTATGGCTTAGTACTTAATCTCATGATACATTTTTTCTACTCAGCAATCTAAGGAGGTCTCAATTTTTTTAAAGAAGGATTTTATTTTCATAATTTTCATAATTATGAGGATAGGGCTTGAAAGTGGAGTTGATATAAAAAATTCACCCATGATCTTACTGAATGATGGAGTGGACTCCAAGGCCCATATCCTGCTCCTATTTCTTATGTTCTTATAATTCGCTGAAATTATGGATTGGTTGTTTTGGGTAGTGGTGTGAGGGGAAAGGACGGTAACTCACCCAGTTAGGAATTATCCACTGTTGTTACTTGAGAAATATGTATTGAGACATCCTTCCTGTACAGCTTCAAAATCAATAATATTTATTAAAAAGAAGTGGTTATGCTCGTACCAGATCTAAATAAAATTGGACACAGTTGCTTCTTTTGCTCCAGTTGCTGCACTTTGAAGACTGATGTTAGCCACTGAAATATCATAAAACTGTAGCAGAATAATCCTTTTGGTATGAGATGAAAAGTTTTTTCCATTCTTCTGAGAACCTCAGATATTGACAGGCTTGTATGTTAAAACATAACAAACTTAATTTGTTTCCCTTTTAATATGGAAAATGAAGTGACACCAATAATAATTTGGCAGATTCATTTGTATTGTCCATTTACTGGGAGGTCCAAGGAACTTTGGGTCTTGGACCTGAGCATAATACAGGCTGTTCTACTTCACTGCGGTCAGAACCAGCACAGGTTACTGCTCCAATTTCAGGTAAGTGATCAGGCTGGATTGTGGGGGTCTTGAGTAGGAACAGGTAGGCCTTGAAGTCTGTGATTGGGGTTCAGTGGGGGATTTGGTAGGAAAACTACAAGCCTTGGGAGTACTGATGGGGTGTTGGGAGTACAGTCAGTGGGCAGGGGCGTGGGTGGTGTCGCTAGAAAGTCGGGTCTAGGGCAGTGGGGAGATTGGGGTGGAGTGCCTGGAGGGCAGAGTTAGAGTCATAGTCATAGAGAGATACAGCACTGAAACAGGCCCTTTGGCCCACCAAGTCTGTGCCAACCAACAACCACCCATTTATACTAATCCTACATTTAATCCCATATTCCCTACCACATCCCCACAATTCTCCTACCGCCTACCTACACTAGGGGCAATTTACAATGGCCAATTTTCCGATCAACCTGCAAGTCTTTGGCTGTGGGAGGAAACTGGAGTACCCGGTGGAAACCCACGTGGTCACAGGGAGAACTTGCAAACTTCGCACAGGCAGTACTCAGAACTGAACTGTCACTGGAGCTGTGAGGCTGCGGTGCTAACCACTGCGCCACTGTGCCACCAGAGTTGAGAGTGAAGTCTGAGATCTTTGGACCAGGAGCAGTGGTGATTAAGGTAAATACTTTTTTTTACCTTACATGATGTTTAGCGTTGGTTTTCCTAGAGTCAATCAGTACTGGTGTTGACTGCCTCAGGAGAAACTAAAGTTGCAGCAGGCATTAGGCCTCTTACTTGCATGTGCAAATTGACGAATGCCTGTTTCAGACTTGGGTAAAGGACACCTTGTTTGTCCTTTACCAGGATGGCATCTAGCACAATTTGTGGCAGAAGCATGTGCACATGCATCGGGCACGATTTTGGCTGCCAAATGGCACTCATGGCGCAGAAACAACGGGTGCTACTGATTCCAATCTCCCACCCAGAGACCGTAGCCCAGCTGTTATAGTCGCTCCCAGTCCATTTATCATCGCACATACATGAGGTCTAAATTCAACATCTCCATCAAATTTTATAAAAAGATGCATCTCTCAAATGACCTGAGTCAGATTAAATATGCCAGGTGCTCTCATTTAATGTAAGTGATACAAAAGTTCACAAAGAACATTTCTGACTATCAAGTATAAATATTTTATGGTGTTCTCAAGTATATTTTCACAGTGAAACCCTTGTTTCCCTTTCATTTAGATTTGGGCCTGTAAACTACAAATCTGTTTTCTAACATATAAGAAAAACCTGTTCCTCATTTTCAACATATGTTAAACAATAAAATTCCATTGGTGCAATGAACTAAACTTGACTTCGAATTTCTATTTATTATATAAATATTTATTTTTTGTTCTCATTTCCTGAATATCCATGCTGGGATACACTTCCAAAGGAATCAGCAGTCTCCCAGTTCCTGACCCATATGAGTATTCGTTAGGAATGAATCTAGATTATTAAACCACAGGGGCATCACAGCTCAGCTGAACCTGTCCTTACTCGGTATCCACTCATGCACATACCCTAGGAGCCACCAGCTCAAGCAAGAATTGCGCTGCTGATTTCCCACCGAGCACATGGCTGCTGAGGAAATATAGGAATAAGAGTAGGCCATTCAGCCCCTCGAGCCTGTTCTGCCATTCAATTAGATTATGACAGATCTGACTAATTACTGCCCAACTGAGTAGACAGGGCGCAAATCTGAGACTCTCCTCATCTGAACTGCATAGTATCAACTGATGATCCACTGAACTATTGGGAAAACCAATACAAAGCAGACACTTTTCCAATAGGTTGTTGAGGCCCAACACAAATAATTTATGTAAGCGAAAGTTAAATTTGCCATCAATGCAAACTTACCTTGTACATAATTAAATGTGGTAATTTAACAGATGAGTAAAATCACAGCAAAGGTCTGCAGCTGAGTTTCCTGGTAGTGTGTCTATTGATATTTGGTTGATATTGAGTTTAAAATAACACAAAATTCCTTATCTTCATGTCAGGAGTTTGGACAAGAGAGGAAGTGAATTGGAAACCTGACTGGTTACAGAAAAGAGTATGATATACAAATAATACATTTCCATCTCCACAAATCAATCAGAAGAAATCTCCCTCCCTCCAGAAAACACTATGCACTGATCTTTACACCTCATAAATTTCAATTGTTAAATCCTGGAACACAGTACAATGTTTCAAACACCAATGAGAACTGCGAATCATTCTTTAAACTTGTTAATAAAGGAATGGTCCACTGGCAAAGCATGATGTGATCAATGAGGTTATGCTCCCCATCTTTCTCTGTTCACTTTGGGGAAAAATGTTCAAAGACATTGTTGTGTTATTGGTTTCTAACACAAGCGTACCAATCATTGTGACGATGTTTGGGTGAAGTAACCAAAGGGTTCTTTATTGCAGAATTACAGGAGAGCACTTGAATATACATGCTACCTGTTGACTAACTTTGCTCCAAGATGATGTATACTGAACTATTTACATATTCAGTAGTATATTAACCAGTATTCAGGTAGCTAAAGCAATATCCCAACAGGCATAAATCTGGACAAGTCTGGAGCAAAATGTTTTCATTTTCCACAGTTTTAGAATTATTAGAAGGCAACAGGCTTGAGAAAAAGGATTAGCATATGACTTATTCACATAGGTTTAATTGCCTATTATAACCCCAAACAAGCCAATTTCCAAGGATTTATGATGTGCACTAGAAAATTTATTCTGAGCACGAAACTGAGTCCAATTTATATAAGTGAAAATCCTCTGAGGTTAAACTCAAGGAAATTCTGAAGTAAATGATCCACCACAACTTTCCACAGAAGGTCATGGGTTCAAGTCTCATTCCAGATGCTTGAGCACAATAGGCTAGGTGGACAATCCAGGGAAGTAACAAGGCAATACTGCACTGTTGGAGGTGCTGGCCTTTGCAAAAGAGGCCCTGTCTACCCTTTCAGGTGAATGTAAAATATCCCATAGTACTATTTCAAAGAAGAGCAGGGGAGTAATCTGGCCAATATTTATCCTTCAATCATCAATCAAAATGCAAGTTATGTTGTCATTATCACATTTTGATTATGGGAACTTTGGTGTGCCATTGGCTGCCATGTTTCCTACATTACAACAGTAACTGCACTTCAAATGGACTTCATGGGCTGTAAAGTGGTTTGACACATTCTGAGGTCATAAAAGGCACTATATAAATACAGGCCTTTTGCTTCTAACTCAATTAATTTGTCTGTAACTGCTGTAGGTATATAGATGCCAACAAGATTAGAGAGGAAGGCATAAATATCAAATTTACTGGAACATTTTTCTAGATCACTGAAGGCACATTATTGAAAGAACAATCATAATTCTAATCAACCTTTACTGCAACACAAGGGCTAAATGTTGTGTGGACCTCAGGGACGGGAATGTGAATGGAGGAGGCGGGGGGCATAAAATCAAGACGGAGACGTCGGACAGGAAGTTCGATGCTGTGACGTCCCATTCTGATTTTGTACATGGCGGCAAACATGGAGGGTGGAAATCAGTCATTGGCACGGTGGGCAGGCAATTAAGATACTTAAGACACCTCTTGACAATGATTTTATTCTTAGTTTAAGTTTTCTTAAAGGCGCACGGAAATCACGGGACTTCAGAACCAGACCTACTTGATGGAGGCGACATGGAGGTGAGAGCTCATTGCTGGCTGCCAAGGGAGCCCATCGAGAGAGACGGCATTGACTGCCAGGCATGGTGGAGAAGGGAGAGCATCCAATGGGCATCATCTGATAAGTGTGGCAAAGGTCCCAGAACTGCGGGGGTCGCATTCCATGGGGGCAACAGGCAAGTGCCACCTCATCAGAGGTGACAAGTGTGGGGAAAGAAAAGGGCCATTGGGAGTGAAGGCCTTGTACTTAGGGAGCGGCTTCAGGGACCCTGTTGAAGTGGAGGTGCAACAGAGTGGGAAGGAGATCCAGGCACCTGCAGTGGCACCTCAATGAGCTGTGAGGCCACAGGAGGGTCAGCAGCGACCTCCAGATGGCGGTGAGGACAGCAGAAGGGAATGGTAGGTGGCTCACCCATACAGAAGAAGGTACCCTCCAGAGAGGGTCTACCGGACAAGGCTCAACTACCTGTAGATGTCCGAAAGGCAGCGCCAATGGAAACTCTGCCTCTCTAGGGATGCCATCACTGACCTATGTGCTATGATGCAGGATGAGCTGTGCCTCAGGGGACTTGGTGGAAATCCAATGCCAGTGGTGCTGAAGGTCACTTTTGCACTGAACTTCTACATCCCTGGATCATTCCAGGGATCCACTGGAACATTGCTGGGATCTCACAGTTGGCAGCCTATTAGTACATCAAGGAGATCACCAATGCCCTTTTCAGGAGGGTAGGCAACTATGTGCACTTCCGCACGGATCCTAACTTTCAAGCTGAGAGGTTTATCGGGCTCGGAGCCATCACTGGATTCCCCCAGGTGCAGGGTGTAAGTCTGCATGCATGTGGCCATCAAGGCTCCTGAACACCAGCCAGTGACCTTCATCAACAAGAAGAGCTTCTACTTCCTCAATGTCTCAATTTGTCCCTCAACTTATCTCAACCACAATAAACGGATCCTGCAGGCCTGTGCACACTTCCTGGGAAGTCGTCATGAAGCCTACATTTTGAGGCAGTTCCAGGTGCCAAAGCTTTTCCGCCCACTCTTGCACCTTCAGGAATAGATCCTTTGAGACAAGGGCTACCCACCGAGGATGTGGTTATTGACACCTGTGATGAGCCTTTGCATAGATGCTTACTTGCCACAGGGCAACATAAGCGACCATAGAGCAGGCCACTGGTTTGCTGAAGATGAGAATCAGGAGCCAAGATCAGTCCAGTGGAGCCCTTCAGCATGCCTTGGTGAGGGTCGCACGTATCATGGTGGTCTGCTGTGCACTGCACAACCTGGCAATGAGCAATGAGGAATGCAAGGAGCGTGATGTCTCCACGGACAATAAGGATACAGAGGAGGAAGCTGGCCAAGCATTGCCAGATGTAAGGCCCCATGGACAACAGGAGAGACGCCATAAAATACATGCACGGGAGGCTCATGATGCCCTTATACATTCACATTTCCTTTGATCGTTACTGCCAGTTGTATGTTGATCAATTAAAACATACCTTTATGCAGGCCTGTTGTCGCCTTTTTCCCTTCAGGGAACAATCGCTCATTGATCAGTTGCTCAGCGCTCAGCTGGCAAGGCTCCAAACTGGACCCCTCGCAGCATGATCCCTCACCTTGAACCTCTTCACAGAGGCAGGGTTGAAACGAAGCACCAAAAGCTTTATGGAATAGAAAAGAGATCTTGTTTGTTGGAAAAAATTCTTTACTGACCGTGACAGCAAATGTTACCCATTCCATCTACAATACACAATTACCCATGAATACTCTGTGCTTCTAGGTGCTCTTCTTTATTCCTTTGCCTGTACTCCTACGCGGTGTTCCCCCTGTGCTGTCAAATGAAGTGGAGTCAGGCTGCTGTCCTTGTTGCCCTTAGCTAGGGAAGACCTTGGTGGTCACCCTCTAGTTGCCTTTTGGTGTGATGGGTCCCGAGCATATTGGGGTATTCCTGCACAGATGCAGTAGCACCCTCTGTCGTCAGGGATGATGGAGGAGCTGGCATCACTGGCAGAGGGGCAGAGGAATTGCTGGCTGCACCAGGAGCATCCTGAGAGGAGGCCCCAGCAGCAGTGGGCAGCTGCTCCTCCTCTCTTGTAAGGCAAACGTGCCTCCCTGCTGACCTGAGAGGGTAGAGGACCTGGTGGTGAGTCCAGGTCCCTGTCCCCCTCTTTCCTTGCCACTGCTGCCTTGAGCTCATGGTCAAGACAAGGGTCTGCAGGTCTGCACGAGAGACAGTGCAATACACTAGGCCGGGATGACACCTCCACCGTCTATGCTCGGGCATGCATTGCCTCTGGCATCTCTGCCAGATGTTGCCTGACTTCTCACTGCAGCTGCAGCATTCTCTGCGAAGCTGGTGACATCAGAGGCAAGTCATGAGCCTGATGCTCCGCATGGGCATGACTTCCCACAGTCCTCCGACTGTCAGGGGCCTGGGCTGTCACGGCCTCTGTCAGCAGCTCAGGTGCGTATGTGATGTGCTCACCAGGTTGTGTGCCCGAATCTAACCACGAGCGCATACCCACTGACATGAGAATATCTGCACTGGTGGATGGTGTTGGGGTGTGAGGTTACGATGCACCCTCTGAGGCTCCGTCCTCTCCCTCAGAGGTGGCAGGGTCTTCCACAGTCTCAGAGGCTCTCCTAGTATGCACTATGTGACCTGCATGAGAGAACAGAGACATTGAAGAGTCAAGAGCTTCTCCTCCCAACATAGCACACACCCGACATTTGGAGATCCCTGTGGGCACTGGATGCCTGAACAGCAGCATGGCTCCATTGTTGCAGATGACCCCTTAAGCCCCATGACGGCCTTACTCACTGTCTTGGGAAGCTGCCCCTGTCTCTCCATTGCAACACTTCTTCCATCCTGTGGTCCAGCCAGCTCCATGACCTCCACCTCCACTTGTCTCAGGACATGGAGAATCAGCAACCACCACCAGTCTCGGACTGCTCTCTGAGTGTGTGCAATCTTTTCCTGCAGAAAGAGGGATGGAAGCTATTGGTCTCCCAGTGGGATCAATCCCAAGGCATATGCTGGTGTTTATCCATTGGTCACAGATGGGGGTACACAGATGCCTCTTGCATCCGACCCCTTTCCAGGGATCTTGTGAAAGTCTCAATGACAAATGGCCTCCTTTCAGGATCATTATGCCATGCGTCAGGCAGTTTGTCTGATTCCCTGACCCTTTGCCCATGCCTGGGTGGGCACATCCTCCCCATCCAACACATCATCCTCTTCTGACAGATGCAAAACTCCAAAGCTCAAGGCTTTAAGAGGTACACACTTTTGCTGCCTGGATGAGGTCATTGTACCTCTTGCAGCACTGTATCCATGTCCTTGGGGTGACCCCATGGCTGCTGACCTCCTCCATAATCTGCAGCCAAACTAGGTAGGTCAGGTTTCCAGTGCTCCACCTCCCATCCCTTAGGAAGAGAATGTCCCACCTTTCCCTGGCAGCTTGTAAGAGGACCTAGAGCAAGGCATTGCTAAAGCTTGAGGCCACCCAGGGCCTACTGTCCGCCATTACTCTGCAGCCTTTCAGCACTCTGGAAATCCTATCAATACAGGCAGCAACATTGAATGCAGGTTTGGAGTCCTTTAAAAATGGCGCTGCCGCAGCGCCAGCAACTGCAGCAGCTGGTGCCAGCATTTCTGCTTCTGCCCCCACCACTGACCACGTAATTGGACTGCCCCCACATCTCATTGCCCTTAATTGGCCAACTGTCACTTGATTGAGCGCGACTGGCTGCCCGTGGCCCCAACATAAGCTGCACCGCTTCCAGTCCCAACGGCGGGACTGGCGGCTTCATAATTAAATCGGGCCTAAGGTTTACAACAGAATAAATTTAGACCCACAGATTGGGAGAATGTTTTTTTTTCGATACAGAAAATGGCTGGATATAGTGGGGTGCAGTGGGTCTTCTTGTACATCTTGGCTCATCTAATCACAGGCGGCAAGTTTCTGGTGAATTGTCTTTGATTTTTCAGTTGGATTTTTATTCCCTTTAGCTGTGTATTATGTGTTTTGATTGATTGTGCAATGCTTAATATATCTGTTTCTAAAACCTGCCTAAATCATTTAGGTCTCCAAGTGGTAGTGACACACAATGATAATATGCTTATCAAAGACACCCTGTTCCCAATCGCATGAGCAAATAGTTTGCAGACCTAGTTACGTGAAGAAGGTTAAAGTAGTAACTTGAGGTCATAGATAAAAGGGTTAGAGATTGGTTGGCAAAATTTCTACTGTGAATAACTGCCATTTTAACAAAAATAATTAGCTACTGCTCTGATCTCATTTTACTGTTGATGTTAAAAGTTAGTATATAATCGGCTCTGAAAACAGTGAACAATTTTGCTGCCACAGTTAATAAATCACTGAGCTGAATAGAACTGTCTATCCCAATTCAAAGTGTCAAAGTAGCTCCCACAGCAATACCACTGCCCTTCCATACAAAAGCTGGAGGCTGGACTGGTCAATGTACAGTGTTATTAAAGATGCTGTGAATGTCACAGCTTGGTTAATTGTACTTGACCAGTATGAGAACTGACCACCAACGGTGCATGTTTTCTCTTCCTCCCTCCCACAGTTGAGCTCAATTGGTGAAACTCATTCAACAGAAGAAATCCAAATGTCAGCCAAAACCGTGAAAAGCTAGAAGCAGTGGAGGCCCAAAGAAATTTAAGGGTCCATGTACAGAGATCATTAAAATGTTATGAATAGATATAAGATATTATCAAAAGAGGAAAATGGAATGCTCGGCTTATTACCGAGAGGACTAGAACACAGGGGCTAGAAATCATGCTGCAGCGACACAAAGCCCAGCTTAGACCACTTCTGGAGCACCACACTTTAGGAAGGATATACTGGCCTTGGAGGGAGTGCAGCATAGCATTAATAGAATGTTACCTGAACTCCAAAGGTTAAATGACAAGGAGAGATTACACAAACTAGGGTTGTATTCCCTGAAATTTACAAGATTAAGGGGTGATTTGAACTAAGTTTTGAAGATATTATGGGAAACTGATAGGCTGGACAGAGAGAAACTATTTCAGTGGGTTGGGGAATCTAGGACTAGGAGACAGCCTAAAAATTAGAGCCAGGCCTTTCAAGAGTTAAGTAAGGAAACACATCTACATGCAAAGAGTGGTAGAAGTTGGAACACTCTTGTGCAAATGGCAGTTGATGCTGGACCAATTATTAATTCTAACTCTGAGATTAACAGGCTCCTATTATCCAAAGATATTAAGGGTAAGGGGCAAAGACGCGCATTTGGAGTTAGGTTAGAAATCAGCCATGATCTCACTGAATGGCAGGACAGGCTTCAGGGTTAAATGGCCTATTCCTGGTCCTGTGGACGGAATCCTATCAGCTCGCCGAAGGTGGAGTTGGAGGCAGGACCGGGTCTTACTGGAGGTGGGGTTAATGCAGCAGCGGTTACCCACATGGCAGTGGTGGGTACCCAATTAGGCCAATTAAGGGATCAATTGGGAACAAGTTCCTGACGCTGCCAGGAGCTTCCCAATGTTGGATGGCCCCCCAGCCCCCCTCATTGAGGCCAGAGTCCAGCAGGTACTGAAGGCAACCACCTGGTGACAAGCTGGGAGACCATTGCTACCTCCTCTCAATCCCCCCATCATGGAGTTGCTGGGTCAAGAAGACACAGTAGTGGCCACAAGCAATCCTGTGGAGGGGGATTTGCCCCGCAATGATGACCTAACAGCTGTGGTCACACTTTATTTTTATATTTTCTGAAGGCTTCAGAGAGCACCTCCATTTATAAGCACCCTCGCGGTCCCCTACCTGCCTCCGCAGCACCCACTTCTCCCAAAGAGGCTACCGGCTGTCCAGAGCTTTAGACCTTCTGATTGGGCCTCCAGCCTCAGGAACCCGCCAGTCTTCCTTAACATAAAAACTTAAGAACATAAGAACAGAAGAAATAGCAGCAGGAATAGACCATAAAGCCTCTCAAGCCTGCACTACAATTCAATGCGATCATGGCTGATCTGACTTAATTCCACTTTTCCATCCACTCTGCATACTCCTCGATTCCCTGAGAGATCAGAAATCTATCTATATTCAATGATGGAGCATCCACAACCTCTGGGGTAGAGAATTCCAAAGATTCACAACCCTCTGAGTTAGCAAATTTCTCCTCATCTCCGTCTTAAGTGATCGATCCTTTATCCTGAGACTATGCCCCTGTGTTCTAGATACCCCAGCCAGGGGAAACAACCTCTCAATCTCTACCCTGTCAAGCCCCTTCAGAATCTGGTATGTTTCAATGAGATCACCTCTCATTCTTCTAAACTCCAGAGAGTATAGGCCTAATTTTCTCAGCCTGTCATCATAGGACAACCCTCTCAACCCAGGAACCAATCTAGTGAACCTTTGCTGTACTGCCACCAATACATGTATATCCTTCCTTCAATATGGAGACCAAAACTGCACACAGTGCTCTGGGTGTGGTCTCACCAAAGCCCTATAACACTTGTAGCAAGACTTCCTTATTCTTGTACTACAATCCACTTGTAACAAATCTTGCATATCAACCTTTTGTGTGGCACTTTATTGAATGCCTTTTGGAAATCCAAGTATACTACATCTACAGGCTCCCCTTTATCTACCCTATCAGTTACATCCTCAAAAAACTCTAATAAATTTATCAATCATTATTTCCCTTTCGTAAAACCATGTTGACTTTGTCAGATCATTCTATGAATTTCTAAGTGCATTGTTAGGACTTCCTTAATAATAGATTCCAGCACTTTCCTGACAACTGATGTCAGGCTAACTGGCCCTGTTGTGGTGTTCTATTTGCTACCAATCCACAGGGATCATTCTAGAATCTAGGGAATTTTGGAAAACCATAACCAGTGCAGCTCTTAGAATTCGAGGATGTCGGCCATCAGGTCCTGGGAATTTTTTGGCTTTTCTCCCCTTAAGTTTCTCCAATGCTTTTTCTCTGCTGATACTAATTACCTTAAGTTCCTCACTCTTATTAGCCCTTTAGTCTATTTCTGGTATATAATATGTGTCTTTTACTGTGAAGACAGACACAAAATATTTGTTCAACATTTCTGCCATTTTCTCATTCCCCATGATAATTTCTCCTGTCTCTTCCTCCAAGAGACCAGTGTTTACTTTAGTTGCTGTACTTCGTATTTATTTGTATAATCTGTTTTTATATTCCTGATTAGTTTGCTCTCCATCAATTGTTTCCATTTTTGTCAATATTTTGGCCATGCTTTGCTGGTTTCTAAAACACTCCCAGTCCTCAAGTTTATGACTATTCTATGCAACATTATAAGGCTCTTCTTTTAATCTAATATTATCCTATACTAATTTCAGTTGATATATGTCAGCTCCCTAGCGACCTCCTCACTGTTCATGTCTATCCCGTGACCATCTGCTGTCATCCATTGCTCCTTCTCCCTACTAAATCCTCTCTTCTGCTGTTTAAATTCCCCGGATACTAACAGTGGGTGCATTCTTAGCCCAAACTTCAAGTTAACTGCTGGTTTAAACAGCCTCTGTCTGAGCCTGACTGCCCACTGGTTATACTGGTTTTTCTGCTTCAGCCTATTCCTGGCCAGAAAATCACTCACCTGCACCGAGTTCACTCCTAAGCAACCTACAGTCATCTCACCTACACTCATCCTCCCTGAGGGTGTAGTAGCTGGAGGGTTTGGGGGATGGAGGTGGTAATCTGGAAGTGGGAAGCAGTAACCTATAGCTGCTCCTTTGCAGATCTGGAGGACAAGATCACACCTACATTTGTGCCAATCTTGGGCCCTGCCGGTTGGTGCTTTCAACATTAACAACAACATCAAGAGCTAATTTGGAGTGGAGTCCCATCATGTGGTTGGCAATTCACTCAAGTTAGCAGTCTCTGGCAACTCCTGTAACTGAATAGGCCCTAGACGTATCGGCTTTCATCTTTCCTCTGGACACCAGCCTATGAGGTTGGGAGGGTGGTGCAGATACGACGCAAGTCTGCACCTGCTAAAACCCATGCCTAGACTATGCAGCAAACAAAAAAAGGTAACGATTCGGCTTGGAAGCTAGAATGTGAGAACTATGTGTCCTGGAATGAACAGCGACCCAGCAAGTGTACACAAGACATCTCTGATCAACCATGAGCTACACAAGCTTGGTGTCAACATTGCCGCTTACAAGAAACCAGATTAGCCAACACAGGTTCTATTCGAGAGGCTAACTACACCTTCTACTAGCATTAAAAGAGCGCTGAAGATCGCCATGAGCATGATGTAGGCTTTGCAGTGAGCACTCGGCTGACAAAGTCAATTGAGCCATGAGTAGCAAACTTGGAGCGCCTCACCTCCCTGTGTTATTATCTGATGGCGACGCAGTCAACCTCATATGTGGCTACGTACCAGCTCTGAACACCAGCGTCTCTGATAAAGAGTATTTCTATGACTCCCTAGGTGATGTTCTGAGGAACATCCCAAATGACGAGAGGTTATCCATCCTGGATGACTTCAAACCACATGTTGGGGCAGACAGTGATTCATGGACAACATATCTGTATCATCATGGGGTGGGCAAGATCAAGGATAATGGACAAAGCCTTCTTGAGCTTTGTGCCTTGAATGAACTCTGCATCACCAACACTTTCTTCCAGGGCAGACATCGCCACAAGGTATCACGGCATCACCCAAGGTCTGGACATTGGCACCAGTATACCTAGTCATCACGAGGAGACACAATCTACCCAGTGTTCTTCACACCCACACCTACCATCGCAGAGACTGCAACACTGACCACTCTCTTAGCAGCAGCAGAGTGAAGGTGCACCCCCAAAAGTTCCACAGCTCCAACAGGATGACCTGCAACAATGTCCCTTGCATAAGCAATGATGCCAAATACCAGCACTTCGGACTGTCACTAGAAGGCTCAGATGAGATGATATCTGTCATTGATACAAAAAACAAAGCCGACATGATGCACAACATAAACCCAACAGCTAAGAAAGACACTGTATGACCTGAAAGTAGCCAAGACAACTGTGCAAAGGAGAGGGAGATTTTGGGCAAACAAACACTGGACCAACTTATGTCAAGAAATCCAAACTGTATGTGACAAAGGAAATCTACGAGCTATGTATGATGGGATCAAGAGGGCATTTGGCTTGCCATCACCAAAGTTTCTCCCCTGAAGTCAGCAGATGGTGACATACTCACCAACTCAAATAAACAGATGTCCTGCTGAGCTGAACACTATTGTGAGCTGCACTCCTGTGAGTCGGACATCTCCCAGTATGCGCTCGATGCTCTCCCACAACTTCCTGTCATAGATGAGTTAGATTAAGAACCATCATCACTGGAACTCAAGACGGCCACAGACCGCCTGGTGAACAGAAGGGCACCGGGCAAGGACAGAATCCCAGCCAAACTACTCAAGCACAGAAAGTCCCATCTATTGCCATACCTTTATGACCTTCTCCTTCTCTGCTGGAACGTTGGCTCTGTTCCACCGGAGATGTGTGATGCCAAATTATCACACTATACAAAAACAAAGGCAATAGAGAAGACTGCAACAACTACAGGGGCATCTCACTCCTTAGCGTCAAGGGGAAGGCCTTTGCTAGGGTCAGACTTAAAAGATTCCATTTACTTGCAGACCGAGTGTACCCGGAAGCACAGTGTGGCTTCCACGCCAGCAGATCTACTGTGGATATGATCTTCTCCATACGCCAGCTACAAGAGAAGTGTAGGGAACAGAGTACATCCCTTTACCTTACTTTTGTAGATCTCACTAAGGCATTTGACACTGTCAGCAGAGCAGGGCTCTACAAGATTTTGGGAAAAATTGGCTGTCCACGGAGGCTCCTCAGTCTCATGCGCTCCTTCTACGACAACATGCACTGCACTGTACAAGAAGCACATGAAGGCTTCACTTCTGACAGTTTCAGAGTGAAGAATGGAGTGAAATAGGGTTGTGTCTTAGCGCCCGCACTATTTGGCATTTCCTTCTCCATGCTCCTGACCTTCACCTTCCCTGCAGATATGGAAGGCGTCTACTTGCACAATAGCTCAGACGACAAGCTGTACAATCTATTGAGGCTGGAAGCGAAGACAAAAACAAATCGCATCCTGATCAAAGAGCTCCTCGACTCTGATGTTGCTGCGCTACAAAGACTCATGGACTGTCTCTCCCATGCCTGTAACTTGTTCTCCTCAACCATAAGTGTCAAGAAAACTGTGGTCATGGGACAAGGTGTTCAATCTCCAACCCTGATCACACTAAATACCACCTCACTGGAAGTAGTTAGCTACCTTGGGCCCACGGTGACAGAGTTCGATACACCCATAGGGAAAGCAGCTACCACCTTTGGCCGACTTGCAAAACGTGCATGGAATAACACCAAGCTGGCCCTTAGGACCAAAATGATGCTTTATAAGGTCTGTGTTCTCAGCACCTTGCTGTACGGCTGTGAAACACAGGTGAGTTACAGCTACCAGGAAAAGAAGCTCAACAATTTCCATCTTTGCTGTCTGCGGCGCATTATGAGTATATCCTAACAGGACAAAAATCACACATGTGGCCATCCTCTCAAAGGCAGAGCTCCCAGGTGTGTTGGCACTAATCAAACAGAGGCGGCTTCGGTGGATCAGACACGTACACAGTATGGAAGGCGGTCACATACCCAAGGACCTTCTGTATGGTGAGATGTGATCCAGGGCTAGATGACCAGTGGGGCGCCCAAAGCTCCACTTCAAGGATGCTTGCAAACATGACATGAAGGCCATAAATGTCGACTATCACACTTGGGAGTCACTAGCTGGTGAAAGAGGGAAATGGCGACACTTCCTGTTGACTGATGTGCACTGCCACAATGACCAGTTGCTATAGCAGCTTGGCAATCAACACCAATGTCGTCATGAACGTGCTTCCATTATTAATATTTTTTGAGGATTCATGTTTAAAAGACTGTGGAAAATACCTGAGGAGATGCTGGACTTGTTTTTTTCTTTAAAAGGGTCACTGGAAGGACACTTGGGACTTTGTTTAAAAACAAAGTCACATGCCTTCCGCTAAGTAAACAGTTGGAGCCTTATGGACTGTGGAACTATTTGGAGTTGTTTATGGAGAAGTCACTTGTTTTGATTTATGGCTCAGGAGTTTTGGTTTCGTTTTTGGAGATTGTTTGGAGTGCAATTGGTGTGTATCCTGCTAAGAGAGAAGCCACCCAACTCATCCTGTTCCATCTCTTTGAGAAACCCTGAAAATCCAGTGTGATTGTGAAGCCACTGCTGCAGTATTTCTCCCGAAAAGCCTGCAAGACTGCTTCTTGACACTTCCTGAATGACCTGTTTCAAAAAAGATCCCAGTGACAGCCGTCTATGTGTACCTGGATGCCAGACCGGTCACCTGGAATATTTCATATCTTATCCTTTTTTTCTTCAAGAATTAACAAGTATTTGGCCAAAGTATTTCTGTTTTTGTAAAATTGATCTCTGCAGAGAAAACTTCTTTATTTTTTTTCTTTAACTGGTGTGTGTATGTGTGTGGTTATTTAGAAGGGAATATGCTTATACTTTCATATTTCAACCTGTGTGTTAATAAGCTTTGCATCTTTATTGAATATGTCTTGTTTTATAATTAATAAACAACTAAAAATTAATAATTTAAGAAACCTGGTTTGTAGATTTATATTCTGAAGCAGATAGAAAGAAGTATATAATTGGCCATATATTGGTTAAAGTATTTTTAAATATATGTTGTGACCAGTGGATTAGTGGGACTAGAGGGAGACAGTGCATTCCTCCATCCTTGGTTGTAACGTCAAAAACAACAACTCACAGTGTCACTTGACAGCTTGACATGTAGCATTTGTGGAAGAACCTTGCTCTCAAGGACTGACCTTCACAGCCATGAACAAAGGTGTACCAAGAGAAGGCACCCCACCTAAATGGATTGTTTGTTGCATGTCCATCATCTTTCGTAGGTGGAAGAATGTCAACCATTTTTGACTTCCCTAGTAAGGCATGGATTGATCTTTCGTGCTGAGTTTTTTTTTAATGGAATGTATTTTTGTTGAACATTTAGAACTGTTTCTTCAAATGTTTCCCACTGTTTACTTACCACCATACCCTGAGTCTATTTACTTAATTAACCTAAGCCAGCTCTCCCCTCATACCTATGTAACTGGCTTTGTTTAAGTTTAAGATTCTTGTTTGGGACTGGAGTATGGCGCTTTCAAACTTAGTACAGAATTGAATTGTATTCTGATCACTTTTTCCCCAGTGGATCTTTTACAATGATCTTTTATGATGGGCTGAATGGCCTGCTTCTATGCTGAATAACTCTATGACTCTGTGACTCTATGAAATGACCAATAGCCCTGCCTTTACCACATCTAAAATAGACTTATCTCTAATTGATTCCACAACATATTGTTCCAGGAAACTGTATATGAAAACATTCCACAAACTCATCTTCAAGACCACCTTTGCCAACTTGATTTGTTCAGTCTATACAAAGGTTAAAGTCCCTCACAATTATTACATTGTCTTTGATACAAGCTCCAATTAGTTCTTGCTTAATGCTCTGTCCAATTGTATAACTACTATTAGGGAGCCTACAAACTACTCCCCCCACCATGTTCTGACCCTTGTTATTCCTAATCTCCACTCATACTGTTTCTACTTCCTGATTTCTGAGCCAAGATTCTTTCTCACTACTGTCTATGTCATCCTTTACTATCAGGGCTACTCCTCCTCCTTTTCCGCTCTGTCTGTCTTCTCGAAATGTTGCATACCCTGGAATATTTACTTCCCAACCTTGGTCACCTTGTAACCACGTCTCTGTAATGGCAGTTAGATCAAAATAATTTACCTCTATTTGTGCCACAATTTCATCAATCTTTATTCAAATGCTTTACGCATTAAGATAAAGAGCCTTTAATTAAATGTTTTTAACTATTCTTTTCATGGACCTTATTCAAATGTTTAAAATTAAACATTGCTTAACTAGTTTCTGCAGCATGGTTTATTTCATATTGCACGAAGTCCATTTGACTAATAGCATGTTGAAATTGTTTCAGATTAAAATCGAGCATCAAAGGAATCTTAAATTTCCCAGTTTCAATGGAAAGCTATTCAGAGGTAAATGTCATCTGCATCTTCACACCTGAAGTCATGGCGCATCAGCTAACTTCATACTCAGTTCCATAGACTGTCAGAAATTCATTGAAGGTGAAGGGAACATCTGCCTACTGTGACCAATTGTGGATACAATTTGAATTTACACAGGCCGAAAAAATGTGAGAAAACGGCAGATTTTATATATCTTCCATGCATTGTCACCACTATCTAACTTCAATCCCATTTTAATATTTAACATGATTTATATACTTCTGGTTTGCCTCTTTTCAACACTTGCTTATTTTACTTAAATTCCCAGAGTGTTGGTGGTGTGCTGATGAAAAATGATTACTCTCGAAGCTAGTTATTTGAAGTTTATAAAATGTGTAATTGCTGTATTTAAAAAATCAAAAACATAAAACATAAGTAATAGTATCAGGATCACAAAAGCAATTTCTTCCTATGACAATTACTTTTCATTTGTTATCCAGTCAAAAGACTAATATTTTAGAGGTGTAAGCTTGATGGCATTGCACACACACACACAAAAAATTCTATCATTTGCAGTATGGATATGACTTGCAAAGGCAGCAGTTCATTCAGCTAAAATTAATAGAGGTTAATGAGTGTTAGAGACAATTTGTCTGCCTACTTTCTCATAAGCACGCAATATTAGCCCACATCAAAGCAATTTCATATGCATAAAAATTAATAATTTAAAAAGTAATTAGCACAAATATTTAAACACTTTCAACCATATTTTCAGTCAGGAAGCACACAATGTTTTATATTTCCTCTCACCAATCTCAAAAGGAATTTGCAAAACTGTGGTTATAACTTACAGTCAGTATTTCATGTGTGAAGACATAAATCTTCAGTAAAGTAAAAATGCCACTGATGTCAATGCTGGGTTCTGCTTATCTCGAATAAATATAGCTGCTGACAATACTGAGGACCAATGTTGGTAGGAAAACATGCAATTTAACTAAACACTCGGTCACTCCTGAAACCAGTTCCTTCAAATAACCACTTTATCCTGGTAAAAACTGAAAACTTATAAAGGAAAACAGTTTCATCCACACCAAATTACTTGGATTGTTACTTTAAATAAATTAGGCCAAAGTTACTCATTAACATTTTAGCCCGGTCCCACAATTCCAAGCAAGCAGCACAGAGGACTTCTTGCTCTCTTCTCTCCCATGGTTGAATCCCAGCTCCAGCAAAATCCCTAGGTTAGTGGTCTTTCATGAAGGTCCAAAGAAACATGGATAGTCATGTCTGCTGAGGGTCACTGATGAGGAGAAAGTGAATGAAAGTTCCCCTATGCACTGTATTATGAGTGACACTGAATTAAAGTACCAAAATTTAAAATTGGACAAGATTAATTTCTGGGAATGGAAATCTGCACTGCTGTTGGAAAATATTCTCAAAACATGGTACCAATAATGAAAAATATGGCTCACCAGGAACATCAACGCTTGATAACTATGGTTATTATACAAAAGACACGGGGGGATGATTCCCAACTGCCACCCAACCCACTTAAGCTGGCAAAAGGAATAACTGGAAGTTGAAAATTGCCTCTCCAGTTGGCGAGCAGCTCTCTGATAGTATGGATTAAATGTTCAACATGTAAATTATTCAGGTTTTTCACTGCAGCGATTAAGCAGGGACAGTGATACCCTGCCCTCTTCATGCCCATTTTGGGTGAAAGTTCACAATCACCCCCATTGAGAATGGATAATTTAAGAAGGTATATCACTATGATGATGAAAATCAGTACTATTTTGAAGTAAACGTAGTACCAAGAGCATGAATTTTCTTTTTGCAGACCATAGAAGATTTGCCATCAGATTTGCCCATGGAAATAACAAGTCCCTTTAAATACGCCCTTTTATAATTGCCCACACATGTAAATATCATCCTGTAGAGGCCCCATTCCACACATTCCATTGTTTGCTGCTCAGAGAAACACTGAGGGACAGTGAGCATTGCTTTACAGTCATCGTTGCTTCAATTTATTCAATTTAAAAAAAAAAGAAAATAAATATCTGTAAGCCATGAATGGCATGGCTTCTGTCTTTAAGAGATCATATTTGGTGAGGTTAGACATGCAGCTGATTGATAAACGAATGTTGGCAGCACTACCATCCACTACCTAGAAAGTAGGTACATTCATGTGTTTGTAAACAGGGACAGCTGGTCAAGAGGATCTCTGATGCGAACAGTAGCAGTGTGTACAGAAATGAGTACATATAAGGAGATCAAATATTCCACAGGGCATGATGATCTGCAGAATATAAATGTGTGTGGGCAGGAGCAAGCCAGGTTTTAGATGTGAAGATATTTTACCATTAATAAAGAAATAGACTGCACCATAATTGGAACTGACATCCTTAAGCATGGAGTAAAACTGCATTCTCCATAATCATTCCAAAAAAAACAATAAAGTGGATGATTTTCTATTTAAAAAGTCAGCATAAAATATTATGATCTTGGTGACACGGTAGGTCAAAACACTTCTTTCATCTCTGGGTTTAGGTTCCAACCCAAACCAGATGGGCTGGATGAAAATCTCTTTCTTCTGCCAGTGGTAAGATTCTGGACTGAAATGAGTTAACAACATAATATGGAATGAAAAAGAGAAAAACCACTCCTTATACCACATACAATCCATGAAATTAAGGACCCTAGCTTGCCCTGAGGAAAACGTCTATGTATCTTAACCTTTCAATGATCCTGAAGAGGTAATCAAGCAAAGTCTCCCAATATTCATCCACCCACATATTGATTATTTAGGCTGACCAGTTGCCCTCCACAGGTAACACCTCCCACCTCAAGACACAGCAGAAAAGGACATTATGAATTGTGGAGTAATTGATCATCTCAGCCTATATTTATTCCTATAACTGCGAATCCTATTCCCAAACAACTATCCACAGAGCTATGTTTCACCAGCTGCTCTTCACAAACACAAGAATCTATCAGGTCCCAGACAGATGGTTCATAAAGCTGCCAATTTTCTCCCTTGTCAAACATCCCATGATAGTCCCTGAGCCTCAGTAGCAACTCCCTTCTGCTGGCATTCAACAATAAGGTAAAATATGTCCTCACTGTAATTTGGGTAGTAGTGGAATAGGGACAAAACGACAGCAAAAATATACTACTGCATAGCTAAAAGAGAGTTCTTTAAACAAAATAAACAGAAAAAAAATACTTTCATAGCTTGTTGCCAAAAAATGAGTCGTGCTCAGAATCAATTTCAAGGATTAACAAAGATAAAAATAGAGACACTTTGCAATTCACAGCCAAAATCAAGTACTGAGAAAAATAATTTTAATTACAAAGAAGTAAAGTGGAGCTAGACTGAGAAATTTTCAAATGTAGAGATAGAATTTGTGGTAGGGTTTCTTGAGGTATCAGAAATTAATGGAGAGGAATTTGATATGAATGCATTAAGCATTCAAACAATATCACTAATGATAATTTCTGACCTACTATGTTAAAAGAATACAAGGTAAAAGAGTAGAGTGGTGTTTGTTGGTGAGCACGCACTTGACATGCACTCGATTTTCACATCATTAGACTCAGTCTCTTGGCTCAGGCAGATGAAATTAATATATCAGATTTGTCTTTTTTTTACTTTGGAATAAGACAGCATAAACACCAGAAACCTCTTCTAACCACCTACCAAAGTTATACTTGGGGCAATAGAAGCCCTGAGGAAACTAACAGAGAAAAATGTAGGATTGATAAAGATACTAGTTGGCCAACACATCTTCTTGCGCCATCCAAGTCATGATTCAACAGTTGATCTGACTATTATTCATCTTTTTTTTCCTCTGACATTCCTTTGTCTGCTGTAGTAATGGAGGCACTAACTCTTTTTAAAAAACTGGCTCTGAGGAGGAGTTCTGTATTCGGAACATCAATTTGTGTTCTCTCAACAGATGCTGCCTGGCCTGCTGGGTGTTCCAGCATTTTTCATTTGTGTTCAAAATAAATGGGTCAATGCTTCAATTCAAATCGAGGACAGGGAAATATCATTCATCTGCTACTTTCAGCCAACACCAATTTCTAGTCTTAGCCGGACAGAACATAACTGCAGAAAAATTCAACAAGGCCTGTTTTTGGGCATCGGGATCATGATGTGCATGTACTCTGTGCCCTATCCTGTTGAGGCAGGCAGCATGCAAACTTTATGCTGCCTGCCCATTTCAATGATTGTAGTGTGCAGCCCAGCGTGAAACAGTGGCTGCACATTAAACAGGGGGCAAGCAGTGTGCATGGCGAGCACAATGCACAGCTAGCCATGGCCTCTCAAAAGTAGCCTGCCCCTCTTAAAGGGGAACTGTACTCATGCAACAGGACCTGCGGTAACAGTTTTAGGAAGACCTGACTCAAGATGAAAGCATATGTGCTCCCACCACTGCCACTCCACCAGTGCCGTTGCTGCTGTCTTTCAGCCAGCCAGCCCAGACTGCTGTCGCTCATGGCGAGTGGAGAAGGCCCAGATCTGCTTGAGGCAATCCTGCAAGACCATCTGCAATCTCCCTCAGTCAAAGTCAGCAGCTTTCCACCAGCCATGTTTCAATCATTGGGGTAGCACTGCATAAGTGCATTACAATAGGCAAAGGCACCCGTAAAACAGGCCAAGGGTGGGTTCAGTTTTGCATGTATTATTGGAAGTGTCGTTGAATAAAGTTGTTATGGAATGGTTTTATGTCGGTGGCTTTTATTTCAGGATTTTGGCCAAGAGGATATTGTGATGGTATCATAGAATCAAAGAATGGTTACAGTGGTAAATGAGGCTATTCTGCCTGTTGTGTCCATGCTGGTTCTCTGCAAGACCAACTCTGCTAGTCTCACTCACCTGTCTTTTCCCCATAACCCTGCATTTTCTTTTCTTTTCTGGTGCTATCCAATTCCCTTTTCAAAGCCACGATTGTACCTGCCTCCACCACCCTCTCAGGCAGTACATTCCAGATACTAACCACTCGCTGCATAAAAAAACTCTTCCTCATGTTGTCATCGTTTCTTTTGCGAATCACCTTAAATCACTGGCCTCTTGTTCTCCACCCTTCTGCTAATGGGAACAGTTTCTCGTTCTAGACCCTTCATGGTTTTGAACACCTCTATCAAATCTCCTCTCAACCTTCTCTTTTCTTAGGAGAACAACCCCAGCTTCTCCAACCTATCCACAAAATGAAAGTCCCTCATCTCTTCAACTATTCCTGTAAATCTTTTCTGCACCCTCTCTAAAGCCTTCACATCCTTCCTAAAGTGTGGTGCTCAGAATTGGACACAGTACTCCAGTTGAGGCTGTATCAGTGTTTTATAAAAAATCATCATAACTTTCTTGCTTTTTTACTCCATGCCTCTATTTATGAAGCCCGGGATCCCATATGATTTATTAACCACTTTCTCAAGCTGCCCTGCCATCTTAAACAATTTGTGCACATATACCCCCAGTGCCCTCTGCTCCTGCACCTCCTTTAGAATTGCACCCTTTATTTTATATTGCTTCTCCTCATTCTTCCTACCAAAATATAACACTTCACACTTCTCTGCATTAAATTTCATTTGTCATCTGTCCTCCCATTCCATCAGCCTGACTACATCCTCTTGATGTTTATCACAATCCTCCTCAGAGTTCACAATACGTCTAAGTTTTGTGTCATCTGTATTTAGCAGGTAACAACCATGATGTGGGGATTACAACTAAAGCGATCTGGAGTCTGAGTATCCGCTCACAGACAGCTTGTCTGGAAAAGGGAGTCCAGGATGTCGCCTTCCTTCCTCCTCTTTCTTCCCCTCTTCCTCCTCCTCCTGGGGTGGCCACCGCAGGCCTAGTGGCAAGGCTGCACCCTCATGATAGCAAGATTGTGGAGGATGCAGCAGAGCACCACGGACTTAGAGACACGCTCCCCCCAAGCAGTCCAGGCAGCAGAACTGTTGTTTCAGGACACTGATGATTTGCTCCACGATGTTCCTGGTTACTTCATGACTTTCAACGTAAGAGCGCTGTTTTCATGTGGTCAGATGGTGGAGGGGAGTAATGAGCCAGGGTACAGCAGGTATTCCTTTTCAGCCAGCAGCCAGCATCTGGTTCGTCATGGTGGGACAAAGACGTCGGTTACGCCTAACTGGCACAGGATGAATGCATCATGGCTGCTGTCAGGATAATAGTTATTCACTGAAAGGATTTTCTGTGCATTGTCGCACATCAACTGGATGTTAATGGAGTGGTAGCCCTTGTGGTTCCGGTACATTAGCCCGTTAATATGTGGGGCCCACAGAGTCACTTGTATGCAGTTGATTGCACCCTGCAGCCTGGGGAATCCCACCAGCCTGGAAAAGCCACATGTCCTCTCCTCCTGCTTCCCTCTGGTCAGTGAGAATATGATGAAGTCCCTTCTCCTTCAATACAGGGCCTCCGGCACCTCCCTGATGGAGCGATGGATGGTGAACTGTGAGATGCTGCTAATGTCACCTGCTCCCAGCCGCTGGCAGCACCATCTCGCCCTGCTGTGCTGCTGTAGGCTGGATTGTAGGATGTAGCACAGTTCGATCACCACCTCCTTAGTGAAACGTCACTGCCTCAGACACCATTCCTGGCTGAGGTGGAGGTAGTGGAAGGCCTCCCTAAAGGGTAGGGCCTTCTAGTAAAACTCCCCTCCCACCCTCTGTGCACAGTTTCCCCTCACTGCTGCCTGTGCTCCAAATCATGCTGCAGCCCAAGAGGGACTTCAATTATAGCCCCCATTACTAGAGCAAACTTTCTCCTGACAAACCAAGCAACTAGTCTGATTTCCATGCAACGATCCAGTACCACTCTCTTGTAAATCCCAAAACTTTGCAAAAGACCTCCAATAAAACTAAACACAGTATTTCCACAAACTCTGCACCAGCAAAACAAAGTCCAAAGTACCTCTTCTGAAGGTTGGACAGTGATCCCTTTAAAAGTGTTAGTTGGGCAGGCGGTGGGGGGGAGTGCTTTGTGCAGCTGAATGCATGTTGAGCTGGGAATGATTAAGTAAGGTGTAAAATAGCAGATCATGTACCAAAGCAGCATTAGTGGCTGATGTCACGACCGTCCTCTCTACATGCACCTGGTGCATGAACGGCATACCTGCGTTAACACCCTCACAGTCAGGGTGCACCATACAGACTATGCCTGAAGTGGTCTAGCAATTATTTTTGCAGTTTCGGGCTTCCATGGTCCCGATACCAGCAGTGCTGAGGAGCTCAATTTCACGACCAACAACTTTCGGTGTTTTGTAGAGGTCATTAGTATTAATTCCTTGGACTTAATATTCAATTGATCTAATTACACACCTCAATACTTAGTTGTCTTTACCTCAGTGGATATGCACTGTGATGATCCTTTCAAAGTATACTTATTCTTGTTTGCAGTTTTCCCATCTTAGCAATGTTCCCACATTACTCTAGTGGATTTAAAATCAACTTGAAATTCAGGCGATTCATTTTATTATCTAAATCTACTCTTGCCACAAAATTAAATTTAATGTTATTTTGACTCATAATTCTCTAGTGTTCTACATTGTCATTTTCCACAACAGGCTCACTGCAAAATATTGGAGCAGCAGCTTCCAATAACCAGTCTGGTATTAGCTGCATGAATTGAGCATCCCTTTGGGGATGATCCCTTATTTACATCTATTTAGGATCATTAAAATCCCTTTCCTTAATTCACTTTCACCATTTTTATTTGTTCACAAAATTCCAAACCTTGGATTTGATAAAACATATAATAAGACCCCTTTCAGAAAACTGGTGGATAAAGTGAAGGCTCATGGGAAACAAGATGTTGCTGTAAATTGGATTATTGCTTGGCTAAAAGAAGCAGAGAAGAATTATTAATTACAATAGTTTTAATTTGGCATCCACAAAGAGCTGAGTCCCATAGGGTTCAATCCAGAGAATTATTAATGACCTTGACAAAAGTTTTATAAACAATGTTCAAGTTTGCATATTCTGTGGAAATGCAAGATGTTGTGAGTAGAGGGATTAAAATCTAAGTAATAACTATTTCACACCAGAATTAAGTTATGATCTGTAGATTAAATGGAAGTATGTAGATTAGGATTTCCTGATTCTCCAAGTAAAATGATATTCCAGTTTGGTAACAAACAATCTAAATTTGCTTTATTGACTGCAGCCTGATTATTTCAATGCAAGGTACATTTTGTTTTTGAGCAGCTACATAGTACCTTAAAGAGGACAGCTTGTGAGTGGCCTGCGCTGTACCTTCAGGATTGCTGTGAGTCCACGCATACGTGCAGCTTAGAGGGAACATTGGTGATAAGACAAGAGAAAGATAAGTGTGATTGATCCAGGTGTCGGACATGAGGATCTCTGCTTGATCCTAGAAACTACAGCCTCAATCTCATCCTTGCCATTTCTACCTTGACTGTATTTTATTTTATTATGATCAGTGCTGTAACTTTCCTTGCTAGATCTTGAAGAACAACTTGAATTTCTATATCATCTTTACTTAAGAAAATGTGAAAAACTTCCCAAAGTTACTTTTATAAAACTCTGGTTAGGACACAACTGGAGTATTGCATCAAGTTCTGTTGATGACACTTTAGGAAGGATGTGAGGGTCCTTGAGAGGGTGCAGAGGAGATTTACCAGAATGGTTCCAGGGATGAGGGATTTTAGTTACAAGGTTAGGTTAAAGAAGCTGGGGTTGTTCTCCTAAGAGCAAAGGAGGTTGAGGGGAGATTTGATAGAGGTGTACAAGATTATGACAGGTTTAGATAAGAAAAGCTGTTCCTATTAGCTGATGGTGCAAGGACAAGAGGATGCAGATTTGAGGTTTTGGGAAAGAGATGCATGGAGGATGTGAGGGAGAACTTATTTATGCAATGAGTCATAATGACCTGGAACTCACTACCTATGGGGTTGGTGGATTTTAAAAGGATATTGGACAGGCACCTGAGGAAAATAAACTTGCAGGGCTACAGGGTACAGAGTGGGGGGAACGGGACTGACTGGATTGCTCGACAGAGAGCCGGCATGGATCTGGTGAGCAGAATAGCCTCCTTCTGTGTCGTAATGACTCCATGGCCAGGATTTTATCGTCATGCCATGGTTCCCAACGCGGGGCCCAATGTGGGACCCGAGCCTGCGAGGACAAACAGCAGGACTGCAGCGGCAATGTTACTGGTGGTAGCCAATTAAGAGGCCACCACCTGGACCGCAATCCCATTAAAGACAGTGGCCTGCCTCTCCAAGTTGGGCCGGCAGCTCTTCAGTGCCACCGCTAGAAGTGGTCACTGCTGATGCTGCAAGGGAAAGAGAGGGTGCCTCTATTGAGGCGCTCGCGAAGGACCAAGAGAATAAATATTGATATGCTTGGCCAGGCAGGCAGACCACAATGGTTGGAGGGTGTGAACCCTCCAGCGACAGTGTTGAGCCGCGGTGGCAGCCATTATCGCCAGTGGGCTGCTCTGTGGGACATGGAGACTCTAGAAATGAAGGCTGCTTCAGGAAGCTGCTGGGAGGCTGCATCAATGTAGCTTGTGGTCTCCCCACATGGCTGATGGCCTTTCATAGGCCAATTAATTGGTTGCCTGATTCCAGTCTGCAGGCAGCTGAGCCGCTACTATTCCCACCACTTGGAATATCCCATGGTGGCTGGAACACAATGGGGTTCCCTCCCAATGCCATTTTACCACCTCTCCTGTCTCCTAGCCCATCTCCATTGGGCTGGTAAAATTCCAGCCTGTGACTCTAGACGCTTCGCTCAAGCTTCCAGTATACCATTCCACGATTTTCCTCATCACTGTACCCCAACTGCATTGAAATTTTGTTATCCCACCACCGTTCACGGCGGCGGGTGCACAAAATGCCTGTGAGGTTTTAGGCCGCACCACCATGTTTACACAGCAGGCAGCCACTTAGCATAATGACAACGGCCGTCCACATCAATCACAATTGTGATGTCGTTTACGGCATCTCCTGAAGTTGGATTGCAAAGTTCAACCCTCCACCCTCCCAACGGTACCCACTTACAGAGCTCCCCCCTTCCCCCCCAAAGGTAGCCACTTGCAGAGCTCTCCCCTTCCCCTCCCCATAGTAGCCACTTGCAGCGCTCCCCTCTTCCCACCCCCCCACAGTAGTCACTTGCCAAGCTCCCCATTTCCCTGCCACAGTAGCCACTTGCAGAGGTCTCCCCTTCCTCCCCACAGGACCCACTTGCAGAGATCCGCCCTTCCCTCACATCTGCAGATTGAGCTTAGTGGCAATGTCCAATACCGAAAAAAAAAACTCATTAAGATAACATCACATAACTTACCTGACCTTTGCAGGCACTGATGACTCTCGCCTCGGTGGCACCAGCTTGTCAAAGATGGGAAAGTGAAGGCACTTGAGTGCCGCACGTCATGCAGAAGATTGCAAATGCCTGATGGGATCCCGGCGAATTATATACTAATGCATGCAAAATAGTATGTAACATTTAAACTACAATCCTGTCATTTCGTGGCAGAGGTACCGCCATGGAACTTCACCGCCTGTGAGAAAATCGGAACCTGACAATTAAGGCATTAGGTTCTGTGGCGGAAGAATCTGCGCCGGTTCTCTGGGCCCCACCGCCAGAAAGTCCACCTTCCAATGGCGCATAAAATTCAGCTCCAAGTGTGCTCTAATTCATTCTTTCCAGGAGACAAAGCTATAGAAATCCTTACTCCCCTCAATCTTTCCATCCTGCTACAACTCCAGGCATTTAAAATCCAAGTTTGGTTATGACTCAGGCACTACTTCCTGATTTAACGTGCATTCTCTTCTGCATTATTCAGCTTAGTGGTGGCTGCCATATGGCCCCTGGCTGTGGATCTTGAAATCTAAATAAACAGCATTATTTTAAAGTTTCACATATTTTAATTTATATTCTATTTTAAAGGATATTTTCAAGCCTTTAATAAGTTACCAACGTCAGGATTTTTATGGCAAATATTCATATTTTTTAGAACACATAGCACTAATGTTGACAAATGATTATCAAATAACTTAGAAAATAATGAGAATATTGGTTCAACTCTTTTCAACTGATGTTTAACTATCAATTGACCCTTTGACATGTACATTCAATCAATTACTAAAAAATTCTAGTTCTTTTGGCCTCCTAAAATATACCATGGTGTCCCTAATCTGAAATAATTGCCTTGACACCAAGAATTTCTAATCATCTGATCTGTAGTCTCATAGACTTTCCTACCATATCTAAAAGGTAAATGCTCTGAGCAAATTATAAATTAGATAAAATATATTTTTCACACCATGGAAGAGTTAAATTGGAAACACCTGTTTAAAGCCTGGGGCCTGTTCTAGTATAGGCTATTTACTGCAGGAGCCCATCTTGGAGTCACAGTTCTTTGGTGTTACATAGCCACATGTACTGCCTCAATTGGTAATGACTGATTAGTGCACATTTTTGTCAGTCTCACATGTGATACGGTTCTCCAGAAGCTCAAGAACTGCTAACTGTAAGGGAATCAATGAGCAGCTAGAAATGATTAGAAATGCATATTCTGCTTTCATCTGAACAGAAAAAGACCAAAGACATGGGAGGTATGAAGAAGGTAGGTGTTTTGCTACACAGTGAGAGAAATTATTGAAGGAATAGCTACAGTTGGCACTTCAGGGTTCAGCAGGTTCACAGTGTTTCAATTCAAGAATTCTATGTAGCAATTTTAAACTTACCTGTCTGGCAGAAACTGGGTGGGCAGTTAAAATTGACTGGAAGATGTTCCTGCTGGCATTGTGCACCAATAACGTGTCTTGAAGTTTAATCCTTATGAGGAAAGATTGGACAGGCTATGCTTGTATCTGCTGGAGTTTAGAAGAGTAAGAGGTGACTTGATTGAAACATGTAAGATCCTGAGGGGTCTTGGGTGGATGTGGAAAGGATGATTCCCCTTGTGGGAGAATCTAGAACGAGGGGACACTGCTTAAAAATAAGGGGTTGCCCATTTCAGACAGAGATGAGGGCAAATTTTTTCTCTCAGGGGTTTGTGAATCTTTGGAACTCTCTTCCTCAAAAGGCTGCGGAAGCAGAGTCTTTAAATATTTTTAAGGCAGAGGTAAATAGATTCTTGATAAACAAGACGGTGAAAGGTTATTGGCGGTAGGCGAGAATGTGGAGTTGAGGTTACAATCAGATCAGCCATGATCTTGTTGAATGACGGAGCAGGCTTGAGGAGCTGAGTGGCCGACTCCTGCTCCGAATTCAAATGTTCGTATGTTTAATCCGCTCCACTGTGCAGCCAGAAGCCAGTGGAACCCTTCTTTAAATATGCAGATTGGGATCCAATTACGTCATCGGGCCCCAATCGCGATATTAATTGGTGCCCTAACAGAGAAGCCATTGTGGCTTTCTTGACAGGTGAAGATAGTGGGAAGAGAATCTGGGGCAAGAACAGGACTAGAACAGGTATTTTTTTTTAACTTGTATTTTTTTTTTGTGAAGCCTGGAGAAGCATGAGTGTCATGGCTCCCCTCCTTCCTGGATGTGAGACTTTTCCAAAACCCTCACTCCATGATTTACCTTGTTGCACGGCTGACCCTTTGGTGCCAGATGACAGCCTTCTGCCACTCAAGTTTCCATTCCAGTGGTATGCAGTGTGGCTCAGAAGCTAAAGTCACCTGAGCCTCACACTACCTCTCCCACACAGCCTCCCGACCCACCCTATTTCCACTCCGAGTTCAATCACATCAATAATAACTGTGATGGATTTTGTTGCAAGATGTCGTCAATTCAATTGAGTTGTCATTCAAATCTTAGTCAGACAGAACTAAGCATATAATCTATCAGTCAAAAAATTGCTGAATGGAATGGCTTACATTACTGCAACTGGAAAAGTAAACATTTTTATAAAGAATCTATAGAATACTTCTTGTACAAATACATTTAAGAGTTCATCATGTAAATGATACCAAACTACATTAATAACAAAGTTGAGAATCTAAATTATATAGGGGACAATTTCTGTGGACTTTTGATTTCCTAGTGTAACTTCAATAAAATCTTGTAGAAATTATGTAAATGGCTGTTTAAGCTAAAAACTATATAGTTATCAGAATTTACTATTAACAACCGATGGTGGATCTGAGGAAAACCGTAAGGCTCTTCTCTATAAAAGAAATTTAACAAGTAACTGATGCAGTTTTGTCAATTGGACAAGGCCCCTGTCACATGAACATTACTAAATGGCATGATTGATTTTTGTGTAACTGGATAATTCTAGATATTTACAGTACACTGCTCAACTGCACCATTATTCCAATTCAGGGCTCCAAATTTGTCTTCCTATGTACTCCCTCAGTCTAAGACCTAACAGCTACACTCAACACTTATCTCATTGCCCAATATATTACTTTCAAGATTCATGGTATAAGAGCATCTTCTTTGAACAGAAAATTCTTTCTGAACATTGCTGTCAAAATGTGCTTCAAAAACAATATCCTAATATCAAATGACATATTTACTGCAACTAAGTAAATGGTACTTTATGGCCACATAATTTGCTGTTTCTTCTCTCACTTTCTATCCCAGTGTATCATTCAAATATATATACAGTTTTCACAACAAAAAACAAAAATGTCAGCTAGGAGTTTTGAAAAACATTTGTAAAACGCGATGAGACCGCAGCTTATCACACTTGCTTTGTTGATAACATGCAGCAGTCTGTGCTCACATGGCAGAAAAGTAAGAGAAGCTCAGTCTGATACAATTGAAATAACTACTCTAAATGTTGGTGTGAAGAACAGCAATTACTTAAATTAACTCCAGTAAATGTGAAGACTCCACATAGTTTTGCTTTTGATGCTTGTCTAAATTGGAGTTGCAGATTCAAGAAGCCATCCAGCTTAAATGGTTTGAGGTTCACCATTTGTGCCTGATTGTAACCTCAGGGGCATGGCATGTGAGTTCACACTCAGTCCACTCCAACACAGATCTTTACAAGTCTCCAGGGTAATAGTTACTGATGCTACAAAATCACATGCATTCTGTGTCACCAAACCATGCCTTTGTGGTGTCAGAAACGTGAGTTGTGTACGGGCAAAAGATCAATAGTATCAAAAGGAATCATCCAGGCATTTTTATCCAATTTATTGCAAGTTCAGGACTGCACCTGAGCAAACAAAACAGACCTACCTGGAGTGTTCAACAGTCGCGACATCCTGCAGGAGTACGACACATGTTGTTCACAATACTCAGCACTCTTGGTAACTGCGGAGATCTGGTTCAGTGAGGTGCTATAATTCAGTTTCACTACAACAGATTTTGCTGCAGTAGATCCAGAAATTGTTCTTTGCTGTGGCATGTCATGGTACAACGTCGTCCAGACCTTGTCCTCTGTAAGAAGCAAGAGAATCATAAATGCTCGTATTTCCCTCCGAGAGCCAAGGACATTAACTTTACCGCAAATAAGCAGAGTCTGCAATAATGCCCTTAAGTGTAAAGGAATAAGTGTGAATGAATGTACGCGGGGGCTTCTCCTGTTTGTCAGGCATAACTTTGGTGGTTGACAGGCAGAAACCCTGGAAAAGCAGCATAAAAGTTACGCTGGGTTTCCAGGGTTTCAGTTGGTTCTTCCTCCGAAATTATGTCAGATGAGTGGGAGAAGCCTCCACGGATATTCACCCTGTCGGCTGAATGAAAATGTTTGTTTGCATTACTTGCAAACACATAATTTAATGTCTCATTGTGAGGTAAGCTCTTTTATTACTACTGTTATATATTGTTATACCATCTGTAAAGTGCTAGGAACTAATTAGCTAGGAACTAGTGGTTATGTGTAAGTGTTCCAGTGGGTCCACATTCACGGCTGCATTGGAGAGTCATGTGATATGTAACAGAAAACCAGTCTAGCCCGTCCTATACCAGGCAGCATGGTGAGCTGTATTAAACGCAAAGAGCTACAGCCATTCCAAGTCTAAAGTGTGATTATTTCTAACATCTGGGAACTAGAAAACAACAAGAAGACGTAACAACTACTCCCTCCCCAAAACAATAAAAACCGTCGTCACACATCTTTTCACAGAATGCCCCTATCATTTTTTAAAGGCGAATTTCTGTAAATTCATTTGTATTTCAACTGAGCAAAGCAAAATAAAAAAATCTTCCAGTGATCAACATTCACTTCTCAAATTATCGTTCTAAAATATTATTTACAATCAGTGAAAACTCCAGTGTCTAGTTTTGAAGCCTGATCCCTACTAAGTGGTTCTAAATATAGAAATATGCAAGAAACTTATCAGGATTTGCACAGAATATGGGAATTTCCACAGATATATAGAGTTCTGTAATATGTTGTAAGGAAAGGTGCAAACATGGCCAATAACACCAGAAACATTTATTCAGTGCAGTCCTAGTCTCATCCCATGGATCTAAATTAGATGTATATTCTGAAGAGTGGGTCATGAGCACACTGTGTGGGACGTTTCACACAGTACAGTATTAGTGATGGAGCAAAGATTCATAAATACATAGAAAATTTTACCAACTAGAAATGTATTAGGTCTAGCAAGCCCATTGCTTTTTGATTGCTCTTAACCCAAAACCATCAAATTCAGCAGACAGAAATTAGTTTGAACTAGAAAGGCTAAAGACAAGGGAAGGAATGGATAAATCCTTTCCGTTCAAGGAATTACGATGAGGGGTGGACTGTCTGTAGTTTTATTTTCTTTCAGCAAGCTAAGAACAAGAAAGTTAGGATAGAAATGATCACGTTGCGTCAAATGTTGTTCCACAATTGTAACAGCAGCATTTCATTTTTCAAACAAAGCAAGAACACCATATTAATCTAAAAAAAAGGTAATCTACTTCTATACTTCTGTTTAAAATAGAGAAAAAACTAAAATGTTTCTTGTGCTTTCGTTTTCATTCATCAATCAAAACGTTTCCTACTTTCAAGTGGCTCAATGTCGACATATTAATTGGGGGTAAGCCCTTTATTAGTCCCAATTTTAACAGTTTTTATCACCCAAAAATGAAATGTTAATGCTTTCCCCACTTAATCCACTAGAGAGGCTTGTAGCACAATGGTTAAACCAGACTGTTTATGTCATATTTATGTTTATGTTTATGGGCGGCACAGTGGCGCAATGGTTAGCACCGCAGCCTCACAGCTCCAGCGACCCGGGTTCAATTCTGGGTACTGCCTGTGTGGAGTTTGCAAGTTCTCCCTGTGTCTGCGTGGGTTTCCTCCGGGTGCTCTGGTTTCCTCCCACATGCCAAAGACTTGCAGGTTGCTAGGTTAATTGGCCATTATAAATTGCCCCTAGTATAGGTAGGGAAATATAGGGACAGGTGGGGATGTGGTAGGAATATGGGATTAGTGTAGGATTAGTATAGATGGGTGGTTGATGGTCGGCACAGACTTGGTGTGCCGAAGGGCCTGTTTCAGTGCTGTATCTCTAAACTAAACTAAACATATTGTGATGTTATATTATGTATTATACACCAGCACTGTGCATAAGTAAGTTGAAGTTGATATGACTGAGGCGGCAGGAGTATACTGTTTTTCTAGTTCCACTTCTCCACAGGTCACAACATATATTTGCCCAGTTACCAATACGGCAATCACAGACTCTATTTGCATCCCAGAATAAAAATACACCGATCAGGTTTCTTTAATAAACAACAAAATTATCAGTTTGTTATAAAACAAGATTTAGCCAGTAATGAAAAAGAGCATTAACAAACAGATTGAAATATGAAAGTTCCCTTTTTACCTTACACACACACACACACACACTGGTTAACTGAAAAATAAAGAGATTTTCTCTTTAAAGTTATGTTACAAAAAAAAAGACAAAAAAATACTTTGGTCAAATACTTGCTAATTCTTGAATAAAAAAAGAGAAGGTATGGAAAGATGTCAGTTTTCCCATTTTTGGTTTGGCATCCCAAATACGTGTAGATGGCTGTCACTGGGATCTCTCTAGAACAATTCTTTTCAGGCAATTTTGAAGATCAGTTTGGCAGGTTTACCAGGAGAAATGCGGCAACGGGGATTTCTGGCAGGCCTTTCAGGAGGAATGCAGCATCAACACTCGCTGCTAAGAGCTTCGCAAAGAGATGGAAAAGCTGGCAGGCTTTTCAAAGACATGGAAAAGGCTGAGCTGGGGTTTTGACTTTAGCAGGTTGATTTTTAAACTCCTTTCAAAACACTGCCCATACCCCAACTCACTGTCCAAAGCAAAACCAAAAACAATATCTCTAGAGTCAAGCCTCCTGCCCCGTATAAAGCTTGACCTGTCACTTCTCTGTAAACATCTTCCCCGGGTCAAAAAGCTCCTGCTGGGTACTTATCTGAGGACAGGTGACTTCCAGGGTTGTTTATGAACCAAATCCAAAAAACCTTCCGGTGATGCCTTTATAAAAAAAAAGTCCAGCATCTATGGAATACTTTTCCGATTCAAAACCATTTAACAAAAAATGGAAGAATTTTCATAACAAAGTAAGTATGAGTGAATAAAGGACTCATGTTTTTATAAAAAATAGTATAATGCTTCAAGTGAAGGGATTGTTGATCTAGGGTAAAAGATTATCTTTACACAACTAAAATGTAGTTATGGGCATAACTCACTTAATGTGCAAAATTCCATGATTTTCTGTACTATTTCTTTCTGCCTAAATCAAACTGTTATCTGGGTGGAAAACAGAAAACATCTCCAGGGTAGGATCTGGTCTTTTGTTTCATTGCTGCTTGTGGGAGCTTGCTGTGTGCAAATTAGCTGCCACATTTCCTTTGTTACAGCAGTCAATACACTTCACAAGTATTCAATTGGCTGTAAAGTGCTTTGGGATGTCCTGAGGTCATGAAAGGCATGATATAAATGCAAGTCCATCTTTCTTTTTCTAATAGAACATATAAGGTCAATACAGTTCCAAGTCAATACATAGCAGTAATATTTTCAGGATGGTAATAGGTATCTTGATTCTTAAACATTTCCAGCAGGAGTTTCCATGAGGTTGTGCTAGATTTTTCAAGCGCAAATCACCTGAAATTGTCTAAAGCAGCACAATAAAAGAGAAATTTCAAGCATTACTTCAGCGCCAATCGAGTTTTTGAGATTTTCAGTGCTATTTAAATAACTGGCAATGCACCCAGATCAAATGAATCAACATCTCAGGACTGTGACCTTTCATCAGAACTGGCAAAGATTCGAAAAGAATTAGGTTTTAAGCATGTGAAGGGGGTGGGGGGGAAAATAAAAAAAGGGAAGGTGTTTGATAGGGCAGAGGGCAGAAGAGATTAAATAACAAAACTGTCCTGGGACAAAGGCAAAGAGTGTAATAATGCTTGTGGTGAAAGACAAAGCATAAGTCCAGAGAGAGTGTTAATAGCGAAATAATGAGCAGCTCTGTCTACACGAAAAACAGACACATGGCTAAAAAATAAAATAAAACAAAATAAAATAAAAAATATAAAAAAACGCCAGTCATGCTCTGAAGTTATTGAACTCAATGTTCAGTCCGCAAGGCTGTAGAGTGCATAATCGAAAGATCAGGTGCTGCTCCTCAAGCTTGCGTTGATGTTCACTGGAACACTGGAGCAGGCCAAAGACAGAAATGTTGGCAAGAGAGCAGGGTGGGGGGGGGGGGGTGTTGAAATGGCTAGCGACTGAAATCTCGGGGTCATGCTTTCAGACTGAGCGGAGGTGTTCCGCAAAGCGGTCACCCAATCTGTATTTGGTCTCCCCAATATAGAGGGGACCACATTGTGAGCAGCGAATACAATGTACTAAATTGAAGGAAGTACAAGTAAATCGCTGCTTCACCTGGAAAGAGTGTTTGGGGCCTTGGATGGTGAGGACAGAGGAGATAGAAGGGCAGGTATTACACCTCCTACGATTGCATGGGAAGGTGCTGTGGGAAGGGGACAAGGTGTCGGGGGCGATGGAAAAGTGGACCAGGGTGTCGCGGAGGGACTGATCCCTCGGAATGCTGACAGGGGATGGGAAGGGCAGATGTGTTCGGTGTTGGCATCACGCTGGAGGTGGCAGAAATGATCCTTTGGATGTGGAGATTGGTACGGTGTGAGGACAGGGGGAACTGTCATGGTTCTGGGAGGGAGGCGAAGGGGCGAGGGCAGAAGAGCGGGAAATGGGTCGGACACGGTTGAGGGCCTTGTCAACCACAGTGGTGGGGGGGGGGGGAGTGGGGGGGGAATCCTCGATTGAGGAAAAAGGGAGACATGCAACAACAGATGCATCAAAGATGGAGAAACTGGGAGAATGGGATGGAATCCTTAAAGGAAACAGGGTGTGAGGATGTGTAATCAAGGTAGCTGTGGGAGTTGGTGGGCTTATAATGAATATTAGCAGACAGCCTATCCCCAGAGATGGAGACAAACAAGTCGAGGAAGGGAAGAGAAGAAAGAAGAGGAGAGGCCCGAGTGCAGCATATATAGAATTAGATATGGGAGGATGGGAGGAGGCTTGAGTGCAGCATAATCACTAGCGTTGACTTGTTGGGTCTATAATGGACAGGTGGGAAATGATGTGGGTAACTTCCACTTCTCATCTCCCAACTGAATGCAATAGGTTTTTGTTAAAAATGATTTCTTAGTACCTGAGTGTTTCAGGGTCAAATAAACAAATTACAGGTTTTCTTGTAGGTTTAAAAAAAGGTTACATTTTTATTTAAACAGCAAAACCCGAACTGTTCGCAACTTTCACCCACTCACGCATTCACATACAAATGCATACACCAGAATAGATAGTTAGAGAGAAAAGAGGGTAGGATGCAATTAAAGTCCAAAGTGATGTAAGAGTTCATGGTTCACATAAACCTGTTGAATCTTCTCGGGAGGAAAGTTTTTTCAAAGGTGCAGGCCTGGATGTTTGTAGTCATGAACTTGCTGAGGTGTTGTAGATTTCTGGTGCTTAAAACGTCAGACCAGAGGCAACGGTTGCTTTTTAAGTTCTTTCTGCAGCAAGTTGAAGTATCAGCAGCAGGCCTTCTTCCTTGTGCTGGACCAATCTTACAGCCTTAGGCTGGAATTGGCTTTTGGTGGTCTTTTCTTAATGTCCCCTCTCTCTCCAGAGGGATACTTTTTAAGGTAAAAATCCATCACATTTGAGTGAGGAGTCACAGGGCCCTCTGACCCTGGTGTGACCACACAATGGTTCAGAATATAAAAAACATTCCTATCTTGGTGTCTGAATGGGGACCATTCTGTTACAATGGTGCTACTTAACACCCATTCATCTGGGTTTGGGCTGTGGAGTCAGTCTGTCTTACAGAACCTTTGTTAGTCCCATTCCTATAGGTAGGAGTCATTAACATGCAATAGGCTTCTTTCAATTTCAATGGGTTTTCCCCAGACCTAATTAAGAAACAGTTAATGAGTTTCATCTTTGCAGACAGGTTTGTTGATTGCCAGTAGAGGAGTGGATCACCTAAACGCTACTCCATTTTGTCTGTGGTATAGATGTGCCCATTTTCTTGTGGTTCAGTTTATACATAGACTTTTTACTGTCATAATTCCTCCAGTTCATAGTTTATTTGATCATGGTTCCTTCCGAGCACGACAGGTCGAATGACCTGTTTCTGTGCGATATACTATATGTAATTCTATTTAAGTGACGCTTCTTGACAGAGTGCTCCTTTGTCAAAAAAAAATCTTCTACCCATGTGAATGCAGCACATTCCATTTTCAGGAACAGGTAAGTTGTCTAAATCTCAAATGCTTTGGAATCCAATAATAATCTGAACTATACATCACAGAACCAGCTTGACCAGTATTGATTTCAGCTTCTACAAATCTGATTTATATTGCAGCAGCTTTGCCAAGGAGTGCTATAATTCCTCTAAAAACTTTCATTGAAAAGAAATTTCGGATCAGCTTACAAGCATTAGTGCTGTAATAAAGCCAATTTAAACCACATACAAATGAGCATTCTACAGCAATCTACAAGCACATTGTGTAAATGGTAGAGAGACACAGCAGACATTTTGGGCAGAATTTTAATTTTTGGACCCGCTCGCAACAGGGCAGGGTGGTAGTGGGTTGGGAACCGGAAAGATTGAGGAGTGGGTTTTAACTCAACCACGGCTTAAGCATCCCGCTTCTGGAGCAGGCGGACGTGATGATAGCCCAATTTGACTGTTGAAGACTCAGGATTTAAAGAGACAGAATGGATCCATTCTACAATTGTCAGAGCAATTGTACTGAATGACTCTCAACGTGGGAAGAATGAGCCCCACACCCTGCCCCCAGTACTTTGAGGCATTGCTGAAGATGATGCTGCAGGCTAGACGGGCCTGAAGAGAAATATTGTTCCCTGTGGACGAGAGCAAGATGCCAGACTCTGAAAGCATGCACGAGTGGCTGGAAGTCACTGATAAGTTGAGCAGCCGCAGTGTAGTCCCTAACTCATGGGTACACTGCCACATGAGGTTCAATGATGTCATCAGGGCAGGAAATGTGAGTGGCATGCCACAGTCCCCTCACTTCCAATCCCCAGCTTTCTCCTGCACAGCACTCCTCAGGAAAACACACCTTGCATCTCCACCCATTCCTCTCTCTCAAGGCACCTCCTCACATCCCCATCTGAATAGCCATCACTGACACTCATCCTCATCTTCTTGCCAAGTCACACCCATCCCTCAGTCACCCTCTACAAATGTTGTCATTCCATCCTCTCAACATATTCCATTTCTCAAACATATTTCACTTCTGTCTCTCCTTGAGAGAAGAGACTGCAGAACACCAGGAAGGGGCAGAGAACCAGGGGTCGCACTGCAGTTATCACCATCCTGACTGCTGCAGAGGAGGGCGCACTGGGGATAAGCAGAGTTTTGACATGTAAGGCAATTGGAGATGGCGAGATGGTAGAGTCCCAGCAACCTGGTGACGGAATAAATCATAACACGACCACATGGTGTATGTCATGATCTGCTCAATGGTGACGAAGAACCCTATTATCTTGTCAGTTCTAATTCATGTCTTTCATTTCCCCAGGCCCCACAAGTGTCCCCCAGAAGGTGATGGCAGAGCAGGTGGAAGACTCCTCAGAGAAGGTTGCACACTTTGAGGAAACATCATCATACGACTCATGTGCACCCTCCACCAGCTCAGGTACACACACAAACCTCGTTAGGGCCACCAGGACAAGTAGTTGGGTTGTCACATGGTAAGCAACAAATCACAAGTCAGCAGGAGCAAGTGTTGAAGACAGGGACAGCAGTGGAGTGTCCCTGTCAGAGTGTGCAGGATCCTCCAAGCTCTGCTCAGCTGTATGCAGATGATGAGCGTTAGGCGGGTCATTGACGAAGAGGACTATTTTGGAGCAGAACAGAGTAGGTGCGATGTTCTGTCAGCAGTTCCAGAGGTAATGCGCACCATTTGAGAGGGTTTGGAGGAGTCTGTCTCTAGCACGAATGCCATAATGTCTCAGGCCTTTGTGTTGATGGAAAGAGTGGCCATCTGCATGGAGAATCAGACGTGGCACACAACTAAGTGCACGCTTGTCCTCACCAATGGTCTGCACACTCAGGGCTGGCTTTTGTTCAGGAGGCAGGGCTCTCAGAACCAGGTCGAAAAGTTGGGGGGGATCCCTGCCTCTATTATTTCAGACCCCTGGTGCGATCCTCCATTCTTTTGCTGTCAAAGACAGGATCCCTGTTCTTTTAAAGACTTAATAGAGGCAGGGATTCTGCCCCAAGAGCTGCTGGTCAATCAGAGGGCCCGCAGATCAACAGCATTGGCAGCGCCACCGGGAGCGGTGGCCACTCTCTCTACTGCAGAGGCCTTGGACCCAGGCCCAGCGCTGTGGAAGAGGTAGGTGAGGCGGAATTGCCAGAGCCAGTCTGGAAGGCCCTGGCCAGGTGGGGTGGGGTGGGGGGGCGGGGACAGTGGTGCGGTACTGTTCTGTCTGGGGGAAGAGAGGTCCAGGGGGGTACAGTTGTTCCCAGTGGGAGTACTCCTTGGGCCAAAAATTGCCCACGAAGGAGGGACCCCCCCCCCCCCCCCACAAGCCCACATGGAGAGTGTCTCATTTTCCAAGGCATCCTCCCCACATGGCAGATGCCCCCTCCACCCCCATTGCTGGTAGGATCCCAGTGGTGGCGGCAAGAGGCCCTTACTTGACTTCTGGGTGAGAAGGTTGTCGTCAGCCTATCGCACCCCCAGGAGAATCAAAACCAGGATTCCTGGCGCGGATTCCATGGCGAGCACTTCTGCCCTGATTCTCCAGCCTCCCTCCTGCCATGAAACCCACCATCAGGATGAGAACATAATCTGGCCCTCAGACTGCCAGCTTAAAACGGATGGAGGAAAGTTTCACCCTGGCCCATTCAGCATCTCACTGAAGTGCGGCAATGTGCTCTCCAGCTCTTGACTAGCAGGGAAGTGTGGGTGGGCCCTGAAATGGAAGATGGAGAAAGGGCACACGGAAGTGGGGAATCTGCTTAAGGTACTCCCATCCCTCCCATTCCCCACCAGTAAGAATTCATATGCTGCCTCTTGTTCTGATGGCCAAGTCTGCCCCTACACAGGTGGTGACGTTTTTGGCATGGGCCCTCAACGGGCTCTAAAACCCAGAGGACGTTGGCTAGCACCAATCAAAACAGGGGAGCAAGCAGCCTGCCTCTAGCTCTGCTGAAGCCACATAGTAGCACGACCTAGAAGTAATAGGAAAAGGAAGAAAGGCTTTTCAGTTTCACATGGGAAATCACTTGGGTAGTTAAAAGTGTGTTACATTGGCAATAAATGTGTATGCACCAAAAAACCTATGTCAAATCTCCATTGTCCAATCATGGCCACTGTAGCCTTGTGCCTGTCTGGTGGTCTTTAATCTTGAGGTAAATGGTATGGCAAGAGTAGAAGGCGAGCAGTGGATGTCAGTGGAACAAAAGGATTATTAACTGTGAGAATGCTTTGTGTGGGGGTGAGAGGGCCCAAGAGGTTCAGCATTGATGTTCCATATAGCTGCACAGCCTCAGGTTAGCTGAATCGTGCCTGTATGAGTCTGTCCCGGGCACCTTTGGCAGCTATTGAGTAACTGCAGGGACACTGGCCACATCAGCCTCCTTCTCCTGTTGCTCCTCCTCTTTTCTTTTCTTTCTTTCATGGGATGTGAGCATCGCTAGCAATAGCAGCATTTGTTGCCCATTCCTTATTGCTCTTGAGCAGGTGGTTGTGAGCTGAAGATGCAGAGCGTTTATCAGCTTTCTCCTCCTGCACTCTGATCCTCTTTTCAGTGCTATGTTGTGCAAGGTGCAGCAGACCACTATCATTCTGAACACCCTTTGTGGTGCATACTGAAGGATGTATCTAGGCACCTGAATCACATCTTCAGCAATCCAATGGCTTGCTCTTGTGCTCAGCTGGCCTTGGTTGTACCTTTCCTGTGTATCAGTGGTAGGGCTCTTCACGGGTGTCATCAGCCATGTCCTTAGAGGTGGAGATCTTCTCTCCAAAGAGCCATCTACTGACTCTGCTTGAAGATGTTAAGATCTGTGGTAGACTTGACTGGCACAGAATGAAGGTACCATGGTAGCTTTCTGGGTATCTTTCACAGACACGCATGATAATCTTCCAATGAACACATACCAGCTGAACATTGATGGATTGCTGAATCCTGCTGGTTGCTCTGAGGGCACCTTGATTGCCACATGGTTTAGATTTAAATATGCAGCTTTAATCATGGATTCTGGCTTTAACTGCCAGTGCAAGGGTTTTCCAGGCTATCTGAAACTTTCCAGGTTCAACAGAGTGAGAGCACAGTGGGGATTGATGGGGCTGAGTAATGTGCAGCATGGAAAGCCTATAAATGTAAAGCTATGACAGTTATTTGTTGCTTAAGTGAAAGGCTTTTGTTTACAGGACTTGTTCTGAGAGTGTGCTTTCATTGCGTTAAAGGTGATTTCCAAAACTTTGGAGGTCATTTCTGCTACCTTGAACTTTTGTGATTTTGATCTGCTTTTCCAAGCTGTCAGCTTGCTCAGCAGTATGGGACCAGCTTTCGTAGCTCTACCTTGGACCTCTGATGAGGAACAAGAAAAGCAGCAACAGCAACAGCAGGATGAGCAACAGGCTTCTCCTCAGCCAGCTGACACCCCACAGGACAGAGAGAATGAACACAGTGCTGCAGCTTGCAGGAGGCAATACTCCCAACACTGTGGATACAACTTTCCAGACATGAACAGTTTGATGCAGAAGTTGTCGTTTTCACAGATTTAAATCTCAGACCCACCAGTTCCAGGGGGGTTTCCTGCAAGTTTAGATGGAAAAGAAAGACAGACTTCCATTTATGTATGCCATGCAGATTCCCACCTACCAAGAATGAGGTATATTAATTTTGCCTTATGAACATTGATTTTAAACTGTTGCTGGAGTGAAGAAATGACTTGTTTGAAGATCACCAGACACTTGGCTGGAAGAACATTTGCAGACTAAGAGACAGTGCTTGGAGAGACAAAAGATTTACTCCCTGATCCAATTAACCCAAATGGAGTTTGATCACCAGACATTGAAGGCATAAGGAAGCGCATTCCAAGGCCTGCTAAGGTTAATACAATCCACAAACCTCGCAGGAAGGACTGTTCCAAATAAGGATCTAGTCACATGACTAACCTGCTGGGCAACATCGTTTTTTTTTTTTGAATTGTGCCACACAGAAAGGAACAGAAGGCAGTTTGCAACTGAAGCTGGAACAAGGAAGCCCCTCTCCTAGACGGTCTCTCTCTCGCTTTCTCCCAAGTCACCAGACCCACGGAAAACACATACACCTCAAGAGAGAAAAGGCTCTGACATCGAAACAAGTTGAAGCGTGAATTGGGCCCCAACGAACAGCAAGACCTACTGGCAACCAAAGACTCCACATTGAACTCAAAGGACAGTAAACAGAAACCCATCAATTGTCTCAAACTTTTCCCCTTTGTTCTTTTCTACATTTCTGTCTCTATCTGCGTGTGTATTTATCGCATATGCATGCTAGTGTGGTCGTGTCACATATTTATAGTCGTTAACCGAATTAGAGTTTAAGATTAATAAACTTCTACCTTTCTTGTTTAAATCTAAGAAAACCTTCCTTGATGGATTTCTTTGCCTTACAATTGGAATGTGGTGAACGAGGATTCACTGAAGGGGAGCTAAAAACAGTGTTTTTTTTAAATTAAACTCTGTTACCGTTAAACCAGGCAAAGGCTGAGAGGGAACCCCTAGACCCCTTCTCACCTGGTCGTAACAGAAATTTGTGGCTAGCGTCCTGGATTTGACCCACAGACAAATGAGAGAAATTGGAAGTGGGAAGTCAAATTGATCCCAAATAAAAAGAGAAAAGATTTCAATACAGGTTTTCTTGTAGTTGTGTGTGCTAGAATACTAACATGTCTGTGACTGAAGCTAGTAGCTCCCCAAGCCAGGGTGAAGTAACTTGGGATAAGTTAAAAGCACTGCCTATGGAGGAGTTGAGGAAAATGGCTGAGCAGTGTGGGATCACTGTACATGGCAAGGCTAGGAAGTCTGAACTCCTAAGATTAGCGGCCAACCATTTTTCACTTGAATCTGGAGAAGCAGAAACAGGGTTAGAAGTAGACCCTGACAGAGTATTAACAAAGATACAACTGGAACAGAGGAAACTTGAATTTGAGGAAAGAGAAAAAGAGGGAGACGGGAGAAAGAGAGAGACAGGAGAGGGAGAAAAAACTAACCTTTCAGAAGGAACATGAAGAAAAAAAGGAGAGAGAAAGCATGGGGGGGGAGGAGAGAGAAGGAAAGAGCCTTCTAGAAGGAATGCGAAGAGAGAGAGCTAAGGCGGCTTGAGTTAACTAGGGAGTGACAGAGTAACCCCAGTGAAAGCATGACCAATATGGAGGAGCGTAATTCAGGGCTGGGTACAGAATTGCTAAAACTTGCCTAACTGATCCCAAAATTCAATGAGGGAGATGTGGAAACGTTTTTGTGTCTTTTGAAAAATTTGCAAGGCAGTTAAAATGGCCAGCTGAGGCTTGGACTCTGCTGTTACAGAGCAAATTAGTAGGAAAAGCCCATGAGGTTTATTCCACGTTGCCAGATGAGAGTTCATCAGATTATGAACTGACAAAAAATGCTATCCTTGGGGCATATGAGTTAATACCGGAAACCTAGCAACAAAAGTTTAGAACCCTCAAGAGGCAAGCTGATCAAATTTACCTGGAGTTTGAGAGAAATAAGCAGCTGGCCTTTGACCAGTGGCTGAGGGCTCTTAAAGTACAGCTCAGCTATGAAAATCTCAGAGAAGTAATTTTGTCAGAGGAATTTAAAAACTCTCTCCCATTCTCCATAAAGACGCATGTGGAGGAACAAAAGGCTCAGAGAGCCCGGCAGGCCGCAGTCCTGGCTGATGAGTTTGCTGTCATTTATAAGCCAGTATCTCAGGGGAAAACCTTTCCTAATCACCCCCACAAATCCAAAAAGGACAAAGGGTGGGAAGGTGGTAGAAGCCCAAGCAGTCCTGGGAGGGAAAGAAAAGCAGGAGACACAGGGGGCCCTCCTCCAGCCAAAATGAAAGGTGCTATAAGCAGGAGTGAGACCTGGAGACCTGTGTGCTTCCATTGTAATAAAGCAGGGCATTTAAGAGCTGACTGCTGGAAACTAAAGGGAAAACCTGTAGGGTTAATCAGGACACACCTGCTCAGTGAAGAAGGGACCCTGATGAAAAGCACAGCAGAACAAGCTGTGGCTTTAACTGCAGTCATGGTGAAACCCAGGAAGCTTAATGCTGCAAGCACAGGAAAAGTTACTAGGATTCCTGAAGGTTATCAGAGTTTTGTGTCTGAAGGGAGAGTAACCCCATATCCCTTGTGTGGGGCAAGCAAACCATAGTAATTCTCAGGGACACGGGGGGCACCAGATCGTTTTTACTGGGAAAAGGCCTGACCTTTCCCCCAGAGAGTGCAGTAAACAACAGAATGGTGGTGAATGATACTGGAGGGCAGCATTTGCCTGTACCTTTACACCAGAGTGTGACCTAGTTTTGGAACCAGTGACCATAGGGATTGTCCCTAGTTTGCCTGTGGACGGGGTGACCTGCTCCTAGGTAATGATCTGGCGGGCGTGAAGGTGGTAGCCCGCCCCCCCCCCCCCCCAGTAGCGAAATAAAGACTGCAGGAGGTCAGAGAAACAGGGCAGTGGCAGGAGATGGTCCCCTGAAGTTTCCCTGAATCTATAGTGAATCAGGCCATGATCGAACCAGCTCCCCCAGAGGAGAATGAATTGGCACTGCAGGCAGATGACCATGAGGTCTGTCTTTCCAAGACTTTCTTTAGAAAGTTAGAAGACTCAGGGAGTGAATTAAATGGATCTTCCCTAGCTGAGGCTCAGCGAGCTGACCCAGTATTGAGAGAGTTAGCACAGGTAGCCCAGTCTGAAATTGAGGCAGAGGGAGTCCTTGATTGCTGCTATTTAAAGAATGAGTTACTGATGAGGAAATGGAGTTCTCCTCACAGATCTGAAAGCAAGCAGTGGACAGTGGTTCACCAGTTAGTGGTGCTGCAGAGGTTCCGGACAGAAATATTAAGAATGGGCCATGAAGTTACAGTGGCTGTACATGTCGGTATCTGAAAAACCAAAGTCCGCATAAGACAGCTGTTTGACTGGCCAAAACTCCACAAAGATGTGGTGGAGTACTGTAGAAGTTGCCACATGGGAAACCCCAACCTATAGTGAAATTTGCACCCCTAGGTCCTGTATCGATGTTTGGAGGACCCTCCAGCAGAGCGCTGGTGAACCGTAAGGGACCCCTGCCGAGAATAAAAGGGGACAAGCAGGCATAAGGCTGGCAACAGGTTAGAAAGTAACAGGGAAAAAGGGGCCAAGAGGGCAGGTTAAAGTCCAAAAAGAATCCTGGATGAACACCCCAACTGTCCAGTCAGCTAACCTCAAAATATTTGAAAATTTAGACCCCACAGCTGCTATGTAAATGCAGACAGTAGAAGCACCCCACCAGAGTAGCTAACCACATTTACAGGAACCTGCAGAGACAAAGAAAGTCCTCCAGGTGGCAGAGAAACTGGTGATGCCTCACCTAGTCGAAGTGCCACATGGGAGTACAGCAGAATCTGGACAAATACCTGCTAGTAGGCGTGTCCCAAGGGACAAAGGGAAAATTAGCAAAGAATCATCTCCCACAGGCAGGAAAAAAGGGAACCAGCCAACCCATGAGTGGAAAAGCCCTTGCATGACTTATCAAAGCAATGAAAGAGAGTTCGAAGTGGAACCGCCCTCTGCCGCAGCCCCTGAGCAGAACTCCAACCTTGGGCTAATTAAACCTAACCCAACCCCCTGCAGGCCTCAACAAGAACAAAGAAACCTTAGGCAGTCATGGAAATGTGCAAACTGGAAAAACTTCCCCAAAAACCACATGTTTATTGGGATGCTAAAAAGGGCCATTTAAAGCAGCACTGCTACCAGAAAAAGACAGGCTGTAACAATTGTTAGGGCTCTGAATGAATGAGAGAGATGCCTGTGTGTTTTCCTCTACCTTATCTTCTCTCTAATCCCTTTTAATGACATGCTCTTTCTAAAAATCGCATTGGGTGTGGAAGTGTTATGCAGACTACCACCTGTCAAGAATGAGGTATATTAATTTTGCCATATGAACATTGATTTTAAACTGTTGCTGGAGTGAAGAAATGACTTGTTTGAAGATCACCAGACACTTGGCTGGAAGAACATTTGCAGACTAAGAGACAGTGCTTGGAGAGACAAAAGACTTACTCCCTGATCCAATTAACTCAAATGGATTTTGATCACCAGACATTGAAGGTGTAAGGAAGCACATTCCAAGGCCTGCTAAGGTAATACAATCCACAAACCTCACAGGAGAGACTGTTCCAAATAAGGATCTAGTCACATGACTAACCTGCTGGGCAACATGGGGTTTTGAATTGTGCCACACAGAAAGGAACAGAAGGCAGTTTGCAATTGAAGCTGGAAAAAGGAAGCCCCTCTCCTAAGCGGTCTCGGTCTCACTTTCTTCCAAGCCATCGGACCCACAGAAAACACATACACCTCAAGAGAGAAAAGACTCCGACATCGAAACAAGTTGAAGCTTGAACTGAGCCCCAATGAACAGCAAGACCTACCGGCAACCAAAGACTCCACATTGAACTCAAAAGACAGTAAAAAGAAACGTATCTATTGTCTCAAACTTTTCCCCTTTGTTCTTTTCTACTTTTCCTGTCTTTAACTGCTTGTGTGTTTATCGTGTATGCATGCTAGCATGGTCGCATCGCATATTCGTAGTCAGTAACCGGATTAGAGTTTAAGATTTAATAAACTTCCACCTTTCTTGTTTAAATCTAAGAAATCCTGTCCTGATTGATTTCTTTGCTTTACAATTGGAGAGCGATGAACAAGGATTCACTGAAGGAGGAGCTAAAAACAGTGTTTTTGTAAAATTAAACCCTGTTACGGCTAAACCAGGCAAAGGCAGAGAAGGAACCCCTGGACCCCTTCTCACCTAGTCATAACAATATAGCAGCTTTCACAACCACTGGACGTCTCATAGGAACATTGAGCAGGAGTAGGCCATTCAGCTCATTGAGCCTGCTCCACCATTCAATACAATCATGGTTGATCATCCACTTCAATGCCTTTTTCTCACACTATCCCTATATCCTTTTATGTCATTGATATTTAGACATCTGTCAATCTCTGCTTTAAACATACTCAATGACTGAGCTTCCACAGCCCTCTAGGGTAGAGAATTCCAAAGATTCACAACCCTCTGAGTAAAGAAATTTCTCCTCATCTCTGTCCTGAGTGGCATCCCCCTTATTCTGAAATTTTGTCCACTGGTTCTAGTCTCCCCAACCAGGGGAAACACCTTACCTGCATCTACCCTATCTATCCCTCTAAGTATTTTGTAGATTTCAATCAAATCACCTCTCATTCTTCGAAACTCTAGAGAATACAGGCCCAGTTTTCTCAATCCCTCTTCATAGGACAGTCCCGCCATCCCAGGAACAAGTCTGGTGAACCTTCGTTGCACTCTCTCTGTGGCAATAATATCCTGCCCAAGGTAAGGGGACCAAAACTGCACACTGTACTCCAAGTGCGGTCTAACCAAGGTTCTATACGATTGAAGCAAGATTTCGCTACTCCTGTTCTCAAATCCTCTTGTGATAAAGGCTAACATACCATTAGCCTTTCTAATTGCTTGCCTCAAAGCGCTTTACAGACAATGAAGTACTTTTTGAAGTGTAGTCACTGTTGTAATGCAGGAAAGGCACCTCAGTTAAATGCAAAAGTTGTCATTTTCCGATCAGGTTTTCAACATGCTGGCACTTTTTACTCCTTTAACCCCCTGCCACACACTGACCTCGACCCCCACACCCCTACCCCCATCCCCAAACCATGCAAGTTAAAATTCCTCCCTTTGAGTGAATAGTATATGCATAGTAATTTCCACATGCACATCTCCAGCTGAATGCATAGTTGTCAGTATTTAACAGAGTCTACAGGTCAATAGCTGCCTCTGCTTTAGCAAAATCATAGCAGCAAACACTGCCTCTGTGACATCATAATGCATGCAAGCTCCTTCCATTCCCTAAAACTTAGGCCAAAATCAGGGGCTTTCTAAAGGTTTGCTTCTACTGGTAAGACAGTTATTAGAGTCATAGAGTTATACAGCACAGAAACAGGCCCTTCAGCCCACCGTGTCCGTACCGACCATGTTCTGGGCACCACACTATAGGAAGGATGCGATTGTACTGGAGAGGGTGCAGAGGAGATTTACCAGGTTGTTGCCTGGGCTGGAGCATTTCAGCTATGAAGAGAGACTGAAAAGGCTTGGGTTGTTTTCCTTAGAGCAGAGAAAGCTGAGGGGGTACATGATTGAGGTATACAAAATTATGAGGGGCATTGAGAGATTAGATAGGAAGAAACTTTTTCCCTTAGTGGAGGGGTCAATAACCAGGGGGCATAGATTCAAGGTAAGGGGCAGGAGGTTTAGAGGGGATTTGAGGAAAACTTTTTTCATCCAGTTGCATCTCAATTTCATGGCACAATTGGCAAAATTGTGGAATTGAGCCACACAGACGAAGCAACTGCTGGGTTCAATCCCCAGTCTTTGGCTTCAGCACCACCACAAACCCTGTACCTGTGCCACTGATTCCTTGGGCTGAATTTTTCCAGCCCTCTAGAGACAGACAGAGAGGCAAGAGGCCTCGTAAAATGGAGGCAGAAGGCATTTGGGAGGGAAGCCTGATGTGCTGCCACAGGATATTGTCAATGGTGGGAACAGCAGCGGCATGGCCGTCCGCTGACCAAAGTTATTAATTTCCCAATTAATGGCCACTTCCATCCCCCGCCGGCATTCTATTGATGTCGGGACAGGCCCCCACTGCTAGGTATATTGAGGTGGCCTCCCAGTGGGCTCCCGAAGTGAGGGGGGGCCTTCTTTTCTAGCCGCTCCATGGCCCACTGAGGGACCCCCAGCGGCGATGGCCAACACCACGGCTCGGATGCCGCCGCTGGATGGCTCACTCCTCTGATTGCCGAGGCCTGCCTGCCTGGTCCTGGCACAGTAAAAAAAAAAAATCTGACCTGGCCTTTGAAGGCACCTCAACATGAAGGCACCCTCTTCTTCTCCCTGCAGCCTCAGCAGTGGCTACCTCTATCGGTGGCACTGCTGAGGATGACAAGCTGCTGGCCCTCTGGTTGGGCTCTGAGAGGCAGGCCGCTGTCCTTAATTGGTCCTCTTAATTGGCCACCACCGGTAAAATTCAACTGGGCTCCTCCTGTCCGCCTACTTGGGCTTGGGACCCACGTTTAGTCCCCGTGGTAGGATAACCTTCTTAAATTCAGCCCATGTCACCCTCTGGCTACCAGCTCAGGCTGAAACAGACTATTCATAATATGGACAGCCTTATTCGACCCGGAGCAGAGCATCGTCACCATCACAAAAAAAAACTATTTCCACCTCCATAACATTGCCCTCTCATCACCATCCCTCTAATTTCTCCTTCTTTGGGCTTGTTATATTTTATGCTATGTTAAAGGCTCTATATAAATGAAGATTTTTGTTGTCATTAATCACGGTGGACTGTAATCGAGAAATGTGTTTTTCTTAAGCGTGGTTTTGGGAAATGTAGCAGAAAATGCAAGTTACCCAAAGAAACTTCTCAGCTTTCCCTATGTTACCATTCAACTGGAAATTGAAAAAAAAAGACAAATTAAAAAAAAAAATTAGCTTAGGCTAAAGTTTTAAAACTAAAGGTATCACGAGAATGCTAACTTAACATTTCCCATCAATTAGGATGCGGTTTTGGAAATGTATGAAATCATAATTATGCTGATAATTGTGGAGCTAAATTGTAATTATATTCAGTACTTCCCCAGCCCGGTCGTGTGCCAACAGATCTGAGCGCAATCTGAATTATTTTTAGAGCCTGAGCCACTCCTTGGAAAAAAAATGAAAGTTTCCCCAGAATGCTCTGATTGTCTTGTGCATGTGTGGAGTTCCATGCATATACAAGGCTGCAGAATGAGTCACGGTGCATGTGCAAAGGGTTCACATTAACATTTTCTGCACATGTTGGGGGAAATGTGTGGGTCCTGTGTTGGCTCAGGCTCGGGTTTGGTGGCATTCATCTGACCTCATCTTACGAATTAGAGAGCCATGTGACACAAGGGAGCGAGTTCTTCAATTCCAGCATTACAATGTTCGTTTTATGACTATGAGCTGCTATTATTGTGGAATAAATCATGCCTGTGTAAATGCTTGCAGCATTCAGCTGTGCTACACTCTCCACAGATGGCCTTCCAATGGTCAAAAATCAAGGATTAATTGTACCCTGTGACAATTATTTTATCTAATTATTTAAAATATCAAAATCCTGTGAAACGCATCAAAAAGTGTCAAAAATTAAGATTTTCTTGGCATACGCAGGGTCCCCACCACTACAAAATAAAGCTTGCATATTCAGTGCTGATGAGTCCTTCACACAATTCTAAATGTACCACAGTGAAAAAATGTTCTTTCGTATATTTTTTTCAGAAATATAAGTGATAGATATATCGGGACTACCTGCAGCTTTAATTACAATAAGCTTACATCCAGTCTATTCCCAGCATAACCACTTACGTTTTGTATCATAGAAAAGACCTTTTGCTTTTTTTCCACTGATAAAGGCTGTGAGATTAGAAATAAGATCTGAAAATACTCATGAAAATTTTGGAATTCAGGTAATAATGAATTTATCTTATTCAGTTACATTAAAACAACAGCCTTGGCCAAAAGTCTAAAATCAGGGCTGCATTTCAATTCTTGTCAAGATTTTCTGGAGCTTTGAGAATTTCTTAATTTACATACATGTTCACGTGTAACTGGATAGTTGAGCTAACTCTTGAATAATATATTCAGAACCCTGACTTAGGTAGCCACCTGATGAGGGCCGTCATCATCTCTGGAAGCAGTAGGCAGGAACGCTTGCCATCACTGTTGTGACAACATACCAAAATGACAGAAATGTATATGATTTATTTTCCTCTTCAACAATGGAGGTTATTGTATGAAATGCAAAACATGTAGTAAGTTTGTGCAGTTTCTTGTGAACTAGACATAACACTACTGAGCTGCTATTAAATTCTATATGGGATATGTTGAGGTTATGAGCTTAAGGCATAAACATTTTATTTTCAGCACAGTGGAGACTTCATAGAAGTAATATATTCTTTATGATGAATGTTACATAAGGCAGATTGCAATATTTCAGTAGTTTGCAGCAGTGAATCAAGAATTTTTCAGAATCTAGTGTACAAGGAGCAGCAACTAGTCTTGCTTCAGTGAAAGAAGACAAGCATTTTATCAGTTAGTGAGACAAATGTTTTTCTGCAGCAGTGTTATGATTTACAAAGAGGGGAAACATTAAAGTCAACTTTTCATACTTTTATACTGCATCACTGCCCTTGCTATCAAAAAAAGACATCATGAAGGGTTCATTAAATATCACAATTCTCGAGCATGGTAACACCTCCTTAAACAGCTGACATAATCAGGCAACATGTCCCTGTTTGCATAGAAGAGTGCACAATGGTGAGGGAAGTAACATAATATCAAATCACCAGTTTCATTTGTTCCTGTTTTTAAATTCAGTATCTGAACAGCATGCAGACTCACACAAACAGCAAGTAAACATTCGCAACAGATATACAGAAACAAATATGGCACGCACACATAAACTGATAAGTCCACATAAACAGCACATATTCCCCACACAAAACAATGCTGAAAGCATTTTGTTTGTCCTGGAAGAAGTACAACTCCTGCAATGCAGCCTATCCCCAGTGAATAGTGTGGTGGAGTGTAAGTAGCATTTATCTGTTTGTAAAAATAGTTCAGTAGAAGGTGCCAGAACTACAAATACTGGCTTCACAGAAAGTTATGGAGAAAATCTAAAACAAATAGCAATATAAGTCATTATGGGGGTGCAGTGCACTCCATCCCATCCGATCTTGTCGTGCACTGAATAACTTTGGGTAGTGTCAGCCGTTTGGATTGCAGTGTCAGCACTGCAGTGGCTTCTACTCTCCTAGGCTAGCTCTCATCATCTCTTGTTTGTCTCCCATAGATGAAGACGTCCAACCATGGGCACTGTCTCCCCCTCCTTCTCTGAGCCAAAGCAACATGAGGAACAAGAAGAAGCACTGGAAAAAGCAGAGCATGACATGGACAGGATGAGGGTGCCACCCCTCACAAGTGCCCTCATCATCCCCAGCCTCCCTGGTCCCTCTGACTGAGGGACCATCTGTGCAACAGGGCCAGGTGATGGAGCCTGTCCCTGCAATGATGGGAGTGCAGCAGCCTCTGGAGATGCCTTCACAGACACCTCCATGAGGAGAACGACCGCCACATGCATCTCAGCCGCAAGCCAAGACAAGTGAGCAGGCTGTCTCCACCTCCTCCAAGACCACAAGGGGAGCACCACGTAGGAGTAGCCGAGTGTGGAGGCTACTGCATCGTGTGGAGGTCTAAGGGGGTCACTGGGGTGTCTTCCTACTCGCTCTGTGAACTGATTTCCTCTGTGTACACTGTATAAATGGTGACACGTTAAGGCACACGTCTGGGACTCCTTTTATTGCTGCTGTGATAGGAAAAGTGGTATGAGTTGGTGAAAGACATAATGGGATCCTCCATGGTGAGGGCAAAGCCTCTGGGCAGATGTTCTTCCTTCACTGGTGGTGAGTGATTAGAAGTTCTAGGCTATGTCTTCCATGAGTCTGATAGCACAGATACCGCAGACTCCCTTTGATGCCATGCCCCTCAACCTGGGTGAGAGGGCCTCAGTTGAAACTGTCCTGAATCAGAAGATCCCTGACAATCATGGCATCCTCCTGAGCCAATCACACCCCAAGCCATGCCCAGCCACCTCATTGTGCAGCCAGGGCACCTCTCTGTTCAGCATCATCTCCCTCCTCTTCTACTTTCTCCTCCTCTCTCAGCTCCTACAAGAGGATGTTGACAAAATATTAGTAGAAGCAGTTTTGGTACAGGTAATCGATGGGGTGAAAATTGAGAGGCAGGATATGTTGGTAAGGCTGGCTATGCTTAGAGTAGATAAGTCGCCAGATATGGATGGCTTGCATCCAAGGTTGCTAAAGGAAGTACGGGTAGAGATAGTTGAAGGACTTACCATAATCTTCCAGTCCTCCCTCGATACAGGAGAGGTCCTAAAGAATTGGTGAGTGGCAAATGTTACAGCTTTATTCAGTTTAACATCAGTGGTGGGTATGGTTATAGATACAATAATAAGGCAAAAAATTAACAAGCATTTGGAGAGGTTTGAGTTAATTAAGGAAACCCAACATGGATTTGGGAATGGCAGATCATGCTTGACTAATCTAATTGAATTTTTTGATGAAGTAACAGAGATGGTTGATGAAGGGAATGCAATGGATATTGTCTATTTGGATTTTAAGAATGTAGTTGACAAAGTACCAAATAAAAGGCTGGTGAACAAAATTGAAACTCATGGATTAGGAGGGTCACTGTCAGCTTGGATAAAAAAAATTAGGACAGAAAACAGTGAGTCATTGTAAATGGTTATTTTTCAGACTGGAGGATAGTAGACAGTAGTGTTTCCCAAGGGTCAATGCCAGGACCACTAACTTTTTGATATATACAAATGACTTGGATATTGGAATAGAGAGTAACATTTCAAAATTTGCCAAAGATACCAACTATGGAGGATTAGCAAACAGTGAGGATGATATTAATTGACTGCAACAGGACATAGATAGGCTAGTGAAGTGGGCAGACAAGTGGCAAATGGAATTTAATGCAGAGAGGTGTGAGGTGATGCATTTTGGCAGAAGGGATTGGGAGAGGTAATATAGACTGAATGGCACAGTTCTAAAGAGTGTGCAGGGGGTGCAAGTGCAGCGATCTTTTAAAGTGGCAGGACAATTGAGAGAGTGGTCAGCAAATGGGATCTTGGGCTTTATAAATAGCTATATTGAGGTCAAAAGCAGGGAAGTTATGCTGAGCCTTTATAATATATAGTTAGGCCACAACTAGAGTATTGTGTCCAGTTCTGGTCACCACCACTTTAGGAAGGATGTGAGAGTCCTTGAGAGGGTGCAGAGGAGATTTACCAGAATGGTTCCAGGAATGAGGGATTTTAGCTACAAGGTTAAGTTGGAGAAGCTGGGGTTGTTCTCCTTGGAGAAAAGGAGATTGCGGGGAGAGTTTTGGATAACAAAGAAAAACTGTTTCCATTAGCTGATGGTACAAGGATTAGGGGTCGCAGATTTAAGGTTTTGGGCAAGAGATGCAGGGGGGATATGAGAAAGAACTTTTTAAAGCAGGGAGTGATAATGACCTGGAACTTATTGCCTATGAAGGTGGTGGAAGCAGAGACGACCAGCAATTTCAAAAGGAAATGGGATGGGGACTTGAAGGAAATAAACCTGCAGGGCTATGATGTTAGAGCAGGGAAATGAGACTGACTGGATTGCTCGATGGAGAGCCGGCATAAACTCAATGAGCTAAATGGCTACATTCTATGTCATAATTACTCTATAACTGTATGCTCTTCCCTGGATGAGCTGTCTCCTTCCAGGGTCTCACTGTCCTCAAGGTCCACACCTCTCTGGAACGCTATGTTATAGAGAATGCAGAAGACCACCACAATGATGAGACGCTTTCAGGAGGGTATTGGAGGCAGCATCTGACCGGTCCAGGCATCGGAATCGCATCTTGAGAAGCCCAATGGCCTGCTCAATTGTGGTCCTAGTGAGCAGATGGCTTTGGTCGTATTGCCTCTGTCCCTCTCTCTGGGTCCCTGTAGAGGGGTTAGTAGTCATTTCTTCAAGGGATGTCTCTTGTCAACTAGGATCCATCCCCGCACTTGGAGGTTGGATTGAAAAGGCAGCGTGGACTGTGGGAGGATGAAGGAGTCATGGCAGCTTCCAGGAAAGCGAGCTTACACATGAAGGAAGCTCTTATTGTGGTTGCAAACTAGTTGGGCATTGAGGGAGTGGAAGCCCTTCCTGTTGATGAATCTAACTGGCTGGTCACTGGGTGTCTTGATGGTCATATGGGTGCAACTGATGCCCTGCATCTGGGGGAATCCACTGATGACAGTGAAACCCAATGCCTTCTGTCCCTGTGAGGCTGCACCTGTCATGAAATGAATGTACTGTCCAGCTCTGGCAAAGAGGACATCAGCATCCTGCAAGATGTGCTGCCATTTGCGAGATGCCACTAAGGTCTGCACCTGGTCCTTAGAAGGAGCCAGAAGCAAAGGAGTTTATGGTCACAGTGATTTTGACAGTTGTTGGCAGGGCATGGCAACCAGTGCTGCAAGGTGTGAGGTCTTTGGCGATGAGGTCACAGAGGTCTGTGACCATCTGCCTGGAGAGCTGCAGTCTCCAGTGGCACTGGGTCTCAGTCATCTGCAGGTAGTTTCATCTTTAGCGGTAGTTCCTATATTGAGGGTATGGACTCCATTGCCTTCCTGCCGCCCTTTCTTCTCTTATGCCCTCCTGCTACTTGGGTTCCACTCTTCCTGTGGAGGGTGTTACCCCTCATTGCTACTGGGTCCAAAATCTGACAGTTATGCCCCCATTGCCAGCTGCAGCCTTCCTTCTGGGCAGGTGGCCACCCAATTATGATTGGGAACCTTGCCCCCTGTTCTTCTGCCCCCTCAATACTGGGGGGGTGGTAGCAACACCATTCACTGCCTACACCGCTGAGTGCCCACTCTCCCTGCCACATGCATAGCACCAAGGGCACCTCCTTACACAATGCTGACTCTCCCTCTGCCCTGCTAACCCTCTTAAGGGCTGGGGTGATTCCCTGGGGCAGCCATGACTGGCTCCCCACTCGGTAGCTGCCTCCCTTCAGCTGATCTGAAACAGACAGCACGTGTAACCTGTGCATCCCCTTCAAAATTTCATCCTTCAACTCTAAACTCTTAACTAGCTTTTAAACTACTTCATTAGCCTCAATAAGGAGGAGGGCAGGATCCCCGTCCTGTCCTCTCCCCACTCTGGGTAACATTGTCCTGAAACTAACACCTTGGCTGAGTATCTTCGGAGTCTCCCTGCCCCTGTATTCACATTCGGCGGAGGGGCCTGAAAATTCAGCCCAGGTAGTTTAAGATTAAAGGTGCAGGCTCTTAACCAGTTTTGAAAAAGGAACTCGATGAAGAAATTTAAACACATCTTTTTTACTTTTCAGGCTCTGATGCATCGACCGCAGAATTACAGAAATTTCTGTTTTAATTCAGATTTGCGATCATCATAATTTCCAATATTATAATTTTTAATCTTTATTTATCAGGACTGATTGCCCAATTAGGTACACCGTTTTAGGAACAGAGATCATGGAATCAACAATACTGTATTACTCTAAGAAAGAGTTGAATGATTTCAACTGTTGGAATGTTCTCATTTTTAATAGCTGACAGAGTCCCAGTGTATATATTACTCACAATAAAAAATTTACAGTTAAGCCTCTCTTTCTAATTTTGCACATTATGAACTGTAGTGGTTACTTGCACAAATCAGATGGCTAGAATGTGATGTAGAAAGACGCCAACAGAGCGGGTTCAATTCCCCTACCGGCTGTGGTAGTTCATGGAGACCTGTCTCCTTGCCTTACCCCCTGCTTGAGGACTGGTGACCCTCAAGCTATATATCACCAACTGTCTCTCTCTCATGGGGAGAGAGGCCCATGGTACTTTGGGACTTTGGCTAGAACAACAATGGCGTTATGAGGGGTAAGTCGGCTCAGGTAGATCGGGAAACCAGATTCAAAGATATAATGATAGATAAGCAATGCCAAACATTTAAAGAATTAATTCATAATTTGCAACAAATATACTGTCCTTAAAGGAATAAAAACTCTAGCGGAAAAGTGGTCAAACTGTGGCTGACAAGAGAAGTTAAAGATAGTATTAAAGGAAAAGGCTTATAATTTTGCCAAAAAGAGTATAGTATTGTAAGCCTAAGGGTTGGGAAGATTTTAGAATTCAGCAAATAATAGCCAAGAAATTGAATAGAAAGAGACATGAAAACACCATGTTAGAGCTTCTACAGTTATGTAAAAAGGAAGAAATTAGCAAAACCAAACTTAGGTCTCTTTGAGGCAGAGACCGGAAAAATTATAACGGGGATTAAGAAAATGGCCGCAACATTAAGTAAATGCTTTGCATCTGTCTCAAAGTAGAAGACACAAAACATTTTTGGGAATTAATGAGGAACCAAGAGTCAAGTAAGAATGAGGAACTTAAAGAAATCTGTGTAGGTAAAGTCCTGGAGAAACCAATGAGCTTAAAAGTCGACAAATCCCACAAACCTAATGGCCTGTGTTCTGGGGTTTTAAAAGAGGTAGCTACAGAGATAATAGATGCATTGGTTTTGATTCTCCAGAATTCTCGAGATTCTAGAACGGTTCCCATGAATTGGAAGCTGGTAAGCATTGTCCCGTGTTATGACCAAGGTGGGAGGAGTGTACTGTCTTTCTCTAGTTCCACTTTTCCCAGGTCACAACATATATTTAAATGTTTACCCAGTTACTGATACAGCCAATTATATACTCTACTTTTATTTCAGAACAAAATCCATCAACCAGGTTTCTTTAATAAACAACAAAATTATTAACTTATAAAACAAGATTTATTCAGTAAAGATGCAAAGCATTAATACACCGATTGAAATATGAAAGTTCCCTTTTAAAATTAGCCACACACACCAGTTAAAGAAAAAATGAAGAAGTTTTCTCTGTAGAGATCTTTTTACAAAAAAGAATACTTTGGCCAAATACGTGTTAATTCTGGAAGAAAAAGGAGAAGATATGGAATGATATCAGTTGTCTCTTTATTCTGGCATCCCAAATATGCTGGCTGTCACTGGAATTTTCCTGGAGCAGCTCTTTTCAGGTGGTGTCAAGGATTAATCTGGTAGGCTTTCCAGGAGAAATGCTGCATCAGGGGTTTCAGCTATCACACACTGCATTCGCAGAGTTTCTCAGACAGGTGGAGAAAAGATGAGCTGGGTGTTTCTCTCAGCAGACTACAATCCCAACTGACTCAAAATAATATCCAACTGAAACCAGGTCTTGACCATCATAAATCTTGACACAGCACTTCTCTGTCAACAATTCCCAAAGTCAGAAGGCACCTGCTGTTTACTTAGCTGAAGACATGTGACTTGCAGTAAGTGTTTTTAAACAAAGGCTGGTATTTTATGATGGGTGGGGCATCCACCAGCCGAAAAGTCAGTGGCGAGCCCACCTCCACCAGGCCTGAGGATCCAGACCGGAGTTTATGCACCCCAGGTCCTTAATTGGTTCTGCCTAATTGAGCTGCCAGCCAATCAGTGGGCCGGCATCTCAGAGTCCCAGCAGCGCCACTGCTGGGACTACACCCAGCTTCAGGATGAAGATGAAGGATGACCCCAGAAAAAATGTAAGATTTTAGGGCCTCGCTGGGGTCAATCGGTCAGGCCCCGGTGAGTCAAAAGGGGTCGGCAAGGGGGGCAGGGGGCATGTTGTGCATTGGGGCCGGATGGGGTTTCGGCAGCAGCCCTGCATTGAGCACAGGGTCCCCGATCAGGAAGGCCCACGCGCCCAGCCCACAAGAAAGATGTCTAGTTTCATCAGGCGGGCTTTCTAAGGCCTCAGCTGCCTGCCTGCCAAGCGTAAACTACTCGTGGCAGCAGGCAAAGGCCCTTAAGTGGCAGTTAATTGCCCACTTAAGGACCTTGATTGCCCTGGGGCAGGCGGGCCATTTCTCGCCGCCACAATAAATTGCAGTGGAGGTGGCAGCGGGTCGGGAACAGCACCACCAGCCTCTCACTACAACCTTCCCCACCCTCACCCCGCCACCAGCCTGCTCTATTGTGGGCATAAAATTCCAGCCAAAATTTAAACAAAGTCTCAAACAAGAGAGAATCTAACCATCTCCCCTTGGCATTCAATGGCATTACAATCGCTGAATCCCCCAATATCAACAGCCTGGGAGTTAGCATTGACCAGAAACTGAACTGGAGTAGCCATATAAATACCGTGGCTACAAGAACAGTCAGAGGCTAGGAATCCTGCAGCGAGTAACTCACCTCCCGACTCCCAAAGCCTGTCCACCACCTACAAGGCACAAGGTCACAAGTTTGATGGAATACTCTCCTCTTGCCTGGATTGGTGCAGCTCCAACAATGCTCATGAAGCTTAACACCATTCAGGACAAAGCAGCCTGCTTGATTAGCACCCCATCCACAAACATTCACTCCCTCCACCACTGATGCACAATGGCAGCAGTGTGTACCATCTACAAGATGCACTGCAGCAATGCACCAAGGCTCCTTCAAAAGCACCTTCCAAACCTGTGGCCTCAACCACCTAGAAGGACAAGGGCAGCAGCTGCACTAGAACACCATCACCTGCAAGTTCCCCTCCAAGCTGCACACCATCCTGACTTGGAACTTCTTTCACTGTCGCTGGGTCAAAATCCTGGAACCCCCTTCCTAACAGCATTATGAGTGTACCTACCCCACATGGTCCGCAGCAGTTCAAGAAAGTGGCTCACCACCACCTTCCCAAGGGCAATTAGGGATGGGCGATAAATACTATCCTAGCCCATATCCCATGAAACGAACAAAATAAAGTCTTTCCAGTGACCTTTTAAAAAAAATCAAAGTCCAGCATCAATGGAATCACTCCAGTCCTCCAAAGGAATCCATTTCCACAATTTTAAAACACGAGTCCCCCCAAAAATGTTAAAAAATAGAAGCACTTTCATAACACCTGCTATTCAAGAAAGGACGGAGAGAAAACAAGAACTACAGGTTAGTTAACCTGACATCAGTAGTAGGCAAAATGCTAGAATCTATTATTAGGGACATGGTAACAAGGCACTTAAAAAAATCATAATATGATTAGGCAGAGTCAATACAGATTTATGAAGGAGATACCACGTTTGACAAATATCTTTTGATGTTATAACTAGCAGGGTAGATAAGGTGGAGCCAGTGGATTAGTGTATTTGGCTTTTCAAAAAGTCTTCCATAAGGTGCCACACAAGAGGTTATTATACAATATGAAGGCTCCCGGGAGTGGGTGTAATCTATTAGCATGGATTGAGGATTGGGCAACAGACAGAAAACAGAGAGTAGGAATAACCAGGTCATTTTTGGGTTGGCAGGCTGCAATTAGTGGGGTACTGTAAGGATCAGTACTTGAGCCTGAGCCATTTATAATCAATTTCAGTGAATTAGATGAGGGGACTGAATGTAATGTACCCAAGTTTGCTGACGAGGCAAAGTTAGGTGGGAAAGTAACCAGTCAGAATGCTGCAAAGAGGCTGCAAAGAGATATGGACAGGTAAATGGCAAGAACATGGTTGATGGAATATAATATGAGGAAGTGTAAAGTTATCCACTTTGGAAGGAAAAATAGAAAAGCAGAATATTTTTCAAATTGTGAGAGTCTGGGAAATCCTGGTATTCAGAGGAACCTGGGTATCTGTGTACACGAATCACAGAAAGTTAACATGCAGATACAGCAAACAAGCAATTAAGAAAGAAAATGGTATGTTCACCTTCAAACACAAAGGTATTAGAGAGTAAGAGTCAAGAAGTCTTACTACAATTATACAGGGTCTTGGTGAGACCAAACCTGGAGTGCTAGGCTGGATTTCATGAGCCCCCTCAGGTGGGGATGGAGGCAGGGGAGCCCAGAGAATCGTGGCAGGGGGCGGGGGTGTAGGGCCTGTCGCCATCCTGTTGCTCAACGATCTTGCTGGGGACGCTGGGAATAGGCAGACGACGGCCTTCCTGCCCAGGGGCCAATCAAGGCCCTTAAGTGGCCTATTAATGGCCACTTGAGGGCCTTTTTCTGCCACCGCTGGGATCTAACCAGCGGCGGGGGGGTGCCTCTGCCATCCGGGGAGGGCACCTGTTAAAATGAGGCGCCCACCCTGCGGGCTTTGTGGGGGGTGGACCCTCTTTCGTTGGCAATCTGTGGCCCATGGAGGGCTCTAGCTGGGAAACAATGCACCTCCCAGAACCCCACTCCCCCTGAACTTTATGACCATCACCATCCCCCCCACCCCTCTTCACCAGGGCCTTCCAGCCTGACCCCAGCGACCCCGCCTCACTAACCTGAGGTTCAGGTCTCCAGCACTGGGTCTGGGTCCAAGGCCTCAGAAAAACTGGCAGTGGCCACCGCTCCACTGTGGCACTACCAATACCTGTCCTGTGATTGTCCGGCAGCTCTTGGAGGCAGGATCCCATCTGTAAAGGGATGGGGACCCTGGCACCGGCCACGTAGGGAGAAAAACAATGGAGGATCATTCTCGGGAGGGGGGGGAGGGGGCACAAAAAGGCCGAGGCAGGGCTCCCCCTGCCTTTTTGGCTCGGCGCCGGGAGACCCAACTCTCCGCAAAATCCAGCTCACTGTATACAGTTTTGATCTCCTGGCCATAGAGGGAGTGCAATGAAGGTCCAATGGATTCTGGAATGAGGGGATTGTCCTATGAGGAGAGATTGAGTAGGCTCGGCTTCTTCTCACTGGAATTTAGAAGAATGAGAGGAGATCTGATTGAAATATTTAAAATTCTTAAGAGGCTTGACAGGTATGGCAAGGGTGTTATAGGCTAGAATGTTGTTTCCCTTGGCTGGGGAGTCTAGAACTCGGAATCACAGTCTCTGAATAAGGATTCATCCATTAGGACTGAGATGAGAAATTTCTTCACTCAAAAAGCTGTGAAACTTTGGAATTCTCTACCCCAGAGAGCTCTGGATGCTCAATTGTTGAGTATTTTCAAGGGAGAGGCCAATAGCTTTTGGGATAGTGTGGCAATTAAGGGAATGAGGATAGTGTGGGAAGATGGAGTTCAGGTAGAAGATCTGCCATGATCTTATTGAATGGTGGAGCTGACCTGAAGGGCTGAACGGCCTACTCCTGCTCCTATTTCTTATGTTCTTATGTAATACTGCTGCAGCTCTCTGATGTCTGACCTATGCTGTCTTACTAAATAGGTAATGACTTTTAAACATATTCTCATTTTCTAATCTATTTGCTAACAGAGATTTTCTCTGTGGATTTAATTCCCTCTGCAGAATCTCTACAGGTTTAATTATGATGGCTGCCAAGCCTTCAACTAACAACACCAGTAAGGGAAATAAGACATTGGGCACTTTGTTCTGGTTTTAAAAATGTCCCCAAATTTTTTTATGTTATTCTGCTTGTGACCTGGGATTTAGTGTTTCTGACTGTTTTCTAATGTATTTGATTGCATAGAGTTTTGTTGCTTATCAGCCTGGGAAAGGAGAACAGTTGGTTCACAAAATTAATCCTGTTGTCACTGACAATGCAAAACAGGTGAACTTGTATCGGGTGCTAATAGGTAAGCCAAGTGCCCGAGCCTAATCATGCTGGAACAAAACTGCTCCAGCTTCCCATAGTCAGTCCTTTAACTTTGGTGCACATCTACTGTGTAAGCAAGTTGTGTTTCTACAAATACAGGCAGGCTAGAATTATACCAGATTTAACTAACATCAAATTAAGCACCAATTAAAAATGCGCTGGAATTGTCAGCATATGCTGTGTCACAAAGTGGAAGGGCATGGATTAACATCCATGATTTCTCACCTAAGTGCTAGTTTCAGTCACACCTTCATTTGCAGGCACCTTACAGAGGTGTTCTCCACAATAAAGGAGAGAAAATCAGAGGAAAAGTCACTCTGGATCAATCTCATGCATCTCCCAAGAAATTAATCATAGAACAGTGCAGGTCTGGGAGCAGATCCCCTGCCCAACCTCCTGCCAGGAGATGATATGCAGCTTAGGAAGAGATAAAAGGAATTAATAAAAAATCACAGTACCTGAAAAGCTGAAAAAAAATAAAATTAATGATCTTCTGGAGATGTGCAACAGCTTATCTATTAAGTATTCCATGTACAGTTTGTCCTTGGTAATGGTGACTATTTCAATTACTGCTTTTTGAAAGGGGATTCAAAACAGCCATCTCTTCCAACTTAGAACTTGACATGTTCTGTCTCAAAGTGATAAAAAAAATGTCTGAAGATGTAATCAGTAAGGGCAGAAACATCTGTGTGTCAAGGGAGGCAAACAGCTTCTGAACAGATCTGAGATCATCACTTATCTCAAAGAGGACCAGAAATGTTTTATTGCATCAGCTGCACTTTAACCTTCAACTGAAACTGAGATCTAGCTTTCAAAGAAGCATCATTTAGTGTGCAACAAGCTATGGATGAAGCTTAAAAGATGATGCCATTTTGCATGACTTTTTCCTAAGTTATGAAAGGATATGATTATGAAACAGAGGTAAAATTCAAGCACAAGTTTGCATTCTGATAAAAGGCTCAGCTATCCTATTTATAGTAGCATTAGGTTTGCTGTTGACTAATTTATTATTGAACTACTGGCAGATCAGGATATGGGTCGACAAGCCTAATAATTAAATGATCAAAAGAATCTTGTCAGAAAAATGTGGCTGGTTCGTCAACAAGTAATGGAGGCTCGTCACCAAACTAATCTTCTCCTCATTTGGTTGATTCTCAAATCAGGCACTCAACAAGTCAGCAATCCTCTGCTAGTTCTCACCCATTGCATTATGACTGAATGCTACACCGTGCAGATTGTGCTTGTGACAGCCATAAGTCAATAGTTTTTTCTGACTTGCTGTGTGCATCATGTGTCTGAAACTTTAAAATTAATCATTACTTAAAAGTCTGTTGATAAACATCGATAAATCACACCACAAAACATGTCAAAAATATTTTCTATAAACAAATGGACCAGAATAATTATATTCTGTATTTCTCAACCAGATTTAATATAGTTGATAAATTAAACTAGATTAATGAGATTAAACGGATGCAGACTACAAGCTGAGTGTAGGGATTCGAGTTTGGTGAGTGGCAAGTTCAGTGAAGTGGGGAGGAGGTGCTCCATTTTTCTACTTTTTTAACCCTCCAGTATTTGGTTCCTGCTTCAGTGCAGTGGAAGGAACTGTTTGGTGAGTACCTGGTAAGCTATTCTACATATAATAAATAGTCTGTAAAGTTAAGGTATGGCAGGGCAGTTCTGCCAAGCAGAATGTACATCCTGCGGTTTGTGGGAAGTCATGGATGCATCACGTGTCCTCGACGAACACATCTGCAGGAAGTGTCACTGGCTGCAGAAGCTTGAGCTCTGGGATTCAGAACTCGAAAGGTGGCTAAAATCACTGTTGTGCATCCGCGAGGTGAGGACTACGTGGATAGCATGTTCAGGGAAGTGGTCACACCGCAGGTTGAAAGTAAGCAAGCAGATAGGGAATGGGTGACCGCCAGGCAGTCTTAGAGAACCAGGCAGGTAGTGCAGGAGTCCCCTGAGTTGATCTCACTCGTTAATCGGTTTTCCATTACGGAAACTGGTGAGGGTGATGGTTCCTCAGAGGAGTGCAGTCAGAGCCACGTTTGTGGCACCACAGGTGGCTCAGCTGCACAGGAGGGGAGGAAGAGGAGTGGAAGAGCAGTAGTGATAGGGGATTCATTAGTTAGGAGAACAGACAGGCATTTCTGTGGCAGTAAACATGACTCCAGTAAGGTATGTTGCCTCCCTGGTGCCAGGGTCAAGGATGTCAAGGATCGGCTGCAGGACATTCTTCTGGGGGAGGGTGAACAGCCAGAGGTCGTGGTCCACATCGGTACCAATGACATAGGTAAGAAGGGGGATGAGGTCCTGAAAGCAGATTTTAGGGAACTAGGAAGGAGATTAAAAAGCAGGACCTCAAAAGCAATAATCTCAGGATCACTTCCAGTCCCACGTGCAAATGAGCATAAGAATAGGAGAATTGAGCAGTTCAAAACCTGGCTAGAGAACTGGTGTAGGAGGGAGGGCATCAGATTTCTGAGACATTGGGACCAGTTCTGGGGTAGGTGGGACCTGTACAAGATGGGCGGTTGCATTTTAGCAGGACTTGAACAAATATCCTCACAGGGAGATTTGCTAGTGCTGTTGGGGAGGCATTAAATTGTCAGAGGGATGGGAATCTGAGAGGGAGCTCAGATTGGAGGGAAGCAAAACTGGTAACTTGTCTGAGCTGTAGGAACCAGGTGCCCTCCCCGGATGGGCCACAGTAAGGGTTAAAGTGCACATATGTGAATTCATGGAGTGTGGTTAATAAGACTGGTGAGGTACAGACGCAGATTGCCATGTGGAAATATGATATTGTGGCAATAACAGAATCCTGGCTCAAAGAAGTGCAGGACTGGGTGTTAAATATTCCTGGATATAAGGTGCTCAGGAAAGATAGGAAAGGAAAAAAAGGGGGAGGTGTAGCGGTATTGATTAAGGAGAGCATTGCAGTGCTGGAGAAAGAGGATGTCCCAGAGGGGTCGAGGACAGAATCAATTTGGCTAGAGCTAAGGAACAAAAAAGGTATGGCTACATTGCTCGGTGTTATCTATAGGCCACCAGCTAGTGGGAAGGACATGGAGGAACAAATTTGCCAGGAAATTACAGAAAGGTGCAAAAATTATAGGGTAGTTATAATGGGAGACTTTAATTATCCAAACATAGACTGGGATAATAGTAGGGTAAAGGGCAGTGAGGGGCAAGAGTTCCTAGAGTGTGTTCAGGAAAATTTTCTAAAACAGTATGTTGCGAATCCAATGTGAAAGGAGGCACTACTTGATCTGGTTCTTGGGAATGAGGTGGGCCAAGTGGATCAAGTATCAGTAGGAGAGCATTTAGGGGATAGTGATCATGAACCATGAGGTTTAGGCTGACTATGGAAAGGACAAAGAGCAATCCAGGGTAAGAATAATTAACTGGGGGAAGGCTAAATTCAATGGGGTAAGAATGGAGCTGGGGCGAATAAATTGGAGTTAAAAGCTGGCAGGAAAACTGGTAGATGAACAATGGGCTCCCTTCAGAGAATAGATAGTTTGGGCACAATCGAGGTATGTTCCCGCGAAAGGGAAAAGTAAGGCAAACAAATCCAGAGCGCCCTGGATGACAAAAGAGGTAGAGATTAAGATAAAGAAGAAAAAGTGTGCTTATGAGAGATGCCAGGCAGAAAATACTATTGAGAACCAGGCTGAATATAGAAGGTCCAGAGGGGAAATGAAAAAGCAAATAAGAGAAGCAAAGAGAGAGTATGAAAAGAGACTGGCAGCTAGCATTAAAGGAAATCCCAAAGTTTTCTATAAGCATATAAATAGTAAAAGGGTGGCAAAGGGAGGAGTGGGGCCGATTAGGGACCAGAAAGAGGATTTACACTTGGAGGTAGAGGGCAGAGCTGAGGTATTAAATGAATACTTTGCAACTGTCTTTACTAAGGAAGAAGATGCAACCCAAGCGATGTTGCAAGAGGAGGTAAGTCAGACACTAGAGGGGTTTAAAATTGATAAAGAATAAGTATTAGATAGGCTGTCTGTACTTAAAGTGGATAAAGCACCATGGGCAGATGAGATGCAACCGAGGATACTGAGGGAAGTGAGAGTGGAAATCGCAGAGGCGTTGGCCATAATTTTTCAGTCTTCCTTGGAGTCGGGGTGGTGCCAGAGGACTGGAGAATTACAAACGTTACACCCTTGTTCAAAAAAGGGTGTAAAGATAAGCCCAGCAACTACAGGCCAGTCAGTTTAACTTCGGTGGTGGGAAAACTTCTAGAAAAAATAATTCGGGACATAATCAATAGTCGCATGGACAAATGTGAGTTAATTAAGGAAAGCCAGCATGAATTTCTTAAGGGAAAATCATGTTTAACTAACTTGCTGGAGTTTTTTGAGGAGGTAACAGAGAGTGTTGATGAGGGCAATGCTGTTGATGTGGTGTACATGGACTTTCAAAAGGCATTTGATACAGTGTCACACAACAGACTTGTGAGCAAACTTGTAGCTTATGGAATAAAAAGGACAGTAGCAACATGGATACAAAATTGGCTGAGTGACAGGAAACAAAGAGTAGTGGTTAATGGATGTTTTTCGGGCTGGAGGGAGGTTAGTAGTGGAGTTCCCCAGGGATCAGTGTTGGGACCCATGCCTTTCCTGATCTATATTAATTGCCCAGACCTTGGTGTACAGGGTACAATTTCAAAGTTTTCAGATGATACGAAACATGGAAGCACTGTGAACTGTGAAGATGATGGTGTAGAACATTCACAAGTTGGTGGAATGGGCAGACAGGTGGCAGATGAAGTTCAATGCAGAGAATTGTGAAGTGATTCATTTTCGGAGGAAGAACTTGGAGAGTATGAAGGACAGTTGTCTCACTAAACTGACCCGATGGGTTGATTGGGACACAAATTACCAGATGAATTTATATAGGGTTGCCATGTACAAGCACAGTGTTTTCCAAAGGCCTAATGCCAACCTCCCAGTTCAGCAGGCAATGGTAAGCAACATACTTGAATTTCAACATAGAATATTCCAAACTTTAGGGGACTATACTGTTTGGGAGAGAAACCAGGTGAAGAATTACTGTGGGAAACTTTCTGGCTGAGCAAAAACATTGAAATGCAATTAGAGCAACTCCTGTGTTTCTGCCAAAAGTGTGCAGACATGGCCAAAATACAGCCAACTCTTTTGATGCTGCTCACTTCGTAATCTTATCAAACAAGGTGAAATAACTGATAACTGGTTCTTCTTCCACACTGAGGAAATGCTTTGATCTCAAGTGGTGCCTCATGCTGGTATCTACTCGAGAACTATTGAAACCCATGAAATACAGCCTGGCAGTTATGACTCATGGGCAATTCAACCACAAGTCATTTTGGAATAATGCTCTTCTCCATGCACTAAAATTAACTTAAAAATGTAATGAATAGACCACTGCAGCATTTAAACAATAGAGAAAAATGCACGGTAAGTCAGTCTACATCTAAGAGAGAGGCTAGAATTTTACCTTCAGCAAGCAAATATCGTCGCCAGGACCGAAAGCGGGTGGCATGGCCATGAGGGCATTGTGTGCGCGATATTGTCAGGGCTGGCCAATTAAGGCTGGAAGGCAGGGGAGACAGCCAGTGAGACGATGTGGGTGGGAGAAGTTTCGGATCCTGACACGCTGGCACTATCTTTAAAAGCCAGCCAGAAGCACAGGATAGTGCATCAGCCCTGGAGGGAGCAGCGCAAGAGCTCTGGCAGCAGCACAAAGTGAATACATGGATGAAGTTTGATCAAGGGTCTCTCCAAGATTCAATGACGCCTACCTGGAGGTACTTCTCCAGGCTGTAAAGGAACGGAGGCAAGTCCAATTCCCTAGGAATGGCAGGAAGAGACTTGCTCACTAAACCAAGCTTCTCGCTCTTCAGTGGAGTATTTGTGTTCAGTTTCAGACAACGGGCTTGTTGCATCCGTGATCAGTTGTTCGCTTCCTGCAAGCACAATGAGAGTACAGCTCCTTTCACATTTCCTGATACGTCTGTTGTGATGTACATTTCTGCATTTGGGTTGAAATGCATGAGGACTGACAGAGATGCCATCTTTGCCTTTAACATATCAAATGCTGTTTGCTGTGTGATTACCCGTTCCCATGTGCATCTTTGCGCAGTAGCTTTCGAAGAGGCTCCAATATCTCAGCATACTGGGGCACAAGTTTGTGATAAAAGTTGGTAGCGCCATGGAATGAAACCATCTCTTTCATGTTCGATGGGGTCGGAAGCACATGAATGGCTTTGACGTTGTCGTATGTAGGCTTTACTCCAGCCGCTGTCACTCTGTACCCAATAAAGTCAATCTCGGATGACCCGAATGTGCATTTGTCCTTGTTGAGTGTCAAATTGTGTTCTGAAAGTCAAGTGAGCATTGCGGATAGCCTCCGATTGTGTTCTCTTTTGTCCCTTCCAAGGACAATGCAGTATTGAGAAGACTGAGCGTCCCCTCAACATCTGACAAGAGTGAAGAGACAATCTTCTGGAACGTTCTAGGTGCTGAACTTAGTCCATAGAACATTCTGCAGTAATGAAACATGGTTGTTGTGTGTTACGGAGGCTGTGAGATATCGGCTTCGCTCCGCTAGTGGTATCTGAAGATAGCTCCGCCGCATCTCGAACTTTGTGAAGAATGGGTGAAATTATGCCAATAGTTCTTGGATCATAGAGAGTGGATACTTGCCCAGAATAATTGCTTTGTTGACCAACTTGAGATCAACACATAGCCTAAGTTCTCCTATTTTACATTGTGCAATGACGAGGTTTGATATTCATGGGGATGAGTCGATTCACTCAATGACATCGTCTGCTTCCAGTCGTTTCACCTCCTGTGATACTTCGACATGGACTGCAAATGGCAACCATCTCAAATTTTGCTAAACAGGGGGAATTGACCTGTCGACATAAGGAGCATGACGGTATCCCTTAACCTCCCCAAATCAGGGTGAATAAGGAAGGATACCGTTGTGCATAGTTTGTATCATTGATCACATTAATGTGTACTCCAGTTAGGTCTGCAAGTTTGATGCCAAACTTATCAAACAGGACTACCTCCATAAGGCTCCTACCTTTGGCCACATAGAATGTGTGCTTGTCCAGGTTGACATTTTTGGAGCATACTCGAACTGTGATCACTTCGAAGACCAGGATAATCGAGTCATTGCAAGCTTGAAGAGTGTCTGTCGCAGATGTGAGAGTAAGTTGTGAAAAAAAGCTATGGTAGAGGTCTTTGCTCAATATAGATACTTTCAAACCAAAATCAATGAGCAGCAACACAGAAATGTCCTCTATCGTGACTGTATAATCCTTGAAGTGACCCCATATTTGAGACCGGCAGTTTACTGTCCACTATAATATACACATACCATATTTCGCTCTCAGGAATAGGTTCATCCACATGTCGAACTGACAAAGTCTTCTTCTTCAACAACCTGCATAGCTTTGCAAAGTGATTCATTCTTGAGCATGAGTTGCACTTTTTGCCTCGTGACGGACATGGTGTTTTGAATCCATGGGTACACCCACAATTTGGGCATGTTTTTGAGGGTGCCTGAACATGATCGGCTACGTGCTGATGAGCCTGCTGAGGTCTCTTTGTCTGTAACCCTTGCACTTGAGCTGTTTGGGCATGGTGTGTCTGCGACCCTGAGCCTGAGGGTGTATTTTTGTTTAACATATTCAAATCTAACATGGCTGATTCAATTGGACAGCCAAGTCCAAAGTCCAATCATCACTCTCCATGAGTTGCCATTTCTAATTTTTTTTTCTAAGTTTTTTCAATTAGTTGGTCATGAATTAGTTCATTAGTTAGTGTGCCAAATTTGCATGTAGAAGCCAACTGACACAACGCTGCCACGTAGTGTTTTATGGGATCACCATTTCCCTCGCATCTCTGGTGGAACGTGTATCATTCAATCATCAGACTTTTGTTTGGGCCAAGCACTTACTGCCTTATCGAACGTAGACATATATGTTAGCTGCTCGAATACATACTGGCTTTCTGCTCCGATGCAATGCACGAGTATCGCCTTCTTGTGGGTTGCTGCTATATCCATACCAGACATACCCATAGCAAGCAAGTAGGTTTCAATCCCAGAAATCCATCTATCCCACAGAATGGAAGGATCTCCCGGCAAAGACAGGAAAGGCGCTGGAGCCAGTAAATTTAAATTACTCGCCATCTTCGTCGCATTGATATTATGTTTTGTACCACAGGAATGAAGAAACTAAACTCACGATTTCTGTGTGTGTAGGCTTTATTCAAATTGCTTCCCGGATATGTCTTAGTTTAACTTTTGGAAACATGCTCCTCAGGGTTGATTGACTGCATAGAGAGCAGTCTTACAAACAGAGAAATCAATCACTGAGCAATCAAACACAACTCATAACATTAAGCCTGCAGCCATAAATGCTATTGAAGATGAACATAATATTGGAGAAGGGGTTGCCCATCCAGTTAGAGTAAATGCCCAGGCATCAGAATTGGCAATCAGATGCATGTCAGTCACTCTGTGCCAGGTACTGGTAAGACAGAGGTGACTCCTGCACAGCCAGTGCTGTTTGCCTGTGGTACCACATTGGACAGTAAGGCTGCCACCAACATTGGAGTCGTGTATTTCTTTGAAAGGTGAGTAACAATAGGACTCCATGTGCTTGCAGAAGAGAACTCACAAGTCAAGGGAAATATAAAGAACTGTAGGCAGCATGCGCTACATGCTCATCCTCACACCTCTGTTGGAAGAGGTGTTGGAGCTGGGAGGAATAGAGGCAGGCAAGGCAATCGCAGATGGTGAGATGGTTGCGGATCCCCAAGAGCATGAGTGGCCTAATGATTGGGTGCAGGAGACCCTCTGGCGAGCGCAAAGTATAGTACTCATGTGTGCACCACTGATCACATAGAGTTCCAGATGACGAGTAGTTAGAAGGACATGTTGAAAAGTGCATAGCCATCTCATCAGCCTTAAAATTCTTGTAGGTCATAGACAAGAGCAGCCAGTACTGATCCTGAGCGACAGCACCCCCACCTCTGAGAAGGATATCTCAAAGGGTGCACCATCACATTAGTCCCCGCACTCTCCACAAGAGCAGATACTTTCACGTTGGTGAGCAATTGTGAACGGTTAGTAATGGGGTCACAACCTGGTGAGCACAGCACAGACATGCCTGAACAGCTGACAGAAACAATGACATTTGAGGCCACTCACACTCGGAGGACTGTTGGAGGGCGCAGCGATGCTCAACTTCAGGCTGATGACATGCCTCTGGAGTCATCAACAAGGCAGCAGGTACTGGAGCTGCAACATGAGATGTGGGAACATGTGGCGGAGCTTCGAGAGCCTATGTGCACCCATGCATGAATGATGGAGGAGTCAAGGCCATGAGTGCAGCCATGACTTTGGCGTGTGTACGCACGGCTTCCTCGATCGAGAGATTGGCGATCCTCATGGAGAGCCATATCCAGAAAACCACCCAGTGGATGCCGGAGATGCACGCAGACCTGTATACCATTGCCACCTGCATGAGCTCTGTGGAGCAATGGCTGGGTAAGAGGGGGAACGAATCGCCTCGGACTCCTCCAGTAATCAGGGAGGGCCAAGCATGCCCTGATAAGGAAGAGGGTCAGTTGTCTGTAGGCGGCTCCTCTCAGGGTACTCCTGGGGTGGACGGCGGCTCCTTAGCCCCTCTGACAGTGACACCTGTGCCTCACAAAGCCGCAGAGACATAGAGGGTTCCTGCACCTGTGGAGGAGGACCTCAATATGCCGGGGCCCTCCACGCCTCAGGCAACTAAGAGGATGACCGCCATGATTATTGAGAGCCACGAAGCAGAAAGCTCAGCAGACTGCCTTCTCCTCAGCTGACAGCACAGTAGCAGCACCAATTAAGAGCACCCTCAAGTGGGTGAAAAAGTCCAACTAGCTGCACATGGGTTTCATGGGTTAATATCTTGATGTTAAATGTCACCTTGCTGTGTATGCGTCTTAAATTAATTGTGCAATGATGCACCACTGAAAAGGTCGGGCACCTGGGACTGTCTTAGTATGTAGGTGCCGTGGCTGCTTCCCGGGAACCTTGCACAGACTTGATGGATCCGTTTGTGGTGGCCGTAAACCAGTTGTACATTGAGCGAGTGGAAGTCCTTCCTGACGTTGAAGGCTGCTGCCTGTTCTGTGGGAGCCTTGATGGCTCCGAATCCTATGGCCTTCTCAGCTTGTCTGTCTGGATCGGTGAGAAAGCGCACTTACTAGCTAGCCCTCTTGAACATGGCATTGGTGACTATCTAGATGCAGTGATGAGCCGCAGACTGGGAGATATCTCCAGAAGATTCCTGGAATGATCCTGAGGCTTAAAAATTCAGCGCCATGGTGACCTTCAATGTGATAGGCATTGGGTGCCCGCCCCTTCCCATAGGGCACAGCTCATCTGCAATCATGGCACACAGCTCGGTGACCGCCTCACTGGAGAGGCACAGTCTTCAGCAATGCTGCTGCTCCTCCAACAATTGCAGGAAGTTGACTCTCCGACGGTAGACCCTCTCTGGTGGGAATAGTCCTCTGCATATAAGCCCCTCTGCACCCTCCTCTTCCCTGTCCCCTTCCAGGCTCATAATCCTGGTGCTCCTCTGGTTGCTACGGCTCCGCTGCCTGTGGATGCAGCTCTATCCCTCTCTGATGCTCCTCCTCACAGGAGGTCTCGAAGCCTCAGCGAATGAGGCCCATTGCAAATATCTGCACTCAGTTCTCTGGACCTTGCTCTGTACATACAAGTGTCAAGTCAGAGAGGGCACTCAAGCAGAATGTCCCCACTGTGCTAGGCAAGTTAGCCCCTGCTCCCGATTACTACTTCCACTGTGCACGCAGTCCCACCCTCCCCGCCAAGACATGCTACTGCTTGCAAAGGCTGCTGACTACAGCCAACACTGACCTCCCGCTATGTCCCCAGTTCATTCTAGCTGAGATTCTGAAGCTCTGGTCTTCCCATGCACCTGTCATAAAGGTAGAAAAGCCTGGTAAAATTGCTGTTAATTGCCTGATTAACAGGCTTAATTACCTTCCCACTGCGTTCCAGCACAACCTCTTCCTGCCAGCCGAGCCACCTTTGATAATATCTAGTTGCAGTGTAAAGATGCTGGGCTTCCCTTCGGATGCCCTTTGTCACCATTTTACCACTCTTCCCACCTCCCAGCCTGTATCCAATGGGCTGGTAAAATTCAGACCAGAATGTCAGGTTCACACTTCAGCACAACTGTGCTTCATGTTTTGAAGAGGAAAGGATTACAATGAAGGTTTAAACTAGAAACATTAATCCATCTTTCTCATACAAATGCAGATCAGCCTACTGCTCATTTCTAGTATCTTGTGCTTTTATTTCATATTGCCAGGATTCACAGTTTTTCTTTTTATATCTTTGAGCAATTAGACTATGGGTAAAATTGTTCTATATATTCATTTCCCTATCTCTGGGCACATTGAAAGGCATTTCTTTTGAGGCAGTAATGAAATGTAGTGTCTGTCTCACAATGATAGTGGTTCTTCTTTCTAACATCTTACGTGCAGAGGCTGAATCATACACATATTTCAGAAAAGGAGAAAAATAAAAGGTACAAGTGGCTGCATTCATTCTGCCACTCACCACAATAATAGTTTTTTTTCTAACATGTTTTCAAGTACACAGATTCTCATCAGTATTCACAGCAATAGGTGTTAACATGACAATCTGTAAAAATGTTGAAGTTATAGTTTGGGTCATGTTTACAGGGAAAACACAGGTTTTGGCATGGTTTCCTTTTTTTGTTCTTTGGATGTGGTGACTCTGGCAAGGTTGCATTTATTGTCTATCCCTAATTGCCCAAGAAAGGTGGTGGTGAGTCTTCCTTTTGAACTATTACAGTTCTTCTGATGATGACAGTCCCATAATCACATCAGGTAGAGAGTTCCAGGATATTGTCTGCGCTACGATGAAGGAATGGTGTATATGTCCAAGTCAGGATGGTGTGCCTTGGAGTGGAACTTGCAGGTAATGGTGTTCCCATGATATTGCTGCTCTTGACCTTCTTGGTGGGAGAAGTCACAGGGGAGGGAGGTGCTTTCAAGTACATTTAGTGCAGTGCCTCCTGTAGATGGTACATACTTCAGACTAGTACAGTGTGATAATGGTGGAGGGTCTGGAATTGGATTATAGCAGTAAGGGTACTGATCCAGCAAACTCCTGTCCTGGATATTATTGAGCTTCTTCAATGTTGTTGCAGCTGCACCCAGCCAGCTGTGTGCTGAGTATTCCATTACATTCCTCGCTTAAGCCTTTTAGAGTGAGGGAGTCTTTGGGGGGTGGTGGAGGGTGGTGGTGTGGTTGAGCAGTAAGCCATTCAGTTCCAGTGTATACAACCTCTTCCCTGCTCTTGTAGACATGGTATTCTTGTGGCTGGTCCAGTTAAACTGCTGGTCAATGATGACCCCTGAGCTGTTAATGGTGTGGAACTTCGCAATGGTGGCACCACTGAATGTCAGGATAGGATGTCTGAAATTTTTCTTGTTGAAGATGGTCATCACCTGAACCTGACATGGTGCAAAGGACACTTTCCCTAAGAACTCCTGCAGTGATGTCCTAAACCTGCAATGATTGCCCTCCAACAACCATCTTCCTTTGTGTCAGGTATGACTTTAACCAGTCGAAGGTTTTTCCCTTGATTTTGCTTAGGCTATTTGGTGCTATACTTCATGAAATACTGCCTTGATGTTAAGGACAGCCACTCTCATCACACTTCTTTTAGCCACAACTGGATCAAGGCTGTAATAAGATCTGGAGCTGCGTGGTTCTAATGGAACCTGAACTGAACACCTAGTAATCAGGTTACTGGCAAGTAAGTGTTGCTCACAAGAACTACTGATAAATCCTTCCATCATTTTACAGATGATTTAGAAGGGGCTGATAGGCTAAAGTCAAAAGTCCTGTTTGAAGAAATGAACACCTTGAGTGGGGCTGTAGAAATCTAATGACTCATTGTACAGGAGATTCTGAGTTCTTGACCAGGTAAGATTTATTTTATGTTTTGTAGATTAAATGTACTTGGGCAATCTCCCACAATGCCATTGCCAGTGGCATAGCTGTATTGGAAAAGATGGGCTGGGAGATCAGCTAGCTCTGATGTGTATGTCCTCAGCACAACAGCCAGGATGTTGTCAGGGTCCAAAGTCTTTGCTGTGACCAGTGCACTCGACTGTTTCTTAATGTCACATGGTGGATATGGTTCACCATCACTGTATGGGCAGTAATATGCAGAATGAATTGCTTACCCATTATAGAACTTGTTCCATTTTGACATTGCCGCCCAGATGGTAAAGGTGAAATTATCCCTGTGCAGTGAACAGAATTAACTGGGCACTGACATCTATGATGGTCAAGTAAGAACATCTACTTTACACTTCTGCCCAAAGACTCTTGCAAACACTTCAGTCTTGTCTCTTGCAGTGCTGGGCTCTGCAATGGATGAAGATGGAGATGTTCATGGAGTCTCCTCCATGTTAACTGCCTGATTGTTCATCACCATTCTCGACTGGATGTGATTGAGCTGTCAAGATTTGTCCTGAACCAGTTTAGTAGACTTTGTGTGTACTTGAAAATTTCCTGGGTTCGAAGAGATGCTCAACACAATATCAGGAACAGGGTCTGGGACAAGTTGAGCCCTCTAATCTGAAAATCAACTACACAACTTCTGATGTTATCTGATTTCCCCATTGTCTTGCTGGATTCTCAAGAAGTGCCATGCATATTACATCATTCTCCCTTCAATTTATGTTTGTTTTCCATTGCTGTTCCATATGCCAGACTGAGATGACCTATTTATAGTATTCACTGGTTTACACCTCTTTCCAGCATCTTAAAATCCAATTATGGTCTATGCATCAATAAGCTGCCTTTTATGACAGTAGTTAGCATACTTTATACTTCAGCTTTATTTGTTCCTCTCTGTTCCCCTTATTGTTTTGGTCAGTTCGACAAAGAAACCCTCAACTCTGCCCCATCAAAGGAAGGTTCCACCTAAAATGTTGCGGTTCTTTTCACTTGCTAACAGTTGCTAACTGACATGTTATGCATTTCCAACATTTTCTGTCTTTATTTTGAATCCACATGTCCTTTAAAAGAAAGGAATCTACTTCTGATTTATGTGCAAAATATTTTATTTTGATGATTTAGTTTGCAATTTTATTTTGATGTTTGCAAGAATGAATTGTTAGTCTGGAACTATTAAGATTAGTTTCCTCCATGGTTGTTTCAAATAACTATTAAAGGAGCTGTATAAATTAATTCGGAAATGTGAGTGAGGATTGTTAATATTGAGATCCACCAAAGAAAAATAAGTAAGTTTTAAAAAAATTATTTAAAAAAATATAATTAATTGCAAGTGAGGTAACAGGATGGCAGGCTTTTTTTCATGCAGGTGAATTGCAGCTGAACCACCAGCCTGACACTTCATACTGTCTAAAATAAAAACTCTTCATCATGTTCCGGGGTGAGAATGGGTCATCTGCTGAACCCATGGTTAATTACTTCAGTATACAATTAATATTTTCTGTTGAGAAATTAAGGAAAATTTAAGTTTTTTTTCTTTTTAAAAAACTATCCAGATTCTTTCAATATATCATTAGGGCAAACCAATAAGAAATGATAACAGATTAAACAGAACACTGAAGATTACAGTGGAAGGTTATACAAGGTCATGCATATGTGTCAGGAAGCTTGATGCTGGTACAGAATCATTATTATGTTACCTGTCATGTTGCAGTAGACTTTGAATGGTCCTAGTGGGCCACTGCCATCAGGATCTATCCAGTAAGTATCCGATGTTTTGCCAAGATGCTTATATGCCTCACAGGACTGTTCATACATAGCTGGAACAGAGCACAAGTTGAGTTAAATTGAAACCCTTCTGTAATTTAAAAGAACTGAATAAACACTGCAAGCTGCCAAGATGAGATTAAAAAATACAAAGTAAATAAGGCAACGACCTTGATACAACAGGAGAGATTCATTCAAACATTCACTAATTAACAGCTGGGAGAGTGTTCTATTTGAATAACATCCACAGTATTGGGACAGCTTTACAGCATACATATTCCACTGTTACTCAGATACTAAGTTCCGAATTTTTAAATTGGCATATTTTGATGAACGTGTGTGTTTGCCTAAGTGATATTCATTCTGGATACCAAAACGCTAACACCTTTCCACTTTTACTGCAAAGTGTCAGCATTAAATACTTCAAGATCAGGTGTAGTGCAGACTACATGCAAACTAAGGCTTCCTCTATTTCTCTATTCAGGAACGAGCCTTAACCGCAAACTCAGAAGTGTACTCTTCTGGATCAGTATGATATTTCTCATGACATCTTTCAGACCAGTTTCCCTTGTGGCATCTCAGAATAATATTGTCAATTTAGCACTGAATAGTAAACTGTTTCTGAAACTGTATAGTTTCTGCTGCTGTGTATAGTAGAAACTAGGCTGAAGCTACTCAAACTCAATTTATATAGGACTTAACAGTTGGCAAAGAAATGAGAATATCACCGCAGACTGGATTTAAATCCCATTCCCAGAGGTAAAAGTAACCCACTGCAATATCCAATCTCAATTAAGAACCCAGATTTTAAAGAAATGGGGTATCAATGTATAATTTCATTGAGCAACAAACTGATAAATGAGAACTTCATTTGTGTCTGGATAACAAATGTGAAAAATGCACTACTTTTGGCTGGAACTGAAAACAGTTTTGTAACAAAACCTACTTTTACGTAAGACGCAGAAACTTATGACAATAAATAGCAATGTGCTACTCCAAATACTGATAAAAATATACACACTATGCCATCCAGTAGTGCATTGTGAAAAAAAGACCTGGCATCTCTGTAATTGTAAATCAAATGATACAATGGAGAGTCAGCTGAAGTAACGAGTAAATCACAGAATTCTGCACTTTGTTCCCATGTTTTATTGCATCATCTGCACCCCTAGATCTGTTGGTGCCTTTTAACAAAGTACGGTCTGTGTGACAGCCAACATATCAGGCTTGCACAAAAATACTGATCTAAAAACTAATTTAAATCAAAAGAATGCCTTTATTAACCATATATTTATCAAAAAACACAAACTAAAAGCCAGAGAAAACCTCAATGGGTGAACAACAAAGTGACTCTGAAAGTACATTAACAGCATTTGAAATGTGGTGAAATAATGCTGGGTCATTTTGCAATGCTTATTGGAGGTAAAATAAAATAAAACTTCTTGTGTATTAAAGAAACAATGACTTTAAAGGAGTGAATTAAATTTCAAAGTGTTAAAGCCTCAGTTATCGAAATTTACTTTGTAAGGGATATGCAGAAGTTCTGTCCTTTATAATGCATACTGGAAATGGCAGAGACCTAGTACAACCAGGTCTCCACCATTTTCCGAGCAGGCTCTACTGGGATCCCACCAGGGCTTCAGTGGGACACCAGTGGAATCTCATTGGATTTTTGGTTCCAGTAACTTAAAAGATTTGAAAGTTTTTTTACACATTCATGGGATAAGAATGTCACTGGCAGGACCAGCATTTATTGCAGTTATGGTGGTAAGCCTCCTTCTTGAACTGCTGCAGTCCATGTGGTGTAGGTACACTCACAGAGCTGTGAGGGAGGGACTTCCAGGATTTTGAGCAAGCGACAGTGAAGGAACAGTGATATAATTCCAAGTTAGGATGGTGTATGACTTGGAGGGAAACTTTCCATACATCTGCTGCCCTTGCCCGTCTAGATGATTTATCCTGCTTTTTGTGGACAGGTCATACCTGGGCAATTTTGCAAAGTGCCATTGTTGTAGCTGTACTGGAACAGCTTGGCTAGTTCTGGAGCACAAGCCCTCAGTACTACAGCTGGGATGTTGCTTTTACTGCATCCAGGGCCTTCAGCTGTTGCTTAATATCTCGTGGAGTGAATTGAATTAGCTGAATACTGGCATCTGTGATGCTGGGGACCTCAGGAGAAGGCAGAGATGGATCATCCGCTTGGCACTTCTGGCAGAAGATGGTTGCAAATACTTCAGCCTTGTGTTTTGCATTGATGTGCTAGGCTCCCTCATCATTGAGGATGGGAATGTTTGTGGAGCCTCCTCCTCTGGTTAGTTGTTTAATTATTGGCCACCATTCATGACTGGATGTGACAGGACTGCAGAGCTTTGATTTGATCCAATGGTGTGGCATCACTTAGCTCTGTCTGTAATATATCATGAACTTCAACAGACTGTATAAAAGATTGAGGAAATTCAATTTAGAGATCCCTGGTTCAGTGCTTACATTTGAATTGCTGGTTTGTGCTAAGGTGTCACATATGGACACACTCCTGGTTCTAACTGATGTTTGGCTCTTGGAGAAAGATTCCTTGTTGGATCAGATGTCAGCTGCTTTGAAAAAAATTCCTGGGGAAACTGTCAATTCCTGCAGCCTTGGTGGAATAGATGATACAACATTCTGCGGTGACACAATGAATAGAGGACTCAGTGATGGGCAGATTTCCAAATGGCCCGTATGCTGGACACAGGTGTCAGTACAATGGAAGAGTTACAGACAAGTGGAATGAGGATTAAAGCACCTTTAGCAGATCTGGGTATTACAGCAGAAGACAGAAAGGAACAGTTAATAGGTGCTTCGGGTATGACTCAAAGTATCATTATGTGATGAACTGCCCAATGTGGAGAGGCAAGATCCTCAAAACGACACATGACACAGAGGATACTGAGGCAGAAGATTAAGATAATGGTTGTTTAGTAGCACAGAACTTGAGAATTGCTGAAAATAGGTACATGTTGTCGAAGTTTTTCGTTTTGCACTCATCAGGACAATTGCAAGAATAACCAATGTAAGGGAAACCAACAACTTATACTGCATAAGAAGAGAGTGCTGACTGGTTGACAAGTGAACTCTGATTGGTAGAGGCGTTGCCATGGCGAATGCACCAGTTTACGGTGACTGACAGTTAACTGTCAAGGTTATTCTTGCACTTGTCCTGAGGAGCGCAAGGTGAAAAGCTTCAACATGTCTCTATTAAGATAATGATAAATCCAAGCAAATTGTACTAGTCACAAGGAATTGTAGTCCTGTGATGAATGTGTTAGTGGTGGAATCATTCAACTGCACTGCACTAGACAGTGTTTGTACTTTGACAGTACGTGGAACAGATTGGTTAAAATGTTAGCTAGATTCATTCAGTTGTGAGAATGGATGCATGGTTAAGGAATACTACTTGCTTCAGGTTTGGTGATGAAAATACATTGAGGTCACTAAAGAGAGTTGCAATTCCATGTTAAATAGCTAGAGTAAGCCAGTTTATCAAGATCAATATAGTCTATGGTGAGATACATTTGCTGTTGAGCAAACCTTCCATGAAATAGGCACAAATGAAACTTTGTATTGACCATGATAAGGCAATTATTTTTGGAAGGTAGTGAATAATATGCAGTTTACTCAATCAGGAAATTATTGTATCCTCTTAACAAAACCTGATCTTTCTCATCAGAGTGTTAGACATGTATTAATGACATCAAGTGATAAGAATCAGAGGAAAAAAGGAAATTGTCTTAAAATTACATAGACAATTTTCTCACCCTACTTGTCAAAGATCAAAAACCCTGTTAAAGGATGAAGGTGTGGTTGATGTAGAATATACGAGGCCAATAAAAGAGATTAGTGAGAAGTGTGAAATCTGTTATAAGTATTGGAGGATGCTGTGATGTCCTATTGTAAACCTTCCATTGGCACGTGACTTTAACAAGGTAGTTGCTTTGGATGTAAAGGTATGGGACAAAAACAGAAATATTTTCATTCTACATTTTATAGACCTGGCAATCCGATTTAGTCTTTCTACAATAATACTTCTTTGGTCTCCTTGTCTTGAGAGACAATGGGTAAGCAACTAGAGGTGGTCAGTGGTTTGTGAAGCAGCACCTGGAGTGGCTATAAAGGCCAATTCTAGTGTGACAGACTCTTCCACAGGCACTGCAGATAAATTGGTTGTCGGGGCTGTTACACAGTTGGCTCTCTCCTTGCGCTTCTGTCTTTTTTCCTGCCAACTGTTAAGTCTCTTCGACTCGCCATTCTTTAGCCCCACCTTTATGCCTGTCCGCCGGCTCTGGCGATCGCTGGTAACTGACTCCCACGACTTGTGGTCAATGTCACAGGACTTCATGTCACGTTTGCAGACGTCTTTAAAGCGAAGACATGGACGGCCGGTGGGTCTGATACCAGTGACGAGCTCGCTGTACTCTGCGTCCTTGGGGATCCTGCCATCTTCCATGCAGCTCACATGGCCAAGCCATCTCAAGCGCCGTTGGCTCAGTAGGGTGTATATGCTGGGGATGTTGGCCGCCTCGAGGACTTCAGTGTTGGAGTTACAGTCCTTTCAACTGATGCCAAGGATTCTCCGGAGGCAGCAAAGAATGAGTTGAGATGTCGCTCTTGGCTGACATAAGTTGTCCAGACCTTGCTGCCGTAGAGCAAGGTTCTTCTTTCTTTTGGGCCTCCTTATCTCGAGAGACAATGGATACGCGCCTGGAGGTGGTCAGTGGTTTGTGAAGCAGCGCCTGGAGTGGCTATAAAGGCCAATTCTGGAGTGACAGGCTCTTCCACAGGTGCTGCAGAGAAATTTGTTTGTTGGGGCTGTTGCACAGTTGGCTCTCCCCTTGCGCCTCTGTCTTTTTTCCTGCCAACTACTAAGTCTCTTCGACTCGCCACAATTTAGCCCTGTCTTTATGGCTGCCCGCCAGCTCTGGCGAATGCTGGCAACTGACTCCCACGACTTGTGATCAATGTCACACGATTTCATGTCGCGTTTGCAGACGTCTTTATAACGGAGACATGGACGGCCGGTGGGTCTGATACCAGTGGCGAGCTCGCTGTACAATGTGTCTTTGGGGATCCTGCCATCTTCCATGCGGCTCACATGGCCAAGCCATCTCAAGCGCCGCTGACTCAGTAGTGTGTATAAGCTGGGGGTGTTGGCCGCTTCAAGGACTTCTGTGTTGGAGATATAGTCCTGCCACCTGATGCCAAGTATTCTCCGAAGGCAGCGAAGATGGAATGAATTGAGACGTCGCTCTTGGCTGGCATACGTTGTCCAGGCCTCGCTGCTGTAGAGCAAGGTACTGAGGACACAGGCCTGATACACTCGGACTTTTGTGTTCCGTGTCAGTGCGCCATTTTCCCACACTCTCTTGGCCAGTCTGGACATAGCAGTGGAAGCCTTACCCATGCGCTTGTTGATTTCTGCATCTAGAGACAGGTTACTGGTGATAGTTGAGCCTAGGTAGGTGAACTGTTGAACCACTTCCAGAGCGTGGTCGCCAATATTGATGGATGGAGCATTTCTGACATCCTGCCCCATGATGTTCGTTTTCTTGAGGCTGATGGTTAGGCCAAATTCATTGCAGGCAGACGCAAACCTGTCGATGAGACTCTGCAGGCATTCTTCAGTGTGAGATGTTAAAGCAGCATCGTCAGCAAAGAGGAGTTCTCTGATGAGGACTTTCCGTACTTTGGACTTCGCTCTTAGACGGGCAAGGTTGAACAACCTGCCCCCTGATCTTGTGTGGAGGAAAATTCCTTCTTCAGAGGATTTGAACGCATGTGAAAGCAGCAGGGAGAAGAAAATCCCAAAAAGTGTGGGTGCGAGAACACAGCCCTGTTTCACACCACTCAGGATAGGAAAGGGCTCTGATGAGGAGCCACCATGTTGAATTGTGCCTTTCATATTGTCATGGAATGAGGTGATGATACTTAGTAGCTTTGGTGGACATCCGATCTTTTCTAGTAGTCTGAAGAGACCACGTCTGCTGACGAGGTCAAAGGCTTTGGTGAGATCAATGAAAGCAATGTAGAGGGGCATCTGTTGTTCACGGCATTTCTCCTGTATCTGACGAAGGGAGAACAGCATGTCAATAGTCGATCTCTCTGCACGAAAGCCACACTGTGCCTCAGGGTAGACGCGCTCGGCCAGCTTCTGGAGCCTGTTCAGAGCGACTCGAGCAAAGACTTTCCCCACTATGCTGAGCAGGGAGATTCCACGGTAGTTGTTGCAGTCACCGCGGTCACCTTTGTTTTTATAGAGGGTGATGATGTTGGCATCGCGCATGTCCTGGGGTACTGCTCCCTCGTCCCAGCACAGGCATAGCAGTTCATGTAGTGCTGAGAGTATAGCAGGCTTGGCACTCTTGATTATTTCAGGGGTAATGCTGTCCTTCCCAGGGGCTTTTCCGCTGGCTAGGGAATCAATGGCATCACTGAGTTCCGATTTGGTTGGCTGTATGTCCAGCTCATCCATGACTGGTAGAGGCTGGGCTGCATTGAGGGCAGTCTCAGTGACAGCATTCTCCCTGGAGTACAGTTCTAGGTAGTGCTCAACCCAGCGGTCCATCTGTTTGCGTTGGTCAGTGATTATGTCCCCCGATTTAGATTTGAGGGGGGTGATCTTCTTGATGGTTGGCCCAAGAGCTCTCTTCATGCCATCATACATTCCTCTGATGTTTCCGGTGTCTGAGGCCAGCTGAATATGACTGCATAGGTGTTGCCAGTAGTCGTTTGCGCAACGCCTAGCTGTTCTTTGTGCAGTACTTCTGGCTGCTTTAAGTGCTGCGGATGTTAAATCGCTGGGGGCTTTCTTGTAGTTCAAAAGTGCAATGCGCTTAGCGGCTATGACAGGTTCCAGCTCTTCATTATGAGATTGAAACCAGTCTGCATTTCTCTTCGCACTTTTGCCGTAGGTGGTCAAAGCTGACACATAGATGGCGTCTCTGATGTGGGCCCACTTGGTCTCAGCATCCCCTGTGGGAGTGTTTTGAAGGGCTGTTACAAGTGAATTTAGAAATTTTTGTAACAGCTGTGGGTGAGAAATTCTGCTCGTGTTGATGCGCGGGTGGCCCTTCTGCTTGGAATGATGCAACTTCTTTGGTCTGAGTCTAACCTTGCTGCACACCAGGGAGTGGTCGGTGTCGCAGTCCGCACTGTGGAAGCTGCGTGTGATTTGAACACTGTTTAAGGCGGCTCGCCTTGTGACAATGAGGTCTAGCTGGTGCCAACGACGTGATCTTGGGTGCCTCCATGAAACCTGGTGACAGGGTTTAGTGTGAAAGAACGAGTTGGTGATGCAGAGGTTATGATAGGTACACAACTCAAGCAGTCTCTGTCCGTTCTCATTCATCCTTCCAACGGGTTAGGATAAAAGGGTGATTATAGACAAAATCATGGAGAAATGGATGGGAACCAGACTTAGGGCACCAGCTACGTTTCTGATTGATAATGGAGGAGAATTTGTCAATGACGAGTTCAGAGACATCTGTAAAAACATGAACATTATGGTCATCAATACCGCAGCTGAAAGTCCTTTCAGCAATGGACTCTGTGAAGGGAATCACATGGTGATCGATGAAATGCTGCATAAAATCTTAGCTGATCAACCAAACTGTAAGCTGACAACTGCCCTGGCATGGGCAGTTCATGCAAAGAATTTGCTTCAGATGGTTGGAGGGTATAGTCCCTGACAATTGGTCAATGGGCAAAATCCAAATTGCCTTCTGTACTGTGTGATATTCCTTCTGCTCGAGAAGGTACTACAATTAGTTCCACTTTTTCTGCACATTTGAACACTTTATATGCAGGGAGATGGGCTTTCATCAAGGCTGAGATCTGGGAGAAAATCCGGAGAGTTCTGTAGTATCATATCAGAAAATCTGAGACAGAATTTAATTCAGTACATTTGGTGTATATTTAAGTCAGGATCATAGGGAATGAAAAGGCCCTAGTTAGGTAATAAGGTCATGATGGTAAGACAGTAGTTACCGAACATGGCAATCAAACTGTTAAGGTTCATTCCTCATGATTAATAGGGATTGATTACAAAATCTCAGACTCATAGCAATTGATAGAAGTAAACAAGGTATCTTGCACCTCAAATGCTCATTTGTATTGTGATGAACGTCCTGAGGAACAGAATACAGTGGATCAAGGGCTGGATAGTGGCAATGTGAGTGGTCATAACACCTATTACATCCTAAGGCCAATTGCCCAGAGTGGGCAGTGTTGGAGTGGACTCTCCCACAGCTGGAAAAGTAATCTTGAAAATTGTTTTAGCTCTTTTGGCCGCATATTTATGGGAGTGTAGTTGGTTCGACATAAAAACGCATTTCTGCAGGATAATCCTTTTAAGAGAGATGTGTTTCTGAAACAGCCCAAAGAGGCAGTGGATGCAGAAGGGAAACTATAGACATGAAAGAAGTGTGTCTGTGGCCCGAATGATGCATCCAGGGTGTGGTATTTTTCGGTGAGATCTGTTTTGCTGAAAATTGGTTGTGTTCAACTGAAAGCAGATAAAACAATTTTTTTGTTGGTATCATAAAGGGAATCTTTTAGACTTTTTCATGATGCATGTTGATGATTTGTTATGGGGTGGTACTGCAGAATTTTGAGAAATGTGTCATGAATAAGATTGGAGTAGAATTCAAGATTGGGATTCATGCTTCTGGGGTTTTAAAATATATTGGTTTAGATATTAAGCATCGTAGGTATGGAGTAACTAAATCAACAATCTGATTTAGAGAGTGTTATTCCCATCCCAGTTAATGTTGCAAGGTCATCACAGAAAGATGATGTTATATCTAAAGAAGAGACAGAGCAATTGTGAAGCTTGATTGATCGGTTGAACTGGTTGTGCACTCAGACTAGAACAGATGCTAGTTTTGATGTGTTGGAGTTAAGTACTATGATGATGTTTTAAAGGTAAATAAAACATTGAAAAAAATAAATTTGGAGAAATGGGTACTTAAGTTCCCATCCTTAGGTGACCCAAAGAAAATGAAACTAATCATTTTTTAGTGATGTTTCACATGCTAATCTTCTGATGGGTTCTAAATGCAGCTGGCTTCATAATATTTCTGACGGTTGGAAATGGGAAATGCTGTCCCTTAGCTTGGCATTTTAAGAAAATAAAAAGGGTTGTTAAAAGTACTTTAGCTGCCGAAACAACAATGGGTCTCATGGAGGCAGTGGATATGGGATTTTATTTATCAAACATTGTAAGGGAGATTCTATACAAGGGGTGTACTGAAAATAGCTTGCCCATTGAATGTTATGTGGATAATTGTTCCTTGTGAGATAATGTACACTCTACAAAAAGAGTGAGTGAGAAAAGGTCACGGATTGACCTTGCTGGCTTGAAAAAAATGCTGGAAAGAAAGGAAATCTCTAAAAATAAGTGAGCTGATAGAAGTCATCACCTGTCTGATTGTTTTATAGAAAAAATGTTATGGGTCCAAGAGGAGGCGTGTCTTGAAATGTAATGCTTTATACAGAATATAGAAGTTTTTTTTGATTTTATTTTGTTCTGAAATTTTGTTTGTGCGTATTAACTCTAAGTTTTATTTAAAGAGAAAAAAGGGAATCTGTTAATTGTATATCAAATATGTTTTATTATATGCAAGTGGAGGGCATTAATCACATAAAGAGACTCTTACACAAAAACTGTGGTGTGGTTGAGTTAGGAGGTGTGTGCTTGTGATGTTTCACTCAGTAAATAAATGTTAGACTGAGTAAAGATTAGCTTCAGTATTATCCTTCACCAACTGGCTTTCTGAAATATGACAGTGCTGACCTAAATCTCACTACATTCCCGTACAATATTATGCCCGACATAGAGCCTGTATTAGAAACTCATGCTATCGCAAGGGTAAATTCTATGTGAACAATTATTTCCACACATAGTCTGAACCTTCCACTGTCGGCTACAAAATTAATTGAAATGAAGAGCTATTGAACTGGACAGGACTATTCATTATCAAAACCATTGACCAAAGGAAAGAAAAAAACTGAAGCACTCACTACTATGAGACTTGGAGAAATAAAACATTAAAACAAAATATCACAATGGTCCATTTTCTCTCAGCCTGTTCACTGGCCTAATATAATTGTATCACGCTTCAAACTGAAATCAAACCTCCATCCCACTGAACTGGGTGAATCAAACAATCCATCCTAATAATCAATCTGAATGTTTTGTTTTTAATACATCTGGCCTTGAATTTCCCCTCAAAGCTTCTCCCACAAAATGGAAACATGCGTCTTGGAATTCTGATTGGAAATTCATGAAATTCCTGGGTGGAAAATTTCTAATAAGAAAACTAACCTATTACTCAGCTCAGTGAGCACACAGCTAACTGGTGGGCACCTTGTGGTGTTGAATGAGCTCTCAAACCAGATTTCAGTATTTAGAAGTTATTATTTTGTGTTCCATTCACCACAGATGCATTTTTGGCTGACTAACTCTCCCTTATTATTTGTGGAAATCTCCCTGTGAGGAAAAATGCTTTGATTGTTGTGTGAGGTTAAGATCTACTACTGGCACCTGGGACAGAATTTTACTCCCCCCAAAAGAGCGGTCTGGCGGTGAGGGGTCTAAAATGGAGTGGGAAGCTGTGGGTGCCCTTCCCGACCCACTCCCGCCTCTGCTGCCAATTTTCGCGGGGCAACGGCAACGAGAAACGGCACCACCCCCCACCACCCCAGGCCAATCAAGGCCCTTAAGTGGCCAATTATCTGCCACTTAAGGGCCTCCACCTGCCCCCGCAGGGATTTTACGTTTTGCTGGCAGGCGGCTGAGGCCTCAGAAAACCCACCTGATAAAAATAGGTGGCCTTCTGGTGGGCTGGGGTGGGTGGGGGGGGGGGGGGGGGGGGAGCCCTCCTGATCGGGCACCCATGGAGGGCCACTCCTGAAGCCCCAACCACCCCCAATGCACAACAGGCTGCCCACCCCCCTAACCAACCCCCTTGCCTCACCAGGGCCCGACTGACTGTCCCCAGCGAGGTCCAAAAAACGTACGTCTTTTCCGGGGATTCCTTCCTCTTCATCTGGAAGCTGGGTGCAGTGCCAGCAGTAGCCAGTTTTCCCAGAGGAGCTACTGGGCCTAAGAGATGCCGGCCTGCTGATTGGCTGCCAGCTTCATTCGGCGGGACTCCTACATCACTGAGGTGGAAGTCCCGCCCAATACCAATTACGGGCCTGGGGACCATAAAATCCGGTCTGGATCACCAGGCCCGGCAAAGGCGGGATCACCACTGACTTTTCAGCCAGTGGACAGGTCCCCTCCACCCACTGTTGGATTTTCCAACAAGCTGGAAACAAGTACTAGTTATTGTTTTGTGGCTCTAGCAATCAGTTTTCCTTACAGTTTCCTAGTTAGTATTTTGATGCAACTCTCTTGATTCCATAATACCTTTTTTTAAAGTTTGGATTTTTTAAGAGTTAAGTGATTCTATCACTCACTAATAGTTGTTCCTTCCTCTCTGTTCAATAAAAAAAACCATTTTGGACCCTTTGCAGTTAACCTTAAAAGAAACTCAATTTTTACCCTTTAAAACATTTTGTTCGAGACCTTAGCTAACTTCATTTGTGGACCTAGAAGTTGATGCATTATTTTCAGGCTAGGTTCTGCTCCCTGGCAATACTTCATTCTTATGATTAATCAGCCAGCGCAGTTCCAGGCCTCTCACTATCAATGACACTTGAGTAAACATTTATATTTGCCAGACTATTTTTTTATTTATTAGACTGCAAGTACTGAAAGTTTAAAAACAACCAACTTGGAATGCTACAGATTTTGATTCATATAAAATGTGAAAGTGCCACTCATAAAGGATAAAACGAAAGAAAATGTATGAGCTGAGACTTAGAAATTTTCCAATTAAATCAGCGCACATTAATTCAGTTATCAGCAGCAGAGAAAGAACTCTGCTGATAACTGAATTAATGTGTGATGCATCATAATGCTCTCTAAATGAAAGGAATTGAGCTCTGAAAATAAAAATGACCTAATTATAATGTGCGCATTAGCTCAAACAGGCTGTAAACTTTAATTTCCATTTGAATCATACTTAACAAGAATTTTCATACTGACAAGATTCTAATTAAATCTATGGCTCTCAGGCAACTTCTGTCTTTCCCAAATACTCAAACTAGGAAGGATTTTAACAGTTTAATTTTAGGGCTTTATGTTGATGTTAGCCTCAAACAGCTCTTATTTGCTGGAGACTATTAATCCCTTCAGCAATAAACAAAGATTCTTGTATTAGTATTGCTTAAGTCATTTTTTTCAAAAAATGTTAATCCTTCAATCAAACAAGCAATATATGTTTGGCATATTGCCATATTGATGACTGGATACTTAGTAGGGAATAACACAAGGAGATTGATATTAGCTAAAATAGCTATCTGTAAACTCAAGCAATCTTTGGCATTATTTGTGTTCAACTTACATTGCACATCTGAACAACATTAATAAAGTCAACTTTGAATCATTGTGGGCCACACAGCATATGGGAACTCTAACATGCAATCTCACAGAGGTGGGGAACGGGTTGATGTTCACAGTTCTCAATATGGTAAATTCCTAACCTCAGTTATGCCATAATATGCAGCCATCTAGCAGGTTGTGCCCCTGTCCTTTCAGGCAGGAAATGGTGTCTGATGCATCAAGGCATAGACAGAGGGGAAATAAATAAATACTGTATTTAAAAATTGCTTTAAAAAGGTGAGAGAAGACTTGCATGTAGTTCAAGGTGGAAGCTTCCCTTTTCTGAAGGACAATAATAAACCAATTATTTTTTGTATGATAATCCAGCAACTGGAGTCCCCATGCTGCTGTGCTGCTGACCCTCCTGGCTGGAGACCCTATGCTGCTGACCAAGGCCTCATAAGGCCGGGAGCTGACTGGGAGGCAAGTGGGACCATGTAAAGTGAAGACACCAGGTGGCCCCATGGTTCAGCGACGCCTCCCTGTAGTTTCTCCTCCAGGCAATAAGGGAAAGGCGGGAGATTCAGTTCCCAAGGGACAGCAGGAAGCGACCCTCCCAACTGACCAAGCAAGCCTGGACCAAGATCGCAGAGGAGATCAGCAACTGTAGGGTCACCCTTTAAAACTGGGTCCAGTACTCCAAGAGGGTCAATGACATCCTTCATTCTGCCGAGGTGAGTCCTCCATAGTCATCTCATCATTGGACTTGCAGGTGGCCACATAAGAGGGAGTATAACATGGTCAGGGAGTGGCTGCAAAGTGGCTGGTAAGGGGCTGAGGCAACAGCAGATCATGTCAGTTACATGGTTGCATCTCCATCACAGCTGGCCTTCTGTCCTAGCTTGCCCCCGGACATCCCTTGAGAGTGGACATGAGGAGGAGGCTTTTGGAAGCTCCCATCAGGGGCCAAAGGGCTGTCACCAGAACAAGTGTCCTGCTAGTCTCCATGGGAACACTAACAGTGTCTCTCTCTTTCTGCTTGAAGGAGAAAATGGCCCACAATACTAGGAAAAGGGCGAAGACTGGAGGTGGGATCCCAGACATCTGAGAACTGACCCTGGCAGAGGAGGAGGCCCTGGAACAAGCGGGCTCCAAGGGCGGCCGTTCCATAGCAGACGGGGAGACTGGAATGTCTGCCCAAGGGAATGAAGAGGCCTTGTGTTCATGTGCCCACCACCACCCTTCCAGAAAACCATATCACGCATGGTTGGCATGGGCAGATCCATGCAGCAGAACCCCTAAATGTTTGTGTTTTCTCACGCAGGTCATGGCACCTCGAACTGAAGATCATCTGTTGGTGCTGCTGGAATCCCGTCATCCTCTGAGGATGAGGAGGAAGAATCCTCAGAGGGTGCACCATCGCACTGTTCCCCTACGTCCTCCACCAGCACAGAGACTGTCATGTTGGTTGGTATGCGCTCGGGCGTAGATTCAGGGTCACAAGCGGGTGAGAGCACCAAACATGTGCCCAAGCAGCTGGAGGAGCTGTGACAGGTGAGGCCACTGAGTTTGAGGACTGTGGGAGTTCTGGTCCATATTGAGCCCAGGCCAATGACGAGCCTCTAGTGTCAGCAGCACAGAACATGCTGGAGTTGCAGAGAGAGGTAAAGGAACATCTGGTGGAGCTGCCAGAGGCAATGCGCAGTCATGCATGAATGATGGAGGAGTCCATCAACCCCACGTGTGCTGCCATGTCTCATGCATGTGAGCGCATGGCTTCCTCCATCGTGCAGTTGCGACCCTCCTGGAGAGCGAGATCCCACAGATGCATGCAGACCTGCATACCCTCACCTTGGCAATGAGCTAAACGCAGCAGTGGCAAGGCAAGAGGGGGATAAGGCATCTGGAGTCTTCTCCAGGTTCTCAACCTTCTACGGTCAGCAGGGTGGTTCAAGTGAGCCTTGAAAGGGAGGTGGAGAGGCTGACTTCCATATCTGGGGGCTTCCCTCAGAGCATTCTGAGTGTGGACAGAGACTCCTCAGCTCCTGTGCCAGTGAATTCGGCTCCAGTAGCTGTGATGACTGAGGAGGCTCCTGCACCTATGCTGGAACCTCTCAGCCAGCTGGGGCCCTCCAGACCTCAGGCAGCCAGAGTACACCTGCCAAAGTTATCCCAGGTCAAGGGTCAACATGTTCAGCAACCTGCCTTCACCTCAGCTGCCAGCGTAGGGGGAGCACTTCATAGAATCTTCCAGAAGCACGTGAAGAAGAGCATATAGATGAACTTGGGTTTTTATGGGTGTCTGCAACTTGGTCTTGTTACTACATTCTGTGAACATTTAAATAAATGGAGGTCACTTTCATTGCTGAGAACCTCATGCTTTCCCTGCCCTGTTAGATACCACCTTCATCCTTGCTCCCTCAACAGACTGCCAGTGCAGAGGCAGGCCACGTAAGGTCACCTTCTCAGCTGTCTGTGTGTGCCTGGTGAGCCTGGACGCAAGTGCGGGTGTGTAATAGGAAAGCGGCGACACGCAGAATACAGTGAGGTGAGTGTTTATTGATTTCACTTGGAACGGGCATCATGGTGGCAGGAATCAGGTAAATATGAGATTGTCCTGAGCTTCTCTTGTGCATCTCTCAATGGCCTTCGCCTCCGGTACAAAGGCTTCACCATCTTCCACTGCAGACGGTGGGGGAGTCCATCCAAGCCATGACTACTGCCTTGTCCCAGGCATATGAGCAAATGGCTTCCTCCATCGAGAGGTTGGCGACCCTCTTGGCGAGCCACATTCCACGGATGCACCATGACCTGCAAACCCTCACCTTGGCCATGACCTCAGATCAGCAGTGGCAAGGTGAGGGATGGAACAGGAGCCTCGAGAGTTTTCCCGCTCCTAGTCCTCTGATGAGCAGGGAGGTTCAAACGAGCCTTGCGAGTGATGAGCAGAGGCTGCCCGCTGGGCACTGGCTCCTCAGATGCTCTGCCAGTGAGCCCAGCTCCACCAGACGCGAAGACTCAGGAGAATCCTGCACCAGTGAGGAAACCCTCAGGCAGCCGGGCCTTCTGGGCCTCACGGACCTACAGGGCGCCCACCAAAGTCATCGCAGGCCAAGGGGTGTCCTGATCAGCAGCCTGCCTCCAGCACAGCTGCTAGTGCAGGGGTCACAATGCGCACGAGCACCCGCAAGTGTATAAAATAAACACCTAGTCAAACATGGGTATTCACGGGTGACACAACTTACAATTTAATTAAATGCACTTTTGTGCCAATCATTAGCCTTCATTGTGTAGAAACCAGCTTCCACCATGCCTTAATTGTGAACCCTCTGAAACCCAACATACCCAGTGTGACCACAGATCTGATTATCATGGCAATGTGACTGAAGAACTAATTAACATATGCTCTCCCATGGGCACTAGTACACAATGTAGATGTCCTCCATTCAGGTAACACAGATGGAAAGCAGGTGGAAGACTACATGCATGATGGTCAGTATTTATTGCACTGTTACTGAGTAGACACCAGGGTGGCTGAAATCAGATCATTATGAGGTTGTCTCTTGTCTCCTTTACACGTTGCTCATCATATCTGGCTTCCATCGTCGTGTTGTCTTCTTCCATAGCTGCTTGGCCAAGTCTCTCCTCCGTGTCCTCTTCGTCAGAGGATGTTTGTCTCTCATGCATGTCTTCCTCATGTAAGGCCTCCACCTCTCTGAAGTGCGAGATGATGCAGAATGCAGCAGACCACTACTGTATGCGAAATCCTCTCTGGGACATACTGCAAGTTAGTTAAGCAGCCTAGTTAAATAGGAGCTGCCAGGCAGTGGTAGTCATCTGTCAATCAGCTGAAAGTGGTTGCCTTGAAAGGTGTACATTACTGTAGCAGGAAGCTGAGCTCGCATTGCAACATGACAGTGAGTCATCAGACTCTATAAAAGCAGACAGGTTTGCAAACTGCACGGAGTAAGGGGACGCACAAAGGTACTCCTGTGGCCGAGTGTGACGTAGACCGCATGCAAAGTCGGGAATTTGGTTCTCGTGGGAAATCGATACAGAAGGGGAAAGCAGTGCTCCTATTCCACCTTTTTTCAGTCTCCAGTAGCTGTAGAAGATACACGTTGCATACCAGAAATAAAGGGTAGCCTAGAGAGTTTGAAGAGCTGGGGGGTGAGCCTGTGGGTTCAGAGCATTCTAGAGAAAATCAAAGTGTGACATAACAGGAAAGTAGGTAAGTGATTGCTTGGTGAGTATTTTCTCTTTTTTTCTCATCTAAACTAGGGAATTTTAATCAAGGTTAAGTATAACATTAATTGAAATAATAAGAATAATAAGAATATAAGCACAAGCAAGACTAAAGGCATTAATTACAATTTAATTAAGAAAATAATTAATCAATTAAAACACAATAAAGATGGCAGGGCAGGTGATGTGTTGCAGCTGTAGTATGTGGGAGCTGGTGAAAGCCAGTGTGATCCACAACAACCACATCTGCAGCAAGTGTTTGCAGCTTTAAAAACATCAGCTCAGAGTTAATGAGCTGGAGGCCGAGCTTTGGGCACTGCGATGCATCAGGGAGGAGGAAATTACCTGGACACTTTGTTCCAGGAAGCAGTCACACCACTTAGGCTAGGTACTTCCGATTTGCTCCGTGGCCAGGGATAGGAGGGTGTGACTGCTAGAGAGGGTATGGGGATTGAGAAGGTAGAAGTGGAGGAGCCTCAGCCCTTGCAATTGTCCAACAGGTTTGAGGTTCTTGCAGCTTGTATGGATGAGAGTGGGGGCTGCAGGGCAGATGAGTGAACTGATCATGGCAGCATGGTGCAGGGAGCCGTTCAAGTGTGGGGGGAGTAAATAGAAATTTGGTGGTAGTAAGGGACAGTATAGTCAGAGGGATAGACACAGTTCTCTGCAGCCAACAGCATGGGTCCTGAAGGCTGTGTTGCCTGCCCAATGCCAGGGTTCAGGATATCTGCTCAGGGCAGTGGGAAGAGGAGGATCTAGTTGTCGTGGTCCACGTGGGTACCAATGAGGCAGATATGACTAGGAAAGAGATTCTGCTGAGGGAGCATGAGCAGCTAGAGGCTAAATTAAAAAGCAGAAACACAAAGGTAATAATCTCTGGATTACTACCTGAGCCACAAGTGAACTGACATAGGGTAAATAAGATTATAGAGTTGAATGCATGGCACAACAAAGATTAATGTGGGAGGAATGGGTTCAGATTCATTGGGTACTGGCAACAGTGGGAGCTGTACCATTGGGATGGTCTTCAGCTCCACCAGGCTGGGACCAGTGTCCTAGCGAGTCATATAACTAGGGCAGTAGAGAGGGCTTTGAACGAAATATTGAGAGCAGCGTGGAATCACATGAAAGGAGATGTGGTAACTTTAAGAGAACGGACAAGGCAATAGAGGAGGGTAGCGATATGGGTAATGATAACCACAGGAAGGGACAGAGCATATAAACTGCAGAATGCACCAGCAGATAAGGCCAGTGTTTGCAAAAATGGTGAAAAGACAGAATTAAAGGCTCTGTATCTGAAGGCACTCAACATTTGTAACAAAGCAGATGAACTGTCAGTACAAATAAAAATAAATATGAATGGCCTGATAGCCATTTCAGAGATGTAGCTGCAAGGTGACCAAGGTTGGGACCTAAATATGAAAGGGGATTTGACATTTCAGAAGGACAGGAAGCTAGGAAAAGGTGATGGGATAGGTCTATTAATTAAGGATGACATTAGTACAGTAGTGAGAGATGACCTTAGTTCAGAAGATCAAGATGTAGAACCAGTTTGGGTAGAATTAAGAAATAGCAAAGATAAGAAGTCACTTGTGGGAGTAGTTTCGAGGCCCCCTAACGGTAGCTACACTGTAGGACAGAGTATACAGGAAGAAATAATGGGGGCTTGTAAGAAAGGTACAACAATAATCATGGGTGATTTGAATCTTCATATAGATTGGACGAATCAAATTGGCAAAGGCAGACGAGAAGATGAGTTCATAGAGTGTATTTGGGACAATTTTCTAGAGCAGTGCATTCCACACCCAACCAGGGAGCTGGTTATTTTAGACCTAGTAAGGTGCAATGAAACATGATTAATTGATGACCTCATAGTAAAGGAACCTCTAGGCAACAGTGATCATAACATAATAGAATTTCACATTCAGTTTGAGGGTGAGATGTGTGGGCTTAAGTCTAGTGTCTTAAACTTAAATAAAGGCAATTACAAAGGTATGAGGACAGAGTTGGCTAAGATGAACTGGGAAAATAAGTTAAAAGTTAGGACAGTAGAGAAGCAAGAGCAGACATTTAAAGAGATATTTCATAACTCTCAGCAAAGATATATTCCAGTGAGAAAGAAAGACTAGGAGAAGAATGCACCATCTGTGGTGAACTAAGGAAGTTAAGGACCAAACTGAAAGAAAAAGCATGCAATGCTGCAAAGATTAGTGGTAGGTCAGAAGATTGGACAGATTTTAGAAACTAGCAAAGAATAACTAAAAAACAAAAAGGAGGGAGAAATTAGAGTATGAGAAAAAACTAGCTAGAAATGTGAAAACAGGTAGGAAGAGTTTGTACAAGTATTTAAAAAGGTAAAGAGTAATGAAAGTAAGCATTTGTTCCTTAGCGAGTGAGACTGGGGAATTAATAGTGGGAAACAAGGAAATGGCAGAAGCGTTACCGGTATTTTGTGTCTGTCTTCACTGTAGAAGACACAAAAACATCCCAAGGATACTTGAAAATCAAGAGGTAAAAGGGAGAGAGGAATTTAAAACAATCACAATCACTAGGGAAAAGGTACTGGGAAAACTATTAGAACTAAAGGCTGACAAGTCTCCTGGTCCTGATGGCCTGTGTCTAGGGTCTTAAAAGAAGTGGCTGCAGAGATAGTAGAGGCATTGGTTGTAATCTTCCAAAATTCCCTAGATTCTGGAAAGGCCCCAGCAGATTCGAAAATCGCAAATGTAACATCTCTATTCAAGAAAGGAGGGAGACAGAAAGCAGGAAACTATAGGCCAGTTAGCCTAACAACTGTCATAGGGAAAATGCTAGAATCCATTATTAAGGAGGTAATAGCAGGGCATTTAAAAAATCAGTATACAATCAGGCAGAGCCAACCTGGTTTTGTTAAAGGGAAATCACGTTTGACTAATTTATTAGAGTTCTTTGAGGAAGTAACAAGCAAGGTGGATAAAGGGGAACCTGTAAATGTGGTGTACTTGGATTTCCAAAAGGCTTTCGATAAGATGTTACATCAAAGGCTACTACACAAAATAAGAGCTCATGGTGTAGGGGGAACATATTAGTATGGCTGGAGGATTGTATAGCTAACGGGAAGCAGAGAGAAGGGATAAATGGGATATTTTCTGCTTGGCAAGCTGTTTCTAATGGAGTGCCACAGGAATCAGTGCTGGGGCTTCAACTATTTATAATCTATATCACTGACTTGGATGAAGGGACCAAATGTACCGTAACTAAATTCGCTGATGTCACAAAGATAGATAGGAAAGTAAGCTATCAAGAGGACATAAAGAGTTTAAAAAGGAATTTAGTTTGGTTAAATGAGTGGGTAAAAATTTGACAGATGGAGTATATTGTGGGAAAATGTGAGCTTGTCCACTTTGGCAGGAAGAATAGAAAAGCAGTATATTATTTGAATGGAGGGAGACTGCAGAACTCTACGGTACAGAGGGATTTGAGTGTCCTGGTACATGAATCACAAAAAGTTAGTATGCAGGTACAGCAAGTGATTAGGAAGGCAAGTGGAATGTTGGCATTTCTTGCAAGGGGAATCGAGTATAAAAGTAGGGAAGTGTTGCTACAGCTGTACAGGGCTTTAGACTGCATCTGGAGTACTGTGTACAGCTTTTGTCTCCTTACTTAAGAAAGAATATAATTGCATTAGAAGCAGTTCAGAGAAGCTTCACTTGACTAATTCCTGGGATGAAGGGGTTATCTTATGAGGAAAGGTTGAGAAGATTGGGCCTGTACCCATTTGAGTTTAGAAGAATGAGGGGTGATCGTATTGGAACATATAAGATCCTGAGGGAACTTGACAGAGTGGATGCTGAGAGAATGTTTCCCCTTGTGGAGGAGTCTAGAATTGGGGACACAGTTTAAAAATTAGTGGTCTCCCATTTAAGACTAAGATGAGGAGAAATTATTTTCTCTCAGAGGGTTGTTAGTATGTGGAATGCTGTTCCACAGAGAGCAGTGAAGGCTGGATCATTGAATATATACAAGGCTGAATTAGATAGATTTCTGATTGACATGGGAGTCAAAGGTTATGGGGGGCACACAGGTATGTGGAGTTGATGCCACAATCAGAACAGATCATCCATGATCTTATGAAATGGTGGAGCAGGCTCAAGGGGCCGAATGGCCTACTCCTGTTGCTAATTGTTGTGTTGTGATGCAGGGCTCCACCAGATCGATCAAGGCAGTGGAATCTCATCTTCAGCAGCTCCATGGCCTGCTTGATGGTCATTCGGGTGGAGCCGTGGCAAGTGCTGTACTTCTTTTCCACTGTATTGCGAGGGTTCCTCACAGGCATCAGATAGGTAGCCCTAGTTCCCAAGAATCCACCCCTGAAGGCGAGCAGGGAGAATGAAAAGCAGAGGGACCTGAGACTGTCGGAGTATGTAGGCTCATGGCCACTTCACGGGAAGTAGGCACAGACGTGGATGAAACACTTTCAGTGGTCACAGACCAGTTGAACATTGAATGAATGGAAGCCCTTCCTCTTGATGAAGGTGGCTAGTTGGTCCGTGGGAACCTTGGTGGCCACATGCACACAATTTACACCTTGCACCTGTGGGAATCCAGCAATAGCCCCAAATCCGATTGCCCTCTTGGCCTGAGTCAGGTTAGTGCAAATAGTCACCGGCTCTCTTGAACAGGGCATTGGTCACCTCCTTAATGCAGTGGTTCACTGTGGCCTGGGAGTCCCCAATACATGTCCCAGGTGGATCCCTTGAAAGATCCCAATGCATAAAAGTTGAGCGCCACGGTTATCTTTAGGGCCACAGGCATAGGGTGACCACCAAATCCCATTGGTCGCAAATCGTCCTGCAGAAGGCCGCATAGGTCTGTGATGGCAGTTTCACCCAGACATCTACAGGTAGGTGAATCGAGTTCTGTAGACTCTCTGGTGTACTTGGGTCCTTCTTAGCCTTTTTGGCTGCTGCTGTCTGCATCTTGGAGCTACAGGCTGAAGCATAGCTGCCTCTTGGGCCTGCCTCTGTCAGACGCACCTCAACACGCCAAGAGGATCCAGAAACACAGGGTGAATGAGACTCATGTCCTGGGCCCTTCGGCTCCCTTTGATGCAGAGATAAGCCTGTCTCACCAAATATCTTTGTAAATCATTGCTCGTCTGGATGCCTGATGTGGCTTAAGAGTAAAGGTAAATGTTGGTCCAACATCCTTTCCAGATGAGCGAAACATCACACACATAACAATATGATTTATGATACCCTTTAATGGCCCCACAAAACACACTACCTCTACGCTTGCAGAGCTCCCCCCATTCGCAGAAACCCCTTGCAGAGCACCCCCCCATTCACACATCCTGCTTGCAGAGCTCTCCCCATTCATACAGCACCCTTGCAGAGCTCCCCCCATTCACAGAAACCCCTTGCAGTGCACCATCAGTACACATAACCCGCTTGGACACTCAGCATAGCGGCTATGATCGCTATACCCCAACTGCCCCCCCTTCCCCTATGCTGCTATGGTCAGGTTAACTTCCCTTTCATGACACCGAGGCCTCTTGCCTCGGTGCCGCCAGCTTTTCAGGGTTGCGAAACTGAGACACATGATTGCCACACGTCACCAGAAAAATTGTGTGACATTCGTTGGATCGCAGATAATTATATTCATATTAATGTAAAACAGCATTTCAGGCATTTAAATTACGATGCCATTGCATTGGGGCTTCAGTATTGCCATGGTACTTACCTGCCTCTGATATAATCGGCATATTGCGGCACGGCGCCAGGTTTTGGGGCCGAGGACTCTGTTCCAATTCTTTGTCCCCCCACACCACCAAGCCCGCCAGAGATGGGTGCACAAAATTCAGCCCTTATGTGCTCATATCAAGACCACTTTTCCACAAAACAAGATGGCACACAATACAGGAGAACAGACCAAAAGAGGAAAAGAACTCACAAATTACAAGTCCTTGACTTTCTCAGAGATGACCACCTTGGACAACCCTGCCTGTAGAAGAATGCAAGGAGATAAGAGGTGAAGGAGTAAGCCTCCCTCCAAGCCATGGGCTAGTACCATCCAATTGCTGTAACTTGCATTTCTTCTCTCATTCCCACAAACACTCAACTGGAAAAACTTCACAAATATTACACATTTTGAGTTCTGTTGAAAGATGTCATCTTCTTTAACAGTAGTCACTTTTTTGTCTTTGCAGGTGTGGAAAAGCAACCCACCAGCATGGCTATTGGGCAGGACACGACAGAACGTCGCAGCATGTTGTGGCCCTTTCTTCAAATTTGAAAACCCACAGAAAAACTGCACATATCCCACAAGATTGCAATGGGCTTGAGGTTGTGTATAGTGTGAGGAGGAGCAGGAACCTGGCCTTCACCATCACAAATCTGCGGTACTTTGAGAAATGCAGAAGTGTGGTCGCGCTGATGTTGCTAGTCAGCAGAAATAGAGCTGAAGCAGCTAGTTATGCTACTGACTTATCATCAGTTCTACATTTGTGGGTAGCACATTACAGATGATGCCTACTCTAAAGTCGACAGAGCTGGAGCCAAAATACTTGAGCCCTAAAACCTTAAATTTCAGTCTTCTGTGTACTGCACTCTCACTTCACACACCACTGATGGTCATGCCTTTAAACACCTAGGTCCAACTCTTTGGAATTTCCTCCCCAATTCTTCTACTTCTTCATCTTCATGACTCCCCTTAAAACCCACCTCTTTGATCAAACTTCTGGTCACCCCTATTAAGCCTTCCTTCTTTGGCTTGAAACCAACTCACACTTTAATGTTGCAGCTTGAGGTGCTTTTCCCGGCTGAAGGATTCATATAAGTTGTTGTTGTTGTTTGTTGATAGTGGTGGTGTTGATGTACCTGTTGCTGACAGTGCAACTCCCTGGTGCGGATTGATTACAGCTATCCTCGCAGTAGATGACACAGATTACTGATAGGCTCCATGCTGATCTGAAGCCTGTGGATCCAATTCTCCAGGGTTATTGCCAGGTAGGTATGCCAAGATTTGCAGAAATAGTTGGTGTCATCATAGTGAACATCGATCTGACTGGTGGCGGATGAAATTGGTCTTTGGTGATAGCACAAATGGATGATAGTGAACTGGCAGCTCGATTAAATCCAGTCGGAGTTATGGAACAGAAATTGGACAGGATGTAAAATGGGCTGGCGATTCACGATTGGTAATAATGAGGAAGAAACTTCTCTCATTACATAAACACGTCCTCCCTTATATAATCCAAGAAGCACAGGATATAAACATTAAACATTAGTTGAATTTTTTTTTTAAATGCTTACTGAAAGAATAGCCTTACAAATCATTAAATTGTTAACGATATTTAAAAAATATTGTCATGCTGTCCCTTTAAGTTGTGACTTCAGACAGCTTCCTGTTAGGCATATTTAGCAAGGACAGAAGTGTTGCTTGCAAGGACTTATACCCAAACATTAGAAAGAGAAACAGGTTAATAGCCTTCATTAGCATGCTGCAAACATGCTTAATAAGACTCCAGCTAAAAAGTGTCATTGATGCACAACTTAAATGGAAAGATCCATGTGGCACATTTTCAGCAGGGAAGCTTTTCCAGTTATCCAGAAAGATCATTGGATATGTAGTTTGGGAAATTCAAAGACAAGATCAGTGGGGACAAATTTTCACCTTTACCACTAGCGCTCTAAATTTACAAAGCAGATCATCCATCTATTATAGAACTTCTAAGTTTGTTCTGTTGACACAACAACAGAATAATGTATTTAATAATAGCATACCAGTGTTCCTGATGTCAACACAATCATTCCTCACATTGATGACTTTATAGGTCCACATAACCTGGTGCACACACACACAGATAGAAGTTTTAAAACGAAGCATCTAAACATATATATTATTTTCTAAAATGTGATTTTTTACTTTCTCCTTTATTGTTCTGCAAGTATTACTCCTTAAAAAAGTGTACATTTATCAAGATCCAGTTAATAATCATTTGGTTTGAAAGGCAAGAAAGGGAAACATTGCTGTAACTTAACAGCAAAAGTCAGTCCAGCAGTTTTAAACTTTTACATTGTGACAAGCATAGAAACAGAGATCCTCTTTTATAAAGGCGCTTTGTCATTTCTGCGTCCCTGAATGTAATTTTCTTCAGGTTATTATATATAGGAAATTGAGATTCTTCTGCTGTCTTGGAAACAATGATAGATATTGTTTTTGTTTTCTCTTAAGTAAAGAAAATTGTCACTTTCAAGGTCCTCTAAGGATTTTTTGTCACATCAGTGACATGCTGAAATTTCATCTGGCATCAGCCAGAAAAACTGCCTTGATGCAAAATTATTCAGACTGATTGTCATCAGCTTCAGTGGAGTCTCTAGTACATGGCTAAATCTCAAGCTTCTCACTTGATCCTCAATGGTCCTTCTGTTATCATTCTATTTTAATGATTTTTGATAAATGCACTGAAGCCAGTTATTTTCCTTGCAATGTTGGCACTTTGGTTGCACAGGTAGAGGAATGTGCAAAAGGGTTCCACTCACTAGGATAAATATCCAACATTATTCCTCTGCCTCAACAAGCAGTAGCAAGAGGGCATCCTGATGGGTGGGACTGTGCATTTGCCAATGGAGAGCTGCTTTTGCAGAATTTATTTTATGGCAGATCACTGGATAGGTACTTTGGGAAATTCAAAGACAAGACCAGTGGGGACAAATTTTCACCTTTACCACTAGGGCTCTAAATTTATGGAGCAGATCATCCGCCCATTATAGAACTCACATGACTTTCATTTCCATTGATTTCAATGAGAATGAAATTCAAAATCAGGCCAGTTCTATAATGGGCAGGCTCCACCTGTGTACTATCCCGTGGTCTTCTAAGTTCGCTCTGTTGACACAACAACAGAATAATGTATTTAATAGTAGCACTAGGTGCAGACAAGTGTTCTTCATGTCAACATAATGATTCCTCACACTGATGATTATATAGGTGCACGTAACCTGATGCACACACATAGGGATGGAAATTTTAAAACAAAGCATATTGTGCAATCATTAGCAAACATCCCTATCTCATGATGGAGGACAGGCCATGAGTGAAGCAGATGAAGATGGTTGAACCTAGGACACTGCCCTGAGGAACTCCTGCATCAATGTCCTGGGGCTGAAATAATTGGCCTCCAACAACCACAACCATCTTCCATTGTGCTAGGTATAATTCCAGCCATTAAAGAATCTTCCTCCCGACTTCCATTGACTTCAATTTTACTTGGGCTCCATGATTCCACACTTGATCAAATGCTGCCTTAATGTCAAGGGCAGCCACTCTCACCTCACCTCTAGAATTAATCTCTTTTGTCCATGTTTGGACAAAGCCTGCAATGAGATCTGGAGGCGAGTATTCCTGGCAGAACACAAACTGAGCATTGGTGAGCAGACTATTCTTGAGTAAGTGATGCTTGACAGCATGTTGATGACTCCTTCTATCAGTTTCACCAAACTAATTCCTGGGATGGAGGACTGTCCTATGAGGAAAGATTAAACAGACTGGGCTTTTATTCTCTGGTGTTCAGAAGAATGAGAGGTGATCTCATTCAAACATACAAAATTCTTACAGGGCTCGACAGGGTTGATGCAGGAAGGATGTTTCCCCTGGCTGGGGAGTCTAGAACCTGGGGACATAGTCTCAGAATAAGGGAAGGCCATTTAGGACTGAGATGAGGAGGAATTTCTTCACTCAGAGGGTGGTGAATCTTTGGAATTCTCTGCTCCATGGGGCTGTGGAGGCTCAGTCGTTGAGTATGCACAAGACTGAGATTGATAGATTTCTACATATTAAAAACATCAAGGGATATAGGGATAATGCAGGAATATGGTGTTGAAGTAGGAGATCAGCCATGGTCTCATTGAATGGCGGAGCAGTCTCGAAGGGCTGAATGGCCTACTCATGCTCCTATTTCTTATTTTCTTATGTTCTTATTGAGAATAGGCTGATGGGGCAGTAATTGGCCAGATTAAATTTATCCTGATTTTTGTGGACAGGGTATACCTTGACAATTTTCCACTTAGTCGAGTATGTACCAGTATTGTATCTGTACTGGAATAAAAACAAAAGATGCTGGAAATACTCAGAAAGTCTGGTAGCATCTGTGGAGAGAGAAGCAGAGTTAATGTTTCAGGTCAGTGACCTTGCTTCAGAATTCTTGGCTAGAGGCATAGTTAGTTCTGGAGTACAAGTTTTCAGCACGACAGCCAGGATGTTGTTGGTGCCCATAGCCTTAGCTGTGTCCAGTGTGCTCAGGGATTGGAATCTTGTATTTGAAAGTTCAGCGGTTAACTAAACAGAGCACCATGTTTTCAAATACCACAACTTAAGTTTTACAAATATGAAAGATACTTTTCTCCTCTAAATATTTTACCATGTTGATCAGAAACATGTGCTGTAACATCATGATGTAATGACAAAGGGATTCCTAAGGAACATCTCATTGATGCTTATGGTATGAATAAATTGGAGCCAGATTCCAATAGAACTGATACACAAATAATAAATCGAATTATCAACATAGTAAAGCTAACAGCAAAATGCATTGAAAGCAATCTCTGTTCTATCCATCTGTCTAATTTTAATAGGTAAATGTTCCAACGCAGTAACAATGTGAGGCTGTGATAATGAACATGCCTGGGATGAAACGTTGCCTGGAGGGAACTGCAATATTTGATAGCCTGCTGTCGCTACTACTTTAGGACAGGAATGCAACACAAGCCATTTTATCCTGCTGTTTCAAACAACAAACCGCGATGATGTATGAAAGTGAATCATTGGTGGACTCTGACTAATCCTTCATTTTTCGTGCCAAAGCCTATTTTGTTGAAAAGTATTGAGTGCTTAGAACAAAGAACAGTATAGCACAGGAACAGGCCATTCGGCCCTCCAAGACTGCGCCGATCTTGATGCCTCCCTAAACTAAAACCTTCTGCACTTCCGGGGACCGTATCACTCTATTCCCATCCTATTCATGTATTTGTCAAGATGCCTCGTAAACGTCGCTATCATACCTGCTTCCACCACCACCCCCGGCAGCAAGTTCCAGGCACTCACCACCCTCTGTGTAAAGAAGTTGCCTCGTACATCCCCTCTAAACTTTGCCCCTCGCACCTTAAACCTATGTCCCCGAGTAACTGACTCTTCCACCCTGCGAAAAAGCTTCTGACTATCCACTCTGTCCATGCCGCTCATAACTTTGTAAACCTCTATCATGTTGCCCCGCCACCTCCGTCGTTCCAGTGAAAACAATCCGAGTTTATCCAAACTCTTCTCATAGCTAATGCCCTCCAGACTAGGCAACATCCTAGTAAACCTCTTCTGTACCTTCTCCAAAGCCTCCACGTCCTTCTGGTAGTGTGGCGACCAGAATTGCACGCAATATTCTAAGTGTGGCCTAACTAAGGTTCTGTACAGCTGCAGCATGACTTGCCAATTTTTATACTCTATGCCCCGACCGATGAAGGCAAGCATGCCATATGCCTTCTTGACTACCTTATCCACCTGCGTTGCCACTTTCAGTGACCTGTGGACCTGTACGCCCAGATCTCTCTGCCTGTCAATACTCCTAAGGGTTCTGCCATTTACTGTATACTTCCCACCTGCATTAGACCTTCCAAAATGCATTACCTCACATTTGTCCAGATTAAACTCCATCTGCCATTTGTCCGCCCAAGTCTCCAACCGATCTATATCCTGCTGTATCCTCTGACAATCCTCATCACTATCTGCAACTCCACCAACCTTTGTGTCATCCGCAAACTTACTAATCAGACCAGCTACATTTTCCTCCAAATCATTTATACATACTACAAACAGCAAAGGTCCCAGCACAGATCCCTGCAGAACACCACTAGTCACATCCCTCCATTCAGAAAAGCACCCTTCCACTGCTACCCTCTGTCTTCTATGACTGAGCCAGTTCTGTATCCATCTTGCCAGCTCACCTCTGATCCCGTGTGACTTCACCTTTTGTCCTAGTCTGCCATGAGGGACCTTGTCAAAGGCTTTACTGAAGTACATATAGACAACATCCACTGCCCTTCCTTCATCAATCATCTTCGTCACTTCCTGAAAAAACTCAATCAAGTTAGTGAGACTCGACCTCCCCTTCACAAAACCATGCTACCTCTCGCTAATAAGTTTGTTTCCAAATCGGAGTAAATCCTGTCCCGAAGAATCCTCTCTAATAATTTCCCTACCACTGACATAAGGCTCACCGGCCTATAATTTCCTGGATTATCCTTCTTTCTTCTTTCTTTTGGGCCTCCTTATCTCGAGAGACAATGGATACGCGCCTGGAGGTGGTCAGTGGTTTGTGAAGCAGCGCCTGGAGTGGCTATAAAGGCCAATTCTGGAGTGACAGGCTCTTCCACAGGTGCTGCAGAGAAATTTGTTTGTCGGGGCTGTTGCACAGTTGGCTCTCCTCTTGCGCCTCTGTCTTTTTTCCTGCCAACTACTAAGTCTCTTCGACTCGCCACAATTTAGCCCTGTCTTTATGGCTGCCCGCCAGCTCTGGCGAATGCTGGCAACTGACTCCCACGACTTGTGATCAATGTCACACGATTTCATGTCGCGTTTGCAGACGTCTTTATAGCGGAGACATGGACGGCCGGTGGGTCTGATACCAGTGGCGAGCTCGCTGTACAATGTGTCTTTGGGGATCCTGCCATCTTCCATGCGGCTCACATGGCCAAGCCATCGCAAGCGCCGCTGACTCAGTAGTGTGCATAAGTTGGGGGTGTTGGCCGCTTCAAGGACTTCTGTGTTGGAGATATAGTCCTGCCACCTGATGCCAAGTATTCTCCGAAGGCAGCGAAGATGGAATGAATTGAGACGTCGCTCTTGGCTGGCATACGTTGTCCAGGCCTCGCTGCCGTAGAGCAAGGTACTGAGGACACAGGCCTGATACACTCGGACTTTTGTGTTCCGTGTCAGTGCGCCATTTTCCCACACTCTCTTGGCCAGTCTGGACATAGCAGTGGAAGCCTTACCCATGCACTTGTTGATTTCTGCATCTAGAGACAGGTTACTGGTGATAGTTGAGCCTAGGTAGGTGAACTCTTGAACCACTTCCAGAGCGTGGTCGCCAATATTGATGGATGGAGCATTTCTGACATCCTGCCCCATGATGTTCGTTTTCTTGAGGCTGATGGTTAGGCCAAATTCATTGCAGGCAGACGCTATCCTTGCTACCCTTCTTAAACAAAGGAACAACATTGGCTATTCTCCAGTCCTCTGGGACCTCACCTGTAGCCAATGAGGATGCAAAGATTTCTGTCAAGGCCCCAGCAATTTCTTCCCTTGCCTCCCTCAGTATTCTGGGGTAGACCCCATCAGGCCCTGGGGACTTATCTACCTTAATGCTTTGCAAGACGCCCAACACCTCCTCCTTTTTGATAACGACATGACCGAGACTATCTTCACTCCCTTCCCTATGCTCATCATCCACCAAGTCCTTCTCTTTGGTGAATACTGATGCAAAGTACTCACTTAGTACCCCGCTCATGTCCTTGAGTGGGCCAACCCTTTCCCTGGTTACCCTCTTGCTCTTTATATACGTATAAAAAGCCTTGGGATTTTCCTTAATTTTCTGCTTCTGAATACAATATTCATCTGAATATTTATCCTTCATAATATCGTGTCCACATGTAACATTCACATTTCTTGGGTACAATTTTGTCATTACCGTATGAAGCAAGATAGACAACTGGATACAGTTAGTCTTTCTCCTGTTGTTTAAGTATCTATTTTTGTCAGTATCATTATTTCAAATCATATTCACTTACGTTACATGGTGGAGCAGTCATGATGTTGTAGAAAGTTTATGTATATAACCACAGAGAAGATACATGGCTGCGGAGAGAGCAGGGCAGTGGGATGAGTTTTGCTCTGGCGAGGATTTGGCACAGATATGATGGGCTATATGGCTGTAAACTTATCTTGTTCCTTGGTCCCATATTTGTGCTTTCCCAGTGGAAGAACTGCCATGAAGGTTAAGGATAACTAGCACATAGAGGATATGGCACCCATTTACTTCTTGACGAGAAATAATGAGTGAAATTAAACTAGTAATAAATCACTACAGCTTTGATAGTTCTCTTCATAGCTTTTAGAGGTATGTGAGAAAAAGAAATTAGAGATGACAAGAAACATAAAGATAAGCTAAGACCCCAAAAATCTGCGATGTGACACATCTTGGCACGAGTACTGAGATGTGCCTGCCAGTATCCTCTGCTGATATCCACGGTAGACACTCCAGAGGGAAAGGGTGCCTGATTTGTATGCATTTGATGTGCCCGCCATTATGAAAAAGCCAGGAAGTTCAGGGTGGGATTACATAGAACATATAGCACAGGAACAGTCTGTGCTGGTGTTTAAACTCTTCCCATTCCATCTACTTCATTTCAGCCTTTCAGTATATCTTTCTACTCCTCTCTTCAAAGAAAAAAAGAACAAAGACTTGTATTTATACAAGTATTGTATTCATGACCTCAGGATGTCTCAAAGTGCTTTACAGCCAATTAAGTACTTTTTGAAATGTACCCACTTTTATATTGTAGGAACTGTACTTGTGCAGTTTATCTTTTGAAAGCATCTAAGCTATTTGTCTCAACTACATCCTGTGGTAACAAGTTCCACATTCTAACAACTCTCTGAATAAAGAAATTTCTCTTTATTTCCCTATTGAGCTTATTAGTAACCATCATATTTAGGGTCCCTAGTTTTTGATTCTCCCACAAGTAGAAACAATCTCTCTGTCCAACCCATTCATAATTTTATAAACCTCTATCAGGTCACCTTTAAAGCTTCACTTTTCTAAAGAAAAAACAAACCCCATCCTGTTTAATCTTATCTGACAACTGTAATCTCTCAGTTGCGGTGCCAACCTTGTAAATCATTTTTTGCATATTCTCCAGTACTTCTCTATACTTTTTGATAGTACGGAGACCAGAACTGTGCACAGTACTCTAAGTGAAGCCAGACCAGGGTCCCATACAAGTTTATCGTAACTTCACTACTTTTGAATTCTACACACTGGAAATAAATTCCAGTGCTTTGTTAGCATTTTTAATTGCTTTGTTGACCTGCGAGATTGCTTTTAATGATCTGATATCTCTCGATCTCTTTTCTCTTCTACCTCATTCAGTTTCTTATTTTCTAAGGTGTAGTTCTGTTTTCCCTACCAAAGTGCATCACCTCATATTTATCTATGTTAAATTCATTTATCACTTAACTGCCCAGTGTGCAAGTTTTCTAATGTCTTCTTGTAGTATGTTGCATTCTTCCTCACCCGAAGTTTGGTATCATCTGCAAATTTTAATAGAGTTACTTACTCGTAGGTCCAGATCATTCATGTAAATTAGGAATACAGTGGTCCCAGCACTGACACTTGTGGAACACTGCTTTCTACCTTCCTCCAATCTGAATAACTATTCTTTACCCATACTCTCTGCATTTTTTAAAGCAAATTTGTGATCCATTCAGCTATTTGTCCCCTGACACCACATGCCCAAACATTGTCATGAGCCTACCAATTGTCAGGATGTCCATCCTGTGGAGAAAAGTGGTTCCCCAGTAGCTTTCCTAGCAAGGGGATCACACAAAAAAAATATAAAAATTTTTCCGGTCTCCAGGCCTTGATCCTGATCTGGAGACCTCAGTGAGATCCACTTCCACCCATCATTGACAGATGCTTAGTTCGATCAGGCAAATATCTACTGACCAAGCACTGGATCCTACTAAAGTATCACACACCACTCCATTGTTTGGCACCCACAACATATGGCCCCTTGGAGTGAACAGCAGCTCTCCCTCCAACAGACAATTGAAAAAAGACTTGCATTTATATAGTGTCTTTTACAACCTCAGAATATCTCAAAGCACTTTACAGCCAATGAAGTACTTTTTTTAAAGTGTGGGACTCGATTTATAGCCCCTGCCGGGGCCTGGATCATAGATGGGTGGGTGCTAAAAATGGTGCTGCTGGCCTGTATGCCAGTTCCCAGGCTCCATCCCACCCCTGGGCCATTTTCACGGAGGCGGGCTGTGGGAGAGTGGGGGCAGCAGGGCTACCCGCCTTCATGCAGTGGGTAGCTGATCCAGCTCATTAAGGGCCACTTAAGGTCAATTAAAGGAAGCTGACTGGGATTTTCCAGTCAGCTTCCAGATGTCTGGAAGCAGTGGGGGCCAGTTTAGCTGTCTGGACTGGAGGTGGCTTTCCAGTGGCAAAACGGAGGGGCAGTGGTCCAGGCAGGCCTAGAGGAAAGAGGCAGCCAATTTGTGCACATCCAAGTCTCACAAAACAGCAATGTGGTAAATGACCCAATAATCTGTTTTTGTGATGTTATTTGAGGGCGAGAATATTGGCCCAGATACCGGGGATAACTCCCCTACTCATCTTTGAAATAATGCCATGGGATCTTTAACCACCTGAGAAAGCAGCCGGAGCCTTGGTTTAACATTTCATCCAAAGAACTGAATGTCTGACTTTGCAGCATTCTCTCAATACTGCACTGGAGAGTCAGTCTAGATTTTTGTGCTCAAGTCTGTGGAGTGTTACTTGAACTGACAACCATCTGACGCAGAGGTGCGAGTGCTACCACCTGAGCCACGGCTAACACATAATTGAGGAAACTTTGGTGCAAGGTAGGAAACTGGCATATCCTGGTCTTGGCTTAGTTTTTCACCCTTCTGGCAGAATCCTACTAATGTTACAATAGGAATAAATCAGAAGGTTGTGGATTTTTGGGGCCGGTATGCTTGAAATCTGGAATATAAACAAGAACTACTGGAATTGCAGATAAGACTCTAGATATATGCGCTTCTGTTTTTATTTTCAATGCTGTGAAATGGCCATTGTGATGACTTCTTTTTATTCATTCATGGGATGTGGTTGTCATTGGCCAGGCCAGCATTTATTGCCCATCCCTAATTGCCGTTGAGAAGGTGGTGGTGGGCTGCCTTCTTGAACTGCTGCAGTCCATTTGGGGTAGGTACACCCACTGTGCTGTTAGGAAGGGAGTTCCAGGATTTTGACCCAGCGACATGAAGGAACAGCGATATAGTTCCAAGTCAGCATGGTGTGTGACTTGGAGGGGAACTTGCAGTTGGTGGTGTTCCCATGCATTTGCTGCCCTTGTCCTTCTAGTTGGTAGAGGTTGCGGCTTTGGAGGGTGCTGTCTAAGGAGCCTTGGTGCGTTGCTGCAGTGCATCTTGTAGATGGTACACACTGCTGCCACTGTGCATCTATGGTGGCGGGAATGAATGTCTGTAGATGGGGTGCCAATCAAGCGGGCTGCTTTGTCCTGGATGGTGTCAAGCTTCTTGAGTGTTGTTGGAGCTGCACCCATCCAGGCAAGTGGAGAGTATTCCATCACACTCCTGACTTGTGCCTTGTAGATGGTGGACAGGCTTTGGGGAGTCAGGAGGTGAGTTACTCGCCTCAGGATTCCTCGCCTCTGACCTACTCTTGTAGCCACGGTATTTATATGGCTACTCCAGTTCAGTTTCTGGTCAATGGTAGCCCATAGAATGTTGATAGTGGGGGATTCAGCGATGGTAATGCCGTTGAATGTCAAGGGGAGATGGTTAGATTCTGTCTTGTTGGAAATGGTCATTGCCTGGCACTTGTGTGGCGCGAATGTTACTTGCCACTTATCAGTCCAAGCCTGGATATTGTCCAAGTCTTGCTGCATTGCTACACGGACTGCTTCAGCATCTGAGGAGTCACGAATGGTGCTGAACATTGTGCAATCATCTGTGAACATCCCCACTTCTGAACTTATGATTGAAGGAAGGTCATTGATGAATCAGCTGAAGATGGTTGAGCCTAGGACGCTACCCTGAGGAACTCCTGCAGTGATGTCCTGGACCTGAGATGATTGACCTCCAACAACCACAACCATCTTCCTTTGCGCTAGGTATGACTCCAACCAGCGAAGGGTTTTCCCCCTGATTCCCATTGACCTCAGATTTGCTAGGGCTCCTTGATGCCATATTCGATCAAATGCTGCCTTGATGGCAAGGGCAGTCACTCTCACCTCACCTCGAGTTCAGCTCTTTTGTCCATGTTTGAACCAAGGCTGTAATGAGGTCAGGAGCTGAGTGGCCCTGGCGGAACCCAAACTGAGCATCACTGAGCAGGTTATTGCTAAGCAAGTGCCGCTTGATGGCATTGTTGATAACACTTCCATCACTTTACTGATGATTGAGAGTAGGCTGATGGGGCAGTAATTGGCCGGGTTGAACTTGTCCTGCTTTTTGTGTACTGGACATACCTGGGCAATTTTCCACATTGTAGGGTAGATGCCAGTGTTATAGCTGTACTGGAACAGCTTGGCTAGGAGTGCGACAAGTTCTGGAGCACAGGTCTTCAGTACTATTGCCGGAATATTGTCAGGGCCCATCGCCTTTGCAGTATCCAGTGCCTTCAGTTGTTTCTTGATATCACGCGGAGTGAATCGAATTGGCTGAAATCTGGCATCTGTGATGCTGGGGACTTCAGGAGGAGGCCGAGATCGATCATCAACTCGGCATTTCTGGCTGAAGATTGCTGCAAATGCTTCTGCCTTATCTTTCGCACTGATATGCTGGGCTCCCCCATCATTGCGGATGGGGATATTAATGGAGCCACCTCCTCCAGTTAGTTGTTTAATTGTCCACCACCATTCACGGCTGGATGTAGCAGGACTGCAGAGCTTAGATCTGATCCGTTGGTTTTGGGATCGCTTAGCTCTGTCTATCGCATGCTGCTTATGCAGTTTGGCACGCAGATAGTCCTGTGTTGTAGCTTCACCAGGTTGACACCTCATTTTGAGGTATGCCTGGTGCTGCTCCTGGCATGCCCTCCTGCACTCTTCATTGAACCAGGATTGATCTCCTGGCGTGATGGTAATGGTAGAGTTGGGGATATGCCAGGCTATGAGGTTACAGATTACAGATTGTGGTTGAGTACAATTCTGCTGCTGCTGATGGCCCACAGCGCTTCATGGATGCCCAGTTTTGCCTTGCTAAGATCTGTTTGAAATCTATCCCATTTAGCACGGTGGGAGTGCCACAGAACACAAAGGAGGGTATCCTCAATGTGAAGGCGGGACTTCGTCTCCACAACGACTGTGCGGTGGTCACTCCTACCAATACTGTCATGGACAGATGCATCTGCAGCAGACAGATTGGTGAGGAGGACGTCAAATATGTTTTCCCCTCTTGTTGGTTCCCTCACCACCTGCTGCCTACATGTCCTTTAGGACTCGGCCAGCTCGGTCAGTAGTGGTGCTACCGAGCCACTCTTGGTGATGGACATTGAAGTCCCCCACCCAGAGTACATTTTGTGCCCTTGCCACCCTCAGTGCTTCCTCCAAGTGCTGTTCAACATGGAGGAGTACTGACTCATCAGCTGAGGGAGGGCGGTAGGTGGTAATCAGCAGGAAGTTTCCTTGCCCATGTTTGACCTGATGCCATGAGACTTCATAGGGTCCAGAGTCAATGTTGAGGACTCCCAGGGCAACTTCCTCCCTACTGTATACCACTGTGCCACCACCTCTGCTGGGTGTGTCCTGCCGGTGGGACAGGACATACCTGGGGCTGGTGTTGGCAGAGTCTGGGACATTGTCTACTAGGTATGATTCCATGAGTATGACTATTTCAGGCTGTTGCTTGACTAGTCTGTAGTACAGCTCTCCCAACTTCGGCACAAGCCGCCAGATGTTAGTGAAGAGGTCTTTGCAGGGTTGACAGGGCTGGATTTGCCATTGTCATTTCTGGTTCCTTGGTCGATATCGGGTGGTCAGTCCGGTTTCATTCCTTGTTATTGACTTTGTAGCGGTTAGATACAACTGAGTGGCTTGCTAGGCCATTACAGAGGGCACTTAAGAGTCAACCACATTGCTCTGGGTCTGGAGTCACATGTAGGCCAGACCAGGTAAGGACATTACTCAACTGCAACAACAATCCCAGAGGTATATTAAACAATTATTTACATTGTCTTTATACTGAGTACTTAATATTATCTGATGAAAAATTTATACATGATCCATATAACATTTATATTAATATTGTATCTGCAATGAATCTGATGGAACTCACTCTGCCATCAGGGTAGAATGATTGAAGCTGCCCAATTTACACACAGCAAGCACAGCTCCAACAGGTACTTGCAGCAGGGAGGCAACATCTAAGGCAGCTCTGGCACAACCTTGTTGGGATTGCTGTTACTCAACAAAAAGGATGTGTGTTTTCTTGTAATCACCCTTTAGATTTGGGCCACTTGACGCATGGATGATATTTGTAAGGTGGGGTGAAAGAAAGAACTTACATGATGTAGTGCTGTTTATGTTCTCAGGATATCTCAAAGTGTTTAAAATCAATAAATTAATTTTGAAAGGTGGTCAATGTTGTGATGTAGGCAAAAGCAGCAGCTTATTTGTGCACAGCAAATGAGATGAATGAACAGTTATAGCTGGGAATTTCCTTGGGGCATCTTTCACCCTGCCACTGTAACTTGAGGCGAAGTTTGCTAGAAATCCCGCTTACACGTGTAAACGCGGTTTACTTCAAAGTTAAGGTGGCTGACTCAGAAAAGTGCCAAGGAAATTCCCGGTGAATCTGTTTTTAGTGGTGTTGGTCTGGTGCAAAGAAAACTTCCTGCTTTTCAAATACCAACATTAGATTTTTACATGACATGAACAGGCTACCAAGGCGTCAGTTTATGATCTCATCTGAAAAACAGCATCTCCGACTATGCAGCAATTATTGAGTAGTAGACTACGTCCTCAAGCCTTGGAGTGATCTTTGAGCTCTCACCTTCTGGTTCACAGGTGAGAGTGCTATCAAGTGATCCAAATTATCTTAGGAAAATGGAGTAGAAGGCTGACAGGGATACACACTGCTAATCCAGCCTATCAAAAGCATGAAAATAGCTGTCATTGATAGATATTAACTAATCTATCAGAAAAATGAATGTTACAGATATACAGTCTTTTATGTTCTCTTCCCTTCACCCATAGAAGCAAATATTACAGCCATAGCCAATAAAGTCTTAAATAACAAACATATACCAAGACACACTCAATGATCCTGCAGTTAGAGATTGGAACTGTGTTTAGAAAAAGCATAAATACACAATCTATATAAATGATCTGGATGTGAGGATCAAATGTAATATCTCCAAATTTGCTGCTGACACAAAACTAGGTGAGAATTTAAGTTGTGAGGAGGATGCAAGGAGGCTTCAAGGGGACTTGGACAGGCTAATTGAATGGGCAAGAACATGGCAGATGGAATACAATGTGAATAAGTGTGAAGTTATCCAGCTTGGTAGAAAAAACAGAAAGGCAGATTATTTCTTGAATGGTGAGAGGTTGGGAAGTGTTGATGTCCAAAGAGACTTCGGTGTCCTTGTTCTTGAGCTACTAAAAGCTAGTATGCAGGTGCAGCAAGCAATTAGGAAGGCAAATGGCAGATGGGGATTTGAGTACAGGAATAAAGAAGTCTTTCTACAATTGTATAGAGCCTTGGTGAGACTGCACCTGGAGTATTGTGCAGTTTTGGTCTTCTCATCTAAGGAGCGATATATTTGCCATGGAGGGAGTGCAATGGAGGTTCACCAGACTAATCCCTAGCATTGCAGGATTGTCTTATGAGGAGAGATTGTAGAAACTGGGCCTCTATTCTCTGGAGTTGTGAAGAATGAGAGGTGATCGCATTGAAACTTACAAAATTCTTACAGGGCGTGACAGTGTAGATGTGGATAGGATGTTTCCTCTGGCTGGTGATTCTAGAACCAGGGGACACAGTCTCAGAATAAGGGGTAGGCCATTTAAGACTGAGATGAGGAGGAATTTCTTTACTCAGCGGGTGGTGAATCTTTGGAATTCTCTACCTCGGAGGGTTATGGAAGCTGAATCATTGAGCATGTTCAAGACAGAAATCGATAGATTTCGAGATATTAATGACATCAAGGAATATGGGGATGGTAGGGAAAAATTGTGTAGAGGTAGATGATCAGCCATGATCTGTTTGAATGGTGGAGAAGGCTCAATGGGCTGAATGGCCTATTCCTGCTCCTATTTCCTGTGTTCCTAGGTCAATGGGGCTACAGCATGCTCTCTTTCAGTGCATGTCCCCACTTGGAGCATTGCTTTGCTGAACTTACCCCACTGTTTACTGACTACAGAAACAAATTCCATGAATAGAGGTGCTTAAGCATCATAGATGTACTTAACCAACAGACCACCGCACACAAGCATGAATACAAACACCAACACAAACACAGAAGCTAGATGTACAAGCTCAAATGTCACCTTTTGTGTAGGTAAAATAGGTGCCATTGTGCACAAAAATAGAAAAAATATTCCATTGTACGTGTGCAATTTTCTGAACAACGTATTCCAGGTGTGCTCTAATCAGGGCTGTGTATTGTTATAGCATAACTTCTACCCCTTTGTCTTCTAGTCCTTTAGGTATAAAGCCCAGTATTCTACTAGCTTTTTTGATTATTTTCTGTAGCTGTTCATGACATTTTAATGATCTACGTATGTGGACCCCTCACTCTCTTGAGACTGCCAATGTTTCTAGCATTTCACCATTTAGAAAGTACCCTGATTTATTCTTTTTTAGGCCCAAAGTCGATGACCTCACTAGAACTTCCAATGCAGGAAGTCTTGATGGGCAGCTCCACCTCTTGGGGTACATTTGCTGTCATTTTTCTTATTAGGGGCAAGTGGAAGCAACTGTTTAACTAATGGGGATTTCATTTAGTTTGGTTATTTTAATTGCAGGATTAATCTCCACTTGGAGGGGCAGGGATTAATCAGGGATAGGCAGCATGGCTTTGTCAGGGGGAGATTGTGTCTAACAAATTTGATTGAATTTTTCGAGGCGGTGACTAGATATGTAGATGAGTGTAAAGCAGTTGCTGTAATTGACATGGACTTCAGTAAGGCTTTTGATAAGGTCCCACATGGGAGATTGGTTAAGAAGGTACAAGCCCACAGGATCCAGGGTGATTTGGCAAATTGGATCCAAAATTGGCTTCGTGGAAGGAGGCAGAGGGTGATGGTCGAGGGTTGTTTTTGTGAATGGAGGCCTGTGACTTGTGGGGTACCACAGGGATCGGTGCTGGGACCCTTACTGTTTGTAGTGTACCTTAATGATTTAGACGTGCACATAGGAGGTATGATCAGTAAGTTCACAAATGAGACGAATATTTGTGGTGTTGTAAATAGTGAGGAGGAAAGCCTGAGATTACAGGATGATATAGTTGAGCTGGTAAGGTGGGCAGAGCAGTGGCAGATGGAATTTAATCCTGAAAAGTGTGAGGTGATGCACTTTGGGAGGACTAACAAGGCAAGAGAATATACAATGGATGGTAGGACCCTAGGGAGTACAGAGGGTCAGAGGGACCTTGGGGTGCTTGTCATTAGATCACTGAAGGAAGCAGCACAAGTAGATAAGGTGGTTAGGAAGGCATACGGAATACTTGCCTTTATTAGCTGAGACATAGAATATAAGAGCTGGGAGGTTATGTTGGAGCTGAATAAAATGCTGGTTCGGCCACAGCTAGAGTACTGTGTACAATTCTGGTCGCCACACTATAGGAAGGATGTGATTGCACCGGAGAGGGTGCAGAGGCAATTCACCAGGATGTTGCCTGGGCTGGAGCATTTCAGTTATGAAGAGAGACTGGATAGTCTGGGGTTTTTTTCCTTGGAGCGGAGAAGGCTGAGGGGGACCTGATTGAGGTATACAAAATTATGAGGGGCATTGATAGGATAGATAGGAAGAAACTTTTCCCTTAGCAGAGGGGTCATTAACCAGGGGGCATAGATTTAAGGTAAGGGGCAGGAGGTTTAGAGGGGAGTTGAGGAAAAATGTTTTCACCCACAGGGTGGTTGTAATCTGGAAAGCACAGCCTGAATGGGTGGTAGAGGCAGGCACCATCACAACATTTAAGAAATATTTAGATGAGCACTTGAAACGCCATAGCATACAAGGCTACAGGCCAAGTCCGGAAAACAGGATTAGATTAGCTGGGTGCTTGATGGTCGGCGCAGCCGCTTTGGGCCGAAGGGCCTGTTTCTGTGATGTAAAACTCTATGACTCTATGACAAGGCTGCCCATGATGGAAATAGTATGGACTTAGTACAACTGGGTTCCTCATGAGGCCCACTAGACTCACAGGCTTAACATTTTACACTGGAACCTACTTTATGAACAAAAGATTTACTTTTGATACTTTCTTTAACGCAATTAATACCAAATTCAATCCATTTTGTGCTGTAAATGGGGATTAACTTGTCTTTGTACCCCATAATACAGTTTGGCATTAGAATATCCCACTGGGTTTTGAGACTGAATTACACTCAGACTGATGTTTGTTTCAAGCTTACATTTTAACGATTCCACTTGATAAAAATCATGCTAGTCATTGATTCATTGTGTAAACTAATTGTAATGCACTTAATCCATATAAACTTTGCTGACATAGAATTCTATTCAGTTCTATGCCAGTTCTGGGCTCATTGCATGGCAGAAAGTTGCTTAACCTACATTACCTGAATTCCTAAATTGAATGTAATTAGGAGTTCTCAATGCTGTTTTGTGTTCTTTGCTAATTCTAAATTTTAAAACATTTTCAAGGAATAGATTTGCAGTGCAGCTTTGCTTCTAGATTCTGTGGGGTATATTTAAAAGCACACTTAATAACAACTTTGGTGTAGCACCAAAATTATCTAATTGTGTTGCAGCATGATCAGGCCATTTTATAAATGGCTGTACCATGTCCTGTGAGTGCCTGCAAGGCTGCCGGACTATGCTGAAATTCTTCTGGACCTCGTTCTGAGAAATTAGGCTTTGTGATATGACTTACATCACAGTAAAGTCATTCACACTGAGTTTATACAAACATCACTGAAAAGCTTTGCCAAATACTCCACAGTTGTGACAACACTTCTTTAAATGAAACTCAATTCAGAACAATAATGGCCATGAAGACTCTAGACAGCTGACATGTAATTGCAGTGTATGTCCTTTTCCGTCTGCAATCCATCATGGTCAGTCAACTGTAATTCCGATGTGATGAGAGGTGTATTTTAAAATCTAATTATATTTTAAACTCTTTATAATATCTATAGTTGCCTTTTATTTAAAGAGCACAGTTTTTAATCATTTGTGGTTTCCTCCATTTCTCTAAAAAGTTGCAGATTTCTTTAATTCTGGCTTGACATGAAAGAGAACTCCCCTCCCTCAGGGCAACACTTGTCCTCTCTGCGCAGACCTGTGGTTCCAGGATTGGCCTGCTTAGTCACCTGAGGACACAGAAATCATGAACCCTGGCAGACGTCATCCTCGTTTCGAGGGACTGACGACGGCGACGACAACAAATTATATTTTTATGACCTCATTGACTTTTACACTAGTGTAGCAAACTTTAGGCACCACCAACTGAGAACTGCAATGGGTAAAAACAGGTCATCTACTCACAGTTATGACACGTTGACCCAGAATATCCTGTTCCCTCACAGTTGCATTTAAAGCTATCCCAGGTTTGAGTGCATCTTCCTCCATGCTCACAGTGATTTGGTAAGCACCTGTCAGAATACAATGCGGAAAAGTTTACGGTACTGATTTAAATGCAGACTTGAAGTTTAAGGTCTGTTCGATACAAAGAGTATAGGCACAACCATTTGGGAGTCAAACTTATCAAGATATCAGTTAATGTTTCTAGAGCAATTAATCGTTGCAGCAGACTGGACTTAGACTGATCACTAATTTAATGAAAACAAATTGAATATTTAATAAGATAGCAAATGACAAAAATATAAAAATGAAATTTAGGAAACAAAGTAAATATAGCAGAAAAGCTTTGCATAATAATGCATTTTATGAACGTTTTAACTTACAGATAACTTTTTTAATTTTAGGGAATGACAACAAAGAATATTTTTGTAGAAAATATATATATGCTATCACAAAATGCTAAAATATGCAATAATTTACATTAAAATATTCAATATCGAAAGTATTAGCGATGACAGTAAAATAAAAATTGCACTTATTTGTTTTCAACCAGCACATCAATGGATGGCATCATCGCTCACCAGCACAATCCCAGTTCTTACCATAAATTACATTTCAAAATGCAAGTTTCACTGTTTTATTTATATTCTCCAAAATACAATGCTGCATGCTCACAACAATCCGCAGCATCAATATTTTGAACAAAAAGGTGCAGTCTAAGAAATATGCTTCAAAATTCTTCCAGTTACTCTTCAGGTACCTATTTCTTTTGTATCTACTACATTTGTATCAACTATAATTCAGAAATAGTACAACTTACGAAGAAATTTATAAATAAAGAATATAAGCCTCGAAGTTAATGTTGGCAACATAACCAGGAAGATGCCTCACCCATTCGTGGAGCATTCCTTTTTTTTTAAAGCACTGGTGCTTTTACCCATTTATTTTAAATCGGTCAACTCCTTACAAGGCAAATGTCAAAAGCCAGGGTTGGGGACACCTGACCAACATAAGTTCCATTGGCTCAGCTGGAACCCAGTTTGTCTGTGTAGGTTGGTATGCCAAATGGGTTGAGGCATATCAGCTTTCAAATAGGCAAAAATGGGCTTCCTTGGTGTTGTCCAGGTTAGGGATGAAACCTGAACCTCAAAGAAAGAGACAATTAAAAACAAATACTTGACCTGCTCCCTTACAAGCTCTGGTGGGGTTTGTGTTGGAAGGCACTGACTGACAGCATCTTGCCGTAAGTGCCGGATTCTGTGTAGAAAAACATAGGAACAGGAGTAGGCCATTTAGCCCCTCAAGCCTGTTCCGCGGTTCAATAATATTATAGCTGACCTGTAACCTAACCCCATATCCCTTTGGATAACAAAAACCTAGCAATCTCAGATTTAAAATCTACAATTGATCTAGCATCAAGTACAGAGCCAAGAGTGAAAAGGTTTTGAAAAATTTGAAGGTAGCAATGTTTGAGCCACAATTAAGGTGCTGTATGCATTTTTGACATGCCATTAGAGAAAGGACATTAAATTCACAAAGCACGTACAGCATTGATTCATCAGGGTGTTGCCAAGGATGGAAACTATAATTATGAGGAAAGGTGTGATACTGGATTATTTCAAGTGGAGCAAAGAATGAAAAAATTGATAGATCTGTCCTGGCCTCCTCCTGAGCATCACAAATGCCAGTCTTTCGCCAATTTGTTGCACTCCATGTGATATCAAGAAACGGCTGAGTGCACTGGATACAGCAAAGGCTAAGGGCCCGACAAGATCATGGCTGTAATGCTGAAGAATTGTGCTCCAGAACTAGCCGCGCCCCTAGCCAAGCTGTTCCAATGCGGCTACAACACTGGCAGCTACCCAACAATGCGGAGAAATGCTCAGGTATGTCCTGTCCACCAAAAGCAGGACGAATTCAATCTGGCCAATTACCACCAATTACTACTCTCAATCAAAAGACTCATCAGCAAAGTAATGGCAGGTGTTATCTACAGTGCTATCAAGTGGCATTTACTCAGCAATAACCTGCTCATCTGCTCAGTATGGGGTCGACAGGACCACTCGGCTCCAGACCTCATTATAGTCTTGGTCCAAACATGGACCTAAGAGCTGAACTGCAGATGTGAAGTGAGAATGACTACCCTTGACATCAAGGCAGCATTTGAGTGAGTGTGGCATCAAGGAGCCCTAGCAAAATTGAGGTAAATGGGAATAAGGGGGAAAACTCTCCACAGGTTGGAGTTATACCTAGTACAAAGGAAGGTGGTTGTGGTTGTTGGAGGCCTATCATCTCAGTACCTGGACATCGCTGCAGGAGTTGTTCAGGGTAGTGTCCCAGGCCAACCATCTTCAGATGCTTCATCAATGACCTTCATTGAAGTGTGGATATTCGCTGATGGTTGCCCAGTGTTCAGTACCATTCACAACTCCTCAGATAATGAAGCAGTCTGTGCCTGCATGCAGCAATACCTGGATGACATTTAGGCTTGGGCTGATAAGTGGCAAGTATCATTCATGCCACACAAGTGCCAGGCAATGACCATCACGAACAAAAGGAAATCTAACCATCCCTCCTTGACATGCAGCAGGATTACCATTGCTGAGTCCCCCACAATCATCATCCTGGGGATCCCAATTGACTAAAACTTAACTGTGGCTCCAAGAGCAGGTCAGAGGATGGGAACTCTGTGACGAATATCTCACCTTTTGACTCCCCGAAGCCTGTCCAGCATCTACAAGGCGCAAGGCAGGAATATGATGGGATACTGTTAAGATGGAGTCTGTGGTGCAAGACCAGTGGAGAAGCATGTACTGACTTTTTTGAACAGATAACTTATTTAATTCTGCTAAGCGCACAGACTATGGTCTCAAAGCTTGTTTTTTTGAGACACAAACTGACTTGAAAATGAAACTAGGAACTTCAGGGCTCTGGAGAAATAGAACTGGTTGGAACCAGATAAAATAAACAGAGTCACTTGACCAGAGGCATGTGACTAGAGCAATTCAAGCTCAGTTTTTACAGATTGCAAAACTGAAGTGACTGCGGGCTTTTTAGTAGAGAAGCTGTCGAGAGAGAAAACTGATTCTGACCATCGGTAGATATGGTTGTTGCAGCAGTTTTCGGTTACTTAAGGCAACACCAGTGGAGTTATGCCATCAAGGCTGTCATGAGCAGAACTGCAGAAGGTCTTGAGGGGTGCGCAGTTTTGCTAGAGACGGTATCGGTGGAGTTTGGGATTGGAGGGCAACTGCTGTCGAATGGAAATCAGTGTTTGCATCTTGGAGGATAGCAGTTAGAAATCTACCTGAAGAAGTTCATAGTTTCAAGGAAATTTGTGGCTGTTCGGTGCGATCTTTGCTGAGAGGACTGCCCAGTAAATCCATGAGATCTATCTTTGTCGCATCTGATAATTAACGTGCAAAATGCAGACTATATTATATATATATATAGAAACATAGAAAATAGGAGCAATAGGCCATTCAGCCCTTCGAGCCTGCTCCGCCATTCATTATGATCATGGCTGATCATCCAACTCAATAACCTGTTCCTGCTTTCGCCCCATATCCTTTGATTCCTTTAAACCCAAGAGCTTTATCTAACTCCTTCTTGAAAACATACAATGTCTTGGCCTCAACTGCTTTCTGTGGTACCAAATTCCACAGGTTCACCACTCTCTGGATGAAGAAATTTCTCCTCATCTCAGTCCTGAATGGTTTACCCCGTATCCCTGGACTATGAACCCTGGTTCTGGACTCACCCACCATCGGGAACATCCTTCCTACATCTACCCTGTCAAGTCCTGTTAGAATTTTATAGGTTTCATGAGATCCCCCCTCACTCTTCTGAACTCCAGCGAATACAATCCTAACCAACTCAAATCTCTCCTCATACGCCAGTCCCACCATCCCAAAAATCAGTCTGGTAAACTTTCAGTGCACTCCCTCTATAGCAAAAGCATCCTTCCTCAGATAAGGAGACCAAAACTGCACACAATATTCCAGGTGTGGCCTCATCAAGGCCCTGTATAATTGCAGCAAGACATCCCGGCTCCTGTATTTGAATCCTCTCGCTATGAAGGCCAACATACCATTTGCCTTTTTTACGGCCTGTTGGACCTGCATGCTTACCTTCAGCGACTGGTGTACGAGAATACCCAGGTCTCACTGCATACTCCCCTCTCTCAGTTTATAGCCGTTCAGATAATGATCTGCCTTCCTGTTTTTGCTACCAAAGTGAATAACCTCACATTTATCCACATTATACTGCATCTGCCATGCATTTGCCCACTCACTCAATTTGTCCAAATCACCCTGAAGCCTCTCTGCATCCTCCTCACAATTCACCCTCCCACCCAGTTTTGTGTCATCTGCAAATTTAGAGATATTACATTTAGTTGCCTCACCTAAATCATTAATTCATACATTGAATTTGGTTTGATTGCTAAAGTGAAATTTATAAAAGTGAAATCTTGTCCATATGGTTTTTCTATTGGGGCTATTCGGTAAATTCAATTCTTTTGGTTTGTTGATCTCCACAGGGATCATAACACTCCACTTGCCTAGATGAGTGCAGCTCCAACAACACTCAGGAAGTTCAACACCATCCAGGACAACAAAGCACCCACTCCGTCACCTTAAACATTTACTCCCTCCACCACCAGCGCACTGTGGTAGCAGTGTGTACCATCTACAAGATGCACTGCAGCAACTCACCAAGGTGCCTTTAATAGCAGCTTTCAAACCTGCAACCTCTACCACCCAGAAGATTAAGGGCAGCATGCACATGAGAACACCACAATCAGCAAGTTCCCCTCGAAGGCACACACCCTCCTGACTTGGAACTATATCACCCTTCCTTCACTGTCACTGGGTCAAAATTGTGGAACTCCTTCCCTAACAGAACTGTGGGAGCACCTGTAGCACACAGACTGTAGCGGTTCAAGAAGGCAGCTCACCACCATCTGTTCAAGGGCAGTTAGAGATGGGAAATAAATGCTGGCCTTGCCAGTGATACCACATGCCCATGAATGAAAAAAACGGTTTAATAGAGGCGTTGAAAATGATGAAGGGTTTTGATAGAGTAAATAGAGAAAGACAATTTCCTCCAGTTGTGAAGACACTGCAAAAATCTAAAATGCTCAGATAGAGTGAGGAGAGGGGCTAGGAGAATTTCTTTATGCAGAAGCTGTTGGGAGCATGGAATACTAGACCACATGGATTAGATGAGGCAGAGACGATTGCACATTTTCAGAGACAATTGGACAAATACTTAAAACCGAGGAAGATATCAGGTTATTGGGTGAGTGTAGGGCAATAAGATTAGTTTTGGGTTGCTCCAGTAAAGAGCTGAATTAATATAAGCTGAATGGCTTCCTCTGTATTGTAACTTTCCATGGTTCTGTTTTGTTTGTTCCATTAATTTGCATGGCAAGGTAGTTAATTATTTAAAAGGCTGCCATCCTTACATTTAGTACTGCCTGATGTTCCAGAGCCCCTGTCTGACTTTTGCCTGCTGTTCCAGACCCTATTGACTGCTGCCTGGTGTAATAGAGCCCCTGCCTGCTGTTCCAGTGCCCCTTCATTCAGTACTGCCAAGGATCCGATTGGAAGTCTGTAGGTGGAATGGTAGAAGGAAGAAATATGGTTCAGCGCCGCCTCCTTTCAGACTCTCCTCTAGGCTGCAAGGGAAAAGCAGGAGGTTCTCTCCTCCAGGGATGGGAGGAGAGACTAGCCCGCCTGACCAAGCAAGCCTGGATGGAGATAGCGGAGGAGGTCAACAGTCGTGGGGTCACCCCCAGGACAGGATCCAGTGTCAGAAAAGGGTCAATGGCCTGATCCAAGCTGCCAAGGTGAATGTACCATACATTTCCCACCCTTTGGGCCTAGCTTGAGTCAGAGTGAGAGGGAGCATTTGGTGGAGAGGGAGTAACCACCCAGCTGTAGCCAATGGAGTTAGGGAGTCAGAAATGCCATCTGAGGCATAGCAGCATCTAGGTGAGATGAGCCCATCTGTCAGTGCATTCCCCAGCATAGTCCCTTGAGAGTGGTCGTTAGCCCCCAACGTAGGCCACTGAACTACCACTAGCATAGCTGCTGTGTCTGTTCCCGCTGGTGGAATAACAATGCATCTTTTTGCATTTGCAGGAGAAGACAGCACACAACAGAAAGGAGTGGGCTAAGACCAGTGATGCTGTGCCTTTTCTGCACGTTCTGAGGCCAATGGAAGAGGAGGCGATGGAACTGGCAGGGCAGCAAGGTGGTCACTCCATAACAGATAATGGAGACAAGGGCGCAAGGGAGTATGTGACACAAACAAGCCATGGTGTCCACCACTGGATACATGGAGCTCCACAGTAGGAGTGGTTGGAATGTAGTGACTGGAAACTCATAACCCTTCAATGTCTCTGTTCTCTCATGTAAACCACACCCATAGACAGCAACCAAGAGCTGAAGAGACTGAGGGACTACTGGCTGACTGTGATGAGGAGGAGGGAGCCTCAGAGGGTGCACTGTCACATCATTGCCCTGCACCCTTCATCACCGCATCGATGGGTATCCAGTCATGGCTAGATTCCGGCACACAACTTGGTGAGCACATCACAGATGCACCTAGGCAGCTGGCAGAGGCTGTGACAGCCGAGGCCACGGGCAGTCGGAGAACTGTGGGAGGCCAGGCCAATGCTTAGGCCCAGGCTGATGATGTGACTCTGGAGTCATTCGCAACACGGGAGATGCTGCAGCTGCAGCGAGAGGTAAAGCAACATCTGGCAGAGATGCCAGAGGCTATGCATACACAAGTGCAGATGGTAGAGGAGTCCATCCAAGTGCTGAGTGCTGCCATATCTCTGACTGGTGCATGCATGTCTTCCTTCATCGAGAGACTGGTGACTCTCAAGGAGAGCCTGCTCTCAGTGGCTGCCAGAGATGCATGCCAACCTGTAGACCCTTGCTTATCCATGAGCTCAATGCAGCAGTGGCAAGGCAAGAGGGGGACAAGGCACCTGGACTCTCCACCAGCTCCACGTCCCTCTCAGGGCAGCAGAGAGGTACAAGTGTATCTTGCAAGGAAGGAGAAGAGACTGCCTCACGCATCTGGGGGCTCCTCTCAGGATGTTCTTGGTGTGGCCAGCAGCTCCTCAGCCCCTCTGCCAGTGATGCCAGCGCCACCATCTTCCTCAATGACAGAGGAGGGTCCATTACTTGTGCAGAAGCTGTTCAGTGTGATGGGGCTCTCCAGGCCTCAGGCAGCCAGAGGACGGCCACCAAGGTCATCCCAAGCAATGCAGCAGCAAGGTTAGCAGCCTGCCTCCACTTCAGCTGACAGCACAGAGGGAGACCATGTAGGAGAACCCAGAAAAGATTTAAAAAGAGCGCCTGGATGGACTTAGGGGTTCACGGGTGAAGGTACATTCCCTAAAAAGTTGGTGTCATGCGGAATAAATATATGTGTTGTTCTCACTACGTCTCCTTCCTATTGTTGATGTCCATTGCGACTTCATGTAGACCCTGCCTCTCAAGGGGTTGAACGCAAGGGATCAAGGTGCGAGTGCTCCATGCTTTGGCCTTTTCACAGTTCAATTTGCACCTGGGGCACTGCAGTGCAGAAGGAAAGAGGCAACAAGAGGGCTGCTTAAAGGTAAGGCTTTATTGGCACAGTTCCAGAAGATGGTAAGGTTCAAAGGAAGCATGTATTTTTAAGGGCATCTCGAGTCTCCCTCTCTCATGGCGCATTTTCTGTTGTGGCTGGAGCCCTTCATTGTCTGTGCAGCATCTTCCTCTGCATCCTCATCATCGAGGAAGACATCGCGCTCCACGCTATCCTCACTGGTCAGCACCTCCCCCACTGTAGTGCCAGCTAAGTCACTGCACACAACCACGATATGCAAGACCCTCCCTGGGGGTACTGAAGGGCCCCGCCAGATCAATCCAGGCAATGGAATCTCATCTTGAGCAGACCAATGGCCTGCTCAATGGTCACTCGGGTTATCCTGTGGCAGATGTTGTACTTTCTCCTCTGAATTCGTGCATGGGTTCCTCACAGGTGTCAATAGCCAGGTCCTCAGTGGGTAGCGCTTGTCTCTGAGTAAACAACCTGAAGGCATGGGGGGAATGGAAAAGTTCTGGCAACTGGGATTGGTGAAGCATGTAGGCATCTTGGCTGCTTCCCAGGAACTTTGCACAGACTTGCAGGATCCTTCTACGGTGGTCACAGACCAGTTGTACTTTGAGGGAGTGGAAGCCCTTCCTGTTGATGAAGGCCACTGGCTGATCTGTGGGAGCCTTGATGGCCTCAAGCCTGCAGTCGATGACACCCTGCACATGGGAGAATCCAGCAATGGCCCCAAATCCTGTAGCCCTCTCAGCTTGACAGTGTGGATTGGTAGCGTACATAGTCGCTGGCCCTTCTGAAAAGGGCATTGGTGACCTCCTTGAAGCAGTGACGCACTGCAGAATGCAAGATTCTGCACACATCCCCAGTTGATCCCTGGAATGATCCTGTGGCATAGAGGTTCAGTGCCACAGTGACCTTCAGTGACACTGGCATCAGGTGCCCACCAAGTCCCAAGTAGCTAAGCTCATCCTGCATCATGGCACACAGGGCAGTGACAGCCTCCCTGGAGAGGTGGAGTCTTTGCAGACACTGCCGCTTGGACATTTGCAGGTAGTTGAGCCTTGGCCTTGAAAGGTAGACGCACATTGAAGGGTAGCTTCTTCTATGTGCTGGAGGCTGTTGGCATGCGTCTCTGCATCCTTCTCCAGCCTCCCATTCCTAAGGATGGCCCTCCTGTGGACCTCCAGGTTGCTGGTGTGCCCCTGCCCATGCCACATCCTTCGTCCCTCTACAGTGCTCCTCCTCAACGCGGGTCCCGAAACAAGGGTAAATGAGGCCCATCACAGGTTGGCTCTACCTGAGCGCAAGGCCCACACAGCAAATGGCCATCGACCCCCCTCTCCAGTTCCCCTCACTTATCACGTCTGCTGAGGTGACACTGCCATAATGGCACCCTTGTATGGCTCCTCTGCAGTGCTGGCACCTTTGCCCCCACTCCGGACAGCGATTCCCGATGCCCTCCCTCATCCACCCTGGCTGCCAAATGACACTGCTGCTCCCAATGGCTTCCCAGTGAAGCCAGCACAGAGTTCCTGCCTCCTTGGCGCCTCCTTTAACCAGGCAAGGCTTTGAAGCCCCGTGGTTGACATTTGCCATCAGTTAAATCCGACACAGTGAGTAAAATTGCTGTCAATTCTTCTATAAAATACCTTAATTGCCTTCCCGCCATGTGGATGTGTGAAGTCCACCCTCCATGTCAGCTGCTGACAGTAAAATACGGAAGGGATGTCAAAACGTCGGACTTCCCTTATGCATTTTATATGACTGGGGAAGAGTACACGTGGACACTTTAATTACATATGAGAGATGGGTGCATATTAAAAGGATTTTCATTTGTTGATAAGTTGTAATCAACTGCTTGATATTTAAAACAATGAAATGGTGCTTCTGGGTTTAATTTGAACTCCTGTCTGACGTCTTCTGTCCCAATTTTATTCCATTCCCCCCCACCCTGCCTCTGTTCCCATTTCCAATAGTCCTTTAAAATTCTGCCCAAGGTTTCAGGTCTGATCAAAGGTTACAGACCTGAAATATTAACTCTGTTTCTCTCTCTACAGATGCTGCCAGACCTGCTTAGTGTTTCCAGCTGTTTCTGTTTATTATCTCAGATTTCCAGCATCTGCGGTATTTTGCTTTTGACAGCCAACAAGAAATTATTTTAAAATATCAGCTGCATGGGGGTACCTCATATCATGCAACAACATTATTGTGTTTACTGATTTGAAAACCATCTAAATCAGTCACTTGTTTAATGCTGAACATTTAACTCATTTGCCTTTATGAATCCGCTAATAGTATTTCTCTTCAACTTCTAGTGTCCATGATGAAATCCCAGGATAAATTGCAGTGTTTACACCATTTCTCTAGGATGTCACATTGTAAATTTTAGCATTCCAAATGAGCTGCAGACATTGAACTGTTGGTTGTGAAAGGCGTGCATGCACCCACCACATTTCAAATAATCGCATTTCCCATCTCTTATCATTTAGGGTGAAAGTTCTTCCTAGAGATGTGACATAAGTGCTTCATATTCCAAGTTTATAATTTCTGAAAATCATTACTGAAATATGACTGGGGAAGAGTATACAAGTGGACACTTTAATTACATATGAGAGATGGGTGCTTATTAAAAGGATTTCCATTTGTTGATAAGTTGTAATCAACTGCTTGACATTTAAAACAATGAAACAGTGCTTCTGGGTTTAATTTGAATATCTGATAAATTTGTGCAATTGACTCAGCAAGCACTTAAAAAGAAATGCAAAACACTTTGAGAGCTCCATTATAAAAAAAAACTACACATCTATATTAAACTTGGATTTGGTGACATTTTGACACAGCATTTACAATCATTCATAAGCAATTCTGTAATCCACGTCAAAGTACTTTTTTCTTTTCATCATAATCTGTTTCAATTTACATAACATTTAGAAGAGTGAACGTAAGGATAATAATAAAGCAAAATACTGCGGATGCTGGAAATCTGAAATAAAAACAGAAAATGCTGGAACTATTCAGCAGGTCTGGCAGTATCTGTGGAGAGAGAAGCATAGTTAACGTTTCAAGTCTGTGACTTTTCATCAGAACTGGCAAAGGTTAGAAATGTAATAAGTTTTAAGCAAGTGAAGCAGGGGTTGCGGGTTGGGGGGTTGGGTGGTGCAGGGAAGAGAACAAAAGGGAAGGTGTGTGATGGGGCAGAGGCAGTGACATAGTGGTAATGTCACTGAACTAGTAATTCGGACAGCTAAGCTAATGTCCTGGGGACACAGGCTCAAATCCCACCAAGGCAGCTGGTGGAATTTAAATTCAAAGAATTAACATATAGAAAATAAAATCTGGAATTGAAAGCTAATTTCAGTAATGGTGCCATGAAACTATCATTGATTGTCATAAAAAACCCATCTGGTTCACTAATATCCTTTAGGGAAGGAAATCTGGCCTCCTTACCTGGTCTGGCCTACATGTGACTCCAGACCCACAACAATGTGGTTGACTCTTAACTGCCCTCTGAAATGGCCGAGCAAGCCATTCAGTTATCAAGGGCAATTAGGGATGGGTAACAAATCCTGGCCTTGCCAGTGATGCCCACATCCCATGAAAGATCCAAACAAAAATATAAAATTAGAATAAATCCCAATAGGGAACAGTCAAGAAGTTTCCATTTGATTCTAGAAAAATTAATGGCACACAAATTGGATTTAATCGATGCAAGCCTGAGTGCTAGTTAAATTGTAATCTCTATTATAATATTTCCACAAAATATGTAGTATTTCAAATCCTGAGCTTTCATGAAAGTTTTCAACAACATTTGCATTTTATCACCATCTTCATTGCACAAACAAAATCTGTTTCAAGCCACAAGCACACAGCAGCCACCGTGTAAAGTATCATTGGAGTCTTATTTGTTACACTGGATGTTTTGCATGTGATGTTGACAATATGATATTCTCAATGACAAATAATGATGGGGGAAAACTAGGGCACCTTGAATTTCTGAAGTTGCCATGGAGATCCTTGTGGAACAAGTAAAGAATAGGAAGGAGCTCCTCTTTCTTTCAGATGGGTGATAGGTGACCCACCAAATTCAGGGATTAGAATTCAGCAAAGGGGGACCAAAGGATTGATTAAGAAGGGGAAAATAGAGTTCGAGAGCAAGCTTGCGGGGAACATAAAAACTGACTGTAAAAGTTTCTTTCGGTATGTGAAGAGAAAAAGATTAGTGAAGACAAATGTAGGTCCCTGACAGTCAGAAACAGGGAAATTTATTATGGGGAACAAAGAAATGGCTGACCAACTAAATGCATATTTTGGTTCGGTCTTCACAAAGGAGGACACAAATATCATGCCAGAAATGTTGGGGAACATAGGGTTTAGTGAGAGAGAAGAACTGAAGGAAATCAGTATCAGTAGAGAAATGGCGTTGGGGAAATTGATGGGATTGAAGGCCAATAAATCTCCAGGGCCTGATGGTATGCATCCCAGAGTACTTAAGGAAGTGGCCCTAGAAATAATGGATGCATTGGTGGTCATCTTCTAAGATTCTATAAACCCTGGAACAGTTCCTACAGATTGGAGGGTAGCTAATGTCACCCCACTATTTAAAAAGGGAGGTAGAGAGAAAGCAGGGAATTATAGACCAGTCAGCCTGACGTCGGTAGTGGGGTTACCAAAGATTTTATAGCAGAGCACTTGGAGAAAAGTGGTAGAATCGGACAGAGTCAGCATGGATTTACGAAAGGGAAATCATGCTTGACAAATCTACTAGAATTCTTCAAGGATGTAACTAGTAGAGTTGATGAGGGGGAGCCAGTAAATGTGGTTTATTTGGATTTTCAGAAAGCTTTCGACAAAGTCCCACATAAAAGATTTAGCGTGTAAAATTAAAGCGCATGGGATTGGGGTAATGTATTGTGATGGATAGAAAATTGGTTGGCAGACAGGAAACAAAGAGTAGGGATAAATGGATCTTTTTCCGAATGGCAGGCAGTGACTAGTGGGGTTCCGCAGGGATCAGTGCTAGGACCCCAGCTATTCACAATATACATTAATGATTTAGATGAGGGAACTAAATGTAATATCTCCAAATTTGCAGATGACACAATACTGGCTGGGAGGGTGAGTTGTGAAGAGGATGCAGAAAGGCTTCAGGGTGATTTGGACAAGTTGAGTGAGTGGGCAAATGCATGGCAGATGCAGTATAATGTGGATAAATGTGAGGTTATCCACTTCGGTAGCAAAAACAGGAAGGCAGGTTATTATTTGAATGGCTATAAACTGAGAGAGGGGAATATGCAACGAGACCTGGGTGTTCTCGTACACCAGTCGCTGAAGGTAAGCATGCAGGTGCAACAGATGGTAAAAAAGGCAAATAGTATGTATGAGCAGGGATGTCTTGCTGCAATTATACAGGGCCTTGGTGAGGCCACACCTGGAATATTGTGCGCAGTTTTGGTCTCCTTATCTGAGGAAGGATGTTCTTGCTATAGAGGGTGTGCAGCGAAAGTTTACCAGAATGATTCCTGGGATGGCGGGACTGACGTATGAGAAGGGATTGAGTTGGTTAGGATTATATTCACTGCAGTTCAGAAGAGTGAGGGGGGATATCGTAGAAACCTATAAAATTCTAACAGGACTTGACAGGATAGATACAGGAAGGATGTTCCCGATGGTGGGTGAGTCCAGAACCAGGGGTCATAGTCTAAGGATACAGGGTAAACCATTCAGGACTGAGATGAGGAGAAATTTCTTCACCCAGAGAGTGGCGAGCCTGTGGAATTTGCTACCACAGAAAGCAGTTGAGGCCAAAACAGTATATGTTTTCAAGAAGGAGTTAGATATAGCTCTTGGGTTGAAAGGGATCAAAGGATATGGGGCGAAAGCGGGAACAGGTTACTGAGATGGATGATCAGCCATGATCATAATGAATGGTGGAGCAGGCTCAAAGGGCCGACTGGCCTACTCCTGCTCCTATTTTCTATGTTTCTAAATTAGACAGCAACAGTAGAAAGAGGTGGCTGGGCAGACTAATGTCAAAAGGATAGTTCACTCGGACATGGCCACAATGCATCTAGAAGTTTACTGACCTTCACAGGATTGCCAAGGTGCAACTCCTCTTCAAATCTCTTTCATTCTCTAAACAGCTTGCAACACGAAACATCAACGTCAGCACTACTAATGCTGTCCCTTGTTGCTTGACAAGCCTCTCCTCCAACCAGAAGACACTTGAATACACCTCCTGCTTGTGCTCTCAGGCACGCCTGCCACTTCCCTCAGAATGACTTGATCCTCTTGCCCACACTTTCATTTTCATCTCATCTTGTATACTATGCTAAATTGCTTTACACATACTCACAATCTTTCAAAGGGGCACACACACAGCTTCTCCCATTCTTCTTGCAGTGGGAGACTTGAACAAGAGGTGGACCTCCCACATTGCAAACTTTGACACCAATGGAAGGCGCCACCATCATTATCATTGGTAAAGGAAATAGATACGGCATTAGAGATGGCATGTGTAAACAGGCCAGTTGTGAGACAAAAATCATCCCCATGGAATTCCCCCATAAACGTATTCCAATCCCATTTTATTCCCTTTGTGCCCTCAACTGATGTCCCTAACTCCCACAATTAGCCACAGTTGCCTTTTACATATCACCTTCACCATGAATCTTTATTGGGTTATGAGTTAACAAAATAGGCAACAGCGAGATAAGGATATTATAGCACCCAGTCTTCTAAAAATATACGGCAAATTTATGAGGAAAAGTAGTGTTATTACCTTAAATGTTGGGTTCAAGACAATCTTCAGCCAGAAGTGCCGAGTTGATGATCTATCTCGGCCTCCTGCTGAAGTCCCCAGCATCACAGATGCCAGACTTCAGCCAATTCGATTCACTCCGCGTGATATCAAGAAACGATGAAGACACTGGATACTGCAAAAGCTATGGGCCCTGACAATATTCTGGCAATAGTACTGAAGACCTGTGCTCCAGAACTTGCCACACCCCTAGCCAAGCTGTTCCAGTACAGCTACAACACTGGCATCTACCCTGCAATGTGGAAAATTGCCCAGGTATGTCCTGTACACAAAAAGCAGGACAAGTTCAATCCGGCCAATTACCGCCCCATCAGACTACTATCAATCATCAGTAAAGTAATGGAAGGTGTCATCAACAGTGCCATCAAGCGGCACTTGCTTAGCAATAACCTGCTCAGTGATGCTCAGTTTGGGTTCCGCCAGGGCCACTCAGCTCCTGACCTCATTACAGCCTTGGTTCAAACATGGACAGAAGAGCTGAAGTCAAGAGGTGAGGTGAGAGTGACTGCCCTTGACCGAGTATGGCATCAAGGAGCCCCAGCAAAACTGAGGTCAATGGGAATCGGGGGGAAAACCCTCCACTGGCTGGAGTCATACCTAGCGCAAAGGAAGATGGCTGTGGTTGTTGGAGGTCAATCATCTAAGCTCCAGGACACTGCAGGAGTTCCTCAGGGTAGTGTCCTCGGCCCAACCATCTTCATCTGCTTCATCAATGACCTTCCTCCAATCATAAGGTCAGAGGTAGGGATGTTCGCTGATGATTGCACAATGTTCAGCACCATTCATGACTCCTCAGATACTGAAGCAGTCCGTGTAGAAATGCAGCAAGACCTGGACAATATCCAGGCTTGGGCTGATAAGTGTCAAGTAACATTTGCGCCACACAAGTGCTAGGCAATGACCATCTCCAACAAAAGAGAATCTAACCATCTCCCTTTGACATTCAACGGCATTACCATCGCTGAATCCCCCACTATCAACATCCTAGGGGCTACCATTGAGCAGAAGCTGAACTGGAGTAGCCATATAAATACCGTGGCTACAAGAGCAGGTCAGAGGCTAGGAATCCTGAGGTGGATAACTCACCTCCTGACTCCCCAAAGCCTGTCAGCCATTTTCAAGGCACAAGTCAGGAGTGTGATGGAATACCCTCCACTTGCCTGGATTGGTGCAGCTCCAACAACACTCAAGAAGCTCGACACCATCCAGGACAAAGCCGCCCGCTTGATTGGCACCCCATCTACAAACATTCACTCCCTCCAACACTAACGCACAGTGGCAGCAGTGTGTACCATCTACAAGATGCACTGCAGCAATGCACCAAGGCTCCTTAGATAGCAACTTCCAAACCCGCGATCTCTACCAACTAGAAGGACAATAGCAGCAAATACATGGGAACACCACCACCTGCAAGTTCCCCTCCAAGTCACACACCATCCTGACTTGGAGCTATATCGCCGTTCCTTCACTGTTGATGGGTCAAAATCCTGGAACTCCCTTCCTAACAGCACTGTGGGTATACCTACCCCAAATGGACTGCAGCGGTTCAAGAAGGCAGCTCACCACCACCTTCTCAAGGGCAATTAGGGATGGGCAATAAATGCTGGCCTGGCCAGTGATGCCCACATCCCATGAATGAATTTTAAAAAAAGCAATGGAAAATGATAATCAATCAAAGGTATGCCAATGGTGACATGCTGATTGAAAATTGACAATTGAAAATTGAAAAAGTTTGGAATATGAATTGTATATTAATGCAAAAATACCATAATCAATGACAATCATAAAGAAGACCTCCCAAAAGTTGATCTCAGCAAGGCCAATATGGTGAATAGATAAAATTGTTTTCTTGCTTAATCTTAGTAACAGTAGATGACCAAACAGTTAAACATGAGGATAGCAATTGCTAAAAAGACATTCATAGTGATAAGGAGAATACTTAAGCGTGATATTCAATTTACAACATTGTACAGATGTGAAAACTGTAACTTGAGAACCGAAGGCACGAAGACTAGACGCATGCTGATAACTAGTAAAAATTGTTTACCAAGAAGTCTAAATAATGAGAAGCTCCTTGAACTAGCACAAGAGAGAAGTGATGTAGCTGATTATGATGAGAAGATGACATAGTGTGGAGTCATCAGGAATCTTACTACCATCTGAAAAAGGGCACAGTGCAAGAGACAACAAATAATGTGGATCGATGATATGATGAAATGGGCAAGTACAACACCAGAGGCTAATACAATCCAGCTGTGTAGAAGCAGGAAAGTAATGGACCACGTTGTTTGCTGACCTCTAGAACAGAGAAAAAGAGCAAAGTAAGCACCTAAACATTTCATAAAATTGCAAGTTGTTACCTGGGTTGAGGCCGAGATAACTGTCTGTACCAATCTGTGTGTCTATCTAAGAGCGTAACAAGCTTTGTTCCCAAGACTTTGATGCTTGGGTCCTCAAGTCATATAGGCACCAAATTAGTTTGTATACAATTAATTTGTTGCATAATAATAATTTTTGAGTTATCAAGACTGAAATTTGATGTTTTTAATAATGCATTATGTTTAATTTCAACTATCAGCATCAATTCAAAATAAGCTGCCGGTAACAGAGGAAATTAATTCACGTCAAGAAGTGTAAGATCCATTTAGCAATAGATAACTATTCACACATAGTAATGAAGCAATTTATCTTTATTTCAGAAAACAAATATTTTTTGACATCTCACTTATAAATTCCAGTGTTTCAAAATTGAATAGTAATGCTGCTTTACACTGTATAGACACAAGTGGTTAGAAAACAACTTAGTGCTGTTTTGAATCCTCAAATTTTCCAATTTTGTGTTGATAATTGTTTGCACCACTCACACATTTAATAACCTCTATAATATTTTTAGAATTATGGAAGGTAATGTACAGAGTAGACACCAGTGCAAGTTTAAAGTGACATAAATTAGTTGAGATTATGCAATGTGATTGTGAAGAGGATGCAGTTCTTTTTCCATCTTATTTCTATTTTCTTAATTCTTACTTTAATTCACAAGTATGCAAGATAGATAAAAATGAGGAAGTTTCTTCAGCCCATTTTAGCTCATCTATCCAGACTGAAAGTGTAGTTCCCCCATCACAGCATCCAGCTGTTTCTTAAATGCATTCAGTATGCATTCTGAAGCCCTTTCCATGCATTGATCATTGCTTGCCTGAAGAACTTATTGATACAAGTCTGACATTTGCTTTCATTAGTTGAACCTGTTCTCCCATGCGCTACTGCCATGGTTTAACTTGCATTAGCAAAACAGAATTAGTCTTTCTTTTCCAATTACTATCTTATATATTTTTAAGTCCCCCTTTAGTTGCCTCCCTTCAAGGCCAAAAAGCCCAAGTTTCTCCGATTGTTCCTTATAATTTGGACATGACGGATCAACACTTTATTAGCTTCTTGTCATTCCTCTATCTCACTCTGTGTGAACCAAAACTGGACTCATTACATGAATACAGTCTTACCAATTTACTGTACAGTATACAGCTCCCACTTGCATTCCACTGATTTGCTTATATGGTTCAGCATTATAATTGCTTGGTTGATTGTTGCTCTACAGTGACTTGCTATGCTAAGTGCTAGGTTGTTGAAGACCTTAGTCACCTTTCAGTTTTGATCCCTGCTATTTTATTAATGTCCATGGAGTGCATTTGTCAATTTGTTCTCTTCCTTTGTTCAATAATTTAAACCTCTATGTGCAATGCACAGTGGTAGTAAGTGGGGAGGGAGTTGTACTGGGAGCCCTCAACAATGACTCCAGCCCCCATGAAGTCTTATGGTATCAGGTCAAACATCAGCAAGGAAATCTGCTGCTGATTACCACTTACTATCCACCCTCGGCTGTTGAACACCAATTGGAAGAAGCACTGAGGGTAGCAAGGGCACAGAATGTACTCTGGGTGGGGGACTTCAATGTCCATCACCCAGATTGGCTTGGTAGCACCACTACTGACCGAGTTGACTGAATCCTAAAGGACATAGCTACGAGACTGGGTCTTTAGCAGGTGGTGAGGGAACGAACAAAAGGGAAAAACCTACTTGACCTCGTCCTCACCAATCTATCTGTTGCAGATGCATTTGTGTATGACAGTATTGGTAGGAGTGACCAGCACACAATCCTTGTGGAGATCAAGTCCCGTCTTCACATTGAGGATACCCACCATCATGTTGTATGGCACTACCACAGTGCTAAATGGGATAGATTTCCCTTTTGTTCGTTCCCTCACCACCTGCTACAGATCTAGCAACTCGCAGTGGTTAGCACCGCAGCCTCACAGCTCCAGCGACCCGGGTTCAATTCTGGGTACTGCCTGTGTGGAGTTTGCAAGTTCTCCCTGTGTCTGCGTGGGTTTCCTCTGGGTGCTCCGGTTTCCTCCCACATGCCAAAGACTTGCAGGTTGATAGGCTTTTAGTTTTTAGTTTTAGAGATACAGCACTGAAACAGGCCCTTCTCCCACCGAGTCTGTGCCGACCATCAACCACCCATATATACTAATCCTACACTTTTCCCATATTCCTAACACATCCCCACCTGTCTCTATATTTCCCTGCCACCTACCTATACTAGGGGCAATTTATAATGGCCAATTTACCTACCAACCTGCAAGTCTTTTGGCTAATTTGGTTAATTGGCCATTATAAATTGCCCCTAGTATAGGTAGTTGGTAGGGAAATATAGGGACAGGTGGGGATATGGGATTAGTGTAGGATTAGTATTAATGGGTGGTTGATGGTCGGCACAGAGTAGGTGGGCCGAAGGGCCTGTTTCAGTGCTGTATCTCTAAAAAAAAACAAAAAAAAAACAATGAGGCGCTGTGGGCAGTCAGCATCAGCAGAATTGTATTCAACCACAATCTGTAACCTCATAGCCTGGCATACCCCGCACTCTACCATCACTATCAAGCCAGGGGACAAACCCTGGTTCAATGAAGATTGCAGGAGGGCATGTCAGGAACAGCACCAGGCATACCTCAAAATGAGGTGTCAGCCTGATGAAGCTACAACCAGGACTCTTTGCATGCCAAGCAGTGGAAGCAGAATGCGATAGACAGGGCTAAGCAATCCCACAACCAACGGATCAGATCTAAGCTCTGAAGTCCTGCCACATCCAGTCGTGAATGGTGGTGGACAATTTAACAACTCACAGGTGAAGGACAGGATACTGCAGAGGCTATGGGCTCTGACAACATTCCAGCAATTGTACTGAAGGCTTGTCCTCTAGAACAAGCCATGTCCTTCCCCAAGCTGTTCCAGTACAGCTACAACACTGGCATCTACCCTGCAATGTGGAAAATATCCCAGGTATGTCCTGTACACAAAAAGCAGGACAAATCCAACCCGGCGAGTTACTGCCATATCAGTTTACTGTCGATCATCAGTGAAATGATGGAAGGTGTCATCAACAGTGCTGTCAAGCGGCACTTGCTCAGCAATAACCTCACTGTCGCTCAGTTTGGGTTCAGCCAAGGCCACTCAGCACCTGACATTACAGCATTTTTCCAAACATGGACAAAAGATCTGAACTCCAGAGGTGAGGTGAGAGTGACTGCCCTTGACATCAAGGCAGCATTTGACTGAGCAAAACTGGAGCTAATGGGAATCAGGGGGAAAACTCTCCCCTGGTTGGAGTCATATTGAGCACAAAGGAAGATGATTATTGTTATTTGAGGTCAATCATCTCAGTCCCAGGATATGACAGCAGGGGTTCCTCAAGGTAGTGTCCTGGGCCCAATCATCTTTAGCTGTTTCATCAATGACCTTCCTTCAATCATAAGGTCAGAAGTGGGGATGTTCGCTGATGATTGCACAATGTTCAGCACCATTCGCGACTTCTCAGATACTGAAGCAGTCTGCGTAGAAATGCAGCAAAACCAGGACAATATTCAGGCTTGGGCTGATAAGTGGCGAGTTACATTCGTGCCACACAAGTGCCAGGCAATGACAATCTCTAACAAGAGAGAATCTAACCATCTCCCCTTGATGTTCAATGGCATTACGATCGCTCAATCCCCCACTATTAACATCCTGGGTGTCACCATTGACCAGAAACTGAATTGGACTGGCCACATAAATACCGTGGCTACAAGAGCAGGAAAGAGGCTGGGAATTCTGATGCGAGTAACTCACTTCCTGACTCCCCAATGCCTGTCCACCATCTACAAGACACAAGTCAGGAGTGTGATGGAATACTCTCCATTTGCCTGGATGGGTGCAGCTCCAAGAACACTCAAGAAGCTCGACACTATCCAGGACAAAGCAACCCGTTTGTTTGGCACCCCATCCACTTTCAACATTCACTCCCTTCACCACCAACTCACAGTGGGAGCAGTGTGTACCATCTCCAAGATGGACTGCAGCAACTCACCAAGGCTCCTATAACAGCACCTTCCAAACCCGCGACCTCGACCACCTAGAAGGACAAATGCAGCAGATGCGTGCGAACACCACCACCTGCAAGATCCCCTCCAAGTCACACACCATCCTGACTTGGAACTATATCGCCGTTCCTTCACTGTCGCTGGGTCAAAATCCTGGAACACACTTCCTAACCGCACTGTGGGTATACCTACACCCAAAGAACTGCAGCGGTTCAGAAGGCAGCTCACCACCACCTTCTCAAGGGCATTTAGGGAGGGATGGGCAATAAATACTGGCTGTGCCAGCGATGCCCACATCCCATGAATGAATAATCAAATAAAGTTCAAATTTTGGTTTCCTGAGATCTGAATCAACAAATAGATAATATTTGTTAAAAATGTGGCAAAGAAGGAATCCTTTCTAATCTTAGAAAAGCAATATTAAAGAGACCAGGAGACCATTTTTCAGGTGCATTAAACATTAGACTTGAATTATTGGTCTGGATTTTTAAGTCAGGAGTGAACAAATAGCACTCGCCATTCATTGTGCTCACAGTTGTCCAGAGACTTTCAAGGACTTTTGAGCAGTAACAAGGTCATTTTGGTCGGATTTTATGTGGCCCCCTGATGCGGGGTCAGAGATGGGTGGGGGGGGGTGGGGGTGGGTGGGGGTGGGTGAAGCACAGAGTATCACAAAGGGTGGTGGTGGTGGGGGGGTGGGGGTGGCAGGAGCCTGTTGCCAAGTGATCTTCCCAGGCGCAGTTTAGGCCGACAACGCCTTCCTACCCAGACGCCAATTGAGACCCTTGTGGCCTATTAATGGACAATTAAAGGTCTCTTCTCGCCACCGCTGGAATCTTATTAATGTCAGGGGGAGTCTCTGCCACACAGGGCGGCCACTTTGGGGGGGGCGGGGTCCCTACTCCATGGGCAATTTGTGGCCAGGCAGAACCCTGCCAGAAAGCACTTTGCCCCCCGGGGCCCCTGTCACCCTGGACTGCACGATCACCCCTTCACATAGCCCTTGCCCCCCCCACATCCCCCCTCACCAGACCTTCCGGACTGGCCCTGGCAACTCCTCCTTACTTACCTGAGGTCCGGGGTTCCAACGATGGTCCTGGGTCCAAGGCTTCTGCAGTACCAGCAGTGGCTACTGCTCCCGGTGGCGCTGCCGATACTGCTGAGTTGCCGGCCCTCTGATTGGCCAGCAGCTCTTGGAGGCGGGATCCCCATTTTTGAAAGGACAGGGATCCCAGCTCCTGAAACATAGATTTAAAAAGACTGGAGGATCGTGCTGGGGGAGGCATGAAAAGCTGAAGGCTTTTTTGGGAAGCTCCGTGTCTGACACAAAATCCAGCCGCTTGTGTCAAAAATAGTGCAGTGCCTTCTACAGGGGATATGTGGCATGTGTCATGCCCAGTAAAGACATATCATAGAGTCATACAGCACAGAAACAGGCCCTTCGGCCCAACATGTCTGCGCCGACCATCAAGTACCCATCCAATCTAATCCCATTTTCCTGCACTTGGCCCGTAGCCCTTGTATGCTATGGCGTTTCAATTGCTCATCTAAATACTTCTTAAATGTTGTGAGCGTTCCTGCCTCTACCACCCCTTCAGGGAGTGTGTTCCAGATTACATTCATTTTTCCTCAACTCCCCTCTAAACCTCCTGCCCCTTGCCTTAAATCTATGCCCCCTGGTCATTGACCCCTCCGCTAAGGGAAAAAGTTTCTTCCTATCTATCCTATCAATGTCCCTCATAATTTTGTATACCTCAATCAGGTCCCCCCTCAGCCTTCTCTGGTCTAAGGAAAACAACCCCAGCCTCTCCAGTCTCGCTTCATAGCTGAAATGCTCCAGCCCAGTCAACATCCTGGCGAATCTCCTCTGCACCCTCTCTAGTGAAATCACATCCTTCCGATAGTGTGGTGATCAGAAACGTACACAGTACTCCAGCTGTGGCCTAACCAGCGTTTTATACAGCTCCATCATAACCTCCCGGCTCTTATATTCTATGCCTCAGCTAATAAAGGCAAGTATTCCATATGCCTTCCGAACCACCTTCTCTACCTGTGCTGCTGCCTTCAGTGATCTATGAACAAGTACACCAAGGTCCTTTGACCATCTGTACTTCCTAGGGTCCTACCATCCATTGTATATTCCCTTGCCTTGTTAGTCCTCCCAAAGTGCATCACCTCACACTTCTCAGGATTAAATACCATCTGCCACTGCTCCGCCCATCTTACCAGCCCAACTATATCGTCCTCTAATCTAAGGCTTTCCTCCTTATTATTTATGACACCACCAATTTTCGTGTCATATGCAAACTTATTGATCATACCTGCTATATTCACGTCGAAATCATTAATGTACACTGCAAACAGTAAGGGTCCCAGCACCAATCCCTGCGGTACACCACTGGTCACAGGCCTCAATTTGCAAAAAAAACCCTCGACCATCACCCTCTGCCTCCTGCCACTAAGCCAATCTTGGATCCAATTTGCCAAAAGTAATCATTTAAAACCTCACCTATGTCCTCTGGCTCCACACACAGATTGCCACTTTGGTCCTTAATGGGCTCTACTCTTTCCCTGGTTATCCTCTTGCCCTTAATATACTTATAAAACGCCTTGGGATTTTCCTTTATGTTGTCTGCTAGTGTGTTTTCGTGCCCCCTACTTGCTCTCCTAATTACTTTCGTGCAGAGAGATCGACCGTTGACATGCTGTTCTCCCTTCGTCAGATACAGGAGAAATGCCGTGAACAACAGATGCCCCTCTACATTGCTTTCATTGATCTCACCAAAGCCTTTGACCTCATCAGCAGACGTGGTCTCTTCAGACTACTAGAAAAGATTGGATGCTCACCAAAGCTACTAAGTATCATCACCTCAGTCCATGACAACATGAAAGGCACAATTCAACATGGTGGCTCCTCATCAGAGCCCTTTCCTATCCTGAGTGGCGTGAAACAGGGCTGTGTTCTCGCACCCACTCTTTTTGGGATTTTCTTCTCCCTGCTGCTTTCACACGCGTTCAAGTCCTCTGAAGAAGGAATTTTCCTCCACACAAGATTAGGGGGCAGGTTGTTCAACCTTGCCCGTCTAAGAGCGAAGTCCAAAGTACAGAAAGTCCTCATCAGGGAACTGCTCTTTGCTGACGATGCTGCTTTAACATCTCACACTGAAGTGTGTCTGCAGAGTCTCATCGACAGGTTTGCGGCTGCCTGCAATGAATTTGGCCTAACCGTCAGCCTCAAGAAAACGAACATCATGGGGCAGGACGTCAGAAATGCTCCATCCAGCAATATAGGCGACCACGCTCTGGAAGTGGTTCAAGAGTTCACCTACCTAGGCTCAACTATCACCAGTAACCTGTCTCTAGATGCAGAAATCAACAAGCGCATGGGAAAGGCTTCCACTGCTATGTCCAGACTGGCCAAGAGAGTGTGGGAAAATGGCGCACTGACACGGAATACAAAAGTCCGAGTGTATCAGGCCTGTGTCCTCAGTACCTTGCTCTATGGCAGCGAGGCCTGGACAACGCATGTCAGCCAAGAGCGACGTCTCAATTCATTCCATCTTCGCTGCTCCGGAGATAACTTGGCATCAGGTGGCAGGACCGTATCTCCAACACAGAAGTCCTCGAGGCGGCCAACATCCCCAGCTTGTACACACTACTGAGTCAGCGGCGCTTGAGATGGCTTGGCCATGTGAGCCGCATGGAAGATGGCAGGATCCCCAAAGACACATTGTACAGCGAGCTCGCCACTGGTATCAGACCCACCAGCCGTCCATGTCTCCGCTTTAAAGACGTCTGCAAACGCGACATGAAATCCTGTGACATTGATCACAAGTCGTGGGAGTCAGTTGCCAGCGTTCGCCAGAGCTGGCGGGCAGCCATAAAGACGGGGCTAAAATGTGGCGAGTCAAAGAGACTTAGTAGTTGGCAGGAAAAAAGACAGAGGCGCAAGGAGAGAGCCAAATGTGCAACAGCCCCGACAAACAAATTTCTCTGCAGCACCTGTGGAAGAGCCTGTCACTCCAGGCGCTGCTTCACAAACCACTGACCACCTCCAGGCGCGTATCCATTGTCTCTCGAGATAAGGAGGCCAAAGAAGACCCCTCTACACTTTCTATACTCCTCTCGGGCTCCACTGTTTTCAGCCTTCTGAAACTGCCATTAGCCTCCTTTTTTTTCGTTATCCAATCCTCCATATCCCTTGACATCCAGGGTTCCCTGGACTTGTCGGTCCTACTCTTTACCTTTATGGGTACATGTTGGACCCGAACGCTCTCTATTACCTTTCTGAATGACTCCCACTGGTCTGATGTAGACCTTCCTACAAGAAGCTGCTCCCAGTCCACTTTAGCCAGATCCTGTTTTATCATATTGAAATCTGCCTTTTATTTCTGGTCCCTCTATGTCCTTTTCTATAACTGCCTTAAATCTTACAGAGTTATGGTCACTATCCCCAACATGGTCCCCCACTGCCACTTCTACAACTTGTCTGGCTTCATTCCTCAGGATTAGGTCCAGTACCACCCCTCCTCTTATTGGACTCTCTACATGCTGGCTCAGAAAGCTCTCCTGAATGCACTTGAAGAATTCTGCCCCCTTCAAGTCTTTTGCACTAATACTATCCCCTCTAATTTTATATTATATATCATCTTCCTACTTTGAAGATATGAACTTTATTCAATGTAGAATCTTTGAAATTTACTTTTCCTTTAAAAAAGTGGATAATGTAATGCAAAATATGGCTGCTGAAGATCAGATGATCTAGTCTGTGTATGCAACCACTGCTTCACTGTCTCAAAAGGACAAAACAATACATTCCAGACTAAGAATTATTGACTACACCCATTCTGAAACCCTCAAGAGACATTCCTGAATTGAATGGTTTATTTTAGTGACAAAAAAGGTGTCAAGTAGCCACATCATAACAGAATGATACTCATCCAGACATCAGTGGATAACCATGGATTCCACATCCTGGTCCATTGTGTGGTCACACCAGGGGCGAAGGCCATGTGTCAAATAACAGAAATGCTAATATGATAAATTGTGACCTTTAAAGGAGAGAGAGAGAGAGTAATCACAGCAACATCACAGAAAAGCAGTACAGCCAGTGGCATGGAAAGATCCAGCCTAAACAAAAAGAAGCCCTGCTGCTAGTTCTACACTTCAACTAGTGCAGCAGAGAACTGAAAGTGATTGCCACCTCCAGGCTGAAATCTTAACCACCAGAAATCTGCAACACCTCAATAAGTTCAAGACTACAAACACCCAGGTCTGGATCTTTAAAAGACACTGTCCTACCTTAAAGATTCAACAGGTTCACCTTCTATCTATCTTCTCCTGAGAGTGCATGTGAAAGTGAATGCTTATGAGTGGTGTTGTGAATGTTTCGGGGAATGAATATTGTTTAATAAATACTTAATCTTCTGTTTTAAAACTACAAGAAAACCTGTCATTTGTCTGTTTATTTGACCCTAAATCACTCAGGGGCTAACTCAACATTTTAAACAAAACACGATTCTGGTCAGTTAGGAGGTGAATAGTGGGAACCACCCACACCCCTTACCACCTGTCCATAACACATGTATGAATAGGGCAAGCAACAGTGTGGCTCTTCAACCAATCAGATTGAAGCATTCTCACTGAAGCATGCAGGGTCAAAGCCAAGAACTGTAAATTTGAATATCTAATTTAATGTAAAATCAAAATCAAGTGCAGAAAACCAAATAGAGGAAATGAAATTTGGGATTAAGACAGATAAAAGACAGAAAGAAAAAATGGCTAAATGTTTTCAGTTTCCATTTTTTATAAATTACCAACAGTAATTAAAATCTGAAGGAATGAGACTCCACACTTGTAAAAGTAACTTTTCAGTGCCAGAAAGATTGTTAGGTTGTAATTAAGATCTACTACATCATTAAAAATGCTTTTTCACTTGAATGGACAAGGAAAGAAATTGAGGCTTTGAAGAAGGTTATGACACAGATTCACCAGGATGCTGCTTGGTATAAGAAAACAAAAAGACAACCTGAAAATGTTTTTCTTTAGAACCAATGCAAATTACAAGGTGATATAGTAGAAGTATTTAATGTTATGAAAGGATGGCACAGATAAAAGTATAATTTTTCCAGTAGTTAATGGGCCGGGAATGAGGGGTCATAGAAACAAGATTAAATGGAAGAGAATTAGATCAGAGGACAGGAGATACTTCTTTATGCAGAAAGTTATGAGGCTGTGAATTCATTTCCCAGGTTAGTGGTTGAGGCAGAAAACATGTCAACATTCAAGATTAGATCGGATAGGGAATGAAGGAAAAGAGGTTGAAGGGATATGAGAACAGGTTACTAGAATGTGATTGAAACCATTTGCTTGCATGGAGAGTAAATGCCAATACAGACTGGCTGGGCTGAATGGCCTGTTCCCTTGTTGTATATTTTATGTATTTCTATGGATGTATGCTTTAAATATTCATCCAATTTCCTTTAAATAGTATTTTTGGACTATTCACTGTAAAAAAAACCAGTCCTGCTCCAACAACTCTGCATACAAAAATTTCTCATAACTACTCTCCTCTCTACCTCAGTTACAATTTTTAAAAAAACCTTGGTCACTGACTCGACAACAAGAGGAAACAGGCTTTACTTTAGTCATTCTATCAAAACCTTCCTTAATGTTTAAAACCTCTACCAAACTTCCTTTTAGCTTAACTGAAAAGAGTCCCAGTATCTCTACTGTCTCCTTATAATTATAGATTCCAACCCTGGCATTATGCCAGTGAATCCTTATTGGCATTTACAAATCACTCCATAGCGTTGCCGCACCTTACTTCTAAACTTTTACAATCTTATGTCCAAGTTCAGTCTGAACTACATTCCTTCTTCCTTCCACACTGCTGAGTAGATTTTAACTATCTGGTGGTGTACTCAGTTGACCACTCAATACTGCCAGTCCTTTGAAGGCTGTGTCTCATTATCATGGCCAATGGGCTGCTGGCACCAAATGGGCACTCCATTAGAGCTCAAGTGGTCAAGGCAGGCACAATACTGGGTGGTTTATAGGCTGACCCGGGTTGGTGCTCTTGAAATAGAAAGGAAATTGGTTCAACAAAAGCTCACATGATTTTTGTGGACTGCTTCCACTTCTCCCTGCCCCAGAAAATTAATCAAGAACTTACCTTTCTCGGACCCCTTCAGTTGGCCCACCAGGTGAAACTGGGTGCAGCATGCATGTACTTACATAGGATTCTGATTTGCAGTACAAGAGCCTACTGGCTGAATTACATGGACACTCCAGATACCCAGTGGTAGACCCTTCTGAAGATGACATTGGTTGCAATAGAGCAGGAGGCTTTACCCACATATTTTAAGGACACTGGCCAGCAGTTCCAGTGGAAAATCTCTTCCTTCATCTGGGTCACAGTCTTCAGCTGTCTGTACAATAGAATTATTTTCAATGGAATTCTCTTCCAAACTTGCCAAACACCAGATTACTGCATCTCTTCCTATGTCCAATAGACACGTTATAATCTATCCCTTCAACCAAACCTTTGGCCACATTCCCTAAATTTCCTGATTCCTGCTCAGCGATCAACCTGCTCCATTTATGAACCATTTTGGCATGTTAAAAGCACAGATAAACTGTTTTCAACAATTTGACAATTTAAGAGATGAGATGAATTATAAAGTAATGTAGTGATCAGGAGACAGCGAGGCAGGGTTTTAAAAACTGGAAAATTGTTCAAGGAATGAATGATGAAGGGCAGCAAGGAATTTTAAATAAATAGTTCAATTTCTCCATTAAAACAATGGGCATTCAACCACTACTTTCAACAAAAGTAATTTTGAGGCTATTGTTACGACCAGGTGAGAAAGAGGTCTAGGGTTCCCTTTCAGCCTTCAACTGGTCTTACTGTAACACGGTTTAATTTTAAACACACCGTGTTTTTAGCTCCTCCTTGTTCACCGCTTTCCAATTATAAGGCAAAGAAACCAGCACAACAGGCTTTCTTAGGTTTAAAGAAGAAAAGTTGAAATTTATTAAACTTAAACTCTAATTCAGTTAACACCTATGGATACACGACGCGTCCATGCTAACATGCATACGCTATACACACAGGCAAATAGATACAGTAAAGAGCAGAAGAAAATAAAGTGGAAAGGGCTGAGGCAATATCTGAAGCATTTTTATGGTTCTTCGAGCTCACTGTAGACTTGCTTTTCATTGGGGCCCAGTATTCTTCTTAAACCTTTTTCGCTGCAGGAGACTTTTCTCTCTTGGGGTTCTTGTGTCTTCAGTGGATTCAGAGGCTTGTGAGAAAGAGATGAGAGCAGACAGGAGAGATCTTCTCAATCCAGGAGCATACAGCTTTCTGCCCAAACTGTTTGTACAAATTCAAAAAACTCAGATTGTCCAGCAGGTTAGTCATGTGACTAGCTGGTTTGGCCATGTCTGATTGTGTATTCGGCCAATTTAGCAGTCAACCTGGAATGCGAGCTCCCCCACCTTCAACGTCTGGTGATCAAAAGTCCATTGTGGGTTTAATGTCAGGGAATGGCTACTTTGTCCTTCCAAACACTGTCTGTTAATATGCAAATGTCTTTTCCAGACACGGCTGAGCTGTTTAACAAGTGCTTTCTTCAGTCCAGTAACAGTTTACAATCAATGTTCATGACAAAATTAATGTGCCTCATTCTTGGTAGGTGGGGGCCTAGCATGACACTATCAAGTTAGTTTCTAATGTTCTACAATTATTTTAACTTATCTATTTAAATTCATCCACTTCTCAATTTTTATCTGTTTCAAATTGATTAAGTTTCTAAGGGTCCATTACAAAATTGCTTTTAGAGATGTATTACCATAATGGAAAAGTATTTTTTCATTTGTGCCAAGTGCACAGCATGATAATTCACATTAAAATATGTTGCAAAAATCCCTTAGTGACAGCAACAATCTCCCTTTGAAAAGTAATGCAATATACAAACTGATTTTCCAACAATACGCAATGGATAATTTTAACTGGTGAATAATCAAGCATCACCAATTTTAGATTTTACACTTATGATGCAGTAACATACAAAACACAGGAAAGATGACAGGTACAATACAAATAACAAAAGGAGCAGTGTTAATTTTGTCAGAAAAGGGATGAAATACAAATAATAAAAGCAACTTTGAAATGAAGTGTTGCTCAAGCAAGTTTTTGGCCTACAGAAATTCTGGCATGTAATCAAAATGGCAGATGATAGGAATGTGGATAATGGGAGATGCCGCTGTATTTTTAACAGTGATTAATTTTCCCTCATAGGGGAATTGTACATTCCTCCATTTGCATCCCAGGCTGCTCTGATAACACTTTATGGCAATGTCCTAGGGAAACTTCATCTGTTACTGTAGAAAATGACATTTCGGATGGTGGTGGATGCTGGTCCATGGACATTTTGCAACAGGGGGAAATAACTGATAACAGCAGAGGCTGAAAGCTGGGATGTAGGGCTGGAACACACTACAGTGGTAAGGGGGAGAAAGACCATCAAGGGATTTTGTAATAACAACAGGAATACTAACATTTCCTGGGCCACTTTGGGGTGCATGCAGGTTGCTCAGTAAACCATGTCATTCAAACAGATTGGGAGTAAGTGAGGAAATGGGTCGGGGAGAGAAAGACCATCTGCAAGGGTGTAAATTAGTGACTAAATTTGCATGTGACTAATTTATTTTTCATAAAGTCACACCAGCTCGGAGATATTGAAAAAAATGAGACAGTACTTTTACTGGAAAACATTCCTTCTCTGTCATTTGTCAACTGGATGGAAAAAATATGATTGTTACTCTTGGCTTAAACTGGAATTATATCATATGTTTATGAAGCTGATGGTACATGTCATTCTGATGTGACTATAGGCAGGAATCCATTTGACTTGATACAAGGAAGCCAAAAAAGAAACCTTGAAAGTATATAAATAAAGACTTCCATTTATATAGCACTTTTCATGACCACTGGACATCTCAAATAGCTTTATAGCCAATTAAGTACTTTTTTCTGAAGTGTAGTCACTGTTGTAATGGCATGGCAGCCAATTTGCACACAGCAAGCTCTCACAATTAGCAATGTGATAATGACCAAAGATATTAATATTGACCAGGACACCAGAGATAGATCCCCTGCTCTTCAAAATAGTGCCACAGGATCTTTTACGTCCATCTGAGAGGGTAGACAGGGGCTCAGTTTAATGTCTCATCTGAAAGACAGCACTTCTGACAGTGCAGCAATCCTTCAGTACTTTTTTTAAATTCGTTCATGGGGTGTGGGCATCACTAGTCAGGCCAGCATTTATTGCCCATCCCTAACTGCCCTTGAGAAGGTGGTGTTGAGCTGCCTTCTTGAACCGCTGTAGTCCATGTGGTGTAGGTACAACTACAGTGCTGTAAGGAAGGGAGTTCCAGGATTTTAACCCGGCGACAGTGAAGGAACGGCGATATACTTCCAGGTCAGGGTGGTGTGTGGCTTGGAGCGGAAGTTGCAGGTGGTGGTGTTCCCATGCACCTGCTGCCCTTGTCCTTCTAGGTGGTAGAGGTTTGGAAGCTGTCTAAGGAGTCTTGGTGCATTGCATCTTATAGATGGTACACACTGCTGCCACTGTGTGTCAGTGGTGGAGGGAGTGAATGGGGTGCCAAACAAGCAGGCTGCTTTGTCCTGGATGGTGTCGAGCTACTTGAGTGTTGTTGGAGCTGCATCCATCCAGGCAAGTGCAGAGTATTCCATCACTCTCCTTACTTGTGCCTTGTAGATGGTGGACAGGATTTGGGGAGTCAGTAGGTGAGTTACTTGCCACAGGATTCTGAGCCTCTGACCTGCTCTTGTAGCCATGGTATTTATATGGCTATTCCAGTTCCGTTTCAGTCAATGGTAATCCCCAGTATGTTGATAGTGGGGGATTCAGCAATCGTAATGCCATTGAACATCAAGGGGAGGTGGTTAGATTCTCTCCTGTTGGAGGTGATAATTGGTGCACTGGAGCTTCAGCATTGATTTTTGTGCTTAAATTCTAGAGTGAGGCTTAAATCCACAACCTTCTGACTCAAAGGCAAGAGCGCTACCAACTGAGCCACAACTATCTTTAAGGGCGGCACAGTGGCGCAGTGGTTAGCACCGCAGCCTCACAGCTCCAGCGACCCGGGTTCAATTCTGGGTACTGCCTGTGTGGAGTTTGCAAGTTCTCCCTGTGTCTGCGTGGGTTTTCTCCGGGTGCTCCGGTTTCCTCCCACAGCCAAAAGACTTGCAGGTTGATAGGTAAATTGGCCATTATAAATTGCCCCTAATATAGGTAGGTGGTAGGGAAATATAGGGACAGGTGGGGATGTGGTAGGAACATAGGATTAGTGTAGGATTAGGATAAATGGGTGGTTGATGGTCGGCACAGACTCGGTGGGCCGAAGGGCCTGTTTCAGTGCTGTATCTCTAAACTAAACTAAACTAAACTAAACATATGTAGTACTCTTTCAGGATTGGGTACATTTCCCATAATGCTCCTTAATTAAAGGTATCAGGAGGTGAGTTACTCACCACAGGATTCCTAGCCTCTGACCTGCTCTTGTAGCCATTGTATTTATATGGCTATTCCAGTTCAGTTTCTGGTCAATGGTAACCCCCAGCATGTTGATAGTGGGGGATTCAGCGATCCTAATGTCAATGAATGTCAAGAGGAGATGGTTAGATTCTCTCTTGTTTGAGATAGTCATTGCCTGGCACTTGTGCGGCATGAACGTTACTTGCCACTTATCAGCCGAAGCCTGGATATTGTCCAGGTCTTGCTGCATTTCTACACGAGCTGCATCAATACCTGAGGAGTGGCGAAAGGTGTCGAACATTGTGCAATCATCAGCGAACCTCCTCACTTCTGACCTTATGATGGAAGGAAGATCATTGATGAAGCAGAAGATGGTTGGGCCTAGGCCACTGCCCTGAGGAACTCCTGCAGTGATGTCCTGGAGCTGAGATGATTGACCTCCGACAACCACAACCATCTTCCTTTGCGCTAGGTATGACACCAGCCAGCAGAGAGTTTTCCCCCTGATTCCCATTGACTCCAGTTTTGCTAGAGCTCCTTGATGCCAGACTCAGTCAAATGCTGCCTTGATGTTAAGAGCAGTCACTCTCACTGCACCTCTTGAGTTCAGCTCTTTTATCCATGATTGAACCAAGGCTGTAGTGAGGTCAGGAGCTGAGTGGCCCTGGCAGAACCCAAACTGAGTGTCAGTGAGCAGGTTATTGCTGAGCAAATGCCGCTTGATAGCACTGTTAACGACATCTTTCATCATTTTACTGATGATCGAGAGTAGAATGATGGGGCCCACTGTGTCTGTGCTGGCCGAAAAACGATCCACCTATTCTAATCCCACCTTCCAGCGTTTGTTCTGTAGCCCTGCAGATCACAGTACTTGAGGTGCATATCCAGACTCCTTTTGAATGAGTTGAGGGTTTCTGCTTCAACTACCCTTTCAGACAGTGAGTTCCAGACCCCCACCACCCTCTGGGTGAAAAAGAGTTTCCTCATCTCCCTTCTAATTTTTCTACCAATCACTTTAAATCTATTTGTCCTGCTTTTTGTGTACAGGACATACCTGGGAAATTTCCCACATTGCCGGGTCGATGCCAATATTGTAGCTGTACTGGAACAGCTTGGCTAGGGGCTTGGCAAGTTCTGGAGCACAGGTCTTCAGTACTATTACCAGAATGTTGCCAAGGTAGGTAAATTGGCCATTATAAATTATCACTAGTATAGGTAGGTGGTAGGGAAATATAGGGACAGGTGGGGATGTTTGGTAGGAATATGGGATTAGTGTAGGATTAGTGTAAATGGGTGGTTGACGGTCGGCACAGACTCGGTGGGCCGAAGGGCCTGTTTCAGTGCTGTATATCTAATCTAATCTAAAAAAAAACCCATAGCTTTTGCAGTATCCAGTGCCTTCAGTCGTTTCTTGATATCACGTGAGTGAATCGAATTGGCTGAAGACTGGCATCTGTGATGCTGGGGACTTCAGCAGGAGGCCGAGATGGATCATCAACTTGGCACTTCTGGCTAAAGATTGTTGCAAATGCTTCTGCCTGATCTTTTGCACTGATGTGCTGGGCTCTCCCATCATTCGGAATGGGGATATTTGTGGAGCCTCCTCCTCCTTCTGTTAGTTGTTTAATTGTCCACCACCATTCACGACTGGATGTGACAGGACTGCAGAACTTAGATCTGATCTGTTGGTTGTGGGATCGCTTCGCTCTGTCTATTGCATGCTGTTTACGCTGTCTGGCACGCAAGTAGTCCTGTGTTGTAGCTTCACCAGGCTGACACCTCATTTTGAGGTATGCCTGGTGCTGCTCCTGGCCTGCCCTCCTACACTTTCATTGAACCAGGGTTGATCCCCTGGCTTGACAGTATTGGTAGAGTGGGGATATGCCGGGCTATGAGGTTACAGATTGTGGTTGAATACAATTCTGCTGCAGCTGGCGATGGCCCACAGCACCTCATGGATGTCCAGTTTTGAGTTGCTAGATCTATTCAAAATCTATTCCATTTAGCAAGGTGGTTGTGCCACACAACAACTTGTAAAATTACATGGTATCTTTTACAATAGTATCCAAGGCAATATGAAAGGTTTTGAGAAAAAGAAGCTTAGCCATTTTGTCAGGGGTCCACGGACATTTTATAAATCCAACTCATCACTTATTTTGCAAGAGCTGTCAGGGAAGATTTTGTGTTTCATAGGCTGTTGTCAAAGCTGATATCTCCCTGTTTTGATACTTATTCATACCAATGAAATGGATGGCAATGGCCTAATCTATGCCATTGTAAGAATGTGGCCAGTCTGTCAATTCTTAATCTTCAATCAGATCTTGAAATAGGACCAAAAAGGTCAATGACTCTTTAAGCAAATCTTTATATTTTAATCTGGAGCAAAAGAAGTGCTGCAATTGCACCTCAGCATTCCTAGAATCAAAGAAATTAATTGCATTGAAGGAAGCTATTCAGCCCATCGTGTCTGTGTCACGAGCAAATAATCAAGTTATCAGCAACTAATCAGTATGGAATATTAGTGTTTTGTCTTTATTAAGATACAGTCTCTGTCCTTTAGGGAAGGAAATCGGCTGTCCTTACCTGGTCTGGCCTACATGTGACTCCAGACCCACAGTAATGTTCTGATGAAAGGTCACTGACCTGAAACGTTAACTCTGCTTCTCTCTCCACAGATGCTGCCAGACTTGCTGAGTATTTCCAGCATTTCCAGTTTTAATTTCAGATTTCCAGTATCTGCAGTATTTTGCTTTTATTTTACCACAGCAATGTGGTTGACTCTTAAATGCCCTCTGAAATGGCCTAGCAAGCCACTCAGTTCAAGGCAATTAGGGATAGGCAGTAAATGCTGGCCTAGCCAGCGATGCCCACATCCCATGAATGAATAAAAAACTAAATCCCTGAAATATGATATACGCTTAAAAATAAACTTTCTCGTTGTTCATTTACCTGTCTATGATAGCACACATATCAATGTTAACATTGGTGAACTGTCCCAGTTTCCCTTGCTCGACAGCATGTAAGTCAGCCAACTGATCATCCACATGAAGGAGTTGCATGCAGCCTTGAAAGGAACGCCGAGAGAGACTTGGTTGTGTGTTATTCAGGAGATCAGGGTAACCTGAAACAACAAAAGGTATATCAATTTCCTTTGTTGTAAGACATTACTCAAAAATTAAAGGTTCCAGAGGGTTAATATGATTATAATGTATTGCAGTAAATTATTTCAATTCCTCTTAAGGTACAAGATTCCAATTTTTAAACTGGAAATAGAATACGAATTTGTTAGTTCACTCTAGACAAACCAAGAGCATTGATTGCTAATGCAAGATTCAGATTTTAAATCACTGATATTTGTGAGAAAACACACCCTTAAATTGAATAGAACATACAATCCTTTAATAAAGGAGCAATATGTTCTGCGTATGCCAAACATATCTCAATGCAATTAACTGATGAGTCATGAAAATGACAAGGGACTTAATTAATTAGGTTTTATTACAATATCCATTGATTTAAAAATGGATTAACATTTGAGTTAGCTAGCTACCTGTTGTGAGTATAGTCTTGAGATCTCTTAACTCACTACAGAACTGACATTTCACAATTCTGGTGACGGAGCCAGAAGACAACACCCAACAGAAGATAAAACTCATTTGTCAAAGTGTAGCTATATTTAATAAAGTGAAATACATTTGCCCTACATCATAATCACTATAATTTAAAATGCAACTTATTGGGTAAAGTGCTTTCAAATGTTGATGCAGAAGGTGTTACCTAAATGCAAGAATGGTAAATATAAATTTATAGAAATATCATTGTATAGTAGAAAAATTATTTTCACTGTCCGAGAAATACCAGATGTTTTAACCACATATAGAATCTATTTCAAATCACATACAGACTGCTTTTTTTGTTTTTCTTTATTTGGTCTACATGTACTGTACTATTTATATGAAAAGTCTCGCTTTCCCTATTCATATAATCAGCAAATCAAAAGTTTGTTGAAAAAAATGTGCTAGTGGAAGCTCAATTCATTTTAAGGCCTGGGTCTTGTAAACTAAATAAAACACACCTGACTCTTTCCTTGGTAAGCTCTGTATCACTGTATATCTGTACTAATGTGCTGTATCAGGAAACGGGAGCAAATGAGCTTGGTTCACATATTTATACTTTCAATATGGTAAATTCAAACTTCAGCTGGCTGACAACATATCTGATGAATGAAGGCAGATTGTTTCCTCGCAGGAGGAAATAAGGTTGTCAAGCAAGTGAACCATGGCCTCCTCAAGACTCCTCAACAACTGGCTAGAACAGGTTAACTCATTCAAATAGTAAAGTGTGGCTTGTAGCATGACCTTGAGAAAGGAAAGATCGCAAAAAAGATATGATACACATTTCCATATTTTGTTGTTATCAGTTTTAGATATGTGTGTACAATAATGTGACCTTCACACAAACATCTAATTATACTGACTTGATGATTGATTATGGCTCAATCCATTGACACTTCTGTAGTGTGAAGATATTTAAAGGTGATTTTGCTGGTTGTTCTTGCCAGTGGGAGACATGGGCCTCATTTACATTCCACTGGTGAGCGATAGGCACCAAGCAAGGGCCCCGCTGTGGCAGGCTGGTTTTCAAATGACGGAAAATTAGCAGGTTACCAAACCACTGAGACCTCAGATGGGCCAGTGGAGGCCCATATTTTTTTGTGAGCTTCTCCTGGTCCCATTAAAAAAAGACATTTCCTGGGCTGTTTTCTGAGTGACCTCCAGCATGCTCCGCCCATGTGTACTTAGAAATCGCAATCTCAGTCCTATAAACGTCGTGGGAACCTGATTTACATGCATTAACAAGACTTCTGACTGCTTCAGGTGAGTGCCTAGGTGAAGGATGGGATGAGGTTGCAAATTGGGGTGGCCTGTTCCGTCCCAAGGGTAAGTATAAGTGATCCCGACTTCCTTGACTTGTGGCTATAATCACAAGATCACAGGCCCAACCCACACTTCAGGTGGGGTGCTGATTTTATTTTATTTCCTCTTTCCATGGTTCTCTGCTTTTCACTCCTGGGAAGTTAGCTGGACACCTTGCATTATGTAGGCTTCCAGAAAATAGCCTTGAAAGACCTGGTATTTCCTCAGTTTCAGGCAGAGATTGTTCGTTACCCATTCTGATTGGCACGTGTCCTGTAGGTGTCTTAGATATATTTCCTATTGGGAGTGCTGCACTGCATAAGAGTGAGCAGATGGGCTTTCCTGCAGCTCACGCAAGAGAACAATGGTAGAGTATGTGTTACCTGGGAAGCTATGCTTCAGTGAGAAGAATCATTAGGCAAAGAAACAAACTAAATCTGATGGGTCTAGGGAACAAGACCCAAACTGTCAAATAACAGAGCCAAACACAGAGACTGATACAATATCCAGGAACATCAGTGAAGACCCACTTAAAATTTTACATGAAACATACCTCTCCCATTATAAACTACATATTCCACTATTTCTCAACTAATGAAGAATGGAGAGGATGTGGCCTGAATATCATTGATATCAGCCAATGTGAGACATTGGTCCTGGAGGTTAAAAGGTCAATGGCTCAACTTGCAATTCCTAAACTTGCGTTACTATAAAATCTTGGGTAAGTGTCACAAGTTTAATTAAAATAAACAAACATGAGGCTAGAGAATCTGAAATTGTTAAAGGAAATAAGGTTAAACAGTTTATGTTAGCAGGAGGGTCAGGAACCTAAGGACACACATTTAAGATAATTGGCAAAGAAACAGAGGGGAATGAGGAGAATTCTTTTTATGCAGTGAATTGCTACGATTTGGAATGTACTGCCTGAAATGGTGATGGAGGCAGACTTCAAAAGGGAACTGGATATATACTTGAAAAATAAAAATTTACTTAAGTATGGGGAAAGAACAGGGGAATGGGACTAATTGGATATTTCTTTCAAAGAGCCAGCAAAGACATGATGGGCCAAATGGCCTCTTTCTGTGATGGATGACGCTATGATTAGAGACAGAAAAAGAGACAGATGTTTAAATTTTTGCAAAAACTGCAAGTGGCTGGCTTCAATCTATTATGGGGAGGCGGTGGTGTAGTGGTATTGTCACTGGACTAGTAACCCAGAGACCCAGGGTTCAAATCCCACCACAACAGAAGGTGGACTTTGAATTCAATTAATAAATCTGGAATTAAAAGCTAGTCTAATGATGGCCATGAAACCATTGTCAATTGTTGTAAAAACCCAAAATAAAAACAAGAAATGCTGGAAATACTCAGCAGGTCTGGCAGCATCTGTGGAGAGAGAAACAGAGTTAATGTTTCGGGTCAATGTTGTTGTAAAAATCCATCTGGTTCACTAATGTCCTTTAGGGAAGGAAATCTGCTGTCCTTACCTGGTCAGGCGTACATGTGACTCCAGACCCACAGCAATGTGGTTGACTCTTACATGCCCTCTGAAATGGCCTAGCAAACCACTCAGTTGTATCTAACCGCTACGAAGTCAATAAAAAGGAATGAAACCGGACGGACCACCCGACATCGACCTAGGCACCGGAAATGACAACGGCAAACCCAGCCCTGTCAAACCTGCAAAGTCCTCCTTACTAACATCTGGGGGCTTGTGCCAAAGTTGGGAGAGCTGTCCCACAGACTAGTCAAGCAACAGCCTGACATAGTCATACTCACGGAATCATACCTGACAGACAATGTCCCAGACACTGCCCTCACCTTCCCCGGGTATGTCCTGTCCCACCGGCAGGACAGAACCACCAGAGGTGGTGGTACAGTGGTATACAGTAGGGAGGGAGTTGCCCTGGGAGTCCTCAACATCGACTCTGGACCCCATGAAGTCTCATGGCATCAGGTCAAACATGGAGAAGGAAACCTCCTGATTACCACCTACTGCCCTCCCTCAGCTGATGAGTAAGTACGCCTCCATGTTGAACAGCACTTGGAGGAAGCACTGAGGGTGGCAAGGGCACAAAATGTACTCTGGGTGGGGGACTTCAATGTCCATCTCTAAGAGTGACTTGGTAGTACCACTACTGACCAAGCTGGCCGAGTCCAAATGGACATATCTGCCAGACTGGGTCTGCGGCAGGAGGCGAGGGAACCAACACGAGGGGGAAACATACTTGACCTCGTCCTCACCAATCTACCTGCCGCAGATGCATCTGTCCATGACAGTATTGGTAGGAGTAACCATTGCACAATCCTTGTGGCGACGAAGTCCCGCCTTCACATTGAGGATACCCTCCACCGTGTTGTGTGGCACTATCACCATGCTAAATGGGATAGATTTCGAACAGATCTAAAAAGGCAAAACTGGGCATCCATGAGGAGCTGTGGGCCATCAGCAGCAGCAGAGTTGTACTCAACCACAATCTGTAACCTCATAGCCTGGCATATCACCCACTCTACCATTACCATCAAGCCAGGAGACGAACCCTGGTTCAATGAAGAGTGCAGGAGGGCATGCCAGGAGTAGCACCAGGCATACCTCAAAATGAGGTGTCAACCTGGTGAAGCTACAACACAGGACTATCTGCATGCCAAACTGCGTAATCAGCATACAATAGACAGAGCTAAGTGATCCCATAACCAAAGGATCAGATCTCAGCTCTGCAGTCCTGCCACATCCAGCCGTGAATGGTGGTGGACAATTAAACAACTAACTGGAGGAGGTGGCTCCACAAATATCCCCATCCTCAATGATGGGGGAGCCCAGCACATCAGTGCGAAAGATAAGGCTGAAGCATTTGCAACAACCTTCAGCCAGGTGCCGAGTTGATGATCCATCTCAGCCTCCTCCTGAAGTCTCCAGCATCACAGATGCCAGACTTCAGCCTATTCAATTCACTCCGTGTGATGTCAAGAAACTGGATACTGCAAAAGCTATGGGCCCTGACAATATTCCGGCAATAGTACTGAAGACCTGTGCTCCAGAACTTGCTGCGCCCCTAGCCAAGCTGTTCCAGTACAGCTACAACACTGGCATCTACCCTGCAAAGTGGAAAATTGCCCAGGTTTGTCCTGTACACAAAAAGCAGGACAAGTCCAACCCGCCAATTACCGCCCCATTAGCCTACTCTCCATCATCAGTAAAGTGATGGAAGGTGTCATCAACAATGCCATCAAGTGGCACTTGCTTAGCAATAACCTGCTCAGTGATGCTCAGTTTGGGTTCTGCCAGGGCCACTCAGCTCCTGACCTCATTACAGCCTTGGTTCAAACATGGACAAAAGAGCAGAACTCAAGAAGTGAGGTGAGAGTGACTGCCCTTGACATCAAGACAGCAGTTGACCGAGTACAGCATCAAGGAGCCCGAGCAAAACTGAGGTCAATGGGAATCGGGGGAAAACTCTCTGCTGGTTGGAGTCATACCTAGCGCAAAGGAAGATGGTTGTGGTTGTTGGAGTTCAATCATCTGAGTTCCAAAACATCAATGCAGGAGTTCCTCAAGGTAGTGTCCTAGGCCCAAACATCTTCAGCTGCTTCATCAATGACCTTCCTTCAATCATAAGATCAGAAGTGGGGATGTTCGCTGATAATTGCACAATGTTCAGCACCATTTGTGAGTCCTCAGATACTGAAGCAGTCCGTGTAGAAATGCAGCAAGACCTGAACAATATCCAGGTTTGGGCTGCTAAGTGGCAAGTAACATTCGCACCACACAAGTGCCAAGCAATGACCATCTCCAACAAGAGAGAATCTAACCATCTCCCCTTGACATTCAACGGCAATACCATCATGGAATCCATCACTATCAACATCCTAGGGGCTACCATTGACCAGAAGCTGAACTGGACTAGCCATATAAATACCGTGGCTACAAGAGTAGGTCAGAGGCTAGGAATCCTGAGGTGAGTAACTCACCTCCTGACTCCCCAAAGCCTGTCCACCATCTACAAGGCACAAGTCAGGAGTGTGATGGAATATCCTCCACTGGCCTGGATGGGTGCAGCTCCAACAACACTCAAGAAGCTCGACACTGTCCAGGACAAAACAGCCCGCTTGATTGGCACCTCATCTACAAACATTCACTCCCTCTACCACCGACGCACAGTGGCAGCAGTGTGTACCATCTACAAGATGCACTACAGCAATGCACCAAGGCTCCTTAGACAGCACCTTCCAAACCCGCGACCTCTACCAACTAGAAGGACAAGGGCAGCAAATACATGGGAACACCACCACCTGCAAGTTCCCCTCCAAGTCACAAACCATCCTGACTTGGAACTATATTGCAGTTCCTTCACTGTCGCTGGGTCAAAATCCTGGAACTCCCTTCCTAACAGCACTGTGGGTGTACCTACCCCAAATGGACTGCAGCGGTTCAAGAAGGCAGCTCACCACCACCTTCTCAACGGCAATTAGGGATGGGCAATAAATGCTGGCCTGGCCAGCGACGCCCACATTCCATGAATGAATTTTTAAAAAATTATTTTTGTATGTTTACCAGAAAATACTATTGACAAATAGCCACTAGCCACAGCTGTCCAACAAAAACAAATAACACATGTTACGAGCAGGTGAGAAAGAGATCTAGGGTTCCCTTTCGGCCTTCACCTGGTCTTACTGTAACACAGTTTAATTTTAAACACACTGTTTTTAGCTCCCTCATGTTGACTCCTTGTTTACTGCGTTCCAATTATAAGGCAAAGAAACCAGCACAAACAGGCATTCTTAGGTTTAAAGAAGTTGAAATTTATTAAACTTGAACTTAAACTCTATTTCGGTTGATGCCTATGGATACATGACGCGCCCATGCTCGCGTGCATACGCGACACACACATGCAAATGGAGACAGAAAAGAGCAGAAGAAATAAAGTGGAAAAGTTTGACGAAATATCTGGAGAGCTTTTGCCACAGGTCTTCGAGCTCACTGTAGAGTCCTTGATTGTAGGTAGATTTTGCTTTTCATTTGTTCCCAGTATTCTTCTTAAACCTTGTTCACTGCAGGAGACTTTTCTCTCTTGGGGTCCATGTGACTTCAGTGGATTCAGAGGCTTGTGAGAAGGAGATGGGAGCAGGCAGACAGGAGAGAGATCTTCTCAGTCCAGGAGCAAACAGCTTTATGCCCAAACTGTTTGTACAAATTCAAAAACTCAGGTTGCTCAGCAGGTTAGTCATGTGACTAGCTGGTTTGACCATGCCCATTTGTGTATTCAAGCATCTTAGCAGTCAACCTGGAATGCAAGCTCCCCCACCTTTAACATCTGGTGATCAAAAGTTCATTGAGGGTTGAATGTCAGGGAATGGATATTTTGCCCTTCCAAACACTGTCTTTTAATATGCAAATGTCTTTTTTCCAGGCAAGGTCCGGCAGTCCTTGTAACAGGCCTTCTCCTCTCTTAGCAACAATTTGAAATTTAGTGTCCATGTGGCAAAATTAATATACCTCATTCTTGGCAGGTGGGGGCCTGCATGGCATACAACAGTTGGATTTTAGAACACTGCAGGTCCCGTTACTCTCGAGTGCAAAGTGCAGGTCCTATGACTGCTGTTTATATTAGTTTGAAAGAAACATAAGTTTATACTCCTGATAGGACTGTGGAAAGCGATATCATCCCATGGAGAAAGGTAGCTTGGATAACAGACAGTCAGCAGTGATTTACAAGGTAGTATTTCAATTGAGTGGTCTTAATGATGTCATAAATACCTTGTTAGCCCATGTATTTCAAGAGAACATCAAGATTGAGTTACTACTTTCAATCTGCTGCTGATTACAATTTTTCTTTATAATGTACAACCTATAATCTACATAAAAAAGAATTCTGTGCTTGAGCAAGATAAAGTGGATATGACTGAGGTAAGGGGACAGAAGCTGAAAGTACGTGGCATTCAAAACAAATGAAAGACTTGCATTTACATAATGCCTTTCATGACCTCAAAACATCCCTCAGCACTTTAGAGCCAATGAAGTACTTCTGAACTGTTACCTCGTAGAATATTTCCGTTTCTTTTTACTAGCAGAATACAGGAGACAAGTTGCACCTTTTTCCAGGGTGCATCAGGCAATTCCATCTCTAATACTCTCCTGAGTGTTACAAAGTGTTTCCTACACGTACAGGGATGGGGAAAAGAAAGTATTTCTTCATCCTCTAAATTAAATGTTAGACTGGAATGTGATTTATGAACAAGCCAGGTGACAGGAAATACTATGATGGAAAAATTGCTTTCATTCCAGAACTGGCACAAAATAGGTGACACATCTTGAATGTGCACTCAAAGTTGGAGACCCAAGTCTTGCTTTGTACTGGGCCTTGAACTTCATTTCCATAATACCGATGAGCTGTAATCAGAGATCCTGATGCACCTCAACGATTTGGGCATTTACTAAATTGTCCAGCTCGGACATCAAGCTGGCCCAGAGGCAAATCCTGAGAGGGCAGGGTGAAGGTGAGGGGAAGAAGGGTGAGTGAAGACCGGCAGCAGCCTACAGAATTGCTGTGGAGTCTGGGGGGGTGTATCCCTGCTCTTCCTGATTCTGCATTGAGGCAATTGAAGACTAAGAAATGTACCTGCCCTTCAGTTTCTGCCAGATTTGGTAGCCAGGTCCAAAAACATGTGTTAGACCCCTTGAAGGTGCTAATTAGTGGCCTTACATCTGCTTTCGGCAAACACCCTGTCACTCAAAAGTCACCAGCTGTCATTTGGCAGCCAGTCACAGACTTTACACAAGTGCTTGGGTGCAGAAGATTGTGTCCAGAAATTAGTTCCCCCAATGTGAATTTTGTGCCCCAAAACAGGTATGGTGGGAACCAATTCCCCTATCCCCCTCCCCGTATATTATAAAAATTAAATCACTGTTATACAGGAGAGATAAGAAAGGCAATGTCAGTAGAAAATGAGTTACAGTTTATGGGAGACTGTGGCAAAGTAGTGTCACTGGACTAGTAATCCAGAGGCCCAGGCAAATGTCACCATGCAGCTGGTGGAATTTGAATTCAATTAATGAATAAAATTCTGTAATTGAAAGCTAGTCTCAGTAATGGTGCCATGAAACTATCGATTGTCATAAAAACCCATATGGTTCACTACTGTCCTTTAGGGAAGGAAATCTGCTGTCCTTACCTGGTCTGGCCTCCAGTAATGTGGTTGACTCTTAACTGCTATCTGAAATGGCCTAGCAAACCACTCAGTTGAAGGGTAATAAGGGATGGGCAACAAATGCTGGCCTGCAAGTGATGCCCAGATCCCATGAAAGAATGAAAAAAACATGCAGCCCGTCTTCCTGGCATGTGAAATCGGCAGATTTGTAAACTAACACTTATGTGAATCACGTATAGAAATTGATAGAAACATATTGTTCCCATTGTGGGAAAAAGGCATTGAACTGGATGATCAGCCATGATCTTATTGAATGGCAGGGCAGGCTCGATGGGCTGAATGGCCTACTGCAGCTCTTATGTTCCTGTAATGATCCAACAAGAAGTGCTCAACCACTGTACTTCTAACGATCCAGCAGCAACTTACTTGGAAGTATTTACATTTATGCGATTTGCAAGTTATTTGCACTTCAGCTATTATGGTGTTAAATTACTATAAAAAAATCCATTCAAAATCGAGTGCAATGGTTCGGTGCTGATTCATTATTTATTCATTGCTGGACATTCTGGTATTTATTGTCCATCACTATTTGCCTGATAAGGTGATGGTGGGCCATCTTGTTGAATCACTACAATCAGCGAGGCTGCTGCAGAGTGCAGTTAAGTTGGTGTGGGATTGGAGTCATTGCATATGGTTGAAAATAACGAGTGAATTAGTTAGCTTTTTACAACAATCTAATGACGATCCAGGTGCGAATTGTGCTCAAAATTGCACTAGTTCTGCAAAATAAATGTTTTGCTTAAGTTTCCGCTCAAATCTATTTACATGTTGCCTAATGTAAAATTTTCCATGACCCAGCATTATTGGTAATTGGGCAGCATTTTAGAAAGTAATTTTAAAATAATTTGCATTAAAAACTATTATTTGATATTTAAGAGTCGTAACCTGGGTGAAGTTTCATTAGTACAGCTGAAAGTGGATTTATCACAAAACGCATGAGCATTTTGATCAGTGTTTAGTTCACCACCTGTGTGTAACCTGATTTGAAATAATTAAAAATGAGTTTAAAAATCTATACAGAACCCATTACTACTTTCATTGGTGTACAGCAGTCAATTTCTTAATAACTTAGTAAAATCATATTTTAAAGCTTTTAAAAGGTGCCCTTGTGCCTAAAAACCAATTTAATTTTAAGAACCTTTTCACAAGGCCCACAAATTGACACAATTTGTGGAAACTCGCCATGGTAATTAATTTGATCTGTGAAGAGGCCAGTTTTGTGGTCGGGGTTCTCTTATTTTTATAAACTAGGGTAAAAAAAAATCTCGGAAGCTCCATTTGTGCTGGACATAATCTGCGCTTGAAATTCCTCGATTATTTGCGCTTTTTTGTCCGATTTGGCGCACTCTAGCAGAAGTTCCAGGCCATTGTATTTCCTTGCAAGCATTGTGAAATATATGCTGAGCATGTACCATGTAAATTACTTCCGAAGAGCATGAACTTTGCGTATAGACATTTGGCGAACCTCTATAGTGCAGCCAGCTGAGTGTTTTTTTGCTAAGACATCCCCCAAATATATTAAGGAGAAAAATATGACAATTTATCACAGAAAGCAAGAAGTCCATGTTCACTACTCAGAAGACAGGCAGAACGTTTGCAAAAGTTGCACAACTAGAAGCGCGTAAAGGTAAGGCAAGAATATTACTGTAAAATAGCAGCACAGGGCACAAAAAAGGACTGCCAGCACTTGTTAAAGATACATGAAAGAAATACTGCATTCGCACAGAATTTTTAACAAGTGTCAGTAAAATGACAGTTATGTTATTCATGAGAAAGTAAACATACTGCTGGAAGGAACCTCTGGGTATAAAAGCCCCACTTTAATTCAACTGCACTAAGGTTTAAAAGGAATACTGGCACATAATATGAGGCATAAAACTCAATATGCAGCAGATGATAGGAAATGTTTAGTTTAGTTATACAGCACTGAAACAGGCCCTTCGGCCCAACGAGTCTGTGCCGACCATCAACCACCCATTTATACTAATCCTACACTAATCCCATATTCCTACCACATCCCCACCTGTCCCTATATTTCCCTACCACCTACCTATACTAGGGGCAATTTATAATGGCCAATTTACCTATCAACCTGCAAGTCTTTGGCATGTGGGAGGAAACCGGAGCACCTAGAGGAAACACACGCAGACACAGGGAGAACTTGCAAACTCCACACAGACAGTACCCAGAATTGAACCCGGGTCGCTGGAGCTGTGAGGCTGCGGTGCTAACCACTGCGCCACAACAATGCAGAGGCAGTAGTTGATTTTCTATAGGAGAGAGATTGCGGAACATGTTGGTCCTGCAAAAATTGAATATACTAATGTACATATTAACTATACATGCTATAGCATTGTCACCACGTTATAGTATTAGGTTTATAAATGTTGATTGCACACAAACAGGTAAAAATATAGACAATATAATAATATAGTACTCGAAGAGCTAAGTTTTTATTTGTATTCGCAAGTAGCAATATACTCAGCACATTGGATACCAACTCACGACATCATTGGGCACTGAAGCATGCTGCTTTCTTTGTGCCCCATTTACCTGGCACACTATATTATGGTCCATATTTGTGGTGCTTAGAGCCAGCGCATTGACTGTGTGCTAGATGCATTTGCTCTAAAATTTACGGCAAGGCAGGGAAGGTGCAGGTGAGGACAAAATTGGCCGAAGAACCTAGCAAAGCCAAGGATGCAGGGTCCTTCCAAAATTAACAGCAGGACATCATTAACATTTTTTAGCTCCATTTCTTGACCGGGCCTTTGGACAGGCTGGCTGGCAGGTAGGAAGAAACACCAGTGGCAGAAGGCTACAGCTGGAGAATCATGAGGACATTCCCCAGCAATCAGGAGTTCATGGAGGCCCAGCAATCAGGAGGGCTGGAGGGAGGTTAGCAACTGGGAGGACTGGGGTTGAGGGGGCGGTGGGGGAGTGGCTGATGATCAGGGCTGGTGATAGGAGTTGGGGGGGATAGATTTCATATCTGGGATGAGGCCATAGGCTTTCTAGAGGTGCTGGGAGGAGCAGACCTGCTCCTCCTAGCCCACAAGAAGTGTTGTAGCAGACATTTACCTTGGCGAACCAACAGCTCCTGCCTCCCTTTCATTGCCAAGTTTCCTGACACCTGGGAAACCTGTGCAACAACAGTAAATTTTAAAGCAGGCTCCTAATTGCACTGCAGGACCCTGATTTAAATATGTTAATTAAGTGCCCAGCCTCTTCATGGTGGAACGCTTGGATGCGCAAATATCCAATGCTTTCAAAAAGGCAGAGAGCACATGCGGGCATGTTGGTGGCCCGTTCCCCATATTTAACTCATGAATCCCTACCTGACAATCATGGGTGGGTTAATATCAAGGTCATTATGCCTCCAGTGTTATGTTCAGTTTGGTCCCATCTTCAGCATTGTCATTCTTCCTCCTTCAATATCAATCTTGTAGTCTGCAATGGCTATTGGAAGGAGTCACTGTGTCTCCAACTAGTTCTCCTAGTCATAAAATAGTGGCATGATAACAACAGCCAGCAGCTTGGCTACTGGCAGGCAACACACCGATCCTAAATGCTGTGATACACACAATGCATCACGTACGAGATGCCATGATCACCATTAAAATATTTAAGTGAGCTATCCTGCATTAGCCTGTGGGATCATGTAATTTGGACAAGTGCAGCATCTCAGGAGCAAAATTTCCAGTAGCGCTGTATAAGGCTTGAACTATCTTAACGACAATATCTCATTGAGATGCCACCAATCTATAAAATGCTCACAAAAGGCATTCGTAACTGTTACGGTCAAGTGAGGAGGGGTTGAAGGGCTTCCCTCTTTTTCCTCTCCTCGTTTGACCACAGCAGGTTTAATTCTATCTTAAAGTGGATGTACTGGCCAATTCAGTAGGTGTTTGATTAATTACTTGCTATGATCATAACAAGAACCAATTGGACAGGTTTTTTTGAGTTTAACAAAGAAAGAGGTTAACTTTATTGTACCTAAACCGAACTTATGAAAATAATAAACTACATGCCAACTTTCACTCACACAGAGACACTGGAGGTTTACAGACACACAAATCGGTTACAGAGTGGGGTAAGGTAGATTGGTTGAGTTAGAGTCCATAGGAAAAAAGGAGTATACAGTCTGTGGCATTTGATGATTCGTCTGGCTTCTAGCCGAATTCGGTGGTACTGAGGCTTTTAGTTTGAAGAGGTAGATGACTGGTTCAATGGGTCTCTTGAAGGCAGCGATGCAGATGATTTCCTCCAACGGGGTTTCTGGTTGTTAAGTATGCAAAGATGGTTAGTCAACAGGCAGAGTTTAAAGTCTGTAAGCTGAAATGGAAAGAGAGAGAGGGTCCCCTACTTGGGTCTGCACGTGTCAAAGTCTAGAATCTTCTCTCTGCTGCAGAGAAACACAAGCTTAAATTCACAGATGGAGAGGGGCTTGTCACATGAAAGTCACCCAGTGATTCAACCATAGTAGCAGTGTTTCTTTTCTTGCTAAAAAGAACAGGTAGTTCCCTTAAACTTCCTGGGTCTTGGCTGTTGCTGGGAAATGCATTGCATTTGTGTAGGATACAGTGTTGCAAATACGGTGATTATCTTAAGCTGAAAGGATGATTTTGCTGGCAGCTTGTCTTTTAAAAATATATTTTTTTAAAATACAAATTCATATCTCTAGCCAATGGACTAAAGAAAATTATCATCCAACAAAACACATTGGGTTAACACTGGTGAAAAAGAGTAGCAGTGGTGTGAATTGACAGGACAATGCTTCAGTATGTATCTATCTTGAATTGCATGGGGAAACAGACCTTCAAGGAGCTGTTGTGCAATGGATGTTTGTGTTCAACAGCTGCTTTCCAATGTGCTGTTGGTTTTGGAAGGTGGTATGGTTAGTTTGGAACAACTATGGTTTATACTACAGCTATCATCAAGCACGTGGCAACATTAGTGGTATCTGCAGTGCGGATACAGGCTCTACACACATTAGGAGCATCTTTCATGAATGCTCTCAATACTACAATGCAGTTCAATTCCAAAAAGCAATCATACAAAGCTTTGATCTACTTGGAAATGGTTATAGGCAATCATGAGAAATGGATTCTGGGATCTCATTGATACTCATTGTTCATTACTCTCACAGATCAATGCATTTTGAGAAAATGCCTTCCAGAAATGGCAATCATATCACAGCAATGAGCCCAAAGAAACTGAAGGAAAGGAAATCTCAGGGGGATGGTAGCTTAGTAGTAAAGTTACTGGACTAGTAATTCAGAGACCTGGACTAATGCACTTGAGACATGAGTTCAAATCCTTCCTTGGTAGCTGGCAGAATTTAAATTCAATTAATTAATGAATTTGGAATAAAATGCTAGTCTCATTAATAATGATCATGAACCTACCGAACTGTTGTTAAAACACATCTGGTTCACTAATACCCTTCAGGGAAGGAAATATGCTGTCCTTACTCAGTCTGGCCTACATATGACTCCAAATGCACAGCAATGTGATTGACTCTTAACTGCCCTCTGAAATGGCCTGGCAAACCACTCAGTTGTATCAAACCGCTACAGAAAAGTTGATTGAGAATAAAATTGGATGGACCATCTGGCATCGACCAAGGGATTGGAAACAACAAAAGTATATCGTGCCCAGTCGACCCTGCAAAGTCCTCCTCACTAACATCTGGGGACTTGTGACAAAATTGGGAGAGGTATCCTACAAACTAGTCAAGCAATACCCTGACATACTCATACTCACTGAATCTTACCTTACAGCCAATGTCCCAGACTCATCCATCATCATCCTTGAGTACATTCTGTCCCATTGGCAGGACAGACCAATCAGAGGTGGTGGCACATTGGTATATAGTTAGAAGGGAATGGCCTGGGAGTCCTCAACTTTGACTCTGGACCCTATGAAGTCTCATATGGCATCAGGTCAAACATGGGCAAGGAAACTTCCTGCTGATTACCACTTACCACTCTCCCTCAGCTGATGAATCAGTACTCCACCAGATTGACCACCACTTGGAATAAGCACTGAGGGTAGCAATGGCATGGAATGTACTCTGGGTGGGGAACTTCAATGTCCATCAGCAAGAATGGCTCAGTAGCACTTCTACTGATTGAGCTGGCAGAGTCATGAAGGAGATATCTGCTAGACTGGGCCTGTGGCAGGTAGTGAGAGAACTAACAAGAGGAATAAAACCTACTTGATCTCATTCTCACCAATCTATCCATCTCAGATGCAACTGTCCATGACAGTATTGGTAGGAGTGACCACCACAAAGTCCTTGTGGAGTAATGTCTTCACACTGAGGACACCCTCCAATGTGTTGTGTGGCACCATGTTACCACCATGGCAAATGAGACAGACTCAGAGCAGATTTCGCATCTCCAAACTGGGCATCCATGAGGTGCTATGGGCCATCAGCAGCAACAGAATTGTATTCCAGTACAATCTGTAACCTCATGGTCTGGTGAGGTGAGAATGACTGTCCTTGACACCAAGGCAGCATTTGACCGAGTATGGAATCAAGGAGCCCTAGCAAAACTGGAGTCAATGGGAATCAGGGGGAAAACTCTCCGCTGGTTGAAGTCATACCTAGCGCAAAGGAAGATGGTTGTGGTTGTTGGAGGTCAATCATCTCAGCTCCAGGACATCACTGCAGGAGTTCCTCAGGGTAGTGTCCTAGGTCCAACCATCTTCAGCTGCTTCATCAATGACCTTCCTTCAAACATAAAGCCATAAGTGGGGATGTTCGCTGATGATTGCACAATGTTCATCACCATTCGCGAGCCCTCAGATACTGAAGCAGTCCGTGTAGAAATGCAGCAAGACCTGGACAATATCCAGGCTTGGGCTGCTAAGTGGCAAGTAACATTCATGCCACATAAGTGCCAAGCAATGACTATCTCAAACAAAAGAGAATCTATCCATCTCCTCTTGACATTCATTGGCATAAGGATTGCTGAATCCCCCACTATCAATATCCTGGGGGGTTACCATTGACCAGAAACTGAACTCGAGTAGCCATATAAATACCGTGGCTACAAGACCAGGTCAGAGGCTAGGAATCCTACGGCAAGTAACTCATCTCCTGACTCTCAAAGCCTGTCCACCATCTACAAGGCACAAGTCAGGAGTGTGATGGAATACTCTCCACTAGCCTGGATGGGCGCAGCTCCAACAACACTCAAGAAGTTTGACACCATCCAGGACAAAGCAGCCCGCTTGATTGGCACCCCATCCATAAACATTCACTCCCTCCAGCACCAACGCACAGTGGCAGCAGTGTGTACCATCTACAAGATACATTGCAGCAGTGCACCAAGGCTCCTTCCAAACCTGCAACCTCTACCAACTAGAAGGACAACGGCAGCAAATGCATGGGAACACCACCATCTGCAAGTTCCCCTCCAAGTCACACACCATCCTGACTTGGAACTATATCGCCATTCCTTCAGTGTTGCTGGGTCAAAATCCTGGAACTCCCTTCCTAACAGCCCTGTGGGTGTACCTACCCCACATGGACTGCAGCGGTTCAGGAAGGCAGCTCACCTGCACCTTCTCAAGGGCAATTAGGGATGAGCACTAAGTGCTGGCCTGTCCTGCGACGGCCACATGCCATGAATGAATTTTTTAAAAATCCCTCATTCTACCATTACCATCCCTAGTCAATGAGGAATGTAGGAGAGCATGTTAGGAGTAGCACCAGGCCTACCTCAAAATGAGACACCAATCCTGTGGAGCTACAACACAGAACTACATGCCACAACAACTTACAGTCCTACAGTGTTTTTAACAGAATAAATCCTCTCAAGCCACTTCACAGGAGCATTATAAAACAAAATATGACACCAAGCCACATAAGGACAAATTAGGTCAAATGGCCAAAAGGGTCAAAGAAGTAAGTTTCATGGAGTGTCTTAAGGAAGAAAGTGAGGTAGAGATGCAGAGAGTTGTAGGGAGGGTATTCCAGAGCTTAGGGCCTAGGCGACTGAAGGCATGGCCACCAATGGTGCAGCGATTAAAATCAGGGATGTTCAAGAGGCCAGAATTAGAGGAGCACAGATATCTCGGAGGGTTGTGGGACTGGAGGAGATTACAGAAATGGGGAGGGGTGATGCCATGGAGGGATTTGAAAACAAGGATGAGAATTGTAAAATCAAGGCAGTGCTTGACCAGGAACCAGTGTAGGTCAGCGTGCACAGGGGTGATAGGTGAATGAGACCTGGTGTGAGTTAAGACGGGCAGCAGAATTTTGGATGACTTCAAGTTTACGGAGGGTGGAATGTGGGAGACGAGCCAGGAGTGCATTAGAATAGTCAAGTCAAAAGGTAACAAAGGCATAAATGAGAGTTTCAACAGCAGGCGAGTTGAGATGGGCGAAGTTGAGCAATGATACGAGATGCAAATAGGCAGTCTTAGTAATGGCACGAATATGAGGTCAGACACTCATCTCGGGGTTAAATGTGACACCAAGGTTACAAACATACTGGTTTAATCTCAGACTGCTGCCAGGGAAAGGGATGGAGTTGGTTGCTAAGGAATGGAGTTTGGAGTGAGGGCCGAAAACGATACCTCAGTGTTCCCAATATTTAATTGGAGGTAATTTCTGCTCATCCAGTACTGCATGTCAATAAGCAGTTTGATAATATAGCAACAGTGGAGGAATTGAGAGAGGTGGTGGTGAAGTAGAGCTGGGAGGTCATCACCATATATGTGAAAACCAAGGCTAGGCTTTCGGATGATGTTGCTGAAGGGCAGCGTGTAATGTTAAAAAGCAGAATCAGCATGCTCTAGACAGAGTCAATGGATCAGATCAAAGTTCTGCAGTCTTGCCACAACCAGTCAGGAATGGTGGTGGACAATTCAACAACTAACCGGAGGAGCAGGCTGCAAAAACATCTCTGTCCTCAATGATGGCAGAACCCAGCACACCAGTGCAAAAGACAAACGGAAGCATTTGTAACCATCTTCAGCCAAAAGTGCTGAGTGGATGATTTATCTCGGTCTTCTCCTGAGGTCCCCACCATCATTGATGCCAGTCTTCAGACAATTGATTCACTCCACATGATAGCAAGAAACAGATGAAGGCACTGGATACTGCAAAGGCTATGGGCCCTGACAACATCCTGGCTGCATTACCGAAGACTTATGCTCCAGAACTAGCTGCACCCCTAGCCAATCTGTTCCAATACAGCTACAACATTAGCATCTACCCAACAATGTGGAAAATTGCCCAGATATGTCCTGTCCACAAAAGCAGGACAAATCCAATCCAGCCTCATGAGTCTACTCTCATTCATCAGCAAAGTGATAGAAGGTGTTGTCTACAGTGCTATCAAGGTTAGAAATGAGAATGTTTGCTGATGATTGCATAATGTTCAGTACCATTCGCAACTCTTCAGATACCAAGCAGTCTGTGCCTGGATGCAGCAAGACATGGACAAGATTCAGGCTTGGGCTGATCAATTGCAAGTAACATGCGTGTCACACAAGTGCTAGGCAATGACGATCTCCAACAAGAGAGAATCTAACCGTCTCCCCCTGATATTCAACAGCATTTCCATCGCTGAATCTCCCACCATCAACATCCTGGGGACTACCATTGACTAGAAACTTAACTGGACCAATCATATAAATACCATGGCTACAAGAGCAGGTCAGAGGATGAGGAAATTTGCAGCAAGTAACTCACCTCCTGATTCCCTAATGTCTGTCCACCATCTACAAGGCACAAGTCAGGAGTGCGATGGAGTACTCTCCACTTGCCTAGATGACTGCAGCTCCAACAACACTCAGGAAGCTCCATACCATCCAGGAAAAAGCAGCCAGCTTCATTGGCACCCCATTTACCACCTTCAACATTAACTCCATCCACCACCAATGCATAGTGGCAGCAATCTATACCCTCTACAAGATACAGTGCAGTAACTCACCAAGTCTCCTTCGACAGCACCTTCCAAACCCATGACCGCTAACACCTAGAAGGACAAGGGCAGCAGATGCATAGGAACACCACCACCTGCAAGTTCCCTTCCAAACCACACACCATCCTGACTTGAAACTATATCGCCATTCCTTCACTGTCCCTGGGTCAAAATCCTATAATTCCCTCACTAACACCACTGTAAGTGTACCAACACCCTATGAACTGCAGTGGTTCATGAAGGTGGCTCACCACCACGTTCCCAAGGGCAATCAGGGATGGACAATAAATAAATGCTGGCCTTGCCAGTGACACTCATATGCCAAGAACATATAACAGAAACTCTGTTGGTTGGAGATACAGATAGAGGGCTTTCTACATCCCATACAGCTTGCTGGTTGATTGCGCAGTACCCACCAATGATAACCCTCTCAGTTAGGAGAGTATATAGTAGTCAGGCACCTTCACCAAACACAAGGAGGAAAATTTCATGTGCACCCCGTTAAAACCAAGTGAGAAAGAGGTCTAGGGTTCCCTTTCAGCCTTCACCTGGTCTTACTGTAACAGGGTTTAATTTTAAACACTCCGTGTTTTAGCTCCCTCTTGGTGAATCCTTGTTCACCGCTTTCCAATTATAAGGCAAAGAAACCAGCAAAAACAGGCTTTCTTAGGTTTAAAGAAGAAAAGTTGAAATTTATTAAACTTAAACTCTAATTCTGTTGACGCCTATGGATACATGGCACGCCAACGCTAGCATGCATACGCGATACACACATGCAAACAGAGAAAGAAAAGAGAAGAAAAATAAAGTGGAAAGGTTTGAGACAATATTTGAAGAGTAGTTGTTATGGTTCTCCAAGCTCACTGTAGAGTCCTTGATTGTCGGTAGATCTTGCTTTTCATTGGGTCCCAGTATTCTTCTTAAACCTGTAGGAGACTTTTGTCTCTTGGGGTTCATGTGTCTTCAGTGAATTCAGAGGCTTGTGAGAAAGAGATGGGAGCAGGCAGACAGAAGAGGCTGTGGCGAGCCAGCCAGGAGAGATCTTCTCAGTCCAGGAGCATTCTACTTTTTGCCCAAACTGCTTGTACAAATTCAAAACACTCAGGTTGCCAAGCAGGTTAGTCATGTGACTAACTGGTCTGACATGTCCGTTTGTGTATTTGGTCATCTTAGCAGTCAACCTGGAATGCGAGCTCCCCCACCTTCAACGTCTGGTGATCGAAAGTCCATTGTGGGTTGAATGTGTCAGGGAATGGCTGCTTTGTCCTTCCAAATACTGTCTGTTAATATGCAAATATCTTTTCCAGCCAAGGCTGATCTGTTTAACAAGTCCTTTCTTCACTCCAGTAACAGTTTAAAATCAATGTTCGTGACAAAATTAATGTACTTCATTCTTGGCAGGTGGGGGCCTAGCATGACAACGCTTTTATCAGATAAGCAATGAGCACAGCAAACCCATTGCCAGCCCTGCCCCCTACCCCGCAGACGTAGAAGCCATTTTCTTAGTCAGGCCTCATTAAAATAAAATCAGTGAATGGCCAAGGTTGAATGAGATTGATTGTGGGGGCAGGGGTTTGGAGACTGGGTGATGGTGCGCAAGAAATCCGGTAACTCTTCTGTGGAGCTGAGTGGGCAATTATCATTTCAAGGACAGGGCAAATGATCCTGGGGATGGGAGTAGCTGTGGAAGGTCCAGCAGCAGCCAGGATAATTTTTGTGCAGGCGGAGGAGGAGCATTCATGCTTCTGCTGGTCCTTCAGAAGTCACTGGCTTGGTCGCTTTACGCACTGCTGAGTGGTCAGGGTTTTCTCAGCATGGACACCATGCGCATTAGGGTCTTCGGGATGTTATAGAATGAGGCTGCTGCCAGTTTTGGGTGGGAGCACTGCGTGGTATTTCTCAGCCTGCTCCAAGGTGGCAGCAGTTGGGATGATGGTGAGTATGCAGTGATAAACTCATCAAGGGCTCACACTATACATACCTTTACGACTTGTTCCAAATAGAATATATGTCGTAACTAAATAATAATTTCACTGAAAAACATTTGAGATTCCAAATGTTCATTTTCTTCAGAACATTTCAGTTGTATGCAACAAAAGGACAAGTGAGAGATTTTTTAAATTTAAATTATACATTTGGGATTTTAACTCATTACTATTATAAAATCAGCCTTGCAATTGAAATTCAGTTTTCTTTAATTTTATTGAAAAAGATTATCCACGAATAAACATCTTTCACCATTTGAGAACCTCTTAATGTTCAGCTCACAGAATGGAGATAGACCACTCCTCTGAGGTAGCTCATTGTAAGTTAGAAGTGGGTGGCATTGATAACCTTTGTCTCATCTGTAATATGATTGATTGATTACTTCAGATTAAAACTGCACCTAATGCCATTAAAGAAAGCAAAAGAGTTAATTGACTGTAAAAATGTATTTTACCATTAATTTGCATGTTTCACAGGTGTATAACCTTGATGTCATGTTATTGTAAGGAAAAAAATCAAATATTTCAAAAAGTCACACCATTTCATTCACTTTCCTTCAGATTTGATCATTCCTTTTGCAGATTTGTAAAAGGCATTACAAATCATGTGTAAAACTGATAGGAGATTGACAGTGTGGTTTAGCAATCTGTGCTTCTGAGATAGTTGGAGGTTGAGAATACATTGTATAATTAAAATCTAAGGACCAGGTTTTATTAAAATGAGAATTTTTAAAGAGGTGATTAACTGCATTAAAATGAATAAAGGTGTCATTTGTATGGCACCACCCAATTAAAGTATGTAATGGGCGAAAGAAATGACAATCCAAATTACCTGGAAGTTGATTGGCGATTTCTTAATTGAATTTCATTCTCGAGTTAGGTTGGGTGTACTAACACGATGCATAACCAGTCTTCCAGCTTCTGCCATTGCCTTTTTACCCAAGTGATAAACCTTAATTACATCTGTCTGGAACTCACTTGACATGTTATACTGTTTAACATGCAAATTGAAACTATTTATTGTCGGGGGGGGGAAAAAACAGATTAAAGGGGCAGCGTGCAGAGAGAGAGAGAGAGAGGAGCCATGAGCCATAACAGTCACCATCAAAGCAGATAATATGGTCTAAGCCACTTAAGGCAGTTCCACTTTGGGTGCCAGAGCCCTGTATTAATGGATACAGAGACAAATACCCTATAATACACTTGACGAGCACTAGATATAGCATTGGAACCTGGAACGACACTGAAAGTTCAAAGCCTGCATGCATACTATGTACATACCTCATCAAGGCTCCAATTTATATGATAATTGGATGCAAGGCCCAAACTGTGCCTGGATCATTTGAGTAATTCAGAGATGCATCATCTACTAAACGCAGACACTTTGAGAGTCCAGGTTAAAAAAAAAATCAAGAGGCGGGTATTCTTGGTGATCTTCCAAGATAGACAGGGATACCTTTTATTCCAGGACTTTCTGCACCATGATTTCCAATAATTTGATCGGGTCTTTTATTCAAAAATCCCATTTTAATTATTTCAAGGGAAGACACCTTTAACTCTTTTAAATCCTCACCAACTCAGCCTCCAAGCACATGTGGAACTACGTGCTGGTGTAAGGAGACATGGATAAGAAAGGTTTACACATTGGAATTCTAATTTCAACACTCAAGATAAAAAGAGAAACCAAGCGAGCAAGTGTGAGGCCTCAGCTAAAACAAACTGCTGCATCTTTATCCTGGCATGAACCACGGGAGAGACTACAGAAATGAGAACGCCTGAAATGAAAAATGCCTTGAGAAAGACATAAGGTACCCAGGGAGTGGAAACCATTATTCATATACTCTAAGAAACATCGGAACATAGGAAATAGGAGCAGGAGTAAGCTATTTGGCCCTCGAGCCTGCTCTGCCATTCAACTAGATCATGGCTGATCTTCTACCTCAATGTCATTTTCCCGCACTATTCCCATATCCCTTGATAACTTTAATATTTAGAAATATATCAATCTCTGGCCGAGATCAGCAGGAGTTGAAGCAGGCCGGAGTAGCTGGTGAGTTTATTTTAAAGTAGTAAGTTTAACTCTAAACAGAAGCATGGCAGGGCAGCTCAGACCAGCGGATTGCACATCCTGCTCCATGTGGGAACTCCAGAACACTTCGTGTGTCCTGGACAACCACATGTGCAAGATGTGTTGTCAACTGCAGCAGCTCAAGTTCTGGGTTTCAGAACCGGAACTGTAACTAGCATCACTGTGGTGCATGTTTATAGATGTGGTCACCCCGCAGCTCAAGAGTATGCTGAAAGAGACGGAATGGGTGACCTCCCCCCAGGCAATCAAGAAGGACCAGGCAGGTAGTGTAGGAGTTCCCTGAGTGCATCTCACTCACCAACCAGAATTTTGTCTGAATACTGGTGAGAGTGATGGTTCTTCTGGTGTGTGTAGCCACAGTCTAGATCACGGCACCAAAGCTGGCTCACCTGTACAGGGGGGCAGGAGGAAGATTGAAAAAGCAATAGTAATAGGGGATTTTAGAATTAGGGGATTCTATATTTAGGGGATAGGACAGGAGTTTCTGTGGCCGCAGACTTGAATCCAGGATGGTATGTTGTCTCCCTGGTGCCAGGGTCAAGGATGTCATAGAGCAGCTGCAGAACACGCTGAGGGGGGAGGGTGAGCTGCCAGCAGTCGTGGTTCATATTGGTACCAATGGCTCAGGACCCTCCAAGCGCTGCTCATCTGGACGCAGATGTTGAGCCTTGGGGGTCATCAATGAAGTGGCCATTCTGGGGCAGCAGCAGAAAATGTGTGAGGTTCTGGTAGCCTTTCCAGAGCACTGCACACAATTGGAGAGAGATTGAAGGAGTCCATCTCCACCATAAGTACCATGTTGCAGGCCTTTGTGTTGAATTCTACCTTCATGGAATGAGTAGCCACCTGCCTGGAGCATCTGACACAGCAGACAACCTGCTGGCCTGACCAATGACCTGCAAACTCAGTCTGCCAGTTTAAATAGTATGTTGGAAAGCCTTGCATTGGTGCACTTCAGTAAGGCGCTGAATAGCCAAAGTGCTCTCCAGCTCTTAGCTAGCAGGGAATTGTGGGTGGGCATGAGAGGAAAAACAGAGCAAGGGGATATGGAACTGGGGACTCTGCTTGAAGTACCCCCCACCCCCCAGACAGAACCCCACATTCTGTTCCCTGTCCCGATGGCCTAGTCAGCCCCTACACAGTGGGGCATACTTTGGCATGGCCCTCATGGGCTCCAAAGCCCAGAGGATGTCGGCCACGAGTAGCTGAGCAGTCAGAGCAGGGGAACGAGCAGCCTGATTCTAGCTCTGTTGGAGTCACAGGGGTAGCATCACATGTGATTAATAGGAAAAAGGAAGGGGTAGACTTTGTAGTTGCACTAGGGAAAGGATTTGTAGTTGCACTATCACTTGGGTGTTTAACAATGTTAAATTGTCACTTTCATGATTAACTTCTTTATATGCACCATAAAGTTTATTTCAAAACTCCATTGCCCCATTATCTCGAATGTTGCCTGTAGCTTCCCTAGTGGCCTTCAGCCTTGAGGAAAAAGGTATGGTAAAAGTAGATGATGAGCAATGGGTATCAGTGAAAGGGATCAATTATTGATTGTGGAAATGCTTTGTGCTGGGGGCTTGGGGGAAGAGGGCACACTGGGTTCAGCACTGATATGTCAGATAGCCTAACTGCCTCAGATTAACTGAAGTGTGGCTAAATGAGTGTGTCCCAGGCATCCCTGGCAGCAAAGTGAGTGACTGCAGATGCCCTCACTACATCAGCCTCCTTCTCCTCCGAAATCGCCGAGCGATCATCGCCTACAGCTCCAGTCCTCTCTGCAAAGTGCAACACACCAGAACCATTCTGGACACTCTTGCTGCTGGATATTGAAAGACACCCCCAAATCTGTCCAGGGACATGAATCGTATCTTCATTATCCCAATGGTTTTTTCAATGATCCCTCCTGTGCTCATGTGGCTACAGTTGTACCTTGGTAGGGCTCATCACAGGTGTCAACAGACACGTCTTTAGAGGGTAGCCCTAATCTACAAGGAGCCATTCGTTGACTCTGTTTGGAGGTCCAAAGATTTGTGGGAGACTTGACTGGCACAGAATGAAGGCGTCATGGCAGCTTCCTAGGAATCTTCCACAGACATGCATGATCATCTTTTGGTGATTATATACCAGCTGAACAGTAATGGATACCATCCTGACTTGGAACTGTATCGCCGTTCCTTCACTGTTGCTGGGTCAAAATCCTGGAACTCCCTTCCTAACAACACCCCAGGTGTACCTACACCACATGGACTGCAGTGATTCAAGAAGGACATCACCTTCTCAAGACAACTAGGGATGGGCAATAAATTCTGGCTTTGCCAGAAAAGCCCACATCCTATGAATGAATTAAAAAAAAGTGGAATCTCATTCAATTCATTAATCCTGTTGGTTGCTCTGAAGGTAGCCTCATTGCCACATTTGTGCAATTTATGACTCCCTGTACATTTGAGTAGCAAATCTAAGGGACCTTTCATTCTGACTGGACTCATCAACAGCGAAGTGGACGTAAGCGGCAGTCTCGACAAACATAGACCTGGGGGGCTGAATTTAGTGAGCCTGGAAATGGGCGCTGTTCCCATCTGTCACATGGGCGGTCACCCCACTGTGATCATGCGGCGGGCAGCCATTTTGCATTGTGGAGGCACAGGGCCCCACTAATCACACAGTGGGGGCGGGAGGTGAGTCGCCAATCACAGTGTCGGATAACTCCAGAGCAGGTCCTGGTGCCATATTTAAAGGCCTGCCAGCTCTGCATTCACCTTGGCCTTAGAGTCATTTGCAGTTTTCAGTGCACTGCTGAAAATAGTGTTGGACTGACATCTGGGCTCCCCAACCCCCCGAGGAGGAAAACACAGGATGGCCAAGCCAAGACACAGCATGGCCCTATAGTTTAGTGATGCATCCATGTAGATTCTCCTTCAGGCTGCAGGAGAAAGCCGGGAGGTCCTCTTCCCAGCAATGGCAAGAAGAGGTCCTCCTGCCTGACCAAGCAAGTCTGGGTGGAAATCATAGAGGAGGACAGCAGCCGTGGGTCACCCAACAGAACTGAGTGCAGTGCCGAAAGAGGGTCAATGACTTCCTTTGTTCGGACAGGTGAGTGCTCCATAAGTCTGTCTTTATTACTGAATGCAAGTGGCTATGCAAGGGCAAATGGGGACGGTTAGGGTAGCACCAGCATGGAATGACAGAGAGGGTAAGGCATTACCTGACAGATACATGGCTGCATCTTGGCCATAGGCCACTTTCATTCACAGCTCACCCCCATTAACTCCCGTCAGAATGTGTGACAGCATGAGATATACCAGGTACCCTAGTAGAGGATGAGGAGTTGACACTAGCAGAGCTGTCATGCTGCTCTTTCTATAAATTCTGACTATCTCAATCCTTCCTCTTGCAGGACAAGAGGGCCCACAACAGGAGGAAGACAGCCCGGACAAGTGGAGCCCCTCCGGCGCTGAGGGCTCTCACCTCAGCTGAGGAAGAGGCCTTAGAATTGGTAGGGACACGGCGGCCACACAATATCAGATGGAGAAACTGGAGTCTTTGCACAAGAGATGAAAATTGGCTTTCATTGACATACACATCACTTCTGGAGACCCACATCATGTATGGTTAGCATGACGAGATCTACACAGCCTAACCCACACATGTTTATGTTCTCTCATACAGTTCGGTGTGCACAGGACTCTGCAGCTACAGGGGGACAGCCATCCACCTCTGAGCAGGAGGGTCACTCAGAGGATGCATCATCCCATGACTCTCCTGCACCTTCCACCAGCACAGATACTTGCACCTTGGTGACCGTTCAGCTTCAGAATCAGAGTCACAAGCTTGTGAGAGCACCGCACATGTTCCCGAGCAGCTGCCAGAGGCTGAGACAGCCGAGGCCATTACCAGTTGGAGTACTGTGGGTAGCCTGGTCCATGCTAAGCCCCAGGCCCATGACGAGTCTCTGGTGTCATCAGCACAGGACATGTTTGAGTTGCAGAGAGAAGTAAGGAAACATCTGGTGGAAATGCCAGAGGCCATGCGCAGTCTGTGGCGCCAGGGACTGTCGAAATATGTAGGCATCGTGGTTGCTTCCTGGGAAACGGGTGCTCACCTTTTGGTGGTCACAGACCAGTTGAACGTTGATGGAATGGAAGCCCTTCCTGTTGATGAAGGCGGCTGGCTGGTCTGTGGGAGCCTTGATGGGTCACATATGTGCAATCTATCACACCTTTCACCAGGGAAATCCAGCTATGGCCCTGACCAATGGCCCTCTCGGCCTGACTGTCAGGGTCAGTCCAGTAGCGCGCATAGTCGCTGGCCCACTGAACAGCAATGGGCTGCTGCCAGGGAGACCCCACACATGTCCCCAGTGCATCCCTGGAAAGATCCAGATGTGGAAAGGTTCAGTGCCATTGTGACCTTCAGGATCGCTTGCATAGGGTAACCTCCAAATCCTGTAGGTCGCAAATCGTCCTGCAGCAGGGCGCATGAGTCTGTGACGGCCTCCCTGGAGAGCGTAGTCTTCGCTGACAATGCCGCTCAGATATTTGGAGATAGCTGATTCGAGTCTGGTACACTGTCTGGCATAACTGGGCCCTTCCTGGCATGGCCGGCTGCTGTTGCTCTCGTCGTGGAGCTTCACAGGCAGGCACAGCTGCCTCTTAGTCCTCCCTCCGTCGGAGATATTGCAACATGCCATGGGGGTCCAAAAAGACAGGGTGGATGAGACACATGCCAGGTGATCAGTGGGCCTACAGTTCGTTGTTGATGGAGAAACGACCCTGCCTTGGCAACACAGCTTTTAACACTCCTCCCAGTGGATTCCCTAATGGCCCTCAGTGCCCACCATTGCTGATAACTGACCCTTTCATCCAGCAGTAAGGGGAACCAAACATCTCAGACAGCAGTTTAGTCACACAATACAGCGCCTCAAACCCAAGCCCCCCGTGGTAGAGCCCTCGAGACATCAACCAATAACCCCTCCCCCCACCGTCTGAGACCTCGGCCCCGATGTCCCAAAATCCGAGGACCCCCTGTCCAAGACCCCAAGCCCCTCTCCGACCAAGACTCTGAGATCCCAAATCCCTTTGCAGAGCCCCCAAGGTAGCAGAAATGACTTCTAAAGTGCTGAAATCACCTCCAAAGCAGTGAAAACACACTCTCAGAACAAATCCTGTGGACAAAAGCCTTTCAATTAGGGAAGGAAGCGGCTGTACTGTTTCAGTACTTAAAGACTTTCCAGCCTGTTAATTATTCAGCTCCGATGTTTCTCTTTGTTCTTTCACCTTGTTCAGCCTGGCGAGTTTCAGGAAGCCTGAGAAATCAGTGCACTGGCAGTTAAATTCAGGTGGTGTTGGAAGGTATAGGCAAGAGGTCGTCATACTGCGTGCCCCTCCTATGTATAATGGAATTATAGACCACAATGCATGTATTTTGAAACAGATTCCAGTACAGCAACAGGTTCCTTAGATACTTGCACATGATTACGAAATGTATGAATAGTGTGGAGGAATCAAGGTCCAGATAAGCACTGCCATCTCAGTTCTGTGATATGATGTAGGAACAATTCTACTCTGTCATTGGGCACTTGGTAACACCAACGGTATGTGTTGTGGAGACCATCGTCACAAGGGAAACATTACTCTCAACTACTTCTTAAAGTTTGGACCCAAAAGCTCCCATGGCAGCAGTGGAAACAATTATAAAAATGTACAAAAAGGGAAATGAAAACCAATCAATGTTCACACTATGCAGCAAACAGCGTAACCTCATGCATGGAGAGGTTGATTGGCATTGCTGGAACATAAATCTCATTAAAAGGGTACTTGCACTGTTAAGTAACAGCTCTAACATGCTGTGGCAAGTTTAATGCACAATTAATATGCAAATGCAGCAACTTCAAGAACCTCACAGGGAGGTTGAGGGTGAGCTGCCATGTTTGTGAGGCTAACATCGGAGCGGCTCATATCATCCAGCAACTTATGGCAATACACAACTCACAGGGAATCTCTTCGTCACCACAAAATTACATATTAATAGCAGCGAGTGCCATTAAACTTGCCATTATTTTGGCAGCAAAATCTGGGCAATATTTACAAACACAGTTAGTACAAATAACTATTATAACACACTAGCACAGAAATCTATGCTGCTGACTGCAGGGTGCTAATTACTCCAGAAATTATATCAACTTAAAAGTTTTAATGTGCGTTTATGGCCTTTATGCAAATAAATGAAGACATTTATAAGTATTTAAGGAAAAGAATGTAAAGTTCTAACACAATTAGCAAAAATAACACAAAGCAGATTTGGAAAGCTGGCAAAATATAAGAAACATACAGCCCAATTCATATTCTGAAGTGCTTTGACAAATGGTTACTCAAAGCTCCATCGCATGCAATCTAATAATTAGTTACTTATTCATTCCATTATTCATAATATTACTATTTTTGGTGAGGCTAATCGTGAAAATGTTTAACTGTGTGTGAACAATGTATACAAGTAAATGGAGTGCTGTGTAGATAAATTGAATGCTGGGTGCTGCTAGATAAGGTAATTTAACCCACGAAGACGCATAGGAAATGAAATTCGTTAAGAATAAAAATTGCTGAAACACATAGAAAATGCTTTGGTACTTTGAAACTGTCCAATGGAATACAGATGAAATAAACAGATTCTATTTAGATCCAATGATGGCAGTGTAAGGGTGTCACATTATCTCTGACATGCACCTATTCTAACTGCTTCTCCAGCTGGCAGCATAGACGGGATTATGGGACAGCCAAGTGTTTTTGCTTAATAATCATTCACAGGACATTGGTGTCACTGGCAAGGGCAGGATTTATTGCCCATCCCTAATTGCTTTTGAGTAGGTGGTGGTGAGCCTTCTTGAACTGCTCAAGTCTGTGTGATGTAAATACATCTATAATGCTGTTAGATAGGGAGTTCCAGGACTTTGACCAGGTGACGATGAAGGAACAGCAATATATTTCCAAGTCAGGATGGTGTGTATGAAGGGTGGCATAATGAGAGTGAGAATCTCAACACTACCTATGAACAAAGGTTCAAATCTACTTCACTAATGTTGCCATAGAATCATAGAATGGTTGTAACACAGAAGGAGGCCATTCAGCCCATCGTGTCTATGTCAGCTGTCTGCACGAGCAACTCAGTCAGTTGCATTCCCCTGCCTTTACCCTGCAGTCCTGCAAATTCTTTTCTCTTCAGATAATTATCCAATTCCCTTTTGAAAGCCATAATTGAATCTATCTCCACCACACTCTCATGCAGTGCATTTCAAATCCTAAACACTTGCTGCAAAAAAATGTTTTCAATGTCTCTGGTCCTTTTGCCAATCATTTTAAATCAGTGTCCTCTAGCTCTCGACCCTTCCCACCAATGGGAACAGTTTCTCCCTATTTACTCGATCCAGATCGCTCATGAATTTGAACACCTCTATCGACTTTCCTCTCACTGGAGAACAACCTCATCTTTTCCAATTTATCCTTGTAACTGCAGTCCCTCATCCCTGGAACCATTCTCATAAATCTTTTCTGCACCCTCTCCAAAGACTTCACATCCTTGCTAAGGGTGGTTCCCAGAATTGGACACACTGCTAGTTGAGGTCAAACCAGTGTTTCATAAAGGTTTATCGTAACTTCCTTGCTTTTATACTCTATGCCTCTGTTTATAAAGCCCAGAATCTCACATGCCTTATTAACTGCCCTGCTACCTTCAACAATTTGTGCCCCCAGGTCCCTCTGCTCCTGCATCCTCTTTAGAATTGTACCCTTTATTTTATATTGCCTTTCCTCGTTCTTCCTACCAAAATGTATCACTTCACACATCTCTGCATTAAATTTCATCTGCCCATGCCCTCCCATTCCACCAGCCTGTCTATGTCCACTTGAGGTCTATCACTATTCTCCTCACAGTCACAGGTTTTGTGGCATCTGCAAGTTTTGAAATTGTGCCCTATACAGCCAAGTCTAGGGGAGAATTTAATGCTCTCCCCCACGGCATGTCTGGAGGCGGGGAGAGCATGTAAATGGGTGGGATGGTGGCCAATCGAGGGTCTCATCCCGTTGCTGCCACAATTAGCTGAAGGGCGGGTGGGCCTGTTGTCACACGGGGAGCACGGCAAGAAAAACTGTCTGGGTTGCTTGCCAGCTCCGAGGTGGGGTGGGAAAGTCCCTTGTTAAAAGGCACTTTGTACTTAAAGGAGGGACCCAGCACTGGTGGGGCGGGGGGGTGGTTGGGGGTCAGCCAGCCCCTGCTCTTGCTGCTGACCCCCCTACACTCTCCTCCCCCACGAGACCCCTCCCGCCCTGATCTACCTGTGGCCTGGATTCGACGCTCCTCCCAAGCCTTGGGTGGCTGCTGCAGCAGCAGCAGCTGACTGCTTCTGCAATGGTGCTGCTCAGTAAAGAGCAGCCGGCCTCTGATTGGACAGATATTCTTAGGGCAGGGCTTCTGTCACCGGGGTCCTTGATCCCTTTTGCGAGAAGGCAAGACCCCTGTTGCCTAAATAAAATCCCGGCCTAAGTCATTAATATAGATCAAGAAAGTCAGTGGTCCTAATACCAAACCATGAGGAACCCCACTCTATATACAATCCTCCAGTCTGAAAAACAACTGTTTAGCATGACTCTCTGTTTCCTGTCACTCAGCCAACCTCAGATCCATGTGCTGGCGTTCCTTTTATTCCATTGGCTTCAACTTTGCTGAGAAGCCTGTTATACGACACTTTATCAAACACCTTTTGCAAGTCCATGTATACCACATCGACCTCATTACCTTTATCAACCTTCTTTGTTACCTCATGAAAAAACTCAATCAAATTAGTTAAACATGATTTGCCCTTAACAATCGGTGCTGGCTTTCCTTAATTAATCCACATTTGTCCATGCGACTGCTAATTTTGTTCTGGATTATTGTTTCTAAAAGCTTTCTCACCACCGAGGTTAAACTAACTGACCTTAAGTTGCTGGGGCTTATCCTTTCACCCTTTTTTGAACAAGGGTGTAACGTTTGCAATTCTCCAGTCCTCTGGCACCACCACTGTATCTAAGGAGGATTGGAAGATTACGGCCAGTGTTTCTGCAATTTCCACCCTTATGTCCTTCCATATCCTCAGTTGCAACTGATCTGGTCCTGGTGGCTTATCAACTTGAAGTAGAGCTAGCCTTTTTAATACATCCTCTTTATCAATTTTTAGCACATCCAGTGTCTCAACTACCTCCTCTTTCACTAAGACTTTGGCAGCATCTTCTTCCTTGGTAAAGGCAGATGCAAAGTATTCATTTAGTACCCCAGCCATGCCCTCTGCCTCCATATATAAATTCCCTTTTAGGTCCCTAGTTGGCTCTACTCCTCCTTTATATTCCTTTTTTCACTTTCCCTCAGAACTTTCTATATTTAGCCTGGTTCTCACTTGTATTATCAACCTGATATCTGTCATACACACCCTTTTTCTGCTTCACCTTATTCTCTATCTCTTTCTTCATCCAGGGAGCTCTGGCTTTGTTTTTCCTACCTTTCCCCCTCATGGGAATGTCCCTCGATGTAGATGCATTGGCAAAGTCAGGGGGATCTCCAGGTGTCTAGCAACAGTGATATCATCAAACAGGGAAAGTAGCCAATCACATTGAAGTATTCTCACAGACAGCAAACCAATGAAATACATTGATTATCTTTCACTTTTAATGAAATTTTACAGACAGCAAAATAAATGATTGGGCCATACACATTGGATTGAGGTACAACAACAACTTATATTTATATGCTGCCTTTAGCATATTAAAATGTCCCAAGCTGCTTCAAAGGAGCATTAAAAAGCAACATTGGACACTGAGCCACATAAGGCAATATTAGGGCAGATGGCCAAAAGCTTGGTCAAAGAGATAGGTTTTATGGAGTATCTTAAAGGAAAAAGAGAAGTAGAGAGTCGAGAGATTTAGGGAGGGAATTCCAGAGCTTAGGGCCAAGGCAGGTGAAGGCATGACAACCACTGGTGGAGAAATTAAAATCATGGATGCTCAAGGGACCATAATTAGATAAGCGCAGTAATCTCAGAGGGTTGTGTAGCTGCAGCAGATTACAGAGATACAGATCGGCGAGGCCATGGAGGGATTTGAAAACAAGGATGAGAACTTAAAAAATCAAGGTAGAAGCTGAAATAATGATAAATTAAAAAATAAAAATATGTGGATTTTTAAAAATCATAATGAAGAAATTTGACATTCCACAAATATGACATTCATTTTTTCAGGGCCAGAGAGGATTCTCAACAGTAACTATGAACTTAGTATGCCATTTAAAACACAGTTACACGTTATTCAACAAAGTTAAACTTTTTCAAAGATTTTTTTCAGTGAGTCTAATAGCATAAAAGGTAAGTTCTCATCAGTTCAGTGATATCTAATTGATTACAGTCTGTGGGGACCTCAGTAGGGTGCACCCTATGGAGAAGCATAGAATCCCTGGCAGCAACTTCTGGATTTCTGCATTTCACTCTGCATGTGCAGACTCCAGAAGTTACTGTCAGTTACATAGGAGTAATGCAAGTGAAAACTGCCAGTTTCGCTGTCATTACTAATGCAAAATCCATGCCAATAATAGTCAGCATAGGACTACAACTTTTGTCAAGTCTAAGGGACAGAAAGTAAAAGCAAGACTTGCATTCTTAGATGTATTTTTGAAGGTTTATGAAAATATATTAAAATGAAATGATTTTATGAACCTTCTGAGGCCGGGTTGGAAAAACAAGGCGACAAAATGTTGTGGGCCTGTCTCTCAACCAAGATCCCTGCAAGTGTGGGACTCTCCACAGAATGGCACATAGAAGGTGGAAAAAATGGACTTCATTTTCGAAACAGCCTTTGGAGGGGTCATTTTACCTATCTGTGCAGAACCACAGCCATCAGGGGTGCATATCAGGAATTTAGAGGAGAAAAATCTCGATCGGAAATGCTGAACGAAAAAAATTGCAAAACAGCATTTTTGAAAGCCAGGACCTTGTAACAGGTCAGCAGTTATTCCTAGTCTTTAAATAAATCTGCCAAAGAGCAACTAAATGAATAACTAAAATCAGTCCATATGTTTGAGCTTGCAAATTGTGAAATGCTTTGGATGAACAGAGCTGTCAAGCTGAACTTGAGATAGTTCACAAACACCTTTTACAATATTTATTCACAAAAGCCTAGTCACTGAACCCTGAGTCACAATTTGATCCCACTATATGTCATTACTCTTCACATACTGAGTCCTAACGTGCTGTTAGTTGATTCACACTTGGTGCAATTTGCTATTTGGAGCTGCCAGACTGCAGCTGCAAAATGCCACATGTAAAGACTGTGATGGCACATCATTTCAAGTTCAGATGATTATGCAAATACAGTGCAAAGTGATAACCAAGGTGTTGCTAATTCCTCAGAGCTACATCTCCTCACTTATAATGAACTAATATATTAATATATGGCTTTTGAAAAGTGAATCACACTTCAGTTTCAAACCAATATTCTAACAAAATGCTTATTTGATGCACAGATATACTTATCACTTTGCAATTCCAACAAAATTCAAAGTTAATGAAGCAAATGAAAGTATATTTATTTGTTGAAGTTCAGGAGCTACAGACCATGCTTTAAAAAGGAAATATTTAGTTGCACATTATCCAGCACATCAAAGTAACATGGATTTATTAGAAACAAATCAGAGTGTAATAATTTAAGAATTTCAGACAAGACTTTTGGGTTAAGCAATATTGAATATGGGGATGCATTTTTGAAGACTTAAGAACAAGTTTTAAAACTTGGAGTGCTAGTAATAGGCAGCGCTAACCTCTGCACCCAGTTCTTTGATCTGCACTCCCATCAAATGAGACTCCGCACTGGGAGTGGAGTTTCCAAAATGAGGTTCTATAACAGCACAAGGCTAAGTCAAGTGCTCCAATATACAGCCGGTTTATTATGATAAAATAAAGAACAAATAAGTTTTTGCAATAGTAAATGATTCAAGTCTGGCACAACCATTACTTGTAGCAACACTTTGAAATGTTTGAGGAGCTATATTGGGGATTCTGCAACATCATACTAACTAATCACAAAGTTGATATTGTTACGAGAGTTTTCATTTTTTGTGTTAAAACTTGAGAATCTGTATTTTACAAATTGGAAAGGATTTCGTGGCCACTGAATCACCTGAAGGCGGCTGAACTTTGGGCTTTTTTTAAATAAAAGGTTTGGGAATGAGTTTGACCTGAGAGTGGAATGTAAAGAGTTACTGGAAAACACCTGTTTGCAAAGAACCTAACAGGGGGTTGTTTTCTGACCTGAAGAGACAGATGTTTACAAGCAATTGACAAAGGAATGATTTATGGTGGCCATGTGACTTGTTTCTGGAAAAGTTTAGTGTTAATTTAAACTTATACATCAATTGTTGTTTCTGCCTGGAGAGGAGAAAAACTGCCCACCTTTCCCTTTGAAATGGAATCCTGCATCTCTCGAGAAGAAACCCTGTATTTCAAATGTGGCAGAGTCCTATTTCCTCCTGTCTGTGAAGAATCCTTGCTCTTGAAAAGCAAAAGCTTGTATGAAGTTGTACTGTTGCCTCCTGCATGTATTTGAAGAAACCCTGAATATTTGCAGAAACCTTGCATCTTTAAAAGTACTTTTGCACCGAATATGTAAAAGAGAACTGGCATTTGTTAACAGAGAGCTGACATCTGTTGCTGCACACCTGATGGAAGACCTATGTGAAGCTTCTGCAGTTGAATTTCTTTGAACGTCTACCCATCAACCTCGCCTGGAAAGACGCCGAGTGGCAAGAACCTTTTCAATTTTGGGACACCTCGCCAAACCATCGCAGTCCATTGCATTGGATCATTGCAGTCTAAGTTTTTTTCCAATTCCTTTCATTCCTTTGAAACAGCTGTAAACAAATATCCCTTTTTCCTGGTTAACCAGTTTTTGGATGTATGTGCGTGTGCATGAGGGCTATGATAATAATATGGGGCTTTAATATTTTGATTCACGTAAATATATTTACTTCATTATTGGTTAAGACTTGGTTTTATAATAAAATGGATAATTTTGTTGTTTATTAAAAAAACCTGGTTGGTGTGCTATATTCTGGGGACAAATAGAGAATCTAATTGGCTATTTCGGTAAGTGGGAAAATTTATTGATATGCTGTGACCTATGGGGAAATGGGACTGAATTAACAGCGCACTCCTCCCCCCTAGGTCGTAACAATATTGATCTCACTATGTTCTAATCTGAAGTTACATCAATTGAACAGGAAAATAATTTTGGGAAAGAAATCACATCTATCAAGAAGAAAGCTTAAATAGATAAATTACAAGGTAACTCCTACGTGAATAAATTTCAACTAAAGAATTGACTGACTTTTTTATTGCTCGTAACACCATCTTATTTAGAGGTGCTATATTTATTCCAGTTTCATAGGGTGCAGTGGATCAGAAGATTAGCCTTTCAGCTGTGGTAGTGGTCTGAAATCAGTTCAAAATTGAAGTTATACTAAAAGTCCTAAAGGAATTAAGATTGGTCGGTCAGAACTGATTTAGTGGACAGATGTAATTCAGCACTAAATAGGATAATCTCAGTCTGGGAGATCATAAGGCTACTTGTTTGCAACAACGGAAAAAAAAGGTTATTATTTTTATTTAGAGATACAGCACTGAAACAGGCCCTTTGGCCCACTGAGTCTGTGCCGACCAACAACCACCCATTTATACTAATCCTACAGTAATCCCATATTCCCTAGCACCTACCTACACTAGGGGCAATTTACAACAGCCAATTTACCTATCACCTGCAAGTCTTTGGCTGTGGGATGAAACCGGAGCACCCGGCGAAAACCCACGCAGACACAGGGAGAACTTGCAAACTCTGCACAGGCAGTATCCAGAATCGAACCCGGGTCCTTGAAGCTGTGAGGCTGCGGTGCTAACCACTGTGCCGCCCAATGTAGTGGTGTGCTCCTTCAAGATTGAGATTAAGTTATATTGCTGAAACAAAGTTAAGAGGATGTGGTTTAAACAGATAAAGTCACCATCGTGGAGGTTACCATGGATCAGAAACGTAACAGGACCAGCCATAAAAATACAGTGGCTACAAGAGCAAGTCAGAGGCTAGGAATTCCTAGCTGATCGTCGTGACACCGCAAATCCTGTCCACCATCTAAAAGGTAATTCAGGAGCATGATGGAATACTCTGCAATTGCCTGGATGAGTGCAGCTCCAACAATACTAAAGAAGCTGGCTACCATCCAGGACAAAGCCACCTGCTTGATCGGCACCTCATCCATCACCTCAAACATTCACTCCCTCCACCACCAATGCACAGTGGCAGCAGTGTATACCATCTGCAAGATGCACTGCAGCAACTTGGCAAGGCCCCTTTGACAGCACCTTCCAAACCCACGACTTCTACCACCTAGAAGGACAAGGGCAGCATGGGAACACCACCACCTGCAAGTTCCCTCCCAAGCCACATACTAACCTAATTTGGATCTCTACCGCCATTTGCTGGGTCCCAAACCTGGAACTCCCTAACAGCATTGTGGGTGAACTAACACCACATGGACTGCAGCAGTTCAAGATGGTATGTCACTACCACCAATCAGGAATCAGCCTTTACCAGTCCTCTGGGCTGTGGTCAGTAGGGCTGATATTAAGTTATAGCTTGTCTGAATGTTCATCAAAGAATCCTGACAGCCCGAGGAAAAAAAAAGTTGCAAACTGGAAAATTCACGTAATATCAACAGGATTTTTGAAAATATGTGTAAAAAGCACTGGACAAAATTCATCTTATAACCCAGTGGGTTTTAAGAAAAGAAAGAAGCACTTAAGGATAATATATCAGGTCATATAATTAGGGTTACAATACGCAATAATCATCAATGGATATGACAGATGGAGTTGAATAAGTCAATGTAAAACAGGCCCTATATTTAAATAATCTAAATAAGATCACTATTTAAAACACAAATCCAAGAAAAAAATTGCAGTATGTGGATTATCAATCTTGCTGTGCCCCTCTATAACAGCAAGTTAGTGTTATAATCGTTTACGATAGCAGCTCAAATTAAATCCTGCAAATCCACTGCAATGTCATTAAATTCTTGTGTTGAAATGTTCATTCATGCTTATGTTACCTGTACAGGGCGGCGCAGTGGTTAGCACTGCAGCCTCACAGCTCCAGTGACCTGGGTTCAGTTCTGGATACTGCCTGTGTGGAGTTTGCAAGTTTTCCCTGTGACGATGTGGGTTTTCGCCGGGTGCTCTGCTTTTCTCCCACTGCCAAAGATTTGCAGGTTGATAGGTAAATTGGCCATTGTAAATTGCCCCTAGTGTAGGGAAGAGAATGGGAGGGAATATGGGATTTATGCAGGAGGGGATGTGGTCGGGAATATGGGATTAATGTAGGATTAGTATAATCGTACGGAACACAAAAGTCCGAGTGTATCAAGCCTGTGTCCTCACTACCTTGCTCTATGGCAGCGAGGCCTGGACAACGTATGTCAGCCAAGAGCGACGTCTCAATTCATTCCATCTTCACTGCCTCTGGAGAATACTTGGCATCGGGTGGCAGGACCGTATCTCCAACACAGAAGTCCTCGAGGCGGCCAACATCCCCAGCTTATACACACTACTGAGTCAGCGGCGCTTGAGATGGCTTGGCCATGTGAGCCGCATGGAAGATGGCAGGATCCCCAAAGACACATTGTACAGCGAGCTCGCCACTGGTATCAGACCCACCGGCCGTCCATGTCTCCGCTTCAAAGACGTCTGCAAACGCGACATGAAATCCTGTGACATTGATCACAAGTCGTGGGAGTCAGTTGCCAGCGTTCGCCAGAGCTGGCGGGTAATCATAAAGGCGGGGCTAAAGTGTAGTGAGTCGAAGAGACTTAGCAGTTGGCAGGAAAAAAGACAGAGGCGCAAGGGGAGAGCCAACTGTGTAACAGCCCCGACAAACAAATTTTTCTGCAGCACCTGTGGAAGAGCCTGTCACTCTAGAATTGGCCTTTATAGCCACTCCAGGCGCTGCTCCACACACCACTGACCACCTTCAGGCGCTTACCCATTGTCTCTCGAGATAAGGAGGCCAAAGAAAGAAGAAGTATAAATGGGTGGTTGATGGTCGGCACAGACTCGGTGGGTCGAAGGGCCTGTTTCAGTGCTGTATCTCTTTATGACACTTGAAAGTTCCAAAGCACTCCTGGCTGGTCTCCCATATTTTACCCTCTGTAAATTTGAAGTCATCCAAAACTCTGCTGCCTGTATCCTAACCAGCACCAAGTCCCACTCAACTATCACCCCCGTGCTTGCTGATCTATGTTGGCTCCGCATCAAACAATATCTTGATTTTAAAATGCTCATCCTTGTTTTCAAATCCTTCCATGGCCTCGCGCTCTCTATCTCTGTAATCTCCTCCAGCTCCACAATGCTCCGTGACATCTGCGATCATCTAATTCTGGGCTCTTGAGCATCCCCAATTTAAAGTGCTCCACCACTGGAGGCTGTGCCTTAAGTTGCCTATTCCCTAAGCACTGGGATTCCCTTCCTACACCTGCCCTCCTCTCTGCTTTCCTTCTTTAAGACACTCCGTAAAATCTGCCTCTTTGACCAAGCTTTTGGCCATCAGACCTAAAGGGCTGATGGTGGGTTTGGAGGTGTGGGGCCAGTAAAATAGTGGGCAGCCATGTCAGGATCGCTCCTGATCCACTCCCACTGCTGAGAAGGTTTCACAGTGTCGGGCTGGGAGCTGGAGCGGCTGCCCGCCACACAGAGGTAGGCAGCTGTAATGTAGTGTAGTGGTGACATCACCTTTAAAAACCATACCTTTAAGAGACCAGGCCACTGATGCAACTGAAGACATCATTAAACATATATAAGGAGGAGGCACCATTTTGAGGGGCACACTCAGTACATGGCTTATAGAGAGTACACACACACGCATGCACGCACGCACACACACACACACCAGTGAGGAAAAGACCTGGACCTGAGATTGTGAAATGTAGATAAGTAAGACAATAAATATTGTTTGTGCTGAATCCGAATATAATCCTGCAGCTATCATTTAATGAAGACTTTTTTTATTTGTTAGTGGGATGTGGGTGTCACTGGCTAGGCCAGCATTTATTGCCCATCCCTAATTGCCCTTGAGAAGGCAGTGGTGAGCTTCCTTCTTCAACCACGGCAGTCCTTGGGGTGTAGGTACTCCGACAATGCTGTTACAGAGTTCCAGGATGTTGACCCAGCAACAGTGAAGGAACGGAGATATCGTTCCAAGTCAGGATGGTGTGTGGCTTATAGGGGAACTTGCAGGTGGTGGTGTTCCCATGCAGCTGCTACCCTTGTCCTTCTAGGTGGTAGAGGTCACGGGTTTGAAAGGTCCTGTCGAAGGAGCCTTGTTGAGTTGCTGCACTGCATCTTGTAGATGGTACACACTGCTGCCACTGAGCGTCAGTAGTGGAGGGAGTGAATGTTGACAGTGGTGGGTGGGGTGCTGATCAAGCGGGTTGCTTTGCTCTGGATGGTGTCGAGCTTCTTGAGTGTTGTTGGAGCTGCACCCATCCAGGCAAGTGGAGAGAATTCCATCACACTCCTGACTTGTGCTTTGTAGATGGTGGACAGGCATTGGGGAAGCAGGAGGTGAGTTACTCGCCACAGAATTTCCAGCCTCTGACCTGCTCTTGTAGCCACAGTATTTATGTGGCTGCTCCAGTTCAGTTTCTGATCAATAGTAACTCCCAGGATGTTGATAGTGGGGGATTCAGTGATGATAATGCCATAAAATGTCAAGGGGAGGTGGTTAGATTCTCTCTTGTTTTGGATGGTCATTGCCTGGCACTTGTGTGGTGCGAATGTTACTTAAGAACAAGCACAACAATACAGTGGCAATTTAAATAATTAATCCTCTATCGGAGGCAATTTTGCAGGCCACCGTCATTTTGATTGGGCTGGCAATATCGGGAGCCGATCCACCATTCATAATTGGATGGCTAATTAGGAGGCCGCCTCCAGGAAATCGCCGAGCTGGTCCTGCTGCTGGAAAGTGCAGGCTCAGGACTCCTATTTGGTCCTTACATCGGCGTCCTGAAGCCTGCAGTAAAATTTAGCCCAATATCTCATGTGGCTCAGTGTGTTAATTTGTTTTATAATGTTCCTGTGATGTGCCTTGGGACATTTTATTACTTTAATGGCACTACATAAATATAACTTGTTGTTATTGGATTGTCTCCATTGTTTACATGGCACTATTTATAAGGATCTTTGCCTAAGCGAAATTTAGCAGTTTAATGTGTGAATTTCAAATGATTGTTTGCTGTATACACACCATCAGGAAGTTTTGTTCCTTTTTGTTACACTTTAGGTTCCCTCTGCTGTGCCTCAGCCCCAGTGGAAAGGACAGTGCACAGCCTGGAACAGCTGCGAAGAAAGGAAGAGTAAGAGACAGGCTGATATTTGAAAAGGACTGATAAGCTGAAGGTAGGATGTTTTCGGAGGGTGATAATGATGCTGGATTTAAAACAGAGTACCATGTCTGAGAAAAGTGAGCTATTAATAGTCAGCAAGGAGGTAGGTATGTTTAGGAAAAGTTCTTAGACAGGGACTTATATGAGGCATGTATGCAGTCCAATATCTGGGGGCTTGTCTTGAGGGGAAAGCCGAATTGTAAGAGGATAGCGGTGAAACAGGGACTTATTTGCAAGCTAGCAGGTTCCTTGAAGCCAATAACAGCAAAGACCAGTCTTGGATCCAGCACAGGACTGAAATTCAGCTCAAGGGTGAGCAAAAGAGCCATGTTTGATTCAGGGATCATCAGAGGAGTGTGGAATGATGCTGTATCTGTCAGGGTGGGTTTGGACCAGAGACAGGCAGAGTGAAGGGAAGCTAGAGTTTCTATACTCCATAAATAGAGGAAGAATAGAGTGAAGCGAGGAAGAGTGAAGAAACAGCTCAGACTAGAAGAGACAGTAATTCTGCCGAGAGGCTAATGCAGCACAGAACAGCCCAGAAACCAATAAGACGTGGAATTCTGCCATAGAACCCAGCACTCCATGGATGTTCCATTATCAGAGCCGAGTATTGCCAGCAGAGGAGTTTTAGATGGATCAGCAGAGCATCAGAGTCCCTGTGGCAGCGGAGTGCAAACAAATCAGGTGGGAGCAGAGTCCCCTTGATGGGCAAAAGAGACCTTGGAGTCTTAATAGACATGGAATGCAACAAGTCCAAATACTGCAGAGCACAAATCAGTAATCAAGCTGTACAACTAGAGCACTATGTCTAATCTGGACACTGCAGTTCAAGGGAGACATGGGCTGCATTTTATTATGGCGACAGGACTCACGGAGGTGGGCCGGAAAGTGGGGGAGACACCACCTCAGCTCTCTGTCAGACTCCCAAAGCCATTTGACGACAGGCAGGTTATTAATTGCCTACTGCCGGGGATGCCATACTTTTAAGGGATGGGCTCCACCCTCCAGAACTGCTGGCCAATCGGAAGGCCAGCTGCTGTGCAGTTGCATTGTTGGCTGTCCCTCGATTCAAGCATGATGTCGACTTAAAGTTGCGAGTTTCTGCCATGGTTCTTCATGTGACTGAATAGGCTGATTCTCAACCTGCAGATCTTTGAGCACATGAGGCAGGACATCCCACGAACTAGTGGGATCCAGAGTGCAGGGCTTGCTTCCTTGTCTTTCCTTCTCTGTGGCCACCCTGCCTCGTCATTAAGTTGTTTGGATTTGAAGCATAATGCCATAATGCAGCTTGATGGACAAGTTGTCGTCATTTTGAACGATTGGTAGCAAACTCCTCCCAGTCATCACTGTCAATGCTGCTGCACTTCAAAGAGACGTCAGAGTGGCTTTGAAGCATTTTCTTTGTCCTGCCCTGGACGCTGGCCATTTGCGAGTTAAGAAAACAACTCCCTGGCAGGAGAGATGGTTTTCAGCCATCCGGACACAGTGTCCAGTCCATCAAAATTGGTTTTGCAGGAGATTTGCTTGAATGCTGTGGAGCTGGCTTCAAGAAGGACACTAGCGTTTGTTCAACAGTCCTGCTATTGAATCCAGAGGATGTGGTGGAGGCACTGCTGATGGAATTTCTCTAGCACTCTTATGTGTCATTGATACACAGTCCAGGTCTCACTGAAGTACAGGAATGTGGTGACAACAACTGGTCTATACATTTGGACTTTTGTTGACTTGCGGAGGTCATTGTTGTCAAACACTCATTGCTGCAGTTTGTAGAAGGCTGAGCTGGTGTAACTGATCCGGTGTTGGATCTCCTCGTCAATGGTGGCCTTTCGAGAGACATGGCTGCCAAGGTATAGGAAATGCTCAACATGTTCCAAGGTTTCTCCTTCAACATATATGGGAGGTGGAATTTTTGGCTGACCAGGTGTGGGTTGATATGAGTTTTGATTTGGCAACATTCAAGGACAGGCTGAGTCGCTTGTATGCAGAATTGAAGAGATGGAGAGTGGCTTGCAAATCTGATGCAGAGTGGGCAACAACACAGCAGTCATCTGCAAATTGTAGATCATGTATGTGGTCAGTTTAGTTTTGACACAGAGGTGACTGAGGTTAAAGAGTTTTCCATCTAGGTGACATTTAATACTCACACCAGAGGGCAGCTGATCTTTGATGAGGTGACTAGCCATTGTCAGGTCGATTGTAAATAGTATGGGGGCTATCACACAGCCTTGCTTCACCCCTGTCCAAATTTTGAAGGCATCTGTTTCAGATTTTCTGCTCAAGACAGTTGCAGTCATATCTTCATGGAGCAACTGCAGGATTATGATGAAGTTTCTTAGACATCCAGATCTTTGGAGCACAGTCTACAGGGCCTTGTGATTAAATGAGTCAAATGTTTTGGTCACGTTGATGAATGCAATGGAGAGTTCCTGGTGTTGTTCTCGACATTTTTCATGTATTTGTCTGGCAACAAAGACCATGCCAGAGGTTACTCTGGAAGGTCTAAAACCACACTGTGTCTCTGGGAGGATTTCCTCAGCTACAGGAAATAGGCGATTCAGGAGAATGTGTGTCAGGATTTTCCCAGCTGTGGACAAGAGCAAATTACCTCGATAATTTCCACAGCATGATTTATCTCCCTTCTTGAAGATTGTTACAATTGTCGAGGGTGGAGAGTTCTTTATCCTCCCAAATCCATAGAATGAATGCACAGAGTCTTGATGTGAGCAAATATCCACCAGCTTTGAAGACGTCAGCTGGAATACCATCAGGACTGCAGGTTTTGTTGTTTTTTTTCAGTTTGTTTGCTTCTTGTAGCTCTCCCACTGATGGTAATTCACCCAGGGATTGTACCACAGGGTACTGGGGAATAGCCTGGAGAGTATCAGCTGTCACTATGGATTCATGGTTGAGGAGTTGTTGAAAACATTCTTTCCAGTGTTGAAGGATGGCTTTGTCATCCTTAAGAAGAGAGACTTCATCCTGTGAGCAAAGAGAATTTTGTCCATTTGGCTATCCTAGGTCTTCCCCGTCCCGGACAAAATGGCAGAGGTCCCGTGCAATGTCGGGAACAGAGCCTCCTGCCATTTTGTTTGCTTCCCCCACCTCCAAGGGCAGAACAAAATTTTGCCCATTGAAACTCTGGAACTCTGGAGTGCAGAAAAGGGACAAGAGGCTGATCCCTAACGGGTGAAATTTGTCTTGGGCAGCAGCAGAAACAGATAATACCATATTGGAAGCCCTTAGATATTCTGCCCTATATTTTGTTCTATTGTTGTGATGAAAGTGCGAACACTGAAATTATTTGAGAAATAACTGGGTGTCCCAATTTCAGGATGAATGAACGAAGAAGGCTTAATAGGCTTTCTCATCCACATTTATCTTGTGATTTTATGAAAGAGCAAAATGTATTCACTGCTTATAGTGTAGTCACCTTCATATTAGGGGAAGTAAATGCAGATCGGGTTGCTGCTTTGAAGAATGTGCAGGACCACTTTCACTCCACCAGACAATCTCACTATACCTTTCCACTTTGATCAGCTACATGGACACACCAACTCAACTCAAATTTCAGGATCAATGGGGTAAATTTTATGATTTAGCATTCCCAACATCCAGCTTCCTACAACACGAGTGCACACCGGAAATTCATGGGTGGAGAATTTAATGGACAATCGTGTCAGATGCAAATCAAGAGCACACACATCTATGTCTGAATTCTTAACATATACTCCTGTTGCATTAAGTAGTATTGGACACTATGGATGAAAACATAAAGAAAATGCAAGCTAAGCAATTAAAAAAAAAAATTCATTCATGGGATGTGAGCATTGCTCTTGAGAAGGTCAGGGAGCTGCCTTCTTGAACCGCTGCAGTTCATGTGGTGGAGATACACCCACAGTGCTGTTAGGAAGGGAGTTCCAGCTTTTGATCAATGATGTGGGCTTGGAGCGGAACTGGTAAGTGGTTGTCTTCCACTAAGTCTGCTACCCTTGTTCTTGGTGGTAGAGGTGGTGGGTCTCATTGGAAGATGCTGTCGAAGGAAGCTTGGTGAGTTGCTGTGGTGGATAGGGTGCCAAACAAGTGGGCTGCTTTGTCCTGGATGGTGGCAACATTCTTGAGTATTGTTGGCATTGCACTCATCCAGGCATGTGGAGAATATGCCATCACACTCCTGAATTGTACATTGTAGATGGTGGACAGGCTTTGGGGAGTCAGGAGGTGAGTTACTTGCCTCAGAATTCACAACCTCTGACCTGCTCTTGTAGACACAGTATTTTTATGGCTGGTTCAATTAAGTTTCTGGTCAATGATAACCCCCATTATGCTGATGGTGGGAGATTCAGTGATGGTAATGCCATTGAGCATCAAGGGGAAATGGTTAGATTCACGTTCGTTGAAGATGGTCATTGCCTGGCACATGTATGGCAAGAATATTACTTGCCACTTGTCAGCCAAAGCCTGAGTGTTGTCCAGGCCTTGCTGCATCTGGACACGGGCTTCTTCAGTATCTGAGGAGTTATGAATGGTGCTCAACCTTGTGCAACCATCAACAAACATCTCCACTTCTGACCTTATGATGGAGGGAAGGTCATTGATGAATCAGCTGAAGATGGTTGTGCCTAGGACACTACCCTGAGGAACACCTGCAGTGATGTCCTGGAGCTGAAATGTTTGGTATCCAACAACCACAGCCATATTCCTTTGTGCTAGATATGATTCGACCAGTGGAGAGTTTTCCCCCGATTCCCATTAACCTCAATTTTGCTTGGGGTCCTTGATCAAATGTTGCCTTGATGTCAAGGGCAACTCCCTTTGGAATTCAGCTCTTTTGGACGAAGGCTGTAATTAGGTCTGGAACCAAGTGGCCTTGGCAGAACCCATACTGAGCATTGGTGAGGAAGTGCCGCTTGATGGCACTGTCATTGACACCTTCCATCACTTTGCTGCTGATTGACAGTAGACGAATAGATCGGTAACTGGCCGGATTGGATTTGTCCTGCTTTTGTTGACAGGACATATCTGCGTAATTTTCTATGTTGTCGGATATGTCCCAGTGTTGCAGCTGTACTGGAACATCTTGGGTAGCAGTGCGGCTAGTTCTGGAGCACAAGTCTTCAGTACGACAACCGGGATATTGTCCTGACCCATAGCCTTTGCAGAATCCAGTGCCTTCAGCCATTTGATTATATCATGTGGAGTGAACCAAATTGGCTGAAGACTGGCATTTGTGATGCTGGGGACCTCAGAAGGAAGCTAAGATGGATCATCCACTTGGCACTTCTGACTGAAGATAGTTGCAATTATTTCAGCCATGACATTTGCACTGATGTGCTGGGCTCCCCCAGCATTGAGGATGGGAGTGTTTGTGGAGCCTCTTCCTCCAGTTGGTTGTTTAATTGTCCAGCACCATTCACGACTAGATGTGGCAGGACTGCAGAGCTTAGATCTGATCCATTAGTTGTGGGATCGCTTAGCTCTGCCTATAACATGCTGCTTTCGCTGTTTAGCATGCATGTAGTCCATCTTTGGTGGCTACGCCTTTTGTTGCCTAGGTCCTAAGCTGTGGAATATCCTCCCAGTACCTCTGCCTCTCCAACTCACTTTCCTCCTTTAAGACATGCCTTAAAACCTACCTCTTTGACCAAGCCTTTGGTCATCTGACCTCATATCTCCTTTTCTGGCTTGGTGTCATACTTTGTTTTATAATTCACCTTAAAGGCGCGATATAAATATTTGTTGTTGTGGTGTTGTAGCCTCACCAGGTTGGAAACTCATTATTTGGTATGCCTGGTGCTGCTCCTGGCATGCTCTCCTGCACTCCTCATTGAAACAGGGTTGATCCCGTGGCGTGATGGTAATGGCAGAGTGTGGAATATGCCGGGCTATGAGATTACAGAATATGGTTGAATACAATTCTACTGCTGCTGATGGCCAACAGCGCCTCATGGATGCCCAGTTATGAGCTGCTAGACCTGTTCTGAATCTATCCCATTCAGCATGGTGGTAGTTGCACACAACACATTGAAGTGTATCCACAGTGTGAAAATGGGACTTTGTCTCCAAAAAGACTGTGCCATGGTCAATCCTTTACATTCTTTTGAGGCACAAAGATCCAGCAGGAAAGGTGATCCAACTATGGCTGACAGGAGAAGTTAAAGATTGTATTGGATCAAAGGAAGAGGCTTATAAAGTTGCCAAAAAAGTATTAAGCCTGAGGATTGGGAGCATTTTAGAATTCACCAAAGGAGAACCAAGAAACTGATAAAGAAAGAAAAAATAGAATATGAAAATAAACTAGTGAGAAACATAAAAACAGACTATAAAAGCTTCTATCACTATGTTAAAAGGAAAAGATTAGCAAAGACACATGTGGGCCCATTACAGGCAGAGACAGGGGAATTTATAATGGGGAATAAGGAAATGTCAGAGAAACTAAACAAATACATTATGTCTAATACTAGAGAACCAAGGGACTCGTGAGAATGAGGAACTGAAAGAAATTAGTATTCGTTATAAAGCACTACTGGAGAAATTAATGGGACTGAAAGTTGATAAATCCCCTGGACCTGTTGATCTACATCCCAGAGTGTTGGAAGAGGTGGTTTTAGAGATAGTGGATGTGTTGATGGTCATCTTCCAAAATTCTATAGATTCTGGACTGGGTTCCTTAAGATTGGAAGGTAGCAAATGTAACCCCACTATAGAAGAAAGGAAAGAGAAAATGGGGAACTACAGAACTGTTAGCCTGACATCCGTAGCAGGGAAAATGCTAGAATCTACTATAAAGGATGTGATAACTGCTCCTCATCGGGGGGGAGGAGGGCGGTCCGCCCGGTCATGTATATGAGCTGCCGCGTTTAATATCGCGGCAGCTCCACTGAGTAAATCCCACGCATGCGCGCCGCCATTGGTGGCGAGCTTGTAAAATGCAGCCCATAATGTGGAAAACGTGAAGTTATCCACTTTGGTAGGAAAAAAAGAAATGCAGAGTATTTCTTAAATGGTAAGAGATTGGGAAGTGCTGATGTCCAAAGGGACCCGTGTGTCCTTGTTCATAAGTCACTGAAAGCTACAGCAAGTAATTAGGAAGGCAAATGTATGTCAGCCTTTTTTGCAAGAGGATTTGAATACAGGAGTGAAGAAGTCTTGCAGTTGTATAGCGCCTTAGTGAGACTGCCCCGTGAGTATTGTGTACAGTTTTGGTCTCCTTACTTAAGGAAGGATACACTTGCCATACAGGGAGTGTAAGGAAGGTTTACCAGACTGATCTCTGAGATGGCAGGATAGTCCTATGAGGAGAGATTGAGGAGACTGGGCCTATAATCTCTCTTTAGAAGAATGAGAGGTGATCTATTGAAACATACAAAACAGCCAGTTGTCATTGTGCACATAGGCACCAATGATATAGGTAAAAAACGGGATGAGGTCCTACAAGCAGAATTTAGGGAGTTAGGAGCCAAGTTAAAAAGTAGGACCTCAGAGGTAGTAATCTCAGGATTGCTACCAGTGCCACGTGATAGTCAGAGTAGAAATGAAAGAACAGTCAGGATGAATGCGTGGCTTGAGAGATGGTGCAGGAAGGAGGGGTTCAGATTTTTGGGACATTGGGACCGGTTCTGGGGGAGGTGGGACTATTACAAATTGGACGGTCTACACCTGGGCCGGACTAGAACCAATGTCCTTGGGGGTGCTTTTGCTAACGCTGTTGGGGAGGGTTTAAACTAATGTGGCAGGGAGATGGGAACCAAATGAGGAGGTCAGTGGACAGTAAGGAGGTGGTAACTAAAGCTTGTAAGGAACTAGATAATGAAGTCAGCGTGACTAAGGGGAAGAGCAGGCAGGAGCAGATGATGAACGCAAAGGGACTGGTGGTCTGAGGTGCATTTGTTTTAATGCAAGAAGTGTAGTTGGTAAGGCAGATGAACTTAGGGCTTGGATTAGTACCTGGGAGTATGATGTTATTGCTATTACTGAGACTTGGTTAAGGGAAGGGCATGATTGGCAACTAAATATCCCAGGACATCGATGCTTCAGGCGGGATAGAGAGGGAGGTAAAAGGGGTGGAGGAGTTGCATTACTGGTCAAAGAGGATATCACAGCTGTGCTGAAGGAGGGCAATATGGAGGACTCGAGCAGTGAGGCAATATGGGCAGAACTCAGAAATAGGAAGGGTGCGGTAACAATGTTGGGGCTGTACTATAGGCCTCCCAACAGCGAGCGTGAGATAGAGGTACAAATATGTAAACAGATTATGGAAAGATGTAGGAGCAACCAGGTGGTGGTGATAGGAGATTTTAATTTTCCCAACATTGACTGGGATTCACTTAGTGTTAGAGGTCTAGATGGAGCAGAATTTGTAAGGAGCATCCAGGAGGCTTTTCTAGAGCAGTATGTAAATAGTCCAACTCGGGAAGGGGCCATACTGGACCTGGTTTTGGGGAATGAGCCCGGCCAGGTGTTTGAAGTTTCAGTAGGGGACTACTTTGGGAATAGTGATCACAATTCCGTAAGTTTTAGAATACTCATGAACAAAGACGAGAGTGGTCCTAAAGGAAGAGTGCTAAATTGGGCGAAGGCCAACTATACCAAAATTCGGCAGGAGCTGGGGAATGTAGATTGGGAGCAGCTGTTTGAAGGTAAATCCACATGTGATATGTGGGAGGCTGTTAAAGAGAGGTTGATTAGTGTGCAGGAGAGACATGTTCCTGTGAAAATGAGGGATAGAAAGGGCAAGATTAGGGAACCATGGATGACAGGTGAAATTGTGAGACTAGCTAAGAGGAAAAAGGAAGCATACATAAGGTCTAGGCGGCTGAAGAAAGATGAAGCTTTGAAAGAATATCGGGAATGTAGGACCAATCTGAAAAGAGGAATTAAGAGGGCTAAAAGAGGTCATGAAATATCTTTAGCAAACAGGGTTAAGGAAAATCCCAAAGCCTTTTATTCATATATAAGGAGCAAGAGGGTAACTAGAGAAAGGATTGGCCCACTCAAGGACAAAGGAGGAAAGTTATGCGTGGAGTCAGAGAAAATGGGTGAGATTCTAAACGAGTACTTTGCATCGGTATTCACCGAGGAGAGGGACATGACGGATGTTGAGGTTAGGGACAGATGTTTGATTACTCTCGGTCAAGTCGGCATAAGGAAGTGTTGGGTATTCTAAAAGGCATTAAGGTGGACAAGTCCCCAGGTCCGGATGGGATCTATCCCAGGTTACTGAGGGAAGCGAGAGAGGAAATAGCTGGGGACTTAACAGATATCTTTGCAGCATCCTTAAACACGGGTGAGGTCCCGGAGGACTGGAGAATTGCTAATGTTGTCCCCTTGTTTAAGAAGGGTAGCAGGGATAATCCAGGTAATTATAGACCGGTGAGCCTGACGTCAGTGGTAGGGAAGCTGCTGGAGAAGATACTGAGGGATAGGATCTATTCCCATTTGGAAGAAAATGGGCTTATCAGTGATCGGCAACATGGTTTTGTGCAGGGAAGGTCATGTCTTACCAACTTAATAGAATTCTTTGAGGAAGTGACAAAGTTGATTGATGAGGGAAGGGCTGTAGATGTCATATACATGGACTTCAGTAAGGCGTTTGATAAGGTTCCCCATGGTAGGCTGATGGAGAAAGTGAAGGCGCATGGGGTCCAAGGTGTACTAGCTAGATGGATAAAGAACTGGCTGGGCAACAGGAGACAGAGAGTAGCAGTGGAAGGGAGTTTTTCAAAATGGAGACGTGTGACCAGTGGTGTTCCACAGGGATCTGTGCTGGGACCACTGTTGTTTCTGATATACATAAATGATTTGGAGGAAAGTATAGGTGGTCTGATTAGCAAATTTGCAGACGACACTAAGATTGGTGGAGTAGCAGATAGTGAAGGGGACTGTCAGAGAATACAGCAGAATATAGATAGACTGGAGAGTTGGGCAGAGAAATGGCAGATGGAGTTCAATCAGGGCAAATGCGAGGTGATGCATTTTGGAAGATCCAATTCAAGAGTGAACTATACAGTAAATGGAAAAGTCCTGGGGAAAATTGATGTACAGAGAGATTTGGGTGTTCAGGTCCATTGTTCCCTGAAGATGGCAACGCAGGTCAATAGAGTGGTCAAGAAGGCATACGGCATGCTTTCCTTCATCGGATGGGGTATTGAGTACAGGAGTTGGCAGGTCATGTTACAGTTGTATAGGACTTTGGTTCGGCCACATTTGGAATACTGCGTGCAGTTCTGGTCGCCACATTACCAAAAGGATGTGGATGCTTTGGAGAGGGTGCAGAGGAGGTTCACCAGGATGTTGCCTGGTATGGAGGGTGCTAGCTATGAAGAGTGGTTGAGTAGATTAGGATTATTTTCATTAGAAAGACGGAGGTTGAGGGGGGACCTGATTGAGGTGTACAAAATCATGAGAGGTATAGACAGGTTGGATAGCAAGAAGCTTTTTCCCAGAGTGAGGGATTCAATTACTAGGGGTCACGAGTTCAAAGAGAGAGGGGAAAAGTTTAGGGTGGATATGCGTGGAAAGTTCTTTACGCAGAGGGTGGTGGGTGCCTGGAACGCGTTGCCAGCAGAGGTGGTAGACGCGGGCACGATAGCGTCTTTTAAAATATATCTAGACAGATACATGAATGGGCAGGAAGCAAAGAGATACAGACCCTTAGAAAATAGGCGAGATGTTTAGGTAAAGGATCTGGATCGGCGCAGGCTTGGAGGGCCGAAGGGCCTGTTCCTGTGCTGTAATTTTCTTTGTTCTTTGTTTTGTTCTTACAGGGCTCAACAGGGCTCTCCTGGCTGGGGGTTCTCGAACCAGGGCACACAGTCTCTGAATAAGAGGTAGGCCATTTAGGACTGAGATGAGGGGGAACTTCTTCACTCAGAGGATGGTGAATCTTTGCAATTTTCTCCCTGAGAGGGCTGTGCAGGCTCAGTCATTGATTATATTCAAGACTTTGATCGACAGATTTCTAGATATCAAAGATATCACAGAATCACAGAATTGTTACAGTACAGAAGGAGGCCATTTGGCCCATTGTGTCTGCACCAACTCTCCGAAAGAGCAATTTACTCAGTTCCATTCCCCCGTCCTCTCCCCATAACCCTGCACATTCCTCCTTTTCATATCACAGTCTAATTTCCTTTTGAATGCTTCAATTGAATCTGCCTCCACCACACTCTCAGGCAGTGCATTCCAGACCTTCACCACTCGCTGCGTGAAAAAGTTTTATCTGCTGTCACTTTTGCTTCTCTTACCAAATACTTTAAATCTGTGTCCTCTCATTCTCAATCCTTTCACGAGTGGGAACAGTTTCTCTCTATCGACTCTGTCCAGACCCTTCATGATTTTGAATACCTCTATCAAATCACCTCTCAGCCTTCTCTTCTCCAAGGGAAACAGCCCTACCTTCTCCAATCTATCTCCATAAGAATGGTATTGAGGTAGAAGATTAGTGGAGCAGGCTCAAGGGGCTGAATGGCCTACTCCTGCTTCTATTTCCTATATTCCTGCCAATACTGTCATGGACAGATGCATCTGTGACAGGTAGATTGGTGAGGGCGAGGTCAAGCAAGATTTTCCCTCTTGCTGGTTCTGCCTCAGTCCCAGTCTGACGATATTTCCTTCAGGACTTGGCCAGCTTGGTCAGTAGAGGTACCATCGGGTAAAGGCTGAGAAACAATTGTGCATATTCAAGTATATGTACTCGAATGATGACAATTTGCTTTTATTTGTTCTCACCAAACAAAACCAGAATAGAGTTACTGAACAAAAATGAATTTGATATGGTTCAACTGAACATAATTTAAAAATGATTTCAGGAAAAGTGAGTGAATAAATAGAGATCAGATGAGACGATTTAAATCTTTCACAATTTAAAATGCACCATATTGCCAGTTTGCTATCAGTTGCAGAATGGGAGGGCACTTAGGGATGGGAAATAAATGCTGGCTTTGCCAGCATGCCCACATGCCCCGAACGAATAAAAATTGTTATAGCACCTTATCATTTCCTCTTGAAGAGATGAATGTGCTGGATAAAACGATCACTGATGTTAACCGCAAGCGTGGGTGAAAGCTCCAATATTACTCTGAGCAAGAACACAAACTCGATCATATTTCAGCTTGTTTTAGAGTCTCTTTCATCCAGTGTGATCAATCTGTCTTCTAAAATTGAGTGATATTGCATGATGGAAAGGAAACTCAAAAGAAAAAAACCACAGCTGCATTGCAGCTCAGGAATGAGCAGATTTTTGGTTTTGAGAAGGGAAAAATATCCCAAGACATTCTGGTTAAACAACTGTACATGTGGTTACTTAGGGTTTGCAATGTCTCCTTTTGTAACTCAGAAAGTGTGGTTTTTTTCCCCCACTTATGTTTAAGTAAAAAGCACTGAATAAGAGATTAGACAATACTGGATTACAAGGTGGCAATTTTCTCATCAAGGTTTTCAAATGAAATCAGAAACCATGTGGCCAAAGCTTACTCAATCACCAAACCCAGATGTTGAATTATATCTGTAAGGGTGCATTTCATTTACACTCCCAGTTTAGTGTTTGGTGCAAAGCAGAAATCACTCAGTGGCAATGTAAATCTGGAATTAGGATCTGATCTCACTCCAGAGCAAGGCATAGTGAGACTCCTTGGAATTGATAGTTTCGCACTGCTTTGGCTTGACATTGCACAGAATGTAAAGACAAATGCAGTACGAAACCTAGTTTGCAAAATATTCAGGAGGTAACTTCGTGTGCATATTCATTCAGACATGTGCAGAGCACTCTCATTCATAGGGTATTTCAAGTTCCAGCCAGACAGGAGCTAAACAGTGTAAACAAGCTTCCACCTGGCTGGCATCAGAGAACTGTAATGCAAATGCCCCTTTTGGGGGCCAAGGTTGGAATTCACTGATAAAAATTAGCCTGGACGGGGTCCCTTTGCCTTGACAGGGCATCCACTAATGTCTTGCTGTTAACAGAGGACTGGTGAGGGAAATTGCGAGCTTGAACGGGGAGGGGAGGAGTACCAGCTTAATTTGTTTGAAGCTAAGGATTTCTAAGTTGAATTCAGGTTGGATAAGAGTGCCAATATGCAGTCTAATTAACAGCAGGACTCAGGTAGTAGTGGCATTGAGGGGAGAGGCGAGAGTGGGGGAATGGGGAATGGATGGTAATGAGGGGACAAGGAAGGGGAATAATAAATGACAATGAGGGATCGTTGGAAATGTATGGTAATGGAAGGGAAAGGAAAAGGGGAATTTAATGAGAAGAGGAGAAAGGACAGAAACTAGGAACCGTTCTTTGAGATGAACAGGGTAGATCCTGATGGCAATGTTTGGGATGAGGGAGGAAGATAACTGTCAGCATCAACTGAAAGGGAGTGGAATATAAGAGTACCAGTATTAATGCAGCAGGAATCAAAGTGCCAACCTGAACTGTGGAGGGGTGAAGGATACTCACTGGGCTGGGATGGAGTGGGAGAAGACTCCCATTTTGAACTGAGTTGGAAGAGTAGGTATGAGGAAAGATGCATAAGAGGCTGAAGTCAGCGGAGCAGAGAATTTGGGGAGGGGGTGCAGTTGCAGTGTTACAGCAAGATTTATAGATATGGGAGGTGCAAGGTAATGGAGAGATCTAAACATGTGGATGAGAATTTTAAATGTTGAGGTATTGGGAGTCAGCACATGTTTGTGACATCAGGTGTTTTTTTTAATTCATTCATGGGATGTAGGCGTTACTGGCCAGGCCAACATTTATTGCCCATCCCTAATTGCCCTTGAGAAGGTGGTGGTAAGCTGCCTTCTTGAACCGCTGCAGTCCATGTGGGGTAGGTTAGATTAGATTAGATTAGAGATACAGCACTGAAACAGGCCCTTCGGCCCACCGAGTCTGTGCCGAACATCAACCACCCATTTATACTAATCCTACACTAATCCCACATTCCTACCAAACATCCCCACCTGTCCCTATATTTCCCTACCACCTACCTATACTAATGACAATTTATACCGGCCAATTTACCTATCAACCTGCAAGTCTTTTGGCTTGTGGGAGGAAACCGGAGCACCCGGAGAAAACCCACGCAGACACAGGGAGAACTTGCAAACTCCACACAGGCAGTACCCGGAATCGAACCCGGGTCCCTGGAGCTGTGAGGCTGCAGTGCTAACCACTGCGCCACTGTGCCGCCCCCACAGGGCTGTTAGGAAGGGAGTTCCAGGATTTTGACCCAGCGACAGTGAAGGAACGGCGATATAGTTCCAAGTCAGGATGGTGTGTGACTTGGAGGGGAACTTGCAGGTGGTGGTGTTCCCATGTATTTGCTGCCCTTGTCCTTCTAGTTGCTAGAGGTCACGGGTTTGGAAGGTGCTGTCTAAGGAGCCTTGGTGCATTGCTGCAGTGCATCTTGTAGATGGTACACACTGCTGCCACCGTGCGTCGGTGGTGGAGGGAGTGAATGTTTGTAGATGGGGTGCCAATCAAGCGGGCTGCTTTGTCCTGGATGGTGTCGAGCTTCTTGAGTGTTGTTGGAGCTGCACCCATCCAGGCAAGTGGAGAGTATTCCATCACACTCCTGACTTGTGCTTATAGATGGTGGACAGGCTTTAGGGAGTCAGGAGGTGAGTTACTCACCTCAGGATTCCTCGCCTCTGACCTACTCTTGTAGCCACGAGGATTGAGTCAGTATTGAGGGTACAATTCTACCTTCCTAATGTTAAGATGGAGAAAATTGTAGCTCGTCCAAGAATGGATGTCAGGTAAGCAGTCTGATATCACAGAGGCACTGGAGCACTGGAGAGGAAGAGCCAAGTGTCATGGTATAAATGTGGAAGATGAGGAAGAGAAGGAGGCCAAAGGCACATCCCTTGTGGGACCTCCAAGATGGTGCAAAAGTAAAACGGGAAAGGTCGCCAAACCATGGCTTACAAGGGAAATTAGAGATGGCATTAGATCCAAGGAAGAGGCATATAAATTTTCCAGGAAAAACAACAGACCTGAGGATTGGGAGCAGTTTAGAATTCAGCAAAGGAGGACCAAGGGATTAATTAAGATTAAGAAGGGGAAAATAGAGTTTGAGAGCAAGCTTGTGGGGAACATAAAAACTGATTGTAAAAGTTTCTGTAGGAATGTGAAGAGAAAAAGTTTAGTGAAGACAAATGTAGGTCCCTTACAGTCAAAACAGGGAAATTTATTATGGGAACAAAGAAATAGCTGACCAACTAAGTGCATACTTTGGTTCTGTCTTCACATAGGGGGACACAAATATCGTACCAGTGAGAGAGAGGAACTGAAAGAAATCAGTATTCGTAGAGAAATGGCGTTGGGGAAATTGATGGGATTGAAGGCCGATAAATCCCCAGGGCCTGATCGTATGCATCCCAGAGTATGTAAGGAAGTGGCCCTAGAAATAGTGGATACATTGGTGCTCATCTTCCAAGATTCTATAGACTCTGGAACAGTTCCTACAGATTGGAGGGTAGCTAATGTAACCCCACTATTTAAAAAGGGAGTTAGAGAGAAAGCAGGGAATTATAGACCATTCAGCCTGACGTCAGTAGTGGGGAAAATTCTAGAGTCCATTATCAAAGATTTTATAGCAGAGCACATGGAGAACAGTGGTAGAATCGGGCAGAGTCAGCATGGATTTACGAAAGTGAAATCATGCTTGACAAATCTACTAGAATTCTTCGAGGATGTAACTAGCAGAGTTAATGAGGGGGAGGCCAGTGGATGGGGTTTATTTGGACTTTCAGAAGGCTTTCGACAAAGTCCCACATAAGAGATTAGCATGTAAAATTAAAGCAGGTGGGATTGGGGGTAGTGTATTGCGATGGATAGAAAATTGTTTGGCGGACAGGAAACAAAGAGTAGGGATAAATGTGTCTTTTTCCAAATGGCAGGCAGTGACTAGTGGGGTACCACAGGCATCGGTGCTAGGAACCCAGCTATTCACAATATATATTAATGATTTCGATGAGGGAACTAAATGCAATATCTCCAAATTTGCAGATGACACAAAACTGGGTGGGAGGGTGAGTTGTGAGGAGGATGCAGAGAGGCTTCAGGGTGATTTGGACAAGTTGAGTGAGTGGGCTAATGCATGGCTAATGCAGTAGCATGTGGATAAATGTGAGGTTAGCCACTTGGCGAGCAAAAACAGGAAGGCAGATTATTATCTGAATGGCTATAAATTGAGAGAGGGGAATATGCAACAAGACCTGGGTGTTCTCGTACACCAGTCGCTGAAGGTAAGCATGCAGGTGCAACTGGCGGTAAAAAAGGCAAATGGTATGTTGGCCTTCATCGCGAGAGGATTCGAATACAGAAGCAGGGATGTCTTGCTGCAATTATACAGGGCCTTGGTGAGGCCGCACCTGGAATATTGTGTGCAGTTATGGTCTCCTTATCTGAGGAAGGATGTTCTTCCTATAGAGGGAGTGCAGCGAAGGTTTGCCAGATTGATTCCAGGGACGGCGGGACTGACGTATGAGGAGAGATTGAGTCGGTTAGGATTATATTCGCTGGAGTTCAGAAGAGTGAGGGGGGATCTCATAGAAACCTGTAAAATTCTAACAGGACTTGACAGGGTAGATACAGGAAGGGTGTTCTCAATGGTGGGGGAGTCCAGAGCCAGGGGTCATAGTCTAAGGATATGGGGGAAACCTTTCAGGACTGAGATGAGGAGAAATTTCTTCACCCAGAAAGTGGTGAGCCTGTGGAATTCGCAACCACAGAAAGCAGTTGAGGCCAAAACATTGAATGTTTTCAAAAAGGAGTTAGATATAGCTCTTGGGTCTAAAGGGATCAAAGGGTATGGGGTGAAAGCCAGAACAGGCTACTGAATTAGATGATCAGCCATGATCATAATGAATGGCAGAGCAGGCTCAAAGGGCCGAATGGCCTACTCCTGGTCCTATTTTCTATGTTTCTATGTTAAGATGTGGGGGTGGGAAAATAATCTATTGGTAGTGGTGTTCTGGCTACGATCCGAGAGGTAAGTGTAAAGCCAAGCATGGGCAGTCCCTTTGTCCCCAGAGGCTTTGACAATGGCTCTACATTAACCCCACCAGAATTAACTCAGAATCAAGGTCGGAAGATAGTTACATTTTTGGGTTACTCTCTCCTCCTCCAACCTTCCCTAATGGCACTCTTTTCCCAGTCCTTTGCTCAATTCAGCTTGTCTCTCTTCTTCCCTTCCATCTCAGTTAAGTTGATACTCTTCTCCTCTCTACCCCAGTGACTATACCTGCACTTGCTCCCTCACCTCCCCCCTTCCATTATTTCAAACTGGCAATCACCTTCCTCCCCACCTCCAAGCACCACTACCAATTTCTGGTCCCTCCTTCTATATTATTAATTTCCCCATACCACTTTTAACACCCATTTCCCTTCCTTTCATCACCATCCATTTCACCTCACATTCATTTGCCCCCTTTGCTGTCATTCATTTCAAACTTTCCCTCACCCTGCCCGACCCGAGCTCCAATCTGAGTTTGATTGCTCTTTCACTGGACTGGGTCCCTTTCCTCTCTCAGCACAGCTACTTATATTAATGGAAACAATTGAAGTCTGGATAATGTAGGCAGGAACAACAATGATAACTTGGTGGAGTGATGAAAATCAAGGATGTGCAATAGGCCAAAATTGGAAGAGCTCAGCGATCTTGGAGGGTTGTAGGGCTGCGGGAGGTTACAGAGATGTGGAGGAGTGAGGCCATGGAAGGATTTGAACACAAGGATGGGAAACTGCCTAGAGGTGGTCGCCTGGCGACTGACTGGAATGGGGCCAGCTCTTCAGGCGGACTTAGAGGCCTCTCTGCCTGCTTGGGTGCAGGCTGCCCTGTGGACTAGTGGTGGCTCAGCTACAAAGGCCATTTTGTGTTATAAATTTTAAAAAGTTGGAGAAAGGGAGCCTCCATTTTGAAGCGCTCTTGCCCTCACGTACCTGCCAAGACATGCTGCTGCTGCTTTCAAGCTAGAAGGTCTCCAATTGGTCTTTCAGCTTCAAGAGACATCTGCTGTTCTTAATTGGATGACGTGTCCACCCTGTGGCCATTAGTTGGCCGCTCCGGGGGAAACCACAGGTGAGAGACTGTTTTCCACACAGTGCAGGCTTCTGATCCCCATTTGAGCCTGATGGTGGGGTTCAGAAGCCCACAGGGATATAGTTTCTGTCGCACTGCTGACGGAGATAAGGCAGCAGAGTGGGATCAGCTCTATGGAAATTCCTGATCATGTATTTAACTTTATGTTGAACCACTGTCTGGGCCCTTGTATTAACTTCATTCAAATCTGTCCAAAGGGGTAATTCTGTAAACTAGTTCACACTGAATTGCATCTGATTTAGTGGTTTTGCAGGTGCACTCGTGCATTTTTAGTAAAATACTGTCTGGAACAACTTACAGCTGAGTCGGCCTTAAAAACTGACATTTTGGATTATTACTCAACTGTGAACTTAGCATCAAAAACAGAGATATAGAGTTTTTATTGAGTGCTGAAACAATGGACTGATTTCTTGTTTAAATTTAAGAACATGTTCTGCAGTACTATTTCACCAAAGAGATATAGGTTTTCTGTAGTGTAGAATATTGATAAGGCTATGTTGACAGTCTACCCTTTTAAAGTAGCACCAGGGGACTCTGTGATGGATTGGAGCTAGATTGTCTGCAGTTCTTTGAAAACTATTACTTCCACTTTTCCATTAGTTCCCTGCATAAAGAAAGGAAGTCTGGCTCAATAATCTACTCTTTAATTTAAAAGATGAAACCAACAATCAGGAAAAGACCTACTGGTTTATCCAACCTGTGTCATACAGTTGTTTTGCATTATGGATTGGGCGGCACAGTGGCGCAGTGGTTAGCACCACAGCCTCACAGCTCCAGCGACCCGGGTTCAATTCTGGGTACTGCCTGTGTGGAGTTTGCAAGTTCTCCCTGTGTCTGTGTGGGTTTTCGCCGGGTACTCCGGTTTCCTCCCACCACCAAAAGACTTCCAGGTTGATAGGTAAATTGGCCATTATAAATTTCCCCTAGTATAGGTAGGTGGTCGGGGAATGTGGGGATGTGGTAGGAATATGGGATTAGTGTAGGATTAGTATAAATGGGAGGTTGATGGTCGGCACAGACTCGGTGGGCCGAAGGGCCTGTTTCAGTGCTGTATCTCTAAATAAATAAATAAAATAAATAAATATATGCATGTCCCACACACCTGGAGCCAGGTAATCCCCTGGAAGAGGTATAAAATCCAGATCATTTAGTGGGAAAAAAATTGAAATTTTCTCTTTGACCCCCTTAAGCAATCAAAATTTGTCCAGTTCTCATTGGTCCTGATTTATGCTACAGGATACTGGCCTCTCAAGTGAGGTAATCTCTATCCCAGCCAGAAACAGGTTCAGCTCTTATTTGAATAAAATAAGCTCATTTCCAACAGAGAATTTGTAACATTGAGTTTCACTTGTTCTGGGGACAAATGATTGTCGAGCAATAAAGTGGTATAATTTTTCAAGCTCAAAGTGTTCACTTGAGCTCCATATTAATCACAGTTCAAAGGTTGTTTTTCTCAACAATGGCAATCAAACTGGTGAGAAGAGGTTGAAAGAGTTACTGATGTTATTCAATGCCCATTATAAACCTCCCCCTGCTACCCCACCTCAAGTGTGAAAGGTCACATGAGAGTTCTCACTTGTGCTTTGCACAGCTATCTTATATTACTAATCAATATTTACAAAGGTCAGTAAAGAGACCACAGTAGAACATGGTATCTGAGCATTTATCATAGGCATTTCCTATACTGCCTCAAGGAAAAATATGATGTTTAAATCTATGTTCCCATTGATTTTCACGCTATCTCAAATTGCTGTTTCTAACACGACTTGGTGCTTTGATTCAGGATTTATTGACCAATGAAGGAACAGTCCTAAAAAAATTGTAACTGACAAACATCCATCCCCAAAATTCAAACAGTAAGTCAGTAAATAGAAGGCATATAAGGACTAGATATTCAGCACAATAGGTGGTGTTTTGTGTCCCAAATGGCGTCTCTGCCATACGCACACAATTCTGGTGTGCTCCTCGCTGGATACCATTTCCACAAGGGCCAAACAAAACAAGTCCTTCAACCGTATCAAAAGCAGGCATGAGGCTACTAACATATGCAAATAAGGAGCCGAATGCCTGCTTTTGCTCCCTCTAGCAACCTTGGCTTACACTGGAGGCAGCTAGCGCCAGTGTTAATTGCCTCCAGGAAAACCAATACTAAGCAGCACAAGATGAGAAAAAGCTAAGTACTTAACCTAGTCAATGCTGCTCCCAGTCCCAAGATCTCCAACCTCACTGCCAACTCCGACCTCCAGAAATCCACCCCACCCGCCAATTCTGACATCCTAGTCCCACCATTGCACTCCGAGACCCAGCCATTCCTCCTCTGGACCACCGTGATCTTACCCAATCATTTACCTGAACATTGGCACATGGACCTGCGTAAGCTCCTACTGCTGTGCCTTCTGGATGATAATGAGGTCCGAGGACCCAAACTCATACACTCCATGTAGACATAAAACACCGACTCCTCCAGGGTGCAGAAATTGCAGCCTGACAGTCTGTAAATCAACTTAGATCAGTTCTGAAGGGTCAACAATCTGAAACGATAACTCTGTTTCTCTCTCCACAGATGCTGCCAGACCTGCTGAGTATTTCCAGCATTTTCAGTTTTCATTTCAGATTTCCAGCATTGGTATTATTTTGATTTTGTTAAAGAGGAGCTAGGGTTGTGCAGCATTTATGTTATAAGCAATCACTCAAATGGCAGAGACTTTTGTACCAATGTGTTGGTAAATTAACAGTACATCAACATGCACATCAATATGGCTGCAGATTGCTCCATTATGAGTCAAGACACGTATGAGAGCAAATCCAGTGATGTACCTCCAACTGAGAGCACAGTTTAGTTGAAAACCTACTCTGGTGAGGTATTAGAAATGTGTGACAAATGGATTGCAATCTCCAATATAAGGGCAAGTCCTTCAAGTTAGCCATTGTTGTAGCGAGATGTATCAACAAAGCAATGTAAATGGACAAAGACTGGCTTTGTAAACAGAAGTTAGACTGGAAGCATGTTTTCCAAGTTGAGACAACCAAGAAGCTTGATCAGCTATTGAATAGTTACAGAAACATTTTCAAGGCTAGCTACGAAGATATAATCGGTGTGAATGCGCACATCCGAATTGGGCCAGATGTAAAATCAGTATATTGCAAGAATAGGCTTGTTCCTTATGCTCTCAAAACTCAGGTAGAAGAGAAGCTAAGGAAGCTAGAGAGGAACAGTGCGCTAGTGAAAACTGATCAGTGATTGGGCAGCCCCAATTGTAGTAGTGCCCAAGTCAGACAAAACCGTGAATATGCAGGGACTATAAAGTCACAACCAGTCAGTGGATGATGATCAGTATCCACTACCAACCTCTCAAGATTTGGTTGCCGAGTTAGTAGGATCCAAGCTTTTCATGAAGTTGGATTTGTCCCATGCTTATGCACAGCTCAATGTGGATTAATAGTATCTCATGATAAACACACACATGGGGTTATACTCCCTACACGAAGCTGCTCTATTGTGTGAAGTCTTCTCCAAAAATCTTCCAAGCTACAATGGATAATATTTTGCAAGGTGCCGCATTGCTTGTGTAATCAGGATGATGTGCTGATCGCGATAGCCAACAGAGGAAGCGAGTCTTTAAGTGCTGGATGAAGTGTGAAAAAGGCTCAATGTGAAGTTGAAAAAGAGCAAGTGTGCTTTTGTGCAATCTGAGGTTGAGTACCTTGACTTGAAAATCAATGAGAAAGGATTACAGCCAGTAAAAGCGAAGATAGAGGCAACAGCCAATGCCCCAAAACCAAAAGATGTGGTTCAGCTTAGGTCTTTGTGAGGCATGGTCCAATACTACTCGCAATTTCTGCCTGAGCTTGCAATGGTGTGATCTTCACTGCATGATTTGTTGAAGAAAGATGTGAAATGGGAATGGTCTAAAGCACAAGAAGATGCTTATGATGCATGTAAGAGAAGCCTTGACCAGTGGTGCACTACTCGTTCATTATGACACAAATCGTGATCTAAAGCTAGCATGTGACGCTTCAAACTATGGAGTTGGAGCAGTGATCAGTCATGTCATGGATGATGGTCAAGAAAAGCCCATAGAGTTTGCATCACATACCCTGACCAAGAGTGAACGTAATCTGGACAGGAGATGTCGGACCAGAAGTCTGTTGCCGTGATGTCCCAGTCCCAATTTTATCGATGGTTGCAAACATGGAGAGCAGAGATCTGACAACAATAAGGTGGGCAGACAATTCAGGTATTTAAGAGGCCTATTGACAGAGATTTTATTCTCAGTTTCCAAACTTACTAACAGCGTTCGCTCAATGTGCAACTTGTCTGCGACCACTGTAAATAGATCTTGCAGGCTTGTGCACATTTCCGGGGAAATTATCATGAACCCACACTTTAAGGCAGTCCCAGGTGCCAGGACTTTTCCAGTCCCCACAATACACCTTCAGAGATGGTTCCTTGGAGACAACGGCTACCCACTGAACATGGCCACTGACGCCTGTGAGGAGCCCACACACAGCTGCGGAGGAGAGGTTCAACTCCTGTCACGGGACAATGCGATCAACCGTAGAGCAGGCTATTGGGCTGCTCAAGATGAGATTCAAGTGCCTGGATTAGCACGGTGGAGTCTTTCAGTATACACCAGTAAAGGTTTCACATATTGTGGTAGTCTGCACTACATAACGCGGTGCTACAGAGGGGGGAGGCATTGAACAATGAGGATATCGATGAGCATTCTACCTCCTCAGACGATGAGGATGCGGAGAAGAAAGCTGGCCAAGTATTGGCAGATGAAGAACCCCAGGGCCAACAGGAAAGACGCCAAGATATATGTGCATGGAGAGGCGCAATGCCCTTATACATTTACACTTCCCTTGATCCTTACTACCAATTGTACGTTGATCAATAAAGCTTTACCTTTACGCAGCCCTATTGTCACCTTCCTTCCTTTAGCAAGCCATCACCAAGTGCACAGTCCCAGGTGTGCAGAGCTCGGCTGGCAAAGCTTCAGATTATGCTTGGCAGCATGATCCCTCTCCTAGAGCCCCTTGACAGAGGCAGGGTTAAAATGAATCCCCAAAGGCCATAAATAAGAGGAAGTAGATCTTATGAGATAGAAGCTTATCTTTGTATTCTCTGACAAAAAAAATGCTACCCGTTCTATTTACATTAGACATTCACCTGTGAGTTCCAAGCAATGTAGGTGCTATTATTCATTCTTTTGCATGCACTCCTACGCGATGCTTCCCCCGTGCCGTCAGCTGAAGTGGAGACAGGCTGCTGACTTTTCTGCCACTTGGCGAGGGATGACCTTGGCAGTCGTCCTCCTGGAGGGCTCCAGCATGCTGCGGGCCTCCTGCACAGAAGCAGTACCACCCTCTGTTATCAGGGATGAAGAAGGATCTGGCATGAGGAACTGCTGCCCACACCAGGGGCACCCTAAGAGGAGCTGCATGCTGCGGTGGGCAGCCGCTCCGCTTCTCGTGTCAGGGACACTTGTTCCTCCCTGTTGACTTGAGAGGGTAAAGCACCTGTTGTGATTCCAGGCTCCTCGTTCCCTCTCTCACTTTGCCACTGCTGCCTTGAGCTCATGGCTAAGACAAGGGTGTGCAGGTCTGCACAAATCTCCTGCAGATACTAAGTACTCTGCTGGATGTGGCTCCCCAGGAGCGCCGCCAATCTCTCAATGAAGGACACCACTTGTTTGCCAGTCAGAGACATTGCAGCACTCAAGGCCTGGATGGACTCCTCCATCGTCCGCACTTGGGCACGCATAGCCTCTAGCATCTCTGCCAGATGTTGCCTGACCTCTAGCTGTAGCGACACCAGAGGTATGTCATCAGCCTAGGGCTGAGCGTGGGCCTGGCCTCCCACAGTCCTGCAATTGTCAGTGTCCTGGGCTATCACAGCCTGTGTTAGTACTCGGACGCATCCATGCTGTGTTAACCAGGTTGTGTGACTGAATCTAACCGTGAGCGCATACCCACTGACGTGAGAGTCTCTGTGCTGTTGGAGGGTGCTGGGTTATGTGAGGCTCCATCCTGCTCCTCAGAGGTGGCAGGCTCTCCACAGTGTCTGCGACTCTTTGATATTGTTCTGCATGACCTGCATGAGAAAACAGAGACATTGAAGGGTTAAGGGCCTCCCTTCCTGTCATTTCAACTCCCCACATTGGAGCTCCCAGTAGGCAATGGATGCTACGTGAGCAGTATGGCTCCATCGATGCAGATGCATCTTTGTGCCCCATGACAACCTGACTCACTGGGCTGCATTTTATTCTTTGACAGGCGTCCCGGTGGTGAGCAAGAAGGCGGGGGGAGACCTGCCTTGGCCTCTGCTGGACCCCCGAAGCCATTCCACGGCGGGCAGGCAATTAACTGCCCACTGTTGGGTTGTTGGGAAAGGTCGGCTGCTCTGTAGTAGTGGCAGTGCCACTGGGAGCAGTGGCCACTGCTGGTACTGCAGGAATCCCTGCAGCACCAAAGAAGGAGGAGACCCCGTGAAAGGTGAGTTGGAGTCACCAGGGTCATTCAGGCAGGCCCTGGTAATGGGATGGGTGGGGGTGGTGTTGGTGAGGAAGCGGGGGTGTCTTCCTGGAGGGGGGACCCTCTGGGGAGCCTGCATTTCCTCCAAAAAAGGGACCCCACTGACCCCGCCAGGAGGCTGCCAGGTTTTACCTGAAGGCGTCTCCCAGTGGCGGCAGGGCCCCTCCGCCTCTTTCAAGATTGAGGTGGAGGCGGGAAGACGCCCCTAAGTGGCTATTATTTGGCCTAGGGTATAAAGGCCTTCCCTGTGCCAGACAAAATGGCAGGAGGCCCAGGCAATGTTGGGAATGGTGCCCCCCGCCATTTTGCTTGCTCCCTTGGCTCTGTGTCTGCCTCCAAGGGCAAAATAAAATTCTGCCCACTGTCTTGGGAAGCTGCCCCTGTCTCTCCACCAACAGCTGAGCATCCATTCTGCGGCCATGTCAGCTTCATGGCCTCCTCTCCATCGGGCTCAGGACATGGAAATGCGGCAGTCCACCACCAGTCTTGCCCCGCTCTCTGCAATTGTGAGCTAGCTTCTCCTGCAAACACAAAGATGCATGCTTTTGGTCTCGTAGTGGGGACAAGCACAAGACTATGCAGCTGGTTGTCCAGTGGTTATTGATGGGGACACACAGATGCCTCCTGCATGCGATGCCTTTCCAGGGACTTTGTGAGGGTTTTCAATGACAAATAGGTACCATTCAATGCCATTTAGCCATACCTCAGGCAGCATGTCTTTATGACCTGACCATTTTCACAGGACTGGGTGGGCACTCCCTCTCTGCCCAATGCACACTCCCGCTCTGACACATGTAAGGCCCAAGAGGTTAAGCGTTTATGAGGACTAATTTACGTGGCCCGGTTGAGGTCATTGAGCTCCTTGCAGCACTGGATCCAGGTCTTTTGGATGACTCCACGGCTGCTGATCTCCTATGCTACCTGCAGCCAGGCTTGCTTGGTCAGGCAAGCAGGTCTCCTCCTCCCTTCCCTTGGTAAGAGGACCTCCCATCTTTCCCTTGTAGCCTGAAGGAGAACCTGAGGGAGGCATCACAAAAGCATGGGGCCACTCGGGGTCTTCCTACCACCACGATTGTGCTGTCTTTCTTCCTGAAGAAAACCTTGCAGAATTCAATCATTTATTAAATGCAGGACTCAGAGCCTTTCAAATATGGTGCCAGTACCTGCCGCGGCATCAGCCGATGCTATCGTTGTCGCCGCCTCCGCGTCCACCACCGTCCATTTCATTGAATGGCCCCCGCAGTCATTAATCTTATTTGGCTGGCCGCAACCACTTCCAGTCCCAATGTCGAGACCTGTAGCTTCCAAACTAAATCCCGCCCAAGACCTTCTGTAAGTCTTGATCTGAAACCAGATAGTCCAAAACCAAAATCTACACCAAAACCTGTGAGATCAGGAAGACTTCACAAACCAGTGGTTAGACTTGATTTATAGATATCGTTCAAAGAAAATTCTTTTTTTTTTAAAGGGGGAATCAGTGTAATGTATTCCTCTGTTATGAGCATGCCCAGTGTGTGATGACATCATTAAACATGTGATCTGGCCATCTCGGTGTCTTTCTTTACAAGTTCCTCGCAATATATAATAGCTCAGAAATGCTGAAGTTGCCATCTGTCACTCAGGGCTCTGACACAGGCTATGCTGTGACACCAACCGCTCCCCCCCTCCCCACCACCTCCCCACACCACCCCCCAGATCTGACAATCTGTGAAAAGTTCAACTTTCTCACTCCCACATCACCATTTGAAACCCCTTAAAAAAGATACACCTTGTTCAATCAGGTGTAACTGGGTTTTTAATTGCAATATGTTCAATTAAATTTGGTGAACAACAGAACCTGCCTTGAAAAATAATTTTATGTTCGTGGCCTGTTGTTAAATGATTAATTAGATTTTATAAGACCTCGAACTCACTGCCTGCAAGGTTGGTGGAAGCAGAGACAATGAATGATTTCAACAGGAAATTGGATGGGCACTTGAGGGAAATAAACTTGCAGGGCTACTGGGATAGAGTGGAGGAATGGAACTGATTGGATTGTTCTACAGAGAGCTGCCATGGACTTAATGGATCAAATGGCCTCATTCTGTGCTGTAATAACTCTATGATTCTCTGAATTATACTTCACTGAAAGCAAGAGTGTGTATGTGACTTCTTAACAAGCACAGAAATAATTGCTCTCAACTGAAAGTACACAATGTCACGCTCATACAAGGAGAAATTATGAACTATAAAATGAACTGATGAATTGAACTCAAAATGGACAACTTTGCTGCAAAACAAGATGGAGTAAAATGTCAGGTGACCTCTCCTGTACTACAAATATACATGGTAGCTTCTGGAACCCAGAACCAATCGTCATGTCGAGTCAAGTGTTGAAGAAGGATGCATTTGCTGACAACACAACCACTAGATGGTGCAGTACTGGTGCATGCGCAAATGCAGCCTCATTGACTGAAACGCCACAGTCGGCGAAATCTCAGGCAATTGACAGTAATAAAACTGGTGCTGCTCAATTTAATACACAGAAAATTTAACCTAAATCCCCTCACCTCTCAATGGCACCAATCGCCGCCTCCACCCACCAATAGTATCCTCTCGCGATCGCCACTTCTGTTCCCTGCTCCCTCACCCGATCACTGCCTCAAAGCCGCATTCAATTTCCCGCTGCCTCCCGTGCCCACCTTCTTGCCGCTCTCTCCCACCACTTCACACTGCTCGCCGCTCCATCCTGCCATTCCCGATTGCTTGCCACTCCATCCCACCATTCTCTCCTACACCCTACTGGTTGCCGTTCCCTCCCGCTACTCGCTCCCCACCTCGCCACCCGGAGAAGTGGCAGTTTGAGGCAGGGAGGGGGAGCAAGCAGGGTGCTAGCAGCGAGCTGGGATGCGAGCAGTGGGATGGAGTGGCAACCAGTCGTGTAGCAACGAAATGGAGCAGCGAGCAGGCGGGCGCAGGAGAGAATGATGGGAGGGAGCCGGGAAGAGAAGCAACAATTGAGGCCGCTTTCCAAAACTCGCACTAGAGCCTAATGGCCTTTTGCACGATGAAATATTTGCACGCATACTCGGGTGCATTTTGCATGTGCGCAAGGATGAATGTGTTCCGTGCATGTGTGCAGTTCGGACCGCAGTGATAAGGTTGACGCTTGGCTGCGTTGTCAGGAGATACTCCGGTTTAAAAAAGTTCAAAAATCTAAAAGGCCCATTCAATGTTAATGGCTACCCCTCGTCAACAACTTGGATTAACAATGACTTGGCTGACATGGAGACTCCAGACTCAAACTCAGGACAAAGAGTATGAAAAAAAACACTTTATCAAGCTGGCATAGAGATGAGCAACATCCAAACCCATTGCCCAACGATGGGCACACCATCAAACACCACTTATGAAAGCACAGGGGGAGAGAAACTTTGGTCACCTGACAGAAACCAAATGTCAATTAAGGGGTCTTAATAAGAGACATTTTTCTGTGCAAAAGGCAGAAGGTCAGAAGGAAGGGAGAGATCCATCCCAGCAAGAAGAACACTGCCAGAATACCATCTTTAAACTACCAGAGACAAAAAGATGACCTTTGAAACTCCCTACCTAAGAAATTCTAACAGGATTTTCACCATGGAACAGTGACTGAGATTTGACCAAAGAAGTCTGCAGCAAAGCATCCATCCATCTGAAACTTTCCAAAGTTTGACATCAGAGAACCAGGAAAAAGGAGAAACAGGCCTGCACTGTTTTTAAATTTATCTCCAGGAGAAACAAACAAGTTTTCACAATGAACTCTTTTTAAAACCATCTGACCTAAATGCATGCTATCTTTTAATCTCGATCTTTTCTTGTGTGCATTGTCAGGCAAACCCCCCCCACCCGCCCCCCCCCCCCACATGCCAAGACTGAGGCATACATGATTTCGCCACATGAACATTAAAACTTAAAATTGCAAGCCCCTGGCTAGAAGGACATTTGCATAGTACCAGACAGTGTTGAAACAAAAGACCCAGTCCCCGCCCCAATACACAGAAGAGACCTGGTAAAAGCAGTCAGTCACGTGACGACCTGCTGGCCAACCCGGTGAATTTTAAATTGGAAAAGCAGAATTTGAACTCAGAACACTATGTGCTCCTGCAGCAAGAATTACCTCCTCTCCTGTCTGCCCTCATCTCGCTCTCACCAGCTTCGGAAACCATTGAAGACACATCAAGTTAAAGAGAGATAAGTCGCCTACTTGAGCAAGGTTTAAGAATAATACCGGGCCCCAACAAAGCACAAGACCATATCTTCAATCAAGGACTACAGCGAGCTCAAAGCATTATAACAAGGTACTGCCTCAAACTGTTCCACTTTATCTTTTCTTCTCTTTTCTGTCCCTATCTGCATATCGCGTGTGCATGCTAGCGTGGGGGCGTCGTATATCCATAGGTGTGAACCATATTAGAGTTTAAGTTTAAAAATTTCATTTTCTTCTTTAAACCAAAGAAAGCCTGTTTGTGCTCATTTCTTTGCCTTATAATTGGAAAGCTGTGAAAAAGAATTCACAAAGGAGGAGCTCAAAACACAGTGTGTTTAAAATTAAACCCTGTTACAATAAGACCAGGTGAAGATAGTAACAGACTGCTAGACACCTTTCTCGCCTGGTTATAACAGAAATTGGGGGCTCGTCCAGGATTTTACCCACAAATGAGTGAAATTGGAAGTGGGAAGCCAAATTGTTCCCAATCAAAAAGAGCAAAATGTTAGTACAGGCTTTCTTGTAGTTGTGTGTGATTGAATACTAACATGTCTGCAACTGAAGCTAGTAGCTCCCCAAGCTAGGGTGAAGTAACTTGGGATAAGTTAAAAGCACTGTCTATGGAGGAGTTGAGGAAAATGGCTGAGCAGTGTGGGATCACTGTACGTGGCAAGGCTAGAAAGTCTGAACTCCTAAGGTTAGTGGCCAACCATTTTTCCCTTGAATCTGAAGTAGCAGAAGCAGTGTTAGAAACAGAATCTGATAGGATATTGTTGGCAAAGATACAACTGGAACAAAGGAAACTTGGATTTGAGGAAAGGGAGAGGGAGAAAGAAAGAGCCTTCCAGATGGAACGTGAAGAAAAACAAAGACAGGAGAGGGAACAAGAGAGAGGAGAGCGAGAAAGAAAGACAGGAGAAGGAAAGAGAGAGAGAGGAGAGAGAGAGAGAGGAGAGAGAAAGAATATTCCAGAAGGAATGCGAAGAAAGAGAGTTAAGGTGGCTTGAGTTAGCTAGGGGCGACAGAGTTACCCTAGTGAAAGGATGACCAATATGGAGGAGCACAATTCAGGGCTGGGTATAATATTGCTAAAACTCGCTCAATTAATTACAAAATTCAATGAAGAAGATGTGGAAATGTTTCTCGTGTCCTTCGAGAAACTGGCAAGGCAGCTAAAATGGCCAGCTGAGACCCGGTCTCTTTTATTACAAAGCAAACTAACTGGATAAGTCCATGAGGTTTATTCTTTGCTGCCAGATGAGAGTTCATCAAATTATGAACTGACCAAAAATGCCATACCCAGGACATATGAATTAGTACCCGAAGCCTATCGCCAAAAGTTTAGAATGCTCAAAAAGCAAGCCAATCAAACTTATCTGGAGTTTAAAAGACGTAAGCAGCAGGCTTTTGATCAGTGGTTGAGGGCTTTAAAAATACAACTCAGCTATGAGACTCTCAGAGAAGTAATTCTGATAGAGGAATTTAATAACTCTCTCCCATTCTCAATAAAAACTCATGTAGAGGAGCAGTGGGTTCAGGGAGCCCGGCAGGCAGCCGAGTTGCTTTAATTAAGCTGAGTTTGCTTTAATTTATAAGTCGGTTTCCCAGGGGAGAACCTTTCCTGATCACCCCCACAAATCCAAAAAGGACAAAGGATGGGAAGGTGATAGAAGCCCAGACTGTCCTGGAAGAGAAAGGAAAGCAGGAGACACAGGGGTCCTCCTGCAGCTAAAAAGGAAGGTGCTGTGAGCAAGTGTGAGACTCAGAGATCTGTGTGCTTCTAATGTAATAAAGCAGGGCATTTAAAAGCTGACTGCTGGAAACTAAATGGCAAACCAGTAGGGTTAATCAGGGCACACCTGCTTAGTGCAGACAGGACCCTGATGGAAAACATAAACAAGCTGTGGCTTTAACTGCAGTAAGAGTGCAACCCAGGATGCTTACTACGGCCAGTGCAGGAAAAATTAATAGGATTCCTAAAGGTTATCAGGGTTTTGTGTTCGAAGGGAAAGTAATCCCATATCACTCAAGTGGGGCAAGCAAGCCCATAGTAATTCTCGGGGACACAGGGGCAACTAGATTCCTTTTACTGGGAAAAGGCCTGACCTTTCCCCCAGAGAGTGCAGTGAACACTAGAATGGTGGTGAATAGTATTGGAGGGCAGTGTATGCCTGTACCTGTACACCTGGAGTGCGACCTAGTTTTGGGAATGGTGACTGTAGGGATTGTCCCTCGTTTGCCTGTGGACGGGGTTGTCCTGCTCCTAGGTAATGATCTGGCGGGGGTGAAGGTGGTAGCCCCCCCCCCCCCGCCCCCCCGCCCCCCCCCGAGTCTGAAAGAAAGACCGCAGGAGGTCAGAGAGACAGGGCAGTGGCATGAGACGGTCCCCTGCACAGTCCCTGAATGTGTAATGGATCAGGCCATGATCAAACCAGCTCCCCCAGACGAGACTGCATTGGCACTGCAGGCAAATGACCATGATGTCTACCCGACCGAGACTTTCTGTGGAAAGTTAGGAGACCCAGGGACTGAATTAAATGGTTTTTCCCTAGCTGAGGCTCAGTGAGCCGACCCAGTATTGCAAGAGTTAACACAGGCTGCCCAGTCTGAAAGTGAAGGAGAGGGAGTCCCTGATTGCTACTATTTAAAGAATGAGATACTGATGAGGAAATGGAGTCCACCTCACAGACCTGAGGGCAAGGAGTGGACAGTGGATCACCAGTTAGTGGTGCCACAGAGGCACCAGGGAGAAATATTAAGAAGGGCCCACGACACTACAGTAGCTGTAGAAAGACCAAAGCCCGCATAAGACAGCAGTTTGACTGGCCAAAACTCCATAAAGATGTGGTGGAGTACTGCAGGAGTTGCCACATGTGCCAGGTTGAAGGGAAACCCCAACTTACAGTGAAACCTGCACCCCTAAGTCCTGTACCAGTGTCCGGAGGACCCTCCGGCAAAGGGTTGGTGAACTGTAAGGGACCCTGCCGAGAACAAAAGGGGACAGGCAGGCACATGGCTGGTAAAGTTTAGAAAGAGAAGGGGAAAAAGTGACCAAAAGGGCAGATTCAAGGAAGTCCAGGAAAACTCCTGGATAAAACCCCTACTGTCCAGTCAACCAACCCCAAGAAGTGTGAAAAGTTAGACCCTACATCCTCCTATGTAAATACAGACTCAAGAAGCACCACACCAGAGTTGCTAACAGCATTTACAGGAACCTGCAGAGACAAAGAGAGACCTCTAGGGGGCAGAGAAACTTTGAGGCTGATGTCTCACCTTGTCGAAGTTTCACAGGAGAATGCAGTTAAGTCTTCACAAATACCTGCAGGTAGGAGTGTCCCAGTGAACAAAGGGAAGAGTAACAAAGAATCCTCGCCTGCGGTCAGAGGAAAAGGGAACCCCCCATCCCCTGAAGTTAGAAGTCTTTGCATGACTCAGAGTTCAGGATAAACCCACCCCCCACTAACTCTACAGAGAAAAAAAAGAGAAAATTAAAGCTGCCCTGGCACCCAGAACAGACCAGTTTTAATAAGCTTTAAGATTGGTGAATGAATGGAAATGAATGAGAGAAATGCACGGTTTTTCTTTCTGTATCTTATATTTCTCTCAAACTCTGTAATGAAATGCACCGTTTTTCTTCAAATCGCATTTCATTCCCCTGGGTGTGGAGGTGTCATGCAAACCCCCCTACCTACCAAGACTGAAGACTAACATGATTTTATCACATGAACATTAAAACTTAAAATTGCAAGCCCCTGGCTGGAAGGACATTTGCATTGTACCAGACAGTGTTGAAACAAAAGAACCAGCCCCCGCCTCAATACACAGAAGCGATCTGGTCAAACCAGTTGGTCACATGACCACCTTCTGGCCAACTGGGGGAGTTTTAAAGCAGAAAAACAGAATTTGAACTCAGAATGCCATGTGCTCCTGGAACTGAAGCAAGAATTACCTCCTCTCCTGTCTGCCCTCATCTCGCTCTCACCAGCTTCAGAAACCATTGAAGACATATAAACTCAAAGAGAGAAAAGTCTCTTACGTGAACAAGATTTAAGAAGAATATTGGGCCCCAACGGAACGCAAGACCATATCTTCAATCAAGAACTACAGCGAGCTCAAAGCACAGTAACAAGATATTGCCTCAAACTGTTCCACTTTATTTTTTCTTCACTTTTCTGTCCCTATCTGCATGTGTATATCGCGTGTGCATGCTAGCATGGGTGCACCGTATATCCGTAGGTGTGAACCTTATTAGAGTTTAAGTTTAAGTAAATTTAATAAATTTCACTTTTCTTCTTTAAACCAAAGAAAGCCTGTTTGTGCTCATTTCTTTGCCTTATAATTGGAAAGCTGTGAACAAGAATTCACAAAGGGGGAGCTCAAAACACAATTTTTTAACAATTAAACCCTGTTACAATAAGAGCAGATGAAGATAGTGTATGTGTGTGTGTGTGTGTGTGTGTGTGTGTGTGTGAAGTTGCAAATATTTTCAGGTATTGTTTAATAAACATTTATCTTTCTTTAAGCCACCGAGAAAACCTGTCATCTGCCTTTTCATTGACTATTAAAACACTCAAGGGTTAAAACACAATTCTAATAAAATGCTGTCTTCAATCAGTTGAGTGATGAAATAGGAGAACTCTCCCTATCATTTCCCACCTATCCGGAACAACAAGCACAGCATTACAATTCAGGTTATTTCTTTATTCATGTGTCCTGCAAATATTCAACATTCCTGCTTCTCCTGGCCCACAGGGAATGCATTAGAAGTTTAAAGAACTTACCTTTCTGGGCCTGGATCCATTTCATGGCATCAGTCCCCAATGTACTCAGCACTGTATGGGCCTCACATGGCTTGGGGTTAAATTTGTAGTGGGGTCTGAATGGCCTCATCAGATCCCAACTTTTGAATATTTCTGAGGCTCTTGCTTGCTGGTGGCAAGAGTCTTACGTGCCTCTTGAAACCTCCTGAAACTAAGGTGTTAAACTTGCAACTGGAGGGAGTGCGGCACAAATGTGGTGGTAAGTATTCTATTCCTATTTTAACCCCTGCACAGCCCGTTCTTAACAGGAACCAGTAGGGAGTGGGGTGGGGGTTAATGTTGGTGCTGAACTGTATTTTATGGGGAGTTCTGCATAAACATAATCGTATTATGCCCAAAGCAGTTTCAGTCAAATCCATTATTTCTCTTGGGTTCAGCATGCTGTGATATCCATTTATTATTAATGGGGGGAAAAGCACAAATATATGTAGGACAAGTTGCAAAGACACAATGTATGAGGAAAACAAATTGCGCATAAATACATTGCAGTTTTTGCACCTCAAATTCTGAAGTTTCATATTTTTTATCTGCACTTATGCCTAAAAAGCATACAAGAGCATGTTATTGTAATTAAATGGCATTTCTAATATTAAAAAAAAACAAGAAAAAAAGCCCCACTATTATTTTAACTTTTATGCCATATGGAAGATGGTAAAAATGTACTATTTTACCCAGTGAAGAGGTGGTACATGTCATTGCTTTGATGTGTGAAACAGCGTTATGTGAATTCAATCCATAATTTTTCAAACAGTGAGCTCTTGGCCATCAAGCTTCCCCAGAGTGAACAAAAATATCAAGGAGCTTATCAGCTCCCACCTCCAGGCTATTCTTGTACATCTCCGGATGGCTAAATTAAGGTTGTGTGTGACAGAGCCCTCAGAGCATCCATTGATTTCCTTGATCTCTTTCGACTCTGATATTTAATCATATTGCAGAGACCTAAAAGTTTTTATTCCTCTTTAAATTGGTGTGGAATTGGAATGAACTTCACTATATAGCTACTATCCATACATAAAAAAGTTGTGTCCAGTGCACACTTTAATATCTAAAGTTAATGTCACATTCACATGTGATTGGCTCAAATGTCATACTCATAAAAGTTTACATTCACAAAATTTCTGGATTTTTTTTTCTTTTATTCGTTCGTGTGATGTGGGCATCACTGGCTCAGTGAGCATTTATTGCCCATCCCTAATTGCCCTAGAGAAGGTGGTGGTGAGCTGATGAAATCTAATATATATTAGCACTTCTGTGTTTGAAATGTTTCTAATATATTCCATCAAAGATATGTGCCTCTCTTGGAAACTGGAAGCTTAATGTTATAGAGCTTACTAGAGTCAGCATGATTAGCTGAAGAGACACAAGAAGGCAGGAAACCTTACCTTCCTGTATGCCTGTGCCTACAACTCTAGAATTACACAAACACTGGCCATTCAGTGTGGCAAGACTTCAATTGTAAACAGCATCCCTTCTTTGTGATCTTCACCTCCCCTGACGATTCCAGCAATAGAGAAGCACTGAACACACTCTTAGCAAGTCTCTCAGAAATCATAGCTAAGAAAAGATATGAATAATTTGTAAAATGTTTGCTGGTATCATTCTCAAACAGCACAATTTTTATTTCCTATGTGGAAAGTGGATGACATTGGCTTGGGTGCATTTATTGCCCAGTCCCAATTACCATGAAAAGTACTGGTGGTCCTTCTCCTTTAATGTTGTAGGATTTGTGCAATGGTGCTCCCACAATGGTAGTAGATAAGACATGCTAGGATTTTAATCCAGTGACAATGAAGGGACTGTGACATACTTACTGTAGCCACAGTGCTGGAGGGAGTGGATGTAGTATCCATTGGCAGTGGCACTGATCATGTGGACTGCTCTGTCCTGGATGGTTTTGAGTTGCTTGAGTGTGAAAGCAGCTGCACTGATGCAGCAACGTGGCAAGCACTGCTTGAGATGATGGTGTAGCTTTGAGGGTTCAGTAGGTGAGACAGTCACCGGTGAATAACAAGCATGTGCTCTGCTCTTCTAGCCAGAGAGTTGATATGCTAGACCAGTTAAGCCTCTGGTCAATGGTGACCCCAGAATATTGATAGCAAGAGAAATTGACAATAGTGGTGTTAATCAGTGGTTGATGGTTGCACCTTTTCCTACTGGAGATACTTACCTGATGTGACTGCTGCCTGCCATTTGTCAGCCAAGCCTGGATGTTATACAAACCCTGCTGTAGGCTGGCATTGACTGCTTTGCTATAGGAAGAGTTTTCAATGCAGACAGAATCATCAATGACTTATCTGGCTTTATTATACAGGAAAGGTCATTGATGGGGCAGATAAAACATTTTAGGCTGAGGACACTGCACTGAAGGCTCCTTCGCCCGAAGCTTGTGGTCTTTTGCACATCCCCAGTCAAGGGCATCCACTCTGGGGCCTTTGCCTCATTTTATTTTACCATCCTTTTTGATGCCCATCTTCCCACTTCAATGATTTCCCCACGTCAAGAACCTAAGCAGTAGCTTTAACATTCCAATTGTGCTCTACACCACCAGACAGCAATGCCATGGAAGATCAGTTTGTATTTAATAAATTATTAATTTTATTATAAATATAATAAATAATTAAAAAATTAAATAACATAAAATTAATAAAACAGGATTTATATAGGCTTAGTGTGAGATGGTCTTCTTATAAACTAGCCTCTCATCATTCTCCAGTGTCTTGTTTATTATCATCATCTTAGTGAAGGGATATCCTGTGCCCATACATTTTCCAATCTTACTCTGACTAGTCATTAGGAGATGATGTTCTTTTGAGCTTCTGCCATTTTTAAAAATTGGGAATTGTTGACCTTAGCTCCAAACAGGTTGAGAACTAACGCTGTATCTTGTTCTCCCAACAGTGAGTTTCATGGTGGGATGGGGGGGCAGTGGGGTGGTGCGAAGAATCGAAGCGGCAACAGCCGCCACGGAACCAGCGCCTGGATTGCCGGTTCCAATCTTCTCAGGGGCGGTGAAGCCCCGTGGCAGCACCTCCACTGCTCAGAGATGAGATCCTACTTTAAATATGGAAGTACTTCTTTGCATCCATTTGAATGTAATTTGCCGCGATATTACCAACAGCTTACAATCTTGAGCACGACATGTGGTGCTCATGTGCCTTCACTTTCCCATCCATGAGAAGCTGGCACAACCGAGGTGGGGAAGGAGTCAACTCTGCATTATTTTAAGGATAAGGGGATGGGGGGAGAAGGGAGCAACTCTGCATTTGGATACTGTTATGACCGAGGTGGGAGGAGTGCACTGTCTTTTCTAGTTCCACTTCTCCACAGGTCACAACATATATTTAAGTGTTTACCCAGTTACCAATGCAGTCAATAACATGCTGTATTTATATCTCAAAATAAAATACACCAACCAGGTTTCTTTAAGAAACAACAAAATTATCAGTTCATTATAAAACAAGACTTATCTAGTAACAAAGCAAAGCATTAACACACGGATTGAAATATGAAGGTTCCCTTTTTAAAAAAACCCACATACAAACTCACACACACACTGAAAAAATACAGAAATTCTCTCTGCAGAGGTCTGTTATATGAAAAAGGCAAAAAAAATGAGAATACTTTGGCCAAATACTTGCTCGTTCTTGAAGCAAAAAAAGATATGGAAAGATGTCAGTTATCCTTTTTGGTCTGGCAACCGGGTGTACAGTAACTGGTCCCTGGGATCTGTTCAGAAGCAGTTCATTCTAGAGATGTTGAGAAATCGTCTGGTAGGCTTTCTAGGAGAAATGTGGCATCAGGGGTTTCAACCAGCACACACTTGAATCACAGGATCTTTCCAAAGACAGGAGGAAAGAGGAACTGACACACTGGACTTCTCAGGGTCTCTTAGAGAGGTGCAGGCAAAATGAGCTGGGGGTTTCTTTTTTGGCAGGCAAAACACCAACTGTTTTCAAAACAGTTCACACCCAAACTGGACTGAAAACAATCCAAACCCCAAAACAGAAAGTCAACCTCCTGACCTCCATAAACCTTGACATGTGGCTTCTCTATAAACATCTCTTAGTCCAAGGTTCCTGTTGTTTATTTATCTTAAGGCAGGTGATCTCTAGTAGAGATTGTTTTTAGTACTCCTTGATTCTTCCAGTAAGTGTTTTCAGTCAAGTGTGCTTTCAAAGACCCCAGAGTAAAAAATTAAGTCCAGCATTTCTTCAAGCTTCCAAATGAATACATTTCCACAATTTAAATACGAGTCCTTAAAAACATTTTTTTTTAAAAACAGGCTTCTCATAACAATACATTGTTTGCAGGGCTGGCAGCCTTTTAAAGATGGTGCAAGCCCCTGTTCCTGCATCAGGTGATACCGTTCTCAGCGTCGCCAATGCCACCCCTGCCATTTGATTGGGGGATGTGGCCACCATCATTATGGTAAGTAGTTACCCGCCGTGTAATCATGGCAGTGCGGCCGTGTGGGTCACATGCGGAACAGCCACCATGTTCTGTGCCCGCCGCTACAAAATCCAGCCCTAAATGTACATGATTATGGCCACACTGTACCACTCCATAGCCTATTTTTCATCTGAAGGGGAAGATTTCCTCTGTTCATGGATCATAGCACGAACACAAAGAACACCTTTATGATTTTGTTACAAATAGTGAATAGAGGAAATCTTTCCCCAATATATTCCCTGTCAAATACTTATCAACATAAAATTGAAGATCAAAGCAATATTGAAGTTTTACATTAAGGAAGGCTGGACAATTTAATAGACCTTCAAAATGTCTTGGCATAATTGATATGGTCCTTGATTTATACTTTTGTAGAAGATAAATTTCACTTCGGTTACAGGACATCGATAGCTCAGAGAATTCTAAAAATTCTCACTGTAAGTTCCTTTGAATCCTTCAAAATTTTATGCAGCATCATGACAATATTTAGTGTCAATATATTTATTATCCTCCTCAGAAATACCAACGTCAGTTTCAGAGAAGAATCCCTCATGCACATAATTAAATTAAAATTCTGATATAAAACAAAACAATCAAATATTTTGGTTGCTGTCAATTAAATAGCCTGAATTATATAGGTTTTATTTCTTCTGAAGAATAGTCTGTTTTCAGCCATACACAAAGTTCACTGAAACCATTCAAAAAGGATTTTTTTTTGCTCACGGCCCTCCAGGTTTCTCCACACCAATCCTGAAGGTGCAGACTTGTCTCAGGGTTGATTTCCTGGGTTTCATGCATCATCCAGTGCTTCACTCAAGTGGTTATTCATTATCTTTGAGCTGAGACAATCAGTATTGACAGGCTACTCAAATTTAAGGAGACTGATCCTGTCCTCACCTGACAATCACACGTGCATATTTTCGAGGAGCAGTCACTGGATAACCTTGATTGACACTTTTCCCTCCCTAATCCAGAAACACTGTGGCCAATTATAGTTGCCTTATTGCAGCTCCAGGTGAGATCGACAGGGAATGATTTTGTCTTTTGAAACCCCACATACAAAAAGAAAGCATTTCACAGCCTGGAAATGTGCAAATCAATCATAAATCTTTGTGAAAATACTTTCCCCAAGTTGCATGTCAAACGTTATCCACAAGGTTCAATTACAGAGGCATTACAGATTGACTCTAAATTATAGGATGACTTTTCACAGTCCGCATATGGAAGGGGTGATCATTGACCATGGCAAGTGGAACTTTCAGGGTCAACCTTATTTTCATAAGAGCAGTGAGCTTCTGTTGTGAGCAATGCCTCCTTTGGAGCACATTAAAAAAATGTTGTATCGATTCCGAAAGTTATATTCAAAAATTATTCCTGTCAACTGTTGGACAAATGGATGAGTTCGGGATAAAGTAATACATGCCCCAAAACTTCCTAATGTTTCAAATCCATACAGCACAGAGTATTTGTCAGACAATGGCAACACATGTCAATGTGCTGTGCAGGAAGAAGTCAGGCAAGCATTCATCCAATGTATGCACTCACACAATGTGACGCATCTCCTCCAAAATAGGGCGGCCATATCCTGATGCAAGTCCATAGCAGCACTTGCCTGTACTTCTGCCAAAGTTCGTGGAGCTGGGGGAGACACCACAATAGCAAGGCCTTTGACATGGAACATCTAGAGCACCTCTTTGCTGAGGAAGCTAGGAGGGGTGCTTTCAGGTTTCCCTCCAGCAAGTGCCAGAGGCTCCCATCATAAGGGGACCACTTGCAATATTAAAAAGCAAAGTTCCTCCTCATCTTTGGGTGTCTGGCTCCCAATCCAAACCTTTCAATGGGCCTCATTTCACAATGTCAAAGGCTTAGAGGCATTTTCTTGCCATTTAGAAAAGATGCAGTGCCATATCATGTTGCTGTTGGTAGTCCATAGAAAATGGGGAAAGTTGCTTGCTCCAGCAAGCAAGACATCTGTGCACTGCAGATTGTCTGATGTCTCCCTTGGCACGCCGTAATAAGCCTGAGGCATAAAACTTCAGTGTTGAGGTAACTGTGAAAAAGTGGCAATAATTATATATATATTAAAACTTCTCATTATTAGTGTTCTCAATTATTAACAAGGATACTGCATGTGACTCCATACCACCCTGTATCACTTTGTAGTTCCTGGGTTACTAAGCAGGTGGCGCTGTGTAGGAACAAATGAAAGGAGTATCCATTTATCAAATTGGGTGTTTGGTTACATATCTGTCCAACTCTCCCAAGGATCAATTGCATTATGATGTTATAATGCACAATAGACATAAATAGTCCTGATAATCAATTGCAGGTTTCTGCTCTGTGACTGCATTACATCTTTTGCATGAACCTGATAACATTTCAAAGAAAATGATTGCAAATATCGTCTGCAACGACACCCATAACTGCAGCCAATACAATAACTGGCCATGGCAGAATAAAACTCTTATAAAGAATTTAACCTCGATTATGTCATTAAAGGGTAACAAAAGTAGGAAGTCAGTTCAAGGCTATGAGCTGATGTCAGGCTGTCAGAATAGTTATCAAGCTTTCTTTTTGCAGTTTATAGCATCAGCTGAATCCCATGATTAGCTTACTGTATTACATTCATTTCCAAGCTTCCACTACCCTCTATCTAAGCACTCTGAAAGTCCTCAATCAAACAGCCATCTCTTGCTTTCCCAAGTTGACACTTGCATTCTCACAGCTGTCAACCATGTGTTAGGAGTGCTTCAATTTTTTTGGTAAATTTTGAAGTTTTGTGTTTCAAAACTGAAAAGATTCCATAGATACTGGAATTTTGTGTGCAACTCTCCAGAAGGTTTTTTGACTGAGCTTGAAAAGAAACAATTACTGGAATATCCCTCTCTGCAGAGAATTACCCAGCAGGGGTTGTTTTTGACTTGGGGAACATGTTTACAGAGAAGTGACAGGTCAAGATTTATAGAGGTCAGAAGGCTTGTCTCTTGTGCCATTGTTTATAGCTTTGCTTTGGAAAGTGAGTTGGGAATGAATAATGGTTTGAAAAGGAGTTGGAGAAAACTTGCCAAGAAGAACAAACCATCCCTAACTCAGTTTGTTCCAGCAGTTTGGAAAAAGCATGCCAGTTTTCCATCTCTTGAGGAGCTGAAAAGCAAGTGAAAGAAGCAGACTGAAACTGTAGCTGCATTCCTCCTGTAAGGCCTGTGTCTGAAACCTCTGTTGCTGCATTTTGTGGAAGCCTACCCAAACTGATCTTCAACGTTGCCTGAAAGGAACTGTTCCAGGAAGATTCCATTCACAGCCATCTATACGCATTTGGGACGCCAAACCAAAACAAAAAACATCTTCCATATCTTCTCTTCTTGAAGAATTAGCAAGCATCTAACCAAATTTTTTTTGTCTTTTATTGTAATAGATCTCTAAAACGCAAATTCCTTTATTTTTACGGTTAACCGGTGTATGTTCGTGTGTGAGTGTGAGGAGCTAAGGTAAAAAGGGAACTTTAATATTTCAATCTGTGTGTTTATGCTTTACTTAATTACTGGTGAAGACTTGTTTTTCAATAAACTGATCATTTTTATTGTTTAATAAAGAAACCTGGTTGGTGTGTTCTTTTCTGGGATGAAAATAGAGCCTATGATTGACCGTATCAGTAAGTGGGAACAAAATATTAAATATATGTTGTGACCCATGGAGAGGTGGAATTAGAATAAGCAGTGCACTCCTCTCACCTGGGTCGTAACACCTGTGACAAATAATAGGTGAGAGATTTTCAGTCATGAACTTTAAAGCTGAGGTGGCACCACCCTACATCAGGAGAGGGCCATGCAGTTTTAATATATGCTGCTATCTTTTTCTGTCTTTTTCTTTGTGCCCTTATCCATGTTTTCTGGATTTCTCTTTTTGTTTTCACAGCTCTGTAGGTTGCAGAGTCTGCAAGTGATTTTTTTCACTGAGGAGTGAGATAAGCTAGGGAAGCTGAGTTATTGCATTCAAACAAGGCTAACCCTGAGAGAAACAACAGAAATGACAGACAGTACGAGCAGAGTTAGACTATAGCCCTTACATGCAGAAGATCACAATCTGAGGCAGGAGGTGGGATAAGCCCAAATAGGAACATACAATTGCACACAAAATACCATTTCAATACATCTGAGCAGCCCAGAGTTCAAAAGCAGATTACAAAATTCATTATCTATACCCTGCAATTAGTTTTCTCACCAAAATCCCTCTCCAACTCAATTTTAAAATTAGTGATGTTATCAGCCTCACTGGGTAGGCTGTGCTAAAAATTCAACAGTCTGTCTGAAATAGTTATATCTAATCTCTCCATTCACCTCTGCTGTTCTAGGTTTCATCCCATGCCCTCTTGTTGTGTTATTGCAGCTATGGTAAACCTTTCTTCACATGTGAATTTTCCCAGAAGCATGAATATTTCAGTAAAATCCCCTCTGAGTTTTCATTGAGTAAATAAATCAGCTTCTGTTGTCTCCCCTTGTAGCTCAGGTATCTGATGCCAGATATCAGATGGATAACCTTTTGCTGCACCTTTTCAAATACTATAAGGTAATTCCGGTAATATGCTGACCCAAAACTACAGTACTCCAGATGGGGATGAGCCAATACCTTCTATAAACACAGTATCGCATCCTGTAACTTGTGCTCTCTTCTCAAAGCTGATGGCATTTTCCAATTAAAAAAAAAACATTTTTAATCGTATTCTTGGTTTGCAGCAATAAAGCCAGTTATTTTTACAGCTGTCTATTTGAATCGCGTGCCATCGTAATTTCACTGCCTTTGCTATCACATTCTACCAAGGACAAATTCCACTATAGAATTTGCATCACCATGCACAAATGATTGTCTGAGAAAGGAAGCTGGATTCACTGAAGCAATCACTCTCTTGTTTGCAGGATTCAGATCAAACAGGTTCTACTTCAGGCAACAATATCAGATGTTGCATGCCACAGTTGACAGGAAACCAACAAGATATCATAGGGTCTGAATGCATCAAGCAATCTCCCTTAGTGAGTAGGATTTCATGTCAACCTTTCACTTTCAACTCATAGTCATAGCTCATCTCTGTGAAAAAAAAATCATTTTTTTTCCGTGTCACATTTCCTCCCTCCGAAATTTGGGTACAGTTTGACAAGATCTCTTTGATACTAATGCCAAATGGTTATTATTCATTTCTGAGCCTTAACAGTGTGTGTGTCAGCAGGTCACTCAATCATCAGCACTTTACAGCAGAATCCAATCTTATTCTTATGTAGCACACAGGGCTAAATTTTATGGAGGTGGCTTAAGTCTAGCTGCTGGGGCCGAAAGCAAGAGGTGACACCGCTTCGGTGGGTGGCGGGACTAGGGGCAGCATTTTGCCAGCTGCAACCAATTAAGTGGCTGTTGCCAGGGCTGTGGTCCAGTTAAAGATGTCAGCCCACCTCCAAGTGCTGCCAATCCAATCAGAGGGATGGCAGTTCAGCAGCGCCACCGCTAGTGATGGCCATTGCTAGGGCTACAGCTGCAGGGAGAGGACACCTCAATGGCTCGGCACCCTCGAAGGCAGGTAAGTGGGGTTGGGGTCACTGGGGTCAGGCAGGCAGGCTCCGGTGATCGTGGGTGGGGGTGGGGTGGGTCGCTGAGTGTCGGCGGTGCCATTGCTGCGAGGCTGTCTGTTGCCGCCAGGGATTCCCTCCATGGGCCATGGAGTGCCCATAAAGGAGGCCCCACCACCACCACCACCACCACCACCAGAGCCTGTTAGAAACTGCCAGGTTTCACATGGCAGTCTCCCCAAACAGTGGTGGGGGCCCTCCTGACTTGGAAAAAATGCCTGCAGAGGCAGGAATTGACCCTTAATTGGCCATCTAAGTGGCTCAATTGGCCTCCTGGCAGGCATCCAAGCCGCCAACATTCCTGCCGCTGAAAAATGGCATGGTGGTGAGAAGATGTCGGGCACGAATCTCATTGCCTTCCCGTGCCATTGTGTTAGCCTTCCCACCTCCCTGCCCATCCCCAAAGGGCCCAGGAAATTCTGGCCACATACGTGTACACATGCACTTCTCACAGGGATTGCTGAATAACTGCTGGAAACAATGACTGATTATCCCTGGCATCAAATATATACAGTAAACAAAACCAAAAGGCTGTTCCATTGAAAAACGTAAATTGGATCTTTGTAACTCTCATTTTAAAGAAGTGGTCGTAATGGTTAGACTTTAAGTTCTTTACAGAACTTTACAAGTTTTACCAGATTTATCAGATCTCCTATTTTACTGGGTTCCTGAGACAAGGGCAAAGAATTATCGAAGTCAAGGCCATTGGGATCACTAAAAATGGCTACCATTATTCTGTGAGAAAACATGCAAAATTGCGTATTATCTTCAAGAATGTTCATAGCCATTTCATTGCAGTAAATGTGCGTGCAGCTTTCTTTGGCATTCTGTACAGATAAGCCTCAAGTAACAAGTTACAGAAAATATTACTAAGAACAAAAAGGAAGGAAAAGTGAGGAAATTCAGAAGAAAAGGAGAAACAGCAGCAGCAGATATACAGGGACTGTGTGGTGCAGTATTCTCCCATAAAAATCACAAAGGCCCTTCATTTCATGCTGAATTAGCTGATCTCAGGAAGAGCAAGGAGGAAGATACAACTAGGGAAAGAAATATTCTTGATCCAGGTTGCTATCCAAAGACTCCAGCTGAAAAAAAATACATATGTGTGGACTGCTTTGGGCTCAGCTTTGATTCCCTCCACAGTCAAAGAGCTTGGTGACCCACATGAGTTCAGACTCACAGATGAAGAGTCATTTGGATAAAGTACTGAAGAATTACATGTGACACTCTATGCTAGAATAAAAGGAGAGAAAAATAAAACAGAAAGGGAAACAGAAACAGGAGACACAAAATTGAAACAGAAGAGATAGAAAACTTCAAAAATGAAAATGGAAGTAAAGAGAATAAGCAGCTTATGAAAGAGAGAATAGAGTCATAGGGCTGGATTTAGTGTTCGTGTCGCGGGTCCAAGCGGCGGACCTAGAAGTGGTTCACCACAATCACAAGGCGGGGGCCAGTTTTAATAATGGAGGCGCAGAGCTATTATGCGATGGGGTGGGATTTGATGCGCCAAATGTAGTGTCAGATGATTCCAGAGCAGGTGCTGTTGCCATATTTAAAGCACTGCCAGCCCTGCTTGCATTTCTGCCTTTGAGTCCTTTGTTGTTTGCTGCTGAGACTGGTGTTGCAGTGACTCCTAGACCCCGCCACCCTTCTGTCAAGGAAACTGCAGTATGACTCAGGCATGACACGGGATGGCCCCACAGTTTAGTGACGCCTCCCTTGTGATTCTCCTCAAGGCTGTAAGGGAAAGGTGGGAGGTCCTCTTCCCCAGAAGAGGTCCTCCTGCCTGACCAAGTAAGCCGGGATGGAGATCATAGAGGAAGTAAGCAGACGTGGGGTCACCCCGAACATGGGTCCAGTACAGGAAGAGAGTCAATGACCTCGCTCATTCTGCCAAGGTGAGTGCTCCATACCAATCTCTTATTTAGGGTTGCATGTGACTACGCGGGAGGCCGTGCAACATGGGACGGAGACACCACAACAGTGCTGGACATGGGGATTAGGCATCAAGAAATCAAGCCAGGTGCATGGAGGCATCGCAGTCACAGGCCACCTTCTTTCACAGATCACACCCATTGCCTCCCCTGAGAGCTGACATCGGGAGTAGCCACATAGGAAAGCCCCACAGGGGGCGAGGGGCTGCCACTAGCACACCTTCCTGTAGTTCTTCCTGTTATGTATGACTATCTCCCTCTTTCCACGTGCAGCACAAGTGGGCCTATAATAACAGGGAGACCTTGCGGACTGACAGAGGTATTGCTGACATACGGTCTCTCTTAGCAGCTGAGAGTGAAGCACTGGGATTGGTGGGGACCCAGTGCGGATGCTCAATCGTAGATGATGAGACTGGAGTCTTCATGCAAGAGAGTGAGGATTGTACATTAATGGAAAATGTGGATAAATGTGAGGTTATCCACTTTGGTTGCAAAAACAGGAAGGCAGATTATCTGAATGGCTATAAACTGAGAGAGGGGAATATGCAGCGAGACCTGGGTGTTCTCGTACATCAGTCGCTGAAGGTAAGCATGCAAGTCCAACAGGCGGTAGAAAAGGCAAATGGTATGTTGGCCTTCATAGTGAGAGGATTCGAGTACAGGAGCAGGGATGTCTTCCTGCAATTATACAGGGCCTTGGTGAGGCCACACCTGGAATATTGTGTACAGTTTTGGTCTCCTTATCTGAGGAAGGATGTTCTTGCTATAGAGGGAGTGCAACAAAGGTTTACCAGACTGATTCCTGGGATGGTGGGACTGACGTATGAGGAGAGATTGAGTCGGTTAGGATTATATTCGCTGGAGTTCAGAAGAGTGAGTGGGGAATCTCATAGAAACCTATAAAATTGCCATGTGAGCCGCATGGAAGATGGCAGGATCCCCAAGGACACAATGTACAGCGAGCTCACCACTGGTATCAGACCTACCGGCCGTCCATGTCTCCGCTTTAAAGACGTCTGCAAACGCGACATGAAGTCCTGTAACATTGATCACAAGTCGTGGGAGTCAGTTGCCAGCGATCGTCAGAGCTGGCGGGCAGCCATAAAGGCGGGGCTAAAGTGTGGCGAGTCGAAGAGACTTAGCAGTTGGCAGGAAAAAAGACAGAAGCACAAGGGGAGAGCCAACTGTGTAACTGCCCCGACAACCAATTTTTTTCTGCAGTACCTGTGGAAGAGTCTGTCACTCTGGTATTGGCCTTTATAGCCACTCCAGGTGCTGCTCCACAAACCACTGACCACCTCCAGGCGCTTACCCAGTGTCTCCCGAGACAAGGAGGCCAAAGAAAGATGTTGATTATAGTCCAATATCTGAGGCAAACACCAGGGCACAACGTGTATTGAAAATGTTCTATACAAATTTCTTTGATAAGTTAACATATGCTGCTAAGACAGATGGAAATTTTTTCTGACCAAATTTCAGTTATCACAAACCATTGTGTGCTACAATTTGCTCTCAAATTCAGCACACATGTGTGATATCTGCAATAGCACTGCTACAAATTAAAGAAGAATGGCCAATTTGTGCAGAGTATAACCTAATCCGTGCAAGAAGAGTTGCACATGGCTGATGTAATGGTCAGATAATATCCCGTTCATAGAAATCCAAAAGATATTATGTCAAGTGTATATCACTCTTCCTTTCTCTTGTAAGTTATTTTTATATATTATCACTTACTGCTTTTAGGTCTCCCTGCAACATACAGACACATGTGTGCAACATACACAATACCAAATTTAATACGAATCAAAGTTAACCTGCTTCAGGAAGCTACCAATGTCAATTCTAATCCAATCACAAAGGTGCAATGGAACATATTGGTTAGTCTCCCACTGTCTTCCCTTTCTGCCTGGTTGGGAAAACATCTGACCTCCATCTGGTATATTGGCTGTGATCAGGAACTCACATGGACAATCAAGAGCAGACACTGGCATTCTCCAACTCTATGGTACAGCACATCCCAACATATCATGCTAGCTAAATATACTAAATATCTTTAACGAAGGGTTGCAACAACTTGATATATAATGGCCTTTGCTCCCTTTTGTTCAGAATCACCACATAAATAAAATGGATTACAAACTGCTAACCCGATCAACTATGTGACTGACTTTAAACTGAGGAAATTTAATTTTAACTAATCCATTTATAAATGAGCTCCATGAATTTCATCAAATACTAAATAAGATCATGCATTTTACTGTACCTCCAAAAAAATATTGATCTCCAGTTTTGATTTGCATTGAACTGTTTGTCCGAACAGCAGAGGCATCATCACCATCAATCGTGAGAATGGCAGAATTTTCTTTGGCGTGAAATTGTATTGTGTGCCACTGTCCATCATTGAGCCCAAAACCTGAAATTCAACAAAAAGGCATCAACAATGTCCTCTGCAAGCACAATGTTGCTGAAGGGTGTAAGCCCTGTAAACTGAATTAATTAAAACAGCATAAAGAATAATCAAAAAATACTGGAAATACTCAGCAGGTCTGGCAGCATCTGTGGAGAGAGAAGCAGAGTTAACGTTTCAGGTCAGTGGCCTTTCATCACTGACCTGAAACGTTAACTCTGCTTCTCTCCCCACAAATGCTGCCAGACCTGCTGAGTATTTCCAGCATTTTTTGTTTTTATTTCAGATTTTCAGCATCTGCAGTATTTTGCTTTTTTTAACAGAATAATCAGTTTATGTAATGAGACAGTGGCCAAAGTAAATGTGAATAAAGCATTTACTCTCTTGCTACACATATATGAACATCAATATGCTTTGCAACTCTGCAACATCAAATGTGATGACTCCATTTTTAAAAACTTTCTGATTTATACTGGGCACTGAGTTGTAAAGAATTGATAAGTTGGTGATGACCTCCCTGGAAAGCCATAGTCTTCACTGGCATTGCCACTTGCACATTTGCAGGTAGTTGAGGTGAGCCCGGTGCACTCTAGAGGCAGATAGGCCCTTCTTGGCATAGCTGGCTGTTGCCACTCCCCTATTCAAGCTTCACCAACATGCCCAGCCAGATCCTGGCCCACCCTCCCGTCCTCTGAGCTGCTCCTGCTTGGCACGGGGGTCCACAAAGACTGGGTGTATGAGACCCATGCCAGCTGGTTTCTGCCCCTCCCTCCAGTGCGCTATCCTTGGAGAGACGATCTTGCCTTGGTACCTTCCCCTTGCTGCTCCCCTCTCAAGACGCTAATGCCCCTCAGCATCCACCCTTGCAGAGAGCCCAGCACCCAAAACTATGCCCCTTTGCAGAGGAATAGGAACATAGGAGCAGGAGTAGGCCTTTCAGCCTGTCGGGCCTGCTCCGCCATTCAATAAGATCATGGCTGATCATCAATCTCGGTGCCACTTTCCCACATTATCCCCACATCCCTTGATGTCATTAGTATCTAGATATCAATCGATTTCTGTCTTGAACATGCTAAATGATCGAATTACAATAACAGTGGCCTCCATTCCACCCTCTTCCTCTATCCACTGTTTACCATGGCTGCCATCCCACAGCATCACTGAGGCTTTGCCTCGGTGCTGTCACCGATAAATTGCCAGGGATCAGAAGGCATGTGATTCCCATGCACCGTTGACTAAATTGGAACCCCTCCCCCACCCATAATATCAGCTTCAATTCAATGCAAAGAAATTCTAACTAGCTGTTCACCAATTCAAATTGCAGTCCTACTGCGTTGCAGTGGCAATGCCGCCTTGGAGCTTTCCCACCGCTGACAAAATCCAGAACCAACATCACAATGTTGGATTTCCGGGCAAGCACGTCTGTGCCAATCTTTCAGCCCCCTCCCCCCACCCATACCTCCAATCCTGCTCCTGCTGGCCGCCTAAAATTCAACCTTAAATGTGCATCATTGAGAGAAAGGAATGTCAGTGTCACTCTAAGTCTGTGGTGATTGTCACCATTTCAGCTCCCACTTCACTGGAAGCCTCAAAGCTATCTGAAAAAGCAGACAGTATCCTTAAAAAATGAGAATATTTTTAACACTGCCATCAGTCTTTAGCTATACTCTTCATTGTTCCTGAAGTTTTCAAAAAAGTTCATCTTGTAGAATCCTCACCTTTCCAATGTATTCTCAAAGTCTTTGCAGATTTGTTAATTAGCTATTTTGACTGTAAATAGTATTTGTGTCTATATTTGCTTTTGTGCTTAATGATTCAATTTTATTCTACTAAAAAATAAGGTAGATTTTTATTTCTACAGTTGCTACAGCTCCTAATTTAAAGTATAACCAACCTTAATGAGTTATGTAATTCGAAAAATTTCATTTTTCTGCCATTATCTTATATGAACCTGTGAACCCATATGAGGGTTACAATCTTCAGAGTTTCATTCCTTCCTCCCATTGTTCTGCTTTAGTTTATATCAATGTCCCCTTTTTTCATGATTTTTCCAAACTATTTTTGAAGTTAACAAGTGACAGCAAAATTCAGATGTTCCTAAGAAAATGATGCAAATGCAGATCAATTGCAACCATAACATAATTTACACAGGTTTTCAATGTGGAAAGAATGAAGAATAATGGCTCAGGCCAGCCTGACATCAAATAGTTGGAGAAAATGATACCTAAATGAACCACAATGCAATTGCAACTGCAGAAATAGCAGTAAAGCATTTGCAAATGTGCCCTATGATGTATGTAAATATTTTATTTACAAATATTTAGAAGCAGTATTAGAAGCTGAAATAAATTCGGTTTAATTACTGACTTAGCTAAAGTGACTGATGAGTTCAACCCCCTAGGAGATAAACCTCTACATCCCAAAGACTGTTTAGATATGACTCACTAATTACAACAAATAGATTTACCAAGGAAAGTTTAACCAACCGTAACATTTTACTACAGCATTAAAAAGCAGGATTTCACAAAACATTTGACAGATGTTCACTTTATTGGAAGGATATTAGGAACAGAACCTTATGCTAATCTTCAAAGAACAAAAAAATGTTGTTGAAATTTTCAAAGTTCATTTATCCAAGCACCAACTTTAACGACAGTTCAGTAGTCCATTAGTTTAACAATTAATTGGAAACACCATAAAAATAACACACATTACAAACGAATTGCTCCACTAAAGTGAAGTCATTCAAAATAATGAGTTCACTATGTTGAATCAGTCTTTAAAAGTCAGGTGGAAATAACAATTTTTTGAAAGGATTTTCAGTCACCATTCATAACTTATACAGGCAATTTCTGATGTCTGATTCCTATGCACCACAATTAAATGCACAGAGACATTAATAAAAATCAGAATCATACAGAAGCTACAAATATGCTCATTTTTATTTCTCTCCTTCAATTCATAATCAAACAATGAGTGGCCAGTCATAGATATGAAAAGATCTCCACCTATAAGTTTCACATGTGTAGGTTTGCAGATCAGATAGACTGCTCAGCCCTGCAAACTAGCTTTTCTCAAATGTACAAAGACATGCAATGGTGCTCATCAGAACACTCCTTATGACATGTTATATATCCCACCTAGGCCAAGAAACATGTTTGGGCAATTTCTTGGGACCATTTTGCAGCTCTGTTCAATCCTTATCATTTATATATCTCATGCTGTAATCACCCAGGGTCAGCACACCAGTTATCATCAAATATTATGCATTGTTCAATGGGTTACTTTAATATCTTATTAGACATTAACTAGAGCAAATATTATAGATCTAAATTCTGTAAACAATTCTAAAGCATATCAACCAGGTTTAGTGTAAATTAATTTGTTATTTTTAAAACCTGTAGGATACTTTAAGTGGACTTATGGATAAGTGTGACAAAACTCAGGAATGTTAGGCACACAATTATGAAAAATACAACATACGGAATTGGCTGGTACAGTCGATGTAATGCAAAGGGCAGAATTTTAACCTTTGGATCTCCTCGCAGCAGGGGAAGCCAGCAAAGGGTCAGGAAGACGAATGATCATGCAGTGCGCTTTGCATGGCTTTTTAACTCAGCCATGGCAACAGGATCCTGCTTCTGGGCTTCCCAACCAATCAGAGCAGGAGGGCACGATCATTATATAAAAGGACCTTGGTGGGGGTCAGAATGGATCGATTCTACAATTGTCAGGACAGAGATAGCAACTGTACAGATGGAGTCTCAATGTGTAAGGCTTTACCCCCAGTTCTCAGAGGCATAGCTGAAGGTAAAGCATTTAAACATCCACCAATCATACTCACTTCTTCCTATGTCACACCCATCCCTGACAGTCACCCTGCACAAATGTTGTCATTCCATCCTCTCAATAAATTAGGTTAGGGGTTAGGGGCAATTTATTTGCTTGGATAGAGGATTGGCTAACCAACAGAAAACAGATAGTTGGGATAAATGGGTCCTTTTCTGGATGGCAAGATGTAACTAGTGGGTTGCCACAGTGTTCGGTCCTCGAGCCTCAACTATTTACAATCTATATTAATGACTTGGATGCAGGGATAGAAGGTACTATAGCCAAATTTGCAGATGACACTAAAATAGGTGGGATAGTAAATTGCAATAAAGAATTAAGAAATTTATAAATGGATATGGATAGTTTAGGTGAATGGGCCAAAATTTGGCAGATGGAGTTTAACGTGGATAAGTGTGAGGTTATCCATTTTGGTCGGAAGAATAGAAAGGTAAATTATTATCTAAATGGAGAGAAACTTCAGAGTGCTTCGGTGCCGAGGGATCTGGGTGTCCTCATGTATGAATCGCAGAAAACAGCAGGTAATAAGGAAGGCAAATGGAATTTTGTCATTTATTGCTAAAGAAATAGAGTATATAAGTAGGGAGGTGTTGCTGCAACTGTACAAGGCATTAGTGAGACCGTACCTTGAGTATTGCGTACAGTTTTGGTCCCCTCACTTGAGGAGGGATGTAGTTGCATTGGAGGCAGTTCAGAGGAGGTTCACCAGATTGATTCCAGAGATGAGGGGATTTGTCTTATGAAGAGAGATTTAACAGTTTAGGCCTTTACTCTCTGGAGTTTAGAAGAATGACAGGAGATCTAATTGAGGTATATAAGATGATTAAGGGGATTGACAAAGTAGACCTGGAGAGGATGTTTCCTCTAGTGGGGCAATCTAGAATGAGAGGTCATAGTTTTAGGATAAGGGGTAGCAGATTTAAAACAGAGATGAGGCGAAATTACTTCTCTCAAAGGGTCATGAGTCTGTGGAATTCACTACCCCAAAGTGCGAAGGATGCCAGGACATTGAGTAAATTTGAGGAGATAGACAGATTTTTAATTAGTAATGGGTTGAAGGGTTATGGAGAATGGGCAGGAAAGTGGAGTTGAGGCTGAGATGAGATCAGCCATGATCATATTGAATGGTGGAGCAGGCTCGAGGGGCTGAATTGCCTACTCCTGCTCCTAGTTCTAATGTTATGTTCTTATTCCATTTCTCATATTCATAATTCCCTTCTTTCTCTCCTTGCAGAAGAGAGCACAGAACACCGGGGACAGGCAGAGGAGTGGGGGGTGACCCGCCAGTCGACGCCACCCTGACTGCTGCGCAGAGGAGGAACTGGAGATCAGTAGATTGGCAGAGTACATGGCCATTGGAAATGGAAAAATAGAGTCTCCCAGATACCTAGTGCAGAATTAGATATCACTTATGTTGATTTGATGTCACCAGTAACTGAAATATGATCATCTGCACAATGATGACTTTGAACTCTTTCCCCTTGTCAATTCTAATTCATGTCTTTCAGTTCCCACAGGTTCTTCAAGCATCACACAGGAGCTGGTGCATGAGGAGGCCGAGGAGTCCTCAGAGGAGATTGTGCATTCTGAAGAAGCACCATCACACAACATATGTGCACCCTCCACTAGCTCAGAAGCACAAACCTCAGTGGGGCCTCCAAGGCAGGTAGTTGGGTTGTCACATGGTGAGCCACATAGTGCAAGTGAGCAGGTGGCAGGTGTTTGAGACAGGGACGGCAGTAGAGAGACCCTGTTGGAGGGCACAGGACCCTCCAAGCTCTGCTCAGCTGGACCTAGATGCTGAGTCTCAGGGTTCTCAATGAAGTGGACTATTCTGGAGAAGCCGCAGAAAATGTATGAGGTTCTGTCACCATTTCCAGAGACACAGCATACAACTGGAGAGAAATTGGAGGAATTCTGATGTCTCAGGTCTTTGCACTGATGTTCACCTGCATGAAAAGAGTGGCTACCTGCATGGAGCGTCAAACACTGCAGACAACTGAGTGCATACTTGCCCTTAATCATGGCCTACACACAGAGTCTGGCAGTTTAAGTAGGATGGAGGAAGTCTTGCCTTGGCCTTTCAGTGCCTCACTTAATTGCTGCAAAGTGCTTTCCAGCTCTTGACTAGCAGGCCATGAGAGGGAAGATAGAGAAAGGGGACATGGAATTGGGGACTCTGCTCAAGGTGCTCTCACAACCCCCCCCCACCCCGCCCATTCAGAGTCCCACATGCTCCCTCCTTCCCCAGTGGCAGAGTCTGCCTCCGTACAGGTACAGGTGGGGCAGTCTTTGGCAGGGCCCTCATGAGCTCCAAAACCCAGAGGATGTTGGCCACGAGCATCTGGGCAGTCAGAACAGGGGAATGAGCAGCCTACCACCAGCTTTGCTGAAGTCACAGGTCTAGCACCATGTAGAGTAATAGGAAAAGGAAGAGAAAGAATTTGTATTCACATAAGGGAAATCATTTGGGTGTCCAAAAGTCCATTAATGTCAATTTTATTGTCAATGTTTATGCACCATAAACTTGCTTTCAAGTCTTAGTTGTACAATCATCTTCATTTTTGTCTCTGGCTTTCCCTGTGGCAATCAGCCTTGAGGGAAATGGTATGAGAAGAGAAGACACACAGTGGGCATCATTGAAATGAAAAGATTATTGACTGTGGGAATGCTGTGTGTTTTGGGGGACGGGGCCCAGTGTGTTCAGCATTGGGGAGCCAAATGGCTGCAACTCCTCAGGTTAGCTGAATTGTGCCTGTATAAGTTCATCATGGGTATCTCTAGCAGCTAAGTGAGTGGCTGCAGCAACCCTGGTCACATCAGCTCCTCCTTTTCCTTCTACAAAGATGCATAGCTGTCCTCACCTTCCTCCTCCTGCAGCTCCAGGTTTCACTGCAGCACTACATTTTGCAAAGTACAGCAGACCACTACCATTCTGGAAACCCTTGCTGGTACATATTGAAAGGGGCTGCAAGATCTGTCCAGGTACCTAAATCACATCTTCAGCAACCCAGAGAGCCCTTGTGCTGATGTAGCTTCTGTTGTACCTTTCCTGTGCATCAGCTGTAGGGCTCCTCACAGGTGTCAGCAGTCATGTCCTTCGAGGGTAGCCCTTGTCTCCAAAGAACCATCTGCTGAATCTGCTTGGAGGTGCATATATCTGTGGGAGACTGGACTGGTGCAGAATGACGGCATCACGGCAGCTTCCTGGACATCTTGCACAGACATGCATGATGATCAGCTGAACACTGAGGGAGTGGAATCTCTTTCGAGTAATGTATCATCCTGGTTGATCTGAGGGCACCTCGATTGCCATAGGTGTTCAGTCTTTGGCTCCCTCTACCTGTGGGAATTCAGTCCTTGCAGCAAATCCGAGGGCCCTCTCGCTCTAACTGGTCTCATCAGTTGCAAGGTGGTTGCTCTGGCAAACATGGTATTGGTCATCTGAGAGATGCACTTGTGAGCAGATTGTGAAATCCTGCAGATGTCACCAGCAAATCCCTGGAAGGAGCTGAAGGCTAAAAATTCAGGGCTGCAGTCACTTTGTCAACAAGTGGCAATGCATGCCTCCCCTTGCACTTGGTCAGAGATCTTGATCCAGGAGAGTGAAGATATCAATGATAACCTGCAGAGGAACTTTGAGCCTCCTGAGGCACTGGTGGTCAGTCATGTCTAAGAAAGCTGATCCTCTGCCAGTAAATCCTGTGCTGGGAATATCTATTGCCTCCTGTAAGCTGGAGCTGTTCATTCCATCTGTCCTGTGGAGTGGCAGGTGGCTGAGGAGAAGGCTACTACTGCTTCTGCTGCTTGTGCGGTGCTGGTCCTCTTGTTCCTCAACAGAGGTACTACACAGAGCTGTGTAAGTTGCTCCCATGCTGCTGAGAAGGCTGACAGCTGGGAAGAGCAGATCAAAGTCAAAAAACTCCTGGGTAGCAGAAATGACCTCCAAAGTCTTGAAAATCACCTCGAAAGTATTGAAGTCACACTTTTAGAATAAGTCCTGTGAGCAAAATCCTTTCATTTAGGCAAAGAAGCAGCTGTCATAGTTCAGCATTTAAAGGTTTTCCAGCCTGTCCATTTCAAAACCCTATCAATCCCAGCTGTGCTCTTGCTTTGTTGACCATGGCGAGTTTCAGACAGCCTGGGAAACACATGTACTGGCAGTTACCTCTAGAATCCAGGGTTAATTCCTCACTCAATTGGCTTTTTGCATATTTAAATCACAGACCCGTCTAGTCCACAGGGGTTTCCATGTGCTTCGAAATGCACCCCAGTTAAGTATGCAAGTCAATGCGTTCCTGCCAGCTTCCTGACACACTGGCATTTTTTAATGTTTTAACCCCTCACACGCACTGACATTCCCACCTCCACCCACCCTTGCAGTTTAAAATTACCCCTCGAACTTTCACTTCAAATTTGACCTGAGCTTATGGGATGGATTTTACCTGCCACTAGGGATGACCTGGGAGACTTTGGGCCCAAAATATAGTGAGGGAAGGCGAGGGGTGGAGTGCCAGTCACCTTCCCACTGCTGTGGCATTGTACCAGTGGCAGGGAAGGTGGAGGACAGCCCTCCGTCCAGAGGCCAATTGAGCCACTTAAGTGGCCAATTAAGGCCCTCTTCCTTCCACTGCTGGCATTTTACCAATAGCTGTGGGCTCTTCACCACAAGGGGAGACCGCCTGGTGAACACTCGCAGCCTCCCTGAGGAGTTGGGGTGGGCTGAGGCCCTCCTAATTGGCCACTCTGTGGCCTGGGATTTGACTGGCCCGCACGAACACAGACCATACTCACCTCGTTGTGAGGGTGGCGTCCATCGTTACGTCCTCCAGCTAGGTGCAAATCTAGCAGTGGCCACCCCTCTTGGTGACGCTGCTGAGACCAAAGAGCTGCTGACTCTCTGATTGGCTGGCAGCTCTTGGAGGTGGGCTTTTGCCCTTTAAAGGGTCAGGAGTCTTGGCGGCAACTGATCAGTTGCCAGTTGGGCCAAAAATGTGGCTGGGATCCCACAAACAGCTGAGGTTGCCCGGGACTATTGGATTCATTGTTGGGATCCCCCATTAACCTGACTATATTCAGCCCTATGGGCGAGATTTAGTGGAGCCAGCGGGACTCCCAGCGCTAGGCTTAAAAGACAATGGGTAACCCACCACAGCCACTTGGAGCCCCCACTCCCCCACCGGCTCTATTTAACAGTGCACGGCCAATCAGAGGGCTGGCAGCTCAGTAGTATCGGCAGTGCTACCGGGAGCGGTGGCCCCTGCCAGTACTGCACCAGGCCTGGAACCTAGGCCCAGTGCCGGAGACCAGAACGAAATGTAAGTGAGGCGGGGTCACCAGGGCCAGTCCGGCAGGCCCCAATGATCGAGGGAGGGAGAGTGGGCGTTGTGTGCAGGGGGACGGGAGGGGAGGGGGGGTTTCAGCAAGGAGCGTTGTTTTCCGCGAGGGGCCCTCCATGGGCCACGGATTGCCCACTGAGAAGGGCCCCCCACAAGCACGCAGGGAGGTCACCTTGTTTTACTGGGTGACGTCCATGTGTGGCGGAGGAACCCCCCGCGCCCACCGCTGGCTTAATGTCAGTGCAGGTGGAAGAGGCAATTAACTGGCTGATAATAGGTCTCTTAAGGGCTTCAACTGGCATCTGCATGGAAGGCCTTTGTCGCCCTATTCTGGCCCCAATTTAATCAGAGTGCGATGGGAAGACGACAGGCCCTTCCACCCCACCTCCTAGCTTGTCTCTTTGGGGGGCCCATTAAATCCAGCCCTTTGGGTGCAAAGTCTGGTTCCCAATTTCTCTCATTCTACATGCTATAAGGAACTAAAAGAAATGAACTTGGTCAGTCAGTTGAGTGACATGAATCCCAAACAGTAAAACTGTCCATGATTCAGACAAAATTGGCCATCATTCTTAATAAAGCCATAGAGTGATGAGAAATGGAAATGTTGCATTAGTATCAGCACTATGGATGTACCTACACCACATGGATTGCAGCAGTTCAAGAAGGCAGCTCACCACTACCTTCTCAAGGGCAATTTATGGATGGGCAATAAATGCTGGCCTAGCCAGCGATGCCCACATCCTGTGAAAGAATAAAAAAAGGTAGATAATTCTGTCCAAATTTAGGATTATGATATACATGGGGGATTTTATTTGATGCTTGTGGCAAAACTATCCATATTTTATTTAGAGCTGCTTGTATAATTTGTTACGAATAGTGAACAGAAATTATTCCCAAAAGTTTGGGGAAATGAGTAAAAGGATTTAACTCTGCTTCAAGGTCATGCTGTATCGAACATTGATGGTACGCTTGATTTAAAAAATGAAACAATGTTACATTTCCCAGCACTGCCATCAGTCAACTTAAGTGCAAAATACAGCACAAATAAATTTAAAATCGTTGAAAAGAGGAATGCATTGCATTGGCTGTCTACATTGACTAAGACTATCCAGCAAATAAAAGGTCCATGCGTAGTACATGACATAGAGCTTCCCCGTGTAGCATATCTCATTCATTAAAACAGCTGCCAGATGCTGATACTGGAATGAATCCTACAAGATCACAGGTCACAAGTTGAATTACAATGAATTACGTGGTTGAGCAGTCCTTGGAGAATCACTTCCCACAAACTATGTGGAACCATCCGTCACACACCAGTAAATATGCTTTACTTTTGAATGCTGAGGACTCGGTCCACATTGATTGCAGTATGTCAGCAGTGATTACAATACTGGCAAAGTGTGGGACCAATATTGCTTGCACTGCCTTGCATTGGCTTCACTAAATTAGTATAAAATGAACCACAGAATATTTATCATAACGTAATCAGATGTGGTCTGTGCATGGCACTACTGAGACCACTGTTCTTTGTGCTGCATGCACCTGCACTGCACTGAGCTGACATAGAATAACATGGAATTTACAACATAGAAACAGGCCATACTGTGCAACTGGTCTGTGCTGATGTTTATGCCCCACCTGAGCCTCCTCTCACCTAATTTCATCTAACTCTATCTGCATATCCTTCTATCCCTTTCTCCCTCATGTGTTTATCCAGCTCCCCTTTATAGGCAATCATGCTATTCACCTCAATTACTTCACGTGGTAGCAAGTTCTACATTCTAACCACTCTCGAGGTAAAGACATTTCTCCCAAATTCTTTATGGGATGTATTAGTGACTACCTTATATTTATGGCCCCTATTTTTGAACACCTACACAATTGGAAACATCTCAACTTCTACGCTATCACACCTGTTCTTAATTTCAAAGACCTCTAATAGGTCACTCGCAGCCTTCTTTTTTCTAGACTGTAAATTAAGGCTACCTCATTTAAAATAACTTTTGGTGCTCCCACTGCACTGCTGGAGCTTGCAGGGATTAGGAATGGAGAATTTAGTGTTACAGGTCTTGGGGTTGGCACCCTTCCATCTACGAAAGATGATGGACATGTAGCAAATAATCCATTTAAGTGTGCTGTCTTCTCTTGGTACACCTTTGTTGATGACTGTGAAGGCCAATCTTCGAGAGGCAGGTTCTGCCACAAGAGTTGCACGTGAAGCTGCCAAGTGATGCTGTGAGTTGTTGTTTTTGACATTGGCACCTGATGGCAAGCTGTGTAGCAAATGGTCATCGTGGTAGTGCACACCCGTCCACAGGATGTGTCGCCATTTCCTTCTTTTGCCAGCTAGTGACTCCCAAGTGCGATAGTCAAAATTTAGGGCCTTCATGTCATGCTTGCAAGCATCCTTGAAGCAGAGCTTTGGACGTCTGGCCCCGGCTACCTCACCATACCGAAGGTCCTTGGGTATTCTACCGTCTTCCATCCTGTGGACATGTCCAAACCACCAAAGCCACCTCTGTTTGATTAGTGCCAACACACTTGGGAGCTCTGCCTTTGACAGGACTGCCACATTTGTGACTTTGTCCTGCTAGGTAGGACATACCCCACAGCTCTTGAAGAGGAAATAATTCCAAATTTGAAAATCTGAAGGAAAGCACAGAGGCTGAACAGTAAAATTCCATGGTGTTGGTTTGAAGGTTTTATAGACAGATATTAGATCTCTCAGGGAATCAAAGGATATGGGGACCGGGCAGAAAAGTGGAGTTGAGGCAGAAGATCAGCCATGATCATATTGAAATGGCGCAGCAGGCTCGAGGGACCATATGGTCTACTCCTGCTGCTATTTCTTATGTTCTGATGTTCTTAAAGTACATCTGCAGGTAGCAATAAGGGGAAGGCGGGAGATAGCAGAATGGCTTGCCATAATCTTTCAATTATCCATAGATATGGGGATACTGCTTCAGTATCTGAGGAATCGTGAATGGTGCAATCTTCAGCGAACATATCCCCACTTCTGACCTTATGATGAAGGAAGATCATTGATGAAGCAGCTGAAGACGGTTGGGCATAGGACACTACCCTGAGGAACTCCTGCAGTGATGCCCTGGAGCTCAGATGATTGACCTCCTACAACCACATCCATCTTCCTTTGCACCAGGTACAATTCTAAACAGCAAAGAACTTTTCCCCTGTTCCCATTGACTCCAGTTTTGCTCGGGATCCTGGCTGCCATACTTGGTCAAATGCTGCCTTGATGTCAAGGGCAGTCACTCTCACTTCACCTCTTGAGCTCAGCTCTTTTGTCCATGTTTGAATCAAGGCTGTAATGAGGTCAGGAGTTGAGTGGCCCTGGCGGAACCCAAACTGAGTGTCACTGAGCAGGTTATTGCTAAGCAAGTGCCACTTGATAGCACTGTCAATGACACCGTCCATCACTTTACTGATGATCGAGAGTGGACTGATGGGGTGGTAATTATCTGGGTTGGATTTGTCCTGCTTTTTGTGTACAGGACATACCTGGGCAATTTTCCACATTTCCGGGTAGATGGCAGTGTTGTAGCTGTTCTGGAACAGCTTGGCTAGGGGCACGGCAAGTTCTGGAGCACAGGTCTTCAGTACTATTGCCGGAATGTTGTCAGGGCCCATAGCCTTTGCAATATCCAGTGCCTTCAATCGTTTCTTGACATCACGCAGAATGAATGGAATTGGCTGAAGACGGGCATCTGGGATGCTGGGGACTTCAGGAGGAGGCCGAGATGGATCATCCAGTCGACAATTCTGGCTGAAGATTGTTGCAAATGCTTCAACCTTATCTTTTGCACTGATGTGCTTGGCTCCCCCATCATTGAGGATGGGAATATTTGTGGAGCCTTCTCCTTCTGTTAGTTGTTTAATTGTCCACCACCATTCACGGCTGAATGTGGCAGGACTGCAGATCTGTTTGAATGGAAGAGCAGGCCCTGTATTGCCTGCTCCTGTTCCTAATGTTCCCAGTTCATAGAAGTACCAGAACTGCTCATACTACAATGGGTTAAGAAAACAGAAAAATAAGATTGCCTTCATTACATCCTCCATTTCACTGTATGAGGTCCAGATCTTGCAGTAATAATGATGGCCAAAGTGTCACCATTTGTCATCAATACTCCTCTGAAATTGACAGCAACTTCTGGAGCCCACACATGGGCAGTTATACGTGGGTTGTCAATGAATCTACGCTTCCCCAGAGGGTGCGTTGTTGACGTTTCCACAGACTGCAATCAATTGGAAACTGCTGAACTGATGAGAACTTCTACTCCTATGCTCTTAGTCTAACTGTTAAAAACCATTGAAAAAGTTACACCTTGTTGAATGAGGTGTCATTGAGTTTTTAACGTGTTAAGTCATGATTACTGCTGACAGCATCAATGGCCCTGAAAGAGTAATTTTATATTTGTTGAATGTCAAATTTCATCACTATGATAAAAAGGCCACATTTTTTTAAATGATGGCCATGATTTTACGACCGAGGCAGGATCAGAGGCGGGAGGGCACAGAGTATCGTGATGGGATTTTTTTTAAATTCATTCATGGGATATGGGCATTGCTGGCCAGGCCAGAATTTATTGTCCATCCCTAATTGCCCTTGAGAAGGTGGTGGTGAGCTGCCTTCTTGAACCGCTGCAGTCCATTTGGGGTAGGTACACCCACAGTGCTGTTAGGAGGGGAGTTCCAGGATTTTAACCCAGCGACAGTGAAGGAATGGCGATATAGTTCCAAGTCAGGATGGTGTGTGACTTGGAACTTGCAGGTGGTGGTGTTCCCATGTATTTGCTGCCCTTATCCTTCTGGTTGGTAGAGGTTGCAGGGGGGCAGTGGCACGTCGTCTCCCCATTGCTCTGCGATCTTCCTGGGAGTGAGATAAGCCGACGAAGACCTTCCAGCTCAGAGGCAAAATGAAGCCCTTAAGTGGCCTATTAATGGCCAATTAAGGGCCTCTTCCCACCGCCGTCTGGATCTTGCCAGGGGCGGGGGTGGCCTCCACTGCGCAGTGATGCACTCTCCCTGTGGGCTTGGCGGGGGTGTCTATCCTCCGTGGAGGACCCCCACCGGGAACAACTTTACCCCCTCGGGACCCCCCTTCCCCTGGACTGAACAACTATCCCCCCAAACCCCCTTGCTGGGGCCTTCTGGACTGGCCCCGGCCACCTCACTTCACCTACCTCTGTTCTGGGGTTCCACTGGGCCTGGGTCTGAGGCCTCTGCAGTACTGGCAGTGGTCACCGCTCCCAGTGGTGCTGCTGATACTGCTGAGCTGCTGGCCCTCTGATTGGGATACAGCCTCCTAAAACTTTGAATCAAAAGGGCCGGAGGATCATTTGGGGACAGGGGTTGTAGAAAAAGCAGAAGCGGGGTTCCCCCTGGCTTTTTGGTCCAGTGCTGAGAGCCTCGCCTCCGGTACAAAATCTAGCCCAATATTTTTTAAAGTTTATCATATTTTATCTTCTACTCTGATCCCCTGTGTATGTCCTAATCATTTATTTCACTATCTGTAATATTTAACAATTAAAAGTGAAGGGATTCAGTGATTCATACTTCCTGGTTTGCTGTCTGTGAGAATACTTCAATGCTTATCCTATTTGATGACATCATTGTTGCTGGGTGCCTGGAGATCCCCTTGACTTGACCCCAGAAACAAAATAACTTTGGGAAAGGGGAAGTCTGTGCCACAGGGATTGATTAGTTCTTTTTAGACAGCTTTCTTTGAAGCCAGTGACGAATGTCATTGCTTTGCCACTGACCACAAAATCCAGCGCATTAATTTCAAGTAGCTACCTTAATTTATTTTGCTGTCTACAACTACAGTATTAATTAGAAAGTGGCTTTGCTTAAGTCTGGATTTTAGCTTCAGTCCAATGTTCTTGCTTTGATTCATTTACCAAACAGTAGTTCCAAAAGAATTGTTATGCGCGCATAAAATATTGGGCTGAATTTTATGGACCCCACTGAGATGGATTTGGAGGCAGCGGGGCCCACAGAATTGCGACGGAAGGCAGGGGCAGGGGACCCGTTGCCTCCCCGTCACAGCGCAATTTTGTCGGGGAAGGGTTAGGCTGGTGATGGCCTACCCGCCCAGAGGCCAATTTAGGCCCTTAAGAGGCCTATTAACAGGCACTTACGGGCCTCTTTCCTCACCGCAGGCATTAAGCCTGGGTAGGTTGCTCAGTAAAACAAGGTGACCTCCCTGCGGGCCTGGGGGGGCCCTCCACCATGGGAAATCTGTGGCCCACGGAGGAACCCACTAGCAAACAAAATACCTCCCTGTATTCCCTTCCCCCGTATTCAATGCCCACTCTCTGGCCTCCCGCCCCCGTACCATCACTGGGCCTACCGGACTGGCTCTAACGATCCCACCTTACTTACCTGACGTCTGCATCTCCAGCACTTGGGCTGGGTCCAAGGTCTCTTGTAATACTGGCAGTGGCCACTGCTTCCAGTGGCACTGCTGATAATACTGAGCTGCTGGCCCTTTTGATTGGCCAGCAGCTCTTGGAGGCAGGATCCCTGTCTTTAAAGGGATAGGGATCCCGGCGCCAGACTGTTAATTGGCCCAGTGCCATAGGATCGCACTGGGTGATGGGGATGGAGGGAGGGGTGCTCCAGCTGACCGAGGTGGGATTCCCTCCGCCTTTCCGGCTAGGAGCCAGGAGCCCCACTGTGGGCACAAAATTCAGCCCATTCTGTGTACTATAGATTACTGATTGGAAGGCAAGTCTTTCAAAAAAAGTCTGCAAATGAAAACATGAAAAATAATGTGGATATCAAGACTTCAAAGTAGGAACAGAAACACATCTCAGCATGGGTGTACACAACGAGTGCGAAGAGAGAATTAAAAAAATTGGATAGGACAGATCAGAAACAGAGGAATAAGCGTAAGGTATCTACCAGAAAAAACATTGAAAACTAACAAAGGTGGGAGAAGCAGAAAAAATTAAACAAAGGATGATCATTCATAAAATAAAGAATTCAGTAAGTAGTGTCGTGCACTGAAATAAGAACAAGATGAAATGAAGGAAAGAGAAATAAAAGGATATGTGTGATAATCAAAGTAATCTGTTCACAGAATGCTGCAAATGGTGAAATAAATGATCGTATGAAAAGATAAATTACTCTTTTGTATTAGGTCTGTCTTCGTGTTGCTAAATAAAGAAAACTTCAATTTCAGAACCAGCAAACCTCATGATATTGTTACCGCTCCATTCTATTTACATCAGCTTCCATTTATACCGGCTGCCAGATTTGTTTTCTGATTTTCTATCAAGCACTAATGGTACAAACAGGGCTACCAGCAGCTTTTTTTTTCTGCCAATAAAGGAAATCTACCAGTGATTTTGCTAAAAATAATTTGCCATTTTTCTGTGCTGTACGTTGCGCACAGTAATGATACACCACAAATAAGTACAAATTTTCTCTTGAATGTTTTGCATTATTTAAGTTCATAGACCAAAGAAGTGAAAAATTGTTTAGATAAATAAGAATGATGGCTAGAAAGATTACCAACAACGCAGAAAATACGGGCCTAAATAAAAAATAATTTGTCAAGCATATTTCATAATTCTCCAAAATCACTAAAAATACTTTACAAACAACAAATAACCTTCCAGCGCAGTGACTGAATGTTGGAATGTTGACTACTCTAATAGACATTTTGTGTACCTTGATAGGGAACTTTCAATATTCACCTAAACCACTGATACAGGCAATACACAGGAGGTTGAATTTAGTGCGGCCATTTGGAGCAGGAATAGAGGTGAACAGGGCGTTGGAAACTTCAGCGGATGTGTCCACCTGTAAATCCAACATTGTGACATCGGTTCCGGATTTAGTCAGTGGCAGGAAAGCACCAAGGCGGCAGGAAGGCAATTTAAATTGTAGAACACTTACTTCTAATACTTCTTCGCGATTCAATGAGGGGCTTGGAATTAAGTGGACGACAGGCTGCCTGACGTGCCTTCAGCCCCCAGCTGGCAACAGGCGAGGCCTTAGTGGTGCAACGGGTAAGCAGTCATGACCAGCATTGCATAGGGGAAGAGGGGGAGCGGAGGTCATTGTCCGCCTACAGTCATGAGCACTCTGCATGGGTGAGCTAGGTCTCGAGTGGTCTACAAAAGGGGCTTGGTCTCAGGTGGGAGTACTGGGTGAGCAGGGTCTCAGGTGGGAGTACCGAGTGGTCTGCAAAGGGGTCTTAGTTTTGGGTGGCTGTATCGGGTGGCCAAACTGTTCGGTGGGAGGGTTGGGTGTCCATGCGGCTGAATGAGAGGGTCGGCTATCAGCAAGGGTGGGCACTGAGGGCCATCAGGGAGCCTTATGGAGGAGTAGCAAAGGCACAGTTACCAGGGCAGGATCGGCACTGCATCAACAGCACTCTGTAGGTCCACTGACCACCTGGCATGGGTCTCATACACCCTTTTGGGTCTTTTTGGAGCTCCGTAGCGTCATGTGGTGCCCCTGATGGAGGGAGAGCCAGGAGGCAGCTGTGCCTGCCGATGAAGCTCCACAGTGAGAGCAGCGCCAGCCGGTCATGTCAAGGAGGGCCCACCTGTGCCAGAGCGTGTACTGGACTCAAATCAGCTACCTCCAAATGTCCGAGCATCATTGTCAGTGAAGGTTACGCCTCTTCGGGGAGGTTGTCAATGACTTATGCACCCTGTTGCAGGACGAGTTGTGACCTATGGGATTTGGGGTCACCCTATGCCTGTGGCCCTAAAGATCACAGTGGCACTAAATTTTTACGAGCCTGGATCACTCCAATGAGCACAGACTCTCAAGCAGCATACCATCGCTGTCTCAAGTTGGTGACCGATGCCCTGTTCAAGAGGGCCGGAGACTATGGGCGCTACCGGACCGACCCCGACAGTCAGGCCGAGAGGGCCATCGGCTTCAGGGCCATCACTGAACTCCCTCAGGTGCAAGGTGTGATACATTCAATGCATGTGGCCATCAAAGCTCCAATAGATCAGCCAGCCTCCTTCATCAACTGGAAGGAATTCCATTCCATCAAAGTGAAACCGGTTAGCGGCCACTGAAAGTGTTTCCTGTAGGTGTGTGCCCGTTTCCTGGGAAGCAGCCACAATGCCTACACATTTCGACAGTCCACAGCTTTTCAGGTCCTCCGCTCGCCTTGAGGGATGGATTCTTGGAGACAAAGGCTACCCATTGAAGACATGGCTACTGATGCCTGTGAGGAACCCTCGCAATGCAGTGAAGGAAAAGTAAAATACTTGCCACGACTCCACCCAAGCAACCATTGAGTTGCTGAAGATGAGATTCCATTGCCTAGATCGATCTTTTGGAGGTCTGCAGTATGCACTAGCATATCATTGTGGTCTGTTGTACTCTGCACAATCTAGCACTGCAGAGGGGGGAGGCCTTGCATGAATATGATATGATTAAATGACACTCCTCCACCGATGAGGAGGATGCGGAGGAGGGAGATGAGGAGGCAGCATTGAATGCTGAAGGCCTTGTACCGGAGGCCAGGCAGATTAAGCGACGGGCCAAGGAGGCAAGAGACAATCTCATACTTAGCCGCCATGATGGCCTCTCAGAATAAAAACAATAAAGACTCACCTCAATGCATGCAGACTGTCACCTCCATTCTATTTGTCTCCCAGCTGAACCACACACTATGCCCATAGTAGACCCTATTCAAATGAGGGCTGTGCCTACATTGACATCCACTGAGGGGAAAGGGTGAAGTTAGCAGCTCATTGTGTGATTGGCCAGGCCTCACGCCTGTATTATGTAAAGTGACACCCACTGCATAATTGCAGAAAATAGCATTCATTTCTGGGTCCACTGCCAGGACCTGTGAAGGGCTCACTAAATTCAGACCAGTGTTTCACTTTAACACCTTATCCAAAGAATATGCCTTCAGTACTTGACTGTAGCATCAGGCCAGATTAACTCCTGAAATTGGACTTGAATCTATAATGTTCTGACTCAGAAGGTGCAACCAACTTAGCCCTGCTCACCCAATACTAACATAAACAGGTACAGAAGTGTAGTGGCTATGTTACTGGACTAGTAGCTTTTGAATTTGAATTCAGTTTTAAAAAATAAATCTGTAATAAAAAGCTAGTGTCAGTACTGGTGACCAAGAAGCTACTGGATTGTTGTAAAAACCCAACTGGATCACCAATGTCCTTTAGGGAAGGAAACCTGCCGTGCTTACTTAGTCTGGCCTATGTGTGATTTCCAGGTCCACAACAATGTGGCTGACTCTTAACTACCCTCTGAAATGGCCTAGTAAGCCACACAGTTGTATCAAGCCCCTACAAAGGAGTGTAAGCATAATGCCAGACCGAGGGGCCCTATAAAACTGAAGTCAATGGGGATCAGGAGGAAAATCTCCACTGGCTGGAGTCATACCTAGCATAAAGGAAGATGACTGTGGTTGTTGGAGGCCAATCATTTTAGCCTCAGGACATTGATGCAGGAGTTCCTCCGTGTAGTTCCTAAGCTCAACCATCCCTAGCTGCTTCATCAATGACTTTCCCTCCATCACAAGGTCAAAAGTGGGGATGTTTGCTGATGATTGCAGTGTTCATTTTCATTCACAACTTCTCATATAAAGAAGCAGTCAATACCCACATGCAGTAAGACTTTGACAACATTCACGCTTGGGCATTAAGTGATCAGTAACATTTGTCCCACATAAGTGCCAGGGAATAACCTTCCCAACAAAAATGTGTCTAACCACTCCACCTTGACATTCAATGACATTACCATCATCAAATTCCCCATTATCCTGGGGATCACCATTAACTAGAAACTTGACTGGAACAGCCACTTAAATTCTGTGGCTACAAGAGCAGGTCAGAAGTTGGGTATTCTACATAAAAACCCATATCTTGTGCCACAACTGTATTGAATGTCTTTTGAAAATCCATATACTACATACACTTGTTCTCCTTTATCTACCCTGCTAGTTATATTCTCAAAAAACTCCAGTAGATTTGTCAAATATGATTTTCTTTTCATAAAACCATATAGGCTCTGCCTAATCATGTTATGATTTTGCAAGTGTGCAGTTACCACTTCCTTAATAATGGATTCCAACACCTTCCTGGTGACTGATGTTTGGCTAATTGGCCTATATTTCCTTGTTATCTCTCTCCTTTCTTTCTTGAATAGCAATGTTACATTTTCTACCTTCCAATCCACTGAGACCATTCCAGAATCTAGGGAATTTTAGACGATCACGACCACAATCACTAATTTTGCAGCCACTTCTTTTAGAACCCAAGGATATGAGCTGTCAGGTCCAGCAGATTTGTTGGCTTTCAGTCCTATTAATATCTCCAGTACTTTTTCGTTACTAATACAAATTACATTAAGTTCGTCACGCTCATTAGATCCTTGGTTCCCACTATTTCTGGTTTACTTTGTGTCTTCTACTGTGAAGACAGGCACAAAATATTTAATGTCTCCGCCATTTCCTTATTCCTCACGATAATTTCACCTGTTACAGCCTCGAAGGGACCCACATTTACTTTTGCTACTCCCTTCCTTTTTACATACTTCTAGAAGTTCTTACAAGTTGTTTTTATATTTCTTGCTAGTTTACTGTAATTATATTTTCTCCTTATCAATTTTTCGGTGAGTAACTCACCTCCTGACTCTCCAAAACCTTTTCATCACCTTCATGGCACAAGTCAGGACTGTGATGGAATACACTCCATCTGCCTGTATGACTGCAGCTCCAGCAACACTCAAGAAGCTCGATGCCATCCAGGACAAAGCCATCCACTTCATCGATACCCCATCCATATTCACTTCCTCCACCACCGGTGCATAGTGGCTGCAGTGTGTAGCATACAAGATGCACTGCAGCAACTCACCAAGGGTTCTATTACAGCACCTTACAAACTTGTGACCTCCACCACCTAGAAGTACAAGGGCAGCAGGCGCATGAGAACACTATGACAAAGTCACACACCATTCTGACTTGGACATATATCACTATTCCTTCATTATCACTGGGTCAAAATTCTGGAACTCACTACCTAACAGCACAGTGGGAGTACCTTCACCAGAAGGACTGCAACAGTTCAAGATGTCTCACACCCTTCTCAAGGGTAACAAGTTACAAATAAGGGATACTACACCAGGAACTTTGAATTAATTTTCAACTGCAAATACTATTTATATATGTAGTTTAAAGCCTAGCGCATCTGTGGTGTGGAGGAAATATACCCGAAAGGATCTTGCAAAGATGTATATCACACTGAAAACTGTCTAATTCAAAACATCCATCACATTTGCAACTGATTGACTCAAGTATTATTAACTTTTTAAAAATCACTGTTAATTGAACGATCCCGATTGTTAACAGGAAAACTATCAATAAAGAATCAGCAAACGTGGGCCAGCAATATACAAGCAGGAGAAGGGAAAAGGTATGCAGAAGAGTCTTACACTCAGCATTTCCTGTTTCTTTTCAAGCTTAGCAGCATTTGTCATTTTATTTTTCTTTTGAATAAACATTTCTTCTAATTAACAAAATTGCTCAACGTAATTTTCAAAATGTTTTCAACATCATGCATTCTCAGTAACCCGATGATAAAGTACGAAAACAGACGTTTTTGATATAACTCATAAAATGATCAACAAAATCATGAAACTTACTTGTACAGAGTTTTTTTTTTCTGCATTTGAAATCTCAGATGATGTTACACTCTGCCCCTCTAGCTCAGGCCTGAAGCTTCAGTAATTTTTGTGGAACGTTAATCACCTTTCGTAGTAACATGTCGCCAACAGCAGATCATGTGCAACAACTTTCAAAAGCACCAATTTTTTTCTGATATTCTGCATCTTTCAGAATTCATTAACACCTCATCCAAAGAAGTGTGTGGCTACATAGCTGTGGTTACAATTTCTTTTGGACATATTGTACCATACATGAGAGTCAATAGAACATTTTACAATTATAGGAACAGCCTAAACTGAGAGTGTATGCTCGCTGACCTACATTGGCTTCCAGTCCAGCAAAGCCTCAGTTTTAAAATTCTCATCCTTGTTTTCGAATCCATCTATGGTCTCGATCCTTCTCCAGCCCTGCAATACTTTAACATCTCTGTGCCCCTTCAATTCTGGTCGCTTGTGCATCCCCGAATACCTTCACTCCTCCATTGGTGGCCATGCCTTCAGCTGCCAAGACCCTAAGCTCTATAATTCTCTCCCTAAACCAGGCTACCTCGCTTACTTCCTGTAAGATGCTCTGAAACCTATCTCTTTGACCAAGGTTTTGTTGCCCGACCTAATATCTGCTTACGTGGCTCGGTGTCAAATTTTGTTTGGCAATGCTTCTATGAAGAACTTTGAAACATTTTACAGTGTTAAAGATGTATCATAAATGCAAGTTGTTGTTGCTATTGCCGTTGTGCATGCCGTCCATTCTCAGTTCGCTGTTCCTAATTTCTGGTCATTACGGTTGGTTGGCATCCTTCCATCTACGAATGATGATGGACACACAGCAAACAATCCATTTAGGTGGGGTGGCTTCTCTTGGTGCTTTGTTGACGTCTGTGAAGGCTAATCCTTGAGAGGCAAGTTCTGCCACAAGTGCTGCACATGAAGCTGCCAATTGATTTGTGAGTTCTTGTATTTGACGTTGGTGTCTGTTGCCAAGCTGCTGCAGCAACTGGTCATCGTGGTAGTGCACACCAGCACAGGATGTGTCACCATTTCCCTCTTTCGCCAGCTAATGTCTCCCAAGTATGATAGTTGACATTTAGGGCCTTCATGTCACGGTTGCAAGTATCCCTGAAGAGGAGCTTTGGGCACCCCACTGGTTGTCTGGCCCCGGATACCTCACTATACAGAAGGTCCTTGGGTATGCGACCATCTTCCATCCTGCAGACGTGTCTGATCTACCGAAGCTGCCTCTGTCTGTTTAGTGCCAACACATTTGGGAGCTCTACCTTTAAGAGGATTGACACATTTGTGATTTTGTCCTGCCAGGATATACCCATAATGTGCCAGAGACAGCAAAGATGGAAATTATTGAGCTTCTTTTCCTGGTAATGCAAATGCGAGGTGATGCATTTTGGAAGATCCAATTCAAGAGTGAACTATACAGTAAATGGAAAAGCCCTGGGGAAAATTGATGTACAGAGAGATTTGGGTGTTCAGGTCCATTGTTTCCTGAAGGTGGCAACGCAGGTCAATAGAGTGGTAAAGAAGGCATACGGCATGCTTTCCTTCATCGGACGGGGTATTGAGTACAAGAGTTGGCAGATCATGTTACAGCTGTATAGAACTTTGGTTCGGCCACATTTGGAATACTGCGTGCAGTTCTGGTCGCCACATTACCAAAAGGATGTGGATGCTTTGGAGAGGGTGCAGAGGAGGTTCACCAGGATGTTGCCTGGTATGGAGGGCGTTGCTATGAAGAGAGGTTGAGTAGATTAGGATTATTTTCATTAGAAAGGCGGAGGTTGAGGGGGGACCTGATTGAGGTGTACAAAATCATGAGAGGTATAGACAGGGTGGATAGCAAGAAGCTTTTTCCCAGAGTGGGGGATTCAATTACAAGGGGACACGAGTTCAAAGTGAAAGGGGAAAAGTTTAGGGGGCATATGCGTGGAAAGTTCTTTACGCAGAGGGTGGTGGGTGTATGGAACGCATTGCCAGCGGAGGTGGTAGACGCGGGCACGATAGCGTCTTTTAAGATGTATCTAGACAGATACATGAATGGGCAGGAAGTAAAGAGATACAGACCCTTAGAAAATAGGCGACAGGTTTAGGTAGAGGATCTGGATCGGCGCAGGCTTGGAGGGCCGAAGGGCCTGTTCCTGTGCTGTAATTTTCTTTGTTCTTTGTTCTTTGGTAGCTGCAAGTCGACCATGTTTCACAGCTGTACAGCAAGATGCTGAGAACACAGGCCTTATAAACCATCAGCTTGAACCTAAGGGTCAGTTTGGTGCTATCCCATGCATGTTTGGCAAGTCAGCCGAAGGTGGTAGCTACTTTCCCTTTTGCATGTATTGAGTTCTGCATCAAGGAACAGATTGTCTGTCACCATGGACCCGAGGTAGCAGAGCTCACTAACCACCTCCAGTGGGATCTTGTTTAGTGTGATCAGGGACAGAGATTCAACACCTTGTCCCATGACCATGGTTTTCTTGACACTTATAGTTGAGGAGAACAAGCCTCTGATGGTACAAACCCCATCCTCTGACCTTGCTTTGTGAGCTCCGGTGAAGATCTGGATAAGACCTGGCTGTGAGTTTTTTCTCAAATCTGGCTTCAAATTCTTGGCTTCACTGGACATCTAGGTTACGCTTCTGCACTGGACTACATTGGAAAAAATGTAAGACTCTGCTTCCGTCTAAAACCTGCTGCCATTTTTTTGTTTTTCTGATCTCTGAGCTGTGGAAAAGATCTTGTAAAATCTAGATCTTCTTTGAAACTAACATTCAAATTTCTGGACTTATCTCAACATCACGGGGATGCTTTTGCTCTGGACGATACTGGTTATAACGTAAGACCCAACTTTGTCTCTGAATTGCTGCTCTCTTGTGATACTTAAAGTAATTTTGATCAGTTTACTGCCCTTCCCCCACTACTGATGCGATTGAAAGATTTCTGGTTATTACAGAATGAGAAAAAAATCAGGCTGTCATCCTGAGAAGCAATGGCAGGTGCCTGAGAGCAGCTTACCCATTCAACTTCCCAAGGAAAGAAGCATGTAGTTCAGGGAGAACAAAGAAAGGAAGGGGAAAAAGGTATCCTTATAAATATCCAGGTCGGTCTTTATCAGCACCGTATCACCAAAACAATAGGAAACAGCATGCACTAAAAATGGTCTTGGATGTCTTTACTTTAAACAAGGACAATTTGAACCATTTCATGATGCTACATAACTCTAACTAAATTTTAAAATAGTCCAGCCACAATTTATATTGAGAGCGAACAGTCTTAAAACACTTACAACGTATAGAAAATCTGATAAGTTCATGATCTTTAAGTTTCTGAAGCACACCAATCTCTGTAAGATCATATCCATCATGTCTTTAAGCCTTTTGAAGAAATACATTAGATTCTTCACTAAAGGGGCAATCCACTGGAATTATTTTATAAACTGAAAAGTACCCTCTTATTAAACTATCCTACGCTACTGACAGATTTTCTAAACAGAACAATTAGAGACCGTGTAACAGCAAATACAGAGCCAAGGACTTTGTTCTCTCAGTGAAGAAGACCTTATAACACACAAGGCACGAAGTTACCAGGCAAGGATTATGAAGGTCTCGGTCATAAGTGGGTCAGTCTGTCAAAACAGCAGCAGCCTAGAAACCCATCAAAATACATTATTACTTCACTGCGTTGAAACCAATAATATTTTTACAGAACTGTCGCTCATTCAGACAAATCAGCTCTATGACTTCTGAGTTATTTGATGAAGTAGCAGAAAGGGTTGATGAGGGTTCTGTGGCTAATGTATATATGGGCTTTCAACAGATGGTTGATAACATATCACATAATAGACACGTTAGCAAAATTGAAGCCCATGGGCAGTGGCTACATGGATACGCAATTGGCTAAGGGACAGATAGCTGACAGCAGTGGTGAGACTGGAGAGAAGTGTGCAGTGGTGTATCCCAGGGATCGGTGTTGGGACCACTACTCTTTTTGATATATATTAACGGCCTTGATCCAGGTATACAGCGCATAATTTCAAAGTATGCAGATGACACAAAATGTGGAAATGATTAAACAATGAGGAGGCTAATAGCAAACTGCAGGAAGATACAGGCAGACCGTTGAAATGTGGAAAGATACTGTAGATGAAATTTAACGAATAGAAAGGTGAAACAATTCATTTTGGTAGGAAAAATGAGGAAAGGCAATATAAACTATAGGGTACAATTTTAGAGGGGGTGCAGGAACAGAGAGACCTGGCCGTGTACATACTCAAATCTCTGAAGACAGCAAGACAAGTTGAGAAGACTATTAAAAAGACATACTATGCTTTTGACTCTACAAATAGAGGCAAAGAGAATAAAAGCAAGAAAGTTATGCTAAAATATAAACAGAAAATGCTGGAAATACTCAGCAGGTCTGGCAGCATTTGTGGAGAGAGAAAGACAGTTAACATTTCAGGTTGATGACTCTTTGTCGAACGGGTCATCGACCTGAAACATTGGGCTGAAATTTATTGAACTAGCGGGGGTCCCAACACCAGACCTAAAAGGTGAGGGGAACCCAGCCTTGGGCCTTTGGAGACCAGGCACCCCCACAACCCCCATCCACCGGCTCTATTTAACAGTACTTGGGCAATTAATTGCCGAGCACCGTGGTCCCTGGCCCTTTATGGACGGGGATCCCACCTCACAAAGCTACCAGCCAATCAGAGGGCCAGCAGCTCAGTAGTGTCATAGAGCGCAGTGGCCACAGCCAGTACTACAAGAGGCCCAGGACCAGGACCAGGACCATCATTAGAGTCCAAATCCCAGGTAAGTGTGGCAGGGTCACTGGGGCCAATCTGGCAGGCCCTGACCAGGGGAGAGAGGATGTTCGTTGAGGGCGGGGAGGAGTGTTTGCAAAGAGGCAGCCTTTGCCATCGGGGGCCCTCCGTGGGTCACAAATTGGCCACAGGGAAGGCACTCCCTGCATCTGCCCCCCACCCCCCAAAACAAGCCCGCAGGGAGGCTGCTTTGTTTTACTGGGTGACCTCTCCCTGTGGCAGGGAATCACCCCACCCCACCCCACTGCTTGTAAAATACCAGCAGTGGCGGGAAGAGGCCCTTAAGTGACTATTAATTATCCACGTAAGGGCCTCTGGACAGCAAGGCCATCTTCGGCCTTTCCTGCACCTGACAAAATCACATGGCGACGGGAAGGTGATAGAAACGCCTTCTGTCACTATTTTATGGGCCCACACACCTCCCATCCCACCCTCCAAGGTCCCATAAAATTCCAGCCATTAACTCTATTTTGCTCCCCACAAATGCTGCCAGACTTACTGAGCATTTCCAGCTTTTATTTCTGATTTCCAGTATCCACTTTAATAAGGATGTCAAGACCTGAGGGAGCATGCAGAAGAGATTTATTAAAATGGTACCAGGGATGAAAGACTTCAGTTATGTGGAGAAACTGGCATTCTCCTGAGAGCTGAGACTGTTAAGAGGAGGTTGGATAGAGGGTGATAAAAATCATGAATAGTTTTGATTGAGTAAATAAGGAGAAACTGTATCCAGTGGCAGAAAGGCCAATAACCGGAGGGCACAGATTGAGGCTAATTGCCAACAGCGGCGACACAAGGAAAAAAAATTACACAGCGAAATGTTCATGATCTGGAATGCACTGCCTGATAGTTATTACTGAATCTGCTTTTATCACCCTTTCAAAAGTGAATTGGATAAATACTTGAAGAGGGAAATTTACAGGGCAAAAACCAGGGAGTGAGAAGAACTGGGCAACTCTTTCGAAGCTAATGAGCCAAATGACCTCAATCTGTGCTGTATCATTTTATGATTCTATGACCCTAACCTTAGAGGAGGTTAAAAAGAAAATCTGACAGAAATATTAAAAATCTTGAGAGCCTTTGATAAATTAGAGAAAACTATTTTCATAGGAGGCCATTCAGGAACAAAATTAGGAAGCACTTTTTCACACAAAAGGTGGTAGAAGTTTGGAACTCTCTCCTAATATAGGTTATAGATGCTCAATAATTAGAGCTTTCTAGACTGATATATTTTTGTTAAGTAAGGGTATCAAGGGATATGGTGCAAAGGTGGTAAAGTGGAGTTGAGGTGAAGAGCAGCCATGATATAATTGAATGGATAGCATGCCCGAGGAGCTGAATGGCCTAACGCTTTTCTTAATGTTCCTCTAGTCAGTCAATCAGTAATGAGGGGGTCATAAACACGAGATTGTCATAGAAAAATTGGTAAGAAAAAAGTTAGGAGAACTTTATATTATACATTATATTCTGTAGAAGGTTGTTATAACATCATATGTGCTGTGAGAAACAGCGGTGGAAGCAGAACCCATAATAATGGCTTTTAAAAAGGGAGCAGATCAATATTTGAAAAAGAAAAAGAAAATAGCAAGTTACAGACAAAAAGTAAGGGAATTGAAGTAAGTGGGTGGCTCTTTCAGAGAGCTGACATAAGTATCTGGACCAAGCATTACTTTTCAGAACTTTATGGGGGAAAAAAAATCAATGAATTAAGTTGCAAGTTATTTTTAAAGACAAATTTGATAGGATTCTTCAATTCAGAAAATGAGCGAAAAGTCCTGGAAGCTTGTCATTGCATAGTTTGTATTACAGATTAATAATTCCACTTTTGCTGAATTCTCTTTAGCCCTCATCAGATAAACAATCCTTTATTCAATAAGATTTTAACTTCTTACTTTTTCTGTGGTAGCATAATTCTCTTTATGAGGAGGGCAACAGGAAACTACCTAATGCGCTTTCTCCCGAGTCATTTTGCTTATTTCTCATGGAGCAACTGAAAAGGAAAGCACAGGACTGTGAGCCCTGGAGAAATGAGCAGAGGACCTGCACTTGGGCAGATCACCATTCCATAATCTTATGTACATTTTACTGTCATTATTTTATATTTTAACTAGTAGTTGATTTTTCACTGTGGGCAGAGAAATATGGATGCTGCTGGAACTCATTATTTGTTTCATTTACAGTTTTACATTAATTACAGGACATTGTGTCTTTATTGACCTTGTGGTTCAGAAGCTTACAAGAGTCACCAATTATCACTCTCAAAGGTATCAAGTGATGTGTTCTTTAATTAAAAGTAATTCTAAAAGCAAACAAAAACAAGTGAAAATAATACTCCTGCTTCCTTCCCAGTGACTTGATGGGCATGTGCATACTTGGAATTCTACCTCAGCCAGGGTGATAACAGAGGAGTTACAACTGGAGTTAGTCCTGCTGGATTATGTAGGGTGGAGGGATGGGGGCTGTGGTGGGGGAGGTGAGATTGGCTAGTGTTCCCATTTTATTTCATGATCTGGCAACACCAGCTGAAAGTGTGTATGTCTGGATGATAGGTATTGAAAAGATTGGGCTTCTGAGGCCTAGGAAGTTGAAGAGACCGCCAATACTCAACTTTAAAGCACACACTCAGGGCAGGATTTTATCCTGGGGTTGGGGTGGGTGGGGTGGTGGTTGGGGGGGGGGGGGCAGTGCGGGGCACACAAAATGGCCAAAATTGCCTTGCCCCATACTGAAGACGGCCTTCCCGCACTGAAGACGGCCTTCCCGCACCAGGCCAATTGAGGCCCTTAACTGGCCACTAAAGGGCAGTTTCCTGCCACCACTTCCATTTTACTAAAGTCAGAGGGGAGACGCCAGGGAGAACTGATGGCTTCATAGTGGGCTCCAGCTCATGCCTGGGGGGGGGGGGGTGGTGGGTGGTGATGGGGAGTCCCTCCTCTGCTGGCAATGACCGCCCTTACCAACCCCCTCCCACCCTCTTACCTGCGTCCTGGGGTCTTCTCCATCTTCGCCAATGCAGGTGTCCTGCAGTACTGGAAGTGGACACCACTCCCAGTGGTGCTGCTGGTACTGCAGAGCTGCTGGCCCTCCAATTGTACGGTCGCTCTGGAGGCAGGGGCTCATCCCTTAAAGGGATGGCGTCCCCGATGGCGGGCAGTTAACTGGCCCCCCGCCGTGAAATTCCACTGGGGATGAAACAGAGGGCTGAGGCGGGGACTCCGTACCCCCACCCCCCCGCCTTCTGGCCCTCCATCAGGACACCCGTCTCTGTGATAAAATCCGGCCCTTGGTCACAGGTAAGGTGAAGAAGCAAAGTATCAATTCCTTCAATAATGGCAGGTGAAAATTTGTAACGAACAAATTTTAAAGGAAAAAAATGAAATAATACTTCCAAAAAACAAAACAATCAAATGTAAAGGTAACAGGGTTGTAGTGGTGGGTTATTTTAACTTCCCCTATATTGACTGGGACTCACTTAGTGCTAGCGGCTTGGATGGGGCAGAATTTGTAAGGAGCATCCAGGAGGGCTTCTTGAAACAATACGTAGATAGGCCAACTAGGGATGGGGCCGTACTGGACCTGGTATTGCGGAATGAGCCCGGCCAGGTGGTCGAAGTTTCAGTAGGGGAGCATTTCAGGAGCAGTGACCATAATTCCATAAGTTTTAAGTTACTTGTGGATAAGGATAAGAGTAGTCCTCGGGTGAAGGTGCTAAATTGGGGGAAGGCTAATTATAACAATATTAGGCAGGTACTGAAGAATTTAGATTGGGGACAGCTGTTTGAGGGTAAATCAACATCTGACATGTGGGAGTCTTTCAAATGTCAGTTGATTAGCATCCAGGACCAGCATGTTCCTGTGAGGAAGAAGGATAAGTTTGGCAAGTTTCGGGAACCTTGGATAATGCGGGATATTGTGAGCCTCGTCAAAAAGAAAAAGGAAGCATTCGTAAGGGCTGGAAGGCTAGGAACAGACAAATCCCTTGAGGAATATAAAGACAGTAGGAAGGAGCTTAAGCAAGGAGTCAGGAGGGCAAAAAGGGGTTATGAGAAATCATTGGCAAACAGGATTAATGAAAATCCCAAGGCTTTTTATACGTATATAAAGAGCAAGAGGGTAACCAGGGAAAGGATTGGCCCACTCAAGGACAGAGAACGGAATCTATGTGTGGAGCCAGAGGAAATGGGCGAGGTACTAAATGAGTACTTTGCATCAGTATTCACCAAGGAGAAGGACTTGGTGGATGATGAGCCTAGGGAAGGGAGTGTAGATAGTCTCAGTCATCTCATTATCAAAAAGGAGGAGGTGTTGGGTGTCTTGCAAAGCATTAAGGTAGATAAGTCCCCAGGGCCTGATGGGATCTACCCTAGAATACTGAGGGAGGCAACGGAAGAAATTGCTAGGGCCTTGACAGAAATCTTTGCATCCTCATTGGCTACAAGTGAGGTCCCAGAGGACTGAGAATAGCCAATGTTGTTCCTTTGTTTAAGAAGGGTAGCAAGGATAATCCAGGAAATTATAGGCCGGTGAGCCTTACGTCAGTGGTAGGGAAATTATTAGAGAGGATTCTTCGGGACAGGATTTACTTCCATTTGGAAACAAATGGACTTATTAGCGAGAGGCAGCATGGTTTTGTGAAGGGGAGGTCATGTCTCACTAATTTGATTGACTTTTTTGAGGAAGTGACAAAGATGATTGATGAAGGAAGGGGCAGTGGATGTTATCTATATGGACTTCAGTAAAGCCTTTGACAAGGTCCCTCATGGCAGACTGATACAAAAGGTGAAGTCACATGGGATCAGTGGGGAGCTGGCAAGATGGATACAGAACTGGCTCGGTCATAGAAGACAGCGGGCAGCAGTGGAAGGGTGCTTTTCTGAATGGAGGGATGTGACTAGTGGTGTTCCGCAGGGATCAGTGCTGGGACCTTTGCTGTTTGTAGTATATATAAATTATTTGGAGGAAAATGTAGCTGGTCTGATTAGTAAGTTTGCGGACGACACAAAGGTTGGTGGAGTTGCGGACAGTGATGAGGATTGTCAGAGGATACAGCAGGATATAGATCGGTTGGAGACTTGGGCGGAGAAATGGCAGATGGAGTTTAATTCGGACAAATGTGAGGTAATGCATTTTGGAAGGTCTAATGCAGGTGGGAAGTATACAGTAAATGGCAGAACCCTTAGGAGTATTGACAGGCAGAGAGATCTGTGCGTACAGGTCCACAGGTCACCGAAAGTGGCAATGCAGGTGGATAAGGTAGTCAAGAAGGCATACGGCATGCTTGCCTTCATCGGTCGGGGCATAGAGTATAAAAATAGGCAAGTCATGCTGCAGCTGTACAGAACTTTAGTTAGGCCACATTTAGAATATTGCGTGCAATTCTGGTTGCCACACTACCAGAAGGACGTGGAGGCTTTGGAGAGTACAGAAGAGGTTTACCAGGATGTTGCCTGGTCTGGAGGGCATTAGCTATGAGGAGAGTTTGGATAAACCCGGATTGTTTTCACTGGAACAACGGAGGTGGAGGGGCGACATGTTAGAGGTTTACAAAGTTATAAGCGGCATGGACAGAGTGGATAGTCAGAAGCTTTTTCCCAGGGTGGAAGAGTCAGTTACTAGGGGACATAGGTTTAAGGTGCGAGGGGCAAAGTTTAGAGGGGATGTGCGAGGCAAATTCTTTACACAGAGGGTGATGAGTGCCTGGAACTTGTTGCCGGGGGAGGTGGTGGAAGCAGGTACCATAGAGACGTTTAAGAGGCATCTTGACAAATACATGAATAGGATGGGAATAGAGGGATATGGGCCCCGGAAGTGCAGAAGGTTTTAATTTAGGCAGGCATCAAGATCGGTGCAGGCTTGGAGGGCCGAATGGCCTGTTCCTGTGCTGTACTGTTCTTTGTTCTTTATTACATGTGCTTCAGCTACAAATGAATCTGTATTGAAATCATCTTGCACATTTCTCTGCCAATCTGAATCAGAGTCACAGTATCAGCAGGGATTTGAAGCTCATATACATTTGATTCTACAGTGACTTAAACAGCCTCATGGAAGCATTTGTCAATGTCTGGAGAAATGTGAAAGCCCTCAAGATGCTTCTGTCTGACTCCAATATGCTAGAAAAAATTGAAACTGTCTTGAATAATTCTCATTTCATCACTTTAAATATTATCATGTGGAGAATACTTGGATCAAATGCAACCATACAAGAGGAGTCCACTTTACCTTATCAGGAAGGCTTCCAGACATTTGTAAGTTTTGTGCTGGTCTATAATTTAAACTTAAAGGCTGCAACATTTAGCTCCACAGCACCATTGCTGCCGATGTATGGAAACCTGAAAGTTTAAAAATGTCAACCAGGTAGCTTCTGGCCACTTCTGGCATGGCGCATCCTGACAGTAAGGACGCTAGCACAGACGTGTCATGCATGCGTCGGAAGCATTTGGAGTGGCAGGTGGTGACGTCAAACTGTGTCCAACACTGATTTGTGCCTGATCTGCCATTTTGGACCTTGTAGGGCCTGTTATTGCTTTTAAGAATTTTAAGTGTTTCAATGAGATCACCTCTCATTTTTCCAAACACCAGGAAATATAGTTCTAATGTATTCATACTTTCTTCATAGGACAATCCCTTCATTACAGAAATCAGTCTAGTAAAACTTGGTTGCACTCCCTCGAAGGCAAATATCCTTCCTTCGATAAAGAGACCAAAACTGTACACAGCACTCCAGGTGTGGTCTTACCAAGGCCCTCTATAATTGCAGTAAGACTTATTTACTCTTATACTCCATTCCCTTTGTAATAAAGGCCAACATACCATTTGCTTTCCTAACTGCTTGTTGTACCTGCATGTTAACTTTCTGTGATTTGTGTACATGGACATCCAGGTCTCTCTGAATACCAACATTTCCCAGAAAAATTCTGCTTTTCCATTCTTCCCACCAAAGTGAATAATTTCAGAATTCTCCACATTATATTCCATCTTTGACCTTCTTGCACACACACTTAACCTATCTATATCTCTTTGCAGCCTCTTTGCATCCTCCTCATAGGTTACTTTCCTGACATTTTTCCATTCATCATTTAATCTACCCATGTTCTGATACAATTACTTCACATAATAAGAGCAGATTGTGTAGGGAGTAATATATTCGCATGGAAAAAGGACTGGTTAGCTAACAGAAAGTAGAGAGTAGGGATAAATGGGTCTTTTTCGGGTTGGCAAACTGTAACTGGTGGAATGGCACAGGGATCTGTGCTGGGGCTTCAACAATTTACAATAGAACAAAGAACAAAGAACAGGACAGCACAGGAACAGACCATTCGGCCCTCCAAGCCTGCGCCGATCTTGATGCCTGCCTAAACTAATACCTTCTGCACTTCCGGGGCCCATATCCCTCTATTCCCTTCCTATTCATATATTTGTCAAGATGTCTCTTAAATGTCGCTATCGTATCTGCTTCCACCACCTCCCCTGGCAGCATGTTCCAGGCACTCACCACCCTCTGTGTAAAAAACTTGCCTCACACATCCCCTCTAAACTTTGCCCCTCGCACCTTAAACCTATGTCCCCTAGTAACTGACTCTTCCACCCTGGGAAAAAGCTTCTGACTATCCACTCTGTCCATGCCGCTCATAACTTTGTAAACCTCTATCATGTCATCCCTCCACCTCCGTCATTCCAGTGAAAACAATCCGAGTTTTTCCAACCTCTCCTCATAGCTAATGCCCTCCAGACCAGGCAACATCCTGGTAAACCTCCTCTGTACCCTCTCCAAAGCCTCCACGTCCTTCTGGTAGTGTGGCGATAAATGAATATAATAATTATAAATGACTTGGATGAAAGGACTGAACGTATGGTAGCTAAATTTGCCGATGACACCAAGATAGGTAGGAAAGCAAATTGTCAAGAGGAGGTAAAGAGTCTACAAAGGGATATAGATAGGTTTTTGTGAGTGGGCAAAGGTTTGGCAGATGGAGTATAATGCGGGAAAATGTGACCTTGTCCACTTTGGCAGGAAGAGTAGAAAAGCTGTATATTATTGAAATGATGCGAGATTGCAGATTTCGGTGGTACAGAAGGGTCTTGCTGTCCTGGTATATGAATCACAAAAAATTAGTATTCAGGACAGCAAGTGATTAAGGAGGTAAATGGAATATTGGTGTTTATTACAAGGGGGATGGAATATAAAAGTAGGGACGTTTTACTGCAGCTGTACAGGGTGTTGGTGAGACCACAACTGGAGTACTGTGTACAGTCTTGGTCCCCTTATTTGAAAAAGAATATAATTTCAGAGAAGGTTCAGTCAAAGTATTCCTGGGGTGAAGGACTTATCTTATGAAGAAAGGCTGAACAGGTTAAGCCTTTATCCATTGGAGTTTAGAAGAATAAGAGGTGATCTGATTGAAACATATAAGATCCTGAGGGGACTTGAGAAGGTGGATACCAGGAAGATGTTTCCTCTTGTGGGGGAGATTAGAACTAGGGGACACAGTTTAAAAATAAGAGCTCTCCCTTTTAAAATGGAGATGAGGAGAAATGTTTTCTTCTCTTCCCCAGAAAACAGTGGAGGCTGGGTCATTGAATTTATTCAAGGCTGAGTTAAATAGATTTTTGATAGACAAGTGAGTCAAGGGTTCTGGAGGGGGCGGGGGGTGGGGGGGGTGTAGACAGGAAAGTGGAGTTGAGACCACAATTCGATCAGCCATGATCTTATCGAATGGTGCGGTAGGCTCAAAGGGCTGAATAGTCGACTCCTGTTCCTATGTTCCAATTGTCTGTTTCCTTCTTCACAATTCCCTGCATCCTCTAACTTATCATCTGAAAACAAGCATACACATCACTCAACTTTCAAATCTAGACCAGCTTTGTCGAGAAAAGCTTGGACTCCAGTCGTGATCTTTGAGGTCACTACCCAACAATCTGATAATGTCCTTTTTATTGCAACTTCTCTGCTTCCAATTTTCCAACCAGTTTCCTAATTATGCCATCAGATTTCCTACAATTCCACGCACGTCAATTTAGCTAGTAATCAATTGTTCATGAAATGTGTTATGAAGATCCATATACAAGATATTCACCATGCTGTGACTCTGTCAAGAACTCTTTTAGCTTTACAGAGACTGAGAAGAGTCTGATGCACGATAGCCTACGTTCAGGACAAAGCTCCTTCTATGACCCCAATATGTAATAATCCCCACCTCAGAAAAGCCCTCTCTTCATGCATCACTGTAACAATTCTACTTGCCCAGCTCAACAATTATTATAGTACCTCTAAATGAAGCTCCTAAATTAGTGCCAAGTGACAGTCATTTAATCTGTGAACCCCCCAGGAACTGGATTAATGCTGTCAATTCTCACAAGTTTTACACAGGATTCATAACAAGGAATTGTATAGCACCTTTCACAACCTCAGAACGTCCCAAAGCACTTTACAACTAATGAAGTACTTTTAAAGTGTAGTAAGAAACACAGCAGCCAATTCACACAGGATCCTGGGCTTTATAAATAGATGCATAGAGTACAAAAGCAAGGAAGGTATGATGAACTTTTATAAAACAATAGTTCAGCCTCAAGTGGAGTCTTGAATCCAATTCTGGGCACCATGCTTGAGAAGTTTGTGAAGGCAGTGGAGAGGGTGCAGGAAAGATTTACGAGAATGGTTCCAAGGATGATGAACTTCAGTTACGAGGACAAATTGGAGAAGTTAGGACTGTTTTCCTTGGAGAAGAGAAGGTTGAGAGGAGATTTGATAGAGGTATTTAAAATTACGAGGGGTCTGGACAGAGTAGATAGGGAGAAACTGTTCCCATTAGTTGAAGGATCGAGAACTGGAGGACACTGTTGTAGAGATTGGGAAATGAACCAGAGATGACATAAGGTAAAGTGTTTTTACGCAACGAGTGGTTGGGATCTGGAATTTACTGCCTGAGAGTGTGGTAGAGGCAGATTCAATTGTGGCTTTCAAAAGGGAATTGCATAATTATCTGGAGAAAATATTTTCAGGCTACAGGAAAAAGGCGGGGGAGGGGGACTAGCTGAGTTACTCTCACAGAGAGCCGATGTGGACACAGTGGGCAGGTGGCCTCCTTCTGTGCTGTAATCATTCTATGATTAATGACCAGATAATCTGTTTTAATTATGTTGGTTCAGATAGTCAGGGCTTTGGTTTAATGTTTTATCCAAAAATAAAGCACCTCTGACACTGCAGCACTCCCTCAGTACTGCATTGGAGTGTCAACTTAGATTTTGTGTTCAAGTTCCTGGGAAAGAGCTTGAACCTACAACATTTAGAACTCAGAGTGGAGGGCTGCCACTCAACTCTGGTTAATACTCTTAGAGAAGTAGAAGCCTTTCATTCATTGGTTGGGTCTTGATATGAACTCAAGTTTAAAGTTCAATGGTCAGTTTACTTCCTCAACTCACCATCCAGTCTCACTTTGGTTAATGACACACTAATGTGAGCATTATATGGCATTATATGAGGTGTTCAAAATCGTGATGGATTTTGATAGAGTAAATAAGGAGAAAATGTTTCCAGTTGAAGATGGGTTGGTAATCAGAGGACACAGATTGAAGGTAATTGACAAAGGAATCAGAGTGAGATGAGGAATAAAAAAAAAATGCACTGCCAGAAAGGGTGGTGGAGCAGATTTAACAATAACTGTAAAAGGGAATTGGATAACTACTTGAAGTGAAAAACATTGCAGGGCTATGTAGAAAGAACAGAGAGTAGGACTAATTAGACAGCTCTTTCAAATAGCCATCACAGGTATGATGGGTTGAATAGCCTCCTTCTGTATTTATCATTCTGTAATTCTATGACATGTAACTATTATGCAACATGTGACTATTATGTGACATGCTTGTCTGGCTCATAATTAAGAAAGCTTTAGCTTTCCCAAATGTTTTAACATTTCAATTTGAGTATTGCTGAAAAAGAGACATGCTGTCAAAGCTTTTTGTCTTGGACTCATCAGGATAGATGCAAGAATGCCACATTTCAAAGGGAGCAACAATTTATACTGCATGAGAAAAGTGTGCTGATTGGTTGGCAAGTCAAATCTGATTGGTCGAGATGTTGCCATGGGGATTGTACCAAGGATGTATTTTCTCCCACGTTTTTGTTTAATTCAAAGAAGGCATAACACCTGGAAATGTTCCTTTCACCTGCACAGGACAGATCCTTGCATATGAATATATGTAGCTTCCAGCAAGCAAACATGAGCCACATTGCAAGCCTGACTGATAATCTTAAATTGGTTGTTGATGTAATTCTGAGCACACTTGGGATTTTTCAGTAAGTGCTGTCCAATCACGGAATCACATCTACCATTACACATTGTATTCTGAGTTTTGCAAAATGGGGCTGGTTGTTATGGTCTGTACTCTGCCGATTGCGAACAGCCGAATTTAGTGTAATTTCAGGTAAACTAATATGTTAAAGTTATTTTGTAATTTTCTTTGGGGCCTGATGATAAGATCATAAGATCATAAGAACTAGGAGCAGGAGTAGGCCGTCCGGCCCCTCGAGCCTGCTCCACCATTCAATAAGATCATGGCTGATCTTTTCATGGACTCAGATCCACTTACCCGCACTCTCACCGTATCCCTTAATTCCTTTATTGTTCAAAAAGATATCTACCTTAGCTTTAAAAACGTTTACTGAAGAAGCGTCAACTACTTCACTGGGCAAGGAATTCCATAGATTAACAACCCTCTGGGTGAAGAAGTTCCTTCTTAATTCAGTCCTAAATCTGCTCCCTCTAATCTTGAGGCTATGCCCTCTTGTCCTAGCTTCACCTGCCAGTGGAAACATCCTCTCTACTTGTATCTTATCTATTCCCTTCATAATTTTATATATTTCTATAAGATCCCCCCTCATTCTTCTGAATTCCAATGAATATAATCCTAATCTACTCAGTCTCTCCTCATAACCCAACCCCCTCAACTCCGGAATCAACCTAGTCAACCTCCTCTGCACCCTCTCCAGTGCCAGTACATCCTTTCTCAAGTAAGGAGACCAAAACTGCACACAGTACTCCAGGTGCGGCCTCACCAGTACCTTAGACAGCTGCAACATAACCTCTCTGCTTTTAAACTCAATCCCTTTAGCAATGAAGGACAAAATTCCATTTGCCTTCCTTAGTACTTGCTGTACCTGCAGACCAACCTTCTGCGATTCATGCACAAGGACACCCAGGTCCCTCTGCATAGCAGCATGCTGCAACTTTTTACCATTCAAGTAATAATCCTTTTTACTGTTACTCCTACCGAAATGAATGACTTCACATTTATTAACATTGTATTCCATCTGCCAGACCTTTGCCCACTCACTCAATGTATCTATGTTCCTCGGCAAAGTTTCACAGTCATCTGCACACTTTGCTCTGCCACTCATCTTAGTGTCATCTGAAAACTTTGACACCCTACACGTGGTCCCCAACTCCAAATCATCTATATAAATTGTAAATAATTGCGGTCCCAACACCGATCCCTGAGGCACACCACTAGTGACTGATCGCCAACCAGAATAGCACTCATTTATCCCCACTCTCTGCTTCCTGTTAGTCAACCAATCCTCTATCCATGCTAATACTTTACACCTAACGCCATGCATCCTTATCTTATGCAGCAGCCTCTTGTGCGGCACCTTGTCGAAGGCCTTTTGGAAATCTAGGTACACCACATCCACTGGGTCCCCATTGTTCACCTTGCTCGTAATGTCATCATAGAATTCCAAAAGATTTGTCAAGCGTGACCTGCCCTTCATGAACCCATGCTGCATCTGCCCAACGGGACAATTTCTATCGAGATGCTCTGCTATTTCTTCCTTAATAATAGACTCAAGCATCTTCCCCACTACAGAGGTTAAGCTAACCGGTCTATAATTCCCCATCTTTTGTCTACCTCCCTTTTTAAACAGTGGCGTCACATCTGCTGTTTTCCAATCTGCTGGGACTACCCCAGAGTCCAGCGAATTTTGGAAAATTACCGCCAGTGCACCTGCTATTTCTCCCGCCATCTCTTTCAGTACCCTGGGATGCATTCCATCAGGGCCAGGAGACTTATCAATCCTTAGCTCCATGAGCTTGCCCAACACTACCTCTTCCGTAATAATGATTGTTTCCAGGTCCTCACCTACGTTCGTCTCTTTGTCAATTACTGGCATGTTATTAATGTCCTCCACTGTGAAGACCGATACAAAATATCTGCTCAATGCCTCGGCCATTTCATCATATCCCATAACTAAATTCCCCTTCTCATCCTCTAAAGGACCAGCGTTTACTTTAGCCACTCTTTTTCGTTTTATATATTTATAGAAACTTTTGTTATCTGTCTTTATATTCTGTGCTAGTTTTTTCTCATGTTCTATCTTACTTTTCTTTATAGCTCTTTTTGTGGCTTTCTGTTGACCTTTAAAGTTTTCCCAATCTTCTCGTTTCATGCTGTTTTTGGCCACTTTGTATGCCTTCTCTTTCAATTTGATAGCCTCCCTTATTTCCTTAGACACCCATGGCAGATTACCCCTTTTCTTCCAGTCCTTCCTTTTCACTGGAATATGCTTTTGCTGAGCACTTTGAAAAATTGCTTTGAAAGTCCTCCACTGCTCGTCAACTGTCCCACCATAAAATCTTTGTTTCCAGTCTACTTTAGCCAAGTCCTCCCTCATTCTATTGTAGTCCCCCTTGTTCAAGCGCAGGACCCTGGTATTGGATTTTATCTTCACACTTTCCATCTGTATTTTAAATTCAACCATACTGTGATCACTCCTTCCAAGAGGATCCCTAACTATGAGGTCATTAATTATTCCTGTCTCATTACACAGGACTAGATCTAGGATAGCTTGCTCCCTCGTCGGTTCCATTACATACTGTTCAAGAAAACTATCACGGATACACTCAACGAACTCCTCCTCAAGGCTACCCTGACTGAGCTGGTTCGACCAATCTACATGGAGATTAAAATCCACCATGATAAGTAAAGGATATTCAGCACACTTAGCTTGTCTCTTTGCTGACTGTTTGAAAGAGCTATCCAATTAGTCCCAGTCCTCTGCCCTTTTTTGAGGAAGTAACTAAATTAGTAGGCAAGGGTAGACAAGTAGTCTGTGGATGTAATTTATATGGACTTCCAGAAGATTTTGGTTAAGGTTCCAACTAATAGACTGAATAAAATTAAAGCTCATGGAATGTAAGGCAAATTATTGATCTAGGTTAAGCAGAAGAAGACAGAAAGTAGGGATAATGGGTATGTATTCAAATTGAAAGGAAATGACTAGTGTTCTGCAAAGAACAGTGCTGGGTCCTCAACTATTCACTACATGTATTAGTGACTTAGATAACACAATAGAGAGTCATATGGCCACATTTAACAATGGCACAAAGATTGGTGGTATAGTAAGTAGTGTTTGCAGAAGCATAAAATTACAGAGACGTTGATAGATTAAGTGAGTGGGCAGATGGATTTCAGTGTAGGTAACTGTGAGGTCATCCATTTTACACCAAAAAAGGATAGATCAGAGTATTATTTAAATTGTGAAAAGCTTGGAGTAGTGGAGGTCCAAAGAGATATAGAGTCCATATACACAGATCAATAAAATGCAGCAGTCAGGTACAAAAACTAATTGAAATGGATAATGGAATGTTAGCTGTTGTAACAGAGGGCTCGAGTACAAACGGGAGGAAGTTTTGCTACAGCTATATACAAAGTTGAAGTTGGACCACATCTGGAGTAACGTGAACAATTCTGGGCATCAGACCTTAGAAAGGATATATTGGCATTGGAAGGAGGGCTCCAAGAGTTAGATTATGAGGAGAGATTACAGAAACTAGATTTGTATTTCCTGGAATATAGAAGATTAAGGTTGATTTGATTGCAGTTTTTAGGATTTTGAAAGAAATTGATATGGTAGATAAAGAAACTTTTTCCACTGGTGTGGGATTCTAGGACAAGGGGACATTATCATAAAATCAGAGACAGGCCATTCAGGAGAGGAGTTAGCAAATGTCTTCACACAAAGGCTGGTAGGTGTGTGGAACTCTCCCACAAAACACAGTACTAGCTAGCTCAATTCATAATTTTAGATCTGAATTTTTTTTTTTATTCATTCAGGGGATGTGGGCCTTGCTAGCTATGCCAGCATTTATTGGCCATCCCTAATTCGATTGTTATTTGTTAGCCAAGAGTACAAACGATAAGGAGCCAAGACAGCTGAATGGATTTAAGATATAGATCAGCCATGATTTAATTGAACAGTGGAACAGCCTCAGGGGGCTGCACAGCCTCATTCTGTTCCTATGCTCCCTCTAGCACCCTTAATCTCACAGACTAACATTCAACTGTATTTTGAATGACCGTAACAATAGCATCTCTACTTTCCTGCATGACAGATAGACATTTATCATTCTTTGCATGAGGTCCTTTCTGATAATGAGGTTCAATTGACTTTTTGGGAATTACATTTTAAAGTAACATTATGGGCTTACTTTTTCTAAGCCTCATAATATTTTATATACCTCATCAACAACCTATTCTTTCCCACCAACTAGCTTCTCTCTCGACAGTAAAGACTGAGGTTTCTTAGTTTTTTGTAAAAAAAACTAGGTGAAGAAATTTGTTTGCATCTATGGGCGCTACATAGCCTACATTGATTCCCCGGGGGCAGACAGCACCTGTGGCACTACCTGCCCCCAGAAATTGACGCTAGAACCACACTGCACAAGCAGATTTCTCACCCCTTAAGTTCTCATCAGTGTCAGATAGTGTTCAAAGTGCCTGTTAACATAGAATCTGCTGATAGACAACACAGGCTATTTTAGTCAGTGAATTCTGTTTAGCAATCTTGCAAACTGACTCAATGGGAGGAATCATAGCAAGGGCGAATACAAGGGTTCAGGTAGGGGTGAGGGAGGCAGTTTAGTCCTGGAAAAACACAAGGGCAACAGCCAGCCAGCTCGAACCAATCAACATCCGCATTTAACTCCAGTGTATTGGGCTGTGTGCCACAACATTCTTGGGAGAGGAGGGTTGTCAATTTGAATTTGTTAGGCACCCAATTACAGTGAAATTAACATGAAATGAACAAAGTTCATTAACAATTGAACTTTGGGTCCATGGGTTTCATAGGGTTCCTGAAACTCACCAGTGAAAGCAAGGCAAGAACACAGCAGCAATTGAGGGCACTGAAGACATGACAAGGAAATATGCCAATACATAGTGACACCTCTCAGCTGCTTTCTTGCCTGCTTGATAGGCTTTGTTCACACTACATGTGCTGAGAGGTTACTTTTACAATTTTGGAGGTGTCATCTACACTTTGGGGGTTTGTATGTCTTATCTGCACTTTGGAGCTCTGATCAATTAGATCAGCATGGGTGATGCTTCTGTTGTATTACTTTGGGTTTCCAGAATGGTCATAGTGTGCTGCGCTCTACACAACATAACACAGCAGCGAGGTTTGGACCTGCAGGAGGAACATGGTACAGAGCACAGAGCCTCTTCAGACGATTCTGAAGAGGAGGTGGTGTAGGAAGAGGAGGCCAAAAATGATGTAGCCAATGCACCAGCAGTGGTGCTCTTTGCTGCCCAAAATATCTGAGATGGCCTCATTTGTGCAGTGTTCACTTAGGTTCCACCAGTCCAGCCGTCTGGCAACTGTATGCAAAAGTAAACTCTCCCCTCTCTAACTCCCATGACACTAACACAAAGCAGTCCTGCAAACAACCAAGCATCCCATTCACAGCCCCCACTGTGGTCCATGTCAATTCATGTCCTACCGATCATCACAAATGAAAAGGCTACTTGCCAGGCAGGCAAAAATGGACAAGACAGGAAAGTGGTGGAAAGAAATAATACTTATGTTGCTCAAAAATAACAGAAACTTATCATTCCAACACCGTATCATAGCCATGTGCATATTCTTGTGCAACTACAAATCTTTACTCTTCCGAGCACTTCTCTGTGATGCAACCCCTGTGGCTTCAGCAGAGGAGGAGGAGGCTGGCTGCTCAGGTTCTTGCTCTGACTGCTGTGATGCTTGAGCCCATGAGGACCCAAACAAAGACCTATGCAGGTCAGACTTGGCCAGCGAGATAGGAAACAGCATATGGGCTAATGACTGGGGATGACAGGGGTGTGGTGGTAGGACAACGATTGAGAAGCGCAAGTACTTTGAGCTGAGGCCCCACTTCCATGTCCCCATTTGCCATCATCCCTCTTATGGCCCACCAGCACCTCCCTGCTAGTAATGAGCTAGAGAACACCTTGCTACAGACAAGTGGGGTGATGAATGACCAAGGTGCATTGCATCTGTCTTTACCAGGGAAGAAGATGCTGCCAAAGTCATAGTGAAAGAGGAGGTATTTGAGATACTGGATGGGCTAAAAATTGATAAGGAGGAGGTATTAGAAATGCTGGCTCTATTAAAATTGATAAGTCACTGGGACGATAGCATACATCTGAGGATGCTGAGGGAAATAAGGGTGGAAATTGCTGAGGTAACAGAGAGGATGAATGACAATAATGTAATTGATGTGATGTACATGGACTTCTAAAAGGCATTTGATAAAGTGCCACATAATATGTTTGTCAGCAAAGTTGAGACCCATGGAATAGAAGGGACAGTGACAGTATGGAAATGAAGCTGGCTGAGTAACAGGAACCAGAGATCAATGGCTGTTTTTTAGACTGCAGGAAGATATACATTGGTGTTCCCCAGCGGTCGGTACTAGGACCACTGCTTTTCTTGATATATATTAACCTAGACTTTGGTGTACAGGGTACAATTTCAAAATTTGCAGAAGACACAAAACTTGGAAGTATTGTGAACTGAGAGGATGATAGTGATAGACTTCAAGATGACAAAGACAGACTGCTGGAATGGGCAGACACATGACAAATGAAATTTAATGCAGAGAAATGTGAAGTGATACATTTTGGTAGGAAGAACAAGTAGAGGCAACATAAAGTAAAGGGCACAATTCTAAAGAGGGTTCAGGAACAGAGAGAGCAGAGTGGGGGGGGGGGTGCGGTGAGGGGGGATGGCGGTGCGAGGGTGATATACGCGCACAAATCATTGAAGCTGGCAGGGCAGGTTGAGAAAGTAGTTAAAAACGTATATAGGATCCTGAGTTTTATAAATAGAGGCATAGAGTGCAAAAGCAAGGAAGTTATGGTGAACCTTTATAAAAATTGTTCGGCCTCAACTAGAGTGCAATGCTGGGCACCACACTTTAGTAAGGATGTGAACATTTTAGGGGGGGTGCAGAAAAGATTCACAAGAATGGTTCCAAGGATGAGGAACTTCAGATAGATAGATTGGAGAGGCTGGGGTTGTTGCCCTTAGAGAAGAGAAGGGATATTTGATAGAGATGGTCAAAATCATGCAGGGTCTAGACAGAATAGTTAGAGAAAAATTGTTCCCATTGTTGGAAGGGTCGAGAACCAGAGGGCACTGATTGTTAAAAAAAATGGTGACATTAGGAAAAACTTTTCTACGTAGCATGTGGTTAGGATCTGGAATACACTGCCAAAGAGGGGGGGGGTGGAGGCAGATTCAATCATGGCTTTAAAAGAAAATTGGATAAGCACCTGAAAAGAAAATATTTGCAGGGCTATGGGGAAAGGGTGGGGGAGTGGGACGACTTGAGTTGCTGTTGCAGAGAGCAGGTATGGAGACATGCTGTACCCATTGTATGACTCTATAAATGCAGGCTGCTGTATTCATTTCCCTCCATTCAACCTGCATTATTTACTTACTCCTGAGAATTACTTACAAGTGGCCTGCAACACCAGCGCCTTAACACTCCAATCCATAAATATCTAAACCACTTTACACTCTAACAGCATACATGATATGTTACACAGTATAACATTCCTGTTATTACAAAATAACATATTCTTTGCCTCATGCTGAGCAATGCAATAACTGATCCGGAAGTATAGACACATATAGTTAAAGATGTTTTAAACACACCAGATTAATACTTGCCTACATCCTGCTCATATTAGCCATATCTTGCCATAATTTTAACTGGCGTTTGAATTTTATGAAATGTTCAATGATCTTTCTTTTTAGCAGCTGAAGCCAAATTATTGTTTAAAACTATACAACGATCTGAATAACCATCTAAATCATCCATTATGATGAAAGGTCACAGACCTGAAATGTTAACTCTGTTTCTCTCTCCACAGATGCTGCCAGACCTGCTGAGTATTTCCAACACTTTCGGTTTTTAATCCAAATGGTTCATCAGTTCCTCTTTTTTCTTCTCATCTCCCTGCAAGTTTGCTCTCCCCTTTTCAATAGTTTCACAGGCAATTGGTTAATAAGAGTGAGGATCTTATGGTAATTAATATCAACAGAGAAAAAGTATTGGAGAAAATTAAGCGACTAAGATCCAACAAATCCGCAGGACCTAGTGGCCTACATCCTTGGGTTCATAAAGAGGTAGCTGAAGAGATAATGGATGTTCTGGTTATGATTTTCCAAAATTCTAGAACGATCCCAGCAGATTGGAAGTTAGTAAGTGCAACACCACTATTCAAGAAAGGAGGGAAACAGAAAATAGGGAACTACAGGCCAGTTGACATCAGTCATTGGGGAAATTCTGGAATCTCTGTTAAAGGAAGTCTTAATAATGCACTTACAAAATCAGAATATAATCAGAATGATTCAACATGGTTTTACAAAAGTGAAATTATGTTAGACAAATTTATTAGAGTTTTTGAGAATGCAAGTAGTGGGGTAGATAAAGGGGAGCCAGTAGATATAGGATACTTGGATTTCCAAAAGGAATTCAATAAGGCGCCACACACAAAGTTAATACACAAGATAGGGGGTCATAGATCTGGAGGTAATATATTAGCATGGATGAAGGATTAGTTAATGGGCAGGAAGCAGAGAGAAGGGAAAAATATGTCGGCAGGCTGTAACGAATGGAGTGCTGCAAGGCCTCAGCTATTTACAATCTATACAAATGACTTAGACAAAGAGACTGAGAGTAATGTATTCAAGTTTGATGATGATATAAAGCTAGGTGGGAATGTAAGCTATGAGGAGAACACAAAGAGGCTGCAAAGAGATGTAGACAGGTTAAGTGAGTGAGTAGCAAGATGGAGTATAATGTAGGAAAGTGTGAGATAATTCACTTTGGTTATACAAAAAGCAGAATATTTTTAAAAGACGTGAAACTTGTAAATGTTGATGTTCAGAGAGACTTGGGTTTACTCGTACAAGGAACAATGAGTCAGCATAAAGGCATACAGGTACAGCAGGCAATTAGGAAGGCAAATGGCATGTTGGCTTTTATTTCAAGGGGATTGGAGTACAAGAATAAAGAAGTCTTGCTACAATTATATGGTGCTTTGGTGAGACCACACCTGGAGTACTGTGTGTAGTTTTGGTCTCCGTGTTTAAGGAAGGTGTTACGAGTGCTTCCATTTTTTGTTAAATTTTGAGGATTTGTGTTTTAAAACTGAAAAGGAGTCCATGGATTTTTTTTTTACAAGTGTCACTGAGAGGCCTGGATTGTAAACAGTTCCTGGAAGGCACCTGTTTCAGATAAATACCCAGCAGGAGGCTTTACAAAGGTGTTTACAAAGAAGTGACAGGTCAAGATTTATAAGGGTCAGGGGGCTTGACTCTTGTGTCATTATTTTTGGTTTCACTTTGGACAGTGAGTTGGGAGATGGACAGTGTTAAAAGGATAGTTGGAGAAAACTTGCCAAGGGAGCAAAGCCCACCTCAGTCTGTTCCAGCTCTTTGAAAAAGCCTGCCAGTTTTCCATCTCTTGAGAAGCTGAGAAGCAAGTGTAAGAAACTGCCTGAAACCCCTATTGCTGCATTTTTCCAGGAAAGCCTGCCCAAGCTAATCTTCAACATTGCCTGACAAGAACTGTTCTAGGAAGATCCCAGTGACAGCCATCCCTATTTGTATTTGGGATGCCAAACCCAAAAAAGGGAACCGGACATCTTTTCATATCTTCACTTTATTCTTCAAGAATTAGCAAGTATTTTGGCCAACATATTTTTTGGGGGGGGGTTTTGTAATGGAGCTCGAAAGAGTAAATCTTGTTCTTTTTCGGTTAACCATGTGTGTGTATGTGTGTGCGTATGTGCACGTGGGCGTGTGTGTGTATATGAGGGGCTAAGGTAAAAAGGGAACTTTTATATTTCAATCTGTGTGTTTATGCTTTGCTTCGTTACTAGTTAAGACATGCTTTAGAATAAACTGATAATTTTGTTCTTTATGAAAGAAACCTGGTTGGTGTGTTTTATTCTGGGATAAAAATAGAGTCGATTATTGACAGTATCAGAAAGTGGGAAAAATTTAAATATATGTTGTGACCTGTGGAGAAGTGGAACTAGAATAAACAGTCATTCCTCCCGCATCGGTCAAAACATATAATTGGGGGCTCGTGCAGGATAACTCAAAGCTGATGACATGCAATTGTAAGTGGAGTAATAATAATTGAAAAGAGGAAAAGAGAAAAAAACAGGTTTCTTGTGCAGTACATTGAAGTTTATTCTACCAGAATGTCATTATCAGTTGCTGCGGCCTTTCTGGGGAAGGAAGATGTGTCCCTGAGTGATTTGAGAAACTTAACCAAGGTTAGACTAAAGGATTTAGCAGACCTGTTGGTGTTAGAGTTAAAACCAGGAGCTAAGAAAGCAGTCATAATTGAAGTAATAGCACAGCATTTGACATTGGAAGAAGAAGAAAGCAAACTAGAGGATAGTGCAGTTGAATTTGCTAAAATTCAGATAAAGATGAAGCAGCTTGAGCAGGAACAGGAAATGGAAAAACTTAAGCTTGACAAAGAAAAAGAAAGAGAAAGAGAAATGAGAAAACTTGAGCAGGAAAAAGAATTCGCAATGAAATAACTTGAACTAGAATTGCAAAGAGAAAGTGAATTCAAATTTAAAAAGATGGAATTAAGACAAAGGGGTGGTCTTGACTCCAGTGAAAGTTCTGGTGAGGAAAGATCTGACTCCAGCCCAGGACCCAGTGAAAAGCTGTTTAAATTTGTGTAAGTCCTCCCTAAGTTTGAAGAAAGGGATGTAGAGGCATTTTTCATTTCTTTTGAAAAGATAACCAGATAGAGGAAGTGGCCAAAGGAAAGATGGACACTGCTTATGCAAAGCAGGTTGATGGGCAGAGCTCAGGAAGTTTATGCCATGCTTTTGGAGGAGGCTTCTGCAGATTATGAGATGGCAAAAAAGGCTATTCTCGCTGCGTATGAATTAGTCCCTGAAGCTTACCAACAGAAATTTCGGAACCTCCAGAGATTGTATATAGAATTATATAGAATTTGAGAGGGTGAAGCAAATTAATTTTGATCATTGGATACGGGCATTAAAGGTAGAGGCCACTTTCGAGAATCTTAGGGAACTAATTCTATTGGAAGAATTTTAAAATTCACTCCCTCAGTTAGTAAGAACCCATGTAGAGAACCAGAAGGTTTCAATAGCCAGTCAGGCAGTGGAAATTGCTGATGATTATGAGCTTGTTTATCAGCACAAACCCTTTGTCTGTCACCTCCACAAACCCGAGAAGGATAGAAGGTGGGAGGATGCAAGGAAGGCAAGTAGCCGGGAATAAATAAAGGGCAGCTGTGAATGCCCCAGGATCTCCTCCTCAGGCCAGAAAGGAAGATGCTGAGGGTGGAAGTGAGGTCTGCAAGCCTAAGTTTTACCATTGTCACAAGGTGAGACACCTCATGCTGAATGCTGGAAGTTGCAGGGTAAACCATGAGACTTATTGGGGTACACAAAGCCAATGCAGAGAAAGGGGCCCTGACCAAGAGTGCAACAGATCAGGCTGTAGCTCTGACTGCAGCTGTAAGGCTAAATACAAAAACCGCTGTGAGTGCAGAGGTTGTGAATAAGATACCTGAGAGTTATAAGGAATTCTTGTTGAAAGGAAAAATAACTTCTTATCCCTCAAGTGAGGCAGACAAACCTATAGTTATACTGAGGGATACATGAACCACCCAAACACTTTTGCTGGGGAAAGGCATAACATTTCCACCAGAGAGCGTACTGAAGGCCAAGGCTTTAGTGAATGGCATTGAGTGGAGTATATACCCATAACTTTGTGTTGGGTACACCTAGAGTGTGAACTAATGTCTGGAATGGTAACTGTAGGAGTTGTCCATAGTTTTCCAGTAGACAGAGTTGACCTACTCCTGGGGAATGATTTGGCCGAAGCAAAGGTAGTAGTGTCTCCAGTATTCAAGGTAAATCTAAGTGAAGTTAAAGATATGCAGAACAAGGATAAGACATAATAAGGCCATTCATAACAGTTAAAAGAGTCTGTAGGGATAAGCCAGGATGTACAACCTTAGCCACACATCTCTGTGTTTTTGCTTTGCTTCGTTACTGGTTAAGACTTGTTTTAAAAAACTGATAATTTTGTTGTTTATTGAAGAAAACTGGTTGGTGTGTTTTATTCTGGGATAAAAATAGAGTCTATGATTGACCATATCGGTAACTGGGTAAACATTTAAATATATGTTGAGACCTGTGGAGAAGTGGAACTAGAATAAATAGTGCAGTCCTCCTGCCTCGGTTGTAATAAATTATATACTTGCATTGGAGGTGGTACAGTGAAGGTTCACTCGATTGGTTCCTGGGATGAAAGGATTGTCCTATGTTGAGAGGCTGGGGGTAAATTTGGCCTATACTCTCTGGAGTTTAGGAGAATGAGAGGTGATCTCATTGAAACATACAAGATTCTGAAGGGAATGGGTACCTGTACAACAGAGTACAGGTCCATGACCTTTCATCAGAACTGACCTGAAACGTTAACTCTGCTTCTCTGTCCACAGATGCTGCCAGACCTACTGAGTATTTCCAGAACTTTCTGGTTTTCTTTCAGATTTCCAGAATTCCCAGTATTTTGCTTTAATTTAAGATTCTGTAGGGGCTGAACAAGGTCGACACAGAGGTTGTTTCCTCTGGCTGGGGAATCTAGAACAGGGGGGCACAGTCTCAGGATAAGGAGTCAATTATTTAGGACTGAGATAAGGAGAAATTTCTTCATGCGGAGGGTCGTGAATCTTTAAAATTGTCTACCCCAGAGGAGGGTGGGTGCTCCATCTTTAAGAATAATAAAATTATAAATATAAATTAAGAAGTTAAATTTAAGACTGGGATAGATAGATTTTTGATCTCTCAGGGAATCAAGGAATATGGGGAATGGGCAGGAAAGTGGAATTGAGGCAGAAGGTCAGCCATGATTGTAATGAACGGCGAAGGAGGCTCAAGGCTCATATTGTCTACTCCTGCTCCAATTTCTTATATTCTTATTCTTCTGGTACTGTTTCAAAGATGCAATGGGCTGCATTTTGCAAGAAGTCAGGGGGTTGATGGTGAACATACAAACAAAGGAATTAGGAGCAGGAACAGGCTATTTGGCCCCTTGAGCCTGCTCCTCCATTCTATAAGATCATGGTTGATCTGTTTGTGGACTCAACTCCACTTTCTTTTCTACTCCGATATTCTTTTGACTTCAGCCAATTCGATTCACTTCGCGTGATATCAAGAAACGACTGAAGGCACTGGATATTGCAAAGGCTATGGGCCCTGACAATATTCCGGCAATAGTACTGAAGACCTGTGCTCCAGAACTTGCCGCGCCCCAAGCCAAGCTGTTCCAGTGTAGCTACAACACTGGCATCTACCCAGTAATGTGCAGGTATGTCCTGTACACAAAAAGCAGGACAAGTCCAACTCGGCCAATTACCGCCCATCAGCCTACTCTCAATCATCAGTAAAGTAATGGAAGGTGTCATCAACAGTGCCATCAAGCGGCACTTGCTTAGCAATAACCTGCTCAGTGATGCTCAGTTTGGGTTCCGCCAGGGCCACTCAGTTCCTGACCTCATAACAGCCTTAGTTCAAACATGGACAAAAGAGCTGAACTCAAGAGGCGAGGTGAGAGTGACTACCCTGGACATCAAGGCAGCATTTGACCGAGTATAGCATCAAGGAGCCCTAGCAAAACTGAGGTCAATGGGAATCAGGGGGAAAACCTTCTGCTGGATGGGGTCATACTTAACGCAAAGGAAGATGGTTGTGGTTGTTGGAGGTCAATCATCTCAGCTCCAGGACATCACTGCAAGAATTCCTCAGGGTAGTGTCCTAGGCCCAACCATCTTCAGCTGCTTCATCAATTTCACACTTTCCCACATTATACTCCATCTGCCAGATCTTTGTCCACTCACTTAACCTATCTATATCGCTTTTCAGACTCTTTATGTCCTCTTCACAACTGACTCTCCTGCCTATCTTTGTGTCATATGAACCATGCTGGGACCAGTGTTCTAGCAAACTGTATAACTAGGGAAGTAGAGAGGGCTTTAAACTAAACAAGGGGCGGGGGGGGGGGGGGGTGGGGGTGGTGGGGAGGGGTGGTGAGGGATCAAGCTTGGGTAAATGTAGCAAATCAAGGGGTAGAGTCAAGGCAGGAGAGCAGAATAGTAATATGAGAAATGAAGGTCAGAGAATGGCAGGAAGGGACATAGAGAATAAAACCCAAGAAGACACCAACAGTTAAAACTAGATGTTACAAAGATAACAAAAAGACAAAACTAAAGGCTCTGTATCTGAATGCACATGGCATTCATAACAAAGTAGACAAACTGATTGCACACATTGAAGTAAATAAATATGATCTGATAGCCATTACAGAGACATGGCTACAGGATGACAAGGATTGGGTCCTGAATATTGAGGGATATATAATGTTCAAGAAGAATAGAAAGCTAGGTAAAGGTGGACGGGTAGCACTGTTAATCAAAGATGGCATGAGTGTAATAGTTAGAGATGACCTTGGTTCAGGAGATCAGGATGTAGAATCGGTTTGGGTGGAGATGAGGAATAGTAGGGAAAGAAGTCACGAGTGGGATTGGTCTACAGTCCCCCAAACAGTAATCACAATATAGGATGAAGTATACAAGAAGAAATATTAGGTGCTTGTGATCAAGGGACAGCAATAATTATGGGTGATTTAAATCTACATATAAACTGGAAAAATCAGATTGGCAATAGTAGTCTGGATGAGGAGTTTGTAGAATGCTTTTGAGATAGTATCTTAGAGCAGCATGTTCTGGAACCAACCAGAGAGAAGGTTATATTAGACTTGGCATTGTGTAATGTGACAGGATTAATTAATGACCTCAGAGTAAAGGCACCTCTCGGGAGCAGCAAACACAATATGATTGAATTTTACATCCAATTTGAAATAGAGAAGAGTGGGTCTAAGACTAGTATTTTAAACTTAAATAAGGGCAACTATGTGGGAATGAAAGCTGAGCTAGCTGAAGTGAACTGGGTTACTAGGCGAGGAGATAGACCAATAGAGAAGCAGTGGCAGACATTTATGGGGATATTTCCGAATACTCAAAATAAGTATATTCCTACTGTAAAGAAAAATTCTAAGGAGAGGGCCCACCATCCGTGGTTAACTAAAGAAGTTAGGAAAACCATCAAACTTAAGGAAAAAGCATATAATTGCGCAAAGATGAGTGGCAGGTCAGATAATTGGTCAGAGTATAAATAACGTCAGAGAATGACTAAAAGGTTAATCAGAAGAAAGAAATTACAGTATGAGAGGAAACTAGCTAGAAATATAAAAAACAGATAGCAAGGGTTTCTACAGGTATTTAAAAAGGAGAAGAGTAAGTAAAGTGAGTGTTGGTCCTCTACAGAAATCAACAAACGCATGGGTAAGGCTTCCACTGCTATGTCCAGACTGGCCAAGAGAGTGTGGGAAAATGGCGCACTGACACAGAACACAAAAGTCCGAGTGTATCAAGCCTGTGTCCTCAGTACCTTGCTCTATGGCAGCGAGGCCTGGACAACGTATGCCAGTCAAGAGCGACGTCTCAATTCATTCCATCTTCGCTGCCTCCGGAGAATACTTGGCATCAGGTGGCAGGACCGTATCTCCAACACAGAAGTCCTCGAAGTGGCCAACATCCCCAGCTTGTACACACTACTGAATCAGCGGCGCTTGAGATGGCTTGGCCATGTGAGCCGCATGGAAGATGGCAGGATCCCCAAGGACACATTGTACAGCGAGCTCGCCACTGGTATCAGACCCACCGGCCGTCCATGTCTCCGCTATAAAGATGTCTGCAAACGCAACATGAAATCCTGTGACATTGATCACAAGTCATGGGAGTCAGTTGCCAGCGTTCGCCAGAGCTGGCGGGCAGCCATAAAGACGGGGCTAAAATGTGGCGAGTCGAAGAGACTTAGTAGTTGGCAGGAAAAAAGACAGAGGCGCAAGGGGAGAGCCAACTGTGCAACAGCCTCGACAAACAAGTTTCTCTGCAGCACCTGTGGAAGAGCCTGTCACTCTAGAATTGGTCTTTATAGCCACTCCAGGCGCTGCTTCACAAACCACTGACCACCTCCAGGCGCGTATCCATTGTCTCTCGAGATAAGGAGGCCCAAAAGAAAGAAAGAAGAAGGTCCTCTACAGAGTGAGAATGGGAATTAATAGTAGACAATAAGGAAATAGCGGATGAAATGAACAAATACTTTGCTTCTGTCTTCACTATAGAGGATACAAAAAACATTCCAATAATAGCTGTAAATCAGGAGGTGGAAGGAAGAGAGAAACTTGGTGAAATTACAATCAACAGGGAAGTAGTCCTGAGCAAACTGATGGAGCTGTGGGTTGACAAGTCCCCAGGTCCTGATGAGCTTCATCCTAGGGTCTTAAAACAGGTGGCTAATGAGATAGTAGATGCGTTGGTGTTAATTTTTCAAAATTCGCTAGATTCTGGAAAGGTTCCATCAGACTGCAAAGTAGCTAATACAACCTGTCATGGGAGTGTTTTTTTTTTCTCTGTTTAAAAACTAAAGGAGGTCTGTGTGCCTTTAAGAGTGAGAGTTGTTTGTCTCTCTGAAGACAGTGGGCTGACTTTTACCCTCGTAGGATGGGAGCCGTCCTCCGACTGAAAAGTCGGTGGTGATCCTGCCTCTGCCTAGCCTGGGGATCCAGTCCGGATTTTATGGTACCCAGGCCCTTAAAAGGTCTGAGGCGGGACTTCCACCTCATTGAGGCAGGAAGTCACGCCTAATGGAGCTGCCAGCCAATCAGCAGGCCAGCAGCTCTTAGTCCCAGCAGCACCACCGGAAGCATTGGCCACTGCTGGGACTGAAACCCAGTTTCGTGAAGAAGAGGAAGGATGGCCCCGGGAAAAGGTAAGTATTTGGGGCCTCGCCGGGGACAACTGATCAGGCCCCGGTGAGGCAAGAGTGGTCAATTGGGGGGGGAGGGGGGGGAGGCTCTTGCTGGACATTGGGGTCATTGGGGCATCAGGGGTGGCCCTACATCGGGCACAGGCTGCCTGATCAAGAAGGCAGCCCCCCCCCCCACCCCAGCATCTCTCATCAGAGAGCTGTCTGCTTTTGTCAAGTGGCTTTTCTCAGGCCTGGGCCATTCGACTGGCCGAGGGTAAAATCCCCGTGGCCGAGGATAAAATCCCCGTGATGGCGGGCGATGTCCCTTAAGTGGCTGTCAATTGGTTGGCCTGGGGAGGGCAGGCCGTTTCCCATGGTGGAGGCGGAAGCGGGTCAGGAAGGATCCCCTGAGCCTCTCACTCCATTTTACACCCCCTCACCCGCCCCCCCCCCCCCCCACCACAAAACCGTTCTTTGGGAGGGGTATAAAATTCCGGCCAGTGTGTGTGAACTGCAAGCCTGTTTCCTTAGCAACAGCAAGAGAGAGAGAGGTCACATGTCGTATTGTATATGTTTGACTGTGTACAAAGACTGGCTAGAACTGGTTTGTACTGGCAGACCAGCGAAGCGTGCTCTCTTGAAGGAAGGAAGGATTTGTCTCTCTCAGCAGAAATTCTACATTGGCCTACAGGCTGTGTTTTGACGAAAGATGAAAAGACCCCTGGGAAGGAATATTGCATTACTGGAGATAGCAAATTCCTTTTCACTCCCGTCTCTAAAAAGTCTCTGCCTCAGGAGTGACTTTCTGTTGCCTTTTGTGTTTCTGGGAGTTCTGGAAACTCAGTAAAGTTTCTACTGACAGACTGCTAATACAAAATCTAAATATACCTGTTGTTATACTCCTTGTTGAAAGATCTGTGTGATGCCTTCTGCAGCCGAAGTACCATGAATGCCTGTCTATTATAGACTGTTCATCAAATTCACCTGGAGACTGCGAGTGGCATCTGACTATTCAACTCTGGGACACCAAACCGAACCGGGAACATCATCCACCAAGACTTGCAACCCAGTTATTTATTTTTTCCTAAGAAACAGCTCTAATTTAAAACATCATTTTAAAAACTGGTTAACCATTGGTTTTTGAATGTATGTGTGTGTGCATGAGGGGTAGACGGAATAAGAAGTTATAAAGTTTTATTAGACATAGATTTATCTCAATATTGTTTAAGATTTAGTTTATTAATAAATAGTTAATTTGTTGTTGTTTAAAGATACCTGGTTTGGTGTGTTTTATTCTGAGGGTTAATAAAGTGTTTGATTTGGCTAATTTCTGGTAGGTGGGAAATTTTACAAATATACTGTGACCTGTGGAGTAATGGAACTGAACTGACAGTGCATTACTCCCGCCCCGGTCATAACAAACACTTACAGTCAAGAAGCGGGGGGGGAGGCAGAAAACAGGTAACTATAGGCCAGTTAGCTTGATGTCTGTTGTGGGGAAGGTATTAGAATCCATCATTAAGAAGGCTATAGCTGGGCACTGAGAAAAACTCAAGGTAATCGGGAATAGTCAACATGGTTTTGTGAAAGGGAAATCATGTTTAACCAATTTATTGGAGTTCTTTGAAGGAGTAACATGCGCTATAGATAAAGGGGAGCCCGTTGATGTACATACAAACATACAAATTAGGAGCAGAAGTAGGCCATTTGACCCCTCAAAGCTACTCCACCATTCAATAAGATCATGGCTGATCTGTTTGTGTCTGAAATTCCACACTCCCATCTACCCCCAATAACCTTTTATTCCCTTGCAGGACTTGGATTTCCAGAAGGCATTTGACAAGGTGCCACATAAAAGGTTATTGCGCAAAGTAGGAGCTCATGGTGTAGGGGGTAACATATAAGCATGGATAGAAGATTGTCTGGCTGGCAGAAAACAGAGAGTATGCAAAAATGGGTCCTTTTCGGATTGGCAGAATGAGACGAGTAGAGTCCCGCAGAGGTCTGTGCTGGGGTCTCAACTTTTTACAGATGGAGTATAATGTGGGAAAATGTGAAGTTGTTCACTTTGGCAGGAAGAATATAAAAGCAGAGTATTACCTAAATGGAGAACGACTGCAGAATTCCAAGGTGCAGAGGGATCTAGGTGTTCAAGTGCATGAGTCACAAAAAGTTTGTATGCAGGTACAGCAAGTAATAAAGAAGACTAATGTGATGCTATCCTTTATTACAAGAGAAATTGAAAATAAAAGTAAGGATATTATGCTTCAGTTATACAGGGCAATGGTGAGACCAATAGGAATCAGGGGGAAAACCCTCCGCTGGTTGGAGTCATACCTAGCGCAAAGGAAGATAGTTGTGGTTGTTGGAGGTCAATCATCTGAGCTCCAGGACATCACTGCAGGAGTTCCTCAGGGTAGTGTCCTCGGCCCAACCATCTTCAGCTGCTTCATCAATGACATTCCTTCAATCATAAGGTCAGAAGTGGGGATGTTCGCTCATGATTACACAATGTTCAGCAGCATTCGTGACTCCTCAGATACTGAAGCAGTCTGTGTAGAAATGCAGCAAGACCTGGACAATATCCAGGCTTGGGCTGATAAGTGGCAAGTAACATTTGCACCACATAAATGCCAGGCAATGACCATCTCCAACAAGAGAGAATCTAACCATCTCCCCTTAACATTCAATGGCATTAACCATCGCTGAATCCCCCAATATCAACATCCTAGGGGCTACCATTGACCAGAAACTGAACTGGAGTAGCCATATAAATACCATGGCTACAAGAGCAGGTTAGAGGCTCGGAATCCTGCGGGCGAGTAACTCACCTCCTGACTCCTCAATGCATGTGCACCATCTACAAGGCACAAGTCAGGAGTGTGATGGAATACTCTCCACTTGACTGGATGGGTGCAGCTCCAACAACACTCAAGAAGCTCGACATCGACCAGAACAAAGCAGCCCACTTGATTGTTACCCCACCCACAAACATTCACCCTTCCTCCACCACCGACGCACAGTGGCAGCAGTGTATATTATCGACAAGATGAACTGCAGCAATGCACCAAGGCCCCTTAGACAGCACCTACTAAACCCACAAACTCTTCCACCTAGAAGGACTAAGGCAGCAAAGGCATGGGCACACCACCACCTGCAAGTTCCCCTCCAAGCTACACACCATCTTGACTTGGAACTATATCGCCGTTCCTTTACTGTCGCTGGGTCAAAATCGTGGAACTCCCTTCCTAACAGCCCTGTGGGTGTACCTACCCCACATGGACTGCAGCGGTTCAAGAAGGCAGCTCACCACCACCTTCTCAAGGGCAATTAGGGATGGGCAATAAAACGCTAGCCAGCCCACATCCCATGAATCAATTAAGAAAACACATCTCGAATACTGTCTGCAGTTTTGGTCTCCTTATTTAAGGAAACCTGTAAATGCATTGGAGGCGGTTCAGAGGAGGTTTACTAGATTGATGCCTGGAATGGGAAGATTGTCTTATGAGGAAAGGTTGGACAGACTGGGCTTGTTTTCACTGGGTTTAGAAGAATGAGGGGTGACTTGATTGAAGCATATAAGATTCTCAATGGTCTTGACAAGGTGGATGTGAAAAGGATGTTTCCACTTGTGGGTGAGTCCAGAACTAGGGGGCACTGTTTTAAAATTAGGGGTCGCCTTTTTAGGACAGTGATGAGGAAATTTCTTACCCTCAGAGAGTTGTGCAACTTTGGAATTCTGCCTCAGAAGGTGGTGGAGGCGGGGTCATTGAATATTTTTAAGGCGGAGCTAGATAGATTCTTGTTGGACAAGGGAATCAAAGGTTATCGGGAGTAGATGGGAGTGTGGAATTCAAGACACAAACAGTTTAGCCATGATCTTATTGAATGGCAGAGCCTTTCGGCTTGAGGGGCTGAATAGCCTACTTCTGCTCCCAATTCGTTTGTTTGTACGCTCTGACACAGGCTGCGCTGTGGATCCCCCCAGAGTCAGTAATCACTGAAATCAGTGAGAATTTCAACTTTACTGCCCCCGAAATGGCCATTTGAAATCCCATAAAACGTACACCTTGTTCAATCAGGTGTAACTGGGGTTTTTAACAGTGATCGCATTAATAAAATGTGATGAACAACAGAAGTGACGATGAAAATATAATTTTATATTCATGGAGTGCTGATAACTGATTAATTAGCTCATTTTTAATGCTTAATATTTTTAAAGAAAAGTTTTTTCAGAATATTTTCGCTTCTACCTTCACCCCATGTGTATATTCCAATCTTTTATTTGCAATATGTAAAAAATTTAGAAGTGATTTTAGACCTTTTAGTTTCCTGTTTGGGTATCTGTGAAATCCTTTAATGTGATTGGATGCTTGGAGAGCCTGATGACATCACTCCAGCTCCATGCTCGGTATGCCCACTAAAGAATGTTGCAATCAGTTACAGTACCACAGTACACCGCTAGAGCTGAAATTCTCACCAGAGAGATCACTAAATCTCCCAGCAAGGCTTACTTCATGGTCAGTGGTGAGTGCCCTTGCTTTGCAGCTAGCTGCAAAATCTGGCCCTATTTAATGTGAGCTGCAACAGTTTGTCAGGTTATTTGAAAATGAGTGGTATTAAAACTGTCTGCACCCAACGTCTATGCACACTTAATCTTCCACTGGAGGCGCTGGATCACGATCGGGAGCAAAGCCCTTGCCACCTTTCTCTTTCCAATCCAAGGGCCCCCAAGACTAGTTGTTACATCTCTCCTGCCACCCTGGCTAAGCTCAGCTAAGTCAGCACAGTGTAAAGATTAAACCTATGATCTCCCTGATCTACATGGCTCAGTTACTCGGTGGGTCAAGTTCTTATCTATTTGGCCAGACTTTTCTGTCAAAATAACAGACACTAATGATGCATACCATTATTTATGCCTAAATTGTCCAGTAATTTCACGTGACGGGCAGACGCACAGTTAAATGTGAATATTCAAATGTTGCTGTCCGAGTTGTTAGCTTTGTGAAAACAGCATTTTGTTGTTTGCCTTACTACTGACACACATTGAATGTCATGAAGTTGCTGTATTTGCACAATAGATATGAACTAAACTCCCCACCACCCCAGATATTTAAGGCTAGTAATTACAAGCTAAGAACTCATAACAATGTGATATGTTAATTACTACCAATCAATCTATCTGCCATGAAAATTAATTATTATAAGTGTGGAGTCTCATTCCTTCAGATTTTGAATTTTTCAGGGAAATTTCAAAAATATTAAATTTTAATTTTAAGTTTTTTTTCACACTTTTCCTTTCGTTTTTTTTTAGTTTAGAGATACAGCACTGAAACAGGCCCTTCGGCCCACTGAGTCTGTGCCGACCATCAACCACCCATTTATACTAATCCTACACTAATCCCATATTCCTACCACATCCCCACCTGTCCCTATATATTTCCCTACCACCTCCCTATACTAGGGGCAATTTGTAATGGCCAATTTACCTATCAACCTGCAAGTCTTTGGCGTGTGGGAGGAAACCGGAGCACCCGGAGGAAACCCACGCAGACACAGGGAGAACTTGCAAACTCCACACAGGCAGTACTCAGAATCGAACCCGGGTCCCTGGAGCTGTGAGGCTGCGGTGCTAACCACTGTGCCGCTGTGCCACTGTCTCTTTTTTTCTCTCTCCCAATCAAATCTTTCTTTCCCTGTTAATTTCCTTTCTATACCTTTTTTCGACATTAAATCATCTCCTTTAATTCACCCACCTTCTCAGTCCTTGCCCTGTTAATTTCACAGTCCTTCAATCTGATTGGTTAAGGAGATGCCCAGTTGTTGGCTGTGTTCACTCAGAATGCCCTGTTTCCCTCATTGCACTATTATCAACTCACACTTTCAGCAACTTTGTGGGAAAAAAATCTTTTGAGTTGAAGGTTGCAGGGGCAAGTCTAACTAACAGCAGGGAGCATTAGATGCCCTAATACAGAAAAATCTAGCTGAGTATTCTTGCGTTCCTAAGCCATATTCCACCCAATGGAATCTACATGAAATGGACAGTATATAGTTTTTAGGTATTGCCAAATAAGGCAAAAATAAAAATATCAGTGATGTAAATGAATGAACCATCGACATACACATTTTTTTTTAAGAATGGAGCCCTTATACCGTGCAGAATTAGTCAAGCAAATCCTATCGTATCTTCCAGATTATATGTTTAATGTTGTAGTGTTGTGTCCCGTGGGTGTCTTGATCAGTTAAAGCTCCATCACAACATTTTGAAAACCAAGTATTTTTCTGAAGTATAATTTCCTGAGAAAAGTCTAAATCTTTTTTTTTCAATGTGTTTTGACCTAGTCTCTTTGATCTATAATTAAATCAGTTAAAATTAGCTTTAGTTAATTCACTAATATTTAAGGTATATTGAACATAAGAACATAAGAAATAGGAGCAACAGTAGGCCATACGGCTCCTTGGGTTTGCACCGCTATTCAGTAAGATCATGGCTAATCTTCTACCTCAATTCCACTTTCCTGCCCTATCCCCATATTCCTTGATTCTCTTATTGAATTCCATATTGATTTGTGGAGGGAGTTACTCTCTGCTTGGTAATTTAGAGAATTGAGGTCATCTTTTAGGTCACCATCAGGAATAAGACAAGTGCCTGGAATTTCTGTGGAGATTCTCCCCATCATCCACTGGAGCTTCAGGAAACAATGGTCGGAAAACCTGGGGGAAATGGCTGGTGACTTCTTTGCTATCCTCGGCTTAATTTTCACCATCATCATGGTTTACAGTTTACAAAAGCATAGCCAATATTTTCTTTCTCACTGAGCAACTTTTTAAACAGTTTAACTCCTTTTATTGTAAATTTTTTTACTAGCAAACAGGAGATGAATCATGTGTTGATACAGTTCTCCTTTGATACTATAAATGGGCTTTCAGATAATCATTCCATGATTCAATGTAACTGGAAAGGGAAAAGATTGCTACTTTCTCCAGGGAATCATACTGCCACACAGATCTTAGAGATGAGATCGGCTTTCTTCCTGTGGATGGCGGAGATGCTCTGATCAGGCAATGGCCTATTTCTCGATTGGATCCCCAGATATATTGGGATTCTTCAATTAGAAACTGCTGGTGCATACAAAAAATTTCTCGCATGGTTTACAATTCATCTTATGTAATCCGGTAATTTTTTTTCCACAAAACCTGCATCATTCCTCTCGGCCTCTGTTAGAAAGTAATTGGATAAGTTTGCTGAGTTCCGCCTGACTTACTCCCTGGGGATAAGCTGGTCTTTAGTCACACGCTTGAGGGTGCACTTTCTGACTTGTGTGCAATTTGCTCACTTCACCTAGTTTTCTTTCATGAAATATTTGCATTAGGCTAACAGCTTTCAAAAATGGTAGCAGCAATATCAGTTACAGCCTTTAAAAATCGTGTGGCCGCTTATTCTGGTCGCTGATGTGTCCTACAATTGGTTGGACTTTACTTTTAAAAGTACTGAATTAATAAAATAAATACAGTTAAAACTAAATGTCTCAGTGAAGAGACTGAAAAGTTGACTGTCTCATCAGTGACCTATCCTACTGAAATCATGACAGTGAGTGATGCCAACAGAATCTTTCGACTGTGGGTCTTTCCTCATTCATGTTTTATCATTTTATTTCATGAGATTGGTTCCAGGGATGAGGAATTTCAATAATGTAGATTGGAGAAGTTAGGACTGTTTCCCTTGGAGAAGAGAAGGCTGAGAGATGATTTGATAAGAGTTATTCAAAATCATGAGGGGTCTGGACAGAGGAGATAGAGAGAAACTGTTCCCACAAATGCAAGGATCGAGAATGAGAGGGCACAGATTTAAAATATTTGGTAAAAGAAGCAAAAGTGACATGAGGAAAAACTTTTTTCCCGCAGCGAGTGGTTAAGGTCTGGAATGCACTGTCTGAGAACGTGGTGGAGGCAGGTTCAATTGAAGCATTTAAAAAGGAATTAGACACTTACATGAAAAGAGGAATGTGCATGGTTTTAGAGAGAAGGTGGGGGAATGGAACTGAAGAAATTGCTCTTTCAGAGAGTGAGTGCGGACACGATGGACCGAATGGCCTCCTTCTACACTGTAACGATTCTGTGATTCTGTGATTTCCTTTTTAAGAAAAAACCTCTCTACATTTTACATCTAATGTCAGCATTAAAAACAGATCGATGCAGAGTACGTCTTAAAAGCTATGAACTACATGTCCCTTGACTCCATGCCAATGGCTTGCATTGGTTGTTATCTGAGACAATGCTGCTTGCATCAGTATGAATTGTTTCACAAGATAATTACAGATGAAGAAGCCCACTTGTCAGTTCATCTATCCAGAGAAACTTGAACAACTTTAACATCCAGTTGTTTCTCAAATGATTCCAGGGTTTTTACCTCATTGACTAAATCTGGTAGTTTATTGTACACACCAATAATGCTTTCTGTGAAAAATAATTTCTTTATATCAGTCTTAAAATTACCTTTTACTAGCTTAAAACTGTGTTCCTTAGTTTTATGCCAGCAATTTAATTTAAAGAGCAATATTCTAGCTTAACTTTTTTCCTACATTCATACAGTTATAAGATCAATTCTCAGATGCTCCGTTGCATGCTAAATACCCCAAGTTTCTCCATTCTTTCATCACAACTTAGACCCGAGGATCAACCTCGTGCTCTTCTCTGTACTGGTTCCAGTGTTTGAATTCTGTCTTATTTCTTCAGTGACCAAAACTAAATACAATAGTCAAGTTGCACCACACACTTTATTCACCGCAGCCCTTGACTGATATTCGATTGTTTTGGCTGTGGAGATCAACATCCTGTTGGCTCTGTTGATTGCTACTTTGCACTGGTTGAACATGCTGAACATCAAGTCTGTTAAGACGTCTGCATCTTGATTTGTTGGTATTTCAATACCAATCATGGAGTATAAGTGTTATATTTTTCCCTCTTATGTGTGATACATTACACTTGTCTTCATTAAGTTTCATTTGCCCACTTGGCTGAAGCTCCACTCCAGACACTTGAATGCATAATCTATGCTGTCAGTTCAGTGCACTCAGGTAGTACTGCACTGTTATGAGTGCCAGTTTTTTGGATGAGACATCAAGCCATGGTGCTGTTTACTCTGTCAGATGCAAAATAAATCACAGCACTATTCGAAGATGAGCAGGGTAATGTATCTAAACAGCGCTTCTGTCAAACTTAAGAGAAAGCTACGACAACACAACTGTAGAATGTCCAAGGAAATTCGGGGCCAAAATCTTACCTCCGTTTAAAAATTATATTACTGTTAGAATACAGTTTTGATTGACTCCAATAGCCTTCAGACTTATTGCATTTCTTTTTTTTTTCTAGTGTTTTAATATTTAAATAGGAAGTGCTGATTACATCATCTGGGAACTAATTTCAAGGAATCACTGAGCCCAACAGTACAATAGAGCTGGATTTACATACTTCAGTTGATCGTTGAAGCTCCCTAGGTTAATAACTATATTTCTGTCAATGTTAATTTAGCTCCTCACATCCTCTGGTTCAATAACTCTTCCCAATAAGCTCCCCAGAGAAGATTCACAACTCGCTATTTAATTAAAAAAAGCACGAGGATATTATATTTTCACAAATGACTTTTTAATGCATACCCATAATAAGGGCTATTCTTTTCTTGATTTTATTTTTCAAATCTATTTTACTTTGCTTTTGAGGAGGATTTCTCCATTAGCTGGGTGCCAGGCACACACAGAAACCCATCACCAAGTTTGAGTCTCCAGCTCAGACAATTGAAAAATCCTCACACACAGAATTTCTGTTTGCCCAGTGTGACGAGAAGGTGTGCAATTCTCAGGGAAAAGTCCCACTTATTGAAAATTGGAGAGTTTATGCAAAGGATGACAAAGCCAAGGCTCAGTGGTTCTAACTGTGCACATGGGGTGATGCTTGTGTTTAACCATCTAAAGCGATATGAGGCAGTGATAAGGTTCCTTGCCTTTGTGTAAAATATCCATGAACAATTCAACAGATCAGCCAGTCTTAAATGATCAGTATACAGTAACTTGGCAGTAGAAATGGCACATAGGCAAAATATTACTAACAATCTATTCAGGTTAATAGCAGCCATTTAAAAGGAGAATCTTATCATTAAGGCTGTGTATATAAAAAAGTTATAATTAATATTCACATTCTTTTGTTTTGTGTCAATTTAAAAAAACATTTGTTTAATTTTTTTGAACTCATTTATCGGATGTGGGCGTCACTGGCAACACCAGCATTTGTTGACCTTCCCGAACTGCCCTGGAGAAGGTAATACTAAGCCACCTTCTTGAACTGCTGCAGTTCACATGCTGAAGATACTCCTACAATGATATTAGGGAGTTACCAGGATATTGACCCACCAACGATGAAAGAACAGCAATATATTTCCAAATGAGGATGATGTGTGACTTGGAGGGGAGCTTGCAGTAGTGAGATTTCCATGCGCCTATTGATGGGATTGAAGGCCGATAAATCCCCAGGGCCTGATGGTCTGCATCCCAGAGTACTTAAGGAAGTGGCCCTGGAAATAATGGATGCATTGGTGGTCATCTTCCAAGATTCTATAGACTCTGGAACAGTTCTGACAGATTGGAGGGTAGCTAATGTAACCCCACTATTTAAAAAGGGAGGTAGAGAGAAAGCAGGGAATTATAGACCAGTCAGCCTGACGTCAGTAGTGGGGAAAATTCGAGAGTCCATTATCAAAGATTTGATATCAGAGCACTTGGAGAACAGTGGTAGAATCAGACAGAGTCAGCATGGATTTACAAAAGGGAAATCATGCTTGACAAATCTACTAGAATTCTTCGAGGATGGAACTAGTAGAGTTGATGTGGGGGAGCCAGTGGATGTGGTTTATTTGGACTTTCAGAAGGCTTTTGACAAAATCCCAGATTAGAGATTAGCATGTAAAATTAAAGCACATGGGATTGGGGATAGCGTTTTGCGATAGATAAAAAATTGGTTGGCAAACAGGAAACAAAGAGTAGGGATAAATGGGTCTTTTTCCGAATGGAAGGCAGTAACTAGTGGGGTACCACAGGGATCAGTGCTAGGACCCCAGCTATTCACAATATATATTAATGATTTAGATGAGGGAACTAAATGCAATATCTCCAAATTTGCAGATGACACAAAACTGGGTGGGAGGTTGAGTTGTGAGGAAGATGCAGAGAGGCTTCAGGATGATTTGGACAAGTTGAGTGAGTGGGCCAATGCATGGCAGATGCAGTATAATGTGGATAAATGTGAGGTTATCCACTTTGGTAGCAAAAACAGGAAGGCAGATTATTATCTGAATGGCTATAAACTGAGAGAGGGGAATATGCAGCGAGACCTGGGTGTTCTCGGACAACAGTTGCTGAAGGTAAGCATGCAGATGCGACAGGTGGTAAAAAAAGCAAATGGTATGTTGGCCTTCATAGCGAGGGGATTCGAGTACAGAAGCAAGGATGTCTTGCTGCAATTCTACAGGGCCTTGGTGAGGCCACACCTGGAATATTCTGTGAAGTTTTGGTCTCCTTATCTGAGGAAGGATGTTCTTGCTATAGAGGGAGTGCAGCGAAGGTTTGCCAGACTGATTCCTGGGATGGCAGGACTGACATATGAGGAGAGATTGAGTCGGTTAGGATTATATTGGCTGGAGTTCAGAAGAGTGAGGGGGGATCTCATAGAAACCGATAAAATTCTAACAGGACTTGACAGGAAGGTTCCCAATGGTGGGGAGTCCAGAAGCAGGGGTCATAGTCTAATGATACGGGGTAAACCTTTCAGGACTGAGATGAGGAGAAATTTCTTCACCCAGAGAGTGGTGTGCCTGTGGAATTCGCTACCACAGAAAGCAGTTGAGGCCAAAACATTGAATGTTTTCAAAAAGGAGTTAGATCTAGCTCTTGGGTCTAGAGGGATCAAAGGGCATGGGGCGAAAGCCGGAACAGGCTACTGAATTGGATGATCAGCCATGATCCCAATGAATGGCGGAGCAGGCTTGAAGGGCCAAATGGCCTACTCCTGCTACTATTTTCTATGTTTCTATGTCCTTATCCTTCTAGGTCAGGGGTTGGGAACCTGTAGCTGGTGACCTCGATCGATTGTCGTTAGCTTGGAATTCTTTGCCGGACACATAAAGTAACTTGAAGAAATATGCATATGGCACACCGTCCATCTTCCTGTGTGAGCAAGTGCTTTCAATATGAATTTCATATGAAGCAAGTTCAGAAGCCAACTGATCAAAGTTTACAGTCCTGCTTGAAAATGAAAATGACAGCATACTGTCCAGATATCGAATAACTCCCCAAAGAAATCCAACAACAGAAATCGTGTTAAAGTAAAAATTATTTTCTTCATTTTCTATTTTTTGCATGCATATTCTTAGTTTTGCGATGCCTGCAATAAATTTGGCCTAACCATCAGCCTCAAGAAAACGAACATCATGGGGCAGGACGTCAGAAATGCTCCATCTATCAATATTGGTGACCACGCTCTGGAAGTGGTTCAGGAGTTCACCTACCTAGGCTCAACTATCACCAGTAACCTGTCTCTAGATGCAGAAATCAACAAGCGCATGGGAAAGGCTTCCACTGCTATGTCCAGACTGGCCAAGAGAGTGTGGGAAAATGGCGCACTGACACGGAACACAAAAGTCCAAGTGTATCAAGCCTGTGTCCTCAGTACCTTGCTGTATGGCAGCGAGGCCTGGACAACGTATGTCAGCCAAGAGCGACGTCTCAATTCATTCCATCTTCGCTGCCTCCGGAGAATACTTGGCATCAGGTGGCAGGACCGTATCTCCAACACAGAAGTCCTCGAGGCGGCCAACATCCCCAGCTTGTACACACTACTGAGTCAGCGGCGCTTGAGATGGCTTGGCCATGTGAGCCGCATGGAAGATGGCAGGATCCCCAAAGACACATTGTACAGCGAGCTCGCCACTGGTATCAGACCCACCGGCCATCCATGTCTCCGCTTTAAAGACGTCTGCAAACGCGACATGAAGTCCTGTGACATTAATCACAAGTGGTGGGAGTCAGTTGCCAGCGTTCGCCAGAGCTGGCGGACAGCCATAAAGGCGGGGCTAAAGTGTGGCGAGTCGAAGAGACTTAGCAGTTGGCAGGAAAAAAGACAAAAGCGCAAGGGGAGAGCCAACCGTGTAACAGCCCCGACAAACTAATTTTTCTGCAGCACCTGTGGAACAGCCTGTCACTCTAGAATTGGCCTTTATAGTCACTCCAGGCGCTGCTCCACACACCAATGATCACCTCCAGGTGCTTACCCATTGTCTCTCGAGATAAGGAGGCCAAAGAAGAAGATTCTTAGTTATGCACATATAAATATACCCATCTCCTGTTTTCAGCATTCATCTAATTTTTTCAGCCACCATAAGATCAAGATGTAGAATCAGTTTGGGTGGAGATAAGAAATTGCAAATAAGTCACTGATGGGAGTAGTTTATAGGTCTACTAACAGTAGCTACACTGTAAGACAGAATATAAATCAAGAAATAATGGGGGCTTGTAAGAAAGGTACTGCAGTAATCTTGGGCAATTTTAATCTTCATATAGATCGGACAAATCAAATTGGAAAGTAGCCTAGAGGATGCGCTCATAGAGTGTATTAGGGGCAGTTTCTTAGAACAATACGTCCTGGAACCAACTCAGGAGCAGGCTATTTTATATCTAGGAATGTGTAATGAGACAGGATTAATTCATGACCCATAGTAAAGGATCGTCTAGGCAAGTGTGATCATAACATGATAGAATTTCAGATTCAGTTTGAGGGTGAGAAGTTTGGGTCTGAAACTTGCATCTTAAACTTAAATAAAGGCAATTACAAGGGTATGCATTCAGGGTACAATGAGTAGGAAAAGAGAGGCTTTTAGCAAATACAGAGAGAGCAAATCAATGGAAGCATTCGTGGAGTACAGAAAGTGTAGGATGGAGCTTAAGAAAACAACTAGGAGAGTAAAGAGGGGACATGAGAAAGCTCTGGCTGGTAAAAGTAGGGAAAATCCCAAGATATTCTATAAGTATATCAATGGGAAGAGGATAACCAGGGAAAGAGTAGGACCCATTAGGGACCAAGGGGGAAATCTGTGGGTGGAGCCAGAGGACATTAGTAGGGTGTTGAATGAATACTTCACATCTGTCTTCACCCAAGAGAATGAGGAAGTAGATATGGAACTGAGAGAGAGAGACTGTGAGGTTCTTGAGCAAATTGTCATAGGGAGTGACAAGGTATTGGAGGTTTTGGCAGGCTTAAAAGTGGACAAATCTCCAGGTCTGGATGATTTGTGTCCAAGGATGCTGTGGGAGGCAAGGGTGGAGATTGCAGGGACTCTGACCCTAATTTTTAATTCCTCTCTGGCCACCGGGGAGGTGCCAGAGGACTGGAGAACAGCTAATGTGGTCCCACTATTTAAGAAAGGTTGTAGAGATAAGCCAGGGAACTATAGACCAGTGAGTCTCACATCAGTGGTAGGGAAACTATTGGAGAAAATTCTGAAGGAGAGAATCTAACTCCACTTGGAGAGGCAAAATTTAATTCGGAATAGTCAGCAAGGCTTTGTCAGAGGGAGGTCATGCCTGACAAATTTGATTGAATTTTTTGAGCATGTGACCAGGTGTGTAGATGAGGGTGTGCAGTTGATGTAGTTTACATGGATTTCAGCAAAGCCCTTGACAAGGTCCCACATGGGAGACTTATCAAGAAAGCAAACGGACATGGGATACAGGGTAACTTGATAAGGTGGATTCAAAATTGGCTTAGCTGTAGGAGACAGAGAGTGATGACAGACGGCTGTTTTAGTGACTGGAAGCCAGTGTCCAGTGGCATACCACAGGGATCTGTGCTGGGTCCCCTATTGTTTGTCATTTATATAAATGACATAGATGACTATGTGGGGGTAGGATCAGTAAGTTCGCGGATGACACAAAGATTGGCCGAGTGGTTAACAGTGAGGTTGAGTGTCTTGGGTTACAGGAAGATATAGACGGGATGGTCAAATGGGCAGAAAAGTGGCAGATGGAATTTAACCCTGAGAAGTGTGAGGTGATACACTTTGGAAGGAGTAATGAGACATGGAAGAATTCAATGAATGGCCTGACACTGGGAAGTTCCGAGGAACAAAAGGACCTTGGCGTGCTTGTCCATAGATCCCTGAAGGCAGAAGGGCAGGTTAATAGGGTGGTAAAAAAGGCATATGGGACACTTGCCTTTATCTATCGAGGCATAGATTACAAAAGCAGGGAGGTCATGTTGGAGTTGTATGGAACTTTGGTAAGGCCACAGCTGGAGTACTGTGTACAATTCTGGTCGCCACATTATAGGAAGGATGTGATTGCACTGGAGGGGTGCAGAGGCGATTCACCAGGATGTTGCCTGGGATGGAACATTTAAGCTATGAAGAGAGGTTGGATAGGCTTGGGTTGTTTTCGCTAGAGCAGAGAAGACTGAGGGGTGACCTGATCGAGGTGTACAAGATTATGAGGGGCATGGACAGGGTGGATAGGGAGCAGCTGTTCCCCTTAGTTGAAGGGTCAGTTACTAGGGGACACAAGTTTAAGGTGAGGGGCAGGAGGTTTCGGGCGGATTTGAGGAAGAACTTTTTTACCCAGAGGATGGTGACGGTCTGGAATGCACTGCCTGGGAGGGTGGTAGAGGCGGGTTGCCTCACATCCTTTAAAAAGTACCTGGATGAGCACTTGGCATGTCATAACATTCAAGGATATGGGCCAAGTGCTGGCAAATGGGATTAGGTAGACAGTTCAGGTGTCTTTAATGCATTGGTGCAGACTCGATGGGCCGAAGGGCCTCTTCTGCGCTGTATTATTCTGTGATTCTATGAAGACAGAATTATTAAAAGTGGACTGGGAAAATAAGTTAAAAGATAAGGCAGTAGAGAAGCAGTGGCAGATATTTAAAGGAGATATTTCATAACCCTCAATAAAGATGTATTCCATTGATAAAGAAAGACTCTATGAGAAGGATGCACCATCCGTGGCTAACTGAGGATGTTAAGGATGGTGTCAAATTGAAAGGAAAGGCATACAATGCTGCAAGGATTAGTGGTATGACAAAAAATTGGGAACAATTTAGAAATCAGCAGCGGATAAATAAAAAAAGGGAGAAATTAGAGTATGAGAGTGCTCCAGAACTTGCCGCGCCCCTAGCCAAGCATTTCCAGTCCAGCTACAACACTGGCATCTACCTGGCAATGTGGAAAATTGCCCAGGTATGTCCTGTACACAAAAAACAGGATAAGTCCAACCCAACCAATTACCGCCCCATCAGTCTACTCTCAATCATCAGTAAAGTGATGGAAGGTGTTGTCGACAGTGCTATCAAGCGGCACTTGCTTCGCAATAACCTACGCAGTGACGCTCAGTTTGGGTTCCGTCAGGGCCACTCAACTCCTGACCTCATTACAGTCTTGGTTCAAACATGGACAAAAGAGTTGAACTCAAGAGGTGAGGTGAGAGTGACTGTCCTTGACATCAAGGCAGCATTTGACCGAGTATGGCATCAAGGAGCCCGAGCAAAACTGGAGTCAATGGGAATCAGGGGGAAAATTCTCCGCTGGTTGGAGTCATACCTAGCACATAGGTGGATGCTCATAGTTGTGGGCGGTCAATGATCTCAGCTCCAGGACATTACTGCAGGAGTTCCTCCGGGTTGTATCCTCGGCCCAACCAACTTCAGCTGCTTCATCAATGACCTTCCTTCAATCATAAGGTCAGAAGTGGGATGTTTGCTGATGATTGCTCAGTGTTCAGTACCATTTGCAACTCCTCAGATACTGAAACAGTCCCTGCCCACATGCAGTAACATATGGAAAAAAGTCAGGTTTGGGCTGATACATGGCAAGTGACATTTGTGCCGCACAAGTGCCAGGCAATGACCATCTCCAACAAGAGACAGTCTAACCATAACCCTTTGACATTCAATGGCATTATCACTGCTGAATCCTCCACCAGCAACATCTTAGGGGTCACCATTGACCAGAAACTTAACTGGCCCAGCCATATAACTACTATGGTTACAACAGCAAATCAGAGGCTAGGAATTCTGCGGCGAATAACTCACTTCCTGACTCACCAAAGCCCATCTAGCATCTACAAGGCACAAGTTAGGGGTGTGGTGGAATATGTCTACTTGCCTGGATGAGTGCAGCTCCAACAACACTCAAGAATCTCGATACCATCCAAGACAAAGAAGTCTGCTTGATTGACGTCCTATTCACCACATTCAACATTCCCTCCTTCTACCAGTGGCAGTAGTGTGTACCATCTACAAGATGCACTCCAGCAACTGGCCAAGGCTCCTTCGACAGCACCTTCCAAACCTGCGACCTCTATCAACAAGGACAAGGGCAGCTGACACGTGGGAACATTACCATCTGCAAGTTTCCCTCCAAGCCACACACCATCCCGACTTGGAACTATGTCGCTGTTCCTTCGCTGTCATTAGGTCAAAATCCTGGAACTCCCTTCCGAACAACACTGTGGGTATATCTACACTACATGCACTGCTGCGGTTCAAGAAGGCAACTCACCACCACCTTCTCAAGGGCATTTAGGGATGGGCAATAAATGCTGGCCTTGCCAGCCTCGCTCATATCCAAGAAAGAATAAAACAAAACTGAATGGCTTGTGAGGTCCTGTTAGAGGCAACCACTTTTCTATGATTCTGAGGACCCTTGTCAGCCAAACCAAGTAAGGATGGCAGGTTTCATTCCCTGAACAGTAGTTGTGAACCAGTGGATGTTTACAACAATCCAATACTCTCGCGGTCACCATTACTGATAACATTGCTTTATTCCTGATTTATTTAATTAACTGAATATGAATTCCTCAGTTGCTATGGTGGGATTTGAACTCATGTGTCTGGACCAATAGTTCAGGCCTCTGGATAATTAGTCCAGTAACATAACCACTATGCTACTTTATCCACTGTAAACGGAGGGGGTGGGTGAGATAATATAACAAAACTAAGTGAAAGGAGTTGAATTAACATCAGTAGATACTTTCACCCACCCAGATGGTTTCAGGAATTGTGGAATTTAAACTGTGTACAATAACCACATTCCTTCATGCTGTCAGGATCAGTAACGCACCTAAAGTAATTATCTCACGTTTTCAGTTGTTAAGTGTTAAAAAAAAAATCAGCAGACACATCAAAACAGGATATTAAAATTAATGAGAATTCTTTGAATTTTAAAGAGGTCTCATTGGTGAGCCTCACACTTAATTTCATCTTCAATATTTGCAGTTTTATCCAAAGCTCAGTTGAAGATTTCAACAGTTTTTATTTGTATCATCACATACCTGCAGACATCTCGATGCTGTTCACCTTTGTCTGATTGATACTAATGTTAATGCTGATTTTTCCATCACTGAGGTCAACTTCCACCATTCCATAGCCTGGGGCAAATTTGCTGACTAAGAGCAGACTGTTGGGGTTCCAAGTTCGAAACATAAAGCTGACTGAAAACAAGTCCTGGTTCATGTGTCCAGGCAGCTGTAAATAACTGCTGCTATTGAAAAACACAGGTACAGCACGAGATTCCACACAAGAGAAGCTCAGATTACCCTGAAAGGAAAACCAAACGGCAAGCATTAGTAGTTCAAATGTACTCCTCTACATAAACTGTTTTTTCACAAATACAGTGCAAAATCCTTCCCACTTTAAATTGATGATTCACTTCCTTTCCTATGTGTCAGTTGGTAGTGCTCTCACCTCTGAGTCAGAAGGTTGTGGGTTCAAGCTCCACTCCAGGACATGAGCACAAAATTTAGGCTGATGCTCTTGTGCAGTACTGGGGGAGTGCTGCATTGTTGGAGGTGCTGTCTTTCAAATGAGACATTAAATTGAGGCCCTGTTTGCCCTCTTAGGTTGACATAAAAGATCCCATAGCACCAATCCAAAGAAGATATTAACAGGGCCTTGCTGAGTGCCATGTTTCTTACATTGCAACAGTGTTTACACTTTGAAATTTCTTCATTGGTTGCAAAACACTTTGGGACATTTTGAGGTTATGAAAAGTGCTATATAAATTTTCTTTCTTTAGATTACTTCTCTCATCAAGACAACAAGTAGCAGGTCCTGGCTACATAATCTAGCAGTATTGAGGCTAATTGTAGTAACCAAACTGCTGCCAATTGATTAGCTAATGCAGCACAAATGAGGCCTTGAACCTTGTTCACCGCTGCAGCTGGCAGTGCCTTTACTCACGAGCTCAGTGGGAGAACTACATGAGATCACTTACGTTACACCTTTGATTAAATTCATTGCCTTGGAAACAATGACAGCTATTTTGGGGGATACTGGCGGGAATTTGTATCAGGTTATGGTGGGGAAGCACAGCTAGTTTTTCTTTCTCTCAGCAGAGAAATGCCTCCTCAGGTTGTCCTGTCTTTTTGTTCTGTGCTGCCTCTTCTAGCCAAGGACACAACGTACAAAGGCCTATAACTAACCTATGAGACCATTTTATTTCCTTCAGAGAGATGGAGGTTAATTCTCCTGTCCTGCACTGATTGTCTACCATTCTATTTTCCTTAAAGAATTATCAGTGTTGACTTGCTTGAAGATGCTTGAGTACCGCTTTGTCATTAATTCTTTGCACATGCACATCCTGTTGATACCATTCTATGTGTGAAGTTACATTTGCTGTCATCTACAAATTTTGAAATCGTACTTCCAATTTCAGAGTCCAAATCATTTATGGAAATGGTGAACAATAATGGTCTCACAATTGATCCATATGGAGTAACACTTCCTATATTCTGCCAGTCTACCTTTAACCCTTACTCTCTGTTTTTTCCTTTGTAGCCAGTTTGCTATCCATTTTGGTACTTGTCCCCTGACTCCATATGCTTTGACCTTAAATCATTGAGGCCTTAACACGTAAGTCTTAAATTTTCAATAATAGGCCTTTTAAAAGTCCATGTACATCACCTCCACTGCAGTATTCTTGTCTACTCTTTCTGCTACTTCTTCAAAGAATTCAATAAGGCATGACCTTCACTTCTGAAATACATGCTGACTATTATTGATTAAATTTCTTTATTGTCTTTTCAGTTTCGAAATGTTTTTCTACTACCTCATTAGCTCATTCCTTAGTGGCGCTATCCTTATCTTAATTTTCTTTTTGTTATTTATATGTCTATAGAATACTATTTCATTTTTATATTTTTTGTCATAAATCATTGTAAAATCTAGGGATAACAAAGACATTTGGTTATAGTTTATAAGTTGCATTGTGTTGGTCTGATGCTACATTAAACACTGCAACAAAGAAATTGTCCCAAAATTTGCACACTAAAAATTCAGTGTAAGAAATGTTATTGCAAATGAAAAAATTGTACTCTTGTCTCTTGTGCACGATATTCTAAGGGGGTACAGTTATAAGCTTTTGCAGGATTTGAATCAGTGATTATAGATGTGGGTGATGAGGCTGAAACCAGATAATTTTAAGCTGGGGTCAGCCTACTGTGATGTACAGATGTTGTGCCATCCTCCCAAATGGGACTTTGTGGGAAACACAAACTTTTACTCATCATCATGACTATCTAACTGAATTGCATGTGAGCACAGATTTACATGGTGCCAACGTAAATCAAACCAACCTTCAGCAAAACATATTTTAAATGTGTAATTGCATACAGGAGCAAGATCAACAAAGTAATCCAGGAATTGGATTTCAATACTCGTGTTTTGCACAACAACAAAATGCTCGCACTCCAGGTATTTAAATGGACTCGATTCAAATCAACAAGAAAATGATTTTTCACAGCTCGTACTTTATGGAAAACAATCTGTGTTGATGTTTTTCTGTGCTTCCTTGTTGACCTGATTAGTAATGATTACTGACTGAAGACAGTTCCAGCTGTTCATTTTAAAATGGTACTTGTATCAGCAGTACGGATGTCACATTGTTCTGCTATAATAGCTTAGTGAAGGGTATGTTTACCAAGACAAATTTTTAAACTGCTGATACATAGCAACAGTTATTGAGAACAGAAGTTATAACATATTCCTCAAATGGTTAGAGGAGTAACTGACAGTTAGAGCAGACCAAAAATCTATTGTTATAATGATATTCTTATAGCCTGAGGAGAAGAATTCATAATTACTGCCAAAAAGCAACAATGTGATGCACTAAACCATCTGCCTTTGTGCGGTATTTGAAAGCATGTTATAGATCATGTTTTACATGGTTTCAGCATTAGGGGATGAACCATTAACAAACTGTATTGTATTAGAGGTCATTTTATTTTAGAGAAGATTACAGTGAGTGAATTGTATATTGCTCATATCCTGGGGCTAGATTCGCTTACCAGCCGATAATAATTATAATTTCAGTATGAGACCAATAGTCAACCTATTACTAATAAGAGGTTCAGTTTTCTATAGGTTACTTCTAAACTTTTGCTTGCTGTTGCACATGACTCACCTTTGTCTATATTATAATATAATACAAATATATAGGTTAGCCATTTTACCAAGATTTTCCCACATGCAAGCTGCAGTGCTAACTCAGAAGTTAACTATAGTCTGATTCATAAATCAGTATTTCAACCATGTCTTCTTTGAGTTACCAAGTGCACATGAATCAATAGCAGTACTTCCCGATAGTCTTATCGATACTTAGCAACAGAGATATCTGTGGCAACATATCAAACTGATTGCAGTTTCAAGTTAACACAAACAACAAAGAAAGAATTTGGATTTATATAGCACCTTTAATGGCTTCAGGACATCTCAAAGTGATTTAAAGCCAACTTGATAGTTTTAAAGTTGTCACTGTTATAATATGCAGCCAATATGCGCACAACAAACGGCAATGGAATAATGATCATATATCTATTTTAGTGATGATGTTGGGCGATAAATATGAACCAGGATAGCAGGAGACATTCCCTGCTCTGCTTCGAATAGTGTTATGGGGTCTTTTAAATCTACCTGAGAGGATAGACAGCGGTTTGGATTTTACTAGCCCTTTGGAGACAGGTTAGGAGGCTGGAGGGCTGGTAAAAGGGTGGTGGAAGGGGTTGGGAGGGAACCCGATTTCTTCCCACCGCCATGGCATATGACCAATGGTGGGAATCTCAGCGTCGCGGCCACCCATTAGGTGGCAAATTGTGCCACCTACCGTCCCCGCTGACATTTTACTGGTGTCAGGAAGGGCTGTCACTACATGGGAAGACCGCCAGGTAAAGCTGGGCAGCATCCCAGCGGGTTCCCGGGGGGCCCTCCTTTATGGCGCACAGAGGGGCCCCCAGCAACAATGGTCACCCCGCGGTTATGGCACAACCACTGGAAGGAGAACCGCCCTCCCAGTCTCTGGGGCCTGTCCAGCACGGGCTTCAAAGGTGCCTCAGCTATCTTCGTGCAGCCTTAGTAGTGGCTCCCTCCAATGGTGGTGCTGCCGAGGCTGCAGTGCTGCTGAAGCTCTGATTGGGTTGGCAGCTCAGGGAGGCAGGCTGCTGTCCTCAATTGGATGGCAGTCATGGTGACAGCCTCTTAATTGGCCGCCATCAGTAAATTGCTGCCTGTGAGGCCTCAGTTCCTACTTTTAGTCGCGGTGACGGGACTACTCACATTTCCATAAAATTCAACCCCGCATCTCGGTTTAACATCTTATCCGAAAGACTACATCTCCAACAGTGCAACACTTCCCCAGTACTGCACTGAGGCATTAGCCTAGATTACACGCTCAAGTCTCTGTTTGTGGAAATTGAGCCCAAACTTTTGACACAGAGGCAAGGCTCATACTTTAATCAACTACTATCTACATAGCTCCTAAACAATGCATCGTCCACAATATCTGACTGGATAAGAATGGACATTTGCTCCAAACTATCTCTGGAAAATATTGTATAGCTGCAGCTAATACAGGAAACAGGCACATACTGCCAGTTAATTCTACTGTTAATACATGTCCTGCCCAAGAAGTCTTGTTGTTAAGAGTAGTGCTAGCTCTATATAATGGACTGTCAGGTCTACAAAGGTTTCTGTAGAATCTGCTCGGTTAAAAAAAAAGCAAGTGATGCTGGAGAGTACTAGAGATTTTAAGTGCTATACCATAAGGTGGTAAGATATAGCCTCACACTCACCAGACTTCATAAAATGAGTCACTGAACTCAGACATGCCATGTGAAAGGGGAAAGAAAAGGTGCAAAGGGAAGGATGGATGCTTGCCACAAGGAAAGGAGGGAGATCAAGGGCCCATCACCCTTGGCTGTTCTTAGTAGTGCTGTTGAAAAGCAGTACTGGCTTAAACCTGGGGGCAGATTTGCTATTCATGCACTCTACTGATGTATGAATATAAGGGGAAACCTCAAAAGAAAAAAGGGTGAAAGTTTAAATGAAATTTGAAAAAAAACCTGCAATAATAGGCAATAAAGATTTCAGTTCAGATCGATTGGTCATACCTGAGTATATACATAAAGTAACATATCGAAATGATTTAATCTGGCAGCATTAGTGCCAAATTCTGAAACATTTAACAAGTTGCCTTGTAGAAAAGAAGAAAAAAATGCATAACCAATTGTCATGCAGGCCCCTATCTGCCAAGAATGAGGCATATTAATTTTGTCATATGAACATTGATTTTAAACTTGAACAAGAAAGGACAGGCTGTAATAAGTCTAAGGATTTGTGAATGAATGTGAATGACTGAGACAGAGAGAAGCGCATGCTTTTTCCTGTATCTTATATTTTCTCTCTCAACCCTTTTCAATGAAATGCGCTTTTCTCAAATCACATTTCATTCTGCTGGGTGTGAAGGTGTCATGCAGGCCCCCACCTGCCAAGAATGAGGCATATTAATTTTGTCATATGAACATTGATTTTAAACTTGCTGGGAAGAAGAGAAGGCCTGTGAAAATGGCTGCCAGACACGAAGCTGAAACACATTTGCATACTAACAGACAGTGCTTGTGGAGACAGAAGGACCATTCCCTGACACATTCAACCCACAATGGATTTTGATCACCAGACATTGAAGGTGTATGGAAGAGCATTCCAGAGACTGCTAAGGTGATACAATCCACAAAAACCAGGACTGGTTAAACCAGTCACATGACTAACTGGCTGGTCCAAGTTTTTTTGAACTAGCCACAGAGATTTTGAATTGGAAAAGACTGTTTGCTCTTGGACTGAGAAGGCCTCTCCTGTCTGCTCCCATCTCTTTCTCGCAAGCCTCTGGATCCACTGAGGACACATGAACTTCACGAGAGAAAAGTCTCCAACATTGAACAAGGTTTAGGAAGAATACTGGGCCCCAACGAAAAGCAAGAACTACCTACAATCAAGGACTTTACAGCGCACTCAAAGAACAGTAACCAAAACCATCTTCAGATATTGCCTCAAACTTTTTCACTTTATTTCTTCTGCTCTTTTCTATCTCTATCTGCATTTGGGTATCGCATATGCATGCTAGCGTGGGCATGTCGTGTATCCGTAGGCATTAATCGAATTAGAGTTTAAGTTTAATCAACTTCAACTTTTTTCTTTAAACCTAAGAAAATCTGTTTGGCTAGTTTCTTTGCCTTATAATGGAAAGCAGTGAACAAGGATTCACTCAGGGGGAGCTAAAAAAGATGGTGTGTTTTAAATTAAACTCTTATGTTAAGACCAGGTGAAGGCTGAGAGGGAATCCTCGACCCCTTTCTCACCTGGTCATAACACCAATATAGCAATAGCTCTATCATAAAAGAATGGAGAACATAAAACAGAATTACTGAAAATCTACAAGCACCAAATCCTTACTTCCTACTGTGAATTGATTATCATATTTATGTTTTTATGCTGTTCATTTTACAGGAGCTTTTTTTTCAACCACTTGCTGCAACCTCAGTCACCTCATCATAGATAAATAATCAGTTTGACTTCACTCATTGCCAAATAAATGATCTTACCACTTTAGATGTGTCCAGTTTCCCCCTCTTGGCGAGGTCAGTGATATTAATTCCGTTGTAATTTATAGACTCCATGCAGCCTTTGAAATTTTTTCCATTGAAGCTTGGCTTTCCAGAAAATGGCATTCCCCCAAAACTGAGCTTGAAGAATAAATGAAATGGTATGTTACACTGTACACATGAAAAGGCAAAATTTTATGTAATATTTTATTGTAAAATCTTACAGCATGTTATTAAGATATGGAAGGATTTGGCAGGCTAAACATTTCCTTGGACTGGATGAGTAAGGATTTATTATCCTTAACAATGTTAAGGATTTATTATTTTTCATAACCAACTCTGACCAGTTCGTCAAAATCCTTGGTTATGCTTGAATACCTGAGAAAGAATAATGATTTTCCAAGCCAAACTCTTGAAAAGAATTATGAACCTTACTGCCAGCAGCTCTGGTAAATTCTGTAATAACTGAGCACAGCCACTTTTTAAAAATATCAAATGACAGTAAAACAGGTATTAACATTAAACTATTATTGCTCAGTGGCCTGATTATCATAATATCATCTATTATTTATAAAAATAGTGAGTTATCTCAAAAGTCTAATAGTTGGTGGCAACCTATAAGTGGTTTTCTCTCAGAGGGTTGTGCAACTTTGGAACTCTCTGCCTCAGAAGGTGGTGGAGGCGGGGTCAACTGAATATTTTTAAGGCAGAGGTAGATAGATTCTTGTTAGGCCAGGGAATCAAAGGTTATTTGGGGTAGATGAGAGTGTGGAATTCAAGACACAAACAAATCAGCCATGATCTTATTGAATGGCGGAGCAGGCTATAGGGGCCGAATGGCCTACTTCTGCTCCTAATTCGTATGTTCGTATGTTGTTCGTATGTAATGAGCGTAATGCTACACGGCTCGAGTTCAGTTGGATTCTATCCCCTCCCACGTATGACAAGTGACATGCATAATGAGAGTTTGTGATAACCTCCTCCCTTTATAACTCTTCATCCATTTCCTTACCCAAATTGCACACAACTGGCAATGCAATGAAAATGCCAGAAGTCAGCACAAGCAATATCTTGGTAAGTTAAGTAGAAAGCTGAAGCACAAGGTGTTGTCAATAATGCCCCCAAGTATAGGACACAGCACGAACTGTATAAAACTCTGACTTGACATTCATAATTTTCTGTAGGCAGGATTATATCTCCTGATTCCTTGTGCCAAAATCATCAAGCAGCTCCCACCCATTCAAAACATCCTATGCTGCTGACCTGAATGCTCCCTTTCAACATCCCTCCACGAAAAACTCATAAGAATAATTACAGCCCCATTCCACCCCCCCCACCCCCTCCCCACTACACCCCGTCAGCAGGTGTGGCTGCGAAGATTGGAAAGCAGATTGGTGTGCATGTGCATTTAGAAGACAAATACGTGAGAACAGCATTGAAAATAAATCGTCACAATGGCCACTGGTGAGCAGAAATTATGAGTCAATTTCACCAGTGACAGCTGAAAGTGAAAATCTATGCTCTGCAACCTCCCACACTAAGACGAGAATTGACTCCAGTACCCACAAAGTTGGAAATGAGACCTGTCACACTGCAGCTACTCCCTTATGCCAAATGCCCACCAGGGACAGTTGCTGTTTGTGCCAATCTGTCAGAAGTATATGAAGGTTCTGTTGATCTACTGGCGTAACTTTGGTGGAAACGCTGCAGGAATGGTATAAATGGCTATTTACACCATCTCTATGAGTTTCCACCAATCTTCTGCTGAAGTTATGCTGTGAGGTTGGGAGAATTTTGTGAAAATTCCACCCCAGTACTTTTTCAACTGCTTTCAAAAATATATTATGAACAAAGGATTGATATCTACATAATCCCTTCATCGTGATACGCCAATGTGTTTTGTTGAATGATAATTTTCTTTAATCCACAGATTGGAGATCTGAATTTATATTTTTTTAAAAGAAATTTTAAAAAGACAAGTTGCCAGAAAAGTCATCTTTCAGCTTAAGATGATCACCTAGATTACTACACTGTATCCTACATTGCAAAGGACTGAGAGGAGGAAGACGGCATGTCTGCTCAGTCTCCAGCAAGAACCAAGACCCAGGAAGTTTAAAGGAACTACCTATTCTCCCAGCAAGCAGAGAACTACTGCTAACTGCTATGTTTTGAATCACTGAGTGACTATCATGTGATAGGCACCTCCCCATCTGTTGTTTCAAGCTGGTGTTTTCTCTGCAGCAGAGGAGGAGCAACTGAACTCTTACATGAGCTGACCGTCAGTGGGGGTCCTCCTCTCTCTCTCTCTCTCTCCATTCCAGCTTGAAAGCTTTCAATTCATGTTTGTTGACTGATCACCTTTGCATACTCCAAAGGTGACCCACTGGAGGAAATCATCTGCATCACTATATCTAAGAAACCAACTGAACCAGTCATCTACCTCTTCAAACTAATAGCCTCAGGACCACTGAATTCAGTTAGAAGCCAGTTGAATCACCAAACTTCAGAGACTGTATACCTTTTTTATGGGCTCTAACTCAACCAATCTATTTTTCCCCATTCTGTAACCTATTTGTGTGTGCAAACCTCCAGACAGTGTGTGTGAGTGAATATTTGTGTGTTGTTTATTATTTTATTTGTTTGGTTTAGGTACAGTCAAGTTAACCTCCTTCTTTGTTAACTCAAGAAAACCTGTCTGGTTGGTTCTTGTTATGATCATAACAAGTAAATAATCAAACACCTACTGAACTGGCCAATGCATCCACTTTAAAAAAAAGTCTTAAACCTATTGTGGTCAAACAAGGAGAGGAAAAAGAGGGAAGCCCTTCGACCCCTCCTCACTTGACCAGAACAGTGACTCTCAAACATCTCAAAGTCTTTCACCTAGAGTGAATTGTATTTTATATGCATGACTATCATGGAGGCAAATGACTTCAATGGCTGCATCATACTTTATGATTTCCCATGCCATTAAAATTGGAAGATATGATATTTTCCATGGACGCAATGCACAATGTACTGGAATACAGAAATGAATTATCAGATCTTTCTCTTTGAGGCCACAAGGTCTAATTGCTGCAATCTTCTGAGATCAATTATTGGTCAATGCTTCTAAGAACATAGAGTCCTCAGGTCAATTAGAAAATATTTTGATCACAGGGAAGTTTGTCTGTATTGGCACACTCATTTTATTCTTTTTTTAAATGTGACAACAGACCATGTCACAGGATCAAGATTAAGAAGAAAAACTGTAAATGTTAGGAAAATAAAATTTAAAACACAAAATGTTAGAAATGCTTAGTACTTCGGTCAACATGTGCGCACTTCTGATGAAGACTTATACTCAATACATTAACCTATCTTTTTCTTTCAGAAATTGCTGGCATGTTGCATATTTTCAGTGATTTTCAGTTTTCAAAGTCCTATGATTCTTTACCTCATAGTCTAGATCCAAGTGGTCAAATTCTCCATTGGTCCTGAAATGCTGCGTCTCCCGGTCCAGTGTAAAATTGATATTTCGGCCATAGCGCTCAATGATCACAGAGTGCCAGTGATGGTCATCCAGGAGGCTGCCAGTTGTAACGGAGGTGTCACCATTGATAGAACTGTGCTGATTACTACCTGGAAGTTAAAAATGAAAGCTTGTCAATGGTAGTTCCTACATTGAAATGGAAAGTAAAAGGACCATATAATCGGAAAAGTCGTTATTAAATTGTGTTGTGACCGAAGCGGGAGAAGTGCACTGTTTATTCTAATTCAATTTCTCCACAGGGCACAATATATATTTACTTTTTTTCCCACTTACTGATACGGTCAATCATAGACTCTATTTTGATCCTAGAATAAAACACAGCAACCAGGTTTCTTTAATAAACAACAACATTATCAGTTTATTATAAAACAAGCCTTAACCAGTAATGAAGTAAAGCATAAACACACAGATTGAAATATTAAAGTTTCCTTTTTACCTTAGCCCCATGCATTCACACACACATACATACCGGTTAACTGGAAAAATAAAGGGATTTTTGTTTTTGGAGCTCTATTACAGACAAAAAAATTTGGGCTGAATACTTGCTCATTCTTGAGAAACAGCAGATGAGATATATTGTGTCCAAAACTGGTATACAGTCTGGCCTCCGAATATATGTATATGGGTCACTGGGATCTTTTGGAACAGTTCTTTTCAGGCAGTGTTTAGTTTTAGTTTAGTTTAGAGATACAGCACTGAAACAGGCCCTTCGGCCCACCGAGTCTGTGCCGACCATCAACCACCCATTTATACTAATCTCATATTCCGACCACATCCCCACCTGTCCCTATATCCCTACCACCTACCTATACTAGGGGCAATTTATAATGGCCAATTTACCTACCAACCTGCAAGTCCTTTGGCTGTGGGAGGAAACCGGAGCACCCGGAGAAAACCCACGCAGACACAGGGAGAACTTACAAACTCTGCACAGGCAGTACCCAGAATTGAACCCGGGTCGCTGGAGCTGTGAGGATGCGGTGCTAACCACTGCGCCACTGTGCCGCCCCATTAATTTAGCAGGCCTTTCTTCAAAGACAGCAGACGAGATGAGTTGACACAGTGGACTTCGCCGGGTCTTTTACAGAGGTGCTGGAAAGCTGTGCTGGTATGTGGTGTTCTCTCCTTCCTTGGGAATTCTTTTCTTTCCTTGGAAGTTCTCTCCCTTTTTATATAGTTCAATCCCAACTCAAAATAATTCAAAAGCGAAACCGATAACAGGAGGTCAACCTTTTGACCTCCATCAATCTTGACCTGTCACTTCTTTGTAAACAACTTCTCCAGTTGTTTATTGAGCTAGAAGTCAGGTGGTTTCCCGGAAAGGCTTGTTTTCCTCACAAGAACTCTCAATGTCCCTTTTAAAAAAAACATTTCCAGGGACTGTTTTTCAAAGTCAAGTGGCCTTTACATGACCTCCTTTGAAAACCCCAAAGTTTAACATTTCTTCAATCTTTCAAAAATGAATCCTCAAAAAATATATTTAACAAAACATAGAGGTACCTTCGCAACAATTGGAAGATGCAATTAAAGACACAGAGAACCATAATTACAGTATTATCTGGCACTAGTAAATATACAAAAGCAGATATTACTATGGCAGCAATTGAAAACTAATAGCACAAATCCCTGTCTATTCAACCAAAACATTTCAGTAAAACTGAGTTTTCAAAGGCTCAATCCTTTTCTTCAGCGTATGAAGTGGCCTTAAACAATGTTTAAAGGCATGAGGAAGTTTTGGTGGTGCAGGAAAGTGAACCAATTGTTCACAATAGCACAAAGGAAACATTTGGTCAACACTGCTCCCTTTCATGCTGAAGAGTTAGAGCTCCTGCTGCAGGGCATGCATCAAAGCAGAGTAGCCATATTTCATGTTAAAGTAACCCCTCCAGCAAGCTTCCTGGAGTGAAATTGCCATGCAAGTCAATGCACTCACTTAGCTAAGGAGTTCCTTGGTTGCATATGAGGAGGAGGTTAATGATATGAGGAGGAAGGCAAAGGTAAATGTGCTCTTCACCTTTGCACACACATCTTCTGAATCCTATTAAGCATGGGACAAATCTTAGTTGGGAGCCACTGCATCTTTTAGAGCAACATTTAAAGCTTTAAATACTGTTTCATTGTGTCAAATCTGGATAGAACAACAAAGATAGAACCATAGAAAAATTACAGCACAGAAGGAGGCCATTCAGCCCATCATGTCCATGCTGGCCAAAAAACTAGCCATCCAATCTAATCGCACCTTTCAGCACCTGGTCCATAGCCTCGCAGGTTACAGCACTTCTGGTGCAGGTTCAGGTACCTTTTAAATGAGTTGAGGGTTTCTGCCTCCACTATTGATCCAGGCAGTGAATTCCAGACACCCACCACTCTCTGGGTGAAAAGGTTTTTCCTCATGTCCCCTTTAATCCTTCTACCAATCACCTTAAATCTGTGATTCCTGGTAATTGACCTCTCCGCTAGGGGAAACAGATCCTACCTCTCTACTCTATCTAGGCCCCTCATAATTTTGTACACCTCAATTAAGTCACCCCTCAGCCTCTTCTGCTCTAAGGAAAACAACCCTAGCCTATCCAATCTTTACTCATTGCTGCAACTTTCAAGCCCTGGCAACATTCTTGTATATCTCCTCTGTACTCCCTCCAGAGCAATTATGTCTTTCCTGTAATGTGGTGACCAGAACTGTACACAATACTCCAGCTACGGCCTGACCAGCATTTTATACAGTTCCAGCATTACATCCCAGCTTTTGAATTTTATACCTTGGCCAATAAAGGAAAGCATTCCATATGCCTTCTTCACCACTCTATCTACCTGTCCTGCCACCTTCAGGGACCTGTGGACATGCACTCCAAGGTCTCTCACTTCTTCTACCCCTCTCAGTATCCTCCCATTTATTGTGTTTTGTTTGCCCTCCCCAAATGCATTACCTCACACTTCTCTGGATTGAATTCCATTTGCCACTTTTCCACCCACTCAACCAAACCATTGATAACGTTCTGGAGTCTACAGCTATCCACTTCACTTTCAACTACATGGCCAATTTTTGTGTCATCAGCAAATTTTCCAGTCATGCCTCCCACATTTAAGTCCAAATCATTAATACATACCACAAACAGCAAGGGACCCAACACTGAGCTCTGTGGAACGCCAATGGAAACCGCTTTCCATTTGCAAAAACATCTGTCGACTACTACTCTTTGTTTCCTGTCACTGAGCCAATTTTGGATCCAACCTGCCACATTCCCCTATATCCCATGGGCTTTCATTTTACAGACCAGTCTGCTATGTGGGAACTTGTCAAATGTCTTACTAAAATCCACGTAGACAACATCCACTGCACTACCCTCATCAATCCTCCTTGTTACTTCCTCAAAGAACTCAATCAAGTTAGTAAGACATGACATTCCCTTAATAAATCCATGCTGACTATCCCTGATTAATCCATGCCTTTTTAAGTGGCAGTTCCTCACGTTTCCAGCCCGAGGCTGTCCTCTAAAGTTAAGGCATTTCCCAGAAGAGTTAGCAGACATAGATAGCTGTGTTTCCTCAGAACCATGCCCACAGTATTTCAACCTGTTCATAAAAATGTAGCCAGCATGGACTAAGGCATCACAGCTTCTTTCTGGATGATGGCCATTGATGTAAATATTAATATTACTGTGGTTTCCACCTGAATTGAATGTACATCTGCTGTTCATGAAGGCCTAATGCCCAGGAAGGTGACAAATGTTATCCCTTATACTTGACAGTGCCATCCAGTGAAAGCCCTGTCCCTTTCATGACGCACATGATGAGTGTTACCACTTCCACACATGGCCTGGAGTTTTCAGCTTCTGCACTTCAAAGTCCACAATATTCCATCCACTGAACTTCATGGAAGAAAAGTTACTGGTTATTGAGCACAGAAATGGAAACATCAGCCATGGCATTTGACACTTGCTTCAGACAGATATGCATGGCAGACTGAGCAGACCAGCTTTACATCTCTCCGTATCGCATTTTAAATGGGTAAAGTGCATAATGTGGCAGAATCTTGCCCAGTTGAGATTTCCAATATAGATCTGGTTTTTAAAATGGTGCATGTCTGTCGCATCACCTTATTCTTTTTCTCTTAAAGTCCACTAACACAAAACGGAGCATATAGTGAACCAGGCAGGAAAATTGCTTCCAGCTCCTGCATTGCACAATCAGCTCCCATAAATTGAGACAGGATGTTCAAGTGGTTCAGAGAACCATTTTACAATATAATGCTCATTGACTGATCTCTTGTCAGTAACCTTTCTGCATCACAATCTTTCTGGATGCCATTTTAACAGTACTGTTATTGCCAGTGTTTCTATCTTGATCCTCCTAATGTGCAAGTATATAATTCCATAGGTTCATCATTTTTACTGCATCCTCAGTTGTTGAACACCAGTTTCATTGCATCATCTTCTGTTTCAGTTTATCCTTTCCCAGCTAAATATTGGCTGGAATGAGCTGAAAGTAAGCCATTGTCTTCGTCCCTGCAACAAACTCTGTTCCCTAACCACTGACTTGATCCCTCTCCCTCACAACTACCTGAGGTTGAGCCAGACTGTTTTTAACCTTGGTGTCATATTTGACTTCAAGATGAGCTTCTAACCACATATTTTTGCCATCAGTAAGACCTCCTATTTCCACCTCCATAATATTGCCCAAATCCATCATTGCCTCAGTTTATGAACTGCTGAAACCATCATCCATGCCTTTGTTACTTCTACACATGACTATTCCAATTGTTGCAGCCATGTGGTGAGGGGTGTGGGTTGTTCCCACTGTTCAACTCCCACCTGACTGCAGTAAGTGTTTTTGTCATTTTCTTTAAGCCTTTTGTGTTTTATTTGTCAAATAAACAGACAGTGACAGGTTTTATTGCAGATTTAAAACAGAAGAGTAATTATTTATTGAACAATATGCCATACCCCGAAATTGTTGCAACCGCACCCACTCACGCATTCCATGCGCAGACGCACACACACACACACACACACACACACACACACAAACACACAGAAACATGAAGAGACAGATAGAGGGGGAAAGGGGAAGTGGGCTGAAGTGAGGTAGGGTTTCGGGGTTCACTGAAAACCTGTTGAATTTTCGCATAGGTCAATTTTAGTTGCAGGCCTGGGATGTTTGCAAATATCGCTGTTGGTTGAAATTTCAGTTTGAAGACGGGGATCACTTCCAGTTCTCTGCTGTACATTTTGAAATGTAGAATTCACAGCAGGGCTCCTTCCTGGATTTTCTCCTCACTGTCAACTGGACAAGCTTTGGTGATGTTTTTTCCTAGGTCTCTCCTCTCTCTCTCCAGAGAGCTAACTTTTAAGCTTGTCTCTCACATCTCATTTCTGTTGGGAGACACAGATCTTCCTCCTTGTGATGGGCTGACAATGACCCAGGATGTGGCTACTTCACAGCTTTTTTTCATAAGAACACATTCAATTCAAAAATGTCTCTTGATGGGTTGAGATAGGTGTAATTGACACCTCTTAGCTTTGATATGTATCCTTCTGTCCTTGCCAGACAGTAGACAGTTTGAATATACAAGTCCAGGTCTTTTGATTTTCAGTGGTCATTTTGAAACACATTGTTCACTTTCTGAAAAGAAAAATCCATTTTAATAACTCTTCAGGTTGAGGTCTTGTATTTTTAATTGCTGTACTTTACAAGAGCGTAACACAATTGTTACGACCAATGTTGGAGGAATGCACTGTCTTTCTTTAGTTCCACTACTCCATGAGTCACAACATAAATTTAAATGTTTTACCCAGTTAACGATATGGCCAATTATATACTTTATCTATATTAGTTTCAGAATAAAAATCCACCAACCAGGTTTCTTTAACAACAAATTGTTGATTTATTATAAAACAAGACTTTTTCAATAACAATGCAAAGCTTATTAACACATAGTTTGAAATATATAAGTATAAATACCTACCCTTCTAAAATAACCTAACGCACACACGTGCACACAGAAAAAAATGACAAATGAATAAAAGGGCTCTGCAGAGATCAATTTTTTAAAAAAATACTTTGGCCAAGTTATTGTCAATTCTTGAAGAAAAAGGATAAGATATGAAATGTTCCAGATGGCCTTTGGCCTGGCATCTGGGTACATGTAGACGGCTGTCACTGGGATCTCTATGGAGCAGTTCTGTTCAGGAGACATCGAGGAGTAGTCTTGCAGGTTTTTCGGGAGAATTACTGCATCAGTGGTTTCAGCTATCACACTGGATTCTCAGAAGATGTTTTCAAAACAGGTGGATAAGGATGAGTTGGGTGGCTTCTCTCTTAGCAGAAAACACACCAACTGAGCGGGTGGCACAGTGGCGCAGTGGTTAGCACCGCAGCCTCACAGCTCCAGCGACCCGGGTTCAATTCTGGGTACTGCCTGTGTGGAGTTTGCAAGTTCTCCCTGTGTCTGCGTGGGTTTTCGCCGGGTGCTCCGGTTTCCTCCCACCACCAAAAGACTTGCAGTTGATAGGTAAATTGGCCATTATAAATTGCCCCTAGTAGAGGTAGGTGGTAGGGAAATATAGGGACATGTGGGGATGTTGTAGGAATATGGGATTAGTGTAGGATTAGTATAAATGGGTGGTTGATGGTCGGCACAGACTCGGTGGGCCGAAGGGCCTGTTTCAGTGCTGTATCTATAAATAAATAAATAAATAAACAGTCCAAACCAAATCAGAAAGCCAAAAACTCCTGACAACCATAAACCTAGACATGTGACTTCTCTGTAATCAACTCCAATAGCCAGCAAGGCTCCTTATGTTTATTTAGCCCTTCATTGTCTCTTCCAGTAAGTGTGAATTTTTTTAAAAATCTGAAGTGTCCTTCCAGTAACCTTCTAAAAAAAACAAATCCAGGCATCTCCTCAGTCTTTCATACAAACCAATTTTCATAGTCTTTTAAACACGAGTCCTCAGAAAAATATTATTAATAGAAGCAACTTCATGACCCAATGCACACCTGGCCGACCTCCCACGTTCTGCCTTCTGTAACTTTGAGGTCATCCAAAACTCTACTGCCCGTGTCCTAACTCGCACCAAGTCCCATTCACCCATCACCCCTGTGCTCGCTGACCTACATTGACTCTCGGTTAAGTAACACCTCATTTTTAAAATTCTTATCCTTGTTTTCAAATCCCTCAATGGCCTCACTCCTCCCTATCTCTATTGTCTCCTCCAACCCTACAACCCTCCAATGTACCTGCTCTTCTCCAACCTTAGTCTCTTGAGCATCTCTGATTTTAATTGCTCTACCATAAGTGGTTTGCACCTTCAGCTGCCAAAGCCCTAAGCTCTGAAGTTCCCTCCATAAACCTCTCGACCTCTCTTCTCTTTCCAACTTTAAGATGCTCCTTAAAACCTGCATCTTTAACCAAGCTTTTGGATAGTTTCCCTCATACCTCCTTATGTAGCTCAGTGCCAACCTTTGTTTGATAAAGCTCTGGTGAGGCGCCTTGGAGCATTTTATGATGTTAAAAGTGCTATATAAATGCAAGTTGTTATTGTTATTGACTTCATAGTCTCCTATTCTTGTCAACCCATGAGCCTTAACCCTACAACCATAATATATATTTTTAAACAAATCTTCTGATCAAGGTTAGATTATACCCTTGAAATTGCTCGAGTGTCTACAATTATTCAGAATTTACCAAAGTTGAACACTCACATATTAGATATGTTTTTGTTAAGATCAGCTTTTGTGCAGGCAGTGATAACCAGTATAGATAATTACAGTCAGTGCCTTTATTCCTCTAAAACCCGTTCCTGCAACTGTACCAAAATAATCTGCACTTGATTAGCAGGAATTTCCATTTCCAATATACATAATAGGGTTGGATTTACAAACCTGGGCTTCCAGCAGGGAGACCTGTTGCCTCGAGCACATGTTAGGAAAGCATAGACATGATTCCCATAATTTTCCATCTATTACATAGACTTACATGGAAATTGCAATCCCCTAATATTGAAACAGGTCATTTAGTTTAACCAATCTGTTAGTGTCCATCCTCCATTTCAACAGCAGCCTTCATACCATACTACCTGCATAACATTTTCTTAAATGTTGATATGAATATTGCTTCAATCACTAACCCCAGTAGTGCATTTCAGAGCCCCATAATAGGTGCATTTAGGGACAGCTAGAGGTGTTTAAGGTTACTGAAATTGTCTGGCTCCAACCCGCTGACTTCCGAGTTTAGCTCGTGTGTGTTCAGCTAATAATGTATAACTCCCTTGGAAGTGGCGGGTTGCCAATTTTAAAATGCAAATGACTCCATTGTAGCAATATTTCAAACTTCTTTCAAACATAACAGTGTATCCATGAGTTTCCTGAAACGCATCACAGAAGCCAACGTGAGAATACAAAGCAAATTCATGGGGTTCATTAAAAATCAGGCAAATACTGCAATAAATACTCAGTGCTCACAGCTGCTTTCCTACCTGCCACTGCTTAAGGGTTTGTTCACAGTACGTGGTGAGCAGTTAGTTTCTACACTTTGGGCGTTTTGAGACTCAGATCAGGATTGGTTACGCCTTGGATTGGAACCCAGACAAGGAACCATGTGACCAGCAGCCGCAGCAGCTGCTTTCTGTGGAGAGACCTTCAGGTGGTGAGCAGAGAGGAGAGCAGCAGAGAGATCTCGCTTGCAAGAGGCACTACCTGCATAACAGTGTGCACAGGGAGAGGTTCAGCTTCCTTGACCTCTCAGAAGAGCAGTGCTTCTGGAGTTTGAGCTTGTATTAGATGCTGGCAGACATCTGCAGCCTCCTAGAAGAAAACTTGCTCCCTGCTGGACCTGGTGGCCATGCCTTACTAGTTGCGGTGAAAGGGACCACCACTCTCAAAATATTTGCTTCTGAATCCTTGGAAGGTACTAAATATCTGGGATCTCCCAATTGGCTGCATACAACGCATAAAGCAGGTGACTGATGAGTTGTTAGCCAGGGCCAGCAATTATGTGAACTTTGCCTGTGATGACACCAGTCAGAACGAACAGATGCTTGGTTCTGCGCCCCTAGCTGGCTTCCCACAGTACAAGGCATCATCAACTGTACACGTGTGGCAACCCGCACACCCCCAGATCAACCAGAGGCATTTGAAAACTACACCGATATGTTGCTGGTGTGCAACCATAAGAAAAGGTTTTGGCAAGTGTTCACCATATTCCTGGGAACTTGTCATGATGCTTTCATCCTGCAGCAGTTCAAGCTCCCTGAGCTTTTTGGCCCTGCAAGCACACTTTAAGAGTGACTGCTTGGAGATAAAGGACACCCACTTTAAATAACACTCATCATTAAGCAAACCAATGAAGCCCAAGAGCAGTACAACAAACATCATATGACAACCACACATGTCACTGACCAAGCGATTGGCATGCTCAAGATGTGCTTCAGGTGCCTGGACAGATCAGTACACACCAACCAGGGTATCCAAAATGACTGTGGTGTGCTTTGCTCTGCCTAACATTGCAGAACAGCGAGGATAGGAACTGCAGGAGGAACAAGGCACTGAGGAGAGACCGTGTGTGGACGAACCTGAGGAGAAGGGTGAACAAGAGGAGAAGGAGGAAGATGGTGACCCCATTGCAGCAGCAGCAGCTTATATTGCGGCCTGGGATGCCAGGGATTACTGGAGAGTTGTAAGGTTCAGTTAGGTACCACCACTGGACCCATGTAACAACCACATCCAACAGCCAATCTCATTTCTTCCCGCATCTCCACCCAATCCAACTGGCACAAAACAACCCTGCTACCAACCAACCATTCCCCCTCCCCCCACTGATTCCTGTCAATTCATGCCTTCCCACTCAAACAAACAATTGAAAAGTCAAGTTGTCACCCAGAAATCAAGAATGGGCAACATGAGAACATGGTGCAAAGCAATAAATTTTAAATGATTCTCCTAAAGAATGGAAATTTAACATAACATTTTGTCACACACCCATGTGCATACTCTTGTACAACTACAAATTCTTAATCTCCATTTTCCCATCATTCCTGCATGCGACAACCCCATGGCATCAGCAGAGGTAGTGGCAGATGCTCGATCCCTGCTCTGACTGCGGTGATGCTCTTGGCTTACAACTTCTGGGTTTTGCAGCCCATAATGGCCTTGCCACTGCACCTGCACCAGTGCAGGGGCAGATCTGGCCATCGGGACAAAAGGCAGCATGTCAGGTACTGACTGAGAGTGGACAATGGGTGAGAAGTGGAAATGCTTTGAGTGGAGCCCCATATCCATCTCCCCTTTTACCATCAACCCTCTCATGACCCAGCTGCACTTCATTCCTACCACTCTGATGGAGAGCAGCTTGGTGAACATCAATGTGACCCTGTAAGGCCAAAGCTAAGGTATCTGGCATTCTCTTTAATGCGCCAAACATGCTGGCATCCAAAGTCTGCATGGGCATGATCTAGGCCTGTATGGTCTAATTTGATTGCTACAATTAATGTTCCATGAAATTGGCTACTCTAACCATGCAATGCCTTGTGACATCAACCCATTCATGCATGAGGTGGACTCCTCCATTCTCTCTACAATCATAGACAGTATGTGTGGAAGGCCTGTCAGTGTGGTGCAGATATTCTGCTTCCCTCAATGATTATCCTTTTCATCAACAGCCTCCAGGGTACAGCATCTGTGTCCAGCTAAGCAGAGCTTAGAGAGGGCTATGTCCTCCGACCCAGACTCTCCACAGCTGTTCCTGCCACCACTGTCTGCTCCTGCTCACTTGTGAACTGACAGTCACCAGGTAAAAACCCAACCAACTGTTTTACTTAACCCACTAACGTGCAAGTATCTGAGCTGGTGCCTTGCAAGCATAAATCCTGTGATGGTGCGCCCTCAGAATGAATCAGATCCTCTGAGGATTCATCGTCCGTGTGGTCCAGCGATTGCTGTTGTGCAGTTAAGGGCCCTGACAGAGAGAAAGGGAATGAATTAATACTGGAAAAGTATGAATGTTGCAATTTATCATTATGAGGATGATCATATTTCACTCACTACTGAAATCATGTAAATATGACTCAGTGCTGTATGACACGTGGGTAGCTGGGAGGCCCCCATCTCCGACTGTCAAGGAACGCCAAAAGACAGCCACCTCCTCTACAATTACCAGCTGTGAAATCTCGCTCTCCCCAGTATGTTGCACCCTCTTCTCTTGCAATGGGGGAAACAACCGACCTATGACTTTTTAAAAATATTTTATTTATTCATGGGATGTGGGCATTACTGGCTAGGCCAGCATTTATTGCCAATTCCAAATTGCCCTTGAGAAGATAGTGGTGATTTGCCTTCTTGAACTGCTGCAGTCCACGTGAGGTAAGTACACCTACAGTGCTGTTAGGAAGGGAGTTCCAGTATTTTGCCTGATTGTAATAGCATATGTTCACCCAATGGTTGGAGTGCATTTGGTGAGGGTGACTATCAAGGAGAGGCATCAAATTGCTTAAGGATCAGGGTGAGTGTCAGTGATGGAAGGGTAAATGCTGACATAAGAAAGTGCATAGAAAGAGAAAGATGGGTGGGTGCACATGGGTGTGAGAAGTGATGTGATGGAGAAGGCTTGACAGCTCAAGGTGAGGGGGTGGCATGATGTGCAGTACAAGAAGTAGATGAATGTGGAAGAAGAGGAACTAGAGTAAAGCCAGCGATGTTAACAAAGTGGAGGCGATTCTGGAGGATTTCTGGAGGCTTCAGGAACAGAAGGTTGGTGGCTTTGTGTCTGAAAAGAGAGATGACAGCCTGTTCTTCACTGACACAGGAGAGAAAAAGAATGTTCTACTCCATAATAAAGGAAAATTGAAGCCTCTGCAGTTCAATGTAATTCTACTAATTCATTAAAGCATTTCCTGTACTGAAGCCAGGAGTATGGCACAGTGCTCCTGCTTCTGACCTTCTGGTAAACTCCAGCCACACATTCTTGTAGCAGCAGCAGGTTTCTTCCTCCTATTGCTAAGCAATAGTATCTCCCTCCAGCTCCTCAGTGCCCCTTGCAGTAAATCAAAGGAGGAATCAGTAAAGCGGGCCATAGCCTTTGAGTGGCTTTAGTCTGTGTTCTGAAAGTGTTGCCTTTACCAGTGCCAAGTGATGCCATTCAGGCTAAAAAATACCCCGACAACCTTTCAGAGACTAATGAATCAAGTGGTAGCGAGTGTTCCTAACTGTGTAATTTATCTTGATGATGTGCTGGTACACATTAACATTTGGAAGGAACTCTTGAAACTGCTATAAACTCTGTTTAAAAAATTACAAGCAGCTGATTTTCCGGTAAAAACCTGGTCAAAAGCGAATTCGCAAAAGCGAGAGTGATCTACCTCAGGCATATAGTCGGGCAAGAACAAGTGTTGCCAAGAACAGCGAAAGTAAAAGCTTTGGTGAAGTTCCCTACCCCTAAGACATAGATATCATGAGGTTTTTGGGGATATATGGTTTCTACAGAAAGTTTGTGCCAAATGTCAACACTGTAGCTGCTCCACTAACAGATTTATTCCAGAATAAGAAAACTAAGGTCGTCTGGTCAGGGGAGTGCCAGGTATCTTTTGAAAAGCTGAAGGCCATTTTGACTAATGAACCAGTGTTTTCTGTTCCAAATTTTACTCAGCCCTTCAAGGCAGCGATTGATGCTAGTGACCTGGGGGATCGGTGCATTCCAGTTACAAGATGATGAATCGGGCATAGAAAGACCAGTGGGATACTTTTCAAAATAATTATATCGACACTAAAACAGATTTCCACCATAGAAAAAGAAACATTAGGTCTGTTATAGGCTCTTAAACATTTTGAAGTCTATGTCTACCAAGACTACAGAGAAACATGGATATGTGCTGATCATAACCCACTAACCTTTGTGGAGAACTTTAAAACTCAGAATGCCAGAATATTCTGATGAAGTTTACTGTTGCAGCACTATCACTTAGAGACTGTCCACATTTTGGGAAAAAATGTTATTGCAGATGCTTTGTTGCGAATCTAACTTTAGTATTGCTGAAAACAGACATTTTGTCGAAGCTTTTCGTCTTGCACTCATCAGGACAATCGCAAGAATAACCAATGTAAGGGAAAACAACAACTTATACTACATGAGAAGAGAGTGCTGATTGGTTGGCAAGCAAACTCTGATTGGTACAGGTGTTGCCCTGGAGAATGCATCAGTTTACGGTGATTGCCAGTTAACTGCCAAGCTTTGTTTGAAATTTAAACCAGGCAGCTTGACTCTGATTGGTCAAGGCATTGCACTGAGGAATGAACCAGCAAATGGCTGTCACTTATTTTGTTCAGCTGAAACAGGTGCAATGTTTGTACATGTTATTTCTGCCTGCAAAGAACAGAGCTCTGTGTATTAATATATGTAGCTTCCAGTACACAGAAAAACGCCACATTGCAACACTCAAGAAGTTCAACACCAACCAGGACAAAGCAGCCCACTTGATTTGCATCCTATCCACCACCCTCAATATTCACTCCCTCCACCACAAACACGCAGTGGCAGTAGTGTATACCATCTACAAGATGCGCTGCAGCAACTCACCAAGGCTTCTTCGATAGCACCTTCCAATCCCACCAACTCTACCAGCTAGAAGGACAAGGACAGCAGGTGCATGGGAACACCATCACCTGCAAGTTCCACTCCAAGTCACACACCATCCTGACATAGAACTATATCATTGTTTCTTCACAGCCACTGGAACAAAATCCTGGAACTCCCTTCCAAACAGCACTGTGGGTGTGCCTACACCACGTGGACTGCAGCGGTTCAAGAAGGCAGCTCACTTCCACCTTCTCATGGGCAATAAATGCTGGCCTAGCCAGCGACGTCCACATCCCATGAAAGAATTTTTTTAAAAACCACTTGATTTTGATGTGTGAAAATTTTGGGCAATCCTGAGATTTGATCCCAGTTGACAAGGTTTCCTGTAAGGTGCACACATTTAGGGAATCCGCTCTTAGAAATAAGGTACAACGTTTTCATTTTAAAAAAATTCCGCACCATTTTTTGCTTTTTCATAAATCAAGGTGAGAATCGGGAAGAAAATTAGCAGTTTTCTAGTTGGAAATTGTGCAAATAGCTGTGGTGGTTAATGCCAGGAGATTAGCCCCAAGGACCTGGATGCAGTGCCACAAGAAGTCAGTGACCTCACATAAATGGCAAGGCTCCGTGAAATGCATCTTCAAATGCTGCCACCAACTACTCCACTAGCCTCACACTGCTCAGTGCATCTCCATCACTCACCAACAATCTCTATCAATCACTATTTTTATGTAATATTCATATGCTTCATCTTCCCCTCACACACTTAGCACTGCTGCAAGCCTCACCCATATCTCAGCTTGCACATATTTACAGCTATTCATCCATGACAGCCATATCACCAAACCCTTTGCTCCACACTCTGACAGACTTCCTTCTTTCTTGCAGACAAGTTGGTGAATAATGGGAGGGGGCTGAGCGTGACTGCATATTCTTATCCAATGGGGTGGCGGTGGCATAGTGGTAATGTCACTGGATTAGTAATCCAGACACCTGGGCTAATGCTCTGGGGCCATGGTGTTACGACCAGCTGAGAAAGGTGTCTAAGGGTCCCTCTCAGCCTTTACTTGGTCTTACTGTAACAGGGTTTAATTTTAAACAACGTGTTTTTTTAGTACCCCCTTGGTGAATCCTCGTTCACCGCTTTCCAATTATAAGGCAAAGAAACCAGCACAAACAGCTTTTTTAAGTTTAAAGAAGAAAAGTTGAAATTTATTAAACTTGAACTTAAACTCTAATTCAGTTGAGGCCTGTGGATACATGATGTGCCCATGCTAGCATGCATATGTGATGCATACATGCAAATAGAGACAGAAAAGAGCAGAAGGAAAATAACATGGAAAGGTTTGAGGCAATATCTGGAGAGTTTTTGTTACGGTTCTTTGAGCTCACTGTAGAATCTGTGATTGTAGAGTCCTTGCTTTTCATTGGGGCCCAGTATTTTTCTTAAACCTTGTTCGCTGTAGGAGACTTTTCTCTCTTGGGGTTCATGTGTCTTCAATGGATCCAGGAGCTTGTGAGAAAGAGATGGAACAGACAGGAGAGATCTTCTCCATCCAGGAGCAAACAGATATTCTCTGAGTTCCAACTGTTTGTACAATTCAGAAAAACCCAGGTTGCCAAGCAGGTTAGTCATGTGACTAACTGGTCTGACCACATCTTGGATTGTATCACCTTAGCAGTCTCTGGAATGCTCCTCTAACATACAATACCTGGTGACCAAGGTCCATTGTGGGTTGAATGTGTCAGGGCATGGTCCTTTGTCATTCCAATCACCGTCCGTTAATATGCAAATGTCTTTTCCAGCCACGGCTGATTTGTTTAACAAGTCCTTTCTTCACTCCAGTAACAGTTCAAAATCAATGTTCATGACAAAATCAATGTTTGTAACAAAATTAATGTGCCTTATTCTTGGCAGGTGGGGGCCAAGCATGACAATGGGTTCGAATCCTGTCACAGCAGATGGTGAAATTTGAATTCAATTAATAAAAATCTGGAATTAAAAGCTAGTCCAATGATTATAAAACCATTGTCAATTGTTGTAAAAACCCATCGGGTTCACTATTACCCTTTAGGGAAGGAAATCTGCCATCCTTACCTGGTCTGACCTACATCTGATTCCTTCCAACAGCAAATGTGGTTGACTCTTAACTGCCCTCTGAATTGGCCTAGCAAGCAACTCAGTTCAAGGGCAATTAGGGATGGGCAACAAATGCTGGCCTTGCCAGAGATGCCCACATCTCATGAAAGAATTTTTAAAAAACGTAATGTTATAAAGAGAAAGCACTTTTGAATACCCCTTAATCGTATAAATACTGGAGAGACCAAGGGAAAATGTGACAGACTACCCAGAGCATTTCTGCACATACAGCCGAATCTTTTAAGGCTCATAAAAATGTTAAGTTAGCAAATCAGGCAAAAATAATAAAAGTGGATTTAAAATAACTTTAAAATCCAATAATTCTATTTTGGGGGGAGGTGGGATCCGAGAAGGAAATTAGTAAAAGCTGAAAATTGAAAACCCTAATTGTAACTGAATAACAGTTAGAAAAAAACTTGTCACACTATATTGAAAGAACAAATCCAAATTCATTGAATTTTGCATTATGTTCTGAGTTTTCTCAGAGATAAAACAAAATATCTGTTATCCCTTAGAAAAAAAATTGTGCCGTAATTTGCATGGCTCAAACGATAATCAGTAAAGGGCTAAAAATCTCATGAGCGCCACTTGAATTTGTGTTTTCATTCTTAAAGCTCTTTCCATTTTGTTTATTAAGAAAAAAGGCAGATCAACAGAAGTTCTTTTATTTTGATGTTCTATATGTCTTCCACTGTGCAATTATGCAAGGCTTCCAGCAATAAAACTTCATGAAGACATCAATTTGGTTTCAACTCTCTTCAATTCAGAATCATAGTGTGAATTCCCATAATAGTCAGTTATAATTAGACCAGCTATAGCTGCCATGTTAACCTATTCTCTCCATCTGCCAACTTCAACAACTGTTTGGCACAGTCACTCTCCCATTCAAGACATCCTGTGTATAGTGCTATTATTTTAGCTTTATCTTTCCACATGATCTTTTCCCTACTGGGACCCATTCTATCCCTTGCAGAGATGGTAATCTTGAACCAGACTGACATGGATTGCAATCATACTTTGCTACTGAATGCAAGCCATTTCTTCATCAGTGTTAGTCACTGGGTCTGCCGGCTGATTATCAATATTCTTACAGAGCACACAAAGAGCTGGATTTTGATTCAAATGTAAGGGCAGGAATGGAGGCAGGGGGGGTCACTTAACCTTGTTCCTCGGGTGTCAACTCGCTGGTTTCCTGGCGTGAAACCGACACACTCAAAGTTTATAAGGCTGCAAGGAGAGTGGGAAGAATTAACCCGCCCAAAAGGATAGATAACATAATAACATAGGAAATAGGAGCAGGAGTAGGCCATTCGGCCCCTCAAGCCTGCCCCTCCATTCAATAAGATCATGGCTGATCTGCCCCAGACCTCATCTCCTCTTTCATGCCAGTTCCTCATAGCCCTCAACTTGCCAATATTTCAAAAATCTATCTACCTCCTCTTTAAAAACTTTCAATGATCTAGCCTCCACGACTCTCGGGGTTAGAGAATTCCAGACATTCACTACCCTCTGAGAGAAGAAAAATTCCTTTGCATCTCAGTTTTAAATGAGTGTCCCCTTATTCTGTAACTATGTGCCCTAGTTTGAGATTCCCCCACTAGTGGAAACATCTTCTCAACATCTACCCTCTCAAGCCCCCTGAGAATCTTGTACATTTCAATAATCCTTATTCTAACCTCTAATTAATAAAGGCCTAACCTGTTTAGCCATTCTTGATAAGTCAAACCCTTCATCCCAGGAATTAGCCTAGTGAATCTCCTTTGAACTGCCTCCAATGCCAGTAAATCCTTTCTTAAATACAGGGACCAAAACTGTACACAGTACTCCAGGTGCAGCCTCACCAACACCCTGTACAGTTGTAACTTCCCTATTTTTAAACTCCAACCCCTTAGCAATAAAGGCCAAAATTCCATTTGCCTTCTTAATTACTTGCTGCACCTGCATGCTAACTTTTTGTGTTTCATGCACAAGAACACCGAGATCCCTCTGTACTGCACTTTTTTGAATTTTCTCTCTCCATTTAAATAATAGTCTGCCTTTTGATTCTTCCCACCAAACTCACACTTTCCTACATTAAACTCCATCTGCCAAGTTTTTGCCCACTCACTCAACCAAACCATATCCCCTTGCAGATTCCTTATGTCCTCATCACAACATACCCTCCCATCTATTTTTGTATCGTCAGCAAATTTAGATATATTACACTCTGCCGCCTCCTCCAAGTCATTAATATAGAGACAAAATAATTGAGGCCCTAGGACTGATCCTTGTGACACTCCACTAGTTATGTCTTTCCAACCTGAAAAAGACCCATTAATCCCGACTCTCTGTGTTCGGTGATTTAACAAATCCTCAATCCATGCGAATACATTACCCCCAATACCGTGAGCTCCCATCTTGTGCTAATAATCTTTTATGTGGCACCTTATCGAATGCCTTCTGGAAATCCAAATACACTACATCTACCAGCTCCCCTTTATCAACTCTGCTCGTTATATCCTCAATTTGTCAAACATGATTTCCCTTTCACAAAACCATGTTGACTCTGTTTGATTGCGTTAAGCTTTTCTAAATGTCCTGCTATTTCTTCCTTAAAAAGGACTCTAGCATTTTCCCAACGACTGATGTTAGGCTGACTGGCCTATAGTTTCCTGGCCAGTTAAGGCTCTCAATGAGCTTGTCATCAGCTCGTTAAGGACCAGTTTAGAATTTTCCACACAAGGTCTCAACCACGACAGGGAGAAGGAGTCGGTGATACAGTGGGGAGGGAGTCAGAATGGTGGGAGAGCAAGAGGCACCATTGAAGAGGGAAGGCTCAGAGAAGGCCCTCATTCACAGTCAAGCAATCGTACAGCATCAGGAGAGTTATCTGTTACCTTCATTCTTAACAAGGGCATTCTTGGGGGGAGGGGACTTTGGGGGGTGGACAGGTCCTATTGCATACAGGCCTTTTGGGTTCATGAGAGTGGATATTTCACATTCCAATTGAAAAGAAGGAAAGACATAACAGGAAATGGGATTGAGCTACTCTGAGACTGGATTACTTGCGATGAGGAGCAGTGTCTGCAACAGCAGAGGCAGGCCTCTGGCAACAGGGATGCAGGGGTAAGGAATGAGGGGCAGGAAGGCAATGAAGGTGATATCCTCAGCATAAGGTCCACCACCAAAGGAGAAGCTACCTGGAGATGTCGGAGCATCATTGCTGCAGAGGTCTGCACCTGTTCAGGCAGATGGTTGCTGACCTGTGTGACTTTGTAAAAGGTCATCCAAGGATTCGCAGGAACCATCAGCATGGCCTTCCTGTGGCTGCACTACCACCTTCTCAAGGGCAATTAGGCATAGGCAATAAATGCTGGCCTAGCCAGCGATGCTCTCATCCCATGATCGAATAAAAAAAAAATGGCCTTGCAGCTTTTTGCAACTGATTCCTTCCAAGGAGCAGCAGTAGACATTAGTGGCATCTCACAGGCAGCAGCACATAACTGTATCACAAAGGTGAAGGATGCTCTATTCAAGAGGGCAGCGGTCACATTGAATTCAAGGTGGATAGTGATACACAGGCTAAGGGCAGTGGGATTTGCCTCAATCGCCAGATTCCCTCAAGTGCCTTTATCCTGCGACAATCACAGGTGCCACAGCTCTTCATAGAGCCATCGTAAATCCATGGATGGCTGTTAGCGGATAAGGCTTATCCTGTGAGGAGATGGCTGATGACTCTGGTGTGCTACTCTTTCACGGAGGCTGAGACATACTACAACCAATGCCACCTGAGTACGAGTCATCACTGAGCAGGCTATCAACCTCCTGAAGATGACGTTCACATGCCTTGACTGGTTGGGTGGCACTCTCCTGTACACTCCCTCAAGGGTCTTGCACATTGTGCTAGTCTGCAGCACTCTCCAGAGATGGCCCTCCAGAGTGGTGTCGACCTTGAAGAGGGTGAAGCATTGGAACGGCACAGCTCCTTGGAGGAGGAAGAGGTGGAGGAAGAGGAAAACGAGGAGGAAGTGGCTGAAGGAGAACTGGAGAAAGGTCCGCATGCTTTGCAGGGATGTTGCTGTGGTAGGTTCAGGAGGCGGAGAGCTTATCAGATGACAGGAATGCTCGGGTCACTCTGATACAGATACATTTCACCTCAGCAAGACTTCGTCTGCAGGACATTTGGAGATGAGATTCTCCGTCATCTGAGTGAGAGAAAGTATCCATTAAGAACAAAAGTCAGCAACCTTCCGATGGGATAAACAGTGCAAGACTCCAGAGTCTCCACCTGACACATTCTTCCCCAATGCACTATTTTGCTTTGCTAACCATTATTTTCCATTTTCCTGCCTTTCACCATGATGAAATAGAAACACACAAAATCTGCCTTAGTGCAACAACATTCCCAGTGCTTTATTGCTTAACAGTTTGATATCATTTATAACAGAAACACCCAAGTGACCCTCAAAGTAACATCACTGATACGGTGGCCTCCGCTCATAGCCACTCCTTTGAGTTGCACCCTGTGTGGCTGAGGATGAGGTGGAGGTAGACTGCTCGCTGGTGCCTGTTTGGGACTGAGATGCATTTGGCGGCCGGCCTCATTGTGGAGGCGCCGGGGGGCACCATCACTGCAGGGGCAGCCTCTGTCACAGGGCTTTACTCTACAGATGTTTCATCTGTCAGAGGGGTGGGTCATGGAGGTGGATGATGATGAAAAAGTCCTGTGAGGGGTGGCACCCTCATCACCATCTGTCACCTCCTCAGTCCTTTCATGGCACTCTTGATCACTAGAGGAAACCACCAGCTGGTATGCAACTGGCATCTACTCCCTGCTTCTTCGCCCCACTGACTGATCAATACTACTGACTGTGGCATGCATTCTGTGCATGTCAGTGCGCTGTTCCTGCATCCACTCTGAGTGATGCTGCATGATTCTCCATGGGGTTGGCCACTCTCTCAATGGAGGAGCTAATGTGCTCAAAGCACAGAGACATTGTGGAGCACATGAAATGAATGGGCTCCGACATGTGGACAAGCATCTCATGTTGATTCTCCAGGTAGAGCTACCTGTTTTGTGACTCCTGAGGCTCTGCATTTCCGCCCTGCTGAACAGGGCTGGGCCTGTCCTGTGTCCTCCAAGGGGGATTGGCCACAGCCAACTCTACCTCCCCAGTATCCTCCTGCTCTGGCATGATGTGTGCCTCACCCTGTGCCACTATCTCTTATACTGTGTGAGGACCCACCAAGGTGTGAATGTTTGTGCTGGTAGAGGGAGCACAAGAAAAATGTGATGGTGCAGACTCCTATGTTTATATCACTTCTCACTCCTCCAGAACATGTTGGTGATGTGTAAGCTCCCTCTGTCTCCAGCTGACCCTGTGGGAGACATAAGGGGCGGTGGTCGTGAGAAATCGGCACAATCAACAAGCTTCTGCTGCTTAAAATAATGAGATGACAGCTTATGCATTGACTGTTCATTGCATGGAGAAGATTGGAATTCATCCCCTGAATCTGGAGATGTTGAGTCCTTTCCACCCTGCCTATGATGGATTCTTGCTGCTCCAACTCCAATGTCCCTGCGGCTTGCCATTCTGGCCAGATCAAGGGTCAGCACCTCAAAAGTGGCACGAGCTGAGTAATCCCACCCTTCAAGCATGCCCTCTCACTCTCTCTGGTGTTGTTCTCCCATTTGGCCTGCGAGGTGAATAAAGATGCCATTCGGACAATGCCTCTCTCCCTCACCACTTGCAGCTTTTCATTCGCATAAGATGTTGCAGTCTTCACTATAGCCTATTGTCCAATAACACTAAGGTTTCGATCTATGCTTATGGGTCATCAATGCTCCTGAGTACACATCTCTCCTATGGTCAGGAGAACTCTATGCAACCTCAGGATACCCCTCTCTTTTGCACTCTGGTGACTGCTGACCAGGAGGCATGCCATCTGGGTCCATCTTTGGACACACCTTGCCAGACCTAAGCAGGTCATTGTAATGTTTCCTCTTCACCTCGTTTTTCTGATGCTAACATAAGAACAGTGGTGGTTTGCAACTCAAGGTGTATCTCTTCCTCACCACAAAATACTTCATTTTCACCTGCTGATAATGCATGTGCTTTTTCTCACTGCTATTTTTCCCGCAAATTCTGGCCCCATGTGTATGCATGCTGAGATTCATCATATGGCTGGACATCACATAATGAAATCATAAAAAAATTTAAAGAATTGTTCAAACCTGGAAAATAAAATGTGTGGTGTACTCACAGGACAAAACAATGATTGATAATGGAAATCAATGGACAAGTTTTTATTTCTAGATCTTGCATAATAATTAGGTTCAATATGTCTGTGTAAAAATGTACTTGAGGATTAATCTCTGCACAATGTGCTGCCCCTCCTTCTCCTCATTAACCAACTTCAAGGATGAATTAAAATGAATTAGAATAGGTACCTGTCAGATCAAATTTTTGTAGCAGTTAGTTACACTTAGCATTTATGGTAAAATATTGCAAATAATACGCTTTAAATTTACCTGTTTAAAGGAGTTTTTAGTGTGAACTAAAATCATTAAAATGTTTGCGATTTGGTGTCCAGATTCTGCCTAACACAATCTCTTAAAATATTTCTATGTACAGCTAAAACTAAATCAATTTGATTGATCTGCTCCCTCCGAATATTGATGGCATCACCATTTCTGAAGCTAGATGTCAAAGAGAAAGGTGTAAATTTAATACAGCATCAGTGCAGTTTATTCTTCTATTGATTTTTTTAATGGAATTGATGTAACAATAGACTCTGTTGCTGCAAAGGCAGACATCAAATTACTCTATTTTAAATAGGCCTAAATTGGACCAATGACTCAGATTATTTTTATTTCATTCAATGTATCAGATTTTAGCAGATTTCTAGTGCAAATATAATTAAATAGTTACAATAAAGAATAGGGTGAAAGTGCTGATTCATCATTTTTCTGCTGTTCAATTAAGAAAGTTAAACAGCTTAACTTGGAAAGTCACTGGATCATGTGCATGCCTTTATTATAATGAAACACAAAATTCTACTGGGAAAGATAGAAATCCTTCAAGTTTCTGACTTCTAGACATCCTCTGGAAAAAAACCATGTAGGGGTGAATTGTTAATACGTACATTTTCTCAAGGGGACTTCAAAACATGACATGCTCAATAATGCTCACACTCTCCAGCATTGCACCATATTTCATTGCAAAAATGATTAACACATTGTTACACAGACATCATTAGTGATCAGAACAGTGGCTTTCCTTCTAGACACTTCAGGAATGACATTTGCAGTTAGTTAATTGAGCGTTTCAGTGCGATTTCTCTGTGGTCAGATTGAGTGTGTGGGAATGGGGGATGGCAGTAGTTAATTCATTTAATACGTCCCGCCATTATACATTATTCCACAAGTCCAACCTTTTTCATAGCTGAAAAGATAATTCTGTATGAAATTTCAGTGGACCAGAAACTATTCTCAGTTCTATTTCCCATATGAATAATTTAACAGTATTTATTTTCCATAATTCACTCATAATCTTAAAGGAATGCTTCAGAGAACAATAAACCTGTGCATTTGGTATCAGAGAGCAATAGTTAAACTTGTAACTGCAGACCATCCACAATAGAGAACACTACTAGGAGGAGTGACATATTCTTAAACAACCCTAATCTATTCCTAAAACAAGCAAAATACTGCAGATTCTGGGAATCTGAAATAGGACCAGAAATTTGGAAATAATCAGCTAGTCAGGCAGCATCTGTGAAGAAAGAAACAGAGTGAAAGCTTTGAGGTTGATGACCTTTCAACAGAATTGCCAAATATAAATGTTAATCTATTTGCACTGAGTGTGAAGAAGGGAGTTGGTAAATGAAGCATTTTAAGGCTTAACCTCTCGAGTCCAGTGTTTTGTTTAAATTTAGCAATGAACTAAAATTACTGTTAAGGAGGAAATTTAAGTTTCTTACAGTTTTAAACAGGGATAAACAAGCTCTCAGAGTAGCTGTAGCTAGTTAATTAGGCAGCTACCTTAAACTGGTTTCTGAGCTCTAGCAAAGCTGATTCACCATTGTTTTCAGACAGTATAAATTCAGGGGTCTCTGAGTGCTGCTTGACTGCAGAGAGTATGAAGAAGGGAGTTCAGTAAGGAGGGGAACTATAAATTAATTAAGAAAAATAAATTTAATTTAATTGAGAGAGAGAGAGAGAGAGAGAGAGAGAGTGAGCGAGTGGGAGAGTTCACCAGGAATCAACACGAGGGGGGGAGCTAGCTGCCGCTGCCACCAGTCTGCCGGTGTTCGGAAATAAAAATTGAGGTGTGACATCACAGGGAAGCAGGCAGGTGATTGGCTGGGTGAGACTTTGGAGCTACAAACAATGTGAGAAGGAGAGAGAGCAGCGAGGCACAGGGAGCTAGTCGGTGAATATCTATTGGGCTTTTTCTTAGTTTCTTATTTTCTTTTTTCTGCTGATCTTTATTTTTTCTCTAACATCTAAGACTATCTATGAAGCAGAAGCTAAAATATCAGTAGACGGTAGGTGGTTACTTTTTTTTCGTTCTATTTATAACCATTTTAATCTGTTTATTTAACTTCCAATTTTAGTGCAGTAAATAAATAATTTGAGGCATGGCAGGGCTGCTCACACCTGTCGAATGCACATCCTGTGCCATGTGGGGACTCCAGGACCGTACCCATGTCCTAGACAACTACATGTGTTGAAAGTGCAACCAAATGCAAAAACTCAAGTGCCGAATCTTGAAACTCGAGGAGTAACTGGTGTCACAGAGGTGCATTCACGAGGATGAGAGATACGTGGATAGCACATTTCAGGAGGTGCTCGCCCCACAGCTTAAGAGAGTGTAGGCAGAGAGGGACTGGCTGGCTGCCAGACAGACAAGAAGGACAAGGCAGGTCGTGCAGAAATCTCCAGAGGGCATCATAATTTCTAAACAGTATTCAGTTCTCAGCACTGATGGGAGAGAAGGTTCCTCTGGAGAGTGCAGGGAGATTCATGACCAGAGCACCAGGGGTGGCTCAGCTGTGCATGGAGGGAGGGAAAAAGACAGGAGAGCAATAGTGGTAGGGGATTCTATAGTTAGGGGAACAAACAGGCATTTCTGTGCTTCCAAATGTGATTCCAGGATGGTATGTTGCCTCCCTGGGGCAAGGGTCATGGATATTACCGAACAGCTACAGGGCATTCTGACGGGAGAGGGTGCACAGCCAGAGGTCGTGGTCCACATTGGTACCAACGATATAGGAAGAAAGAGGGATGAGGTCCTGCAGGCTGTGTTTAGTGAGCTAGGAAAGAAATTAGCAAGCAGGACCTCAAAGGTAGCAATCTCTGGATTACTCCCAAGGCCATGTACACACTGGGATCGGTTCTGGGGAAGGTGGGACCTAAACAAGCCGGACGGTCTACACCTGAACAGGACCAGGACGAATATCCTTGCAGGAAGGTTTGCTAGTGCTTTTGTGGTTGGTTTAAACTAGATTGGCAGGGGGATGGGAACCTGAGGGCAGTTTCAGACAGGACAAATTCAGAGCAGGAAACAGGAGGCAGAAAATTACCGAGTGACTCTGAAAGACAAAAGAAGCAAAGGTTAAAAAGTGTACAGCACAGGAATTTGGCAGTGTTAAAAGGTATTTATTTAAATGCAAGGAGCATAGCAAATAAAGCTGATGAGCTGAGGGAACAGATACATGGCAGTATGATATCATTGCTATGATGGAAACTTGGCTTAAAGAGGGGCAAAAATGGTAGCTCAACATTCCTGGATGCAGAGTTTTCAGGCAGGCTACAGAGGGGGATAAAAAAGGAGGGGGTGTAGCATTATTCGTTAAAGAATCAATTACAGCTGTGAGGAGGATGATATTCAAAAAGAATCATCAAATGAAGCCATATAGGTTCAGGTCAGAAATAAAAAAGGGGCAGCCACACTACTAGGAGTGTACTAGAGACCCCCAAATAGTGAGAGGGAGATAGAAGAACAAATATGTAAGCAAATTTCTGAGTGCAAAAACTATAGGGCAATAATAGTTGGGGATTTCAACTACCCTAGTATTAACTAGGATACAAACAGTGTGAAGGGCACAGAGGGCATAAAATTCCTGAACTGCATTCAAGAGAATGCTTTTAGCCAGCACATAACAAGTCCAACGAGAGGGGGTGCAATTCTAGATTTAGTCTTAGGAAATGAAGCTGAGCAAGTGAATGAAATAGCAGTGGTTGACCATTTTGGAGATAGTGACCATAATACAGTTAGATTTAGCATTATTATGGAAAAGGACAAAGATGGAATAGGAATAAAAGTTCTGAATTGGGGTAAGACAAATTTTATGAAGCTGAGAGGTGATATGGCAAAAGTGGACTGGATACAGCTACTCGAAGGAAAATCAGTGGCAGACCAAAGGGAGGCATTCAAAAGTGAAATTCTATGGGCACAGTGTAGACATGTCCTCACAAACAAAAAGGGTGGGACTGCGGTTCTGCGGTTCTGAAGAAGGGTCACTGACCTGAAACGTTAACTTTGCGTCTCTCTCCACAGATGCTGCCAGACCTGCTGAGTATTTCCAGCATTTCTTGTTTTTATTATCACTATTATTATTATGTAATGCTGGAACTGTATAAATTGCTAGTTAGGCCACAGCTGGAGTATTGCATACAATTCTTGTCACCACATTACAGGAAGGACATAATTGCTCTGGAGAAAAGACAGAGGACATTTACAATAATGTTGCCTGGGTTTGAAAATTGCACCTATGAGGTAATATTGGACAGGCTAGGGTTGTTTTCCTTAGAACAGAGGAGGCTGAGGGATGACTTAATTCAGGTGTACAAAATTATGAGGTCCCAGATAGAGCAGAGAGGAAGGATCTGTTTCTCCTAGCGGAGAGGTCAATTACTGGGGGCACAGATTTAAGGTGATTGGTAGAAGGATTGGAGGGGACATGAAGAAAAACTTTTAAACCCAGAGGATGGTGGGTGTCTGGAATTCGCTGCCCGGATTGGTGGTGGAGGCAGAAACCCACAACTCATTTAAAAGGTACCTGGACCTGCACCTAAAGTGCTGTAACCTGCAAGGCTACGGCCCAGGTGCTGGAAGGTGGGATTAGAAAGGGCACGGCTAGTTTTTTTTCAGCCGGCGCGGACAAAATGGGCTGAATGGCCTCTTTCTGTGCCATAACCTTTCTATGGTTCTATTCCTTTCTTACCTGGCACCCATTTTCCTTCCACCTATTTGTAAGACAGATTTTTATGTTAAAGTTATTTTATATATAAATGTTCTTGATGTTAATGCATCATCGCAATTTAAACAGTTCAAATTAAGGCACAGATGATGGGAAATACGTTATCTGATGCATTCCAATGATCAATAAATGTCCAAGAAATCTTCCTCGGTGACGTCGCGATGGAAAGTCTAATGAAAATTTAATAGATTGTTTTGATGGTGCTACTATATTTTTTGTAAGTTTTTTTGAGGACTTATGTATTTTAGAATTATGGACATTGTTTTATTTGGGAATACTGAAAAGGATTCCATGAATGTTTTTTTCATTGGGGGCCATTAAAAGAGGTCTTCAGAAGGTCTTTTGGACTTGGTTTGTAAACAACCCTTACTGGAAGTCACCTGTCTTCAGAAAGATACCCAGCAGGGCCTTTTTGACTTGGAGAAGATGTTTACAGAGAAGTGACAGCTCAAAATTTATGGGGCTCAGGAGGCTTGACTCTTGAGATATTGTTTTTGGTTTCGCTTTGGACAGTCAGTTGGGGTTTGGACAGTGTTTTGAAAGGAGTTTAAGAATCAACCTGCCAAGGGCAAAACCCCAACTCAGCCTTTTCCATGTCTTTGAAAAGCCTGCCAGTTTTTCCATCTCTTTGAGAACCTCTTAGAAGTAAGTGTAAGAAATAGAGAAACTGATACTGCATTCCTGCTGAAAGGCCTGCCAGAAATTCCTGATGCCACATTTCTCCTGGAAAGCCTTCCAAACTGATCCTCAACGTTGCCTGAAAAGAACTGTTCTAGAGAGATTCCAGTTATAGCCATCTATGTGTCTTTGGCACACCAAACCAAAAAAGGGACAACTGACATATTTCCGTATCTTCTCTTTTTTCCTTCAAGAATTAGCACGTATTTGGCCAAAGTATTCTTTTTGGTCTTTCTTTTGTAACAGAGCTCTAAAGGGAAAATCTAATTTTTTTCAGTTAACGTGTGTGTGTGTGCGTGCATCTAAGGTAAAAGGGAACTTTCATATTTCAATCTGTGTGTTAATGCTTTGCTTTGTTACTCATTAAGACTTATTTGATAATAAACTGATAATTTTGTTGTTTATTAAAGAAACCTGGTTGGTGTATTTTATTCTGAGATAAAGAGTAGAGTCTATGATTGACCATATCGGTAACTGCATACACATTGAAATATATGTGTGACCTGTGGAGAAGTGGAACTAGAAATGTCAGTGCTCGGTCGTAACAATATTATATAATTAAATTTTAAAAATACTTTATATTGTATTACATCGTATAACACATTCTATATTTCTAACACACATACTATCCAAGATTGGAGACTACTGAGTTTAGTCATCCTAATACTATATTTTTAATTGAAATAGAAAGTTCACAATAAAAAATATTCATATTATGTTGGAAAAACAAGCAGCCCGTGCTTGCAAAACTCAAAACACAGTGTCCAACATCAGATGTGATTCTGCAATTGGACAACTTTTGCTAAATAATCCTCAGTGTGCTAAGAATTACGTTAACAACCAATTTAAGATTGTCAGTCGAGGTTGCAGTATGGCGCATTTGCGCGTTTAGAAGCTCCATATATTAATACAGAGGGCCCTGTTCTTTGCAGACAGAAAGAACATGTACACACATTGCGTCTGTTTCAGCTAAACAAAATAAGTGGCACAGTGGCGCAGCGGTTAGCACCGCAGCCTCACCGGACCTCCAGCGACCCGGGTTCGATTCTGGGTACTGCCTGTGTGGAGTTTGCAAGTTCTCCCTGTGTCTGCGTGGGTTTCCTCCGGGTGCTCCGGTTTCCTCCCACATGCCAAAAGACTTGCAGGTTGATAGGTAAATTGGCCATTATAAATTGTCACTAGTATAGGTAGGTGGTAGGGAAATATAGAGACAGGTGGGGATGTGGTAGAAATATGGAATTAGTGTAGGATTAGTATAAATGGGTGGTTGATGGTCGGCACACACTCGGTGGGCCAAAGGGCCTGCTTCAGTGCTGTATCTCTAAAAAAAAATTCACTGGTTCATTCCTCAGGGCAATTCCTTGACAAGAGTCAAGCTGTTTGGTTTAAATTTCAAACAAAGTTTGGCAGGTAACTGTCAGTCACCATAAACTGGTGCATTCTCCATGGCAAAGCCTCTACCAATCAGAGTCTACTTGCCAACCAATCAGCACTCTCTTCTCATACAGTATAAATTTGTTGCTTTCCCTTACATTGGTATTCTTGCAAATTGTCCTGATGAGTGCAAGATGAAAAGCTTCGACAAAATGTCGCTGTTTTCAGCAATATTCAAATAAATATCTCATCAGGTCAATTTGTTAAATAAAATTACATCCCTATGGTAATTTAGACATGAGAAGTAAAATACCCAATAGGAATAAAACAAACAAGCCTATTCACAAATGTCTAACAAAGTTAACCTGGCAACTATGGCAAAGACCCTTGTACTAGTTACATTTCCTCTGACACACCATAATTTTGTAACATACACTCAAGATATGTCCATCAACCAACAGCAAATTATTTAATTATAAACTTCCAGTAATTATATCGTTATTATTATGCATTCAATTTTAGTGTTATTGCACATGAATGATATAGAGGACACTAATATTTGGTGGTGAAATGGATATGCAATTCTATAAGATCACCTCTCAGGTACCTCCTGCCAAATTTTAAGCACTGTCGTGGCTATAAATTTCAATATTGTATTGGCTTTTTGATTGCTGATTTGCTTAGTTGGACATGTTCATCATCAAGCCTCCTTACACTCTTGGGTCTTCTGAAACTTCATCTTTAGCTACTATTCATGAAGTATGTTTATTACCCATTACATTATACCTCCTAGAGGAACATGTAACACAGTGATATAACAAGATATGAATTATTTCTGTCCTCACTGACTGCCTTTATAACCCCCATTTATCATTTCTTGACCTCTATAAAGTCTCTTTTATTTGTTGCATCTACTATTACACATAGCATTTAAATATCTCTCTGTGCCCTTTAATATTGCATCATCTATTAGATTCAGAAGTGAGAATTCTTCGGTCTAATCTGATATCCAGTCTGAAAAAACTGTGCCAGACTGGTTGCTAACTGTTATCACCATTTTTGCTTTCACCACTGAGCTAGAGATTCAGGCCTTAAATGATATTGTCTGATAAAGTCAATATGACAATCTAACAAATCATCAGCTGCATGAATATCTGCGACAAATTTACCTTCAGATTCAACATGATTACAGCTTTATTACCCTTTTGCTGTGTCACACAACTCACAATGTTTTTACTGTATTCAGTATAAAGGTAAGATACTCAGCATTTATAACATGGATCGCATAACACAAAAAACAAAAAGTGACTGGGAGTGTGTTCAAAACAATAATTCAGCGTTCCACTGGTGCTGCTATTGATAAATGATTGAAACCAAACTGTCAAGAGTTTACAACATCATCAGAGGTGCTCAGTTGATTCACTGCTTTGTAGTTCATCACCAATCATTATCCTGTGTTTCCACCCATAGTTCTAGAGTTTTACAGCTGGACTTAAAATCGGGGCTGTCACAGAATATTGAATTATCCAGGTTTTCGAGGATTACAAAATCGAGAGGAAAAAAAATGACTTGTGACTTAAACAGTGTGGCACAGATGTAACATCACTTTGAGAATATCTTCCAAACCCACCCTCATTTCATGGTGACATTCTCACCTGTCGACAATCCTCCATATTCTTTTGCTCCACATACACGTATTTGATTATTTAGCTTACTGGTAGAAACAAGTGAAGGATTTGTAACAATTAAAAATTTCTGGGTTGCCTGAAGCAGCCCCTCGATTCCCAGCAAACATATGATTTATACATAATGCAGTATTAAGTTTTTCTATTTAGTGTTTTCTAATACAGAAACTAAAACAAATGTTGCAGTGATGTTGATTATTGCAAAAAAATTCAGATGAAATGTAGATTACCTAGGTTCACACGAAGAACCAACTTTGCTTTCTTGATTTCAAGCGTTATGTAATCTCCTTGCTGTCCTTCTCCATGGAATATAACACCTTCATTCTCAGATGTTTTAAACTTCAGTGAAATAATATCCTTTAAGGTTTTCATTTTCTTATTTCTAAACATATAGGACAATGGACTGTAGCCATCAAAGTTGATAACATCTGCCCCTGCAAACACAGAAACAAAAGGTATTTAGTATGCACAAAATAGGAAAACTATAAACAGCTTGTAACAAAATGCTGTTACAGACAACTCAATAGCCAAAGGAGTGCTAACTGTAGTATAACGACATCTTGAGAAAAGACCAGGGGCTGAATTTTACTTCGGCTGCAGCAATCTTGGCGACAGGCCAGAAAGCGGAGTGCAATCCTATCTCAGCTGTTTCTCAGCCCCCAGCCGAATTCAACAGCAGACAGGCAATTAACTGCCCACCATTTGGGTGCCATCCCCTTTAAGGGACAAGATCCTGCCCCACAGTGACCACTGCTGGTGCTGGTACTGTAGGAGGTCCAGAATAGGAGCCATGGAGGTGCCCCTGCAATTAAGGTAAGTGGGGTCAGGCTCGCCGGGGCCACTCAGCCAGCCCTGGCAAGGGGTGGGGGGAGTGGCTTGTTAATGAAGGCAGAGGTGGCCTTTCAGTGGGGGAGGCCCTTGCCACCAGGGGTCCCTCCACGGGCTACAAATGCCTGAATGAGAAGGGCCCCCTCCACCCAAGCCCACAGCGAGATCTTTTACTGCTTCACTGCTTTACTGTTTTGACTGGGTGGCCTTCCCCATGTGGCAAGGGTAACCCCACCACCGCACCCAACCCTCCACCCCCCAACCCCGCTACTAGTAAAATACCAGTGGAGGTGAGAAAGGCCCTTAAGTGGCAATTAATTGGCTTAAGGGTCTCAATTAGTCTCTGGGCAGGAAGGCCGTCCTTGACCTACTCTGCCTGGTAAAATTCCATGGCATCAGGAAGGCGATGGACACTCAACCCCCCACCTTCCCCACCCCCCCCACCACCATTTTATGCACCCACCTACCACCCCCCACCCCCCACCACCCCCCCCACCTCCCAACCCATCTCTAGAGGGCTGGTAAAATCCAGCCACAGGATACAACTCTAATACAATCAATACCAATTTAAAACTTACTGCTGTACAGAACCTTAATATTTGACATTACACAGGCTCAACTCGTCAGGTCTTATTTCAATTTATGTTTGGTGAACTGGGTAATTTGATGCAGTTCCTCTGTTTTGTGTGCAGCACTTCACACGTGCTACTCTATGCCATTTTATTATGTATTGGCCCAAATTTTGTAGTCAGTGGTGAATGAACAGCACCAGCCATTCATTACACTTACGCTTGCCCACAGGCTTTTGCACTGTAACTTGTGGTGATTAGAAATCCAAGACAGTACCATGTCCTCTACAGGAGATTTGGAACCTGTGTGAGCAGGGGAAACAGCGGTGTGTCTCTTTAAACAGTCAAATTGAAGAATCCTTAATGAGGCATGCAAAGTCTGAACCAGGGGCTGAATTTTCAGGCCCCCCCACCCCCCCCCCCCACAAAGTTGGGAATGGAGGTGGGGAGCTGGGGGAAGAGGCAAAAGTACCAGAGTGGCTGGTGTGTCAATTACAGGATGCCGTTCCCGACACCAGCAATGTTAACCAGGGTGGGGGGAGGGTGGGGCAGGGATCCTGCTTTCCTCCCAGTTGAAGGTAATTAAAGTATTTAAAAAGCTTGTTAAGAGTTTGTTGAAGGGGGAGTGGGACATTTTGAAGGGGAGGCGCAGGTTTCAGGAGGTGTCAGTAGCAGATCTGCTGAAGGGAGGTAGGTACAGAGTGGGGAGCGAGTCATGGCTGCCCCAGAGCATCACCCCGGTCCCTTAAGAGGGTCAGTGGGGCACAGCGGGACTCAGCATTTGGTAAGGAGGTGCTCCTGGCGCTGCACAGGTGGTGGGCATTGAACAGGGTCATCACCCCCGGCATCACGTGGGCAGAAGAGCAGGGGTCAAGGCCGCCAACAACAATTAGATGATCATCTGTCCAAAATGAAGGCTGCAGCTGGTAATGGGGGCACAGCTGTCAGATTTTGGGCCCAGTGGCGATGAGGGACAATACTCCCTGTAGGAAGGGAAGAACACCAAGCAGAAGGTGGATATGTGAGAGGAAAAAGAGGCAGGAAGGCAACAGAGGCCATACCCCCACCACAGGATCAATCACCGAAGATGGAGCCACCTGGAGGTGACCATGACCCAGTGCCACAGGAGACTGTGACACTCCAGGCAGATGGTCACAGACATCCGTGACCTCATGGCCAAAGACCTTGCAAAACTGGTCGCCATAAACTGCCAGTAGCCGTCAAAGTCATTGTGGCCTTGAATTTCTTCACTTCTGGCTCCTTCCAAGGATCAGTTGTGGATCTCAGTGGTGTCTTGCAAACAGCTGCACAATATTGCATTTCGCTGGTCAATTATGCCCTCTTTCCCAGAGCTGGACAATGCATTTATTTCACGAAAGACCTGGCCTCGCAGGGACAGAGGGCATTGGGTTTCACTGCCATTGGTGGATTCCCCCAAGTGCAGGGCATCATCAATTTCACCCAAGTGGCCATCAATGCACCCAGCAAATAGCCAGTCACATTCATCAACAGGAAGGACTTCCACTCTCTCAATGTTCAACTGGTCTACGACCACAACAAGAGCTTTCTGCATGTGTGTGCTCGCTTTCCTGGCTGCTGCCATGACACCTTCTTCCTCCACCAGTCCAGGCTGCCTCGTATCTTCACTCCAACCCCCAAAGTGCCTGGATGAATCCCAGGTGACAAGGTTTCTCCCTTGAAAATATGGCTACTGACTCCTCTACGAGAACCCCCAGACAGAGTCACAGAGCTAATACAAACAATGGAACCTGCTCAGTAGGACAACCACTGAGCAAACCATCAGGCTTCTGAAGATGTGGTTCTGGTGCCTGGACCGGTCGGGTGGTACCTCTAATATCCTCCTGCAAGGATCTTGGTCATTGTGGTGGTCTGCTGTGCTCTTCATAACATGGCCCTCAGAGAGGTGTGGGCCTTGAGGACAGTGAGGCCCTAGAAGAAGACAGCTCATTGGGGAAGGAGCAGGAGGCGGAAGAAGAGGAGCCTCCTGCAGGCGACAGGACCAGTTTAGGCATCTAGAGGCAGTTTTCCGGTAGCAGACTGGGGGGTCAGTACTCCAGGCAGGCCTAGAGATCCTCCCTGCCTGCCTGGGTGCTGCAGCAGCTACAGGACACACTGTAGAGGGGATCTCCCACAATGGTGGCCTGGCTGCAAAGGCCATTTTTTAAAATTTAAACTTTAAAGAAGTTGGAGATAGGGTGCTTCCATTTTGAAGCACCCTCTCTCTCTTACTTACCTACCATCAGAGTCTGCTGCTCCTTTCAAGCTGGAAGGTCTCTGATTGGCCTTCCGGTTTCAAGAACCCACCTGCCATCCTTAATTGGATAGCGACCCTGCCCTCTGGTTATTAATTGGCCACTGGGGGAAATCAAAAAGAGTGACTGCTTCCCCACACAGGGCAGTTTCTGACCCACATTTTGGCCCGACAGTGGGGTTCAGAAGCCCGGAGGAAAATCCTGCCCCAGGTTGAGAGTGAGGGAGAGATTGTGGTCAGATGTGGGGAGAGATTGTGATGGGGGCGCTGGTGGTGGAGGGTAAGAGATCATGGCTTGGGAGGCTGATTAAAGCGTGGAGGCTGGGAGAGATTGCTGGGGGCGATGGCAATTGCGGGGCGGGAAGCAGGTAAGCTTGTGTTAGACTAGGGTTTGGCGGGGGATGGGCGGGGGTGGGGGGGAACACTCCTGCTTCTTCTGGCCCACAAGCAATGCTTTAAATGCACTTACCTTATGGGTCTGGCCCTGCTTGTCTCCTTTTACCTGGAAGTTATCTCAGGAAACCCAGCCAAAATACATTAAAATTAAAAAGAACCTTTAAAAATGAGGGAGCGCAGCCTCCTTAAAAGCTTTTGCGGACCAAACCATCTCTTGAGAGTGGATTGGTTGCCTGCCTCTTGTCCCATTTCTGTTAAAACTGAAAGTAGACAGGTTCAATACAGGTTCGGGTTGTGTTCAAAATTTTTCAAATTTTACCTTCTCACTCAACCCAAAAGCATCCATTCTTGGGAGTTAAATTTACTCACAATGAGTTCATAGAAAAGATTAATTTGGACTGACTGCTTCAAGAAGGAAGATGATTCAGCACTGTGAAAAAATCTCTGTCTCCAAAGTGGGCCCCACCTTTTGCTTTTTAGATAAGTCAATGCCAACCAACATCAGGATTCATTAACTTCGACATTCATCATGGTTACTGGGACCCTTTGGAGCCAACAATCTGGTTCACTTCTGTTCCTTCAGTTGGAATGTGCTGGAAAGGCTAGAATGTATGCTGGATCCCTCTTACACTAGGTCCCAGTCTTCCATGGGAGTTCCTGTGGGCTTTGTTGGTGGGGTGGTGGTGGTGGGGGTGGGGGGGGGCTGTTGGGAGGGCGGTGTTGGTGGATACTTTATCTGTCCTTCCTCCAACCTAGCTAACCTATTCTTAAATGTTGAAAAGTTTCAATCACTGACTCTGATAGTGCATTTGCCAGCCTGACAAACCTCTATGTAAAATTATCTCTTAATCTCTGTCCACTCTTCATCCTTTCTTACTCATTCTTCCCGTCCTTAAACTATTAAAACCTGATTTTTTTTTTAAACATTTACCACTCCTGTCTAGCTTGCACTGTAGTGGACACATGGGAACACTAACAAGTTCCCCTACAAATAACACAGCATCCTGACTTGGAACTATATCACCATTCCTTCACTGTTGCTGGGTCAAAGTCCTGGAGCTCCCTTCCTAACAGCACTGTGGGTGGGTTATCCTACACCCCAAAGACTGCAGCAGTGCAAGAAGGCAGCTCACCACCACCTTCTCAAGGGCAATTAGGGATGGGCAACAAATGCTGGCCTTGCCAGCGATGCCCACATCCCATGAACAAATAAAAAGCATTAAAAACTGCTGGTTGTGGCACCTCGCTGTCTGAAATTTGGCTGCCCTGTTTGACTAGATTACAATAGTAACAAAAAAGTATTGCATTGGCTGTGAAGTGCTTTGGAACACGCTGAAGTCATGAAAATCACTATTTAATGCTAGCTGTTCTTTCTTTTTCTTCCCTTCCCTATTTAGCATGGGGCTGGTGGAATAATTTTGACCCTAATGTGTGATTATCAATCCCAGTGACCTAATTTTCTTGAAGCAAAGCAGAATTTGGGATCTTCCTGTTACACTCCATCTGATGTAAATGGTAGTATCTCTGTTCCAGAGACCACAACCATGATATAATCTTGTGGCTATTCACCAGCCACTCTCTCTAGCTCTCTCTCAAAAGACCTGCACATTTCTTGTGTCTCTTGATCTCAATTCACAGTCCACTATGTTACGACCAAATGAGATAGGGGTCTAGGGGTTCCCTCTCAGCCTTTTTCTAGTTTGATCGTAACAGGGTTTAATTTTTAAAACACCATGTTTTAGCTTCCCCCTCAGTGAATCCTTGTTCACTGGTCTCCAATTGTAGTGGCAAAGAAATCAACCAGACAGATTTTCTTAGATTTAAACAACAGGTGTAAGTTTATTAACCTTAAAACTCTAATTTGGTTAAAACTACTACTAATATGCGACATGACCATGCTAGTATGCATACACGATAAACAGAGAGAGAGAGAGAGAGAGAGAGATAGAAGAGGAGAAAGAATAAAGGGGAAAAGTTTGAAGCAATAGCTGGAGTTCATTTACTGTCTTTTGAGTTCGATGTAGAGTCTTTAATTGCAGTTAAATCTTGCCATTTCGCTGGGGCTCAGTGCACGCTTTCAAACTTGTTTTGATGTAGGAGTCTTCTCTCTTGAGGTTTAAGTGGCTTCAGTGGATCTGGAGATTCGTGAGAGAGAGAGCATTAGGGAGAGACATTCCTTCCCTTTTGTCTTCAAATTGCTGTCTAACTCAAACTGTTCTGTGAACAAAATTCAAAACCAAACCTGGGCCAGTTGGTTAGTCATGTGAACAGTTCTTTTTTTAACAAACTCTCCTGTGTTTTGTGGATTCTCCATCTGAGCAGACACCCTCAGTGAGGGGGGTGGGGGGGTAATGGAATGCTGGCTTTTTACACATTCAATATCTGGTGATCAAAATCCATTTGGGGTAATTGGATCAGGGAATGGTTCCATTGTCTTCTCCAGGCAACTGTCTCTTAGAATGCAAATGTTTCCAGCCACTGCTGTGATCTCTTTAAACAAGTCATCTTTTTAGTCCAGTAACAGTTTAAAATTAATGTTTCATACGACGAAATTAATATGCCTCACTCTTGGCAGGTGGGGTTTTCATGACACCTGACATTGAAATGTTGTAGGGACTGAGATTAAGATATAAGAGTGTGGGAGGATGAGAAGAATAATTGTAAATTTCGTGCAAGTGAAAGAAAAGGACACATATCTTATCTATCTTTGGCCTCCTTGTCTCGAGAGACAATGGGTAAGTGCCTGGAGGTGGTCAGTGGTTTGTGAAGCAGCGCCTAGAGTGGCTGTAAAGGCCAATTCTAGAGTGACAGACTCTTCCACAGGTGCTGCAGCTAAAATTGGTTGTCGGGGCTATTACACAGTTGGCTCTCTCCTTGCGCTTCTGTCTTTTTTCCTGCCAACTGCTAAGTCTCTTCGACATGCCATGCTTTAGCCCCGCCTTTATGGTTGCCCGCTAGCTTTGGTGATCGCTGGCCACTGACTCCCACGACTTGTGATCAATGTCACAGGACTTCATGTCACGTTTACAGACATCTTTAAAGCGGCGCCATGGACGGCCGGTGGGTCTGGTACCAGTGACGAGCTCGCTGTACAACGTGTCCTTGGCGATCCTGCCATCTTCCATGCAGCTCACATGGCCAAGCCATCTCAGGCACCGCTGGCTTAGTAGGGTGTATATGCTGGGGATGTTGGCTGCCTCAAGGACTTCTGTATTGGAGATACGGTCCTGCCACCTGATGCCAAGGATTCTCCGAAGGCAGCGAAGATGGAATGAATTGAGACGTCGCTCCTGGCTGACGTACGTTGTCCAGGCCTCGCTGCCGTAGAGCAAGGTACTGAGGACACAGGCTTGATACATTTGGACTTTTGTGTTCTGTGTCAGTGCGCCATTTTCCCACACTCTCTTGGCCAGTCTGGACATAGCAGAGGAAGCCTTTCCCATGCACTTGTTTAATTCTGCATCGAGAGACAGGATACTGGTGATAGTTGAGCCTAGGTAGGTGAACTCTTGAACCACTTCCAGAGTGTGATCGCCGATATTGGTAGATGGGGCATTTCTGACATCCTGTCCCATGATGTTCGTTTTATTGAGGCTGATGGTTAGGCCAAATTCATTGCAGGCAGCCGCAAACCTGTCGATGAGTCTCTGCAAACAGTCTTCAGTGTGAGATGTTAATGCAGCATCGTCAGCAAAGAGGAGTTCCCTGATCAGGACTATTCGTACTTTGGTCTTCGCTTTTAGACGGGCAGGATTGAACAACCTGCCACCTGATCTTGTGTGGAGGAAAATTCCTTCTTCTGAGGACTTGAATGCATGTGAGAGCAGCAGGGAGAAGAAGATCCCAAACAGTGTAGGTGCGAGAACCTGTTTCACGCCACTCAGGATTGGAAAGGGGTCTGATGAGGCGCCGCTATGCTGAATTGTGCCTTTCATATTGTCATGGAATGAGATGATGATACTTAGTAGCTTTGGTGGGCATCCAATCTTTTCTAGTAGTCTGAAGTGACCACTTCTGCTGACAAGGTCAAAGGCTTTGGTGAGATCAATGAAAGCAACGTAGAGGGGCATCTGTTGTTCACGGCATTTCTCCTGTAGCTGGCGAAGGGAGAACAGCATGTCAATGGTGGATCTCTTTGCTCGAAAGCCACACTGTGCCTCAGGATAGACACGCTCAGCCAGCTTCTGGAGCCTGTTTAAAGCGACACAGGCGAAGACTTTCCCCACTATGCTGAGCAGTGAGATTCCATGGTAGTTGTTGCAATCACTGCAGTCACCCTTGTTCTTATAGAGGGTGATGATATTGGCATCGCGCATGTCCTGTGGTACTGCACCCTCGTCCCAGCACAGGCAAAGCAGTTCGTGCAGAGCTGAAAGTGTAGCAGGCTTGGCATTCTTGATGATTTCAGGGGTAATGCCGTCCTTCCCAGGGGCTTTTCCGCTGGCTAGAGAATCAATGGCATCACTGAGTTCCGATTTTGTTGGCAGAAAGTCCAGCTCATCCATGACTCGCAGAGACAGGGCTGCATTGAGGGCGGTCTCAGTGACAACATTCTCCCTGGAGTACAGTTCTAGGTAGTGCTCCACCCAGTGGTCCATTTGTTTGCGTTGGTCAGTGATTGTGTCCCCTGATTTAGATTTGAGGGGGGCAATCTTCTTGATGGTTGGCCCAAAAGCTCTCTTAATGCCATCATACATTCCTCTGATGTTTCCGGTGTCTGAGGCCAGCTGAATATGACTGCATAGGTGTTGCCAGTAGTCATTTACGCAGCGCCTGGCTGTTCTTTGTGCCGCGCTTGTGGCAGCTTTAAGTGCTACGGATGTTAACTCGCTGGGGACTTCCTTGTAGTTCAGCAGTGCAATGCGCTTAGCGGCTATGACATGTTCCAGCTCTTCAATGTGAGATTGAAACCAGTCTGCATTCCGCTTCACACGATTGCCATAGGTGGTCATCGCTGAGTCAGAGATGGAGTCTCTGATGTGGGCCCACTTGGTCCCTGCATCCCCTGTGGGAGTGTTTTGGAGGGCTTTTTCAAGTGAATTTATAAACTTACGTAACAGCTGTGGATGAGGAATTCTGCTAGTGTTGATGCGCGTGCGGCCCTTCTGCTTGGAGTGATGCAGCTTTTTTGGTTTGAGGCTAACCTTGCTGCACACCAGGGAGTGGTCGGTGTCGCAGTCCGCACTGTGGAAGCTGCGTGTGATTTGAACTCTGTTTAAAGAGGCTCACCTTGTGACAATGAGGTCCAGCTGGTGCCAACGACGTGATCTTGGGTGCCTCCAAGAAACCTGGTGACAGGGTTTAGTGTGAAAGAACGAGTTGGTGATGCAGAGGTTATGATAGGTACACAACTCAAGCAGTCTCTGTCCATTCTCATTCATCCTTCCAATGCCATAGCGCCCAAGGCAGGAGGGCCATGAGTCATGGTCGGCCCCAACCCTAGCATTAAAGTCCCCCAGCAGGAATAAGTGTTCGGTGTTGGGGATGCTACAAATGATATTATGGAGTTCCTCGTAGAACTGATCTTCAGTTTCATGTGGGGAGCAGAGTGTTGGAGCATAGATGCTGAGTAGGTGTACTAGACCAGAGGTGGTGAGCAGTCGGATGGACAGTATGCGTTCCGAGCCATTTGAGGGTGGCTCTATCATGCTGAGCAAAGAGTTTCTGATAGCGAAGCCCACTCCGTACTGTCTTGGTTCTTCAGGATCCCTACCCTGCCAGAAGAAGGTGTAGTCTTGCTCTCTTAGAGATCCACTCGCAGGGAGGCGTGACTCCTGAAGTGCTGCAATGTCCACATTGAGTCTATTGAGCTCATTGTTAATGATGCTTAACATAGTTGCTTGATAAGTATATGGGAATGGTCCTGAATTGAAATTTACTTACAACTTAATCCATTTAATGAAAATAAGGCAAGTGAAGATAACTCAGCAATTTTAGGAAGAACAATTCAACTGTAGCACAAGTATATTCTGATCTCAGACTTGACTTGCTCAGTTTTTATTGGCTTAGTTGGTGGGACTGGAAAAAGTCAAGCAATTTTCTAGTTTATTCTATACTTGGCTGTAAAATCAGCAGAACGCAGGATCCATCTTGCATTAACAAACGTCTGATTAAAGAAATATGAAGTTGCAAACAACTGAGTTGGTAACAGAAAAACATTTGGATGTTTTATTTTTTTTTAAACTCATTTGCTTTATACTATCTGGAGTTTGTAACAATATAACAAAACTAAATATGACTATGATCAATTGTTACAAGTCATGCTTCTGCCATTATTTTCCCAGTGGAATTAATAAACAGTACTTAGTGCCTGAGAAAAGCATCGCAGCAACATGCATTCAATCATATCCTTAGCCAGCACCATTGATTGAAGTATGTGTTTTCTGGTGGTTAAAATATTAGGCTGTTTTGCTCAGATGGAATGATGACACCTGCCACTAATAGCCAGTCTGCCTCAGGTTTTGAAGACTAGGTTGCAGTTAATCTATCTCTCGGACAGATGTGATGAGATACCTGGCAGTTGAATGTCATGTCTAATTGATGCACACTGACCATATGAGAGCTAATTCCAAATATTTAGCAAGGGTCAGTCAGTAAAGCCAGGAAGAACTCTACAATTGTATATTCTTAGGCCGGAATATTGGTGGCACGCTCCGGGTCTGAATGTCGAGAACCAAAAGAGGCTCCCAAGCCCATGGGGGGCAAACGGCAGGACTGCAGAGGCAGTTTTAACGGTGGCAATCAATTGAGAGGTTGCCGCTGGGACCACCATCCAATTAAGGGCAGTGGCCAGCCTCTCCAAGCTGTCGGCCCAATCTGAGGGCTGGCAGCTCGGCAGTGCCATTGACTGAGCTGCCTTCGAAATACGTGGAAAATGTTTGTAATGTGCCAGGGCCACAATCAGATGGGTGAACACTCCAATGGCAGCATCGGGGCTGTACTGGGAGCTATTGTTTCTGGTGGGCCCCTCTGTGGGCCATGTGGCCTTCGGAAAGGAAGACAACGCCCCACCCCCTTCACATCCCTCCACCAGTAAGCCACTGAGAAGCCACCTTGATGAAGCTGGCTGATTCAGCGCATGGTGGGGAGGCTGTTCCAAGGCTGGTAAAATCTCAGCGTCATAAAATAGCCGTCAATAGGCTAATTAATTACTTTGGCTGCCCTCCTTCAGTTGGTGAACGGTCGAGCAGCTGCCCTTCCCACCTTTACTAATATCCTGTGATCGCGGGAAGACATCAGGCTTTTTTCCCGATGCCTTTCGACGCTATTTTACCACCCCTCACGCCTCCCATCCCATCTCCAGAGGGCTGGTAAAATTCAGCCCTTTGTGTTCCAATGCAAAAAACACTTGATTGCTATTATAGAGTTTTTTTAATTTTTATTTATTTCTTATTTAGAAATACAGCACTGAAACAGGCCCTTCGGCCCACCGAGTCTGTGCCGACCAACAACCACCCATTTATACTAACCCTACAGTAATCCCATATTCCCTATCACCTCTCTACACAAGGGGCAATTTACAACGGCCAATTTACCTATCACCTGCAAGTCTTTGGATGTGGGAGGAAACCGGAGCACCCGGCGAAAACCCACGCAGACACAGGGAGAACTTGCAAACTCCACACAGGCAGTACCCAGAATCGAACCCGGGTTCCTGGAGCTGTGAGGCTGCGGTGCTAACCACTGCACCGCCCTATTTTTGTCACTATTTACCTCACTAGAGCTTTCTCAAATCAACTGATATTCCCCATGATACTGGGAACATTCCCTTGAAGAGAAATTACATAGAATCTATAGCAGAGAAAAGAAAAGATATAGCAGGAAATAACATCCAGAGAGAAAACTTGTTTTTACAAATAAAATATTCTTCCTTCCCTCTAGAAAAATTTAAAAATAAACATTCATTATTTTTTGAGTCTGATATTTATTGGAGACCTATCATTTTTGGATCTCTTTCCCTGAAAAGCTAATCTAGAAATGTCAGCTACAGGGTCTGTCTATGAACTGATGCAGCTCTATTCATTTCAGTGGAGTTTGACCTTCTGCAGCAGTACTATTGCCATTAATTTCCGTAGGTGTTCTCCTGATCGTTAACTTTGGTGTACGGTCTGCGGAAACCGCAGAGAAATGCCATAATTGACACTTACATTTGTCCAGGATTTCTGCAGATCTTCCACTGAAGTTAAGGTAGACAGTGGATGTTACCCGATTCTCACAGACAGATCAATGAATCTATAAGGTAGGTTCTTTTACTGAAGATACAAACATCCACAGCACTACTGGGAAGGTCCTATACTTGGTTGTTACTGCTTTAGCTGCTTGCAATGAATGCTCTGGAGGTCATAAGGGTCTGTGCGCCAATCCTGTCAGGGTGATGGACAGCCATTTAAGGTGGACCCTTAAAGCAACGCTAACTTTTAAAGCAATACCACAACAGCGGAATAACCCCACAGAAATTCTACCCTTACATGTTTTACATCAGTCAGATGGCTGTGGTTCAGCCCTACGTTCCAAACCCTGCAAAAAAAAGTCAAGATGAGAAAAGGCATTTGGCTCACCTGATCACTCAACTGTATTCTGAATGTTCTTGATGTTTTGTGTCTTACAACCTACCTGTCACGTTATATCAAACAATAATCACAATGTAGAGTGATTCAATTAGGCTGTTTTAAATGAACATTTTTCACTGATTTAAGTTTGCTGTTCTTTGCACTGCTTTCCTGGCTTTCAGCATTCTGTATCATAGAGTACCCTATACATCTCAAACAAGTCTCCACTAACTGACCCCTCTCTAGAATGTACAGCTTTGTCTTTTAAATTAAAGTATGCATGATTGCATGACAACGTAACATCATTTTTGCTCTTATCAATACCCTCCTCAATGCTTGTACATCTTTTTTTGTTTTCTAGTGACCAGAACTTAACAAGATATTGATAGGGCCGATTTTTCAAATGTGTATTATGAGAAACACATCAGAAATTACTTGTGGCCCCAAGATTGTCAGTCCACTAATGTGCTTGCTCCCAACAGTCTGGAGCACTGAAGCACAATGTCTGCTTATTGCCCAGTTCGTCCAATGCTCCAGATGTTGAGAGACAGTTACCACTGTGTACTGCAAAGCAGGCCCACATAAAGTGGAAAATCTGCTCCTAGGTGGACCTCATGTTATTATAACATCAGACTTCCTCCTTGCCTTTGGTTTCTTTTGGCCTCCATTTGCCAATTCCTGAAAAGGGATCTGGTTCTCCAGTGCATTTATTAAAAAATGGCAGTAGTTTGAAGGCAGTCTGCATCCCTTTAATGAAGCCTGACACTCTGGCCCCCAAAACTCAAAGGCAGTTCCACAATGCAGCATGTGCTGTGTGCTGAAATGATCACTAAGATATTTAATTAAGCTCATTGTGCAAGAGGCTCATGTAGTGCCTAAGGAGCTGCAGTGTTGGCAGTACTACCCAATTCTAATATTGGAACCACTCAAAGATGCAGAATCTCCTCCTGACAACTGAAGGAGAACCTATGCAACTTACATACATATGAACATATGAATTAGGAGCAGGAGTAGGCCACTCAGCCCTTCGAGACTGCTCCGCCATTCAATAAGGTCATCGCTGATCTGATTGTAACCTCAACTCTACATTCCCACCTACCCCCAATAACCTTTCACCCCTTTGCTTATCAAGAATCTATCTACCTCTGCCTTAAAAATATTCAAAGACTCTGCTTCCACCGCCTTTTGAAGAAGAGTTCCAAAGACTCACAACCCTCTGAGAGAAAAAATTTCTCCTCATCTCTGTCTTAAATAGGTGATCCCTTATTTTTAAATAGTGACCCTCTAGTTCCAGATTCTCCCACCAAAGGAAACATCCTTTCCACATCCACCCTGTCAATACCCCTCAGAATCTTATACATTTCAATCAAGTCACCTCTTACTCTTCTAAACTCCAGCAGATACAAGCCTATCCTGTCCAACCTTGCCTTATAAGACAACCCGCCCATTCCAGGTATTAGTCTAGAAAACCTTCTCTGAACTGCTTCCAACGCATTTACATCCTTCCTTAAATAAGGAGACCAATACTTGTACACAGTACTTCAGATGTGGTCTCACCAATGCCCTGTATAGCTGGAGCATAATGTCCCTACTTTTGTATTCAATTCCCCTCACAATAAATGGTAACCTTCTATTAGCTTTCCTTATTACTTGCTGTACTTGCACACTACCCTTTTGCTATTCATGCACTAGGACACCCAGATCCCTCTGCATCTCAGAGCTCTGCAATATGTTTCTTTTTATTCATCCTGCCAAAATGGACAATTTCACATTTTCCTACATTATAATCCATTTGCCAGATCTTTGCCCACTCACGTAACCTATCTTTATCCCTTTGTAGCCTACTTATGCCATCTTCACAACTTACTTTCCTATCTATCTTTGTGTCATCAGCAAATTTAGCAACCATACCTTCAGTCCTTTCATCCAAGTCATTTTATAAATTGCAAAAAGTTGAGGCCCCAGCACTGATCCCTGTGGCACACCAATCGTTACATATTGCCAACCAGAAAATGACCCATTTACACTTACTCTATTTCCTGTTAGCTAGCCAATCATCTATCTATGCCAAAATGTTACCCCTTATACCATGGGCTTTTATTTGCCCCAATAACCTTTGATGTGGCACCTTATCGAATGCCTCTGGAAATCTAAATACAGTACATCCACTGGTTCCCCTTTATCCACAGGACATGTTACTTCTTCAAATAGCTCCAATAAATTGATTAAACATGATTTCCCTTTCACAACACCTTGTTGACTCTGCCTGATTACCTTGAATTTTTCTAAGTGCCCTGCTATAACACCTTTAATAATAGCTTCTAACATTTTCCCTCAGACAGGTGTTAAGCTAATTGGCCTGTAGTTTCCTTCTTTCTGTCTCCCTCCCTTTCTGAATAAAGGAGTTACATTGACTATTTTCCAATTTAGTGAAACCTTTCCCGAATCTAGGAAATTTTGGAAAATCAAAACCAATGCATCAACTATCTCGCTCGCCACTTCTTTTAAGACCCTAGGATGAAGTTGATCAGGACCTGGGGCTTGTCAGCCTGCAGTTCCAACAATTTTCTCAGTACCACTTCCCTGGTGATTGTAATTTTCTTGAGTTCCTCCCTCCCTTCCATTTTCTGATTTACAGCTATTTCTGGGATGTTACTTGTATCCTCTATGGTGAAGACCGATATAAAATACCTATTTAGTTCATCTTCCATCTCCTTATTTTCCCTTATAATTCCCCAGACTCACTTTCTATAGGACCAATGCTCACTTTGTTAACTCTTTTCTTTTTAAAATATCTATAGGGACTCTTACTATCTGTCTTTATATTTCTCACCAGTTTTCTGTCGTAATCTAATTTTATTCCTCCTTATTAATCTTTTAGTTGTTCTTTGCTGCTTTTTTATATTCTATCCAATCTTCTGACCTGCCATCTGTCTTTGCTCCTTGAAATTTTTCTCTCTCGTTGGAATTTATCTATACTGTTATTCTGAAATATCCTCTTAAATGTCTACCACTGCATCGCAATTGACCTATCCCTTAACCTACTTTGCCAGTTCACTTTTGCTAGCTTTGCTTTCTTGCCCTCATAATTGCCCTTTAAGTTTACAACACTAGTCTTAGACCTAGTCTTCTCTCCCTCAAACTGAATGTAAAATTCAATCATATTATGATCGCTGCTGCCTAGGGGCACCTTTATTATGAGGAGCTTATATCTAATTTCAGTACAAGATCAATTTATTTTTCCCTCAGATATAGCTATTCAGATGCAGGTTCCCAGACTATGCTTCACCTGTAATCCATGGTTCAAAATGTACATTTAATTGTATTTTATTGAAGGAATTTAGCCAGGTGCATTTTGAACAGAGCTTTGAAAAAATGCAATTGAATTTGATGAGGGCACATTTTCAAGGGGCATTTCAATGGAAATAAAAGTCAGGGAAGATGTAAAACAGGAAGCTGATTCACTGTTTTACACTATTACACAAAGTTAAAATTACCCCCACTTTCATTTGCTTAATCCTACATTGATTGTGCAGGTATTATGAGACTTTGATGAGTGGAGTCTCATCATGATGGTGAAGGAATTGTGTACAGGAGTCGAGAAGACCACATGGCTGAAAGCAATGTTTGACTTAGACTTTGGGGATTCCTGCCATGTGAAAAAGCTGTACTCTTTCATTCTGATGCTCATCATTTATGGAAAAAGGGATGAAATTGCTTTCCTGGTAAGCAATGCATCAGCCACCTGCTGATGCATATTTGAACTACAAATTTCCTGCTGCTGAGGAAACTTGAAATGAGCCAGAGACACAACGTGCAAGATGATGGTGATCTTAACAATCATTGGGTGTGCCTTCCCAGTGGTGGCCATTGATTGGAGGACGTGCCACAACTCTGTCACTGCCTCACAAGTGCAATATAGACCAGAATTTTACAGTGGGCGGACGGGAGCCGAACTCCGATGTAAATGTCGGTGCCGAACCCGCTTCCGCCCAGCCTGGGGATCCGTCCCATATTTTACGGATCCCCAGGCTTTAATTGGCCCAAGGCGGGAGTTCCACCCACTTGAGGGAGGAGGTCCCGCCTCAGTGAGCTGCCGGCCAATCAGTGGGCCGGCAGCTCATAGTCTCATCAGCAACACCGGGAGCGGTGGCCACTGCTGGGACTGCAGCCCAGCCAACCGAGGGGGATACCAAGGAGCCGGGACTGAAGGTAAGTTTGGGTTGCCTCACCAGGGGAATCGGTTGTGACCTGGCGAGGCTAGGGTGGTCGTTTGGACGGGGGAGAGGGGGGCGTCTTGGATCCCGGGTTTGGGTTGGGAGGCGGGGGCGGCCCTCAATCGGGCACCCGGCAGCTATAGCTGGGCGGCCTTTCACGTCCCCGGCACACCCACTTGCCACAGGTAAAATGCCCGTGGAGGCGGGCGAGGGCCCTTAAGTAGCCGTTAAGTGGCCACTTAAGGGTCTTGATTGTCTTCGGGCAGGCGGGTCACTTCTCACCCCCCGCCCCCCCGCCTGACCTTCGTAAACTTGGTCGGAGGCAGAATCGGGGCGGCTAGGCCTCCCGGAGCCTGCCGCTCAATTTTACACCGCCACCATCCGACCCACTGGGGCGGTGTAAAATTCCCGCCATAGTCTGCAAAGATAGATTTCCTCAGACATGCTGAAGTAGCTGTGTTTCTGCCTATGCATATAGATGTATGAGTAATGGCAGGTGAAGGCAGTCAGTCTGAGGATTAAACCCATCTGCTTTGCAACCGTCCTTTCTTCCTCCTCTGCCTTCAAATGACAAAACAAAAATGTGACACTCATTGGAATGCTCATGTTGTAAGTTATAGATGATGCAACTAAAAATATTTCAGCCAAAACACTTGGCCTATAAACATATCCTTTAAAGCAGCAGCAAAAATATCATGATCCACAAATCTTCATTAAAAATGCAGTTTAAAACTTCCAAACTCAGAAATCATGAGTTTCCCTTAAAACAATGACTCTTTGTCAACACGAAAGCCCCCCATGCAAAGTTCAGTTTACAGGCTAATAGACACTACATTCCTAACAATATCTGCTTTTTCTTATCTGCATATCATGAACAACATAATGAACGACTTCATCCAATTTAGTGGAAAGCTTTGTGTGCTCACCTTACGTCCTCTTCAGAAAAGAAGGAACTTGAACTCATGTAGTGCCTTTCATAACCAAAGCACTTCACAGCCAATTCATTACTTTTCAGTCTATATTCACTATTTTGCAGACAAATGTGGCAGCCAATTACCACACAGGAATCTCCCGCAAACAACAAGATAATTTACCAGTTAACCTGTTTTTGTTGTTGGCTGAGGAGTGAACATTGGTCTAGATATTGGGGGAATTCCTTGCTTTATGGTGGAAGAATCAGGAATAAGCAGATGCAAACTTAAAATTAGAGCTAGGTCATTCAGGAGTGAAACCAGGAAGGACTCTTATATTCAGTGGGCCAGGCAGACATCTTACCCAAAGGAATACCCTCTGATACTGCAGCATTCCCTCGATGGTTGTGGTTGTTGGAGGTCAATCATCTCACTCCCAGGACATCACTGCAGGAGTTCCACAGGGTAGTGTCCTAGGCTCAACCATCTTCAGCTGCTTCATCAATGACCTTCCCTCCATCATAAGGTCAGAAATGGAGATGTTCGCTGATGACTGCGCAATGTTCAGCACCATTTGCGACTCCTCAGATACTGAAGCAGTCTATCTAGAAATGCAGCAAGACCTGGACAGTATTCAGGCTTGGGCTGATAAGTGGCAAGTTACATTTATGCCACACAAGTGCAATCTCAAACAAGAGAGAATCTAACCATCTCTCCTTGATGTTCAGTGGCATTACCATCGCTAAATCCCCCACTGTTGACATCCTGGGGTTACCATTGACCAGAAACTGAATTGGACCAGCCACATAAATGCTGTGGCTACAAGACCAGATCAGAGGCTAGTAATTGTGCGGCACATAACTCACCTCCTGTCTTTCCAAAGCCTGTCCACAAGGCACAAGTCAGGAGTGAGATCCACTTGCCTGGATGGGTGCAGCTCCAAAAACACTCATGAAGTTTGACGCCATCCAGGACAAAGCAGCCTGTTTATTGGCACCCCATCCACCACCTTCAAAATTCACTCCCATCGCACAGTGGCAGCAGTGTGTGCCATCTACGAGATGCATCGTAGCAACTCACCAAGGCTCCTTCAACAGCACCTTCCAAACTCGTGACCTCTCCCACCTAGAAAGACAAGAGCAGCAAATACATGGGAACACCACCACCTGCAAGTTCCCCTCCAAGCCACACACCACCCTGACTTGGAACAATATCGCCATTCCTTCACTGTCGCTGGGTCAAAATCCTGGAACTCCCTTCCTACCAGCACTGTAGGTGTACCTACATCCTAAAGACTGTAGTTGTTCAAGAAGGCAGTTCACCACCACCTTCTCAAGGACAATTAGGGATGAGCAATAAATTCTGACCTAGCCAGTGACGCCCACATTCTACGAATGAATTTTAAGAAGTGACTGTTTATGCTATTTCTCCAGGGATTCTGCTAATATCCCTCCAACTTTACAATAGAAGATCTGGACATCCTCTGTGGAAATTCAACACCAATGTCTTTCATTATTTGTCACATTCAATAGTGCTAGATATGCTTTGAATGACTATCTCTGACCTGAAAATGGTTACTCTGTATGCATTGAACGTTTGGACTGATCACGTGGTCTTTTCTGAGCCTGTTCATTTCTATTTCCTTTGATTCTTGGATATATATTTTCTGCTGTTCAGTGTTAGCAAAGAAATTCATGGAAATTTACTTTCTGCTCAAACCAATTTTTTTGCTGACATTAGAGAACAGGAAAAATATCAATTTGTCTTACCTATCTGTATTGGATCTAACGAGGAAAATAAATTGTAAGCCCCTTCTACTTAATGACACCTATTTGAATGATCATGTACCAGCTAAAGGTCACACTTATGCACACTGTGCTATCCACTGTGAATTGTGAGGAGGATAGTGATAGAATTCAAGAGGACGTAGACTGGTGGAATGGGCACACACATGGCAGATGAAATTTAAAGCAGAGAATGTGAAGTGATTCAGTTTGGTAGGAAGAATGAGGAAAGGCAACATAAAATAAATGGCACAATCCTAAATAGGGTGCAGGAACAGAGAGCGGGTATATGTGCACAAATCATTTAAGGTGGCAGGGCAGGTTAGAGTCATTGTGCACCAAAATAGGCCCTTTGGGCCAACGAGTCCACACTGGCCATAAACCACCCATTTCTACCAACCCTACATTAATCCCATTTTCCCTCTCACATCCCCATCTTCTCTCAATTCTCCTACCTACACTGGGGCAATTTTTACAATGGCCAATTTACCTACCAACCCACAAGTCTTTGGCATGTGGGAGGAAACGGGAGCACCCAGAGGAAACCCACGCGGTCATAGGGAGAACTTGCAAACTCCGCACAGGCAGTACCCAGAATCAAACCCAGGTCGCTGGAGTTGTGAGGCTGCAGTGCTAACCACTGTGCCACCCTTGAGAAAGTAGTTAAAAAGGCATATAAGATCTTGGGCTTTGTAAATAGAGGCACAGAGTACAAAAGCAAGGAAGTTATGGTGAACCTTTATAAAACTCTGATTAAACCTCAACTGGAGTATTGTGTCCAATTCTGGACACCACACTTTAGGAAGGATATGGAAGCATTGGAGGGGGTGCAGTAAAGATTCAAGACAATGGTTCCAGAGATGAGAGACTTCAGTTATGTGGATAGATTGGAGAAGCTGGGATTGTCCTACTTAGAGAAGAGAAGGTTGAAAGGAGATTTGATAAAGGTTTGCAAAATCATGAGGGATCTAGACAGAGTAGATGGAAAGAAACTGTTCTCATTGGTAGAAGGGTCGAGAACCAGAGGACATCAATTTAAGGTGATTGGCAAAAGAACCAACGGCAACATGAGGAAAAACTATTTATTACGCAGTGAGTGGTTAGGATCTGAAATGCATGACCTGAGAATGTGTACATGGAGGCAGATACAAGCTTTCAAAAGGAAATTGGATAAGCACCTGAAGAGAAAAAAAATTGCAGGCTATGGGGCAAGAGCAGGGGAGTAGGATTACTTGAACTGCTTTTGCAGAGCCAGCACAGACACTACAGGTTGAATGGTCTCCTTCTGTGCTGTAAGCATTCTATGATATAGTGTAACAAGACCTGAGCTGGAGGCTTCTTTTTTCACCATCTCATCTTTTCTCAATCAATAATGAGATTTAAATCAGTTATCTGTTTATTCTACAACACCGAGGATAGACTTCCACATCAATAATATCTTGTGAGATGCTTATCGTGACAGTTTCAACCACCTCAAAAAAATTGATACAAATGTCAAATCAATGTCAGAATAACAGCTAAATAAAAACCTATAAGGCATTAAAGTCATGTATTGTTAATTTAAGAGAAAAATGCAATTTGCAGTAGGTAAATCAATGTGCTGGATTAGATAATTTAATATTTTTGACTTATTAAAATAAGCAAATTATTTAGGGCAATGGATTGTAACAAACAAACATCTCTTAATCAATCACTTCAGTTGCTAAGCTTTTGCCTTTTTCTTTCTGTTCTGTCAGGCAGCATAATAGGGTGAAACCAGATATAACTGCAACAAATCCATCCCATGAAGTTTGCCGGAGGAACTACTGAAAAGACAGAAGAGGCCAGCAACAGAGATCCAGGGGTCAATCTAACAGAACTTCTCCCTCTGGCCCCTCAAGGAAGTGTTCAGCTTCCCTGAGCCCCGATCAACAGACTCCCCACCTCACCACCTCCAGCTTCGATTGTCAACCTTTTCCCAACCCTCCCAATCCTAGGCCTTTCCCTCACTTCCTGATCGTGGGCCTTCAAAGCACCCCCCACCACTACCACCCCGATTGCTTGGGACTGTGCTCAAGACTGATGTGCTGCTGGTTTTCCCTCCTGCCAGCTGGCCAGTCTATCCATTTGGCCTATTGCCAGGTGGGAAACAGAGTTAAAAGGTGTTAATGAGGTCCTGCCATTAAGTTGGGCAGCACCTCTGCATCCCCGGCCTTGCTAGGGTCTTCAACCTTTTTCAGTCTCACCCACACCCTTCTGTCCCCCTGTAAATATCGGGGCCAATGTTACTGGTATTCTGAATTGGCTTTTTGGATCTGTACAGAAAGCTGCATCCACTTTTAACATAAACATGGGACTTTGAGCTTACATACTAGTGGCCACTTTGGTACTGCTGCAGTCCAAATCCTTGGGCAGATAGAGTTGAACCATACGTGCCAGGAAACCAGAAAAGACTGACCAAGTGCTTCAAAAAACCCTGATACTTTATGCACTGCTCTGACCTGTGAGAACAAATAGGTACATGGGCATAACTTTTTCACTTGTATGGAAGGTGGAGGAAACATTGTACTTCAACAAGCTGAAGGGATAATCCAAATGTTGAATGCACAAAGTTGACGTTGCATTTCTGGAGAAGGAGGAGTGGTTTGCACCCCCAGAGAAAAAAAACAACTTTTACATAAAAAATTATGAATTCAGGTTAATTTTAGGCACTATTATACCGTACACCTCATAATGTTTTGATTAAAAGCAAAGGGACATTTTGATTTTGAACTGCCCACCCATACCATCACTTACCCAAAAGTTATCTCAACCATCACTTTCCCACATCCAACCCCGATCATCATGATTTACAATATTCACCTCCTCCAGACATTGCCTCCCATCCAATTGAAAGAAATGATTCAAAATGTCCAACAAAAATACGTTCCATTTAAAAAAACAAAAACTCAGTGAGAAAGATCCATGGTTTACTAGGGAGTTAAGGATAGTAGTGGATTGAAAGAAGATATATTGCAAAGATTAGTAATGCCCCTGGGAATTGGGAGAGTTTTCAAAACCAGCAAAGGGCCATCAAAAAATTGTGAAAAAGGGAAAAGATAGAATCTGAGAGGTAACGAGCCAAGAATATAAAAACAGACTGAAAGAGCTTTTACAAGTACATAAAAAGAAGAGTAGTTAAAGTGAACTTTGGTCTCTTAGAAACAGAGACAGGAGATATTATCGTGGGGAATGAGGAAGAGGCAGAGATGTTGAACTCATATTTTGTGTCTGCCTTCACAGTAGAAGACGCAAATTATATACCAGAAATAGAGGTAATCAAGGGGCTAAAAAGAGTGAGGAACTTAAAGTAATATCTGCAGAGAAAATTATTGGAGAAACTTAAGGGCCTAAAAGCTGACAAATCCCCAGGACCTCATGGCTTACATCCTAGGTTTCTAGAAGAGGTAACTGCAGAGATAGTGGATGCACTGGATATGATTTTCCAAAATTCCATAGATATAGTAAATTGGACGTCAGCAAATGTAACACTGCTCATCAAGAAAGGAGGAAGAGAGAAAACAGGGAACTACAGGCCATCATCTTTTTGACGTCAGTTATTTGGAAAATGCTGGAATCAATTATGAAAGAAGTCTTAACAATGCACTTGGAAGATCATAGTATGATCAGACAGAGTCAACATGATTTTACAATAGGGAAACTGTGTTTGAAAAAGTTATTAGACTTTTTTGAGAATGTAACTGGGAGGATAGATATAGGGGAGCCGGTAGATGTTTAGTTTAGTTTGGAGATACAGCACTGAAACAGGCCCTTCGGCCCACCGAGTCTGTGCCGACCATCAACCACCCATTTATACTAATCCCACATGCAGCAAGACCTGAACAACATTCAGGCTTGGGCTGATAAGTGGTAAGAAACATTCATGCCACACAAGTGCCAGGCAATGACCATCTCCAACAAGAGAGAATCTAACCATCTCCAATTGACATTCAATGGCATCACCATACCATTGCTGAGTAACCCACTATCAACAATTCTTGGGGTTACCATTGACCAGAAACTTAACTGCACAAGCCACATAAATACAGAAGCTAAAACAGTAGCTCAGTGGCTGATAACTCACCTCCTGACTCCGCAAAGCCTGTCCACCATTTGCAAGGTACAAGTCAGGAGTATGATGGAATACTCTCCACTTGCCTGGATGAGTGTAGCTCCCACAACACTCAAGAATCTCAACACCATCCAAGACAAAGAATCCTGCTTGATCAATGTTCTATTCACCACCTTAAACATTTACTGCTTCCACCAGTGGCGGCAGTATGTACCATGTACAAATGCATTGCTGCAACTTGCCAAGCCTCCTTCGACAGTACCTTCAAAAACTGCGAGCTCTACCACTTAGAAGAACATGGGCAACAGAGACATGGAAACACCACCACCTGCAAGTTCCCCTCCAAGTAACACACCAGCCTGACTAGAAACTATATCATTGTTCCTCTATTGTTGCCAAGTCAAAATCCTGAAAATTCATTCCTAACAGCACTGTGGGTGTACGTACACTACATGGGCCGCAACAATTTAAGAAGGCAGCTAACCACCACTTCCCAATGGCAATTAGGATAGGCAACAAATGCTGGTCTTGCCAGTGATGCTCACATCCCATGCACAAATAAAAAAAGGAACATGAAATGTTAGTATGCAGGTACAGCAAGCAATTAGGAAGGCAAATGGCATGTTGGCCTTTATTACAAGGGGTCTGGAGTACAAGAACAACAAAGTCTTGCAACAATTGTATGGGGCTTTGGAGACACCACATCTGGAGTAATGTGTGCAGTTTTGGTTTCCATTTTTAAGGATAAACTTGCCTTGGAGGCAGTACTGCAGTTCATTAGATTGGTTGCTGGTATGAGAGGGTTGTCGTATGAGAGGCTGAGTAAATTGGGTCTATACTGTCTAGAGTTTAGAAGAATGAGATGTGATCTCATTGAAACATACAAGATTCTGAAGGGACTTGACAGGGTAGATACTGAGATCCCAGGCTATGGAATCTGGGAGAGAGGTGCACAGCTTCAGGATAAGACGTTGATTATTTAGGACAGAGAGGGTTGTGAATCTTTGGAATTCTCTACCCAGAGGATTGTGGATGGTTGAATATATTCGAGGCTGGGATAGATATATTTTGATCTCTTAGGGCATCAAGGAATATGGGGAGCGGGTGGGAAGTGGAGTTGAGGCAGATCAGCCATGATAGGTGGAGGAGACTTGAGGGGCCACATGGTCTACTCCTGCTTCTATTTCTTATATTCTTATGAAAAATGCGCCAAAAACACCATTGCAATGTTTTACATGATGGAGGATGAAGGAGTGCACAGTGCGTGCTTTTAAATTTTTTTATTCTTTTATGGGATTGGAGCATAGTTGGCAAGGTCAGCTTTTGTTGCCCATTCCTAATTGCCATTGAGATGGTGGTGAGCCACCTTCCTGAACCGCTACAGTCCATGTGGTGTAAGTACACCCACAGTGCTATTAGAAAGGGAGTTCCGGGTTTTTGACCCAGCGGTAGTGAATGAATGATGGTATAGTTCCAAGTCAGGATGGTGTGTGGCTTGAAGGGAAATTTACTGCATGCGGGCACAGATTGTTTCAGTATCTGAGGAAACATGAATGGTGCTGAACATTGCACAATCATCAGTAAACATCCCCACTTCTGACATTATGATGGAGGCAATATCATTGATGAAGCAGCTGAAGACAGGATACTACCCTCGGATACTACCCTGAGGAACTCCTGCAGCGATAATGCACAAAAGTGCTCTGTCAGTCTGCTGTACTTGGTTATAGCTGGTCCTTATGACAAACGGACCATAAAAGAACAATTCCGAACTTTAAAAAAATGTCTGGTGTCCAATTCTTAAACTTTGCTTTTTAAGCATCAGTCTTGGCTCAGGGGTAGTACTCTTTCCTTTTGAATCATGGGTCGTGGGTTCCATCCCTCTCCAGACCTGAGCACATAATCTAACCAATAAGGTAACTGGGTAGTGGTTATTGTTCTTCGATCTTTAAGTGAAATCCAATTTGAACTGACAGACAGAAAATGTCCTCTCTTGACTGACAGTAAATGATCAAAGTTAAACCAGATTGTGCAGCATCTACATTCCTAAGCTAACATTGGGCAATGTTTTGGTCAGCTCTGACCTCACAATGCACAAGAAAATGCTGCATTCATTAAATATGAAATGGCTTCATTGCCCAGCATCGATGTCCTCACTTTGAGAATGTTCAAAAAGTGTTTTTAAAAACGTGCAATTAAATAAGTTTAGTTCAGAGTGAAAAAATTTTGTTAATTGCTCCAAATGTGAGTAATGTCCTTACTGTGCCTACCTGTAGATTTTATTGCAGGAACTTCTAATGAAGCAGCAAATTGTTTCCTATTCAACGACTTGTGGGGATAATATTTCCTAGTCAATCAAGTGAATCTAACTATGCTTAACACAATCATGCATTAATCCAAGCTTTTCCATTTAATAGCTGTACACCCATAAAAAGTTTTTCATGGTGTCTTATATGACAATTTTTATGCATAACTATGGAATGTATAGAAACATATAAATATTTATGGAAGTTCAAAAATTATTAATGATATAGAATGGGCTATAGCTTGGTTAGTAAAGATTAGCGAGGTTAGTAAATCATTAAGCTCTAAATTTGATGGGTCTCACCTACGGACAGTTGCTAGGTTGGTAATACTTGTCTATATGCCATTTGCAATGCACATCTGTTTCATGTGCAGTCACTTGTGTTTCATGCACCATGTGATAGCCAACCTTTAAAAATTACTTCAACCCATTCAAACAACAGAATTTACTCTGCCTGTCTCTCTCATTTTCTCATATCTCTGCAGATTGCTGTGCTTTTTTATTTTCTGACCAAAACCTGTTTACTGGCCAACTTGCCTTCACAATATAGGATCTAACACGGATATGGGAGCACTTTAATTCTTTGAACACACAAACATTGTAAAAACTAAATTGATCTCTTCAAGCTGTGCCAATACCACATGTCATACCATGTTTCACAAGCTAAGCCTCATTCTAACTAATAATCCTTTGAAAAGACAGCTACTTATTTTTTATTCACTGAAGTATGTAGAATGGCAAATCATTACAAAAGACAAATTAGATTAGGACATGTAATAGACTTTTACACAGTTTATCATTTGTTCTGGGCAGGAACAAGATACCAGATTTAAATGAAACTTCGATTGTTTATTGATTTAGCAGTTATTTTCTAGCGAAATGCAAATCTTCTGATAACTGGTTTAGGTTTTGGTTCAGTAAACTAATGAACCTCGCTGCCAGATGCTGTTCCCCAATAAATCTACCCAGCGCAAATAACGTTCTCTGAAATGAACGATTGCATTAATCAGACAGGCAATGAGGTCCCAGAAGAGCCCTTGTAGTTAGTGGGCCAGTCCTACAACAACAATGAGAACTTGTATTTATATAGCATCTTTAACATAGTAAAACATCCCAAGACACTTAAGAGGAGCGTAATCAGGCAAAAATTGACACCAAGCCAAAGGAGACATTAGGACAGGTGACTAAATGCTTGGTTAAAGAGGTAGGTATTAAGCAGTATTTTAAAGGAAAAAGCTGGCAAACTCTCCAATTGGAAATTTTACAAAAGGACAGAATATTTCCAAATTTAACCTGAGAACAAACAAATTGAAGAGCAGAGTTCGGTGTTTCCCCATCATGTTAACGGGAATAATTCTATAACACAATAAGATGGATATTTAATGGTTCAGGATTAACTTTCAACCTCGCCCAAGTGAGGAGGGAAAATTAATTGTTAATTTGTCCCCAGTCAAAAGATTTTTTAAAAATAATATTCTTAAATATGCCCTCAGGTGTTAAAGATTGTTCTTAGCTTACAACAGGCTACAGATTTAACATATCCTCCCGCTTGCTTTCAGGGACAGCTACAAAAAAGTACTTATGGATCTTATCAACTCAAACAAAATCTTTCTTTAATTAAAACAAAAAAAAAAGTAGATGGTGGAAACCTGATGGAGAAAATACAGAAGACACTCAGTAGATCAGGCAGCATTTGTGGAGAAAAGAGACAAGTTAATGTTTCAGGCATGGATTGTTCAGCAGAACTTCCATCAGTTCTGACAAAGGATCCAAATCTGAAATGTTAAATTGTTCATTTTCGCCACAGATGCGGGCTGACCTCGCAAATGTCTCCTACATTCTCAGATTCTGTTCCTTGCTTTCATCAGTTTGCAAATATTACAGAGTAAAAGCCTATCAAGGGCTGGTCTCATAAAGGCCTAACAAAGAAACCCATCCTTTTCTCTATGTCGGGGAGGTGGTGGTGTAGTGGTATTGTCACTGGACTAGTAATCTAGTGACCAAGGGTATTGCTCTGGGGACATGAGTTTGAATCCCACCATGGCAGAAGGTGGAGTTTGAATTCAATTAATATAAAACTGGAATTAAAAAGCTAGTCCAATGATGCCGATTGTTGTAAAAAAAACCAATCTGGTTCACAAATGTCCTACCTAAATCTACCTTACTTGGTCTGGCCTACATGTGACTCCAGACCCACAACAATGTGGTTGACTCTTCAATGCCCTCTGAAATGGCCTAGCAAGCCACTCAGTTGTATCTAACCACTACAAAGTCAATAAGGAATGAAACCAGATAGACCACCCAGCATTGACCTAGGCACTGGAAACAACAATGGCAAAGCCAGCCCTGTCGACCCTGCAACGTCCTCTTTGCTAACATATGGGGGCTTGTGCCAAAGTTGGAAGTGCTGTCCCACAGACTAGTCAAGCAACAGCCTGACATAGTCATACTTGTGCAATCATACATTACAGACAATGTCATTGCCATCACCAGTGCCAGGTATGCCCTGGCCCACTGGCAAGACAGACCCAGCAGAGGTAGTGGCACAATGGTATACAGGCAGGATGGAGTTGCCCTGGGAGTCCTCAACAATTACTCCAGACCCCATCAGGTCAAACATGGGCAAGGAAACCTCCTGCTGATTACACCTACCCCACACCCTCAGCTTATGAACCAGTACTCCTCCATGTTGGACACCACTTGGAGGAAGCACCAAGGGTGCACAATGTCCTCTGGGTGGGGGACTTCAGTGTCCACACCAAGAGGGGCTCAGTAACACCACTGCTGGCTGAGTCCTAAAGGACATAGCTGCTAGACTGGGTCTGTGACAGGTGTTGAGGGAAAAATATACTTGAACTCATCCTCACCAATCTGCATGCTGCAGATGCATCTGTCCATGACATTATTGGTAGGATTTACCACCGCACAGTCCTTGTAGAAACGAAGTCCTGCCTTCACGTTGAAGATGCCCTCCATTGTGTTGTGTCGCATTACCACTGTGCTAAATGGGATAGATTTCAAACAGATCTAGCAATGCAAAGCTGGGCATCCATGGGACAGTAGCAGAATTGTACTCAACCACAATCTGTAACCTCATGGCCCGGCCTATCGCTCACTGTACCGTTACCATCAAGCCGGGCCCAACCCTGGTTCAATGAAGAGTGCAGGAGGGTATGCCAGGAGCAGCACCAGGCATACCTCAAAATGAGGTATCAACCTGGTGAAGCTATAACCTAGGACTACTTTTTTTTTAATTCATTGTGGGATGTGGGCATCGCTAGCTAGGCCAACATTTATTGTTCATCCCTAATTTTCCTTGAACTTGGCTTGCCAGGCCATTTCAGAAAGCATTTTAAGAGTCAACCACATTTCTGTGGGTCTGGAGTCAGATTTCTTCCTTCCCTAAAGGACATGAGTGAACCAAATGGATTTTTACAAAAATCAACAATGGTTTCACTAAGCTGGGGAGGAATGTGAGCTGTGAGGAGGATGCAAAGAGGCTCCAATGTGATTTGGACAAGTTGCGTGAGTGGGAAAATGCATGGTAGATGCAGTATAACGTGGATAAATGTGAGGTTATCCACTTTGGTTGTAAAAACAGAAAGGCAGATTATTATCTGAATGGTGATAGATTGGGAAAGGGAGAGGTGGAACGAGACCTGGGTGTCCTTGTACACCAGTCGCTAAAAGCAAGCATTCAGTGCAGCAAGCAATTAGGAAGGCGACTGGTATGTTGGCTTTCATTGCAAGAGGATTTGAGTACAGGAGCAAGGATGTCATACTGCAGTTATACAGGGTGAGACCACATCTGGAGTATTGTGTGCAGTTTTGGTCTCCTTATCTGAGGAAGGATGTTCTTGCCATGGAGGGAGTGCAAAGAAGATTTACTAGGCTGATTCCTGGGATGCCAGGATTGACATATGAGGAGATATTGGGTTGACTAGGCCTATATTCACTAGAGTTTAGAAGAATGAGAGGGTATCTCATAGAAATCTATAAAATTCTAACAGGACTAGACCCAGGGAGGATGTTCCCAATGGCTGGAGAGTCCAGAATCAGGGGTCACAGTCTCAGGATATGGGATATGCCATTTAGAACCAAGACGAGGAGAAATTTCTTCACTCAGAGGGTGGTGAACCTGTAGAATTCTCTACCGCAAAAGGCAGTGGAGGCCAAATCATTAAATATATTCAAGAAGGAGATAGATATATTTTTTAATGCCAAAGGGATCAAGGGAAACAGGGTACTAAATTAGATGATCAGCCATGATCTTTTTTGAATGGTGGAGTGGGCCCAAAGGGCCAAATGGCCTACTTCTATTTTCTATGTTTCATGATCACCATTAGACGAACCTTTTAATTCCCAGATTAATTGAATTCAAATTTGACCATCTATTATGGTGGGATTTGAACCCACGTCCCAGAGCAATAGCCTAGTTACTAGTTCAGTGACATTACCACTACATCACTGCCACCCCCACTTGCATACTAAACAGGGTAAGCAGCATGTGATAGACAGAGCCAAGCAATATAGACAGAGCCAAGCAATCCCAAAACCAACAGATTAGATCTAAGCTCCGCAGTCCTGCCACATCCTGTCATGAATGGTAACTGGAGGAGGTGGTTCCATAAATATCCCCATCCTCAATAATGGGGGAGCCCAATACATCAGTGCAAAAGATAAGGCTAAAGCATTTGCAATAATCTTCAGCCAGAAGTGCCAAGTGGAAGATCCATCTCGGCCTCCTCCTGAAGTCCCCAGGTCTTTGGCCAATTCGATTCACTCCGTGTGATATCAAGAAATGACTGAAGGCACTGGATACTGCAAAGGCAATGGACCCTGACAACATTCCGGAAATGGTACTGAAGACCTGTGCTGTGCCCCTAGCCAAGCTGTTCCAGTACAGCTACAACACTGGCATTTATCTAGGTATGTCCTGTACACGAAAAGCAGGACAAGTCCAACCCGGCCAATTACCGGCCCATCGGTCTACTCTCAATCATTAATAAAGTGATGGAAGGTGTCGTTGACAGTACTATCAAGCGGCACTTGCTTAGCAATAACCTGCTCAGTGACGCTCAGTTTGGGTTCCGCCAGGACCACTCAACTCCTGACCTCATTACAGCCTTGGTCCAAACATGGACAAAAGAGCTGAACTCAAGAGGTGAGGTGAGAGTGACTGCCCTTGACATCAAAGCAGCATTTGACTGAATATGTCATCTAGGATCCCTAGCAAAACTGAAGTCAATGGGAATCAGGGGAAAACTCTCTACTGGTTCGAGTCATATCTAGCACAAAGGAAGATGGTTGTGGTTGTTGGAGGTCAATCATCTGAGCTCCAGGACATCACTGCAGGAATTCCTCAGGGTAGTGTCCTTGGCCCAACCATCTTCAGCTGCGTCATCAATGACCTTCCTTCAATCATAAGGTCAGAAGGGGGGTTGTTTGCTGATGATTGCACAATGTTCAGCACCATTCGCGATTCCTCAGATACTGAAGCAGTCCGTGTAGAAATGCAAGAAGACTTGGACAATATCCAGGCTTGGGCAGATAAATGGCAAGTAACATTCGCGCCACACAAGTGCCAGGCAGTGATCATCTCCAACAAGAGAGAATCTAACCATCTCCCCTTAACATTCAATGGCATTACGATCACTGAATCCCCCACTATCAACATCTTGGGAGTTACCAGTGACCAGAAACTGAACTGGAGTAGCCATACAAATACCGTGGCAACAAGAGCAGGTCAGAGGCTGGGAATCCTGCAGTGAGTAACTCACCTTCTGACTTCCCAAAGCCTGACCATCATCTACAAGGCACAAGTCAGGAGGGTGGTGGAATACTCTCCACTTGCCTGGATGAGTGCAGCTCCAACAACACTCAAGAAGCTCAACACCATCCAGGACAAAGCAGCCCACTTGATTGGCACCCCATCCACAAACCATTCACTCCCTCCACCACCGACGCACGGTGGCAGCAGTGTGTACCATATTTAGTCACCAGACAAATCACATTGCTGCTATTGCTTTCCTTTGGAGTCAAATTTCTATTTACAAAAGGGGACAGAAGCAGAAACTAAGAAATTAAACTGTTGAATCACAACAACATTTTAATAAAGTTAAGTCAAAGTATGAGAAGGCAGGTTCTGGCCATCAGTAACTTCATTTTTGAGACCTGAATTTAAATTGTGCACACAGTGATGGGTTGAAAATACCTTTGCTGGTGGCAAGTGTCATACACAAAGTGAATTGCCTGAGTTTTTTTTTAAATCTAGTTCTTGGGAGGCATGGACCTGCTGTACAATATCGTCCTGCTTGAGACACTAAATTAGCAATCATGTTCAGAGAAGCCTTATGGAATGCTTGGGCGGAAGTAGAAAAGCTAATATCGATGTATTGCATGCGTCTCTTCCAAGACTGAGGCAAGTTATATTATTTAAGCAAACTATATGGTGCTGTATTCTCTATTTTTAATCCACAACTTGACCTGGGAAAGATGAATTAGATACTGGGGACCTAAAGAGCAAATATGCTCCAATTCCTACAATTAACGTTGCAACACAGTTCAACCAAATAATGTATCATTTTGGAAATATATTTTTTAAAATGCAAGGAATGACTGGAAAACTTCCAGACAATGAAAAACAAGATTCCAACTGATAATATACTAAATACATCACCACATACTTCATGTTGCTTTTGCCAATGTCACCAAACATAACAACTGTAATTAAAAAATTAAACAATTAAACAATTGTACTGTTTAACCATTATGTGAACTTGTTACCTAAAGCAGGTAATTGAGAAACTGGATGGGCTAAAAATTGATAAAGCGGAGGCATTGGAAAGGCTGGCTGTATTCAATGCAGGTAAGTCACCAGGCCTGGATGCCATGTATCCTAGGTTACTGAGAGAAGGGTAGAAATTGCAGAGGTACTGGCCATAATCTCCCAATCCTACTTAGATACAGGAGTGGTATCAGAGAACTGGAGAATTAAAAATGTTCCAATCTTGTTTTAAAAAAAGGGCTGTAAGGATAAACCCAGAAACTACAGGTCAGTTAGTTTAACCTCGGTGGTGGGAAAGCTTTTGGAAACTTCATGTTAGTTGAATTGCCTTGTTAAACAGACAGCTGCCTGGTGGTTACATCATGCAAGACAGCTACCTGTCAATCAGCTGAAAGCAGTTGATTCAATTGGTGTTAATTACTGTTGCAATGAGCTGGTGACTCATCAGAGGCTCGATAAAAGCAGTCAGGTGTGCAAACTGCATGGAGTGGAGACTTTGTTGGAGTGAATAGTGGGCTGAGTGTGGAGGTGGGAATGTCATCATATAGATGAGAATACTGCACCATATATTTTGCTAAATAATATAACTTGCCTCAGTCTCGGAAGAGGCTCATGCAATACGTTGATATTAGCTTTTTGACTTCCACCCAAGCACTCCATAAGGCCTCTCTGAACATAATTGCCAATTAAGTGCCTCAAGTAGGATATGTTCAGTGCAGAGGGGGAAGGAGGAATTAATGTGTGATCTTCCAGCATAGAAAGTAAGTGAAGTTGGTGAACTTTTTCCCTTACGAAGTAAAGAATTTTAATTGGGCTTAGTATAACATTAACTGGGATAATAAACATAAAATCACCTGAGTCTCAGAAGATTCTTATTATTAAGGTTTTATTAGTTGTACTCGTGTTTACCAGCTGTATTAAAGCTTATTAGTAGTGGGTTTATTAATTATAGATTTTTAAAGAAAAATAAAGATGGCAGGGCAGGTGCTGTTATAACTGCAGTATGTGGGAGCTGGTGTGATCCATGGTAAACATGTCTGTAGCTCGAGGAGCTTTGACTGAGTCAATGAGTGGGAGGCTGAGCTTTAAACACTGTGATGCATCAGGGAGAGGAAAAGGTATCTGGATGCTTTGTTCCAGAAGGTAGTCCTACCCCTTAGGATAGGGCCATCTGATTTGGTCAGGGACAGAAAGATGTGACTGAGTGAGACAGGTAAGGGGATTGAGAAGGCAGGAGTTTCAGTTCTTGCAATTGTCCAACAGGTTTGAGGTTCTTTCTACTTGCATGGATGAGAGTGAGGGCTGTAGGGTGGATGAGCAAACTGACCATAGCACCATGTTAGAGGAAGGCATTCAAGTGGTGGGAGTAAATAGGAATGTTGTGATAGATAGTATAGTTACGGTGATAAACACTGCTCTCTGAAGCCAAGAGTGAGTCCAAAAGGCTGTGTTGCCTGCCTGATGCCAGGGTTTAGGACATCTCAGGGCTGCAGTAGAACTTGCAGTGGGAGGGGGAGGATCCAGTTGTTGTGTTCCATGTGGGTGCCAACAACATAAATAGGACTAGGAAAGAGGTTCTGTATAGGGAGTATGAGCAGCTAGGGGCTAAATTTAGATAAAACAATCTCAAAGGTAGTAACTTCTGGATTATTACCTGAGCTATGAGCAATTTGGAATTGGGTATGTAAGATTAGAGAGTTAAATGCATAGCTGAAAGATTGATGTGGGGAAAAATGGGTTTCTATACATGGGGTACTGGGGAAAGTGGGAGCTGTACCATTGGGATGGTTTTCACCTGGACAGTGTTGTGGCAGGTCATAGAACTAGAGTGGTAGAGGGCTTTAAACTAAATAGTGGGGGTGAGGGATCAAGTGAGGGAAGATGTGATAATTTGGAGAGAGGAGCAGGCAAGAGAGCAAGATAGCAATAAGGGAATTGATAATCTGAGTGTGGCAGGAAGAGAAGATTGGAGGGAAGCAAAACTGGTAACAGAAAGTAGTAAGTGAAATTAGAAGACAGATAAAGCAAAGACGAGCATCAAATGGGATTGGAATGCAGAATAATTTTTTTTTTAAATTAAGGGCACAGTATCTGAATGCATGCAGCATTCACAACAAGGTAAATGATTTGAAGGCACAAATAGAGGTAAATTGGTATGATTTTACTTGCCATTGCAGAGACATTGTTACAGGATGACCAAGACTGGGAACTGGATATTCAAGGACATTCATCATTTCAGAAGAATAAGGAAAAGGAGGTGGGGTAGCACTCTTTAATAAGGGATGAGATCAGTACATTTTTTAGTGAGAGGATCTTTGATGAAAGGATTGATGTAGAATCATAAAAGCAAAATACTGTGGATGCTGGAAATCTGAAATAAAAACAAGAAATGCTGGAACCACTCAGCAGGTCTGGCAGCATCTGTGAAAAGAGAAGCAGAGTTAATGTTTCGGGTCAGTGACCCTTCTTCGGAACTGACAAATATTAGAAAAGTCACAGGTTATAAGTAGGTGAGGTGGGGGTGGAGCAAGAGATAACAAAGTAGGTCGAGATTGGACCAGGCCACATAGCTGACCAAAATGTCACGGAGCAAAGGCAAACAATATGTTAATGGTGTGTTGAAAGTCAAAGCATCAGTACAGATTAGGTGTTAATACACTAAATATTGAACAGCAGCAAGTGCAAACCTGAAAAAAAACAGTGGGTCAGCAAACTGAACAAACTAAGATGAAATGAAATAAATGCATAAAAAAAAATGTTGAAAAAATAACTAAAAATGAAAGTAAAATGGGGGGCTGTCATGCTCTGAAATTATTGAACTCAATGTTCAGTCCGGCAGGCTGTAGTGTGCCTAATTGGTAGATGAGATGCTGTTCCTCGAGCTTGCGTTGATGTTCACTGGAACGCTGCAGCAATCCCAGGACAGAGATGTGAGCATGAGAGCAGGGGGGAGTGTTGAAATGGCAAGTAACCGGAAGCTCAGGGTCCTGCTTGCGGACTGAACGGAGATGTTCCGCAAAGCGGTCACCCAGTCTGCGCTTGGTCTCCCCAATGTAGAGGAGACCACACTGTGAGCAGCGAACTACATTGAAAGAAGTACAAGTAAATCACTGCTTCGCCTGAAAGGAGTGTTTGGGGCCTGGGATAGTGAGGAGAGAGGAGGTAAATGGGCAGGTATTACACCTCCTGCGATTGCAGGGGAAGGTGCCATGGGACGGGGACGAGGTGGTGGGGGTAATGGAGGAGTGGACCAGGGTGTTGCGGAGGGAACGATCCCTTCGGAATGCTGACAGGGGAAGGGAGGGGAAGATGCGACTGGTAGTGGCATCACGCTGGAGGTGGCGGAAATGGTGGAGGATGATCCTTTGGATATGGAGGCTGATGGGGTGAAAAGTGAGGACAAGGGGAACCCTGTCACGGTTCTGGGAGGGAGGGGAAGGGGTGAGGGTAGAGGTGCGGGGAATGGGCCGGACACGGTTGAGGGCCCTGTCAACCACAGTGGGGGGAAATCCTCGGTTGAAGAATAAGGAGGTCATATCAGAAGCACCGTCATGGAAGGTAGCATCATCAGAGCAGATGCGTCGGAGACGGAGAAACTGGGAGAATGGAATGGAGTCCTTGCAGGAGGTAGGGTGTGAAGAAGTGTAGTCGAGGTAGCTGTGGGAGTTGGTGGGCTTATAATGGATATTAGTAGACAACCTATCCCCAGAGATGGAGACAGAGAAGTCGAGGAAGGGAAGGGAAGTGTCAGAGATGGACCATGTAAAGGTGAAAGAAGGGTGGAAATTGGAAGCAAAGTTGATAAAGTTTTCCAGTTCGGGGCGGGAGCAGGAAACGGCACCGATACTGTCATCAATGTACCGGAAAAAGAGTTGGGGGAGGGGGCCTGAGTAGGACTGGAACAAAGAATGCTCGACATATCCCACAAAAAGACAGGCATAACTAGGACCCATGCGGGTACCCATAGCGACACCTTTTACTTGAAGGAAGTGCGTGGAGTTGAAGGAGAAGCTGTTCAATGTGAGAACAAGTTCAGCCAGGTAGAGGGGGGTGGTGGTGGATGGGGACTGGTCGGGCCTCTGTTCCAGGAAGAAGCGGAGAGCCCTCAAACCATACTGGTGGGGGATGGAGGTGTAGAGCGATTGGACGTCCATAGTGAAGAGGTGTAATACCTGTCCATTTACCTCCTCTCTCCTCACTATCCCAGGCCCCCAAACACTCCTTTCAGGTGAAGCAGCGATTTACTTGTACTTCTTTCAATGTAGTGTACTGTATTCGCTGCTCAGTGTGGTCTCCTCTACATTGGGGAGACCAAGTGCAGACTGGGTGACCGCTTTGCGGAGCATCTCCGCTCAGTCCGCAAGCAGGACCCTGAGCTTCCGGTTGCTTGCCATTTCAACACTCCCCCCTGCTCTCATGCTCACATCTCTGTCCTGGGATTGCTGCAGTGTTCCAGTGAACATCAACGCAAGCTCGAGGAACAGCATCTCATCTACCGATTAGGCACACTACAGCCTGCCGGACTGAACATTGAGTTCAATAATTTCAGAGCATGACAGCCCCCCATTTTACTTACATTTTTAGTTATTTTTTCTTTTTTTTTTTACATTCTTTTTTACATTTTTTACAATCTTTTTTTTTTGCATTTATTTCATTTCATCTTAGTTTGTTCAGTTTGCTTACCCACTGTTTTTTTTCAGGTTTGCACTTGCTGCTGTTTAATATTCAGTGTATTAATACCTAATCTGTACTAATGCTTTGACTTTCAACACACCATTAACATATTGTTTGCCTTTGCTCCGTGACCTTTTGGTCAGCTATGTGGCCTGGTCCAATCTCGACCTCCTTTGTTATCTCTTGCCCCACCCCCACCTCACCTACTTATAACCTGTGACTTGTCAGTTCCGAAGAAGGGTCACTGACCCGAAACGTTAACTCTGCTTCTCTTTTCACAGATGCTGCCAGACCTGCTGAGTGGTTCCAGCATTTCTTGTTGATGTAGAATCAGTTTGGGTGGAGCTAAGAAACAGCAATGGGCAGCAAACATTGGTGGGAGTTGTTTAAAGGCCACCAAACAGTAGTGGTAATTTTGAGCATGGTATAAATCAGGAAGTTAGAGGTGCATCTAACATGGGTAATAATGGGTGACTTCAATTTAAATAGACTGGGTAAACCTAATCAGCACTAATGCCGTTGAGGATGAATTCCTGGAGTGCGTACAAGATGGGTTTTTGGAGCAGTACATTGAAGAACTGACTGGGGATTGGGCTATTTTATATTTAGTATTATGTAATGAGAAAATGATATAGTTCATTCTGAAACTAGGGTCTTAAATCTGAACAAAGGAAACTATGAAGGTATGAGGGGCAAGTGTGCTATGGTTGAATGGGAAAATACACAAAGATTTAACAGACGGGCAATGGCTAGTATTTAAAGTATACACGGTCTGCAACAAACATACATTCCTCCAAAACACAAAAACCCAAGAGGAAAGATGGAACAACCATGGTTAACAAAAGTTAAAGATTCCATTAGATCAAAGGAAGTGGCTTATAAGGTTGCCAGAATAAGTCGTAAACCCGAGCATTGGAAACAATTGAGAACCCAGCAAAGAATGACCAAGAAACTGATAAAGGTGAAAGAATATGAAAGCAAGCTAATGAGGAACATAAAGGCAGATTGTGAAAGCTTCTTTAGGTATGTGAAAAGGAAAAGATTAGCAAGGACAAATGTGGGTCCATTACAGGCGGAGACAGCAGAATAGGGAAATGGCAGAGAAACTGAACAATTACTTTATGCCTGTCTTCATGGAGGGAGATCAAGAAAATCTCCCAGAAATACCAGGGAACCAAGGGCCTTGTGAAAATAAGGAACTGAAATAAATTAGTATCAATAAAGAGGTAGTACTCCAAAAAAAAAACTGTATTGAAGGTTGATAAATCCCCTGGACCAGATGAGCTACATCCCAGAGTGTTAAAGGTGGTGGCTATAGAGATAATGGATGCATTGGTGGTTATCTTTCAAAATTCTATAGATTCTGGAAAGGTTCCTGCAGATTGGAAAGTAGCAAATTTAACACCAGTATTTAAGAAGGGGGAGAGAAAACTGGGAACTACAGAACTGTTAGTTTGACGTCAGTAGTAGGGAAGATGTTAGAATTAAAGAATGTTATAACAAGACACTTAGAAAACAATGATATAATTGGGCAGAGTCAACATGGATTTATGAAAGGGAAATCATGTTTGACAAACCTCTTTTTTTGAGGATGTTACTTTTAGCATATATAAAGGAGAACCAGTGAATGTGGTGTATTTGGATTTTCAGAAGGCTTTTGAAAGGTCCCACGCAGGAAGTTAGCAAACAAAATTAGAGCATGGGATTGGGGATAATATAATGGTATCGATTGGGAATTGGAGCATATTCAAGACAAAAATCGACAGATATGAATGATATCAAGGGGTATGGGGATAGTGTGGGAAAGTGGTATTGAGGTAGATCAGCCATGATCTAATTGAATGGCAGAGCAGGCTCGACAGGCTGAATAGCCTACTCTGGTTCCGATAACTTAGGACAAAATTAAGTCACTTGTACAAGTGTACATTAATTAAGGAAAGCCACCATGGATTTGCTAAAGGCAAATTATATTTGCCTAACTTGAGTTTTTGGATGAAGCAACAGATGTTAAATGAGGGCAATGCAGTTGATGTGGTGTATATGGACTTCCAAAAGGTGTTCGATAAAGTTTTTTTTTTAGAACATTACAGCGCAGTACAGGCCCTTCGGCCCTCGATGTTGCGCCGACCTGTGAAACCATCTGACCTACACTATTCCATTTTCATCCATGTGTCTATCCAATGTCCACTTAAATGCCCTTAAAGTTGGCGAATCTACTACTGCTGCAGGCAGGGCGTTCCACGCCCTTACTACTCTCTGAGTAAAGAAACTACCTCTCACATCTGTCCGATATCTATCACCCCTCAACTTGAAGCTATGTCCCCTCATGTTTGCCATCACCATCCGAGGAAAAAGACGCTCACTATCCACCCTATCTAACCCTCTGATTATCTTATATGTCTCTATTAAGTCACCTCTCCTCCTCCTTCTCTCCAACGAAAACAACCTCAAGTCCCTCAGCCTTTCCTCGTAAGACCTTCCCTCCATACCAGGCAACATCCTAGTAAATCTCCTCTGCACCCTTTCCATAGCTTCCACATCCTTCCTATAATGCGGTGACCAGAACTGCACGCAATACTCCAGGTGCGGTCTCACCAGAGTTTTGTACAGCTGCAGCATGACCTCGTGGCTCCGAAACTCGACCCCCCTACTAATAAAAGCTAACACACCATATGCCTTCTTAACAGCCCTATTAACCTGGTTAGCAACCTTCAGGGATTTATGCACCTGGACACCAAGATCTCTCTGTTCATCTACAGTACCAAGAATCCTCCCATTAGCCCAGTACTCTGCATTCCTGTTACTCCTTCCAAAGTGAATCACCTCACACTTTTCCGCATTAAACTCCATTTGCCATCTCTCAGCCCAGCTCTGCAGCCTATCTATGTCCCTCTGTACCCTACAACACCCTTCGGCACTATCCACAACTCCACCGACCTTAGTGTCATCTGCAAATTTACTAACCCACCCTTCTACACCCTCCTCCAGGTCATTTATAAAAATGACAAACAGCAGTGGCCCCAAAACAGATCCTTGCGGTACACCACTAGTAACTAAACTCTAGGATGAACATTTGCCATCAACCACCACCCTCTGTCTTCTTTCAGCTAGCCAATTTCTGATCCAAAGCTCTAAATCACCTTCAACCCCATACTTGCGTATTTTCTGCAATAGCCTACCGTGGGGAACCTTATCAAACGCCTTACTGAAATCCATATACACCACATCCACTGCTTTACCCTCATCCACCTGTTTGGTCACCTTCTCGAAAAACTCAATAAGGTTTGTGAGGCACGACCTACCCGTCACAAAACCGTGCTGACTATCTCTAATGTACTTATTCTTTTCAAGATGATTATAAATCCTGTCTCTTATAACCTTTTCCAACATTTTACCCACAACCGAAGTAAGGCTCACAGGTCTATAATTACCAGGGCTGTCTCTACTCCCCTTCTTGAACAAGGGGACAACATTTGCAATCCTCCAGTCTTCCGGCACTATTCCTGTCGACAATGACGACATAAAGATCAAGGACAAAGGCTCTGCAATCTCCTCCCTAGCTTCCCAGAGAATCCTAGGATAAATCCCATCTGGCCCAGGGGACTTATCTATTTTCACACTTTCCAAAATTGCTAACACCTCCTCCTTGTGAACCTCAATCCCATCTAGCCTCGTAGCCTGAATCTCAGTATTCTCAACAACATTTTCTTTCTCTACTGTAAATACTGACGCAAAATATTCATTTAACACTTCCCCTATCTCCTCTGATTCCACACACAACTTCCCACTACTATCCTTGATTGGCCCTAATCTATCTCTAGTCATTCTTTTATTCCTGATATACCTATAGAAAGCCTTAGGGTTTTCCCTGATCCGATCCACCAATGACTTCTCGTGTCCTCTCCTTGCTCTTCTTAGCTCTCCCTTTAGATCCTTCCTGGCTAGCTTGTAGCTCTCAAGCGCCCTAACTGAGCCTTCACGTCTCATCCTAACATAAGCCTTCTTCTTCCTCTTGACAAGCGCTTCAACGTCTTTAGTAAACCACGGCTCCCTCACACGACAACTTCCTCCCTGCCTCACAGGTACATACTTATCAAGGACACGCAGTAGCTGCTCCTTGAATAAGCTCCACATTTCGATTGTTCCCATCCCCTGCAGTTTCCTTCCCCATCCTACGCATCCTAAATCTTGCCTAATCGCATCATAATTTCCTTTCCCCCAGTTATAATTCTTGCCCTGCGGTATATACCTGTCCCTGCCCATCGCTAAGGTAAACCTAACCGAATTGTGATCACTATCACCAAAGTGCTCACCTACATCTAAATCTAACGCCTGGCCGGGTTCATTTCCCAGTACCAAATCCAATGTGGCATCGCCCCTGGTTGGCCTGTCTACATACTGTGTCAGAAAACCCTCCTGCACACACTGGACAAAAACTGACCCATCTAAAGTACTCGAACTATAGTATTTCCAGTCGATATTTGGAAAGTTAAAGTCCCCCATAACAACTACCCTGTTACTCTCACCCCTGTCGAGAATCATCTTCGCTATCCTTTCCTCTACATCTCTGGAACTGTTCGGAGGTCTATAAAAGACTCCCAACAGGGTAACCTCACCTCTCCTGTTTCTAACCTCAGCCCATACTACCTCAGTAGACGAGTCCTCAAACGTCCTTTCTGTCGCTGTAATACTCTCCTTGATTAACAATGCCACACCCCCCCCTCTTTTACCATCTTCTCTGTTCTTACTGAAACATCTAAATCCCGGAATCTGCAACATCCATTCCTGCCCCTGCTCTACCCATGTCTCCGAAATGGCCACTACATCGAGATCCCAGGTACCAACCCATGCTGCAAGCTCACCCACCTTATTCCGGATGCTCCTGGCGTTGAAATAGACACACTTTAAACCAGGTTCTTGCTTGCCAGTGCCCTCTTGCGTCCTTGTAACCATATCCCTGACCTCACTACTCTCAACATCCTGTACACTGGCACTACAATTTAGGTTCCCATTCCCCTGCTGAATTAGTTTAAACCCCCCCCGAAGAGCACTAGCAAACCTCCCCCCCAGGATATTGGTACCCCTCTGGTTCAGGTGAAGACCATCCTGTTTGTAGAGGTCCCACCTACCCCAGAAAGAGCCCCAATTATCCAGGAAACCAAAACCCTCCCTCCTGCACCATCCCTGCAGCCACGTGTTCAACTCCTCTCTCTCCCTATTCCTCGCTTCGCTATCACGTGGCACGGGCAACAACCCAGAGATAACAACTCTGTTTGTTCTCGCTCTAAGCTTCCACCCTAGCTCCCTAAATTTCTGTCTTAAATCCCCATCTCTCTTCCTACCTATGTCGTTGATGCCTATGTGGACCACGACTTGGGGCTGCTCCCCCTCCCCATTAAGGATCCCAAAAACACGATCCGAGACATCACGAACCCTGGCACCTGGGAGGCAACATACCAACCGTGAGTCTCTCTCGTTCCCACAGAACCTCCTATCTGTTCCCCTAACTATGGAGTCCCCAATGACTAATGTTCTGCTCCTCTTCCCCCTTCCCTTCTGAGCAACAGGGACAGACTCTGTGCCAGATATCTGTACCCCATTGCTTACCCCTGGTAAGTCGTCCCCCGCAACAGTATCCAAAACGGTATACCTGTTGTTGAGGGAAACGGCCACAGGGGATCCCTGCACTGCCTGCTGGTTCCCTCTCCTTCCCCTGACGGTAACCCATCTACCTACTTCTTTTACCTGAGGTGTGACTACCTCCCCATAACTCCTCTCAATAACCTCCTCCGCCTCCTGAATGATCCGAAGTTCATCCAGCTCCAGCTCCAGTTCCCTAACGCGGTTCTCGAGGAGCTGGAGTTGGGTGCACTTCCCACAGATGCAGTCAGCAGGGACACTCTTGGCGACCCTTACCTCCCACATTCTGCAGGAGGAACATACAACTGCCTTAACCTCCATTCCCACTATTCCAAATTCCCAACAAATCTACTGAAAAACCAAAAAAAAAACAAAAAGTCAAAACTTGTTAGGATTAGCAATCCAACGGACAGAACTTCCTAAATAAAAAGCTTACCTTATCAACACACCAGAGTCCTTTTTTTTTGGTTAGAGGAGGAGGGTGGGTGGGAGACACTACACGTGTAGTGTCTCGGGTACAGCCACCACACAAATATATACCTTTTTCCTTACCCAGCAGTCCCCTGGTCCTCCGAAAACAAAAGGGAATTCACTTTTAAACTTACGCTGAAATTGACTTCACAGCTGTAAGCCCGTTCACGCACCTCCGTTGCTATCCAAGCTGCAGTCACCGAAAGCTGAAATTGACTTCACAGCTGTAAGCCCGTTCACGCACCTCCGTTGCTATCCAAGCTGCAGTCACCGAAACTAAAAGTGCCACGTAACAGGCTTGTCAGCAAAGTTAAAGCCCCCATAGACTAAAAGGGACAGTGGCAGCAATAGATACAAAATTAAGTGACAGGAAACAGTAGTGGTGAATGGTTGTATACCTTCCTACAGTTCGAAAAAGTGGTGTTTCCTAGGCATCAGTACTATGACTACTGCTTTATATGATATATGTTAATGCCTTAGACTTGGGTGTGCAAGGCACAATTCCAAAATTTGCAGATGATACAAAACATAGAAGTGCAGTGAACAGTATGGAGGATGGTGATCGACTTCAGGAGGACATAGGTCGGTGGAATGGGAAGACATGTGGCAGATGAAATTTAGTGCAGAGAAGTGTGAAGAACAAGGAGAGGCAATGCAAACTAAAGGATACAATTCTAAAAGAGGTGCAGGAACAGAGCGACTTGAGGGTATAAGCGCATAAATCATTGAAGGCGGCAGGTTGAGAAAGTGGTTGAAAAGAATATGGAACCCTCTGCTTTATCAATAGAGGGGTAGAGTACAAAAGCAAAGATGTTATGATGAACCTCTATAAAACAACGGATTAGCCACAACTGGAATATTAGTCAGAATTTTACTCCACTCACCCCCTCCCATCCCCAATGCCCCAGGAGCAGACAGGAGGTAGGGGCCAAAAATCAAATGGGTGGCGGTGGGGGAAGTGTTCCCATTGCCTACCCGTCTCCACTGCCATTTTACTGGCATACTGGCAGTGGGGGGGGGGGTGGGGGAACGGCAAATGCCCACCCGCCCCAGGCCAATTGAGGCCCTTAAGTAGCCAATAAATTGTTACTTTAGGGCCTCCTCCCACTGTCACTATTTTACGAGCAGCAGCCGGGCACTTCACCACCTGGGGAGGCTGCCCAGTAAAACCTGGTGGTCTCCTTGCGGACTGGGGTTGGGGGCCCCTCCTAATCAAGCACCCTGTGCCCCACAGAGGGCCCCCCTGCCCAGCAGCACAAGCTGCCCCCACTGGAGCACTGCCCCCACACTCTCAATCCACTCCCATCCCTCTTGCTGGGGCCCAGCCAATTGTTCCTGGCAATGCCTGAAAACCCCCCTCATCTTTTGTGAGGCTGGCCTCCCTCTTGCTCTTCTCGCTGGGTATAGACCCAGCAGTGGCCACTGCTCCTGGTGGTGCTTCTGGTACTGAGGAGCTGCCAGCCCTCTGGCTGTCAGCTCTTTGAGGTGGGACATCCTACCTCAGCGGGGTGGAAGTCCCGACCAAGGACAATTAAGGGCCATGCAAAATCGTTGCGAGTCTTCCAGGCTGGAGGAGCGGGCTCGCCCCCGACTTTTAAGCCAGTGGGTGGGGCCTCTGCCACAACGTAAAATTCCAGCCATTGTGTCTACTTCTTGGCGCCACACTTTACAAAGGATATGAAGGCCTGCGAGAGGGTACAGAAGAGATATTATAATTGTTCCAGAGATGAAGGACTTCCTTCATGTGGATACATTTGAGAAGCTGGGGTTGTTTTCCTTAAAGCACAGAGGGTTGAAAGGAGATTTGATAGAGGTGTTCAAAATTAGACAATATGTGACTGTATGTTGTTCAGCTCGGGGTTGAAATGATCCATTCTGACCAAACAGGTGAGGAGGGGAGATGAGGCACAAAGCTTTTGGTGAGAGATAAACAGAATGAATTTATTTTTAACTGATTTTAAGCTGAAGTAAAATTTTGGCTCGTGGTGAATGAGATGGGACAAGACAGCATTTAGGCAGTCATGGAGTTGAGTGTGGTGATGTAACACAATGAATCATGAGAGGAAATCAGTCAGATTTTGGTGGTGTTCAAGAGAGCAGGTGAATGAGCAGATAGTGAGATTTTGAAAATTAGAAGTCCTTGAGCACACTCGGGTATGAAGATGGAGGGAGTTGGATGTGTAGGAGCAGTGCCCCATAAATCGTATTGGTGCCATCAAGATGCACAGGGAAAATAAGCAGTAAGCATGCTTAAAATAAAGTTTAGCTTGAAAGTCAAAATGGCTGGAAGCAGGATAATTCAAACCATCATTAGGGCTTTTAACATGGAAGTTCCCAGATAATTACACAATAAACATCTTCTAAACTAAAAGCTATAAATTTGGTAAGCCATAAAAGCTGCTAATAATGACTACAGATAGGACTGAGTATAAACACAACATTCCTTATTGCAATACAAATGTTCCTGTCTCCATTTAAAGTTTAATGGGATACAAATGCCACATCTTTCCATTTGTTTGGAAAAAAATCCCTTGTAAAATGCAAGATAGATAGGTAGCAGTCATAAACCACAAACATAAAGAACTCTATCCTGCTTGGCTAAGGATATGCTGCAATAGATCAGTGAACATCACAAAGTCCACATTCATCTGGGATGATTGGCAGAAGGAGGACAAAACCTTCCAGCACAAGTCACTCTGATGGCTAATTGAATGCAAGAAGCCTCCTTTGAAATTGGGCTTTTAAAAAGAGAAGGCATGCCTCTCCAACAGAAGCTGAAACAGTGAGCACTCTTCTCTGTAAAGTAGCAAAAGGATGCTTCTCTTTGTTAGATGCTCATAGAATATCTTTGTTAGATGAGAGTTCTGTTTGTAGTTAGAAGGAGGTTCCCTTGTTTTCTTTAAGAACATGTACTTTTACAAATACATTCAGGACTGAAAGGGAGGTTACCTTTTTAAAAAGTGCTTGCTTGGATTGGAGGTAAATCTAAAGTTCACGACAAGTAGGTCACATTCCCAACTGATTTGGTAAATGTATCTGTTGAAAATGAATAATCCTATTGTGCTTGTATTTCTATCTAATATTTAAGAAAATTGTTTTAGATCTAATTTTAATCTATATTTAGATCTGTATTGATCTGTACACCTTGGCATCACTTAACCACAACTCACTGGTTTATTGCTTCCTCCTTGCTCCTCATTTTAACCTTGCACCATGGGCCAGGACCCTTCTCCTGGGTTTCTCAACAATAAAATAAATTAATATGTCTGATTTTTAATTAGCACCAGGCAAAACATCAGCAAGCTGACAAAGGAAGTGGTGAAAATGGCAAAACGAGAGAGTTTTATTTAATTTCATCTTTACAGTATTGGAATAACTCAACAAGACAATTGGGGTACAATCTCCTGCAAGTTACTGCACAAAATACGTCATGAAGAGCAAGAGAATGGCACAGATGCTGCCATATGTGCTGAGTATTTCCAGCATTTCTTGTTTCAGATTTCCAGCATCTGCAGTATTTTGCTTTTATATTAGTGTTTAATTCACTGCCATGTCTCTTCTAGGAATGCCAACCTTGAAGTTCTGCTCTTCTCTCTAATTGGATTGTCATTTGTCTCTTTTACCTTGTTCACCTTCATTGCTTTCTATTTCCCTCCTGGTGTTTGATAAAGTATCTACCAAAACTCATTTTCACAGCCACATCTCCTTCCTCACTGACTGGATCCGGCTTATTCCATGTGGATTCCAACTGAAGTTTCATCCTTCATGTTTTGAATCCACCCAGGATTACAGGTATCTCAGAGAAATGCAGCGTTCCTTGGACTGCTGTTCTCTCTGCATCCTGAGATCCACACTTGGTGCCATGCACCACCATATGTACACACTGGACACCTCTCTCCAGAAGCACCACCTCACCTCATCTCAAAGCTGTTCTACTCCGCAGTTTCATTTCATCCTTCATCTTATCCGACATATTAACAACACTTTTTTCTTTCTTTCAGATGTTAAGGAACGCAAGCTCCAGCAGCTGATGGGGCCTTCTTCCCCTTCACTTCCCTCTGACCCCACCCCTTTTGATCTGACCCCTTGCTGTGTATTCACCATACCCTCTGACCTTCACCTCTGATGTTCTGTACTCCACAAAGGATTACATTTTATCCCCTTACGTCCCCACCCCAATGAATTTTGCACTCTGCATGACGTTGAGCTCTTCTTCCTTCGCCTCTGGGCTCACTTATTTGACCAGGAGTCCTCCCCTGACCAGATCGATTCGCCCACCTTCAGCATTCTGCCTCTACCTGGACCCCTCCCTCTGGCCTCTTACCCGCTCTTGATCTATTCATTGAACGCTTTCAGCCAGACATCGGCCGTCTCAATTTCTCTGCCCCCCTCACTCACTCTAACCTGTGCCCCTCTGAACTTGTTGCCTGGCATACCGACCTCTACCTTGCGGAGGCTCAGTGCCAACTCTCAGACACTTCTTCCTACGGCGGCACTGTGGCGCAGTGGTTAGCACCGCAGCCTCACAGCTCCAGGGACCCGGGTTCGATTCTGGGTACTGCCTGTGCGGAGTTGGCAAGTTCTCCCTGTGTCTGCGTGGGTTTTCGCCAGGTGCTCCGGTTTCCTCCCACAACCAAAAGACTTGCAGGTGATAGGTAAATTGGCCGTTGTAAATTGCCCCTAGTGTAGGGAGGTGATAGGGAATATGGGATTACTGTAGGGTTAGTATAAATGGGTGGTTGTTGGTCGGCACAGACTCGGTGGGCCGAAGGGCCTGTTTCAGTGCTGTATCTCTAAATAAAAAAATAAAAAACTTTCCCCTGGACCATGACCCCACCACTGAAAATCAAGCAACTGTCCACAGAACTGTCACTTATCTCATCTCCTCCTCTGGAGATCTTCCCTCTACAGCTTCCAACCTCATAGTCCCACAACCCTGGACAGCCCACTTCTACCTCCTTCCCAAAACCCACAAACAGGACTGTCCTGGCAGAGCCACTGTTTCAGCCTGTTCCTGCCCCACTGAACTTATTTCTTCCTATCTTGACTCTATCTTTTCTCCCCTTGCAGGTCTCTTCCTACCTGCATCCGTGACTCTTCTGACGCCTTACCTTATTTTGACAATTTCCAGTTTCCTGGACCCAACTGCCTCCTCTTCACTAGGGATGTCCAATCTCTACACCTTCATCCTCCACCAGGATTGTTTGAGGGCTCTCCATTTTTTCCTTGAACAGAGGCCCAACCAGTCCCCATCCACCGCCACCCTCCTCCGCTTGGCTGACCTTGTTCTCACATTGAACAACTTCTCCTTCAACTCCACTCACTTCCTTCAAGTAAAAGATGTTGCTATGGGTACCTGCATGGGTTCTAATTATGTCTGTCTTTTGTGGGGTATGTCGAACAGTCCTTGTTTCAGGCCCCCTCCCCCAACTTTTTTTTTCCTGTACATTGATGGGCCGTTTCCTGCTACTATCCTGAACTGGAAAACTATCAACTTTGCTTCTAACTTCCACCATTCTCTCTCCTTTACATGGTCCTACTCTGACACTTCCCTTCCCTTTCCCGACTTCTCTGTCTCCATCTCTGGGCTAGGCTGTCTACTAATATTCATTATAAGCCCACCAACTCCCACAGCTACCTCAACTACACTTCACACCCTGCCTCCTGTAAGGGCTCCATTCCATTCTCCCAGTTTCTCCATCTATGACGCAACTACTCTGATGATGCAACCCCCCACGACAGCACTTCTGATATGTCTTCCTTTTTCCTCAACTGAGGATTCCCCCACTGTGGTTGACAGGGCCTTCAACTGTGTCCAGTCCATTTCCTGCACCTCTACTCCCACTACTTCCTCTCCTTCCCAGAACCGCAACAGGGTTCCCCCTGTCCTCAATTTTCACCCCACCAGCCTCCACATCCAAAGGATCATCCTCTGCCACTTCTGCCATGTCCAGCATGATGACACTACCAAACGCATCTTCCCTCCACCCCCCCCGCCCCGTTAGCATTCTGAAGGGATCGTTCCCTCCGCGACACCCTGTTCCACTCCTCCATTACCCCCAACACCTCGTCCCCTTCCCATGCAATCACAGGAGTTGTAATACCTGCCCATTCACCACCTCTGTCCTCACTATCCAAGGTCCCAAACACTCCTTTTAGGTGAAGCAGTGATTTACTTGTACTTTCAATTCAGTATACTGTATTCGCAGCTCACAATGTGGTCTCCTTGGGGAGACCAAACGCAGATTGGGTGACCGCTTTGCGGAACACCTCTGCTCAGTCGTAAGCATGACTCCAAGCTTCCGGTTGCTGGCCATTTCAACACATCCCCCTGCTCTCATGCCCACATATCTGACCTGGGATTGCTGCAGTGTTCCAGTGAACATCAACACAAGCTTTTTTTTAAAATATATTTTGTATTTAGAGATACAGCACTGAAAGAGGCCCTTCGGCCCACCGAGTCTGTGCCGAGCATCAACCTCCCATTTATACTAACCCCATATTCCTAACACATCCCCACCTGTCTCTATATTCTCCTACCACCTATCTATACTAGGGGCAATTTATAATGGCCAATTTACATATCAACCGGCAAGTCTTTTGGTGGTGGGAGGAAACCGGAGTACCCAGCGAAAACCCACGCAGACACAGGGAGAACATGCAAACTCCACACAGGCAGTACCCAGAATTGAGCCCGGGTTGCTGGAGCTGTGAGGCTGCGGTGCTAACCACTGCGCCATTGTGCCGCCCATAGCTTGAGGAACAGCATCTCATTTACCGAGCCTGCCAGACTGAACATTGAGTTCAATAATTTCAGAGCATGACGGGTGGCCCCCTTTTTATTTTCAGCTACTTTTTAAATTTGTTTTTTCATTTTTTTTTTACCATGTGCCTAACTGCTGCTTTTTTGTCATGTTTGTGCTTTGGACCAGGCTGTTTTATTTTTCTGTCAATTAACACCCTCTCTGCACTAACACTTTGTCTTTCAGTGCACCATTAACATACCATTTGCCTTTTCTCCATGATCTTCTGGTCAGTTATTCTGTGACCTTGTTCTATCAACACCTCTTTGGTTATCTCTTGCCCCACCCCTGCTTTATTTGCTTAAAACCTATTATATTTCTAGCCTCTGCCAGTTCTGATGAAGGGTCACTGACCTGAACTGTTAACTCTGCTTTCTCACTCTGCAGATGCTGCCAGATCTACTGAGTATTTCCAACATTTCTTGTTTTTATTTGCTTTTACAAAAATTTCAGAACTTTTGCATTTCATATTATCTACTGCCAGAATGATGGTACTATTTATTATTCAGGATGATTCATTATATTTGAGGTCAGAAGATTATCCTACAGTGCATGAAAAAGCTGGAGTTATTTTAATTGAGCACAGAACATTTTCAAAATGTAATTACATGAATAGAAATATTCTGTTTTATTTTAATCCTGTTTAGTGCATGAATGTTGTGTTGAACATTCAAGCAAAGCTGGATGATATTTGATTTCTGCAGAGCTGAAAATGAGGTAAATCTATTCCATTTGTTGTACTATTTTGTGAAATGTGCTGTTCACTAGGAGTGAGTGCCACTTTTAGATCTGAGACGAGCAATAATTCATTCAAACAAGAAACCCCACAATACTACAATTAATGCAAGCTTCACTTAATTCAAACTGCATCTAGCAAAGCAGCGTATAGTTATGATTGTTTCTATTTTGCCACTCAAGTGTTTGATAATCTGACACATGTTTACTACATAGCTGTCATATAAAGAGACTTTTTATGAAGATTTGATTTTCTGAGATGAACAGACTACGACCAAAAGGAGTTGAGGGAAGACAATTAACCCATTTAAAAATGGGTTAGATAACATAGGATTGGACATAGACTGAAGTGAAGTAGTTCTCCATGGAATACAATGATTCCTGTGTCGTTAACTGGAAAGTCAGGTAATATTTCTAAGGAGGACAATGGTAGGGGTTGAATGGTGAAGATGAGAATCGATTTATGTTCTGGAATTTGAATATCTCTAGAGCTCAAGAAGTACTTGAAAATCTATCTCTTGGAATTTAAATGAACAGTTCATAGCATATAATGTACACAGTCGATAGAAGAATTGGTTTTGTAATCATGTCATCAAACTGTAATTTCCAAAACTCGGTCAGATTCCATTGTACTTTTTAAACCAATTGGCATTATACGTGGTCAGTACATGTGTCCGCTTGACTCGCTGGTTTCAATTTCAGTACTGGGTTCAAGCCCCAGTTTAGAATTTAGCATATAATCCAGCCTGGCACTTCAGTGTAGTACTGAGGAAGCTCTGCATTTTTGGAGGTGCCATTTTTCATTAAAATGAGGACTTCTTTACATGCTTCAGTGGACATAAAAGATCCCAAGGCAAGATTACCAGCAATTTCTGGACTCATTGGGATCCCCTTATTGTAGGTGGAATCCAAAACTACCCGGGAAAACCAAAGTTTTTCAGATCTCAAACAAGGCAAATTGATAGTTGCTGGCAATGTTTATTATGCCTCTTGGTTAGAATAGCTTACAGGAATTTAGCTTGACAATGCAGTGCAAAGTCAATTTCCTGCCACTTAAGTGGTTTATTAAGACTTTCTATTTCTATCAGTTCTTTTGACCTACAAACAGATGGGTCCTAATTACAGCCAATCTGAACAAATACCAGCTCAGTAAAATGTCTTCAGAAACAAAGTACCCTAAAAGGTCTATTGGACAGTACTGATTTACTTGTCGCTGACACAATCCCATACTATTTAACGTTCCTAACATTTGAAGCTGTGATTAATCCTTTAAGAAAATTATCTGTATAAATTGGATTAAACTGAAATATTTTGTAATTTATTGGAGAAAGCATACATTTTCTCTTGCAGTATTTTTTTTACAACTGAAACCAAGGCAGAAAGGCCAATACAAGAATAGTGTCTAGGGTAAAATGTATCAACATGGGTAAGTAACATTAGCTTTCTTGAAATCCTTAACTCAGGATAAAACCATCTTGAGCAAACCATACAGGAAAAACATTTTAGGTGACTTTACCAACTGATGGAATGGAATTCTGGCAGAAGCGTGTGCAATGAAGGATAGTTGACTACTGTCTAAAAGAATGTCATCTTCAGACAATGGAATAGGGTCTGATAAAGATAACACCCCTGTTTATCAACTTGTTTGATTACCTAGGAGTCATAAGGTACTCAACAACTTAAGGTTTGCAAGCTAAAACTTGATAACTTAAGTGAATTGTAAAAATCATAAATATGACCATGTATGGGCAGTGAAACGACTAAAGACCGGAAAAGGCTTTTGAAATCTGTTACTTCAGGAGACACTATCCTAACCCAGCTAAGTGTCCCAAGTGATGGTGCAGTTAACTGTTTAATTATGACTTGTGTTAGAATAGGTCTGATACTCTTCTTAACTATTATTGAAGTCAAATTAGGTTGCACAGACTTTTGACTAAGTAATATTGTTATACTCATGAAAAGACTAGTTATGAACTGGTGGATTAAACGCCAAAAAATGGACACATTGCTGCAACCAAGATGGAGGAAGAGGTTAGGTGACCCTTCCTGTACTGTCAATATACACTGGCTGTTAGAAACTAAACTCAGCATCATGTCTGGATTAGTACTAGGAAGGCACATGAAAATGTTTACGGACCATTCAATACCAATTGGCTCCTATCTGCAAGAGCTGAGCTGACAAAGACCTTCACAGACTGAGCATCTCCAGATATAAAGCCAAGATAATAAGTGAGAAATAACACCACTTTATCAAACATGCCAAATTCCAACCCCATTGCATAACAATGGCCCCACATTGAAAGACATTGAATGGACACACCATGGGAAAGCATCTATGATTATCTAACTGAAACCCAGCCTGATAAGGAATTTTATTAGAGATCTCTGAGAGGGAGACAGAAAGCCATTCCAGCCAGAGAAGCTGCGACATCAATCCAGCTAAGCAAGGGACCCTGCCAACACCATCTTTAAACTACTAAGGCAGAGAGATTGCAAGGTGACCTTAAACTCCCCATCTGAGAAATTGAAACAGGACTTCCACCAACTTCAGACTGTGACACTTCAATTACAGGACAAGGAACATTCAAGCCTGCAAAGCTGTTAAAAATTCCTCCCAGAAAATCACGGTGGTTTCAAAGTGAACTCTCTCTTCACAACTATCGGGCTCTAATTGCTTACTACCCTCTACTCTATCTTTTCTTGTGTGTGTGAATGGGTGAGATTGTGAAAGTTTGAGTATTGTTTAATAAATAGTTATCCTTTTTGAATCTGAGAAAATCTGTCATCTGGTTATTTGACCTGTTAACACTCGGGCTAAAACAATATTTAAAAAAAAAACGCTATCTGCAATCAGTTGAGAGGTGAAAAAGATCTCTAAAACAAGCCCACAATTGCTTTCCATTTGTCGAAACCCCAGCAGAGATCAAACATCATACCATTTCCCACCTGTCCATAACAATATGTTGAACTGGCATCTAATGAATTAATTAGAAACCTTACTCTTATGTTTCCTACCCACCTCCCTGTACAGCAGTCACAAACTTTGAAGATCACGCAGATCAATTTCCAAATCTCAGCTGATCAAATGAATCTGTGATCATAAAAATTTATATTAAAATATCTCCCTTCCCCTAAACAAAAGGCATCACACTTACATCTTTGAAATATTTGTCTTCCTTGACATGTAGGTTTGAGCACATTGAATAAAAAAAAATTAAATTACTTCTATGGGAATCTAAAGCACATTTTCTAATTTAAACCAAAACCAATGATTTAGTACTGAGGTTTGTGGAGCTCACGATAATGGGGGCTGAATTCAAATCAATTGTCTGTGCTAACTGAACTGACAAACAATACCCAAGACAGCTGGATCCTATGTCCAAACACAATCCATTAAAAGGCCTGAATTTTTGGCAATGCTACTTAGACTGGTTATCTATTGTTTAACCCAGATACATTTTAGTGATTAAATGTAAGAAAGTTCTATTTAATATTTATAACTGATACTTACAGTAGGGGCAGCCAAAGACTTCCATTCTCAGCCCAATATGACCTTCACCATTCCAGTCCAATGGTACTAAGCGTAAATAACGTGCAATAATTGGATGCTGTAAATCGTGCCTCACTACTCCATCTGAGTTTGTGTTCCCTGCAAAGGCCTGTGGAGAAATAAAACACAATTCTTAGCATGAGGGATGACATCATATTGGGAGAAAACCAAAATGCTGATTTAACCGATCTTATGAATGCTGAAACCTTTTGAAGTACAAACTCAGTGCATGCTACCTAATAATTGCAGTTCTTTCATCCATACACCAATAGCACTATTCAAGAAAGTAAATAGTATTAGTTTTTTTAAAACGACCAAATCTTTCGACTCCAAGTAAATTAGCAAAAACATATTTACACATATCAAATCACTTTATTAACAAAAGTAAAACAGTAATTAAAAATAGTTGAGGTGCTCTTCACCTCTGGTGTGGGGGAGGGGTTACTTGTATTTTTCACGCCTAAAGCCAGTCAACCAAACAATATGTTCCATACACCCATATATGTTCTATATCACCAATGGGAACCAAAGACTACTGTTTAGTCACTTAAGCTACTGTCCAAGAGATTACTAACTGTGCAGCTCATGTACATTGCTAAATAAATTCAGACTAATATTTTGGCAAAAGCAGCAGTTTTTCAGGCCCAATTATCAAGTCCAGATAATCAAAACTTTTTGGAATGTTTTGTAATGGTGCTTTCAAGAGTTTACAATAACATATTTTAATGGGCTACTGATCAATTTGATTACACAGTACTTTCCAGAGGAGTACTTGGTTACACTAAAGCTTTTGTTCTGATTGCACTTGTGGTGGCAGGAATGCAAGTTTAAGCACTGAAACAATTTTCTTTGGTCCAAGCTGTTCCATTGAATCAAGGAACTTGAAGGGTGGGGGGGGGGGGGGGGGTTTGGGGAAGGGAGAGATGGTGGGAAGAGATGCGGGCTGTCTCCTTGTGGCTCAATTGACCATCACCAAACAATGGATGAATAGCAGTTGCTAATTTAATTTTTCTTCCTGTACTAGCTTTTCCTTTTGGGAGGTTGTTTGGATTTGCAGAGAGTAAAGGGGAAGGACCTGAGATTATTATTTTGATCAATCTCTAAAACAAGCCCACAATTGCTTTCCATTTGATGAGACCCCAGCAGAGATCAAACATCACTTGTACTGTGTGGGATCTGTCCTATAGGTGATTCACTTATTTGTTAATAGAGTGCTTTACAGTAAGTTACATAGCAGGAGTTATGCAAGCCTGCAGGATGTGGGGGGCCATTGCAGGGAATTGCAGTGTCCATGTAGATTACACATTGGTGCTCTGGCATGGAACTTGAACCCCAACTTTCTGCACTTCTAAGCCAAGCTAATATACTATTAGAGAAATGACTAGGCTTGTCAGCATCAGCAAAATGTGAGTTCCAGTTCAAGATCTGGCCTTTCTGGAACTACAATTCTGAGGGACAGGATCCATATCCACTTGGAGAGACACGGATTAATCAGGGATAGTCAGCATAGCTTTGTCAGGGGAAGATCATGTCTAACAAATTTGATTGAATTTTTCAAGGTGATGACTAGATGTGTAGATGAGGGTAAAGCAGTTGATGTAGTCTACGTGAAATTCAGTAAGGCTTTTTGATAAGGTCCCGCATGGCAGATTGGTTAAGAAGGTAAGAGCCCATGGGATCCAGGAAAATTTGGCAAATTGGATCCAAAATAGTGACAGGAGGCAGAGGGTGATGGTCGAGGGTTGTTTTTGTAATTGGAAGCCTGTGACCAGTGGTATACGCAGGGATCGGTGCTGGGACCCTTGCTGTTTGTAGTGTACATTAATGATTTAGATGTGAATATAGGGGATGACATGAAAATTGGTGTCATAAATAGTGAGGAGGATAGCCTGAGATTACAGGACAATATAGATGGGTTGGTAAGATGGGCGGAGCAGTGGCAAATGGAATTTAATCCTGAGGAGTGAGAGGTGATACATTTTGGGAGGACTAACAAGGCAAGGAATATACAATAGATGGTAGGACCCTAGGAAGTACAGAGGGTCAGAGGGACCTTGGTTTACTTATCGATAGATCACTGAAGGCAGCAGCACAAGTAGATAAGGTGGTTAGGAAGACATATGGGATACTTGCCTTTATTAGCCGAGGCATAGAATATAAGAGCAGGGAGGTTATGATGGAGCTGTATAAAACACTAGTTAAGCGACAGCTGGAGTACTGTGTACAGTTCTGGGCACCATACTATAGGAAGGATGTGAATGCACTGGAGAGAGTGCAGAGGAGATTCACCAGGATGTTGCCTGGGCTGGAGGATTACAGCTTTGAAGAGAGACTGGATAGGCTAGGGTTGTTTTCCTTAGGGCGGGGGGGGGGGGGGGGGGGGGGGTGTGGGTGTGGGGTGGGGGGACCTGATTGAGGTATACAAAATTATGAACGGCATAGATAGGTTAGATAGGAAGAAACTTTTTCCCTTAGCGGAGGTGTCAATAAACAGGGGGCATAAATTTTAAGGTAAGGGCAAGAGGTTTAGAGGGGATTGGAGGAAAAAAAATTTCCCTCTGAGGATGGAATGTGGAACACACTGTCTGAGGGGGTGGTAGGGGCAGGAACCCTCAACATTTAAGGAATATTTAGATGAGCACTTGAAACATCATAGCAGACAAGGCTACGGGCCAAGTGCTGGAAAATGGGATTAGAATAGATAGGCTTGATGGCAAGCACAGACACAGTAGGCCAAAGGGCCTGTTTCTGTGCTGTATACCTCTATGACCAGGATCTTTTGTGATCTCACATGGATCTCAGACATGCATTTAAAATGGATGAATGTAAGTGCAATTATCTGGCATGGAGCAATGTTATTTGTGGAGATTGTGCAGAATATGCCATATATGTTATGATCTTGAACATTATGATCCATCTGGGTCTGCTCCTGAGGTCCTCAGCATCACAGATGCCAGTCTTCAGCCAATTCGATTCACTCCACATGATATCAAGAAATGACTGAAGGCACTGGATACTGCAAAGGCTATGGGTCCTGACAACATTCCGACAATAGTACTGAAGACCTATGCTCCAGAACTTGCCTTGCTCCTAGCCAAGATGTTCCAGTACAGCTACAACACTGGCAATCTATCCGGCAATGTGAAAAATTGCCGAGATATGTCCTGTACACAAAGCAGGACAAGTCGGCCAGTTACTGCCCCATCAGTCTACACTCAATCATCAGTAAAGTGATGGAAAGTTTTGTTGACAGTGCTATCAAGCAGCACTTACTTCGCAATAAACTACTCAGTGATGCCTAGTTTGGGTTCCACCAGGTCCACTCAGCTCCTGACCTCATTACAGCCTTGGTTCAAACATGGACAAAAGAGTTGAACTTCAGAGGTGAGGTGAGAGTGACTGCCCTTGACATCAAGGCAGCATTTGACCGAGTATGGCATCAAGGATCCCTAGCAAAACTGAAATGTATGGGAACTGGGGAAAACACTTTGCCTGTTGGAGTCGTACCTAGCGCAAAGGAAGATGGTTGTGATTGTTGGAAGTCAGTCATCTCAGCTTCAGGACATCACTGCAGGTGTTCCTCAGGGTAGTATCCTAGGCCCAACCATCTTCAGCTGCTTCATCAAAGACCTTTCCTCCATGATAAGGTCAGAAGGGGCGATGTTTGCTGATTGCACAATGTTCACTATTCGCGACTTCTCAGATACTGAAGCAGTCCATGTAGAAATGCAGCAAGACCTAGACAATATCCAGGCTTGGGCTGATAAGTGGCAACTAACCTTTGTGCCACACAAGTGCCAGGCAATGACCATCTCCAACAAGAGAATCTAACCATCTCCCCTTGACATTCAATGGCATTACGATCACTGAATCCCCCACTATCAACATCCTGAGGGTTACCATTGACCAGAAACTGAACTGAAGTAGCCATATAAATACCAGGCTACAAGAGCAGGTCAGAGGTGAGGAATTCTGCAGCAACTAACTTGCCACCTGACTTGGGCCCCAGCTATTCACCATCTATATCAATGATTTGGATGTGGGGATTAAATGTAATATTTCCAGTTTGCAGATGACACAAAACTAGGTAGAAGTTCATGTGATGGGAATACAAATATGCTTCAACGGGATTTGGAGAGGCTAAGCGAGTGGGTAAAGTTTGGCAGTTAGAATACAATGTGGAGAAGTGTAAGGTTATCCACTTTGGTAGGAAAAACAGAAATCGAGTATTCTTAAATGGTGAGAGGCTGGGAAAGGGACTTGCGTGTCCTTGTTCGTGAGTTTGTGAAAGCTAACATGCAGGTACAGCAAGCAATTAAGAAGGCAAATGGTATGTAGGCCTTCATAACAAGAGGATTTGAGTAAAGGAATAAAGAAGTCTTACTGCAATTATATAGAGCCTTGGTGAGATCACATCTGAAGCATTGTGTACAATTTTGATCTCCTTACCGAAGGAAACGTGTACTTACCATAGAGGGAATGCAACAAAGGTTCAACAGATTAATTCCTGGGATGGAGGAATTGTCCTACGGGGAAAGATTAAATAGACTGGGCCTTCATTGTCTGGAATTTAGAAGGAGAGGTGATCTCATTCAAACATACAAAATTCTTACAGGGCTCGACAGAGTTGATGCAGGAAGGCTGTTTCCCCTGGCTGGGGAGTCTAAAACCGGGGGACACAGTCTCAGAATAAGGGACTGGCTATTTAGGACTGAGAGGAGAAGGAATTTCTTCACACAGAGGATGGTGAATCTTTGGAATTCTCTGTCCCAGAGGACTGTGGAGGCTCAGTCATTGAGTATGTTCAAGACTGAGATCAATAAATTTCTACATATTAAAAACATCAAGGGTAACGGAGATAGTGCAGGAAAATGGTGTTGAAGTAGAATATCAGCCATGATCTCATTGAATGGTAGAACAGGCTCAAAAGGCTGAATGGCCTTCTCCTATTTCTTATATTCTTAAGTACAGTTACCCAGAAATAATGTTATATTTAACGGTAGGAACTGATTCTTAAAAAAAACATTGTTTCCTGGCTGCAGACAAAAAGATTGAAGAGGAATGGTCAGATCACTAGGAAGGGGTGTTGGTCAGATTGCAGTGTATGACGAGTCAGATTGCTGAGGGGTGGGGTGTTGGTCAATTTGTGGCCAGGGTGGGGGCAGCAGGTAGAGAAATTCAGTCAGATCACTGGTGCAGGTCAGTCAAATCACAGGGAGAGCGTCGATCAGGGTGTGGAGGGAGTCACGCTTAACTTTCAGATAATGCATCTTATCCTTGCGCACCTTCCACTGATGACAGCCTCAAACCCACCTCCCACTGCCCCCACATACTTCCAACTATTCAGTTATGGCAGACAAATTATCTAAACACCATGCAACACATTCTGACATTCTTCCCCTTCTCTTGCAGGACAAAGTGGCCTACAGAATTCCGACAGGGTAAATGTGCATAGGATGTTTCCCCTGGCTGATGAGTCTAGACCAGGGGACATAATCTCAGAATAAGGGGTAGGCCATTTAAGATTGAGATGAGGAATTTCTTCACTTGGACAGTGGTGAATCTTTGGAATTCTTTACTCCAGAGGGCTGTGGAAGCTCAAACGTTGAGTATGTTCAAGACAGAAATCGATAGCTTTCTGAAGACAAATGACATCAAGGGATATGGAGATAGCATAGGAAAGTGGCATTGAGGTAGATGATCAGCCTTGATCTAACTGAATGGTGGAGCAGGCGCGATGGGCTGTATGGCCTACTCCTGTTCCTAGAACACTGGTTCGGCCTCAACTGGAATACTGTGTCCAGTTCTGGTCATCGCACTTTAGGAAAGATATGAAGGCATTAGAGAGTGCAGGAAAGATTCATGAGAATGATTTCAGCAATGAGGAACTTCAGTTATGTAGATAGATTAGAGAAGTTAGGACTGTTTTTCTTGGAGAAGAGAAGGCTGAGAGGAGATTTGATAGAGGTATTCAAAATCATGAGGGGTCTGGACAGAGTAGACAGAGAAACTGTTCCCATTGGTGGAAATATTGAGAACAAGAGGGCACAGATTTAAGGTCATTGGCAAAAGAAGCAATGGCGACATGAGGAAAAGCTTTTTCACACAGCGAGCGGTTAGGAGATGGAATGCACTGCCAGAGTGTGGTGGAGGCAGATTCAATCAAGGTATTCAAGAGGGAATTGGATTGTTATCTGAAAAGGAAGAATGTGCGAGGCTATGGGGAGAAGGCAAGGGAGAAGCACTAGGTAAATTGCTCCTTTGGACAGCCAGCACAACGTGCCAAATAGTCTCCTCCTATGCTGTAACAATTCTATGATTCACGATAGAAGGGAACAGTATGCCTCCATCCACTGAGCCAACGAGGTAGATGGTGCTCAGCATTGTGGATCCAGCTGCAACAGACACTATAACATCCGATGCCACCAGAACATTCATGATGATGGTATGTCACTGCCTTATCTACTCCCTCCTCACCCTCATCTTGCTATCTGGCATGATGTGCAAGCTGCAAATGGTGTGACCCTGGACCTTTTGCTCTCCTCACCACCTCCTTTCTGATTTTACACTTTCAGATACCTGGGAACAGCCATCTGGCCAGCCAGAGCAAACCCAGGAGGGAGAGAGAAAGCAATGGCACACCTGTTATGAGAAAGCACCATCACTTGATCTGACACTTGCAGCCACCAGCTTAGATACTGCCACTGTGTGTACCTTGGAGGCTAGTTTCAAGTCATCTGCAATTGGTGAGCTACTGAGCATGAGTGGGCTGCAGCCAGGCCACGGGAAGGATAGCACTTGTGCCAGCTCCCTGGAGTGGGAGTTCTACTACAGGGGATTCAGATGAGGACTTCAATGGGACAGCATAGAGGAGAATGCTGATGACAATGTACACCAAGATGCTGGTGAATTGGTAGGCCTGCCAAAGAGCCTCCTGTCACTGTCAAGCAAAATGGAGAAGTCCAGTTCCAATGTGGCATAGGACATCACACAGTTTGGAACCCAGCCTTTCCAACGTGCAAATGGTGGCCCACCCCATAACAGCACAAGCAGACCCAGCCATGATGCAGTGTCTGGTGGCCACTGTCTCTGCTTTCACTGCATCACAAGCAAAATCCAACCAATGAGTGCTGCAGTGGAAGCTCTGACAGAGGTCATGAGATCCATGTAGGCTCAGACTGTTGTTGTCATGGCTCCAGTTCGCAGTGCTCAAAGGGGCTTGCAGGTTCAATCCAGCAAACTGTTCTCCAACAGATTACCAGGATTGTTGAGGAGCCAACCATGGGAGTGTGCGCAAGAACCTGCTGTCCTCTCTCAGGGTGACCGCAATCATGCTCCTACCACTGCCACTCCACCAGTGTCCCTGATTTTGCCTCACAGACAGCCAGCCCAGACTGCTGCAGTCCCAAAGCAAGGCCCTCAATGTTCAGAGAGGTTTGAGGACATCCTCTCCTATTGAAAGTCAGCAGCCTTCCATCAGCCATGCTGCAGCGACAGGGTAGCACTGCGTAGGAGCTCTAGGACAGGTAAAGGCAACCACAAGACAGGCAGTGAGGGAATTCACAAGAGAGAATAGTTCATGTCTAAATATATATTGGGATCAGTTGGATAAAGATGTTAATGGAAAGGTTTTTGTGGGTGACTTTTATTGTTGGATGGTGACCAAAGACGTGCTGTGATGAAGCATCTAATATGGATGCAATAGTGGGGAATGGTGGATCAAGAGAAGTGAAGTTAAGTAATTTTATTGAAACCGGAGTCTAAGCAGGCAGTCTCTGACAGCCTGTCCAGAGTGAAGTGGTCCAGGATGAATTCTCTCTACTTCGCCCTCTTCCTCCTGTTGCTGCTACTCCTCCGGATTCCTGGAAGCAACGGCTGTGTCCTCCTGGTGGCTCTGTTATGGAGGGAGCAGCAGACCACCACAAACTTGGATGCCCACTCTGGGCATGTACTGGAGGCTTCTGTACATGTCTCAGAAGCATTTCTTGAGCAGGCCGATTTATCTGCTCCATGATGGTCCAGGTGGCTCCATGACTCTCATAATAGGTGTGTAGTCCCCGCATGGTCAGGTGGCAGAGGGAGGTCATCAGCCATGTATATGGGGCAGCCTTTGTCCCCAAGCAGCCAGCCTCTGGTTCTCCGTGGAGGCCTGAAGACAGCAGGAATGGCTGACTGCCTCAATGAATGCATCGTGGCTGCTGCCAGGATAACGGATATTCACTGACATGATGTACAGTGAGTTGTCTTGCACCAACTGCATGTTGATAGAATGGTAGCCCTTGCAGTTGCTATACCTTCCCTGTTGACATGGGGGGTGCACAGTGCCTGCAGTCGATGGTGCCCTGCACTATTGGGAATTCTGCTATCCTGGCCAAGCCACATACCCTCTGATCCTGCTTCTCCCAGCTGAGGGAGAAAATGATTACTCAACTCTCCTGACATATATGGCCTCCGGCACCTCCCAGATGTTCCGATGGATGGTGTACTGGGAGAAATTCACAATGTCACTTGCTCCTACCTGGAAAGATCCAGATGCATAAAAGTGATGGTGACCTTTACAGCCACTGGCAGTGCCTTGCTCTCCCTGGTACAAGGTGCCAGATCAGGTTGAAGGAGGTGGCACAACACTGTCACCATTTCCTTGTTGAACCTAAGTTGCCTCCGGCACTGTTCTTGGGTCAGGTATAGGTAAGCGAAGTGCTCTTGAAAACCCCATAGTGGCCTTCTGTGGGGAGCCTTCCTCTGCCCTCTTCACAAAGCTTTCCCTCTCTGCAACTTTCACTTCATCTGTTAATCATGTTGCAGTCTCAAAGCACTGCATCCACAGTTCTCAAATCCTGTCACCACCTGATTTTATGCAGCAGCTCTCCAAAACACCTCAAAATATACCACAGTGCTTCCACTGAATTTGCCTAAGCAGCAGAAAACCAAAAACTTGCAACTTGATGCTGGCCCATTGACTGTCGCGAGTGGGGGCGTTCCTCCTGCTGAACATCTGTTCAGCTGGGAGTGATTAATACTGGTGTTCAGTGTATGCATACAGTCCAAGTTTGTTAAATGAGTGTCAGATCAGCCAGAATGGCTGTCTGGTGGTATGACAGCACCTGTTGTGCCATTTCCGGTGCACATGTGGCAAACCCGCACTTCTTTGGCCTCCTTGTCTCGAGAGACAATGGGTAAGCACCTGGAGGTGGTCAGTGGTTTGTGAAGCAGCGCCTGGAGTGACTATAAAGGCCAATTCTAGAGTGACAGACTCTTCTACAGGTGCTGCAGATAAAATTGGTTGTCGGGGCTGTTACACAGTTGGCTCTCTGCTTGCTCTTCTGTCTTTTTTCCTGTCAACTGCGAAGTCTCTTCGACTCGCCACGCTTTAGCCCCGCCTTTATGGTTGCCCGCCAGCTCAGGCGATCGCTGGCAACTGACTCCCACGACTTGTGATCAATTTCACAGGACTTCATGTCACGTTTGCAGACGTCTTTAAAGCAAAGACATGGACGGCCGGTGGGTCTGGTACCAGTGACGAGCTCGCTGTACAATGTGTCCTTGGGGATCCTGCCATCTTCCATGCGGCTCACATAGCCAAGCCATCTTAGGCGCCGCTGGTTTAGTAGGGTGTATATGCTGGGGATTTTGGCTGCCTCGAGGACTTCTGTGTTGGAGATACGGTCCTGCCACCTGATGCCAAGGATTCTACGGAGGCAGCGAAGATGGAATGATTGAGACGTCGCTCTTGGCTGACATACGTTGTCCAGGCCTCGCTGCTGCAGAGCAAGGTACTGAGGATACAGGCTTGATACACTTGGACTTTTGTGTTCTGTGTCAGTGTGCCATTTTCCCACACTCTCTTGGCCAGTCTGGACATAGCAGAGGAAGCCTTTCCCATGCGCCTGTTTAATTCTGCATCGAGAGACAGGTTACTGGTGATAGTTGAGCTTAGGTAGGTGAACTCTTGAACCACTTCCAGAGTGTGGTCGCCGATATTGATGGATGGGGCATTTCTGACATCCTGTCCCATGATTTTCATTTTCTTGAGGCTGATGGTTAGGCCAAATTCATTGCAGGCAGCTGCAAACCTGTCGATGAGTCTCTGCAGACATTCTTCAGTGTGAGATGTTAATATAGCATCATCAGCAAAGAGGAGTTCCCTGATGAGGACTTTCTGTACTTTGGTCTTCGCTTTTAGACGGGCAAGGTTGAACAACCTGCCACCTGATCTTGTGTGGAGGAAAATTCCTTCTTCTGAAGACTTGAACGCATGTGAGAGCAGCAGGGAGAAGATGATCCCAAACAGTGTAGGTGCGAGAACACAGCCCTGTTTCACGCCACTCAGGATTGGAAAGGGGTCTGATGAGGCGCCGCTATGCTGAATTGTGCCTTTCATATTGTCATGGAATGAGGTGATGATACTTAGTAGCTTTGGTGGACATCCAATCTTTTCTAGTAGTCTGAAGCGACCACGTCTGCTGACGAGGTCAAAGGCTTTGGTGACATCGATCAAAGCAACGTAGAGGGGCATCTGTTATTCACGGCATTTCTCCCGTAGCTGGCGAAGGGAGAACAGCATGTCAATGGTGGATCTCTTTGCTCGAAAGCCACACTGTGCCTCAGGATAGACACGCTCAGCCAGCTTCTGGAGCCTGTTTAAGGCGACACAAGCGAAGACTTTCCCTGCTATGCTGAGCAGGGAGATTCCACGGTAGTTGTTGCAGTCACCGCGGTCACCCTTGTTCTTATCGAGGGTGATGATATTGGCATCGCGCATGTCCTGTGGTACTGCACCCTCGTCCCAGCACAGAAAAAGCAGTTCGTGCAGTGCTGAAAATATAGCAGGCTTGGCACTCTTGATGATTTCAGGGGTAATGCCGTCCTCCCCAAGGGCTTTTCCGCTGGCTAGAGAATCAATGGCATCACTGAGTTCCGATTTTGTTGGCTGTACGTCCAGCTCATCCATGACTCGCAGAGACAGGGCTGTATTGAGGGCGGTCTCAGTGACAACATTCTCCCTGAAGTACAGTTCTAGGTAGTGCTCCACCCAGTGGTCCATTTGCTTGCGTTGGTCAGTGATTGTGTCCCCTGATTTAGATTTGAGGGGGGCAATCTTCTTGATGGTTGGCCCAAAAGCTCTCTCAATGCCATCATACATTCCTCTGATATTTCCTGTGTCAGAGGCCAGCTGAATATGACTGCATAGGTGTTGCCAGTCATTTGCGCAGCGCCTGGCTGTTCTTTGGTGCCGCGCTTCTGGCAGCTTTAAGTGCTACGGATGTTAACTCGCTGGGGACTTTATTGTAGTTCAGCAGTGCAATGCACTTAGCGGCTATGACAGGTTCCAGCTCTTCAATGTGAGATTGAAACCAGTCTGCATTCCGCTTCACACGATTGCCATAGGTGGTCATCGCTGAGTCAGAGATGGAGTCTCTGATGTGGGCCCACTTGGTCTCTGCATACCCTGTGGGAGTGTTTTGGAGGGCTTTATCAAGTGAATTTAGAAACTTACGTAACAGCTGTGGATGAGAAATTCTGCTCGTGTTGATGTGCGTGCGGCCCTTCTGCTTGGAGTGATGCAGCCTCTTTGGTTTGAGGCTAACCTTGCTGCACTCCAGGGAGTGGTCAGTGTCGCAGTCCGCACTGTGGAAGCTGCGTGTGATTTGCACACTATTTCAGGAGGCTCGCCTTGTGACGATGAGGTCCAGCTGGTGCCAACGACGTGATCTTGGGTGCCTCCAAGAAACCTGGTGACAGGGTTTAGTGTGAAAGAACGAGTTGGTGATGCAGAGGTTATGATAGGTACACAACTCAAGCAGTCTCTGTCCATTCTCATTCATCCTTCCAATGCCATAGCGCCCAAGGCAGGAGGGCCATGAGTCATGGTCGTCCCCAACCCTGGCATTGAAGTCCCCCAGCAGGAATAGGTGTTTGGTGTTGGGGATGCCACGAATGATATTATGGAGTTCCTCGTAGAACTGGTCTTTAGCTTCATGTGGAGAGCAGAGTGTTGGAGCATAGATGCTGAGTAGGTGTACTAGACCAGAGGCGGTGAACAGTCGGATGGACAGTATGCGTTCCGAGCCATGACAGCACCTCTTGTGCCACTTCCGGCACTAATGGCCATCCAAGCATAGGGTGGCACACGGGATGTGCCGAAACTGGACAGAAGTGCAGCCAGCCCAATGTAGGCCTTCAGAGCTTCCATAGCACCAGTGGTGCTACGGAGCCCAAATTTGTGCCCATTGAATCATAAGATTTTACAGCATAGAAGGCAGCCATTTGGCCCATTGTGGCTGTACCAGCTCTTTGAATGAATTATCCAGTTAGCACAAGTCCCCTGTTCTTTCCCCATAGTCCTGCATATTTTTCCTTTTCAAGCATATATTCAAGTCCCTTTTGAAACTTATTACTGAATATGCTTCAACCACCATTTCAGGCAGTGCATAACAAACCACAAAATCCTGCTCTGTTTAAAAAAAAAAAAATCCTCAATCCCCTCTGGTTCTTTTGTTAAATTATTTAAACTTCTTAAATTTGTACCCTCTGGTTACCATCACTCCTCCTGCTAGTGGAAACTATTTCTCCTTATTTACCCTATCAAAACCCTTTACAATTTTAAACATCTCTATTAAATTTCCCCTTAACCTTCTCTGTTCCAAGGATAATACTCAGTCATTCTAGGAGTGCTTTTATTGCTTTATTTTACCATTCTAGTAAATCTCCACTGCACCTTCTTCAAGGCCTTAACATTCCTCCTAAAGTGTGGTGCCCAGAATGGCCACAATACTCCAGCTGAGGCCGAACCAGTGATTTATAAAGGTTTTGCATAACCTCCCTGCTTTTTTACTCGATGCCACTACTTATATTGTGTAGGATCCCACTTAATAGGAAAAAAGGCACAAAACCCTGATCGAGGTCAAATTGTCTTAATGAGGCCCCCCCAAAAGGTTCTCAGCCACCATGAGAATTGTTACGAGGTGATTCATTATCACATTCTGGTAAAGATTCAAGTTCCATGTTGGAAGGGGTGCCATTCGTGCAGACTCAGCATGGGATTCTCTGGTTTGAACTGGAACCCACTCCGAGGAGGATGATAGCTATTTGATTGGTAGTTCAGCTGGCCAATCCCCAGACCTGAAGTAATGTGCAAGAGTCGAACTTTGGCTTTGCTCTCCAGCTAAAGACAGAGAAACATGTGTCTAAACACATTCGTTTGTGCAAAGTTAAAATCGGGGAAGACACTCAAAGGGAGTGACAGTTTCCTCATCAAATGTAGTACTGATTATATTCAGAAGTTAACTCATCATTAAGAGTTGTAGTTAATCTGCTAACAGGGACAGAGTGGCTTTTTTTTGCTATTTTCTATGTAACAAGAAGTGCAATGAGAAGTTGAAATTTACTTTATTCATTACTTAGCTCACATAGAAACATAGAAAAATAAGAGCAGGAGTAGGCCATTCGGCCCTTCGAGCCTGCTCCGCCATTCATTATGATCATGTAACAGCTCAGTAACCTGTTCCCGCTTTTCCCCCCATATCCTTCGATCCCTTTCGCCCCAAGAGCTATATCTAACTCGTTCTTGAAAACACACAATGTTGTGGCCTCAACTTCTTTTTGTGGTAGTGAATTCCACAGGCTCTATCCAGACCACTATCTGGGTGAAGAAATTTCTCCTCATCTCAGTCCTGAAAAGTTTACCCCATATCCTTAGACTATGACCCCTGGAACTGGACTCCCCCACCATCAGGAACATCCTTCCTGCATTTAACCTGTCAAGTCCTGTTAGAATTTTATAGGTTTCTATGAGATCCCCCCTCACTCCTCTGAACTCCAGTGAATATAATCCGAAACGACTCAATCTCCTCATACGTCAGTCCCGCCATCCCAGGAATCAGTCTGGTAAACCTTCGCTGCACTCCCTCTACAGCAAGAACATCCTACCTCAGATAAGGAGACCAAAACTGCACACAATATTCAAGGAGTGGCCTCACCAAGGCCCTGTATAATTGCAGCAAGACATCCCTGCTCCTGTACTCGAATCCTCTCGCTATGAAGGTCAACATACCATTTGCCTTTTTTACCGTCTGTTGCACCTACATGCTTGCCTTCAGTGACTGGTGTACGAGAACACCAAGGTCTCATTGCATATTCCCCTCTCTGTTTATAGCCGTTCAGATAATCTGCCTTCCTGTTTTTGCTACCAAAGTGGATAACCTCACATTTATCCACATTATACTGCATCTGCCATGCATTTGCCCACTCACTCAACTTGTCCAAATCACCCTGAGCCTCTCTGCATCCTCCTCACAACTCACCCTCCCACCCAGTTTTGTGTCATCTGCAAATCTGGAGCTATTACATTGAGTTCCCTCATCTAAATCATTAATATATATTGTGACTAGCTGGGGTCCGAGCACTGATCCCTGCGGTATCCCACTCGGAAAAAGACCTGCTTATTCCTACTCTTTGTTTCCTGGCTGCCAACCAATTTTCTATCCATTGCAAAACACTACCCCCAATCCCATGTGCTTTAATTTTACACGCTAATCTCTGATGTGGGACTTTGTCGAAAGCTTTCTGAAAGTCCAAATAAACCACATCCACCGGCTCCCCCTCATCAACTCGACTATTTACATCCTCAAAGAATTCTAGTAGTTTTGTCAAGCATGATTTCCCTTTCGTAAATCCATGCTGACTCTGTCTGATTCTACCACTGTTCTCCAAGTGCTCTGCGACAAAATCTTTGATAATGGATCTAGAATTTTCCCCACATCAACGTCAGGCTGACTGGTCTATAATTCCCTGCTCTTTCTCTACCTCCCGTTATAAATAATGGGGTTACATTAGCTACCCTCCAATCTGTAGGAACTGTTCTAGAGTCTATAGAATCTTGGAAGATGGCCACCAATGCATCTACTATTTCTAGGGCCACTTCCTTAAGTACTCTGGGATGCATACCATCAGGCCCTGGGGATTTATCGGCCTTCAATCCCAACAATTTCCCCAACGCCATTTCTCTACTAATACTGATTTCCTTCAGTTCTTCCCTCTCACTAAACCCTGTGTTCCCCAACATTTCTGGTATGATATTTCTGTCCTCCTTTGTGCAGACAGAACAAAGTATGCATTTACAAGAAATGCTGGATTCACTCAGCAGGTCTGGCAGCATCTGTGGAAAGAGAAGCAGAGTTAACGTTTCGGGTCAGTGACCCTTCTTCGGAAGTATGCATTTAGTTGGTCAGCCATTTCTTTGTTCCTCATAATAAATTCTCCTGTTTCTAACTGTGAGGGACCTACATTTGTCTTCAATCTTTTTCTCTTCACATACCTATAGAAACTTTTACAATCAGTTTTTATGTTCCCCGCAAGCTTGCTCTCTTATTCTGTTTTCCCCTTCTTAATCAATCCCTTAGTCCTCTGCTGAATTCGAAACTGCTCCCAATCCTCAGGTCTGTTGTTTTTTCTGGTGAATTTGTATGCCTCTTCCTTGGATCTAATACTATCTCTAATTTCCTTTGTAAGCCATGGTTTGGCTACATATTGTATGAAAAATGTTTGTATTCTTGTTACAGCCCCTCGAGCCTGTTCCACCATTCAATGAGATCATGGCTGATCTGCGACCTAACTCCAAGTAACTGCCTTTGTTAACACCTTTGGACAAGAAAAATCCATCAATCTCCCATTTAAAATTTACAATTGACTTAGCATCAACTGCCATTTGCCAAAGAGTTTCAAACTTTTATCACCACATGTAGAGTTGTTTTCTAATTTCACTCCTGAAAGGTCTGGCTCTAATTTTTAGACTATGCTCCCTAGTCCTGGAATTCCCAACAAATAGAATTAGAATTAGAACATTACAGCGCAGTACAGGCCCTTTGGCCCTCGATGTTGCACCGACCTGTGAAACCATCTGACCTACACTATTCCATTTTCATCCATATGTCTATCCAATGACCACTTCAATGCCCTTAAAGTTGGCGAGTCTACTACTGTTGCAGGCAGGGCGTTCCACGCCCCTACTACTCTCTGAGTAAAGAAACTACCTCTAACATCTGTCCTATATCTATCACCCCTCAACTTAAAGCTATGTCTCCTCGTGTTTGCCATCACCATCCGAGGAAAAAGACTCTCACTATCCACCCTATCTAATCCTCTTATATGTCTCTATTAAGTCACCTCTCCTCCTCCTTCTCTCCAACGAAAACAACCTCAAGTCCTTCAGCCTTTCCTTGTAAGACCTTCCCTCCATACCAGGCAACATCCTAGTAAATCTCATCTGCACCCTTTCCAAAGCTTCCACATCCTTCCTATAATGGGGTGACCAGAACTGCATGCAATACGCCAGGTGTGGTCTCACCAGAGTTTTGTGCAGCTGCAGCATGACCTCGTGGCTCCGAAACTCGATGCCCCTACTAATAAAAGCTAACACACCATATGCCTTCTTAACAGCCCTATTAACCTGGGTAGCAACTTTCAGGGATTTATGTACCTGGACACCAAGATCTCTCTGTTCATCAACACTACCAAGAATCTTCCCATTAGCTCAGTACTCTACATTCCTGTTACTCCTTCCAAAGTGAATCACCTCACACTTTTCCGCATTAAACTCCATTTGCCATCTCTCAGCCCAGCTCTGCAGCCTATCTATGTCCCTCTGTACCCTACAACAACCTTTGGCACTATCCACAACTCCACCGACCTTCGTGTCATCCGCAAATTTACTAACCCACCCTTCTACACCCTCATCCAGGTCATTTATAAAAATGACAAACAGCAGTGGCCCCAAAACAGATCCTTGCGGTACACCACTAGTAACTAAACAGCAGGATGAACATTTCCCATCAACCACCACCCTCTGTCTTCTTTCAGCTAGCCAATTTCTGATCCAAAGCTCTAAATCACCTTCAACCCCATACTTGCGTATTTTCTGCAATAGCCTACCGTGGGGAACCTTATCAAACGCCTTACTGAAATCCATATACACCACATCCACTGCTTTACCCTCATCCACCTGTTTGGTCACCTTCTCGAAAAACTCAATAAGGTTTGTGAGGCACGACCTACCCTTCACAAAACCGTGCTGACTATCGCTAATAAACTTATTCTTTTCAAGATGATTATAAATCCTGTCTCTTATAACCTTTTCCAACATTTTACCCACAACCGAAGTAAGGCTCACAGGTCTATAATTACCAGGGCTGTCTCTACTCCCCTTCTTGAACAAGGGGACAACATTTGCTATCCTCCAGTCTTCCGGCACTATTCCTGTCGACAATGACGACATAAAGATCAAGGACAAAGGCTCTGCAATCTCCTCCCTGGCTTCCCAGAGAATCCTAGGATAAATCCCATCTGGCCCAGGGGACTTATCTATTTTCACACTTTCCAAAATTGCTAACACCTCCTCCTTGTGAACCTCAATCCCATCTAGCCTAGTAGTCTGAATCTCAGTATTCTCCTCGACAACATTTTCTTTCTCTACTGTAAATACTGACGAAAAATATTCATTTAACGCTTCTCCTATCTCCTCTGATTCCACACACAACTTCCCACTACTATCCTTGATTGGCCCTAATCTAACTCTAGTCATTCTTTTATTCCTGATATACCTATAGAAAGCCTTAGGGTTTTCCCTGATCCTATCCGCCAATGACTTCTCGTGTCCTCTCCTTGCTCTTCTTAGCTCTCCCTTTAGATCCTTCCTGGCTAGCTTGTAACTCTCAAGCGCCCTAACTGAGCCTTCACGTCTCATCCTAACATAAGCCGCCTTCTTCCTCTTGACAAGCGCTTCAACTTCCTTAGTAAACCACGGCTCCCTCGCTCGACAACTTCCTCCCTGCCTGACAGGGACATACTTATCAAGGACACGCAGTAGCTGCTCCTTGAATAAGCTCCACATTTCGATTGTGCCCATCCCCTGCAGTTTCCTTCCCCATCCTACGCATCCTAAATCTTGCCTAATCGCATCATAACTTCCTTTCCCCCAGTTATAATTCTTGCCCTGCGGTATATACCTGTCCCTGCCCATCGCTAAGGTAAACCTAACCGAATTGTGATCACTATCACCAAAGTGCTCACCTACATCTAAATCTAACACCTGGCCGGGTTCATTAACCAGTACCAAATCCAATGTGGCATCGCCCCTGGTTGGCCTGTCTACATACTGTGTCAGAAAACCCTCCTGCACACACTGGACAAAAACAGACCCATCTAAAGTACTCGAACTATAGTATTTCCAGTCGATATTTGGAAAGTTAAAGTCCCCCATAACAACTACCCTGTTACTCTCGCCCCTGTCGGGAATCATCTTCGCTATCCTTTCCTCTTCATCTCTGGAACTATTGGTCTCTTTCCATTTACCCTATCTGTTCCCCTCTAATATCTTGAAAACTTGAATCAATTCATCTCTTAGCTTTCTGAATTCCAGGGAACACATCCCTAGTTTGTTTAATCTCTCCTCAAAATCTAACCCTTGAAGTCCAGATTTAATTCTGGTAAATTTACGCTGCACTCCCTCCATATCCTTCCAAAGGCGTGATGCCCAGCACGGCTCACAGTGCTTCAGGTGTGGTCTGAGCAGGGTTTTGCATTAGCTGAAGCATGACTTCTACCCCCTTGTATTCCTGACCTCTAGATATAAAGGCCAGCATTCCATTAGCCTTTTTGATTATTTTCAGTACCTGTTCATGACATTTTAATGATCTCTGTACCAGGATCCCAAAGTCTGTTTGGCAGAAAGCTAGAAACAGTGGAAGTCTACTTAGAAAGTACCCTGTTCTTTCCTTTTTAGGTCCAAATTGGATGACCTCTTATTTCTCTATTTTGACCTCCATTTTCAAAATTTTGGCCCATTCACTTAATTTATCAATATCTCTTTGTAATTTTATGCTTCTATCTACATTGCTTAAAATGCTGCATGTCTTTGTGTCATTGGCAAATGTGGATATACGGTTTTCTATCCCATTATCTCAATCATTAATATATATAGCAAATTGTTGAGGCCCCAACACAGATCTTGACATCCTGACAATTATCTCTACTCTCCACCTCCTGCTGCTCAGCCAATTTCCAAACCAGATCAATAATTTGTCTCCATGGGCTTCAACTTTAACGGTCTCTTATGAGTTACTTTATTAAATGCTTTCTGGAAGTGCATATAAATAACATCCACAAACATTCCCCTGTCCACTACTTTAGTCACCTATTCAAAAATGTATGTATTCTTCGATTTGTACTTATTACATTGATTTATAATTCCTCATTTTTATTAAGATATTCTTCAGACCACCTTCTCAAAGGAGGTAGAAACACACAAGGGGTGCTTTCGAGATTTCAGTATCTAATCCACATACAAAGGCTGAGGCAGCCCATCTTGCACTGTTATGCAAGAATCCAAATACCTGGTGATGGAAGTGGCTGAGAACTGAATATTTGTCCATTGGGGATCTACAAGACTATTTGATTTGTTTCTGATGTCTCTATTCACATTGCCAGATTTTCAATAGCTTGGAAAAGAACCCTTTAATTTGCATTTAGTATTTGAATTCCTGCGACCTGGTGGAATCAGTCCATACATTGATCGACAAAAGTTGTGTACGCACTTTGATCAGTTTAATTGTTTTTTCTCTGTACATTTTCTTTTTGCTGTCATAATAATTAATGGTTCTTTATTTTTGCCATCTTTTAAAGTTCAATTTTCTGTTTGTTCTTGTTGTGGCTTAGTTCTTACTGCTTTCTCTCAATGGCTCAGCACTGACTTTTGTTGTTCTGAAAAACCTCCCAGCCTTATACTTGTTAATTCTGGAGGTTCTTCTGGCAAGCCAGGCAGGAGAAGATCCAATGACCCATTGTGCTGCAGACGTATGTCCCTTGTATCAAGCATAGTGGGTTTGTGAGAAACCAGCCTGCAGCAGGCCTCCAATTTGAGCTAATTAAAATCACTTTGTTTTTGTACGTAAAGTAGACCTCTGTTTTCTTGGGCCGGGATGTTCCCTGGAAAATGTTTATTGGCAAGTAAAAAATGTCACCGGGTAGCAATGTGGCGCGAAACCCTCAACCATCATTTTAACTACCTGCCTAGTCCATTTCTGAAAACACGAGAGTGGCAGGATAGCTCCTCTAAATGATTGTTTTCAGCTCTCTATTTTTTTAAAATTTATTTAGAGATACAGCACTGAAACAGGCCCTTCGGCCCACCGAGTCTGTGCCGACCAAGAACCATCCATTTATACTAACCCGACAGTAATCCTATATACACTAGGGGCAATTTACAATGGCCAATTTACCTATCACCTGCAAGTCTTTGGCAGTGGGAGGAAACCGGAGCACCCGGCGAAAACCCACACGGTCACAGGGAGAACTTGCAAACTCTGCACAGGCAGTACCCAGAATTGAACCCGGGTCCCTGGAGCTGTGAGGTTGCAGTGCTAACCACTGCGCCACTGTGCCGCCCGTAATAAACAAGGGCTCTTGCAACATGTTCATTGAGTCCACCAAACATAGTGGGTTTGTGAGAAACCAACCTGCAGCAGGCCTCCAATTTGAGCTAATTAAAATTACTTTGTTTTTGTATGTAAAGTAGACCTCTGTTTTCACTGAGTCCACCAAGGAGCAGATCACCAACATGGAATATACCAGATTCATGCGGAACTTAACAAGCAATAATATAAATGTACTCCCATTAATAAGTATTAAATACTAACATTGATAATTTCAACACTCAAGTAATTCTGATGGCATTTGTAAATTGCAATCTTCAGAACAATCTTTTTCAATTAAATTTTATCCTTTATCGATCCCATTTCGTATTCACCATGAAAAGCAAAATCAAACATATTTGATGTGATGTTTTGACAAAGTTATTGGTGCTTGTTTTTCACTTCGACATAGTGAATCAAATACAATTATTTGTCATCAATTGTGCTATCGTGCTAAATATTTACTCTTCTGTGGAGCAGTTTAGGCTATTTTTATAAATCAAAGGTACTATATAAATGCAATGTTGTTGTTGTTCCAGTGTAGTCATGGATTAATTACTCCACAAAATTTAAAACCATATACAAATATGATTTAACACTAGCAAGCTTCACCATTTAGTGTCAAGCAATAAAATTGACTCAAAATATTCTTTTCAAGTCAATGCAAACATTTTGAAAATTCTTCACAATTAACATCTTGGAAATTGGTCAGTGCCAACATTGCCATGCGTAGTTATATTTCTCCTGTAAACAAGCCTTGACTTGTTTAAACAGAGAAACAAATGCTACAGATCAGCTCAATATGATTGACGTGGTATTGTCTGCTAATGCAAGAGTACAGTTAATTTCAAAGCTAGAATTTCATTTAAATGTATGACTATTTTTAACCAAACTCAAATTATTTTATGAAGTGCTTCCTAAACATATTGTTGTGGCTCAGAGTTTACTTCTGGAATCATGTTGGTGCTTGTGACACTGACCCTATTGTGTGCCAACTGCCTGTTAATCTAAAGTGAACAATTGCTTTTCCTCAGCACTAGAGCGCTTTATCAAGAAGTAAAATGCAGTTTGACATGTTACAAGAGAAAGATGGCAATCAGGTTAGCTTCTGTAAACTGTACTAAAATACAGAGGCTGCTGAGGTACTAAGATCAGTTGTGTTTGCAAAATAAGATACTATTTTCCTCAGCTTCAATTTCCTCTCATCCTCCCTAATGTTATACTCTATTCTCTTTAACAAAAATGCTGTCTCATGCAAAGGTACCATTCCATTGACTCCCAGCTGTCTTCCAGTATCTTTCTCAAGTCACCTTCATGAGCATAATGTGTGCTGGATTCGAGTCATTACAGCTCATGAGTCATTCCAGCCATGTCCAATCCTATTTTTATCTGATGTCCACACATGCACACACTCGACCTAGAATTACTGAATGGAGGAGTGGGAATGGTACCTGATCTTCGCTTCATTAATCCAGAAGCACTGAGATCAACTATAGTGACCATGCTAACATCAGCTAATTCAACAAGACCAATGATCAACTACACGTGTGCGCTGGTTGAGCTGGGCTGTACGCACGTATTTTGAATTGAGGTGATGTTTGGAGCTGCTGCCAGTCCAGGGCCTTGCGCATCCATGAGCGGCACTGGTGCCCTGATTATTTTCAGCATTTACGGCACCTGTTAAATTTGCTGGAGGCGGCCGACGTCAAGCCCTAGACTTTCCCATTTGGCCTGCAGAACTCAACGGCGTATTCCACTGGCCTCTGCCCACCAGCAGGTGAGGAGCAGTGGCTTCCACCCGAAACACTTGTCCCTGCACCTCCAGTAACTGAGGCTCCTGTCCACTTGTGGCTTTCCCTCCTCATGGCACTCATTCAGCACCGGCCCCTGGCCTGCTCGCCTCCCCCACACGAATTCAGTCCTCCCCCCTCTTCCCCCACCACCTCCTCCCACTTTTCCCTTTCAGAGAGTGCAAGTCAGAGACAAAAAAGTGCCAGAGACCCACAGTTAAAAGTGGTGGTGGTGAGTCAGGGAGAGCGGGAGCCTGAGGGAAGAGAGTGCTGGAAACCCATAGGTAAAAGCCACGACGGGAAGTTGGTGGGAGTCAGTGAGCGAGCCCAAGTGAGAACAATGCCGAAGAACCACAGTTAAAAGCGGCGGTGAGGAGTAAGCGGGAGTCAGAGCAAGCACGTACGAGAAAAGAGAAAAAGAAATCAAAGTGTGACGTCGCAGAAAGCAGGTAACTGACTAGTTGGTGAGTATTTCTCTTTTTCTCTCTAAACAAGGACATTCATTTAAATGAACTGCAGGGAAATTAAAAGTTTCAATCACGTAAATTACATACAAACATACGAATTAGGAGCAGGAGTAGGACACTCGACCCTTGAGCCTGCTCCGCCATTCAATCAGTTCATAGCTGAACTGATTATTCCACATTCCCACCTATCCCCTTGCTTATCAAGAATCTATCTACCCTTGCCTTAAAAATATTCAAAGACTCTGCTTCCACTACCTTTTGAGGAAAAGAATTCCAAAGACTCACGCCCCTCAGAGAAAAATATTTCTCCTAATCTCTGTTTTATATGGGCAACCCCTTATTTTTAAACTGTGACCCCCTAGTTCCAGATTCTCCCACAAAGGGAAACATCCTTTCCACATGCCCCCTGTCAAGACCCCTCAGAATCTTATATGTTTCAATCAAATCACCAAGTTAATAAATAAGATATTTGCACAGAACAGGTCTAGAGGGATTGCTTATTTCTCTTTTCTATTTCTATATGCTGGTGCCCATTCCCCTGCCAATTTAGTTTAAATCCTCCCCAACCACACCAGTGAACTTTCCTACGAGAATACTAGTCTCAGTCTTGTTGAGATGCAACCCGTCCCTTTTGAATAGATGTCTCCTGAGATTCTAAGAGGGAATACAGATTGTTTTTAGACCATGAAAGAGCAACTGAGACCCGTTGCTTCCAATTCCTGTGCCATGTGGGAACTTCAGGACACTTCATGTGTTTTGGGGGACAATGTGTGTAGGAAGTGTCTCCAGCTGCTTGAGCTCAAGCTCAGGATTTCTGAGCTTGAGAGGCAACTGCAGTCATTGCAGAACATCAGGAAGCAGGACAGTTTCCTGGATCATACATTCCAGGAGGTGGTCACACCATAGGTGGTGAGAGTTCAGGATAGTAGATGGGTGTCCATCCAGAAGAGTAGGAAGAGACAGGAAGTACAGGAGTCTTTGGGGTGCAAACTGCTCTCAAACTGATACTCAGCATTGAGACTGCTGGAAGTGACAACACCTTGAAGGAGTGCAGTCCAGACCATGGCACCAATGGGCAAGGGACTGCAAAGAAAGGAGCAGCAAAGATTAGAAATGCAATCATTATAAGAGTTTCCATAGTTAGGGGGACAGATAAGCTTTTATGTAACCATTATTGTGAGTCTCCCTGGTGCCAGGGTAAAGGACATCATGGAGAGAGTGCAGATTATTCTGCAAGGGGAAGGGAGTGAACCAGAAGTTGTGGTACATGGTCGTACCAACCACATAGGGAGGACAGCTATTGAGGTCCTATGGTCAGCCTTTCAAGAGCTAGGGGGGAAGTTTAAAAAGTAGGATCTCGAAGGTAGGATCTAGAAATAGAAAAGAGGAATAAGGTGCACAAAGTAAGAGTGTTGGATAGTACTAGTGAAGGAAAGAGTACTATATTAGATAGCAGCAGATTAAGAAGGAATATGAGAAATACAAAGACATTTTTAAAATGCATGTATATAAACACAAATTGGGGTGAATAAGGTTGGTGAGATACAAGCACAACTAGCATGTGGGAGTATGATGTAGTGGCAATAACGGAAACATGGCTTAAAAGCGGTGAGGATTGGGTGCTTAATAGTCAGAAACAAAATGTTCAGAAAAGATAGGGAGGGAAGAAAGTGAGGTGGGGTGGCAGTACTGATCAGAGAAGACATTGCAGTGTTGAAAAGAGAGGATGTCCTTGAGGGGGCAAAGACAGAGTCCATTTGGTTGGAGTCGAGAAGCAAAAACGGTATTCTCTAGGCCTCCAAATAGTGAGAGTGATAGAGGAGCAAATCTGCAGCGAAATCAGAGAGATGTGGAGTGGTGATATTGGGGGACTTCAATTGCCTAAATATCAATTGGGATAATGGTAAAGTAAAGGGTAAGGAGGGGGGAGGAATTTCTGAAATGTGTAGGAGAACCTGCTTGACCAATATGTTCTTGGTCCAACTAGGAATGAGGATCTGGTACTGGTACTGAGAAATGAGGTGGACCAAGTGTCTATAGGGGAACATTTGGGTAAGAGTGATTATTGTATCATAATGTTTAGACTAGTAATAGAGAAGAGCAACAAACAATCTAAAGTAGGACTTCTAAATTGGAAGAGGGCTAACTTCAATGGAATAAGAAGGGATCTAGCCAAGGTAAAATGGAACCAAAGATCAACAGGAAAACCAGTGACAGAACATTGGGTGATCTTTAAGGAAGAGCTGTTTCAAGTGCAGCTTAGGTACATTCCAACAAGGGTGAAAGGTAAGAGAACCAAAACCAGGGCTCCTTGGATGACGAGGGAGATAGAGAATACGAAGAAACAAAAAAGAGGGCATTTGATGCATGTCTGGTGAATTCTTCAAGCAAATACCAGGCCAAATACAATTAAGTTGAGATGGAAAATGAAGAGGAAAATAAGGCTGGCAGAGAGAATATGAGAGTAGAATGGCAGTTAACATAAAAGGAAGCTCAAAAATCTTTTACTAGCATGTAAATAGTAAATAGTTCGAGGCAGAGTGCAACCTGTTAGGGATAAATAAGGTGATATATGCTTACAGGCTCAGGGCAAGGCTAGGATACTTAGTAAGCACTTTGTATTGGTGTTTACAAGGAAAGAAGATATTGATAAAATATTGGTAGAAGCGGAGATGGTAGAAGTAATAGATGGGGTGAAAATTGATAGGCAGGATGTACTGGAAAGGCTGGCTATTCTTCGAGTGGATAAGTCACCTGGTCCGGATGGCTTGCATCCCAGTTTGCTAAAGAAAGTGGGGGTGGGGATGGAAGAATGGCTTGCCATAATCTTCCAATCTTCCCTATATACGGGGGAGGTGCAAGAGGACTGCAGAGTGGCAAAAGTGACACCCTTATTCAAAAAAGGGTGCAAGGACATTCCCAGTAACTACAGGCTGGTCAGTTTAACATCAGTGGTGGGTGAAATTTTAGAAACAATAATCAGGGAAAAAAGATCAACAGGCACTTGGAGAGGTTTGCGTTAATTAAGGGAGAACCAGCATGGATTTGGAAAAGGCAGATCATGCTTGACTAATCTAATTGATTTTTTTGATGAAGTAACAGAAGGTTGATTAGGGGAAAACAAATGGGTGTTGTCTATATGAATTTTAAGAAAGTGTTTGATAAAGTACCATTTGAAAGGCTGGTTAACAAAATTGAGGCTTATGGAATGGGAGGGTCACTGTCAACTTGTTTGAAAACTGGGCTTAAGGACAAAACAACAAGTCGTGGTAATGATTGTTTTTCAGACTGGAGGATGGTGTTCCCAGTTCAGTGCTAGGACCACTACTTTTTTGAGATGTAAATGACTTGGATATTGGAGTGCAGAGTAAAATGTCAAAATTTGCCAATGATACCAAACTTGGAGGTGTGACTAATGGTGAGGATAATGTATATCGATTGCAACGGGGCTTAGATAGGCTAGCAGGACGGGCAGACATGTGGCAGATGAAGTTTAATATAGAGAAGTGTGAAGTGATGCATTTTGGCAGAAGGAATAGGGAGAGGCAATATAGACTGAATGGCACAGTTCTAAAGAGTGTGTCGGGACCGAGGGACCTGGGGGTCCCTGTGTACAGATTCTTGAAGATGGCAGGACATACTGAAAGAGTAGTTAGCAAAACATATGGGATCTTGGGCTTCAAAAATGGTCTGAAGGCCAGATGGAGCTGGAGAATTTTTAGCTTCCGGCCACCTCTGATCCCAGCCCCAGCACGGGGATGAAAATCCAATCCTATGTTTCCATGTCCTAGACTCCCCAACTGCAGGAAAAAAACTTCTCTGCCTCCATCTTGAAGCACCCTCTCTCTTACTTACCTTCCACAACCTGCTGCTCCTTTCAAGGTGGAAGGTCTCTGGCCCTCCAGTTTTGGGAGCCTGCCGGCAATCCTTACTTGGATGGCGAACCTGTCTCCAGGCCAATTAAGGGGATACCCCTGTGAAAATCACAATAACTGACTGTTTTCCCCTAGCGATGTGTTCGGCACCCAGAAACAGTCCTGATCTCTGTTTACTGCGCCCAGAGAAAAAATCCTGCCTACCTAGTCTGGCTATTCAGGAGAATAGGACGGCACAGTGGCGCAGTGGTTAGCACCGCAGCCTCACAGCTCCAGGGACCCGGGTTCGATTCCGGGTACTGCCTGTGTGGAGTTTGCAAGTTCTCCCTGTGTCTGCGTGGGTTTTCTCCGGGTGCTCCGGTTTCCTCCCACAAGACAAAAGACTTGCAGGTTGATAGGTAAATTGGCCATTATAAATTGTCACTAGTATAGGTAGGTGGTAGGGAAATATAGGGACAGGTGGGGATGTTTGGTAGGAATATGGGATTAGTGTAGGATTAGTATAAATGGGTGGTTGATGTTCGGCACAGACTCGGTGGGCTGAAGGGCCTGTTTCAGTGCTGTATCTCTAATCTGAAAATACTTATTCATGAAAAGGGTGGATGAAGTGTGGAACTCTCTCCCATAAAAAGCAATAGATACTAGCTCAATTATAATGTTAAATCTGATAGTGATATATTTTTGTTGAACAAGGAAATCAATGGATTTGGACCCAAGGCAGCTGGATGGAGTCAAGATGCAGATCAGCCATGTTGTTATTTCATGGCTCCAGGGGCTGCCTGGCCTACCTCTGTCCCTATGTTACTAAAATAAAGTTATTAAATGTCTGTGAAACAAGATTTGTGAGTTGGAATGGTGGCTGAGGGGTAATAAGTCACCTGAGAAACTCAAAGTGGTTGATTTATGTAAACTTCTGCTTTCTGTGTCATCTTTAGATCACATTTTAAGGAAATACTGCCACCAGTAATTCAGAAAAATGCATTGGTGACCACTCCTGTCATTGAGTAGTGTGCACTGTACAATGCACTTAACTGAAGTGCAATAAAGCTGCTGCGTTTTATTTGAACATAATGACTGGATTTTGAGGCATTTGATAGGAGGACTAGAACACTGTCAAAAAACTTATTTAATTTTGTCTTTTTTGCATGGAATTTTCAAATATTTGGTACTTAACTTAATGGAATACATGAGCGACAGGACTAGACCTTATTGGAGGACCTGTGGTATGAGAAAATATGAAAAATAATCCAGCTGTGTGCTAGAAGAAATGGTTCCAATGCTAAGTAAAATGTTTTAGGCTATTAGTTTACAGTTTGTCCAATGTTACTAATTGCCCATATTACTTTGTAATGCATATTAAGTAAACATAAGGTATGCATTTTGCGTGTCTTTAGAAAAAACTTAGCTTTCCTAAAGGCTCAATGGAACCTTACTGCCTCCCTTTGACATGAAATGGCTTTGTCATTGTCAAATCCCTACCATAAATAACTTGGGGGTCACCAGAAACCAGAAACGTAACTGCAAGAGCCACACAAATACTGTGGATACGAGTTGGTTACTCTACGGCGAGTGACTCAACCTTCTGACCGCGGGCACCTACTACCTGGTTTACTGCAGCTCCAACAACACTAAAGATACTTGACGCCCTCGAGGATAAAGAAGCCGCTTGACATCCACCACCCTAAACATTAATTCCTCTACCATCGATGCACCCTGCGGCAGCGTGTACTATCTACAAGATGTACTGTGGCAACTCGCCAAGGCTTTTTCGATGCACCTCCCAAACCTGCCACCTCTACCACATAGAAGGCAGAAGGGTGCATGGGAACACCACCACCTCCAACTTCCCCTCCAAGCCACACATCAACCTGACTTGGCAATATATTATCGTTTCTTCTTCATCGCTAGGTCAAAGTCCTGGAACTTCCTACCAAACAGCAGTGTAAGAGTATCTTTGCCTCACAGACTGCAGCAGTTCATGAAGACAGCTCACCTATACTTTCTCAAAGGCAGTTAGAGATAGGCATTAAGTGGGCACCTGCCCCAATCTCTATTAGGTTGAGTGATGAAAAATAAGATTATGGATTATGAAAGAAGAACAAGATTTGGCTTGGCTGTGATGTTCATGATCATGACAAGTAGCTTGCTGGCACTTCCTGTTCAGGTTTCCCTGAAACATGAGGCACTGGGGGTCTTCCAGCAATTGTGCAGCATGAGTCAGTACCTCTTTTTTAAAACATAAATGGGAAACTGAAAGAAACAGTCATCCTTTTCATCAGCTGTTTGGCAAGTCAGCAGAGGAAGCTCTGCACAACAGCATCCTTTTGTTTGTTCTTTCATGGGATGTGAGCGACACTGGCAAGGACAACATTTGTTGCCCACGCCCATCAAACTGAGCATCAGTGAGCAGTTTATTGCTGTGTAAGCGCAACTTGATAGCACTGTCGACGACACCTTCCATCACTTTGCTGATGATTGAGAATTGACAGATGGGGTGGTAACTGGCCAGATGGATTTGTCTCGCTTTTTGTGGACAGGACATACCTGGGCAATTTTCCACATTGTTGGGTAGATGCCAGTGCTGTAGCTGTACTGGAATAGCTTGGCTAGTTCTGGAGCACAAGTGTTCAGTACTATTGCCAGGATGTTGTCAGGGCCCTGAGCCTTTGCTGTATCCAGTGCCTTCAGCCATTTCTTGATATCACATGGAGTGAATCAAATTGGCTGAAGACTGGAATCTGCGATGGTGGGTTCTCAGGAGGAGAGAGCTGAGATGGATCATCCACTTGGCATTTCTGGCTGAAGATGGTTGCAAGTGCTTCAGCCTTGTCTTTTGCACTGATGTGCTGGGCATCCCCATCATTGAGGATGGGGATGTTTGTGGAGCCTCTTCCTCCAATTAGTTGCTTAATTGTGATTAGTGGCAGAACTACAGAGCTTTGATCTGATCTGTGGGTGGTGGGATCGCTTAGTTATATCTATCACTTGCTGCCTCAACTGTTTAGCCTGCAGGTTTTGGTGTTGTGCCAACTTGGTGAAGCTACATCATTTTTAGGTATGCCTGTGCTTCTCCTGGCATGCTCTCCTAAACTCCTCATTGAACCAAGGTTGATACCCTGGCTTGATGATAATGGTGGAGTGAAGGATATGCCGGGCCATGAGGTTACAGATTGTGGTTAAATTCAATTCTGCTGCTGATGATGGGCCACGGCACCTCATGAATGCTGAGCTTTGAGCTGGTAGATCTGTTTTGATTCTATTCCAATGAACATGGCGGTAGTGCCACACAATACAATGGATGGGGTCCTCAGTTTGAAATCAGGACTTGTCTCCACAGGGAGTGTGCAGTGGTCACTCCTATCGATACAGACAGATGCATTGCTACAGGTAAATTGGCGAGGTCAGGCAGGTTGGTTCCCTCACCACCTGCCACAGGCCCAGTCTGGCAGTTATGTCCTTCAGGACTCAGCCAGCTTGGTCAGTGATGGTGCTACCAAGCTACTTTTGGTGATGGGCATTGGAGTCCCCCACCCAGAGTACATTCTGTGCCCTTGCGACCCTCAGTGCTTCTTCCAAGTGGTGTTCAACATGGAGTCCTGATTCATTATCTGCGGGAGGGGGTTTCCTTGTCCATGTGTGACCTGATGCCATGAGACTTCATGCAGTCCATGTTGAGGACTCCCAGGGCAACTCCTGACTGTATAACACTGTGCCCCCACCTCTGATGAGTCAGTCCTGGCCGTGGGATAAGACATACCCAGGGATGGTGATGGAGAAGTCTGGGACATCAGCTGTAAGGTATGATTCAGTGAGTATAACTATGTTAGGCTGTTGCTTGACTAGTCTGTGGGACAGCTCTCCCAATCTCTCAAGGGCAATTAGGGATGGGCAATAAATGCTGGCCTAGCCAGCAATGCGCACCTCCCATGAACGAATAAAAAAAATGTTGGTACAAATTGCCAGATATTAGTAAGGAGGACTTTGCAGGGTCAACTGGGCAGGATGTGCCATTGTCATGTCTAATGCCTAAGTCGATACCAGGTGGTCCATCTGTTTTTATTCATTTTCAACTTTTCTGTAGCACTTTGGTACAACTGAATGGCTTGCTGGGCCATGTCAGAGGGCAGTTAAGAGTCAACCACATTGCTGTGGGTCTGGAGGACAGATCAGGTGAGGACATTAGTGAACCAAATGGGTTTTCACAACAATCTGGTAGTTTCGTGGTCACCATTACTGAGATTAGCTTTTTAATTCCAGGTTTATGAATTAATTGAATTTAAATTCCACTAGTTGCCATGGTTGGGTTTGAACTCATGTCCCCAGAGTATTAGTCAGGGCCTCTGTACAGTGACATTTCCACTACACCACCATTCCCTGGCTTACTTGATCTTTTGTATTCTTAGTTTCAATTTATTGACCTGTTCTAAATTCCATGGTTATTGATGTGATCCAGTGGGGAGGCTATAATAAGTAATTATTTCATAATCATGAATAACTTTTGTGAAAACCACCTTCAAAGTAAACAATACATGTTTTTGCCCAATGTCTCTTTGATAACTAATAACAGCCCCCAGCATTCTCCTTTCTGGCTGTCTCCATTTCTCTTCACACATCTGAATAACCGTTTGTTGTGGAAAATGTCTAGGTCAGCGATATTCTGATTCACATGGAACAGGAATACAATTCTTTTATATTGAGTGAATCCATTTCTCCTTCAATTCCAGTCATGAGAACCTTAAAAGTCATTATATGACATTTATTAGTGAACCAGAGAGATATAATCTGGTGTCTTCAGACACAAGGATGATAACTTGGGTCACTGCTATTCTGTTCAACATTTAACATTATTATCTCTTACCATGCAAATTATATTCTGCTCGGATTTTAAACTTGGCTCTCAGCACTATCGGGCCAACTTTAACCCTGCCCACTCTTCTGAGCTGGCAAGGGTCACCTTCTGGAAAAAGTGGGGCCCTTCTTTAATAATGCAAATAGGACTGAGATAAAGCAATATCAATAGATTAAGTGAATGAGCAAAACTGTGGCAAATGGATTTCAATGTAGGCAAATGTGAGGTCATCCACTTTGAACCTAAATGGGATGGAACAGGATACTTTCTAAATGGTGAAAAGCTTGAAATAGTGGAGGTCCAAAGAGACTTGTGTGGGGTCCAGGTACAAAATCATTAAAATGTCATGAACAGGTACAAGGAATAGTCACAAAGGCTAATAGACTGCTGGCCATTTATATCTAGAGGAATAGAATACAAGGCAGTTGAATTCATGTTTCAGCTATACAAATTCTGGTTAGACCACATCTGGAGTACTGTGAGCGGTTCTGGGCAGTACATCTTAGGAAGGATATATTGGCCTTGGAGGAAGTGCAGCATAGAATTACTAGAATGACAGTTGAATTTCTGGTGTCTAGGTATGAGGTAATAAACAAACTAGTGAGAGGCTCCCGTCTTTACCCCCTCCTTGTTTTACCACAACAGATTTATTTCTTTAAGTGGATATACTTTCCAATTCATTGAGTGTTTAACTGTTTATGCACCATGATCATAAAAGAGCCAATCACTTAAACTATAAAGAATTATTTTTTGTCATTATGTAAACAAAATTAAAATAAATTGTCATTGAACAGTTACAAATCCAGAAAATAAGGCTGAATCTAGTGAGCGTGAGTGTAAATTTAAAAGTTTCTCTATCCATATTGCAGTGTTTCTCACCTTTCATATTATCATTTCAGTCATTGGTACTAAATCCTTTGAATAAATAGTTTCAATTCTAAATCTTTTCAGCTTACTTACAGAACACAAACTTTATTCTCTCATTTCACAGCAACTTGCACCAGAGACATGCTTATTAGTTGAGAAGATTTGTTTGACTGAGCACTAAACATAGCCAAAGGTCACAGTTATTGAACCAAGGCAGGCTTAGAGTATACTGTGCCATGCAACAATGCATCGTATTAAAAGTGCTTAGTTTAGAGCAAGAGGAATACAATTGTACAATATGGCTATACAGTATACAGCTTAAGATATAACTGGCCTATGGCATTTTGTGTGTTGTTTGCTGGCTGGTCTGGCGACTGAAATAAATCTGCTTGTGGCTTTTTCGGAGTTGTTCTTAAATCAATTATAGCAAGTCACCATTTTGATTTTTAGATTAGGTTTCAAAATTATTACCTTCTGAACATAATACTCAAATATAAACTAATTATAACAATAAGAATGTGCAGAAAACCTGGATTGGAGGGCCTAGTAATCCAAAAGGGATATAAGGCTGGAGTTTAGAGATTGGGTGAGAACAGGGAGGGATTTGAGAAAGAATATTAGGAATGAGGAAGGAAACAGACAAATTTGGGATGTGGATTAAACTGTTTTGGTACTGGATTGGATGTAGAATTTGAAGCTCACCTCATGGTCTACTTGGCCTGGTACATCTAGTTACAATAACTGTACTAGCTGGTGATGCTCCACCAGCCCAGAGCATTCACAGACAAGGGATGTGAGCAATCCTGTTGAATGGAGCTTCTGCCTCTGGCCATACCATCTCCTGTCTCAATATCTTTTTCATGGTAGTTTGGGGAGGGCTGGGACAATGCAGTGCATCAGCAGTATTGTCACACCCCCAGTGAGTAATTGATTTATTGGTGAAACTAATGTTGTAATCAGCAGACCAAAGAATCTTCAGAGCCTGGTCAGTTGGCTAAAAGCAGCAACGATGACTCTTCCAGCTTTCAGGCTGAGCAATCTAAATCCTACAACTTAAAGTTGAGGGGGTCTCAGTGGCAAAGCGTTAAGTCATTATTACTATTGCTAACCACCACAAGGTTGACATAACCTGTCTTGAAGAAACACATTGTAACAGACATAGCTGGTTACTTCACTATTAATGGATTTGATTTGGTATATCATTCAAAGCACAGCCAAGCTACCTTGTCTGTCCATAACAACATCATAGATAGAACTCGTGTCTTAACCGCCAATGTGATATCATACATGTAGGTAGTTTCAAGATGGCCAACATTTATAAGCCACCAAATGAAACCTGGGGAAACAATCTACTACATCTCTTTCTCACCCAGCTATCTATGTGGTGACTTTATAGTCACCATACGTCCTGGTCTTACAACCCAATAAAGATAAGCGATCGCTTATAAAGTTGGACACATCGTTCTGACCTTATCCTGATCCATGACCCAAAAAAAGAGTGGGATCTTCTGCTACGCAAGATGAGGTCAAGACATCTGTTGGGTCATGTCAATCAGAAATTACCCACAACCAGCATCATGCACTGTGGTGCACAACTTTCCACATAGTAAACACCAACCACCACTTATCCGTGTTGGCTTGTGACTGCCACTCATGAAAGTTACCTCAATGAAACTTCTGTTTACAGAGACGACTGAACAATTTTTTGTTACTATCCCACAGCACAACATCCTAATTGAAGAAGTTTACAAAATCTTTTGTGGTGGCCTCTACAAAGCTGCAAAATCCACAGTCCTTTTTGTCTTTCAACCCTTGAACACATTATGCCTGATCAAAGTAAAAGCAAAATACTGCAGATGCTGGAAATCTGAAATAAAAACAGAAAGTGCTGGAAATACTCAGCAGGTCTGGCAGCATCTGTGGGTAGAGAAACAGAGTTAACGTTTCAGGTCTGTGATCTTTCCTCAGAACAAACACAGAGTTCTGATGAAAGGTCACAGACTGAATGTTAACTTTGTTTCTCTCTCCACAGATACTACCTGACCTGCTAAATATTTCCAATACTTCCTGCTATATTTATGCCTGGTTAAAGAGAGTGCTGCCCTGCAAAATTGTAAGAGTACTCTGGTGATGCAGATTAAGCCCATTGGGAAGACTCAACCTCACAAAAGAATTTTATTCGCTGGAGTCAGAAAGATGGTACCTCATTCGTCACCTTGGAGCTTAAGTGTTGATGTGGTGAAGAGCGATTGTTCAATGGGGACACAATTCCCATTCTATATCGACTTTCTAAAGTTAGTTTCTATTTGGCCAGAATAATGTGGCTCCTTCCCAAATTTAGGAATTATGAACAGCTCTTCAAACTTAAATGGCTTTGTTTCTCCTCACAAGCCCACTAAGAGAATGCCTGAATTAAGCAATAAAGTGGTGCTTCTTCTGAGCTTTGCAAATAGTATTCAATCAGAAGTGTAGAATGAATTTTATGAGACTGGAACATTTCCAGGGTCGATCCATAAACAATCCAGGATAAAATAGGAAATACCAGCCTGAATGGTCAATGCCATAAAACTGTTTATAAATGCTTATGGGATAGTATGAATCAACATAAATAAAATCTATGAATTGATTAGTTCTACAAAAATAACACACTTAAATAATGAAATACCAGATTTGAAGTCCCTGAAGATAGAACATAGAACATAGAACATTACAGCGCAGTACAGGCCCTTCAGCCCTCGATGTTGCGCCGACCTGTGAAACCATCTGACCTACACTATTCCATTTTCATCCATATGTCTATCCAATGACCACTTAAATGCCCTTAAAGCTGGCGAGTCTACTACTGTTGCAGGCAGGGCGTTCCACGCCCCTACTACTCTCTGAGTAAAGAAACTACCTCTGACATCTGTCCTATATCTATCACCCCTCAACTTAAAGCTATGTCCCCTCGTGTTTGCCATCACCATCCGAGGAAAAAGGCTCTCACTATCCACCCTGTCCAACTCTCTGATTATCTTATATGTCTCTATTAAGTCACCTCTTCTCCTCCTTCTCTCCAACGAAAACAACCTCAAGTCCCTCAGCCTTTCCTCGTAAGACCTTCCCTCCATACCAGGCAACATCCTAGTAAATCTCCTCTGCACCTTTTCCAAAGCTTCCACATCCTTCCTATAATGCGGTGACCAGAACTGCACGCAATACTCCAGGTGCGGCCGCACCAGAGTTCTGTACAGCTGCAGCATGACCTCGTGGCTCCTAAACTCGATCCCCCTACTAATAAAAGCTAACACACCATATGCCTTCTTAACAGCTCTATTAACCTGGGTGGCAACTTTCAGGGATTTATGTACCTGGACACCAAGATCTCTCTGCTCATCTACACTACCAAGAATCTTCCCATTAGCCCAGTATTCTGCAATCCTGTTACTCCTTCCGAAGTGAATCACCTCACACTTTTCTGCATTAAACTCCATTTGCCATCTCTCAGCCCAGCTCTGCAGCCTATCTAAGTCCCTCTGTAACCTACAACATCCTTCGGCACTATCCACAACTCCACCGACCTTCGTGTCATCCGCAAATTTACTAACCCACCCTTCAACACCCTCATCCAGGTCATTTATTAAAATGACAAACAGCAGTGGCCCCAAAACAGATCCTTGCGGTACACCACTAGTAACTAAACTCCAGGATGAACATTTACCATCAACCACGACCCTCTGTCTTCTTTCAGCTAGCCAATTTCTGATCCAAAGCACTAATTCACCTTCAATCCCATACTTCTGTATTTTCTGCAATAGCCTACCGTGGGGAACTTTATCAAACGCCCTACTGAAATCCATATAGACCACATCCACGGCTTTACCCTCATCCACCTGTTTGGTCACCTTGTCAAAAAACTCAATAAGGTTTGTGAGGCACGACCTACCCTTCACAAAACCGTGCTGACTATCTCTAATGAACTTATTCTTTTCAAGATGATTATAAATCCTATCTCTTATAACCTTTTCCAACATTTGACCCACAACCGAAGTAAGGCTCACAGGTCTATAATTACCAGGGCTGTCTCTACTCCCCTTCTTGAACAAGGGGACAACATTTGCTATCCTCCAGTCTTCCGGCACTATTCCTGTCGACAATGACGACATAAAAATCAAGGACAAAGGCTCTGCAATCTCCTCCCTGGCTTCCCAGAGAATCCTAGGATAAATCCCATCTGGCCCAGGGGACTTATCTATTTTCACACTTTCCAAAATTGCTAACACCTCCTCCTTGTGAACCTCAATCCCATCTAGCCTAGTAGTCTGTATCTCAGTATTCTCCTCGACAACATTTTCTTTCTCCACTGTAAATACTGACGAAAAATATTCATTTAACACTTCCCCTATCTCCTCCGATTCCACACACAACTTTCCACTACTATCCTTGATTGGCCCTAACCTATCTCTAGTCATTCTTTTATTCCTGATATACCTATAGAAAGCCTTCGGGTTTTCCCTGATCCTATCCGCCAATGACTTCTCGTGTCCTCTCCTTGCTCTTCTTATCTCTCCCTTTAGATCCTTCCTGGCTAGCTTGTAACTCTCAAGCGCCCTAACTGAGCCTTCACGTCTCATCCTAACATAAGCCGCCTTCTTCCTCTTGACAAGCTCTTCAACTTCTTTAGTAAACCACGGCTCCCTCGCTCGACAACTTCCTCCCTGCCTGACAGGTACATACTTATCAAGGACACGCAGTAGCTGCTCCTTGAATAAGCTCCACATTTCGATTGTGCCCATCCCCTGCAGTTTCCTTCCCCATCCTACGCATCCTAAATCTTGCCTAATCGCATCATAATTTCCTTTCCCCCAGCTATAATTCTTGCCCTGCTGTATATGCCTGTCCCTGCCATCGCTAAGGTAAACCTAACCGAATTGTGATCACTATCACCAAAGTGCTCACCAACTTCTAAATCTAACACCTGGCCAGGTTCATTACCCAGTACCAAATCCAATGTGGCATCGCCCCTGGTTGGCCTGTCTACATACTGTGTCAGAAAACCCTCCTGCACACACTGGACAAAAACAGACCCATCCAAAGTACTCAAACTATAGTATTTCCAGTCGATATTTGGAAAGTTAAAGTCCCCCATAACCACTACCCTGTTACTCTCGCTCCTGTCAAGAATCATCTTTGCTATCCTTTCCTCTACATCTCTGGAACTATTTGGAGGTCTATAGAAAACTCCCAACTGGGTGACCTCTCCTCTCCTGTTTCTAACCTCGGCCCAGACTACCTCAGTGGACGAGTCCTCAAACGTCCTTTCTGCCGCTGTAATACTTTCCTTGATTAACAATGCCACACCCCCCCCTCTTTTACCATCTTCTCTGTTCTTACTGAAACAGCTAAATCCCAGAACCCGCAACATCCATTCCTGTCCCTGCTCTACCCATGTCTCTGAAATGGCCACAACATCGAGATCCCAGGCACCAACCCATGCTGCAAGCTCACCCACCTTATTCCGGATGCTCCTGGTGTTGAAGTAGACACATTTTAAACCAAGCTCTTGCTTGCCAGTGCCCTCTTGTGTCCTTATAACCTTATCCCTGACCTCACTACTCTCAACATCCTGCACACTGGAACTACAATTTAGGTTCCCATCCCCCTGCTGAATTAGTTTAAACCCCCCCCCGAAGAGCACTAGCAAATCTCCCCCCCAGGATATTGGTACCCCTCTGGTTCAGGTGAAGACCATCCTGTTTGTCGAGGTCCCACCTACCCCAGAAAGAGCCCCAATTATCCAGGGAACCAAAACCCTCCCTCCTACACCATCCCTGCAGCCACGTGTTCAACTCCTCTCTCTCCCTATTCCTCACTTCGCTAGCACGTAGCACGGGCAACAACCCAGAGATAACAACTCTGTTTGTTCTCGCTCTAAGCTTCCACCCTAGCTCCCTGAATTTCTGCCTTAAATCCCCATCTGTCTTCCTACCTATGTCGTTGGTGCCTATGTGTCCCACGACTTGGGGCTGCTCCCCCTCCCCCTTGAGGATCCCAAAAACAAGATCCGAGACATCACGTACCCTGGCACCTGGGAGGCAACACACCAACCGTGAGTCTCTCTCGTTCCCACAAAACCTCCTATCTGTTCCCCTAACTATGGAGTCCCCAATGACTAATGCTCTGCTCCTCTTACCCCTTCCCTTCTGAGCAACAGGGACAGACTCTGCGCCAGAGACCTGTATCCCATTGCCTACCCCTGGGTGTGGAGGTGTCATGCAGGGCCCCCACCTGCCAAGAATGAGGCATATTAATTTTGTCATAGAAACATTGATTTTAAACTGTTGCTGGAGTGAAGGAAGGACTTGTTAAAAAAAATAATCAGACACTTGGCTGGAAGGACATTTGCATACTAACAGACAGTGCTTGTGGAGAAAAAAGGCTATTCCCTGGTCCACTTAACCCACAATGGATTTTGATCACCAGACATTGAAGGTGGAAGGAAGAGCATTCCAGAGACTTCTAAAGTGATACAATCCACAAAAGCCAGGACTGGTTAAACCAGCTGGTCACATGACTAACTGGCTGGTTCAGGGTTTTTTGAACAAGCCACACAGAGTTTGGACTCAGAAAGACTGTTTGCTCCTGGACTGAGAAGTCCTTTCCTGTCTGCTATCATCTCTTTCTCATGGAACTCCAAATCCACTGAAGACATGTGAACCTCAAGACAGAAAAGTCTCCTACATCGAACAAGGTTTAAGAAGAATACTGGGCCCTAATGAAAAGCAAGACCTACCTACCATCAAGGTCACTACAGTGAGCTCAAAGAACAGTAAACAAAACCATCTTCAGATATTGCCTCAAACTTTTCCATTTTATTTCTTCTGCTCTGTTCTGTCTCTATCTGCATATGTGTATTGTGTGTGCATGCTAGCGTGGGCACTTCGCGTATCCGTAGGCGTTAACCGAATTAGAGTTTAAGTTTGATAAATTTCAGTTTTTCTTCTTTAAACCTAAGAAAACCTGTTTGGCTGGTTTATTTGCCTTACAATTGGAAAGCAGTGAACAAGGATTCACCAAGAGGGAGTTAAAAATATGGTGTGTTTAAAATTAAACTCTGTTACGGTAAGACCAGGTGAAGGCTGAGAGGGAACCCTAGACACCTTTCTCACTGTTGTCGTAGCAACAGGCACAGGCACCATTTTAAAGGGCAGCCAGCCCTGCCACCTACTTTACATTTTTAAACACATACCCCCCCAAAATTAAATGAATAAATTTCTTATGCCCCTTTCCCACCTCCCCAATAACAATTACATTAACTATTTGCCCTTCCCCCCCCAAAAAACACAACTTTACATCTGACCTTCCCCGCCCGAAACTGCACAAAGTTCGAAGCTCAACCCTTCCCACCAACCCCTACATCCATTACCTGCATTTGACCCTGTTCCCCCTCCACCGCACTAAAAATCCTATCTCCTCCCTCTCCCCACCAGTGTGGCGTCGCCTTTCCCTGGACTGGGAATTTGAAGGCAGGGGAGTGCCGGCCACTGCACCGAAGATCGCGGTGGGCCGTCAAGATTGCTGGTAAGTCTATGTTCATTCATTCATTTGAATGTTTTAATTGAGGTCCCTTTGCCCAGCGGCGGGGGGCCACCACGGATCCTCGTCACTGCCGGGAGGATCGGGTCAGGCCTTCCTGGCATCCAGGTCCATAGCAGGTCTCATCCGGACCCATCTTCAGGCCCCTCCTTCCCCCTCCCCTGCCACGGAACCCAACACCAGGGGGACTACAAGATCCAGCCCAGGGTGTACTGGATATCGTCCTGCAAGTTATGAATGAAAGTCTGAAGATATGTATTGCAATTCTGCTTTCTTTTTTGGTTTAATTTGTACCTCTTGAACTGTACTCACAGTAAATGACAATAATCACAGAGAAGATGCTGATAGTATACAGGAAGGTAATACCTTACTAAAATTAAGTACATATGCTTGTGAAATAAATGTTTTATTTAGGAAACAAGCAAAAAAAGAAGTGACTACAATGCATTACATGTTCCACAATGTGAATTATTTAATTGGTATTAGCTTAACCTTTTGTAAACCTCAGATGAAAATGGAAGTGTTTGCTATTGTAAGTAAAAATTTGACTGGAAAATAAATTGCATGTCAGTTTATTAACATCAACTTGCTTTCTCCACTCAAAATACAATGACAACTCAGGTATGCTCCTCATTGGCCTCCTCACCTCCATTCTCCCAAATCTGATGCCAGCATCCTGTCCCATATTTAGAACTACTTGGCTATTATCCTCTGTGCTCTGTGATCTTCATTAGCCCCAGTCTCGCAACATGTCAAATTGAAAAGCTTTGCTGTCAGCTACACCCCTGCCCACTCTTTCTGCACCCTACTTCTGCCATATTCTCCAAACTTCTATTTCCTCTTCTGCTGTCTCTTTCTCAGAGTCTAGCTTCTTGTGCTTCACTTACTCCACTATTAGAGAAAAAGCCTTCAGCAATCTCACCAAACTTTTGTTGAACTTCCTCTCTAAACTCCTCCATCTCTTTACCCCTATCCATGCCTTCTCAAAACCATCTTTTGTGTCAACCTTGGCTCAGTGGTAGCACTTTCATCTCGAATCAGAAGCTCAAGGGTTCACATCCTACTCCAGAGACTTCAGCATATAATCTAGGCCGACAATTCATCACAGTGCTAATAGAGTGCTGTACTTGACTTTCAATGTGATCATGGCTGGCCTCACACATTCTACCTTCTGTAAGCTTGCGGTCATCCAAAATTCTACAGCTTCTCACCTTACGCACACCAAGTCCTGTTCACCCATCACCCCTGTGCTCGCAGACCTGCACTGAATCCTGGTTAAGCAATACCTTGATTTTAAAATTCTTATCTTTGTTTTCAAATCCCTACATGTCCTCACCCCTCCCTATCTCTGTAATTTCCTCCAGCCCCACAACCCTCTGAGATATCTGCACTCCTCTAATTCTACCCTTTTGAACATTCCTGATTTTAATCGCTCCACCACTGGTGACCCTGCCTTCAACTGCCTGTGCCCTAAGCTTGAAATTTCTTCCCTACTCCTCTCCACCTCTCTATCTCTCTTTTCTCCTTTAAGATGCTCCTCAAAACCTACCTCTTTGACCAAGCTTTTGGTCATCTGACCCTAATATCTCCTTATGCGTCTCAGTGTCAAATATTGCTTTATAACGCTCCTGTGAAGTGCCTTAGGACATCTTATTACATTAAAGGCACTATATAAATACAGGTTGTTGTTGTTGCAAATCAGCCAGCAGCTCGTAACAAGGAAGAGACACCCTGTGAATTGTGTGCTGGTGGATGTATATCATTCCACAGTTTCCCCACTACCCTGAACCTACCTGTGATTTTCATAAAGTTGTTGCATTTGCACATTAATTGCCCATTCAACTTGCCACAGAAATTAAAATCTAGTGATAGCCCATGTACTATTTTTAACAAAAATGATAGTTGTTCATGCCTGCCAATCAACCTCTTTGATTCAGAAAGTGAACAATTAAAAGTCAGAAGTCTTCTTCCTTCAGGTAGTGAATTGTTGTTGGAGATTTTAAAAAGTTGAAGATTAAAATTCAACATTTTTCTTAATGTTTCTTTCTGTCTCTTTTCTTCTCTCTATAGTCTAATATTTCTTCCCTCTCTACATCTCTTTCATTACATGATAAGGAAATACATTGCTTGTCCCACTGTTCACCAAGGTCCCAGATCAGATGCCCTGTTGCCACTCTAAGATACATCAAAGAAATAAAAGGATTACATACAATTTCACGGGTTCATGGAAGATTTTACATTTGTGACTATGTAAATAATTTTTAGCAGAAACTTGAACTGTAACCTAACCAGTGCAATTTCAAGTTTTTTTTGGGCACAACTTCCCGATTGTGCTCAAAGCAAAAACTCTATCCATTATTTCAAAATATTGAGGTTACCTTTGCAATACTATCCAAATAGTCTTCCAATTTAGCGAAGTATGAAGCCTGAAATTTTCAACATGCTATGATATGTAATTGCCTGTGGGACAATCAAAGTAATGCATTAAGAATAAGAAAGCTAATGATTTGGCAGGAGTTTCATCTGGGAGATCACAATCATTCCCACCCTCCTGTCCGAGGATCACGATCACATCCTTGAATGTTGCTGGTAAATTCCAATTTCAATGTTTTCTTTTAAAGATTTCCCCAATATGCTTTAATTTAATCTGAAGCTTTGCAGTCAGAAAAAACAAAAGCAAGTCATGGCAGAGATACTTCAGCCATAAGCGGGGCTTTGTTCAAAAACAGAGTAATAAGTGACAAAAGGCAGGAGAAAAAACAAAAACAAAAGGCAGGTGTAAAAGAAAATAAAGGTACGGAGATAAAGAAAAAGGGAGACAGCCAAAAGAGGAAATAAGAGTCGAAGGGAGAGGCAAGACAAACATAAATGCCATATTTATACTTCACTGAAGTATACAGCATTGACTGTTTTTACAGTATCAACTAGAAGCCACAGTCTGCTCACAAGTTGGGCAAGGTGAGGTTTCATATATGGTACTCATCCAAGTGTGAGAAACTCTGTCCATTGCCAATATCACTTTTTTAATGATTAAAAAAAGCTTATTTTTTAAAATAAAAGTGCTGCAGCACTCTCCCAGAGTTGGTTTAAGTTTAAAAGCTGACTTTTGATGATGAGCTTTGCACCATCAGTTTTAATACTATAGTATTTTTATTTCCCAGAGTGGGAACACAACAATTTCTGAGAGATGACAGGCTGAAAATACTTCTTCCTGTAGCTAGCAGGAGATATGGCTCAGTGTTTGCAATGCGAGGAAAATGGAATCCCCAATAAATGCCAGCGAGCATAACTGAGTGCACTGCACCTGGTTGAGAGGAGGGCTCTTGAATTTCCTGTGCCAAGCCATTTATACTGTCTGGGTGTACTTCCAGCACAGGGCCGCACCTGGTTGGGTCTAGCATCAGAAAGTAGGGCAGGCAGCAATAACACATCTGCGGGCCTCGGAAGCCTGCAGCTGTGATCCTGGTTACCAATATTAGGATCTTTTGGCTGCTGGTGGACAGCAGTAACCAGAAAATCCCGAGGTCTGAAGATCAGGCTGGGAGCAAAACCTTCCAGATGGCAGATTCTTGTGCTGCCTCGGCACCCCTTAGACCCTCTGGTTTACAGGGGTCCAAGAACAACCCGCAACACCAGTTGGCCATTGCTGTGTTGTCCAATCGACCGTTGAGGAGGAGAAAGTGGGGACCTGGAACATCTTGTCTCACCTCACCAGCATCGTAATTCTAGGCCTGCACCTATTCCAGGCACAGGCTCACATATCTTTCTGGTGAGTCCCAGGAAATCATGGGGCAACACTGTGGGACTGAGAGCTCCCACGATGTGTTTCCTCCCATTTTTCCTTTTTGTTGCATCTGGAAGTTGCAAAAAGGTTAATGGTTTCTAAATTGTCTTGCAGCATTAGCTATTGATATTGACCACAGTGTAAGTGCAATATAAGGTTTTTGAAAAGGATTCAAACTGTCCACCATATGGCTATTAAATTTTAAATCCCTAAGAAGGGGCCACTGTCCCTATTTTAAAATGTTACTATCTGCTAAGGAGGGCTCCATGCCTTAAATATGTACATGGAAATCTGCCTGATTCTCCAATCAGCAGTGATATGGAATGATATATCCCGACTGGTCCTTCATAACATTGTTTGAATATTGCACAATTCACTGACCCAACATCTCACCAACTGCGCCATATAGATCAGCAAGGACTCCACTTCAATCTAATGGAACGATTTAATTGATCTTAGCTGGGGCAATGGTAATGATACTACAATTATTGTCAGAAACCCTAGATTTGATAGTGGAAATCAGACAAGGTTCTTGTGCCCAATCACTATCCAGGGACCTCTGCTGAAGGTTTAAATGAATGGTTATCTGGTGAAGACTGCATTGGAATCGGCTATGATCCTCCTGCAGTCAGATAGCCTTCTAACACTTGTGCAGCAATTGGATCTCACTGCAATTGTTTTATGGATGTAAAATTGCATTCAGGGCTAATTTTTGGGACCAAAGGACGCCTGAGAGACATCCAATGTACAATTGGGTCAGCCCATTTTTCAGGTGCCCGCCAAATATTCAGTCCATTATATATGTAAAAGAGGGGCCTAATGGTTATTTTAGGCTCACCTTGGGAAACCGGATATTGTTGTATGATTGCCGGAACTCATTACAGACGTAGCAGGCACCAGACCTGCTCCGCTCTGGATTCTCCAACAACCTAAATAGTGGCCACCAACACTGATAAAAGGTAAGTTTTTTTTAAAAATCAATTTTAAAAAAATTAATGTAGAGCCAGGATGAACAGGAGTTGTTCCACCAACTGCATAATATTCTCAAACCCACCACCCTGGGGAATTAACCTTGGCCCAGTGCCAGCAAGGCAAGCTGCCCAATAATAATTTTTTTTCAAATGGGCAAACTGCTTTTGAAGGTGTGATGAACCCTAGCAGCACACACAATTAATATGAATTAGGTCCAATTTTGGGCCAGCCTTGAACCTCCTGGTTTGGGTGGGTGTTCTGGCCACATTGCAACCTTCATGCCCAAAGCCGGCCACTGCTGAATTTCCAACCGCTACAGTCTAGATTCACATGCGAGAAACAAACACATGGGCAAGGTACCAGAGCAGTTTCAATCCATAATCTAGTAAGTAATCAATGCCTCAGGACAGAAGGGACTGGAGGCAAGGGAAAGAAAAATGTACTGCATTGCTTCCTGCAGTATAACTGAGTATTGGACTTTCTCCACTGAGAAGAGTTAAAAGAATATGCAGTTACAAAATTGATGTACAGAATGTAATAAATGTGATAATGTTTCTGCGACTTCAGTGGCGAAGCAGTTCTTGGATAATTTATCAAAGAAATTGATTAACTATGTCAATATTTTTAATCACTTTTTAATTAAAATGCAGACTTTTTAGTTCTGTGAAGAGTGCAACCTTATTTGTGTTGCTTTGATTAATGTGCTGAAATAAACAACTTAGACATTTTCATCTCCCTGATCTCTATGCAGAACCAAATCTGTTTCCTGAAATAATGAAAAATTGGAGTTGATTGAAAGTGTTCTGATCTTACTCATTTGCAGTGCCTTACAGTCACCCGTGAGTGAGGAACAATATTGGCCTGAAATTTCCTGGAACTTTTCAGCAAACTACAATGAAAGAGTGGCACTAAGCGATTTTGTTTTTGAGGAAATTTGCACTTAACTGATTTCCACCAGTTATATGACAAAACATTGGTAAGCATGAATTTCTTTGACCATTTGCGTTCTTCTAAGATTCCACTGCTATTCATTTATATAGTTCTGCCCCTGCCTTGCAATAGATCAGTTCATGTGAGTTTCTGCATTTATGCCAGTGATGCACTAGCACAGATGTACACGCAAAGATTTCAGTGCAGCATGTCCCAATGTCTCCTCCGATTTTGGTGCAACTGAGAATTTCTGGATTTTTATATAAATTTTCTTCATTTAAAAAAAAATTACCTCTTACTGAGAGCTGCTCTATACGTAACCAAAATTAACTGAGATTTTTCAGACCTTGCTCCCCAATATACATTCAGCATTCAGAAGGGCTAAGCAACTGGAATATCAGCAAGAACAATGTTGAAACTGGCATCATTTCTGCAAAAATGCAATTTATGAAATTCTGGGCTATTCTCTTTGGAACTGTGTAGTTTGAAGGACTCAGCCAAAAGAAAACAGATAATTTTACATAGAATTACATAGGGTTGGATTACCCCTGTTTCTGGTCCCGAACCTGCCCCCCGGGAGGTGGGGGGTGAGGTGGGGGGGGGGGGGAAAACAGTCACATTGGGATTTTCACAGAGGTGTCTCCTTAGTTGGCTTGGAGACAGGTTCCCTGTCCAATTAAGGGCGGTGGTCCAGCATTTGTTGCCCATCCCTAATTGCCCTTGACAACTGAATGGCTTGCTAAGCCATTTCAGAGGGCAGTTAAGAGTCAAATGTAGGCCAGACCAGGTAAGGATAGCAGATTTACTTCCCTAAAGGACATTAGTGAACCATATCTGTTTTTACGACAATCAATGCTAGTTTCATGGCACCATTACTGAGACTTGCTTTCAATTCCAGAATTTTTAAAAATTAATTGAATTTAAATTCCACCAGGTGTGATTGAACCCATGTGCCCAGGGTATTAGCTAGGGTCTCTGGATTACTAGTTCAGTGACATTACCACAATATCACCATCTTCCCAGGTTGTTGATAGTGGTGGTTTCAGCGATGGAAGGGGAGATGGTTAGATTCTCTCTTGTTTGAGATGGTCATTGCCTGGCACTTGTGTGGCACAAATGATACCTGCCACTTATCAGCCCAAGCCTGGATGCTGTCCAGGTCTTACTGCATATGAACATGGGCTGCTTCAGTATCTGAGGAGTCATGAATGGTGCTGAACATTGTGAAATCACCAGTGAACATCCCCACTTCTGACCTTATGATGGAGGGAAGGTCATTGATGAAGCAGCTGAGAATGGTTGGGCCTAGGACACTACCCTAGGGAACTCCTGCAGTGATGTCCTGGAGCTGAGATGATTGACCCCCAACAACCACAACCATCTTTCTTTGTGCTAGGTATGACTCCAACCAGCAGTGAGTTTTCTCCCTGATTCTTATTGACTCAGTTTGCTAGGGCTCCTTGATGCCATCCTCGATCAAATGCTGCCTTGATGTCAAGGGCAGTCAATCTCACATCACCTCTGGAGTTTCAGTTCTTCTGTCCATGTTTGGTCAAGGCTGTAATGAGTTTAGGAGCTGAGTGGCTCTTGTGGAACCGAAACTGAGCATCAGTGAGCCGGTTATTGCTGTGTAAGTGCCGCTTGATGGCAGTGTCGACGGCTCCTCCCATCGAGAGTAGACTGATAGGGCGGTAATTGACCGGGTTGGATTTGCCCTGCTTTTTGTGTACAGGACAACAGGACATACCTGGGCAATTTTCCACATTGTCGGGTAGATGCCAGTGTTGTAGCTGTACTGGAACAGTTTGGTTAGGGGTGTGGCTAGTTCTGGAGCACAAGACTATTGCTAGGATGCTGTCAGGGCCCATAGCCTTTGTCTGCAGTGTGTTGGGAGCAGTCACTCAGCTGTGATTTTCTCTGAATTGGCCAATTAATAGCCAGGGTGCAGGCTCACTGTCCAATTAATGATAGCAGTGGGTTCTTGAGGCTGGAGGGCCAAGAGGAGACCGTCCAGCTCGGCAGCAGCAACAGGATGCCTTTTCAGGTAAGTGGGAGAGATGCCGCCCCAAAAGGGAAGCACCCTCAATCCAACTTTTTAAAATTTCAAATAAAAACTGCCTTTACCAGCCAGACAATCATTATGGAGGGGGATCCCCTCCACAGGTCAGCCTGTGGCTGCAGCTGAAGCCAGGCAGGCTGGGAAGGCCTCTGAGCCTGCCTGGAGTGCTAGCACCCAGTCTGCCGCTGGGAGGCCACCTCCAGGCAGCTACACCAGACCTGGAAGCTGACTGGAAAATTCTAGCTGGCCTCCGACAGTAGGCCTTAGTAGGCCATTAACTAGCTGAATTGGCTACTTTTTGCATGTCGGCGCGTAATGCTGCCAGAAAACCGGCATGTCACTTGGTAACGTGAATTTATGCGCTCACTCACTTCTTTGCCCACACGCATTGGGGCCTAAAAATTCAGCCTCTGATGTTTACACTACCAAATGATGAATGAGAATCAAAACACTGGGTCAGGAATAGGGATCCTGGATTTAGCTGAATAACTGCTGAGAGCTGGCTTACTGGTGCCAGTCTCTTGGAATTCAAGCCAAATCAGCACCAGTATAAAATCAGCTTTAAGAAGAGATGCACGACACAACATTCTCACACAGGCATGGTGAGGGGAGAAGATACAAGAAAATGAACAAAAGGAAATTAAATATGAGTGAATAGCTGAGGTACAACAGGAGAGATATCATGAATTTCTGGACTTAGAACAACAACTAGTTTCATCAAATTAATCTTCCAAAAGCCACATTGAAGCGACAATGAAGTAGCAACAATGGTGAATTACAAACTGGATGATTGCTTCTGAGACCAATGCACATTGCTGTCCCCCAGCCCTGGATGTATGATGTGTTACAACCAGCTGAGAAAGGGGTCTAGGGTTTCCTCTCAGCCCTCACCTGGTCTTACCGTAACAGGGTTTAATTTCAAACACACCATTTTTTTTTAGCTCCCCCTTAGTGAATCCTTGTTCACTAACTTCGAATTGTAAGGCAAAGAAACTAGCCAAACGTGGTTTCTTAGGTTTAAAGAAGAAAAGTTGACATTTATTAAACTTCACCTCTAATTCGGTTAATGCTTATGGATACGCAACGTGCCTATGCTAGCATGCATATGCAATACACACATGCAGATAAAGACAGAAAAGAGCAGAAGAAATAAAGTGGAAAAGTTTGAGGCAATATCTGAAGACGGTTTTGGTTACTGTTCTTCGAGCTCGTTGTAAAGTCCTTGATTGTAGGTAGGTCTTGCTTTTCGTTGGGGTCTAGTATTCTTCCTAAACCTTGTTCGATGTAAGAGACTTTTCTTTCTTGAGGTTCATGTGGCCTCAGTGAGTCCAGAGGCTTGTGAGAAAAACATGGGAGCAGACAGTTCAGTTCAAACGCTTTGTACAATGCAGATAAACCCAGGTTGCCAAGCAGGTTAGTCATGTGACTAGCTAGGCTGACCAGGTCTGTTTGTGGATTCTCTTGTCTTATACGACCCTGGAATGTCTCTTCTTACACACAATACCTGGTGCTCAAAGTCGATAGTGGGTTAAATTGGAGCAGGGATTAGCCCCTTTGTCCCTCCAAGCACTGTCTGTTAGTATGCATATGTTTTTTCCAACCATGGTTGATCTGTTTAACAGTCGTTTCCTCGCTCCAGCGATTGTTTAAAATTAATGTTCATATGACAAAATTAATATGCCTCATTCTTGGCAGGTGAGGGGTCTGCATGATACCTCCACACCCAGTGGAATGAAATGCGATTTAAGTAAAGCGCATTTCATTAAAAAGGGTTGAGAGAGAAAATATAAGATACAGGAAAAGCATGTCTCTCTCTCTCTCTCAGCCATTTACATTCATTCATACATCCTAAGACTTATTACAGCCTGTCTTTTCTTGGTTGCACTGTTACTTTAAACTGCCCTTTTTTGGCATCCCAATAAACATGTGGTTCTTTGGGGAGCTTTTTCTTCAGTTTGCCCATTTCCATGACTGCAAAGGGTCTTTGTTCCTGTTGAGGTCTGCAAGAGGTGGCGGGGGGCGGGGTAGATTTAATTAGCCCTATGTTGGAATTTGGTTTCCTCAGGAGAGTCAGTAGTGGGTGGGTCTATCCTGAACATTTTTTTAGTGCTTTGCTGAGTCATGCAAAGGTGTTTAACTTCAGGGGATGGGTGCTTCTCTTTTTTTCTGACTGTGGGGTGAATTCTTTGCTAATCTCCTCTTTGTCCTCTGGCACACTCCTGCCTGAAGGTATTTGTGCAGGCTCGACTGCACTCCCCTGTGACACTTCGACGAGGTGAGGCACCACCCTCACAGATTCTCTGCCCCCTGGAGGTCTTTCTTTGTCCCTGCAAGTTCCTGTAAATGCTGCGAGCAACATTGGTGGGGTGCTTCTAATGTCTGCATTTACATAGGAGGATGTGGGGTCTAACATTTCAAATTTTTTGGGGTTGGCGGACCAGACAGTAGGGGTTTCATCCGGGATTCCTCCCGGACTTCCTTTAAACTGCCCTCTTGGTCACTTTTTCCCCTTCTCTTTCTAACCTTTTGCCAGCCTTCTGCCTGCCTGTCCCATTTTGTTCTTGGCCGGGGTCCCTTACAGTTCACAAGCCCTCTGCTGGAGGGTCCTCCAAACACCAGTACAGGACTTAGGGGTGCAGGTTCCACTATAGGTTGGGGTTTCCCCTCAACCAGGCAATGTGGCAACTCCTGAAGTACTCCACCACATCTTTGTGGCATTTTGGCCAGTCAAACTGCTGTCTTATGAGGGCTTTGGTCTTTCGTATACTGGCATGTACACCTACTGTAGTCTGTGGGCCCTTCTTAATATTTCTCTTCAGAAACTCTGCGGCACCACTAACTGGTGAACTACTGTCCACTCCTTGCTCTCAGATCTGTGAGGAGAACTCCATTTCCTCATCAGTACCTCTTTCTTTAAATAGTAGCAATCAGGGACTCCCTCTACTCCACTTTCAGACTGGGCAGCCTGTGCTAACTCTCGCAATACTGGGTCGGCTCGCTGAGTCTCAGCTATGGAAAATGTATATAATTCACTCCCTCGGTCTTCTAACTTCCCAAAGAAAGTCTCAAACATACAGACCTCATGGTCATTTGCCAGCAGTGCCAATGCAGTCTCCTCCGGGGGAGTTAGTTTGATCCTGGCCTCACTCATTACACATTCAGGGAAGCTGCAGGGGACCGTTTCCGGCCACTGCCCTGTCTCTCTGACCTCCTGTGGTCTTTCTTTCACTACTGGGGAGGCTACCATCTTCACTTCCGCCACAGCATTACCTAGCAGCAGGTCAACCCCGTCCACAGGCAAACGAGGGACAATCCCTACGGTCACCAGTCCCAAAACTAGGTCACACTCCAGGTACACCCAGTGTACCCTGCCCTCCAATACCATTCACCACCATTCTATTGTTCACTGCACTCTCTGGGGGAAAGGTCAGGCCTTTTCCCAGTAAAAGGGATCTAGCAGCCCCTGTGTCCCTGAGAATTACTATGGGCTGGCTTGCCCCATTCGAGGGTATGGGGTTACTTTCCCTTCAAACGCAAAACCCTGATAGCCTTCAGAAATCCTATTAACTTTTCCTGCACTTGCAGGAAAGTGGGTTACCCTCTTAATCAACTGGGTTGCACTCTCACTGCAGTTATAGTTACAGCTTGCTCTGTTTTGCTCTCCTTCAGGATTCCTTCTTCACTGAGCGGATGTGCCCTGATTAACCCCACAGGTTTTTCCTTTAGTTTCCAGAAGTCAGCTTTTAGACAACCTGCCTTATTACAATGGAAGCACATAGGTCTACGGGTCTCACTCCTACTCACAGTACCATCCCTTTTGGCTAGAGGAGGGCACTCTGTGTCTCCTGCTTTTCTTTCTCTCCCAGGACTACAGAACTGGCTCTGTCATAGAAGACAGAGGGTAGCAGTGGAAGGGTGCTTTTCTGAATGGAGGGATGTGACTAGTGGTGTTCCGCAGGGATCAGTGCTGGGACCTTTGCTCTTTGTAGTATATATAAATGATTTGGATGAAAATGTAGCTGGTCTGATTAGTAAGTTTGAGGACGACACAAAGGTTGGTGGAGTTGCGGATAGTGATGAGGATTGTCAGAGGATACAGCAGGATATAGATCGGTTGGAGACTTGGGCGGAGAAATGGCAGATGGAGTTTAATCCGGACAAATGTGAGGTAATGCATTTTGGAAGATATAATGCAGGTGGGAAGTATACAGTAAATGGCAGAACCCTTAGGAGTATTGACAGGCAGAGAGATCTGGGCGTACAGGTCCACAAGTCACTGAAAGTGGCAACGCAGGTGGATAAGATAGTCAAGAAGGCATACGGCATGCTTGCCTTCATCAGTCGGGGCATAGAATATAAAAATTGGCAAGTCATGCTGCAGCTGTACAGAACCTTAGTTAGGCCACACTGAGAATATTGCGTGCAATTCTGGTCGCCACACTACCAGAAGGACGTGGAGGCTTTGGAGAGGGTACAGAAGAGGTTTACCAGGATGTTGCCTGGTCTGGAGGGCATTAGCTATGAGGAGAGGTTGGATAGACTCGGATTGTTTTCACTGGAATGACGGAGGTGGAGGGGTGACATGATAGAGGTTTGCAAAGTTATGAGCGACATGGACAGAGTGGATAGTCAGAAGCATTTTCCCAGGGTGGAAGAGTCAGTTACTAGGGGACATAGGTTTAAGGTGAGAGGGGCAAAGTTGAGAGGGGATGTGCGAGGCAAGTTCTTTACACAGAGGGTGGTGAGTGCCTGGAACTTGCTGCCGGGGGAGGTGGTGGAAGCAGGTACGATAATGACGTTTAAGAGGCATCTTGACAAATACATGAATAGGATGGGAATAGAGGGATACGGTCCCCGGAAGTGCAGAAGGTTTTCGTTTAGGCAGGCATCAAGATCGGCACAGGCTTGGAGGGCTGAATGGCCTGTTCCTGTGCTGTACTGTTCTTTGTTCTTGACTACTTGGGCTCCTATCATCTTCCCACCCTTTGTCCTTTTCGAATTTGTGGGAGTGACGAGGAAAGGTTTTCCTCTGGGAAACCAACTTATAAATTAAAGGAAACTCATTGGCCAGAATGGCGGCTTACTGGGCTCTCTGAACCCACTGCTGCTCCACATGGGTCTTCATGGAGAGCGAGAGAGAGTGTTTAAATTCCTCTAACAGAATTACTTCTCTGAGATTCTCATAGCTGAGCTGTACTTTAAGAGCCCTCAGCCACTGGTCAAAAACCAGCTGCTTGCTTCTTTCAAACTCCAGATAAGTTTGATTTGCTTGCTTCTTGAGGATTCTAAACTATTGATGATAGGCTTTGGGTACTAATTCATATGCCCCGAGGATAGCATTTTTTGTCAGTTCATCATCTGATGAACTCTGATCTGGCAACAGGGAATAGACCTCATGGGCTTTTCTGGTTAGCTTGCTTTGTAATAAAAGAGGCCAGGTCTCAGCTGGCCATTTTAGCTGCCTTGCCAGTTACTCAAAGGACATACAAACTTCTTCTACATCTTCCTCATTGAATTTTGGAATTCATTGAGCTAGGTTTAGCAATTCTGTACCCAGCCCTGAATTACGCTTTTCCATATTAGCCATGCTTTCACTGGGATTACTCTGTCACCCCCTAGTTAACTCAAGCCACTTGAACTCTCTCTCTTTGCATTCCTTACCGAATATTCTTTCTCTCTCTCTCTCTCTCCTCTCTCTCGTTCCTTCTCCCATCTTTCTTTTTCATCATGTTCCTTCTGGAAGGCTCTTTGTTTCTCCCTCTCCTCTAATTCAAGTTCCCTTTGTTGCAATTGTATCTTTGCTAACAATACCCTGTCAGAGTCTACTTCTAACCCGGTTTCTGCTTCTTCAGATTCAAGGTAAAAATGGTTGGTCACTCGCCTACAGAGTTCAGACTTCCTTGTACGGTGATCCCACACTGCTCAGACATTTTCCTTAACTCCTCCATAGACAGTGCTTTTAACTTATCCTAATTTACTTCACCCAGGCTTGGGGAGCTATTAGCTTCAGTCGCAGACATGTTAGTATTTAAGCACACACAACCACAAGAAAACCTGTATTGAAATCTTGCTCTTTTTTGATGGGGGAACAATTTGGCTTCCCACTTCCAATTTCTCTCATTTGTCTGTGCGTAAAATCCAGGGCAGTAGACCCCAAATTTCTGTAACGACCAAGTGAAAAAGGGGTCTTGGGTTCCCTCTTAGCCTTCACCTGGTCTTACCTTAACAGGGTTTAATTTTAAACACATCTTTTTTTTTAGCTCTCCCTTAATGAATCCTTGTTCACTTACTTCCAATTATAAGGCAAAGAAGCTAGCCAAACAGGTTTTCTTAGGTTTAAAGAAAAAAAGGTTGAACTTTATTAAACTTAAACTCTAATTTGGTTAACGTCTACAGACACGCGACGCGTCCATGCTCGCATGCATACGCAATACACACATGCAAATAGAGAGAAAAGAGCAGAAGAAATAAAGTGGAAAAGTTTGAGGCAATATCTGAAGATGGTTTTGGTTACTGCTCTTCAAGCTCGCTGTAGAGTCCTTGATTGTAAGTAGGTCTTGCTTTCATTGGGGCCCAGTTTTCTTCTTAAACCTTGTTCGATGTAGGAGACCTTTCTCTCTTGAGGTTCATGTGTCCTCAGTGGGTCCAGAGGCTTGTAAGAAAAAGATGGGAGCAGACACGATAGGCCTTCTCACTCCAGGAGCAAAACAGTCTTTTTCAGTTCAAACTCTTTGTACAATTCAGAGAAACCCAGGTTGCCAAGCAGGTTAGTCATGTGACTAGCTGGTCTGAACACATCTGTTTGTGGAGTCTCTTGTCTTATCTGACCCTGGAATGTCTCTTCTTACACACAATACCACAATAAAGTCCATTGTGGGTTAAATTGGAGCAGGGAATAGCCCCTTTGTCCCTCCAAGTACTGTCTGTTAGTATGCAAATATTTTTTCCAGCCATGGCTGATCTGTTTAACAAGTCATTTCCTCACTTGAGCAACAGTTTAAAATCCATGTTCATATGACAAAATTAATATGCCTCATTCTTAGCAGTTTGGGGGGTGGGGGGGGGGGGGGAGGTGTGCAGAACGGATGCAATTGTAGTCCTAACAATTAGCTAAACAATTATGCAACAATTATTTGATGTAGCAGTTGAAGATTGTTTGCCAGAACACACAGAAGAAAAGTAAAGCCTTACAGTCATCCTCCTTAAAACAATGGTATTGTGATGCTTTAACTGGCTTAATATCAACAGACAATTCTGAAGGACTGGCAGAAATGATTCCCTGTGGAGTATATTTTTCTTCTTTAATCAAGCTTTCTATATAATGAATAAGAGACTGGCACCAATGAGCCCAAGCTTTCCTTTTATTTATTTGTGAATGTAAATCCCTTGAGCTAAGTGATAGCCTCCTTATTTGCTGAATTTAAGGTGATTAGTCCGTCGGTAGAGCTTTCCTGAAGATATGCCAGTTTCAAGTTACCAATATGTTGATAATGAAAATTTCAGGAAATGTTATGCTGGAATAAGGGACAAAGAACTAATTTGAAGCATGAGATGTGAGAGTGTTTGATGATATACTGCAGCAGCACCAGTACCCATTAGGAAGCAGCTGCACTGACAGAATTCCACATTGCTGTGGGGTAGTACAACCTGGCATCTGCATGTTGAAATGCACACAATACCCTTGATTAACTTCATACTGCCTTGCGGTTTTTAATGATTGAAAAGAATCGGATATGCTTCTCTAATGGCTCACTAGGTTTATGCAATGTATAGTTGATCCCTAAAATGCAGGAAGAGCTATTGAACTTTCTTACCTCAGTTGGGATGGTGGTTGGGATGCTACAATTTGTCTGAGGGACACTTGTTTAGGAATCATAGAAATTTACAGCGCAGAAGGAGTCTATTTGGCTCATCGTGTCTGCACTGGCCAACAAACAGCCATCCAGCCGAATCCCACTTTCTGACTCTTGATCCATACCCTTGTAGGTGACAGCACTTGAAGCGCATTCCCAAGGACTTTTTCAATGTTTTAGGGGCTTTTGCCTTTACCACCCTTTCAGGCAGGGAGTTACAGATCCCCACTACCCTCTGGGTGAAAATATTTCTCCTTAATCCCCTTTAAACCTCCTGCCTCTTACCCTAAATCTATTCCCCCTGGTTATGGACCCCTCAATCAAGGGGAATAGGGCCTTCCTATCTACTCTATCCAGATCCCTTATAATTCTATACATTTCAATAAGGTCTCCCCTCAGTCTCCTCCGTTCCAAAGAAATCTAATCTATCCAATCGTTCCTCATAACTAAAATTCTCCAGTCCAGGCAACATCCTTGTAAATCTCCTATGTACCCTCTCCAGTGCAATCACATCTTTCCTGTAGTACGGTGACCAGAACTTAATGCAATACTCCAGCTGCGGTCTAACCAGTGTTTTATATAGTTCCAGCAAGGGGAAAGTAGCACCGGGGGCTGAATCTTAACTCCCAAAAACGGGTGAGTTGGGGTCATGTCAGAGGTTAAAATGCAAAATGTCTGGAACAGGAATGGAACACGCCTTGAACCTGTCCATTTCCTGCGTGCAGGAAATGGGTTGGTCATTTAAATATTGTAATGAGACTGCATGCCTTCATTTTAACAGTCATTTTATTTTTAATCACAGATGGTTGGGTTTCCCGTGCCTAGGGAAACTCTGCAGATGAAAGGAGGTGAGAGGAGCTGAATCCGTCAGGCAAGTGCCTTTACAGCACTGGTTGTGGGCCAGGAGGAGCAGGAATGCTATCTTCAGGCATTACAAGCTAACCCAGTAAACCCATCCTCACACCGCGATCTGTCTACCACACCCCCTCCCCCTCACCTGCCCCGGCCACCACTGAGGATCCCATGCATCATTGGAGCGTCCCCACATGAGCAAGACCCCTCCCACCTGCCCCGGACCACATAGGATCCCTCCCTCACATTCCTGATGTCTCTCCCCAACCCCCATAATAGGTACATCATGCCCTTGCTACTGGCCCCCCTACAACCCTCTTCCCCCATGGCCCCCACCCTGTGAAACTCCTCCTGCTGTGACTTACCTGTGTCGTGGTTCAAGGGCCTCGGGTGAGTGCTTTAACAGCAGCAGCCACTGCTTCTGCGGTAGCGCTGCTCAGTTAAAGAGCTGCTGGCAGCTCTCGGCAGGTGGGACTTCCGTCGCCAGGGTCTTTGATCATGGGGAAGTCACACCACTGTCCATTTAAGCATCTAATTGACACTTGTTTTGGTGGGCCTTCCCCAGAGGAGACGACAAGGCCCCGATGCCAAAACAAAATCCCGGCCTGTATGTGAAGAAATTTCTTCGAACCACTCTTCTCACTCTCCGTGAGGATGTTAAATTTGTGACTGCCTCATCCCTGCCTCGGCAACCAGAGCAAATGGGCCAAGGAATTCCTCAGGGGTTTCATCAATATTCTGCCATCACTTCAGTGGAATGCCCAGGAAAATGGTAGACACATGATCGCTGTTTGCTCCACTGTTACTCAGTTGCATCATAAGGGAAAGAACATCCTTCCACCAAGATAAATGCAGACCAGGGTTGCTCTTCCTTTGCAGGGAGTTCCTACTGACTTCCACAAGAGTGTACATGGGTGTCAGCAGCCTGGACCTCCATAGAAAGTTTATTTTTTAAAATGTTGTTAGATTAGTATCCTTGCTCAGAGAGCAAACCCTGGCATGTGTCTGAGGGCCAACCTGGGTGAGTGCTACAGTTTCTGGTTAATATGCGTCCAAAGCATCTGGTCCATATCAATTTGATGTCCTACCGCTAACTCCACAAATTGGATCAGTGCTGGGGGGGCACCACTGGGGTCATGATCCATGGAGTTTTGGGGCTGTAGTTTTTCCATGTACACTATTTAGATTGTGCATAATTTTAAGCAACTTATGTTAAATATCTTCCTGGACTGCTCTTCTCCAGTGGAAATAGACCCCAGTATCGCAAATCTTTTCTCATCTTGGCATCATCCTAGTAATTCAATGCTCTCCTTTCTATAATTGGGTGCCCAAAACTGCACAAAATACAACAGATGCAGTCTAACCAATGGTTTGTAAATGTTATCATTACTTCTTTACATATAAATTGCATCCGCCACTTTTCTGATAAATGTCTATTTCATGGAATCATAGACAAGTACAGCACAGAAGGAAGTTATTTAGCCCATCAAGTCTGTGCCAGCTGTTTCAAAAGCAGTTCAGTTAGTCCCACACTCCTGCTTTTTCCCCATACCCTGGCAATTTTTTCTTCAAGTATTTATTCAATCCACTTTTGAAAGCTACAATTGAATCCGTATCCAACACCCTATCAAGCGGTGCATTCCAAATCCTTGTTGCATAGTTTTTTTTCCCGCATGTTGCCTCTGGTTCTTTTGCCAATCACCTTAAATTTATGTCCTAATCTTATCAATCCTTCACTCATTGGAAACAAATTTTCTTTATTTATGGTATCTAAACCCTTCATGATTTTAAACACCTCTATCTAATCTCCACTTGAAGGAGAAGCACCCCAGCTTCTTCACTCTATCCACTGTAAACTCTCAGTCCTGGAACCATTCTCCTCCGTACCCTCTTCAAAGACTTCAAAACATTCCTAAAGTGTGATGTTTGAAATTGGATGCAATACCCCAGCTCGGGCCAAGCTAGTGTTTTATTTAAGTTTAGCATAACTTCCTGGCTTTTGTACTCTATGCCTCTAAAAGCCAAGGATCCAATATGCTTCATTAACTGCCACTTTCAAAAGACTCATGCATAAGCATGCCAGGTCTGTCTCTTCTTGCACCCCATTTAAAATTGTACCATTTAGCATGGATTATTTCTCCTCATTCTTCCAAACAAAATGTATCACCACTCATTTTTCTGTATTGAATTAATCTACCACCAGCTTGTCTATGTCCTCTTTAAGTTTATTACCATCTTCCTCACTGTTTACTACACTTCCAAATTTCGTCATCTGCAAATTTCAAAATTGCACCCTGTGCCTCCAATTCCAAGTCATTTAATATATATCAAAAAATAGTAATGTTCCTAGTATTCCACCTTGGGGAACTCCACTGTATACTTCTCTCCAGTCTGAAAAACAGCTATGAGCACAGCTCTGTTTTCTACTTCTTAGCCAATTTTGTATCCATGCTGATACTACTCTTTTTATCCCATGGACTTCAATTTGGACAACAAGTTAGTTGTGACACTAGTTCAAATACCTTTTGATAGTCAACAAATTGCAATGCCCTCCATCCACCCTCCTTGTTACTTCATAAAAAACTCGAATCAAGTTGGTCAAACACAACTTGCCCTTAACAAATCCCTCTCACACTTTATTAGTTCATGCTTGGCCAAGTGGCTGTGAAATTTCTCCCAGATTGTTGTTTTTAAAAGCTTTCCTACCACTGATGGTAAACTGACTGGCTTGTAATTGCCATGTTTATTTTTCTCCTTTTTTGATCAAGGGTGTAACATTTGCAATCCTCCAGTTCTTTGGCACCACCCCTGTATCGAAGGAGGATTAGAAGACTATGGGCAGAACCTATTTCTGTCACTACTTCCTTCAGCAACCTATGATGCAATCGGATTGGGTGACATCTATTTTAAGTACTGACAGCCTTCCTAGTACATCCTCCTTATCTACTTTTATTTAATCCAACATCCCAGCAACCTCCTTGTTTACCAGAGCTTTGGCAAAGAAATCTTTCTTGGGTAAACACCGATGCAAAGTGCTCATTTATTATCTCAGCCACGCCTTCGGCCTCCATTAATAGATCTCTATTTTGGTCTCTAATCAGCGCCATCACTCCTCTCACAATCCTTTTTAGTGTTAATATGCCATGAAAAGATCTTTGGATTCCCTGTTAGCTAACAATCTATTCACATATTGTATTTTTGCTCCTCTTATTTTCTTTTTTTTTCCTCTGTACTTTATAAATGCAACCTGATTCTCCCTTATTTAACAACTGCCTCTTTTTCTGCTTCATCCTACTTTTTAATTCCTTTGTCATCTGGAGAACTCTGGCTTTGGTTGCCTTCATTTTCCCCCTTGTGGAACATAGCTAGACTGTACCTGAACCATCTCCTCTTTAAATGCTGCCCATTTCTCCATTATATTTCTGTCTGCCAGTTTTTGACTCCAATTTGTCAGGGCCAGATTCCTCCTCGATCTGCTGAAATTAGCTCTCCTCCATTTAAGTATTTTTATTATTGATTACTTCTTGTCCTTCTCCATAGTTCAGCCAGGTGAGAGAGAGTGTCCTGATGTGCTGGCACAAGATATAAAAAATGCAAGATCACCTCTTGGGATCAGTCTCTATCACACCAACAATGACCCTACACTAGCAGCACCAAACTGAGATTTGGATTCTGATGCAACTCAGCATCACACTGCGACCAAAGAAGAGGGGACATAGCTGTATCAATCAGCGTCAGGTCCTGAATTCTCATTTAGAAGATGTTAGAACATCCATCAAAGTCACTGGGGGTACATAAATATTGTGCTGTGATTTACATGGAATTTTTAACCACAAAGCAAAAGGCACAATATGGTTAAATTTATAACATAATGCTTTGAACTCAACCAAGGGCGGCACAGTGGTGCAGTGGTTAGCACCGCAGCCTCACAGCTCCAGGGACCCGGGTTCGATTCTGGGTACTGCCTGTGCGGAGTTTGCAAGTTCTCCCTGTGACCGCGTGGGTTTTCGTCGGGTGCTCCGGTTTCCTCCCACTGCCAAAGACTTGCAGGTGATAGGTAAATTGGCCATTGTAAATTGCCTCTAGTGTAGGTAGGTGGTATGGAATATGGGATTACTGTAGGGTTAGTATAAATGGGTGGTTCTTGGTCGGCACAGACTCGGTGGGCCGAAGGGCCTGTTTCAGTGCTGGATCTCTAAATAAAAGGGATAGGAATGCTGATGCTAGAATCAAATCAATGGCTGGATTTTATGTTGGCAGCAGGGGTCCCGGAGATGGTCTGGAAGGTGGGGGGAGGGGAGGTGACCCTGCCTCGGCCATTTGTTGGACCCCAGGCCAAATTCAACAGCAACAAGGTCCCGCCCCAAGAGCTGTTGGCCGATCAGAAGGCCGACAGCTCTGCAGCCCCAGCAGCGCCATTGGGAGCATTTGCCATTGCTGGTACTGCAAGAGACTGCAAGAGGAGGAGATCTTTAATTGGTTACTTAAGGGACTCAATTGGCCGCTGGGTGGGAAGGTCGTCCTTGACCTTGCTCACCTCTGGTAAAATTCCATTGTGTTAGGTAAACGACGAGTACTCCACCAGACCCAACCTTCCCTTGCAATTTTATGCCCCCCGCTCCCCTGTCTCTCAGCCCCTCCCTGGAGGGCTGATAAAATCTAGCCCATGTTTCCTTATGATTGACAGCTGTTCACTAAGCTAACAGCAGCAGGTTGTTGGGCATCTTGCTTTGATTGCCAACAATTACTATCTTAAATGTATACAACTGTATTACAATGGACATGCACTTATTTTTCTGGGTGTTCAATTCATTTTTCTTCCCGTTTTCATGTCAACAGATAATATATGAGGCATTGGCTCCACTGTCATCAGAGGGATTAATAAACCCAAAATTACTATTCACTATTAAGGAATTAACATCATAAGCTTTTAGCTGTGAAGCATTTCTTTTTCCTTTAATCACAATCGAGTTAATATAATGCGTCCCAAGGCTACAAAGCTTTTATGTGGGAGGACAGTTGAGAAAAGCAGAAAGAGAAACAGTACGAAATGAAGCATGGACACGCATAGTTGAGGTATTCGTCTCAACCCTGCAAGTACACATGCATGAAAACTGAGCATGACATAACTCATAATTTGTGGCAGCATTATAGGCAGGTAAATTCTCCAGCTGTCTGCTGCTAATGAAACTCCTTGAATTCCAATGACTATACACAACACATGCTTTATGTTGGAGTTTCTGAATAGGAACATAGGATTAGCCGGAGGCCATTTAGCCCCCTCAAACTTGATTGGCTATTTAATTAGATCATGGCTGATCTGTGCTTCTACTCCTTTTACTACTTCGATGGCTAAAGGGAACTTGCTAAATTTACTTCAGGAAATACTTCAATTCCTCAGACTATTGATCTTTATCTTCTATCAAAAGCAGCATTCTTATTGAAAAGGAAACTATCTTGTTCATAGTCAGAAGTAACAAAGAGTCTGGGTCTTATATGTGACATGACTGTTACCATGCGAACCCTTGCAAGTTAATCAGAACTATTTTGATAAAAATTGCTGAATCTGCCCTGGGTCTTGTAAAATATGGATGTTCATTTGCATCTTCCATAGTGCCTAAAGATTAAAAACAAACGAGTTTCGTTGATAACTCCCAGCAAGCATCCACAGACAAAAATAAAGCTACTTCGGGGATGAGGAGGGCAATGTATAGTGTCATGGAACTGTTTTTATTCTCCTTTGTTAAAAACAGTGTGCCTTTAATAACTAAGGGGCACAGTGTGCCAGCAGCTGCACCCATTTCTTAGGCAACATCAGGTGAGAGAGGAGGTCACGTGTAGTATTATAACTTTTGACTGTGTGTAAAAACTGGCTATAACCGGTTTTGAACTGGAAATCAGTGAAGCATGCTTACTGAAAGAAGGATCCCTCTCTCCTAGCAGAAAAATCTACTTTGGTCGACAGCTGTGTATTGCCTAAGGAGAAAAAAAACCCTGGAAAAGAACATTTGTTTTGTTGGAGGTAGCAAATTCCTTTTTTACTTCCAAACTGTAAGAGGTATCTGCTTCAGGAGTGACTCTCTGTTGTCTGCTTGTGTTTGCTAGAATCCTCAGTAAAGTTTCTACTGAAAGACTACCAATTTTAAAATCCAAATAGACCTGTTGCAATACTCCTTGTTGAAAGAACTGTGTGATTCCTGCTGCAACCAAAGTGCTTAGAAAGCCTATCCCTTAAAGACTGTTCATCGAATTTGCCTGGAGACTTCGAGTGGCATCTGATTATTCTATTCTGGAATACCTCATTCACTGGGAATGTAAATCACCAGGACTTACAACCCAGCTACTTATTTATTCCTAAGAAATATCATGTTTAAACCAGGTAACCATTGGTTTTGAATGTATGTGTGTGCATTAGGGTTAAGAGAAAAAAGAAGTTATAAAGTCGTTTAGGTATAGGTTTATTTCAATAGTGATTAAGATTTAGTTAATTAATAAATAGTTAATTTGATGTTGTTTAAAGATACCTGGTTTGGTCTGATTTATTCTGGGGGGTTAATAAAGTGTTACATTTGGCTAATTTCAGTAGATGGGAAAACTTTAATAATATGCAACGATCTGTGGAGTAATGGGACTAAATTGACAGTGCATTATTCCCGCCTCGGTCTTAACATTAGCTTTATGTGCTATTGTTAATATTGTGCATCAAAAACAGAAGTAACATCTAATGTATTCAGTTATATCAAGCAAAGGTTGAAAAAAGAAATGTAATATACAAATTTTGCTTCATAGTACGAAAGGTAGTAAATAGCAGCACATAAATATAGATACCAAATGCAAGTTGAAGGATTGGTTGTAACAGTGGGTTAACATGCTGTTCTTTCACCTCTTGGACTTGTGTTTGACTCACAATGGATACTGATCTGGTGAAAATATCCTCTTTGTGCTGGTTATAAGGATTTAGAGCAGTCTCAATCCAATTCCATGTGGTAATGCATCCACAGTATTAAACTTCTGTAACTTAGTATAGTTTGGTCATTTCACTCGAGGGAAATCACAAGGGTGTGGGAAGCTGAGTACAAAATGGCAATTGTCTGAGAGATTTGAAGGACATTGACGGGAGATTTGAGAGAGCTTCACCTGGTGGCACAGTGGCGCAGTGGTTAGCACTGCAGCCTCACAGCTCTAGTAACCTGGGTTCAGTTCTGGGTACTGCCTGTGTGGAGTTTGCAAGTTCTCCCTGTGACTGTGTGGGTTTCCGCTGGGTGCTCCGGTTTCCTCCCACAGCCAAAGACTTGCAGGTTGATAGGTAAATTGACTATTGTAAATCGCCTCTAGTGTAGGTGGGTGGTAGGAGCATGGTGGGGATGTGGTAGGGAATATGGGATTAATGTAGGATTAGTATAAATGGGAGGTTGTTGGTCGGCACAGACTTGGTGGGCCAAAGGGTCTGTTTCAGTGCTGTATGACTCTATGACCTTGCTTTTCATTGCAATCTGACCTTGAAGTGCTTGTTGTGATAGCTGAGTGACCAAGAAAGAAGTACTCCAGAAATAATAATCCTCAACTTGACGAGCACCAAAGAAAAATGTCTGAACTCAGACACAGCATCCAATAAATCAGTCAGCACTGTAGTGAGGCAATATATGGCTGCTCCTTTATAGCAGTTTGGATGCTGGTCTAATGTCTTGGGCATTGGCAAAAGTCTATCAGTCTATCCCAAATATCAATCTTTTTGCTTTCTGTCACAAATCAATACAAATATCTGGAAAGTCTTGGGCTTAACTCAAAAAAAAGGATTGATGTTCAGTGTACACCTTACTCATTCATATAGGTAATCAACTGCTAATAGGTGCACTGAGGAAATCATTCTCTGAGTTCAGCCCATAGTTTCTCATTTCTTTCTTACTCTTGCATGAATTTAACCAACTGGATAGCTGCATTAGATGCAGGAATATATTACATTCCACTTAGGTCGCATGAAAAATGTTGCACTTGCAATGTAACACATTTTGTTATTAGGTGAAATCAGTAGGGCTGGCAGTGCAATCTCTGGCTCTCACAATGCAGTCTCGCACTTTTACTGTCTGGCCAGACTGCCTAAAGTCCAGAAAATTATCAAAGACACACATGGCCATATAGGCCCCTGCCACTAATGCCACCCTTGATATTAACAAAAATGAGTTAGACTCTTTAAAAGTACAGCCAGTCTGCGCACACAGGTACAGATACATGCACATGACTGCTTGTGACCCCAATAGTTACCACGATTCATTCAATCCATGGTTCAACCATTATTTTAAGAGCTTGGAAGACATAGTGTATGACTGTTGGGGCACCAAAGTTATGCACTGCAGCGATGGCTGCTTACCCCATTGAGTCACCTAAAATTTACGAGGAACAGTATTTTCATCACTTTCCATATAGAATGGAGGTATTAGATGGAAGAATACAGACATTTCACAAGTAGCTAACGTTCCTTCAATGACAGGGCATCATAAATGGCACCAAATAGGAATCAGGGCTCCTCAGATTAACTCCATGGTCTACTCAGTTAATGCTCAGGTGATATCTGACCACAAAAACTTAAATTATGCATTTTTCAAGCTCTTATTCAGTAAACAGCCTTCATTATGCAGTACTTCATGGTACCTGCATTGTTTGAAGGACGGGATGGGTGGATGTCTCTTAGGGAAATCAGTGCTATCCTTTGCGGCCACTGCTGTTGACCTTACCAAGTTACCCCCTAACTGCAGAACAGCACCTCTGTTGGAGCCCACCTGCAAGGAAAGTGCAATGGGTAGCTTTGTCAGAATGCAAAAGTGTGTGCAAAATTTTAATGGCTATGTGAAATACTTTAAATAGTTCTTCTCAGAGACTGCAAGAATTTTTTAAATTTATTTTGCGCCATGCTTAACAAGTCCAAAAAGAAAACTGAGCAAAAGTGAATACAGTTATCTTTGCTATCCTGCAGACAGAAGCAGACTTCTTCCGCAATTGCAGCCAGGTATGCAGCAGTCAGGTGACTGTGCTGACTCATTCAACAAGCACCCTACATTCAGTTTGCACCTGAGTTTTTACTGGAGGGTGACCTTCAGCTTCAAATGGTGACCTTCCTCTGGTCAACCTCCTGCAACAGGACATCAAAAACTCAGCATTAAAGGGAGCATGTTTACCACATTTCTCATTTGTGCCATTCTGAACAATCATTCAGTGTTTCTTCATCGTGACAACCTACCCTTAAATGGCAATATGTAGCTAAGTGTTGCCACATTGAACTTCCTCCCCTTACCACCATCACCACCCCCCCCCCCCCATCTAACTGCACTATAAACCAAGAGACCAACACCTCCAGGCATGTTTTTCATGTCCTGGAAGCCTATTTAAATCACAGGGAAGAGGCTAGCATCACAAAATTTGGCCAGATCAGCCCTCTGAGCTATTTGTGCTGTACCCATGTCAAGAACCATCTCAATCCCAATTTTGCTCCATGTGAAAAACTCGGGTTAATATGCAAGTAGCACAACTAATACATATCCAAAATTTCACTTACCTGCTTACTATGGGTAATTACCTAGGGTTTTCATCCATATCTTATGCCTATGACTCTCCCTCAGAAAACTGTTGTCACTTGAAAACTTCACAACTGAGATCGATAGTTTTTGGTTAAGCAAAGGCATTAAGGTTTATGGCAATCAGGTGAATCTGGGCAACAATAAATTCTAATTATCACATTGTACCAGCAACCGATAGATGGATAAACTGAGCCGAGCAATCAGATTAGGGAGAGAATTGTCATGCAGGCCCCCACCTGCCAAGCATGAGGAATATTAATTTCACCACATGGACATTAAATTTATGACTGTTGTTGAAGTGAAGAAAGGACTTGCTTTAAAAAATCGCCAGATCTTGGCTGAAAGGCATTCGCATATTAACAGACAGTGTTTGGAAAGACAAAGCAGCCATTCCCTGACACATTCAATGCACAATGGACCCTTGACTGGGAAGACATTTGCATATGAACAGACAGTGCTTGGAAAGGACCATTCCTTGACACATTCAACCCTCAATGGACTTTTGATCACCAGATGTTGAAGGTGGGTGACCTGCATTCCAGGTTGACTGCTAAGATGGCCGAATACACAAACGGTAATGGTCAAACCAGCTAGTCACACGACTAACCTGCTGGGCAACCTGAGTTTTTTGAATTTGTACAAACAGTTTGGGCAGAAAGCAGAATGCTCCTGGACTGAGAAGATCTCTCCTGGCTGGCCTGCCACAGCCTCTCAAGTCTGCCTGCTCCCATCTCTTTCTAACATGCCTTTGAATCCACAGAAGGATGAACCCCAAGAAAGAAAAGTCTCCTACAGTGAACAAGAATTAAGAAGAATACTGGGCTCCAACGAAAAGCAAGATCTATCTACAATTTTTTAAAAATTCATTCATGGGATGTGGGCGTCGCTGGCCAGGCCAGCATTTATTGCCCATCCCTAATTGCCCTTGAGAAGGTGGTGGTGAGCTGCCTTGTTGAACCGCCGCAGTCCATGTGGGGTCCATTAGGAAGAGAGTTCCAGGATTTTGACCCAGCGACAGTGAAGGAACGGCAATATAGTTCCAAGTCAGGATGGTGTGTGACTTGGAGGGGAACTTGCAGGTGGTGGTGTTCCCATGCATTTGCTGCCCTTGTCCTTCTAGTTGGTAGAGGTCGCGGGTATGGAAGATGCTGTCTAAGGAGCCTTGGTGCATTGCTACAGTGTATCTTGTAGATGGTACACACTGCTGCCACTGTGCGTCGGTGGTGGAGGGAGTGAATGTTTGTAGACGGGGTGCCAATCAAGTGTGCTGCTTTGTCCTGGATGGTGTCGAGCTTCCTGAGTGTTGTTGGAGCTGCACCCATCCAGGTAAGTGGAGAGTATTCCATCAAACTCCTGACTTGTGCCTTGTAGATGGTGGACAGGCTTTGGAGAGTCAGGAGGTGAGTTATCCACCGCAGCATTCCTAGCCTCTGACCTGCTCTTGTAGGCACGGTATTTATATGGCTACTCCAGTTCAGTTTCTGGTCAATGGTAGCCCCTAGGATGTTGATAGTGGGGGATTCAGTGATGGTAATGCCAAAGAATGTCAAGGGGAGATGGTTAGATTCTCTTTTGTTGGAGATGGTCATTGCCTGGTACTTGTGTGGTACGAATGCTACTTGCCACTTATCAGCCCAAGCCTAGATATTGTCCAGGTCTTGCTGCATTTCTACACGGACTGCTTCAGTATCTGAGGAATCACGAATGGTGCTGAACATTGTGCAATCATCAGCGAACATCCCCACTTCTGACCTTATGATTGAAGGAAGTAATTGATGAAGCAGCTGAAGATGGTTGGGCCTAGGACACTACCCTGGGGAACCCCTGCAGTGATGTCCTGGAGCTCAGATGATTGACCTCCAACAACCACAACCATCTTCCTTTGTGCTAGGTATAGCTCCCACCAGTGGAGGGTTTTCCCCCTGATTCCCATTGACTCCAGTTTTGCTAGCACTCCTTGATACCATACTCAGTCAGTTGCTGCCTTGATTTCAAGGGCAGTCACTCTCACCTCACCTCTTGAGTTCAGCTCTTTTGTCAGTGTTTGAACCAAGGCTGTAATGAGGTCAGGAGCTGAGTGGCCCTGGCAGAATCTGAACTGAGTATCACTGAGCAGGTTATTGCTAAGAAAGTGCCGTTTGATGGCACTGTTGATGACACCTTCCATCATTTTATTAATGATTGAGAGTGGACTGATGGGGCGGTAATTGGCTGGGTTGGACTTGTCCTGCTTTTTGTGTGCAGGGCATACCTGGGCAATTTTCCACATTGCAGGGTAGATGTCAGTGTTGTAGCTGTACTGGAACAGTTTGGCTAGGGGCGCGGCAAGTTCTGGAGCATAGGTCTTCAGTACTATTGCCGGAATATTGTCAGAGCCCATAGCCTTTGCAGTATCCAGTGCTTTCAGGTAAATGCGAGGTGATGCATTTTGGAAGATCCAATTCAAGAGTGAACTATACAATAAATGGAAAAGTCCTGGGGAAAATTGATGTGCAGAGAGATTTGGGTGTTCAGGTCCATTGTTCCCTGAAGGTGGCAACGCAGGTCAATAGAGTGATCAAGAAGGCATACGGCATGCTTTCCTTCATCGGACGGGGTATTGAGTACAAGAGTTGGCAGTTCATGTTACAGTTGTATAAGACTTTGGTTCGGCCACATTTGGAATACTGCGTGCAGTTCTGGTCGCCACATTACCAAAAGGATGTAGATGCTTTGGAGAGAGTGCAGAGGAGGTTCACCAGGATGTTGCCTGGTATGGAGGGCGCTAGCTATGAAGAGAGGTTGAGTAGATTAGGATTATTTTCATTAGAAAGACGGAGGTTGAGGGGGGACCTGATTGAGGTGTACAAAATCATGAGAGGTATAGACAGGGTGGATAGCAAGAAGCTTTTTCCCAGAGTGGGGGATGCAATTACTAGGGGTCACGAGTTCAAAGTGAGAGGGGAAAAGTTTAGGGGGAATATGCGTGGAAAGTTCTTTACGCAGAGGGTGGTGGGTGCCTGGAACGCATGGCCAGCGGAGGTGGTAGACGCGGGCACGATAGCGTCTTTTAAGATGTACCGAGACAGATACATGAATGGGCAGGAAGCAAAGAGATACAGACCCTTAGAAAGTAGGCTACAGGTTTAGATAGAGGATCTGGATCGGCGCAGGCTTGGAGGGCCGAAGGGCCTGTTCCTGTGCTGTAATTTTCTTTGTTCTTTGTTCTTTGTTTCTTGATATCACACGGAGTGAATCGAATTGGCTGAAGTCTGGCATCTGTGATGCTGGGGACTTCAGGGGGAGGCCGAGATGGATCATCAATTCGGCACTTCTGGCTGAAGATTGTTGCAAATGCTTCAGCCTTATCTTTCGCAGTGATGTGCTGGGCTCCCCCATCATTGAGGATGGGGATATTTGTGGAGCCTCCTTCTCCAGTTAGTTGTTTGATTGTCCACCACCATTCACCACTGAACGTGGCAGGACTGCAGAGCTTAGATCTGATCTGTTGGTTATGGGATCACTTAGCTCTGTCTATTGCATGCTGCTTACGCAGTTTGGCACGCAGATAGTCCTGTGTTGCAGCTTCACCAGGTTGACACCTCATTTTGAGGTATGCCTGGTGCTGCTCCTGGCATGCCCTCCTGCACTCTTCATTGAACCAGGGTTGGTCTCCTGGCTTGATGGTAGTGGTGGAGTGGGGGATATGTTGGGCCATGAGGTTACAGATTGTGGTTGAGTACAATTCTGCTGCTGCTGCTGATGGCCCACAGTGCCTCATGGATGCCCAGTTTTGCATTGCTAGATCTGTTTGAAATATATCCCATTTAGTACGGTGGTAGTGCCCCACAACACGAAGGTGGGTATCCTCAATGTGAAGGCGAGCCTTGGTCTCCACAACGACTGTGCGGTGGTCACTCCTACCAATCAAGGACTCTACAGTGAACTCGAAGAAGCGTAACAGCAACTCTTCAGATATTGCCTCAAAACTTGCCACTTTATTTTTCTTCTGCTCTTCTCTGTCTCTATTTGCATGTGTGTATCACGTATGCATGCTAGTGTGGGCGTGTCGTGTATCCGTCGGCGTCAACCAAATTAGAGTTTAAGTTTAAGTTTAATAAATTTCAACTTTTCTTCTTTAAACCTAAGAAAGCCTGTTTGTGCAGGTTTCTTTGCCTTATAATTGGAAAGTTGTGAACAAGGATTCACCAAAGGGGAGCTAAAAACATGGCATGTTTAAAATTAAACCCTGTTACAGTAAGACCAGGTGAAGGTCGAGAAGGACCCCTAGACACCTTTCTCTCCTGGTCATAACAGAAGAGATAATTAATAGCAATTATCACATGCTGAAACCTGGCAATCCTTACAAAAAACAGTTATAAAGCATAATGGAGCGTTCCCTTTACAAATGGAAGATACCGCATCAAACCTGCAATTTATAAGGTGCCGAAAAATATTTTTACTATGAATAGCCTTTTCTTGTGAGAACAAATAAAGTGAAATTTTCACTTCTTCACATCTTTATTGTACTCCTTAAATACTGTGCAGTCAGAAGTATACTGACATCCTGGATTAATCACTTTTCACTGCTGACCCTGTACCAAAATGCTATGACTTACTTCCTTTATGACAAGTTACTTTCTTTCAGATAGTGATTGAAAATGGTTGGGTTGAAAGAAATGACCTGTCTGCTGAAATTAGGCAATCTTTTTTGAAAAGTCAAAGGTTTGAATTGCTTTCTAAATAACTACATTACAAAAACTAGTCATAAATCAATTAGTTTATAGCCTCTTCAGCAGACACATGAGCCTCTGGTGAATTATACAATATATAAGCAATTTTATCATTACTGCTCACAGCATGACCTTTACCTACTGCAGCAAGTGAACCTTGGCAATAACTTTGCATTGCAACTAGACTTATATTCCACAGATCATTACTGCAGACACATGAGAATTGGTATACTTTCAAATATCATTCACCATCTAACCCTGATGAAAAGACATCAGTGTCTCAAAATGTTTGACACATCTATTATCTTTGAATACCCTTTTTACTATATTCAACTTTATTGGCATTTAATGAAGTACTCCTACAATGTTTCTTATTTCCAGGATAACTATTTTCTCTGGGTCTGATTTTCCTTCCAGTGTTGAGAAACCATCATCAGAAATGGTTCCGGGTCCCAATCCTGCCCAGGAGTTAGTGGGGGGGGGGGGGGGGGGGGGGGGGGGGGGGGGGGGGGGAGTGCATGGGGAAGCAGTCACAGGTCCCGATTTTCACGGAAGCAGCCCATTAATTGGCTGGAGGATAGGTTGGGCGGCCAATTCGTGGCTGCGGGGATGGGAATGGAGGCGGTACTGAGTGAGTGCGGGCCGGATTTAAACAGGCGACTGCAGCCATTACTGTGGTTGTCGGTTTAGTCAGTGAGTTGAAGCAGTAGTGCTGGGAGAGGAAGGGCAGGGGGTTGGCACTGGTGGCACAGCTGCCCCTTGCTTTGCCTATGCTGACCTGGATGTCCTCCTTGAAGCTGTGAGGGAGAGGGAGGAGGTCCTCTTTCTGGAGGGTGGCAGGAGAAGGCCACTCTCCCAAATCAAGCAGGCCTGCATATAGGTTGCTGAGAATGTTGGCAGACGAAGTGTGGTGAGGAGGATCTGGGTCCAATGCAGGAGAAGTTTCACTAACCTTATTCGCTCCGGCAAGGTGAGTACAACACCAGACCCTGATGACAGGTCTCCAGCAGATATACCAGCTGATGAGTCTGAGGGTGCATGCTGCTAATGAACATGGCAGTAACGTGTGCCCATGGGTGGCTACTGACCCCTCAACAAGGCTCAAAGCCATAGCATTGTTGAGGACTTGCCAGAACTGATACATGCAACTTCCCATGTCAATGAGCTGATGGAATTGTCCATAGAGGCCAGCATTGCCTTATCTCTGTCTCTTTGATCCTTGCAAGAGGAAAGGGCACATAATGCTCGAGAAAGGGTGCTGACAAGAGGAGAAGTACCCCATTTGCACATTGTAACTGCCACTTTCTTTAGCAACCTGGGATGCAAGCCATCCGGACCAGGTGACTTATCAACCCTAAGCAGAGCCAACCTTTTTAGTACCTCTCTGCTCTCAATGTTTATCCTATCCATTGGCTCTACTGTCTCTGCTTCTACTGATATTTAGGGTTGATAAATCACCTGGTCTGGATGGCTTGCATCCCAGGTTGCTAAAGGAAGTGGAGATGGAGATAGCAGAAGGACTTTCCATAATCTTCCAATCTTTCCTGGAAATGCGAGAGGTGTCAGAGGATTGGAGAGAGGCAAATGTGACACTCTTATTCAAGAAAGGGTGTAAGGGCAATCCTAGCAACTACAGGCCAGTTAATGTAACATCAGTGGTGGGTATGGTTTTAGAAACAATAATCAGGGAAAATATCAATGGACACTTAGAGAGGTGCAAATTAATTAAGGATAGACAGCACGGATTTGTAAAAGGCAGGTTGATACAGGGAATGCGGTGGATGTTGTTTATATGGATTTTAATAAAGTGTTTGATAAGGTACCACATAAAAGGCTGGTTAACAATAGTTTGGCTTATGAAATAGGAGGATCAGTGTCCAAGTGGATAAAAATTTGGCTTAATGACAGAAAACAGCGAGTCATAGTAAATGGTTGCTTTTCAGACTAGAGGACAGGGATAGGCACCGAAATGTTGCACCATAGACATTTCACAAAATTATTGACTCAGCCACAGACATGGGGGCAATTAACCTGTAGAGAAATGTATAGCTAACCTAATGCCATCAAAACACAATCAGATTTAAAACACTTCTCCCTATATATATAGTAGCTAAGCATACAAACACGAATGGAGAGTAGCACAACTTTATTAGTTATCAAGCAAGCAAAATAGTATGCAATACCAATGCGAATTATTTTTCTTGACAGAATAGAGTTAGCTGAACTCAAGAGCTGAACTCAAGAGGCGAGGTGAGAGTGACTGCCCTTGACATCAAGGCAGCATTTGACCGAGTATAGCATCAAGGAGCCCTAGCAAAATTGAGGTCAATGGGAATCAGGAGGAAAACCCTCCGCTGGCTGGAGTCATAACGAGCGCAAAGGAAGGTGGTTGTGGTTGTTGGAGGTCAATCATCTGAGCTCCAGGACATCACTGCAGGAGTTCCTCAGGTTAGTGTCCTAGGCCCAACCATCTTCATTTGCTTCATCAATGACCTTCCGTCAATCATAAGGTCAGAAGTGGGGATGTTCGCTGATGATTGCACAATGTTCAGCACCATTTGTGATTCCTCAGATACTGAAGCAGTCCGTGTAGAAATGCAGCAAGACCTAGACAAAATCCAGGCTTGGGCTGATAAGTGGCAAGTAACATTCACGCCACACAAGTGCCAGGCAATGACCATTTCCAACAAGAGAGAATCTAACCATCTCCCCTTGACATTCAATGGCATTACCATCACTGAATCCCCCACTATCAACATCCTAGGGGCTACCATTGACCAGAAACTGAACTGGAGTAGCCATATAAATACCGTGTCTACAAGAGCAGGTCAGAGGCTAGGAATCCTGAGGCGAGTAACTCACCTCCTGACTCCCCAAAGCCTGTCCGCCATCTACAAGGCACAAGTCAGGTGTGTGATGGAATACTCTCCACTTGCCTGGATGGGTGCAGCTCCAACAACACTCAAGAAGCTCAACACCATCCAGGACAAAGCAGCCCGCTTGATTGGCACACCATCTACAAACATTCACTCCCTCCACCACCGACGCACAGTAGCAGCAGTGTGTACCATCTACAAGATGCACTGCAGCAATGCACCAAGGCTCCTTAGACAGCACCTTCCAAACCCGCGACCACTACCAACTAGAAGGAGAAGGGCAGCAAATACATGGGAACACCACCACCTGCAAGTTCCCCTCCAAGTCACACACCATCCTGACTTGGAACTATATCACTGTTCCTTCACTTTCGCTGGGTCAAAATCCTGGAGCTCCCTTCCTAACAGCACTGTGGGTCTACCTGCCCCAAATGGACTGCAGCGGTTCAACAAGGCAGCTCACCACCACCTTCTCAAGGGCAAATAGGGATGGGCAATAAATGCTGGCCTGACCAGTGATGCCCACATCCCATGAATGAATAAAAAAACCATCATATCACGAAGGTGGTAGATGGATCTTATCGGATGACCTCAGTGGATTCACACGGTGTCAGGAGTGCAAATTCATCCAATAAACCATGAAACTCAAGGAGCGGATTGTTATTGTGGGTATTGAGGTGAGGCAGTAGACAAATCAGCAATAGGAAGACGGACCATTTCTCACATTGGTGTTGTCACAAGACAATTTCAACTGTGATGGTCTCTGTGCAACTTTTGCACCTGTTTGTAATATGTGTCTAAAGACAGGGCAGCCAACAAAAGTGCACTGATATCCAAATCAGGATAATTTTACAGGGTGAAGCAGTTAGTACTTCAGAAGAATCATGTAAAACAGAAAAGCAGAGTGGGACAGGAAGGGACAGAGAGATTAATGGTAGGTAGTCAAGACTAGTTTATTCATCTTGACAGGCTGTTAAACTAGGTCTGGGATTCTAAAACACAGAAACAACAGAATCTCTCATGGACAAAATGTCATTTGCTCAGCAAAGCTAGTGTCAAAATTTGATAAACATAATTACAAATAAAGAGCACCTTTCAGTTCCTCCAATAAAGTGATTCTCTTAAATTCACATATGTCTATATCTCAGTCTATCACTGTCCATTCCAATTCAACCCTGATAAGATAATTATTAACAAAAAGCTTTGCTGCAAAAAGTTGAGCAATTGTTACTACATGTATTGTTCAGCTGCAAAATGTTTAGTCACTATCTGTCAGATTGTACTCCTGCCTAACCAATTTATGTCCAAGCCAAATCTATTCGCTGTTAGCAAATGTGCACTTTTAACGTAATATAATTCTAAGATACAGACAACTTTCAAACGACATTGGCCACTCAAGTTATCTGCCCTCAAACTGGATAGTAAATGATGGACATTGCAGTTACTGATCTTTGACACACTTGTAAAACTTGCCCTTTAATCCAATTCACAGCAAAAAAAAAGTTAATGACTGTTTCTAACATGGCCATTGAAACATAAATTTTTACTATGTCTTCCTGACAGTTTTTAAAACTGCAAATGCAAGATATATTTTGTTCAGGAATCCCATACAGTTCATCATAGGTTAAAGTTTCTGAAAACTATCTGCTACATTGTATTTACTAACTATTGTATATGGGTCAGCAGCATCATGTTTTTGCTAATATCATTCATCCCCATTACACCATACTGTTGTATTTATGAGGAATTTACAGTGCTGACCTCTAGAGATGCCTTAGATTTTCTTGCCTGTTTTCCCCTCAATACAAGTTCTGAAACAATGTGATTCCAAATGGATAGCAGCGGAATTGTGACATTTATATAGAAGTAAAAGTCCAGCAACTTTCAACATGTCGCTGAGCTTGTGTCCCATGTGAAAGTAATGCATGCCAGAGCGCAGAAATCAAGACATTCCCTAAATGATGTTTGCCATTTTAAAATGTGTTTACATAACACAAGCCTTTAAACATATGTTTTAAAATAACGTAGCTGCTAGATTATTTTAAAACACAAGGTTAAAGGCTTGAAACAGGGTGTCCAACCTTTTCACTTGGGGTGGGGGGTAAATTATAAGTTTTGTCCTACGTGCGGGCCAGTGAGACAATTTCAGAATGATAAAGGCATTAAAAATTTATCTTACTATTAATCAAAAAACAACAAATGTGCAATTTTGTGAAGAAGCTTTAAATAGAAGACTAATTTATTGACTTACTTTCTCGTCACCAATGTTGGACACTGATTTAGTGAGATGACTGGTACTTTTTGCTTGCACAGGTAGTTAGTGTTTGCCCGCACACCTGTTGTAGCAATGTGGAGTATTCAGGATAGAAGTTCATCTGCCAGGAGTGATCTTAATCGCTCTCTCTCTCTCTGCCTGTCTCTCTGTCTCTCTCTCTCTCTCCCCTCACCATCTGTATCCCCCTCTCTATTGTCCCCTCTCTCTATGTTTTTCCCCATCTCTGCATCGTCCCCCCCTCACTGTGTCATTCCCCCTTCTCTGTGTTATGTCCCCCCTCTCCGTGTCCCCCTCTCTCTCTATTACCCCTTCTCTCTCTCTCTCCCCTCTCTCTCTTTCTACCGCTCTCTCTTTCCCTGCTCTCTCTCCCTCTCTGTCCTCTCTCCCTTTATCTCTCTGCCCTCTTTATCTCTGACTCCTCTCTCTCTGTGTGACCCCTCTCTCTCTCTCTGACCCTTCTCTCTCTCTCTGCCCCCTCTCCCTCTCTCTGCCCCCTCTCTCCCTCCCTCTCTCTCTTTGCCCCCTCTCTCTCTCCCTCCCTCTCTCTCTTTGCCCCCTCTCTCTCTCCCTCCCTCTCTCTCTCAGAGTTGCAGAGAGCAGAAACTCTCAGTACAGCAGCATCGTGGTTGGAATATTTTGTTAAAAAATTGCAGCTGTCATTTTCCAAACTGCTTCTAAACCTCGGACAAGTTCGTGGTTTACCAGCGGGTTCCATTTTTTTTTAAAAGCCCATGGAACTTGTCCGAAGTTTGTAAATGCTGTCTCTGCTCTGAGGAACTGTCAGCTCTGAAAGTGACAGTTGTTTTTTTTAAGTCAGTCTGGTCTGGAAGAAGGAGGCAATGGAAAATTTCTCATCCCTGAAATTACCAGTCACAGACCTCAAAATCTTTTTACCATGACATTCGTGTCCGAGTACGGACACGTTGCCGAGCCCTGATCGGAGATGGTAGACAGTGGTGTTCCCCAAAGGTCAGTGCTCAGACCACTGCTTTTTTTGCGACATATAAATGACTTGGATCTTGGAATACAGAGTAGAATCTCAAAATTTACTGATGACACCAAACTTGGAAGAGTGGCCAACAGTGAGGATGATATGAACCACCTGCAACAGGACATAGATAGGCTAACAGAATGGGCAGAGAGGTGGCAGATAGAATTTAATACTGACAACTGTGAGGTGATGCCTTTTGGCAGAAGGAATAGGGAGAGGCAATATATACTTAATGGCACAGTTCTAAAGAGTGTTCAGGAACAGATGGACCTAGGGGTGCATGTGCATCAATCTTTGAAGGTGGCAGGACATATAGAGAGAGTGGTCAATAAAGTATATGGGATCTTGAGCTTCATAAATAAAGGCATTGAGTACAGAATCAGGGAAGTTATGCTGAACCTTTATAAGGTTCTGGTTAGGCCCCAACTGGAGTACTGCGTCCAGTTCTGGTCACCAGGCTTTAGGAAGGATATGAGGGCCCTTCCTAAGGGCGCAGAGGAGATTTGCCAGAATGGTTCCAGGGATGGGGGATTGTAGTTTCAAGGTTGGGTTGGAAAAGCTGGGTTTGTTCTCCTTAGAACAAAGCAGATTGAGGGGCGTTTTGATAGAAGTGGACAAGCTTAGATTAGTTAAACAAGGAAAAACAGTCCCCATTAACAAATGGTTGGATGGCCACATGAGAGAAAAAGCTTGCAGGGCTATGGTAATCAAGCCGGGGAGTAAGACTGACTGTATAGCTCCATGGAGAGCCGACATAGATTCAATGGGCCAAATGGCCGCCTTCTGTGCCATAAATGACTCTATGACTCTAAGTTGAGAGGGGAAATGAAGAGGAAAATAAGACTGGCAAAGAGAGAATATGAGAAGAGAATGGTGGTTCAAATAAAGCGGAAGCCAAAAATCTTCAACCAGCATGTAAATAGGAGGCAGGTAGGTGGATTGGGGCCTACTGGCGACAAAGAGGGTGATATATGCATAGAGGCACAGGGCAAGGCTAATGTACTTAATGAGTACTTTGTATTGGAGTTTACTGAGGAAGAGGATGCTGACAAAATATCGGCAGAAAGGGAATATAGTCGAGGTAATGGATGGGGTGAAAACTGATAGGCAGGATATACTGGAAAGGCTGGCTCTGCTGAGAGTGAATAAGTCACCTGGTCTGGATGGCCTGCATCCCAGCTTGCTGAAGGAAGTGGGATGTAGATAGCTGAAGGGCTTGCCATAATCTTCCAATCTTCCCTAGATACAGGGGAGGTGCCAGAGGATTGGAGAATGGCAAATGTGACACCCTTATTCAAGAAAGGGTGGAAGGACATTCCAAGTAACTACAGGCAGATCAGCGATCAGAGAATAATCAGAGAAAAGCTGAACAGGCACTTGAACAGGTTTGAGTTAATTAGTGAGACCCAGCACAGATTTGTTTAAGGCAGATCGTGCTTGACTAATCTAATTGAACTTTTTGATGAAGTAATGGAGAAGGTTGATGAAGGTCAAGCAATGGATGTTGTCTAAAAGGATTTTAAGAAAGCATTTGACAAATTACCACATAAAAGGCGGGTTAACAAAATTGTGACTCATGGAATAGAAGGGTCACTGTCAGCTTGGACAAAAAAAAATTGATTTAAGGACAGAAGACAATAAGTCGTGGTAAATCATTGTTTTTCAGACAGGAGGATGGTAGACAGTGGTATTCCCCAAGGGTCAGAGCTAGGACCACTGCTTTTTTGATATATAAATGACTTGTATATTGGAATACAGATAAACATTTCTAAATTTGCTGATGATGCCAAACTTTCAGGTGTGGTAGACAATGAGGATGTTACCAATGAACTGCGTTACAACTCGGTGAGAAAGATGTCTAGGGGTCCCTCTCAGCCTTCACCTGGTCTTACTGTAACAGGATTTAATTTTAAACACACCATGTTTTTAGCTCGCCCTTGGTGAATTCTTCTTCACCGCTTTTCAATTATAAGGCAAAGAAACCAGCACAAACAGGTTTTCTTAGGTTTAAAGAAGAAAAGTTGAAATTTATTAAACTTGAACTTAAACCCTAACTTGGTTGAGGCCTTTGATGCAATATCTGAAGAATTTTTGTTACGGTTCTTCGAGCTCACTGTATAGTCCTTGATTGTAGATAGATCTTGCATTTTGTTGGGGCCCAGTATTCTTCTTAAACCTTGTTCGCTGTAGGAAATTTTTCTTTCTTGGGGTTCATGTGTCTTCAGTGGATTCAGAGGTTTGTGAGAAAGAAATGGGAGCAGATAGGAGAGATCTTCTCAGTCCAGGAGCAAACAGACACTCTCTAAGTTTAAACTGTTTGTACAATTCAGAAAAACCCAGGTTGCCAAACAGGTTAGTCATGTGACTAACTGGTCTGACCACGTCTTGGACTGTACTACCTTAGCAGTCTCTGGAAAGCACCTCTTGCACACAATACCTGGTGATCAAGGTATTGTGGGTTGAATGTGTCAGGGAATGGTCCTTTGTCCTTCCAAGCACCCTCTGTTAATATGCAAATGTCTTATCCAGCCACGACTGATCTGTTTAACAATTCCTTTCTTCACTCCAGTAACCGTATAATATCAATGTTCATGACAAAATTAATGTGCCTCATTCTTGGCAGGTGGGTGCCTAGCATGCCACCTCCACACCCCGTGGAATGAAATGCGATTTGAGAAAAGTACATATCATTAAAAGGGTCCAGGGAAAATATAAGATGCAGAAAAAACCCTTGCATTTCTCTCATTCATTCACAAATCCTAAAACTTATGAAAACTTCCCCCGCCGTTTTTGGCATCCCAGTAAACATGTGGTCCTTTTTGGGGAAGTTTCTCTTCCGTTTGCCCATTTCCGTGGCTACCTAGGGTCTTTGTTCCTGATGAAAAAGAAAAATTACCTCAGGTGAGTCTGTCGTGGGCGGATCTTTCCTGAACTCTCTTTCAGTGCTTTACTGAGTCATGCAAAGACCTTTCACTTTGGGGGATGGTGGTTCACTTTGGTTCTGACTATGGGGAGGATTCTTTGCTAATCGCCCCTTTGTCTCAGAGGACACTCCTGCCGACAGGTATCTGTGCAGATTCTACTGCACTCCCCTGTGGCACTTCGACTAGGTGATGTATCACCCTCACGGTTTCTCTGCACCCTAGGGGTCTTTCTTTGTCTCTGCGAGTTCCTGCAAATGCTGTTAGCAACTCTGGTGGGGTGCTTCTAGTGTCTGCATTTACATAGGAGGATGTGGGGTCCAACCTTTTACATTTTTCGTGGTTGGCTGACTGGACAATAAGGGTTTTCATCTGGGATTCCTCCTGGACTTCCTTTAACCTGCCCTCTTGGTCACTTTTTCCTCTTCTCTTTCTAACCTTTTGCCAGCCTTCTGCCTGCCTGTCCCCCTTTGTTCTCGGCGGGGGTCCCTTACAGTTCACCAGCCCTCTGCTGGAGGGTCCTCCTAACACTGGTACAGGACTTATGGGTTCAGGTTTCACTGTAGGTTGGTGTTTCCCCTCAACCTGGCACATGTGGCAACTCCTGCAGTACTCCACCACACCTTTGTGGAATTTTGGCCAGTAAAACCGCAGTCTTGTGAGCTTTGGTCTTTCGTACACCAGCATTAACAGCCACTGGAGTCTTGTGGGCCCTTCTTAATTTTTCTCTCCGGTACCTCTGCAGCACCACTAACTGGTGAATTACTGTCCACTCCTTGCTCTCAGGTCTGTGAGGAGAACTTCATTTCCTCATCAGTACCTCATTCTTTAAATAGCAGCAATCAGGGACTCCCTCTGCTTCACCTTCAGACTGGGCAGCCTGTGCTAACTCTCGCAATACTGGGTCGGCTTGCTGAGCCTCAGCTAGGGAAAATCCATTTAGTTCATTCACTGGATCTCCTAACTTTCCAAAGAAAGTCTCAGACAGACAGACCTGGTCATCCTATTAACTTTTCCTGCACTTGCAGTGGTGGACTTCCTGGGTCTCACTCTTTCTGCAGTTAAAGACACAGGTTGTTCTGCTGTGCTTTCCATCAGGCCCCTGTCTTCACTGAACGGGTGTGCCCTGATTAACCCTACAGGTTTTCCCTTTAATTTCCAGCAATCAGCTTTTAAATGCCCTTTTATTACAAAGGAAGTACACAGGTCTCCAGGTCTCACTCTTGCTCACAGCACCATCCCTTTTTTGGTTTGAGGAGGCCTGTGTCTCCTGCTTTCCTTTCTCTCCCAGGACTGCTTGGGCTCCTGTCACCTTCCCTCCCTTTGTCCCTTTTGGATTTGTGGGGGTGACTAGGAAAGGTCCCCCCTGGGAAACTGATTTATAAATGAAAGGAAACTCATCAGCCAGAACGGCCGTTTGCCGGGCTCTCTGAACCCGCTGTTCCTCTGCATGGGTCTGTATGGAGAGCGGGAGAGAGTGTTTAAATACCTCTTACAGAATTACTTCTCTGAGATTCTCATAGCTGAGCTGTACTTTAAGAGCGCTCAGCCATTGGTCATAAGCCAACAGCTTACTTCTTTCAAACTCCAGATAAGTTTGATTAACTTGCTTCTTGTGGGTTCTAAACTTTTGGCGATAGGCTTTGGGTACTAAATCATATGCCCCGAGGATAGCATTTTTTGTCAGTTCATAATTTGCTGTACTCTCATCTGGCAACAGGGAATAAACCTCATGGGCTTTTCCAGTATCTTGCTTATTAGTAAAAGTGGCCAGGTCTCAGCTGGTCATTTTAGCTGCCTTGCCAGCTACCCAAAGGACACAAAAAATGTTTATACGTCTTCCACATTGAATTTTGGAATTCATTGAGCTCAGTTTAACAATTCTGTACCCAGCCCTGAATTACGCTTCTCCATATTGTCCATGCTTTCACTGGGGTTACTCTGTCACCCCCTAGTTAACTCAAGCTGCTTCAGCTCTCTTTCTTCGCATTTCTTATATTCTTTCTCTTTCTCTCGTTCCTTCTCCTGTCTTTCTCTCTCTCTCTCTCTCCTCTCTTTCTTTCTCTTCACTTTCCTTCTGGAAGGCTTTCTCTTTCTCCCTCTTCTGTCTCTCTCTTTCTCTTTCCGTTCTCCTGTCTTCCACATCAAGTTTCCTTTGTTCCAACTGTAACATTTCGTAGATAGACTAGCAGAATGGGCAGACAAGTGGCAGATGGAATTTAATACAGAGAACTGTGAGGTGGTACATTTTGGCACAAGGAATAGGGAGAGGCAATATAGATTATATGCCACAGTTCTAAAGCGTGTACAGGGACAGAAGGACCTGGGGTTCATGTGCATAGATCTTTGAAGGTGGCAGAACATACTGAGAGAGTAGTTAGCAAAACGTAAATCATGGGTTCCATAAATCAAGGTATTGAGTACAAAAGCAGCAATGTTATGTTGAACCTTTATAAAGCTCTGGTTAGGCCCCAACTGGAGTACTCTGTTCAGTTCTGGTGACCACGCTTTAGGAAGGATGTGAAGGCCCTTGAGAGGGTACAGAGGAGATTTACCAGAAATGTTCCAGGGATGAGGGATTTTAGCTACAAAGTTGTGTTGGAGAAGCTGGGGTTGTTCTCCTTGGAGCAAAGGAGGTTGAGGGGAGATTTGATGGAGGTGTATAAGATTATTACAGGTTTAGATAAGGTAGACAAAGACAAGCTGTTCTCATTAGCTGATGGTACAAGAACTGGGACAGATTTAAAGTTTTGCGCAATAGTCAGAGGGGGGATATGAGCAAAACTTTTTCAGGCAGTGAGTGGTAATGACCTGGAACTCACTGCCTACGAGAGTTGTGGATGCAGAGAGAATGAATGATTTTCAAAGGAATTTCGATGGCACTTGAGGGAAATAAACTTGCAGGACTACAGGGATAGAGTGGGAGAGTTGGACTGGTTGGATTGCTCTACAGAGAGTCCACATGGACTTGATCTGCTGAATGGCCTCCTTCTGTGCTGTAATGACTCTATGACAGCTTTTTGAGTTAACTTTAAAATCACTTGTCCCACCAATAGAATTAAAGGATTTAAAGTTGGTCATATTTGAACACTACCAAAAAATCAACACACTCATATCACTATCACTATCTAGACTGTGTCAAGCATCCTTCTTTTCTGTAAAATTGAATATCCATATTAAGATTCCATTTTACAAGGATTTCCTTTTAATAAAACTTTCAAATATCATAAATGCACAAATATTACTTATTGCCTCCATAAATAAGGTCACTGCCTCTATGTAACCTAGTGAAGGAAAGATTTACTCTGTGTACAATTTCTAACAGAAACAACTATGCATTTATATAGAACAATTTTATAATTTAATTCCATACATCAAAAAGAGGAAGCGCCCTAATCATCTCACACCAGTCCCAAAAAAGTATCCTCCATTGAGAATCCCTCATGAAGTAAGTGCAGGTAGAGGGGGGAAGAAACTATATTAACTGTCTGAAACTTTAGTAACTTTGAAAAATAAAGAAGAGTCTTGTGTCTCCTCTCCTGGTACTTTAAACCTTTCCACCAATCCATAGCTTCGTACTTCTTGCACAGACAGGTTTACTTTACATGGCACCTGCTAAATACAGCGCTGTGCAGTGACTGACACACACAAAAACACTCCTGCACAATGCTGAGCTATCTTCCAGGTAGAGAAATGGTTTGTAGTATGCAATTTAAATCAATGTCTCAGCCTACAGCACTTCAATGAAATGAACCTAGTCCTCTGGCGACCATAGATATCTGCTTTTTTCCACTCTGCATTAGTTACAGGACCATTTCAGGTAATGTACATACAATTAAATTCTGAAATGCTACTGCCAATATTATTTTATATTTGAGAAAATTGCATTTCAAATAATGCATTGAAAAACATAATGATTCTATGAGCTTGTAAACCTTGCACCATCACCTTAATCTGAATAACTACCAAAGAAATGGGAACTAATGACCAGGAAGTAACTTTTCTGAAGTCTTCTCAACAATGAATAATATGGTACAATATTACCATTTGCGCCACAAGTGCCAGCCAATGACTATCAACAACAAGAGAGAGCCTAGTTATCTTCCCTTGACATTCAGTGGCATTACCACCGCCAAATACCCCATCATTACCATCCTGGAGGAACTCACCACTAACCAGAAATTTAACTGGACCAGCCTCATAAATACCATAGCTACAAGAGCAGGTCACAGATTAGGTATTATGTGGCAAATGATTCACTTCCTGACTCCCCAAAACCTCCCCGCCGCCTACAAGGCACAAGAATACTGAAAAATACACAAGACTACAAAAATGCTGATAGAATCCTTTCCAGTTACCTAGATGGACACGGCTGCAACAACACAAGAAACTCAACAACTTCCAGAATAAAGCAGCCCACTTGATCGGTACCTCATCCAGCAATTTAAACATCCATTCCCTCCACCAACGGCACACTGTGGCTGCAGTTTCTACCATCAACATGATGCAGTGCAACAAGAAGCCAATGCTCGTTCAGCCAAAATACACAACCTCCACCACTTAGAAGGAAGCACCTAAAAGCTACTTGGGATCACCATCACTTTCAAGTTCTTCTCAAAGTCACACACCAAAATGATATGGACATATATTGTAATTCCTTCATCATTGCTGGGTCAAAATGTTGGAACTCCCGACCGAACAGCATTGTGGGAGTACCTACACCGCGTGGACTGCAGCAGATCAACAAGAAGGCTCACCATCACTTTCTCAAGGGCAACTAGGGATGGGAAATAAATTCTGGCCTTGTCAGCAACACCCATATCCCTAGAATAAATAAAACAATTGTCACCTTTTCCCACCAGTGTCTGTTTTGAGAAAAATTGGTAGAGCTAATGGGCAGAATCTTATGTACTTATAACAATTTCGGGTGTCAGGACTTTTTCTGGATCCTGACTCTGCTTGGGTCAGCAGCACTCATAGGGGAGATCATTTGGGAGGCAGTCAATTACAGCACCCTCCATGTTCATCATCCAATTAAGGAGGCCGGGTGGAACAGAGAGGCAGGAGGGCCAATAGGAGGGCCCACAGAAATATCCAGGCAGCCCCACCAGGAGAGGTTAGCACTGCTGAACATGAGGGAGACTGAGGGGGCACCTCAAAATGGAAGTGCTCACAAAAGGCTCCAAACTCAGTTAACAAGAAAACAAGAGCCAGAACTGTGAGGGGCCTCAGAGTGGAGAGAAAACCCCTCCACACAAATGCCTGTGGCCATGATTGAACCAATTTGAGCCTTGAGGACCCCTGAAAGTACCATTTTAATCAGCCTCCATTGACCCTCTGACCTCCTGCCAAGAGGCCACCTCCGAACCGTGTTGGACACCTGATACAGCAGGGAGCCCATGTGATGCTGGGAAAATTCCAGCACTGTCAGAAAATGGCCTTTGATTGAGGCCTTAACATTGTTGATTGCCTGCCCGCCTTCGTGGAGTGGAGTGTTCTGATGAAGGGTCACTGACCTCAAACTGCTTCTCTCTCCACAGATGCCTGCAGAGTATTTCCAGCATTTCTTGTTTTTATTTCACATTTCCAGCAGCTGGAGTATTTTGCTTTTATATCCATAGACTGGGTTGCTGATTCCAGTGGCAGCCTGCACCTGGTAAACTTGCCCGGAGGGAAGACCATTTCAGGAAGACAACTTGGCGGGGTTATGTGCAACTTTCCCAGCACCACCCCACACTCCCCCACCACCACCCGCCACCTCCAGACGTGCCACTGCGGGGCCGGGAAGATTCCATCTCTATAAATGCATATTTCAGTATTCATTAGAGTCATTTTTGTCAGAGGTCAATGTTTTTTCACTTCCCTGAATGTTCAACAAAGCTTGATTTTTTAAAAATTTATTCATGGGATGTGGGCATCACTGGATAGACCAGCATTTATTGACCATCCCTAATTTCCCTTGAGAAGGTGATGGTGAGCTGCCTTCTTGAAGCACTGCAATCCTTGGGGTGTAGGTACACCCACAGTGGTGTTAGGAAGGGAGTTCCAGGATTTTGACCCAGAGACAGTGAAGGAATAGTGATATAGTTCCATGTCAGGATGGTGTGTGGCTTGGAGGTGGTGTTTCCATGCATCTGCTGCCCTGTCCTTCTTGGTGGTAGTGGTCGCGGGTTTGGAAGGTGCTGTCTAAGGAGCCTTGGTGAGTTGCTGAAGTGCATCTTGTAGATGGTATGCACTACTGCCACTGTGGGTCAGTGGTGGAGGGAGTGAATGTTGAAGGTGGTGGATAGGGTGCTAATCAAGCGGGATGTTTTGTCCCAGATGGTGTAGAGCTTCTTGAGTGTTGTTGGAGCTGCACCGATCTAGGCAAGTGGAGAATATCCCACCACACTCCTGACTTGTGCCTTGTAGATGGTGGACAGGCTTTGGGGAGTCAGGAGGTGAGTTACGCGCCACAGGACTCCTAGCTTCTGACCTGCTCCTGTGGCCATGGTATTTATGTGGCTACTCCAGTTCAGTTTCTGGTCAATGGTAACCCCCAGGATGTTCATAGTGGGGGATTCAGCAATGGTATTGCCATTGAATGTCAAGGAGAGATGGTTAGATTCTCTCTTGTTTGAGTTAGTCATTGCCTGGTACTTGTGTGGCACGAATGTTACTTGCCACTTATCAGCCCAAGCCTGGATATTTTCCAGGTCTTGCTGCATTTCTACATGGACTGCTTCAGTATCTGAGGAATCACGAATGGTGCTGAACATTGTGCAATCATCAGGGAACATCCCCACTTCTGACCTTATGATTGAAGGAAAGTCATGGATGAAGCAGCTGAAGATGGTTGGGCCTAGGACACTAACCTGAGGAACTCCTTCAGTGATGTCCTGGAGCTCAGGTGATTGATCTCCAACAACCACAACCATCTTCATTTGCGCTAGGTATGACTCTAACTAGTGGAGAGTTTTCCCCCTGATTCCCATTGACTCCAGTTTTGCTACGGTTCCTTGATGCCATACTCGGTCAAATGCTGCCTTGATGTCAAGGGCAGTCACTCTCACCTCACCTCTTAAGTTCAGCTCTTTTGTCTATATTTGAACCAAGGTTGTAATGAGCTCAGGAGTTGAGTGTCCCTGGTGGAACCATGGTTAATCATGCTCATATACTACTTCCTAGTATTCTTCACTAACACATACACCTACCCTCCTTCAACTACACTTCTTTTGCCTTCTTTCCCCAGAAGAACTCTCCTCCAAGTTATTGACAACAGTACTCTCAAATTCACAAATTCCTACTGTCTGCCCTCCAATCAGAAATACCTTTGAATCTTCTACCAACCACCTAATTGAATCCCTCCAATCTCATCTTTAATAAGTGCAAAGAACTTTTGGATTTCTTGGTCAGTAAGATAAAAACCATCCATTTAGCCTTGCTGCTTTCCCCTACTGTGCCAAACAGCACCACCGCCACCCCAAGTTTCACTCCAGTCTAGTCCTGAACGCTTAGAGGTCTCTAGTTTCTCCCCCATTTACCCTGCCCTCTCAAAGCTCATCTCGTCCATGAGACCCACCCTCAATCCATCCTCACTGAATTCCTGACCACCCAACTTCCACTCCTGTCTTCTATTTGGCTGATGTTATAAATGAATCCCTTTCCTCAGGTAATGTTCCCCTTTATTTGAAAACAACTGTCATTATCTCTGGTACTGGAAAAAAAATCCTCAATCTCTCTCTCCTCGCTAACCTCTTCCCCACACCAACCTCACTTCTTGAATGTGTTGTGCCCTTCCAGATCCATCCCTAATTCTCCTGCTACTTTTATTTGAACCCCTCCAGTCAGGTTCCTGCTCTCACACCACTAACTTGTACTGTGATCATAATGCATGCTCCCTTCTTGCCCTCTCTGCAGGTTTTGACAAGGTCAGTTACATGTTCATTGTCCAGCCCAGTGGGGCTGCTCTCACTTGTCTTCCTCTGTTACCTATCCAAAGGTAGCCACAGCATCCTTGCAATTGCTTTGCTTCTCCAGCCTCGCACCATGAACTGTACAGTCCCCCAAGGATTCATCCTTGGCCCAATCCTCTTCATCAGTCATCTCCTGTCTCTTGGCAATGTTATTTAGGCATGTGGTCAGCTGCCACATATACAGTGATGACACATAGCTCTACCTCTCTATCACCTTTCATACCCCTCTACTCCTTCCATGCTGTTAAGACAGCACTTTTAATACAGTCCTTAAAACCATCCCTTTGACCAACCTTCTTTGGCCTAGTGTCCAGCTTCTTTCTCATGCCTCCATGGTCTGGAATGCTTTCCTACCTTTCAGAGGAATGCTAGTCAATCTTATTGTTTTACCAGTGTGGTAGGAAGCAGACTCACAGCTGTAATTCTGCTCCCTCTCACAGTTCTAGGTTGAGCCATCAATGAATAACATAGACTGGTGCACAGACTGGTGGCTGGCAATTAATCTTAATCATTCTTAAAAAAAAAGAACAGATGGTCAGGCAATAACTTTTGAAATCTTCTCACCAATGAATGACATTGCACGATTGAGGGGATGGGGGTAACAAGGAGGGATAACTGAGTGAGACATCCCAGGTTGTTCCCATAGCTTTCCTAGCAAGTGGCTAGCAAGTGGGGAGCATTGACAAATACATCAGGATGGCTTGCCTTGCCACTGTCAGGGAAGCAGGGATGAAGGAGACTTAAAAAATTGTTATGCTGACAAATCTTTATTGCAACCACCATTAAATTCTTTATGTTGTTGTAGGAGCAAAACATTTTATATTTGTCACATAGAACTACATTAACTATAAAAGATTTAACAGTTTATTTTAGTTATCAATTCATTTTTTTATTTTGGACAACACAATTCCATTAGTTGCAAATCCTGCCTGGTGCTCCTTAGGGAGCTATATTCTAAACTAGGACAGCAGACCACACAGACAATATCCATCTAAGAGTTGACAAATTGGCTTTATTGGCAACTTGGATGAAAAACAACTGAGCCTGCAATAATGGGACTGTAATTTGGAGTGTACATTTTCAGAGTCTCTGAAGCTCCACAATGTGAGAGCTGTCAGATGATTTCACTGTGTGCTGCATTGATATTATGAGGTCCCCAGCTTCGTGCGGATTAAGGGGCACCACAGCAAATTGTACTACCTAATAGCACACATTGTAATCATTATAATTGATCTCAGAGTCTGGCCTAAAAGGTGGGGGTGGGGGGTGCAGTGTGGGGTAGGTGGGGAGGGGGGGTGGGGTGGAAAATAACCAGGTCCCTGCTCCTGATTTTTATCCATCGAATACTGGAATAGCCACTTAGGTGACAGCCAAATCTTGTGATGCCATGGGCAGAATTTTGTCAGGGCAGCAGTGGCCCCAATGGCAGGCCAGAAAGGCGACGGCTACCTCACCTCAGCCGTTTCCGGGAACCTGGACCTAATTCTGTAGCCATTAGGCAATTAACTGCCTGGTGTTGGGGCTCCCGGCCCTTAAAGGGCGGAGATGCCACCTCCAAGAACTGCCAGTCAATCAGAGTGCTGGCAGCTCTTCAGTCCCAGCAGCGTCACTGGGACCAGTGGCCAGCAAAACGTTATAAGAACATAACATAAGAACTAGGAGCAGGAGTAGGCAATTCAGCTCCTCGAGCCCACTCTGCCATTCAATACGATCATGGTTGATCTCATCTCAGTCTCAACTCCACTTTCCTGCCCGTTCTCCTTAACCCATTACTAATTAAAAATCTATCTATCTCCTCCTTAAATTTACTCAATGTCCTGTCATCCACCGCACTCTGGGGTAGTGAATTCCACAGACTCACGACCCTTTGAGAGAAGTAATTTCTCCTCATCTCTGTTTTAAATCTGCTACCCCTTATTCTGAACTATGACCTCTCATTCTAGATTGCCCCACAAGAGGAAACATCCTCTCTACGTCTACTTTGTTAATCCCCTTAATCATCATATATACCTCAATCAGATCTCCTCTCATTCTTCTAAACTCTAGAGAGTAAAGGCATAAACTGCTCAATCTCTCTTCATAAGACAAACCCCTCATCTCTGGAATCAATCTAGTGAACCTCCTCTGAACTGCCCCCAATGCAACTACATCCCTCCTCAAGTAAGGGGACCAAAACTGTACGCAATACTCCAGGTGCAGTCTCACTAATGTCTTGTACAGTTGCAGCAACACTTCCCTACTTTTATACTCTATTCCTTTAGCAATAAATGCCAAAATTCCATTTTCCTTCCTTATTACCTGCTGCACCTGCATACTAGATTTCTGCGATTCATGCACAAGGACACCCAGATCCCTCTGCACCAAAGCACTCTGAAGTTTCTCTCCATTTAGTTGAGAATTTGCCTTTCTATTCTTCTGACCAAAATGGATAACCTCACACTTATCCACGTTAAACTCCATCTGCCAAATTTTGGCCCATTCACCGAACCTATCCATATCCATTTGTAAATTTCTTATTTCTTTATTGAAACTTACTATCCCACATATTTTAGTGTCCTCTGCAAATTTAGCTATAGTACGTTCTTATCCCTGCATCCAAGTCTTTAATATAGATCGAAAATAGTTGGCGCCCGATGAGCGAACCCTTTGGCACCCCACTAGTTACATATTGCCAACCAGAAAAGGACCCATTTATCCTGACTCTCTGATTTCTGTTGGTTAGCTAATTCTCTATCCAAGCTAATAAATTTCCCCTAACCCCATGTGATCTTACCTTGTGTATTAACCTTTTGTGCGGCACCTTATCAAATGCCTTCTGGAAGTCCAGATATACTACATCTACAGGATCCCCATTATCTACTTTACTTGTTACATCTTCGAAAAACTCTAGCAAACTAGTCAAACACGATTTACCCTTCATAAAACCATGCTGACTCTGATGGATTGCGTTTTGACTTTCTAAATGTCCTGTTATTACTTCCTTAATAATGGATTCTAATGATTTCTCAACGGCGGATGTTAAACTTACTGGTCTATAGTTTCCTACTTTCTGCCTCCCTCCCTTTCTGAATAAGGGTGTTATATTAGCATTTTTTCAATCCACTGGAACCTTTCCTGCATCCAGGGAAAGTGAGTAAGCTTAACACTCTGTACAATGTAGAGGAGGTTTGCTTATTTGTCCCAATTTTGTTATCTTAAACCTCTTCCCAGAGCTGAGCTCATCTTGATGACTCCTCTGAGACTCTGCCGACTCAGAATTCTGGTTAGCATGCTCTTTCTGTGTGCTCGTAGCCTCTGTATGTTCATCTTAGGACTTTGTCTTTGAATGTGTCTGTGATGCCACAGGGTTGTCACAAGTAGTGTTGTCACACAGGTCTCTGAGTTGACTTCGGTTCCATCTGAGAATCGCACATTGGATGTCTTGACCTTGTACAATCTGAGCTGGTCGCATATCCTTGCAGCCACTGCGGGATACTAAGTTCCCGATGCATGGTTGAGGACTCTGACCTGACCTTCAGTCCTGCTCACAATCGAGATAATTATGGTCCTGCTTGCATGTCATATGATGCCTTCTTTGTTTAGAAAGCTTAAAGAAAAGATGATTGGCAACATCACTAATCACTTGAAATCCCTCTGGCCTCCGGATACTTGCTGCAACGAACTGAAGGCCGAGGAGAAACTCCCGGTTGTATCATCTCTTCGTGCCAAGACTCCCAGCCTTTGTGTAGTCCTTTACATGGACTGACCCAATGCTCAACCTCGATGTTTTCTACCATCTTTGGTACATTACTGACTTCGTGTATTGTGACAATCTGTAAACTTTGGCATACTTATAACTGATCTGGTTTTGTCTGCAACGTAAAACATTTGTGGTAGCCATTTGAAGCTCCCAAAGCTGCACTGTAAGGTTATCGTTCCAATGCACTTGACTGGAGAACCAATGTAGGTAGTCAGCCTAGCCGTGGTGGATTGCTCCATAGATTCCCATTTCTCTAAATACATGTCCTTCAGTATATGGATGGGCAGAATATTTGCACCTGCTCCGATGCTGATTTTTACTCTGAGATTATGCTTGCCACTCTTCTGTGGACATATAATCCCAATCATGGCAAATGCCTCAGATTGCGTAATAGCCTTGACATGTTGATCCCAATTAACAAGGTGAAATGCTTGTTCGCTGTTCCTAGGAATGCATTCTCCATCTGTACCCTCCTGACAATCTGTCTCTCTGCTGACCTGATGTACCTGCTTGGGCTTTTGTTATGTATTGGCATACCTTTTGTTGCGTATGCCATCCTGTCTTGCAGACGTTCTCTCTGCATGTGATCTGCCACTATTCCTGTGTGCAATATCTAAGCTCGGCTTTCTGCATTGCCTTGCCCAATGTCCTCTCATGCCACATTTGCCACAAGGCTTAGGAGACTTCTGAGCCTTGGTTACCATACCAATTGTTGCAGCTGCACTAACGCTTGTAACTGTTGGTGCACAGCCAACTTCAAATTTCCTTCCATCATTGAGTAGTCCATCTGTCGTGCAAGCTTTCTTCTTTTCTAGCAGGTCTTTTGAAAGGCCTCTAGTGGGGGTAGATGTGATAACTAGCTCTATAACTTGTTCTGACAATTCAATATCTGTGAAGTCACAATAACGAGCTTTGTCTTGGCAATGTGCAACAAACTGGTCAATGGACTCATCTTGCTTTTGCCAGTAGGTCATAAGCTCAAGTCTATGTACTCGGAAATTGACTTTCACCTTGAGTTGCTGTTCCAGGAATGTCCATAGCTTGCTATGATCCCCAGCTGACAATTCTGATGTATTGATCCGTTGCAGGCCTCATTGCCCAGTGCAATCTTGATCTTGATAGTTTCATTCTCTGGTTTACTCACTGCATTGTCAATGTGTGCATTTTAAATAATTTTTGTTATGCCATTTAGCTGAGGACACAGTTTGTAACAATGAAATGTAAAGATATCATAGTGTATTATCTACAACATATGTGCCATGTTATTTTTCAAAAGGAAATCTGCAGGAATTTCACATGCTATCAGTTACTTCTCCTGAATCCTGATTAAATCTCTCCTGTTAATGCACCACACAGAAATGTTGACCCCAAAATCCCTTGGGAAGTGATCCCAGCAGTTACACTGGAATTGCACTGCAGATGCCCTCCAGCCCTCATCCTGCTGGAGTTATGGGTAAGTGGGCTGGCAGGTGCATCTTTGACACCCACCTAATCCATGCAGCTGGAAAACTCAATGCCTGCCCCCCAACCCCTCACTCCATAGCAGGGGGTTTCGCAGGGATGTCCCTCTGGGCCCTTGTGCAAAGAAACCAATCAAACCTTTTTAAAAATGTACCTTTCTTGCCTGTCCTAAATAACATACATCCCAAATGGGGCCCACTTCAGCTCATCTGGCGGCCAGTACTTCTCATTTTACTTGGCATACCAGCTTCCACTATTATATTGAGTCCCAAGAAAGCAAGTAGAGACTTCTGGCTTAGGGACTGCCCACCACATCCTGGATCACAACATCTGCTTTGTAAGGCATGCCAGAAAATCACAAAAATCATTGAACACCGGGAGAACCCCTGTGCATTTCCAGGGTCAATATTTTGAAACAATGGCCGGAATTTATGCAAATGGCATGGGTGTTAGTAGCGGCAGCACTGGAAGCAGGTGCCATTGCCGCACGAGTGATCACTTGGCGCCTGGCCAATTAAGGAAAGGTAGGCGTGGGACCCATGCAATCAAACACCAGAAGCTGGAAATGAGGAGCCGATGTCCACATCATCTGAATCAACAGCAGGTGCTGGGACCATATTTAAAGGGCTGCCAGCCCTGCATTCACTGCTGCCTGGTTTAAAGGTGTGCTTTCCTGAATGCCCTGAAGAAACCCTTCTGCTGCCTCTGCTCCCCCCAGAAGCCAGCTGCTGCCTCCATTCCCCCACGAACCCTTCTGCTGCTTCCTTTCCCCCAAGAAGTCTGCTGCTCCCTCTGCTCCCTGATAGGCAAGAAGTTGAATGCTAGTCTGCAGTGACCATGAGTCAACATGTCCTACAAGAATTTCTATGCACCACTGAAGACTGGAATAAGACATAAACCCAATTCATTATCTCTCACTCCAGAAATACAGTCAAGTCTTCTCAAACAGCTGACAAAGTGAGCATTTATGTTGTGTGAATAGAAATTGAATTCCAAAACCATTTTCTATCTTCACTCATCCATCATTTTAACTGAACTGTTTAACTTCTAGGAAATAAAGGTTTTTCACCCAAATTCCACAATTGGCTTGTTTCTATCTTTCATTTAAATTTTATTGCCACTTTTCCTGACTTTTCTGAAGGTGTTCACTGCTTTCTGGGACACAGTTCCATAGATACCAGTTACCCTCTGATAACTCATCTATGCAGTTAATATTCCTGTGGAATTTTTGATAGATAGCTCCAACTGATTACACGACTGCAAGAACCATCACTTATTTCTGCTTTGTTTTGGTGTGCTGATAGCCTGATACTAAAGAGAAGGACATATCAGTTAATTAACTTGAACATCTGATCTTACATTTGTAGTGCTTGTGAAGCTGAAGAAAGAAAGAAATCCCCTAATGGTTGTGTAAAAGGTTTATGTATACTGCCTGTTATCAAGGTGCATCAAATGAGGAAGACAAAGACTAACTGTACAGAAATACATGTTTCACAGGAAACAGATACTGAGGGCTGAATTTCACTAACCCTCTAGGATGGACTGGGAGGCAGTGGGGGAAGGGGGGAATCATAAAATAGTGAGGGAAGGCAGGGGGATGGAGTGACCAGCCCTTCACGACACTGCAATTATATCAGCAGCGGGGAAAGTTGAGGACGACCTTCCCGTTCAGAGGCCAATCTTCCTTTCGCCGATGGCAGAATACCAGAGATGGGGAGGGGACCTCTGTCATGAGGAGAGGCTGCCCACAGAGGGCCCCCCCACCTGAGGCAAGGGCCGCCGCCTCAGAAATTCCCTCCTTCCCTGAACAATGACATCCTCACCCACCCCTCGCCGAGGTCGACCTGACTGGCCCCAGCGAGCCCCACATACTTACCTTCATTTCGAGTCTCCTCCATTGTTGCTGGTACTGGCCAGGTGCATTCCCAGCAATGGCCACCACTCCCAGTGAGTGGCAATGCTGGAACTGAAGAGCTGCCAGCCCTCTGATTGGCCAGCAGCTCTTGGAGGCAAGATCTCCACCCTGAAAGGACGGAAACCCCAATGCCAGACAATTAATTGCCTGAAGATGATTGAATTACATTGGAGCTTCTGGAAACAGCCATGGCGGGGTTGCCCTCCAGCTTTCTGGCCCGTTGTCAGGGCCACCATCACAGCTATAAAATTCAGCCCAGACATTTCAAACCAGTTTCTTGAAAGTGTGAAATTTTAGATGTTTTGATTATTGCTGATGCTATCTTAGGCTAAGCATTGCCTTTGTTGTCATGATAGTCATGAATCAAATAGTCATGATCCTTTGACCCCAAATTTTCCTAGGTTCACTCTGCTTCTTGAGTGCATTTATGCCACCAACTCTTTCGCATTTCCATTAATCAGGGTCTGAAAACTACAGACTTTTGGTCTGCTTCACTGTTGGTCAAAAATGAAAACACTGCTTTTGGTATATGTGATTGATGAATACCATCAATCCAGTTGTTTGCCTGGATACTACTGCTGCTTGCTAAAACTAATCCTGATTAATATAATGCTTTAATATCGTCTAGGCGAGGTAGGCGGTGGCGTAGTGGTATTATCACTTTTCTAGTAACCCAGAGACCCAGGGTATTTCTCTGGGGACATGGGTTTGAATCCCACCACAGCAAAAGGTGGAATTTGAATTTAATTAATAAATCTGGAATTAAAAGCTAGTCTAATGCTGGCCATGAAACCATTGTCGATTGTTGTAAAAACCCATCTGGTTCACTAATGTCCTTCAGGGAAGGAAATCTGCTGTCCTTACCTGGTCTGACCTACATGTGACTCCAGACCCACAGCAATGTGGTTAACTCTTACATGCCCTCTGAAATGGCCTAGCAAGCCACTCAGTTGTACCTAACCGCTACGAAATGAATAAAAAGGAATGAAACCGGACGAACCACCCGGCATCGACCTAGGCACCAGAAACGGAAAACCCAGCCCTGTCGACCCTGCAAAGTCCTCCTTACTAACATCTGGGGGCTTGTGCCAAAGTTGGGAGAGCTGTCTCACAGACTAGTCAAGCAACAGCCTGACATAGTCATTCTCACGGAATCATACCTTACAGACAATGTCCCAGACACTGCCATTACTATCCCCGGGTATGCCCTGTCCCACCGGTAGGACAGACCCACCAGAGGTGGTGGCACAGTGGTATACAGTTGGGAGGGAGTTGCCCAGGGAGTCCTCAACATCGACTCTGGACCCCACGAAGTCTCATGGAATCAGGTCAAACATGGGCAAGGTAACCTCCTACTGATTACCACCTACCGCCCTCCCTCAGCTGATGAGTCAGTACTCCTCCATGTTGAACACCACTTGGAGGAAGCACTGAGGGTGGCAAGGGCACAAAATGTACTCTGGGTGGGGGACTTTAATATCCATCACCAAGAGTGGCTCAGTAGCACCACTACTGACCGAGCTGGCCGAGTCCTAAAGGACATAGCTGCTAGACTGTGTAGGCGGCAGGTGGTGGGGGAACCAACATGAGGGAAAAACATACTTGACCTCATCCTCACCAATCTGCCTGCCGCAGATGCTTCTGTCCATGACTGTATTGGTCGGAGTGACCACCACACAGTCGTTGTGGAGACGAGGTCCCGCCTTCACATTGAGGATACCGTCCATCGTGTTGTGTCGCACTATCACCATGCTAAATGGGATAGATTTCGAACAGATCTAGCAATGCAAAACTGGGCATCCATGAGGTGCTGTGCGCCATCAGCAGCAACAGAATTGTACTCAACCACAATCTGTTACCTCATGGCCCAGCATATCCCCCACTCTACCATTACCATCAAGCCAGGAGACCAACCCTAGTTCAATGAACAGTGCAGGAGGGCATGCCAGGAGCAGCACCAGGCATACCTCAAAATGAGGTGTCAACCTGGTGAAGCTACAACACAGGACTATCTGTGTGCCAAACTGCATAAGCAGCATGCGATAGACAGAGCTAAGCGATTCCATAACCAACAGATCAGTTCTAAGCTCTGCAGTCCTGCCACATCCAGTCGTGAATGGTGGTGGACAATTAAACAACTAACTGGGGGAGGTGGCTCCACAATTATCCCCATTCTCAATGATGGGGGAGCCCAGCACATCAGTGCGAAAGATAAGGTTGAAGCATTTGCAACAATCTTCAGCCTGAAGTGCCGAGTTGATGATCCATCCCGGCCCCCTCCTGAAGTCACCAGCATTACAGATGCCAGACTTCAGCCAATTCGATTCACTTCGTGTGATATCAAGAAACGACTGAAGGCACTGGATACTGCAAAGGTTATGGGTCCTGACAATATTCCAGCAATAGTACTCAAGACCTGTGCTCCAGAACTTGCCGCTCCCCAAGCCAAGCTGTTCCAGTATAGCTACAACACTGGCATCTACCCGGCAATGTGAAAAATTGCCCAGGTATGTCCTGTACACAAAAAGCAGGACAAGTCCAACTCGGCCAATTATCGCCCCATCAGTCTACTCTCAATCATCAGTAAAGTGATGGAAGGTGTCATCAACTGTGCAATCAAGCAGCACTTGCTTAGCAATAACCAGCTCAGTGATGCTCAGTTTGGGTTCCACCAGGGCCACTCAGCTCCTGACCTCATTACAGCCTCGGTTCAAATATGGACAAAAGAGCTGAACTCAGAAGGTGAGGTGAGAGTGACTGCCCTTGACATAAAGGCAGCATTTGATCGAGTATGGCATCAAGGAGCCCTAGCAAAACTGGAGTCAATGGGAATCAGCGGGAAAACTCTCTGCTGGTTGGAGTCATACCTAGCGCAAAGGAAGATGGCTGTGGTTGTTGGAGGTCAATCATCTGAGCTCCAGGACATCACTGCAGGAGTTCCTCAGGGTAGTGTCCTAGGCCCAACCATCTTCAGCTGCTTCATCAATGACCTTCCTTCAATCATATGGTCAGAAGTGGGGATGTTCGCTGATGACTGCACAATGGTCAGCACCATTCGTGACTCCTCAAATACTGAAGCAGTCTGTGTAGAAAAGCAGCAAGACCTGGACAATATCCAGGCTTGGGCTGATAAGCGGCAAGTAACATTCACGCCACACAAGTGCCAGGCAATGACTATCTCCAACAAGAGAGAATCTAACCATCTCCCCTTGATATTGAGCATTACCATCGCTGAATCCCCCACTATCAACATCCTTGGGGCTACCATTCACCAGAAACTGAACTGGAGTAGCCATATAAATACCGTGGCTACAAGAGCAGGTCAGAGGCTAGGAATCCTAAAGGCGAGTAACTCACCTCCTGACTCCCCAAAGCCTGTCCACCATCTACAAGACACAAGTCAGAAGTGTGATGGAATACTCTCCACTTGCCTGGATGGGTGCAGCTCCAACAACACTGAAGAAGCTCGACACCACCCAGAGCAAAGGAACCCGCTTGATTGTCACCCCATCGACAAACATTCACTCCCTCCACCACCGACGCACAGTGGCAGCAGTGTGTACCATCTACAATAAGTACTGCAGCGATGCACCAAGGCTCCTTAGACAGCACCTTCCAAACCCACGACCTCTACCACCTGGAAGGACAAGAGCAGCAGATGCATGCAATCATCACCACCTGCAAGCTCCCATTCAAGTCACACACCATTCTGACTTGGAACTATATCGTCGCTCCTTCACTGTCACTGGGTCAAAATCCTGGAACTCCCTTCCTTACAGCACTGTGGATGTACCTACCTCACATGGACTGCAGCGGTTCAAGAAGGCAGCTCACCACCACCTTCTCAAGGGCACTTAGGGATGGGCAATAAATGCTGGCATAGCCAGTGATGCCCACATCCCATGAATGAATTTAAAAAAAATCTGCGTCTAAATCACAGATCTCAATATTTTGTACTCCACCTTAGTTTTAATTAGGTTGTAAATGCATTGTTTGTAAATGAGTATAAGAGTTTGCTTAAAGTAATGCAGAAAAAAATATCAGGCTAAATTACAGATGATTAATTGTGGTCATAGACTGTTGCCATGACACAACTTGGAAACTAAAGTTAATTAAAGTTAACTGCAGTTAGTACATACCCAGATGTTGCCATCCTGATGGTATGGTTTCCAGTTCCGCCCTTTATCACTGTAAAGTAGTCTGTACTGTGTCACCCAGTCTGAGCTGCTGTACCTGCCTTGGGTTGCTATGGCAGTGACCTGTTTCCTGTTCCCAAAGTCCATCTGCAACCATTGATAATGGTCAGAATCTAGAGGGGACCAGCCTCCAGCACCTACACAGTGGGAGAGAAAAAAGTTAATGTAAAAAACAATGCACTTTCATCAAGATTATTTCTAGAAAAGAGAAATAAGTTAACATTAAAAAAATGTATATACTCTAAATCTACCACAAATATCATCAGTAGAATAGTTTATATATATATAGATATGTAATATGTATATATAAAAATATATATACAATATCACTGTTAAATATTACACTTACCATTTGTTTTAAATGGTCCATTAGCTCACCTAAATATGATACTCATACATTTCTTAACACAGAAAGGGATTTAGAGTTACTGCTCATGTGGAGGATAAACAACAACATGATTCAACGTCTTGTTCCTGTGTTCTAATTTCTATGTAATTCTTTGTAAAAATACAGATGATAGTCTAATAAATACTTTCATTTTTGAGGTTGGAAATAAGAATCTTTTTTCTTTTGCATTGGGCTCGAGTGGGGCATCTGACAACATGCCCATTAGTTAGACTTTTTTTTGCACCTTTCAGCAGAAAAATGTTTCACAGCAGAACTTGCTGGATGTGTGCCCTGGTAAAGGAATGGTGAAGCAACAGGGCATCTAGGACCTCAGTTAAATGGTGGGATCAAGTGTCCTTACGTTCATGGTCCTGAACCAACAAAATTTAAGGGTTGAGAAAAAAAAACAGGACAAAACAGAGAAGGAGAGTCAATTGAAGTGGGTGAAGTAGAGTCAAATCAGGTACAAAAAAAGAAATAAAAGAGGGAAAGAAAGGTTGGATTAAGAGAGAGAAATGAGAGACAATAGGAAAGGTAAGACAATAAATACAAATTTGACATTTATAAAGTATTTAACAACAATTGATTACATGTAAGAATGAGATTGAACACTTTAAATTGTTCCCATTCTGGGTCAGAGAAGTTGATTGGCATTGCATTAACAATTAACCCATCATTAATTACGCTGTTAATTATAAAACTTAACTTCATGTGGGAATATAATGGGCAATTCATGTGTAAATCCAGCAAGTTCTTGAAAATAATGGAAAACCTAAGGGTAAATTACCATTTGTGTGAAGCAAATGGTAGAATCACATAAATCGACCACTAAGTTCTAATGATTTATAATGCACACGTACCTCTTTGCCAACTGATTTGCACATTAATGTTTTGTTACCGGGCCATTATTTTTCCAGTTAGATTTGGTCCATTATTACTAAATAAATCCAGTAATCATTACAACCATGATACTTCAATAAAATGCATCACAACAGTATTGGAGGATGGGAGAAAAATAAGTACCGATTGCTTTAACTGCAGGGCTGAACATTACAAGGTGTGAATATGCACTGGACATCCATATTGTGTTTGTGGGCATGTGGCATTCAAGACATTGCTTGATGGGCAGGCTGGCTGTCATTTCCCATTCCCACCTGCCATTTATTTCTGAGTTCCCCACTGCCGTCCGATACCTATCACATTCACATGTGTAAAGTGATGCTGCTCACTTCTGCTCCTCTTGTGTTAACAGATTAAGCGAAACCGTTTGCAAAGAATGAACAACTGATCATTTTATTAAGTATTAAAGTCAATTTTGTACTGGGCACACACATCTGATACGTAGGTTGTGGGATTGCTTCACTATGTCTACAGAATGCTCCTTCTGCTGTTTAGCATGCACGTAGTTGCGTGTTGCAGCTTCTCCAGGTTTCCACCTGATTTTGAGTATGCCTCATGTCTGCATGCAGAAAGACCTGGCCAATATTCAGGCTTGGGCTGATAAGTGGCGAGTAACATCCGAGCCACAGTGTCAGGCATGACCATCTCAAAAAGTGTTTAACCATCTCTCCTTGGCATTCAATCGCATTACCATTGAATACCGCTGAATACCCCACCATCAACATCCTGGGGGTCACCATTGACCAGAAACTTAACTGGACTGGCCACACTGTGGCTACAAGAGCAGCACAGAGGCTAGGTATTCTGTGGAAAGTAACTCACTCCTTACTCCCCAAAGCATGTCCACCATCTACAAGGTAAAAGTCAAGAGTGTGATGGAATACTCTCCACTTGCCTGGACGAGTGCAGCTCCAACAACACTCACGATGCTCGACAGTATCCAGGACATACGAAGGGCACTTCAGACAAAGTAGCCTACTTGATCGGCACCCTATCCACCATTGGCACACCATGGCAGCAGTGTGTACCATTTACAAGATGCACTTCATCAACTCACCAAGGTTTTTTAGACATCACCTCCCAAACCTGTGACCTCTACTGCCTAGATGAACAAGGGTAGGAGTGCGTGGAAATGCCATCCCACCACTTGCAAGTTCCCTTCAAGTCATACACCATCCTAAGTTGGAAATATATCACCGTTCCTTCATAGTCACTGAGTCAAATTCCTGGAACTGCCTCCCTAACAGCACTGTGGGTATACCTACACCACATGGACTGCAGCAGTTCAAGAAGGCAGCTCACCACCACATTCACAAGGGCAATTAGGGATAGACAATAAATGCTGGCCTTGCCACACACCCACATCCTACGAGCGAATAAAGACACTTTCAAGAAGCCACTTCTAAGCCCCACAATCTCGACCACCACAAAGGGCAAGAGTAGCACATCATTGGCAAACCATCACCCCTAATCACATATTCAGACATATATTGTCATTCCTTCATTGTCACTGTTTAAAATTCCCGAATTTTGAACCTAATGATATCATATGTCCGCCATTGCTTTATGGACTGCAGCAGTTTCATGTGGCCCACCACTAGCTTCTCAAGGGAACTAGGATAGGCAATAAATGCAGCCTTGTCAACATCACCAACATCCTAAGGACTTGTCAAAAAAACTCTCGTCATTTATTTTTGCATTGCAGTTAGCTGAATAATGTGGTCACATATAAATTATTTATCCTGTCAACAAATTCAAGAATACTAAAGACAAGGGCATAAAGCTTTATTTAAAAGTAAATGCAATTTAAAATACTGAGAAGTGCTCTCCTATGAATAATTTATAAAAACAACATAGAAAGAAAGAACTTGCCTTTGTCTTATTATTTTCTCAGGATGTCCCACAGTGCTTCACAACCATTGGGTCACTTTTGAATTGTAAGCAATTTGCACACAAAATGGTCATCCAAGGAATGACTAAATAATCTCTTTTGGTGGAGGGAGGTCATTTGTCCTCCCAGGACACCAAGAGAACTTAACTTTGCTTCTTCTGATTGTGCTGGGAGATCTTTTATGGCGTCCTGAATAAGCAGATGATTTAGTGTGTCCACCAGAAGACTTTCAACTTCTGCAAGGTAAAGAAGTGGGGCATGCAGTCAAGTGCCCATTTCACAATCTGCCAATTTTTCTTTCCAGTGAACTCAGTGTATTGTGGGCAGTCGATCCGATCCCACTAGCTTTACACAACAATTGAATTTGAAAGTTCAACTCTGCCAATGCAGCACTCCTTCAGTCCTGTACTGAAGTGTCAGCTGAGTTTATGTGCTTAAGTTTGCAGTGGAGCTGAAACCTACTGGCTCAGAGGCGAAAATACTATCAATTGAGTCAAGCTGATATCTGCATAGAGCGCAGAACAGATCTGTACGGACCAGCATTGACACCCATTAGCAACTTTCAATACAGTTAATGAATTTGCTTTATTTCCATCCAGCTTTACCTTATTTAATTATTTATGTTTACTAAAGTTTTTAACAAGCTGTTTAACGTGCTTGGATACATTCCTGATTGCACTACTTTAACACGTCAACCAGATTTAAATAAACAGGTAAATGGTGATGTTAAAATTGCACAGAAATTTATGCAAGTACATTAACTGATACTCTAAAAATAGGAGAGGAATTTAAACGTGTGGATGTGGAATTTCTGAAAATCCAAGTAAATCATAGCTACTGGATAATCTTGTCGACTAATCTAGTTACTTCCTCAAAGAACTGCAGAGGCACAAGGCATGACTTATTGGGCAGGATTTTCCTGCAGCCTCTGGGGTCCCAACTTTGGGACCAAATGCGGGCCCCGAACCGCACTTGTCAGGAGCCAAACCAACCTAGCTATTTTTACCACAGGCAGCCTGCTAATTGGCTACCTCCATGCCAATTCCTATCTCCTACTTGTCTCAACAGCGGCCACCTCTCTCGGTGGGGCTGCCAAGGCTCCAGAGCTGCCGGCCGTCTGGTTGGGCCAGTGGCATAAGAAGCTCGCCCAAGGACAGCGAGCATGGAGTTAGCCAATTATCAGGCTTGTTTGGAAAAGTAGTTATAATAGAGGTGTCCTTGAAAATGTTAACAAAGTAAGTATTTTAGAGGGTGTATGATGCCGGCCCCTTGAATTGGAAGGGAAATCCCTCTGCTTGAATTGTTAGGGCAACAGGGGTGGCATTTGATGGCCCCTTCTTTGGGGGATGGCGTTTCCGTCTCCAATGCCCTCCAGGAATGCCGCAGGGAGGCCACCTCCATTAAACCAGACCCTTTTGCACGCAGTGGAGGGAGCCTCTCCAATGCCGGCAAAATGCCGGCAAAATGCCAGCGTGGCTGGTAAATCGCCACTAATTGGGGCCTTAATTATGTAAATTGGCTACCTGCCTCTGTGGTGCTGGCAGTTGATCCGCATTCCTGCCTGCCCCTTGGAACATTCCCCAACAGCAGGAATGCGTCTGGGAGCCATCCCAGCGCAGTTCCCCACTATTGCTCCATCCCACCACCACAGGGCCAGGAAAATTCTGCCCAAAGCTTTTACCAATTTGCTGCGAATATTGTTTGATGAACATGATAGCATACAGTAAAATCCGCAGTGCTTAGGTTAGAACAACTAGTCTACAATGCCTAATTTGTATTTTACTCCTTTTTAATCTCAAAAAATGCTAGCTATACAACAATCTGCTGCAGCTCCTGTATTTATTAAACTGTTTTCTTTGACAGATATGTTACTTTTCACAGCCCTCATAGTGTCATTAAAATATCAATTTTTCCCCTTTCTATTTTCTAGCTCCACTCTACATTTGATCCTCCCTAGAGTTCCTCTTGTTGCTCCAATTTGCACTTCTAAACACTAGCACATCTGGCTTATTACATTTGGCCTTATACTTCATTACCATATCAAATCTAACCATGCAGTGATTGCCAGACCCAAAGGTCCACCTACTCCTGATTACTAATCACTTCTGGCGGACTGCTGAATGGTAAATCTGCTCTGCTTAATATGCATTAACAATCAGTTACTTATTACCTATGTGAAATTGCTTTAACTTTCATCCTTCTCTTTCAGTTACCTAGTCTATCTACTTTGGGCCTAAAATATTGAGATTTCCCATGATTATCACATTGAAATTCCCTGCAGCCTCCTTTATTTGTCTGAACAACTCACTATTTACCCATTCATCTTGAGATAGCAGTCAATATCAATTGCCAAGTTTTATTTTGTTGCCCTTTTCATTAATTAATTTACAGATTGCTTCTGCCATCTATTCTCCTCTTGTTATTTCCAGTCTTGTGTAGCTATTCTGTCACTGCTCAACAATAATGATGCCCTTCTACCTAGCTGAATAGGCCTATGTTTGCAAAACAATCTATTCATTGACAATTTCATCTCATCAAACTTCTGCTTGCAGCCGCATTCCCATGGTGCTGAAAATGTTAATATTTTTGCTGGCTACACATACTTTAACTACTAATACATTGATACAAAAACATCTTAAGCACATGCTTCAATACCTGCTTATCCCTACTTGAACTTTATATTATATTAGTATTCCTCTATTTCAACGGAACACTATATCATTCAATCTCTCAACCAGTTATAACTACTTGCTTATCTCTGTTTGCCAAGGCTCTACAACAACAACTTGCATTTATATAGTGCCTTTAATGTAGAAAAATGTCCCAAAGCACAGAGGTCTAATCACACGAAAACAGATGCCAAGCCAAAAAAAAAAATTGGAGGCGTAAACAAAATCTTGGTCAAAGAAGTGGGTTTTAAGAGGGATCTTAAAGAAAGCGAGGAAGGTAGAGAAGTTTAGTGTGGGAATTCCAGAGCATGGGCCCTAGACAGCTGAAGACAGGGTTGCCGATGGTGGGACAAAGAGAGGAGATGGCTACGTAAGAAGTTAGAATCAGGGGAACGAAAAGCTTGGACACAGGGGTGGTAGGTTTGGAGGAGTTTATAGAAATTAGGAAAGGTTAGGCCATGAATTGATTTAAACACAAAGATGTATTACAGCGGCAGAAAGGACGTTTGAGGACTCGTCTACTGAGGTAGTCTGGGCCGAGGTTAGAAACAGGAGAGGTGAGGTCACCCTGTTGGGGGTTTTCTATAGACCTCCAAATAGTTCCAGAGATGTAGAGGAAAGGATAGCAAAGATGATTCTTGACAGGAGCGAGAGTAACAGGGTAGTGGTTATGGGGGACTTTAACTTTCCAAATATTGACTGGAAATACTATAGTTCGAGTACTTTAGATGGGTCTGTTTTTGTCCAGTGTGTGCAGGAGGGTTTTCTGACACAGTATGTGGACAGGCCAACCAGGGGCGATGCCACATTGGATTTGGTACTGGGTAATGAACCCGGCCAGGTGTTAGATTTAGAAGTTGGTGAGCACTTTGGTGATAGTGATCACAATTCGGTTAGGTTTACCTTAGCGATGGGCAGGGACAGGCATATACAGCAGGGCAAGAATTATAGCTGGGGGAAAGGAAATTATGATGCGATTAGGCAAGATTTAGGATGCGTAGGATGGGGAAGGAAACTGCAGGGGATGGGCACAATCGAAATGTGGAGCTTATTCAAGGAGCAGCTACTGCATGTCCTTGATAAGTATGTACCTGTCAGGCAGGGAGGAAGTTGTCGTGCGAGGGAGCCGTGGTTTACTAAAGAAGTTGAAGAGCTTGTCAAGAGGAAGAAGAAGGCTTATGTTAGGATGAGACGTGAAGGCTCAGTTAGGGCGCTTGAGAGTTACAAGCTAGCCAGGAAGGATCTAAAGGGAGAGATAAGAAGAGCAAGGAGAGGACAGGAGAAGTCATTGGCGGATAGGATCAAAGAAAACCCTAAGGCTTTCTATAGGTATATCAGGAATAAAAGAATGACTAGAGATAGGTCAGGGCCAATCAAGGATAGTAGTGGGAAGTTGTGTGTGGAATCGGAGGACATAGGGGAAGTGTTAAATGAATATTTTTCGTCAGTATTTACAGTGGAGAAAGAAAATGTTGTCGAGGAGAATACTGTGATACAGACTATTAGGCTAGATGGGATTGAGGTTCACAAGGAGGAGGTGTTAGCAATTTTGGAAAGTGTGAAAATAGATAAGTCCCCTGGGCCAGATGGGATTTATCCTAGGATTCTCTGGGAAGCCAGGGAGGAGATTACAGAGCCTTTGTCCTTGATTTTTATGTCGTCATTGTCGACAGGAATAGTGCCGGAAGACTGGAGGATAGCAAATGTTGTCCCCTTGTTCAAGAAGGGGAGTAGAGACAGCCCTGGTAATTATAGACCTGTGAGCCTTACTTCGGCTGTGGGTAAAATGTTGGAAAAGGTTATAAGAGATGGGATTTATAATCATCTTGAAAAGAATAAGTTCATTAGAGATAGTCAGCACGGTTTTGTGAAGGGTAGGTCATGCCTCACAAACCTTATTGAGTTTTTTGACAAGGTGACCAAACAGGTGGATGAGGGTAAAGCCGTGGATGTGGTCTATATGGATTTCGGTAAGGCGTTTGATAAAGTTCCCCACGGTAGGCTATTGCAGAAAATAAAGAAGTATGGGATTGAAGGTGAATTAGTGTTTTGGATCAGAAATTGGCTAGCTGAAAGAAGACAGAGGGTGGTGGTTGATGGTAAATGTTCATCCTGGAGTATAGTTTCTAGTGGTGTACCGCAAGGATCTGTTTTGGGGCCACTGCTGTTTGTCATTTTTATAAATGACCTGGATGAGGGTGTAGAAGGGTGGGTTAGTAAATTTGCGGATGACACGAAGGTCGGTGGAGTTGTGGATAGTGCCGAAGGATGTTGTAGGTTACAGAGGGACATAGATAGGCTGCAGAGCTGGGCTGAGAGATGGCAAATGGAGTTTAATGCGGAAAAGTGTGAGGTGATTCACTTCGGAAGGAGTAACAGGAATGCAGAATACTGGGCTAATGGGAAGATCCTTGGTAGTGTAGATGAGCAGAGAGATCTTGGTGTCCAGGTACATAAATCCCTAAAAGTTGCCACCCAGGTTAATAGAGCTGTTAAGAAGGCATATGGTGTGTTGGCTTTTATTAGTAGGGGGATCAAGTTTAGGAGCCACGGGGTCATGCTGCAGCTGTATAGAACTCTGGTGCGGCCGCACCTGGAGTATTGCGTGCAGTTCTGGTCACCGCATTATAGGAAGGATGTGGAAGCTTTGGAAAGGGTGCAGAGGAGATTTACTAGGATGTTGCCTGGTATGGAGGGAAGGTCTTACGAGGAAAGGCTGAGGGACTTGAGGTTGTTTTCGTTGGAGAGAAGGAGGAGAAGAGGTGACTTAATAGAAACATATAAGATAATCAGAGGGTTGGACAGGGTGGATAGTGAGAGCCTTTTTCCTCGGATGGTGATGGCAAACACGAGGGGATATAGCTTTAAGTTGTGGGGTGATAGATATAGGACAGATGTCAGAGGTAGTTTCTTTACACAGAGAGTAGTAGGGGCGTGGAATGCCCTGCCTGCAACAGTAGTAGACTCGCCAACTTTAAGGGCATTTAAGTGGTCATTGGATAGACATATGGATGAAAATGGAATAGTGTAGGTCAGATGGTTTCACAGGTCGGCGCAACATCGAGGGCTGAAGGGCCTGTACTGCGCTGTAATGTTCTATGTCTATGAAAATGTGGGAAACAGGGAGCTTATCTAGGTCAAGAAGAACATGAGTGATGGGTGAGCGGAAATTGGTGCAGGATAGAACTGGCAGCAGAGTTTTGGATGAGCTGAAGTTTACAGGGTGCAGGGGATGGGATGATGACCAGGAGAACATTGGAATGGTAGAGTCTGGAAGTGACAAGTATATGAATGGGCGTTTAAGTAGCAGATGGGCTGAGGTGGGTTAAAAATACTTATGATTATAATTGTAAACATTTGTCCATCACTATTTGGTGATGAATTAATTAAATCACTCAAAATGCTTTCTGAAACAAATTTCTCTCACATTTTATTTTCAGTAACAGAGATTTGTAAAGTTTTAAACAACATAACAAAAAATATTCCTGTCTTCTAATATCTTCATTAAAGTTTTTACTTCAAGGTCTCAATCTCTCCTAAAAAAAACCTCTGCTCATGGTAACAATACTATATTGTCAGAAGGTTGTTTGAGCAAATGCGGTGTGTACTATTTATTATGGTGCATCAATAGCATTACAGCTGCCAAATGATGGAATGCTTTTCACTCATTCTGCAATAAAACTTTTGAGTTTTTTTCTAATTATTTCAAGAAATCTGGAGGATACATTTTTAAAAAACTGTTTAAAATTTCTACAGAAAGAAATAACTTGCATTTATATAACACCTTTCAAAACCTCAGAACATTCCAGTGTTACACAGCTAATAAAGTACTTGTGAAGTTTAAATGTGGCAGCCAATTTGTGCACAGCAAGGTTTCACAAACAGCAATAAGATAAGTAACCAGGCAATCTGTTTTCTTTGTGATAATAAAAACAAGAAATGCTGGAAATACTCAGCAGGTCTGGCAGCATCTGTGTAGAGAGAAGCAGAGTTAATGTTAAACGGGAAATGTTACCTCTGCTTCTCGCTACACAGATGCTTCCAGACCTGCTGAGTATTTCCAGCATTTCTCATTTTTATTTCAGATTTCCAGCATCTGTACTATTTTGCTTTTATATTTGTTTTCTTTTTGATGTTGTATGAGGGATAAATGTTGGCTCGGACACTGGGAAAAGTCCTCACCTCTACTTGGAATAGTGTTGTATCCACCTGTGAAAGCAGTTGGGGCCTCAGTTTAATGTCTCAAACTAAACATGGCACTGCCTCAATAATCCAATTTAAGGGCTGACTTTTCGCCACAGAGGCAGGAAACAGGAGCCGGTTCTGTTTTTGGGTCGGAAACCTGCCTCCTGGGGGAAACTGATTAAAGTTCAGATTTTTGTGTGGGGAAGCGCTTATTTGGTATGGAGACAGATTTCCTTTCCACTTAGAGCAAGTGGGAGTGAGTCAGATGAAAGGTGGGCGGCACAGTGGCGCAGTGGTTAGCACAGCAGCCTCACAGCTCCAGCGACCCGAGTTCAATTCTGGGTGCTGCCTGTGTGGAGTTTGCAAGTTCTCCCTGTGTCTGCGTGGGTTTCCTCCCACATGCCAAAGACTTGTAGGTGGATAGGTAAATTGGCCATTACAAATTGCCCCTAGTATAGGTAGGTGGTAGGGAAATATAGGGACAGGTGGGGATGTAGTAGGAATATGGAATTAGTGTAGGATTAGTATAAATGGGTGGTTAATGTTCGGCACAGACTCGGTGGGCCGAAAGGCCTGTTTCAGTGCTGTATCTCTAAATAAATAAAAAATTTAGACTCCCACGGCAGCCATCACTGAGGCTGCTGGTTGCCCTGAGGGAGAGATCTGCATTTTGTGCCAAAGTCTTCCACTGCACCGGAGGGAAGTAAGATGTCACATGGGAGCTGGAGGCCTGGCACCTTTTAGACAGGGCAGACGCTTGCTACGTTGATGCTGACCTGCATGTAATGCTGGAGGCTGTGGGGGAGAGGACGGAGGTCCTCTTACTGAAAGATGGCAAAAGGAGGCCATCTCGTCATGCAGTAGGAACAGCACTTTGTTCAGCATGATCTCCCATTGCCTCTTCTTCCTCCTCTTCTTCTCTTACCTCCTGCTCTGCCCCGATGAGCTGTCTCTTTTCAGGGACTCACCATTCTCAAGGCCCACACCTCTCTGGAGTGCCATGTAATGGAGAGCGCAGCAGACCACCACAATGACTGAGAACCTTGCAGGAGGGGATTGGAGGGTGCCACTTGACTGGTCCAGGCACCTGAATCACATCTTCAGAAGCCCAAAGGCCTGTTCAATGGTTGGCCCGATGAGGAGGTGGCATTGATTGTATCAGTTCTGTGCCTCTCTGGGGCTCCCATAAACAGGCAAGTAACCATGTCTTCAAGGGATTTCCCTTGTCCCCTTGAATCCATCCATGCGCTTTGGAGGATTGGAATGAAGATCTGAGGCAGCCTGAACTGTCAGAGGATGAAGGAGTCATGGCAGCTGCCATGAAAGTTAAAATGCATAGTGGAAGCTCTTGTGGTCACAGACCAGTTGCATGTTGAGGGAGTGGAAGCCCGTCCTGTTTATGGATTCCACTGGCTAGTCGCTGGGTGCCTTGATGGCCACACAGGTGCAATTGATGATGCCCTGTACCTGGGAAAATCTAACAAAGGACATGGAACCCAATGCCCTCTGTCCTTCCGAGGCCATGTCCATCATCAAATGAATGTTCTGTCCAGTTCTGGAAAAGAGGCATCATTGAACAGCAAGATGCAGTGGTGTGCAAAATGCCACCAAGGTCCACAACTGATCCTTGGAAGGAGCCAGAAGCAAAGAAGTTCAAGGCCACAGTGACTTTTATGGCCACTGGAACAGTATGGCGACCAGTGCTGAGAGGTATGAGGTCTTCAGCCATGAGGGCGCAGATGCACAGTGACCATCTCCGTGGGGAATCACAGTCTCCTGCAGCACTGGGTATTTGGTCATCTCCAGGTGGCTCCATCTTCAGCGGTAGATGCGTTGAAGGTATGGTCTTCATTGCCTTCTTGCCTCTCTTTTCTCTCCCATGCCCTCCTGATGCCCAGAGTCCTGTCCTTCCTGCAAAGGGTGTGAGCCCTCATCGTCACTGGGCCCAAAATCTGACAGTCATGCCTCCAATGCAGCTTTCCTTTTAGACAGGGGCCCACCTATTGTGATTGTCAGCCTTGCCCTCTGCTCTTCTCCCCCCGCAATGCCAGGAGGATAATGATCACATTCAGTGCCCAAGTACTGAGTGCCCACTCTCCCTGCCACTTGTGCAGCACCAAGGGCACCTACTTACCAAGTGTCGAGTCCCCCCTTGCCCCGCTGACCCTCTTAAAGGCCCGGATGATGCCCTGGGGCAGAATTGATTGGCTCCCCAATGTGTACCCGCCTCTCTTTAGCTGTTCAGAAACTGACAGCTTCTAAAACCCGTTTGACTCTTTAGATATTCCACCCGCCCCCTCTTAATGAGCTTTTTAACTCGTTTAATTGGCTTCAATTGGGAGGAGAACAGGATTCCTGTCCCACCCTCCCCCACGCTGGTGATTATTGCCGTTACTGGGATTGGTGCCTTGAAGTTGAGATGCCTCCATGCACTGGTATTTTTGTGGTCCCCCTGCCTCCATTCCTGACTTCGGTTGTGGGGTGGCGGGGGGAGGGGGGGGGGGGGGGGCAGTCCTGAAAATACAGCCCCAAACGTCAGCCTAAAAAATAAACAGAGGCGATGATTGTGTGCGGCAGGCGAAAGACAAAAAAATCATGTTTGACTGCAATGATTACATGCATGCTTCAGCTTTATTTGATGTTTAAATTATAAATACTTTATAAAAGTCATTAAGTGTAATAAGCTGAAAGAGAATGAGAGTCATATCAACAGTTCTTTCTTCATCATATTTTCAGTTCTTCAATGAAAAATAAAACAAATGAGTTGAATTTTTAAAAGCAAAAATAAAAAACTCTAATTACTCATATTTTTCTGGCAACAGGTCATCTGTTAATATCAAAATTTGTTTCAAAATTTTGTCTTTATGTTATATTCATTTTGCCAATTATATGAGCTCAGCCAAATCTCTGAAAGGAAACAAAGAAATGAAAATCTTTTCTGTAAAACTTGGAACAATTCATTAAATATTCTAGCTTCCTTTGAGTAGAGTCACTGGCTGGGATTTTATCCGGGCCACTGAGAACCCCGCGTCGCCTCTTCTGTGGAAGGCCCGCCGAATCAAGTAACAATTAGGTACTTAACTGGACAGCGGTGGGCCTTCCACGCCCTCTGAGAGCTGCCTGCCAATCAGAGGCTGGCAGCTCTTTAACTGAGCAGCATCACCGCGGAGGCAGTGGCTGCTTCCGGCACAGCACCCACCCGAGGTCCAGGAGCTGTGCTGGACCGAGGCCATCGGTAAGTCAGGGCGGGAGGAGTCACGCAGGATGGGGGTCACGGGGCAGGGGGTCGTCGGGGGGGAGAGGCGGCAGCAAGGGCAGATCTGATTTGTTAAGGAGATGAATAGCTGCTTGCCTTGTTCACTCAGGTCCCAGATGCCCTGTTTCCCTTGTGGTGACGTGATCAGCTAGCCACACAAAAATGTTTTAAAAACTTAAATCTGCAAGGGCCAGTCTAACTAATAGCAGTTGCTGTTAGATGCCCTGCTACAGTATATTATGGCCCAATGATTCGTTTGCTGGATGGTGATCAGTGGGGGTGGTGGGATCACTTGTTAAAATGCACATTGTACCTGAATGAGGGAACTGGCATCAGGAAAGGGGGGGGGCCTCTGAGAGTCAATCCCTGCCCTTGCTGCCATTCCCCCCTATGAACCCCTGCCCTGTGACCCCCATCCGTTGACGTGCAATGACTATTGTTACTTCGTGGCTTACATTACAAGACTAGCTGAAATCCGCTAACTCAGCACAGATCTTCCTGGTTGACACATCTCAACTGTTTACTGCTGAGTCAGGAATTCAGATGATTAAATTAGCTGTGAGCATCTTCTTGCCGGATCTGTGGCACTCCAACTCTCAAAGTAAAAATTATCGTCCATTTAAGACAGTACAACCATCCAGCAAGAGAATTATTGGGCCATAATTTACTGTAGCAGGGCATCTAACAGCAACTGCTGTTGTTTAGATTGGCCCTTGCAGATTTAAATGTTTAATTTTTTTTGTGTGGCAAGTTGCTGGAAGTGTGAGCTGATCATGTCACAATGAGAGAAACAGGGCATCTGAGACCTGAGTGAACAGGGCAAGCAACTGTCCAATTCCTTAAACAATCAGATTGAAGGATTATGAAATTAACAGCACAAGAACTGAGGAGAAAGTGTAAATTAGAGTGGGTGAATTCAATGTTAAATCAGTTACAGAAAGAGAAATGGAGAGCAAAAGGAAGATTGAATTAAAAGAGACAGTAAACAAAGGGAAAATAAAACTAAAAATAAAACTTAAATTTTACACTTTTAAAATCTCCAACAACAATTAAAACCTGAAGGAATGCAACTCCACACTTGTACTAGTTAATTTTCAGCTTCAGTGAGATTGACTGGTGTTCTTGAAAAGGTACTTAGACTGGAAAGGACAAGGCTTAACTTTCTGTGGTGAGTTTGTAGCTACCCTGCAAATACGGCAACTAAACGCCATTCAATACATGTCACTGGTGAGGCAGACAGTGGGATGCCATTTTCATGAATCAGTGTCAGAGTAATGCAACTTGCACAACAACCTTTGGATGTTTGAGTTTAACCATGCATCTGCCCCTCACCTGTAATTGCTGTAACATTTACGCACGAATAATGGCGGTGACACTGTAATTATGATAGCAAATCTTGACCCATTATACCATCAAATACAAGCTAATTGGTCCATGCTAAAGCTCTCAATTTGGAAATTGAATTTCACAAGAATTTGACCACCTCCCTTTGACATTCAGCAGCATTACTATTGCCAACCCCCCACCATCAACATCATGCGGGTTACTTTTGAGCAGAAATTTAACTGGATTTGCCACATAAATACTGTAGCTACAAGAGCAGGTCAAAGGCTAGGAATTCTGCGGTGAGTAACTCACCTCCTGTCTCCCCAAAGCCTGTCCACCAGTTACAAGGCGCAAGTCAGGTGTGTGATGGAATACTCTCCACTTGCTTGGATGGCTGCAGCTCCAACAACACTCAGGAAGCTCGACGCCATCCAGGACAAAGCAGCCCAATTGATTCACACCCCATAAACCACCTTAAAAGTTCACTCCCTCCACCACCAGAGCACTGTGGCTGCTGTGTGCACCATCTACAAGATGCACTGCAGCAACATGTCAAGGCTTCTTGACAGCACTTTCCAAACCTGTGACCGCTACCCCTTAGACAGACAAAGACATCAAGTGCATGGGAACAGCACCACCTGCAAGTTCCCCTCCAAGTCACACGCCATCCTGACTTGGAATTATATAGCCATTCCTTCACTGTCACTGGGTCAAAATCCTGGAACTCCCTCCCAAATAGCACTTTGAGAGTACCTTCAGTACATAGACTGCAACAATTCAAGAAGGCGGCTCAAGAGAAATTAGGGATGGGTAATAAATGCTGACCTTGTCAGTAACACCAACATCTCCCGAATGAGCAAAGATAAAAGGCTTCCTGCATTGCCTGCCTATACAAAATAAGCTGTCCTTTCTTTACCAATTGGCCTCTAACAATTTTCATTGTTGATTTGAGAGTTTATGGAGTCTAAATGCAAATTTCATTCTGTCAGCTCATGTCCATGAATGTGGCATGTAGCCCAGAGCTGAATATTTTGCATGCCTCAGCAGGGGGACCCCATGTACATATGAGATTAGCACCAATTAAAGCTAGCCTGCACTGCTTAAAGCCAGAGCTCTTAACGGCAGGTGCATTCTAGCTGCAGCCGAGGCTGAACCTGATAGAGCAACATTGAAAAACCCTGAGGAAGGGCTTTAAATGGTGCAATAGGTTTCTGATGCTGTGCTAGAGTTGCTGGTGCAGGAGATGGACCAGAAGAGAGAGGTTCTCTTCATTCAGGGGACTAGGAGCCCTCCAGACAACACTTCAGGAGGCATTGGTTAGCAGATGACTGTGGTGGTCAACACCACAGTCTGGCACCAAGGACCTGGATGCAGTGCTGCAAATAGTTTAATGACCTCACACAAATGATCAAGGTCACTGAATGCATCATTACATGTCAATTACTACCGAGAGCGTCCCTAGCCTCATGCACTGCTCCAAACACCACTTCCCTTTCTCCTGCCAACAATGTGTATCAACCATGACTCAAACCTCACATTCATAGGCTTAACATCACCCACAAAAAATAATACTGGTGAAAGCTGCACACTCACATGTCACAGCTTCCACATATTGGCAGCTATTCAACTGCAGTAGGCACATCGACCAGACACATTCCAGCACACTAACAGACAAACGTCCCTCTCTTTTGAAGGATAAGGTGGTCCTTAACAGACAGCAGCAAACGGTGGGGGGCAGATATGGCTGCATGTGCTGACTCCCTTGGAGGAGACTGTGCTGAGGATAATTGGAGCAGCCATCACTGAGGACATGGCCAGTTGCGCTGCTGAAGCCATTGAGGATGACAAAGTATGTTCCTGCCTTATACACCTTCTCAAATCCGACTTTATCCTCATCCCACAACCTGATATGATGGACAAGCTGCAGATTGTGTATCCATGGCACCTCTTGCACCGCCACTACTCCTCCCTTCATCTAACCCTCCCCTAGTGCATCCAAGCACTGCCACCTGGCCATCCAGTGGTGCCTGAGGCTGACAGCCTAGAAAGGAAGGACTTCTGACACTCGCAGCCACCAGCTCAGATACTAGCACTGCGCAAACCTTAGTATAGAGGTGGAACCTGCAAATAATGAGTCACTGGGCATGAGTGGGCTGCAGCCAGAGCAGGGTTAAGGATAGCATTGGCGTCAGCTCGCAGACAAGTTCTGCTGCAGAGTACTCAGATGAGGACTTTGATGGGCGGCATACAGAAAAAGACTGATGGACATGCACACGGAAATGCTTGGTACCAGAGAGCCTGTTGTCACTATCAAGTAGCATGGAGGAGTCCAGCTCCAACTTGACACAGGGCTTTGCACAGAGCTTGCAGCCCAGTGTGCAAGTGGTGGCCAACTCCATGAGAACACTTGTGGACGCAGCCGTGATTCGGTATCTGATGGCTGATGTCTCAGGTTCAATTGCAGCCCAACCAGAAGCCAACCAAAATCTGAATGCTGCAATGGAAACTCAGACTGAGGTAAAGAAATCTCTGATGGCTGCCATGTAAGCCCAGCTTGGTGCTGTGTAGGCTTAGACTGCTGCCATAATGGCTGTGGATAATAGTGCTCAAAGGGGCCTGCAGGGTCTCACAGGATTCCAGCAATCTGTCCTCCAGCAGATTACTAGGATAGTTAAGGTATTGCCCCAGGGAAGTGGCAGTGGTTCTATGGAGCATGAAGCTACTGTGCTCTCTCAGGATGGACAGCATTCACCCTCCCACCAATGTCACTCTGCCAGTGCTCCTGTTGTTGCCGCTCAGTCAGCCAGTAGAGACTGCTGCTACCTATGCCGTGGTGGTGCAGTCTGAAGCTGGACCTTCAAGGCCCAGAGATGCATGAGGGCGTTCAGCAAGGTTATCTGTAGTCTCCCCCATTGAAATTCTTTTACCAGTCATGTTGCAGCCACTGTGGCAGCCATGCATGGGAGCACTAGGCCAGGCACCAGCAAGACAGGCACTAAGGGAATGCACAATGGTGATTATTTGAGTACTGTATCGAGTACTGGATTTGTTGTTGGATAAAGTTGTTATAACATGGCTGTTTGTGGTGTCTTTTATTTTGTGATTTGGCCAAAACAAAGGAATGAATATTAAGGAATGGAAGTGTTGAGCAATGGTGATCAGGAATTTCATTCAGGGAACCAGTTTCTGACGATATGCTCATGGAAAGCTCACCGGAACATGGATGTGCTGGCTGCCTCCTTCCTTTGTCCTCTTCCTCCTCCACCTACTTTTCCTTTGTCCTCCTCTTCCAACTCCCCCTCCTCCTCCTGAGGTGGTCACCAAAGCCCTGGTGGCAAGGGTTGTTCCCATATGATGGCCAGGTTGTGGAGGATGCACCTGACCAACACGAATCAGGCCACCCATTCCACTGAATACTGGAGGGTTCCCCCAGAGTGGTCCAGGCAACTCACCAATTGTCTGCTCAATGGTGTTCCTCATTGCCCTGTGAGCACTGGCCATGTGTGGTGGGGTTGCAGAGCGCAATCATCAGCCACATGTACAGAGGATCAGCCCTGTTGCTGAACAGCCATCCACTAGTTCAATTCGGTAGCTCGAAGATTGCTGGAAATGCAGACTGGTACAGATGAAAGCATTGTGACTGCTGACAGGATAGTGGGAATTTACCAACATGGTCTGGTCACACAACAACTGCACGTCGAGTGAGTGGTACACCTTGTAGTATCAATATATCTCCCCATTGAGATGTGGTATCTACAGAGCCACATGTGTGTAGTCAATGGCTCCCTGCACCATGGGGAAGAACAGTATCCAGGCAAAGCCAGGTGTCCACTCCTCCTACTTCGCTGTATTTAGAGAGAAGACAATGGAGTCCCTTCTCCTGACAAACAGGGGCCCTGTGACCTCCTGGATACAATGATGGGCAACGGCCTATGATATGTTCGTAATGTCACCTGTATCAGCCTCGAAGAATCCGGTAGCATAAAATTCAGGACCACAGTCATCTTGACAGCCACTGGCAGTGCCATCCTCACTCTACTATGAGGCTTCTGGTCTGGTTCCAAGAGGTGGCACAGTTCTGTGGCTACCAAGCACAATACTTCTAGCTAAGGTGCAGGTAGAAGAAATGCTCCATGAAGACACTAGATGCATAAGGCTGTCTGCTGAGAGTCCACCTCATCCTTTTCCTCCCTCCTCGAGCAGCTTGGCTTCTCTGCTGCCTCTGCCCCATCTCCCACTGATGCTAACCCCAAGGGGGACTGCAACTATAGCCATAACTGAGAGTAGTGTACCCAAAGGCCTTTCAAAGCACCCAACACCTTCACAACATTCAGGACACTCCTTGCTGACATAACAAATGTTTCACTACTCCTCCAATAACCCAATACTTTAACAAACTCTGGAATAGCAAGTAGATAGTGTTACGGCCCGGTGAGAAAGGGGTCTAGGGTTCCCTCTCAGCCTTCACCTGATCTTACCGTAACAGGGTTTGACTTCAAACACACCGTGTTTTTACCTCCCCCTTGTGAGTCCTTGTTCACTGCTTTCCAATTATAAGGCAAAGAAACAGGTTTTCTTAGGTTTAAAGAAGAAAAGTTTAAATTTATTAAACTTAAACTCTAATTCAGATAACGCTTACGGACACATGACGCGCCCACGCGATACACACATGCAGATAGAGACAGAAAAGAGCAGAAGAAATTAAGTGGAAAAGCTTGAGGCAATATCTGAAGATGGTTTTGGTTACGGTTCTTCAAGCTCGCGATAGAGTCCTTGATTGCAGGTAGGTCTTGCTTTTCATTGGGGCCCAGTATTCTTCTTGAACCTTGTTTGGTGTAGGAGACTTTTCTCTGTTGAGGTTCACGTGTGCTTAGTGGGTTTGGAGTTCCATGAGAAAAAGATGGGAGCAGACAGGAGAAGCTGTGGCGAGCCAGATAGGACAGGTCTTTGCAGTCCAGGAGCAAACAGTCTCTCTCTCTCAAACTGTCTGTACAATTCAAACAAACTCAGGTTGCCCAGTAGGTTAGTCATGTAACTAGCTGGTCTGACCACGTCTGTTTGTGGATTCAGCCATCTTAGCAGTCATCCTGGAATGTGAGTTTCCTCACCTTCAATGTCTGGTGATCAAAGTCCATCGTGGGTTGAATGTGTCAGGGAATGATCCTTTGTCTCCACAAACACTGTCTGTTAGTATGTAAATGTTTTCTCCGGTCACGGCTGATCTATTTAACAAGTCATTTCCTTGCTCCAGCAACAGTTTAAAATCAAAGTTCATTTGGCAAAATTAATATGCCTCATTCTTGGCAGCTGGGGGGTCTGCATGATAATAGTCAAAAGCAACGCCTCTGCAAGTTGGATGGTGATGCCTTTGACTTTAATAGCATTAGTGGAGTGGGGGTAGGGTCCCTCATACAACTGAATGCATGTTCAGCTGTGTGCATTTAAGAAAGGGCATTAACTAGAGCGGCGTTGTTCACAATGGTAGGCTGGGTGTCAAATTAGCATAAAACGCTGACTGATGTCACAAGCAGCCTACTTCTGGCACATGAACTAAACACCTGTATTATTGCCCACATAAACATGGCAATCACCGTGCACATGCTGGAAGTGATTGGGAGCAGACCCTCAACATTTTTCAACTCAACTTGCTCCTGTAGCACCAACACCATCAATGCTACAGAGCCGAATTTTGTGGCCTATCTTGTTTAGCATTATCTGCATTCTCATTGCTGCATTAATTTATATTATTCTCTGAACTTGATTATTGTATTATGATAGTTGTATTTACAACTGTTTTCCGTACGACAGCCTTCCTTTCAGCTGGTATTTCACTTGCAGCACACAAAAAGGGCAACATCAGAATTCCTTTTGCAATTCAAAAGGTTGCTCCTAGATTTCTAAATGAAAATCAATTGATGAAGGGACGAGGCAGGTAGCTATACTTTGGACATTATGTCACCACTCATCCTCAGCCCAGAACCTACAATTACAGATCCTGATAGACACAGTAAGAACTATCAAAGGATACCTGTCATTACAACTTCTATTTAACAAAGGGGGCTGTCACAGAGACATGTTACCTTCTTGAGATCAACCTCAACTGCAGGCAACTTCTACCACTCAGCCTTTTTCTTCATGATTGTGAAGCACACTGAAAGTTGCCTAGCCCCCATCAGCAATGTATGCTAAATCAGCTGTCCACAGATTTATTAAACGAATGACAGAAGCCTTTTTTTTAAGAAGTTATAAGCGCACTGTTCTCTCTCTAGAAAGTAAACATCAGCATGACGGGGCATAAAACATTGACCACGTGACAGAGTTCCCAAAGTACACACCATCATTGTTTGTATTCATTAGTCCAATTAGCCTACAGGTTCCTGCTTCTCTTCTAACAACATCACTTGACCCATTTCATTAGTGTCTGTTGCCTCAACTGATGCTAACTGTGTTCTTCAGTAAGTTTGTAGTTCTTGATGCTTGTAAATTTTATTGAGAGAGAAGCAGCATGCTGTATATACTGTCTTCTTCTAAGCCATTGCCTTTGCTAACAGGCTAGTTTTCCAGGCCTAAGGTAATGGAAGGGGGCAAATATGAGAAGACCGGTTCTCCTACAAACAGAGTTTGCTTTGCAAGATATGTGCATATTTTTGCAGGCTTATGTGTATGCCTGTATGCAAGTGAGTAGAAACCAACAGACTGCTGGATAGGTTTGTCCCGATGAGGCAGGGAAGGGATGGTAGGGTGAAGGAACCTTGGATGACAAGAGATGTGGAACAGCTAGTCAAGAGGAAGAAGGAAGCTTACTTAAGGGTGAGGAAGCAAGGATCAGACAGGGCTCCAGAGGGTTACAGGGTAGCCAGGAAGGAACTGAAGAATGGACTTAGGAGAGCTAGAAGGGGACATGAAAAAGTCTTGGCGGGTAGGATTAAGGAAAATCCCAAGGCGTTCTACACTTATGTGAGGAACAAGAGGATGGCTAGAGTGAGGGTAGGGCCTTATTGAATTCTTTGAAGATGTGACAAAACACATTGATGAAGGAAGAGCAGTGGATGTGGTGTATATGGATTTTAGCAAGGCATTTGATAAGGTTCCCCATGGTAGGCTCATTCAGAAAGTAAGGAGGCATGGGATTCAGGGAAAGTTGGCTGTCTGGATACAAAATTGGCTGGCCCATAGAGGTCAGAGGGTGGTAGTAGAGGGAAAGTATTCAGCATGGAGCTCGGTGACCAGTGGTGTTCCACAAGGATCTGTTCTGGGACCTCTGCTCTTTGTGATTTTTATAAATGACTTGGATGAGGAAGTGGAAGGCTGGGTTAGCAAGTTTGCCGATGACATGAAGGTTGCTGGAGTTATGGATAGTGTGGAAGGCTGTTGTAGATTGCAACAGGACATTGACAGGATGTAGAGCTGGGCTGAGAAGTGCCAGATGGAGTTCAACCTGGAAAAGTGTGAAGTGATTCATTTTGGAAGGTCGAATTTGAATGCGGAATACAGGCTTAAAGACAGGATTCTTGGTAGTGTGGAGGAACAGAGGGATCTTGGGGTCCATGTCCATAGATCGCTCAAAGTTGCCACCCAAGTTGATAGGGTTGTTAAGAAGGCGTATGGTGTGTTGGCTTTCATTAACGGGGGGATTGAGTTTAAGAGCCGCGAGGTTATGCTGCAGCTCTATAAGGCCCTGGTTCGACCACACTTGGAATATTGTGTTCAGTTTTGGTCGCCTCATTATAGGAAGGATGTGGAAGCTTTAGAGAGGGTGCAGAGGAGGTTTACCAGGATGCTGCCTGGACTGGAGGGCATATCTTATGAAGAAAGATTGAGGGAGCTAGGGCTTTTCTCATTGGAGCGAAGAAGGATGAGAGGTGACTTGATAGAGGGGTACAAGATGATGTGAGGCATAGATAGAGTGGATAGCCAGAGACTTTTTCCCAGGGTGGAAAGGGCTATCACCAGAGGGCATAATTTTAAGGTGATTGGAGAAAGGTTTCGGGGAGATGTCAGAGGTAGGTTCTTTACACAGAGAGTGGTAGGTGCGTGGAATGCGCTGCCAGCGGTGGTAGTAGAAGCAGATACATTAGGGGCATTTAAGCGACTCTTGGATAGGTACATGGAAGATAGTAGAATGAAGGGTAGGTAGTTAGTTTGATCTTAGAGTAGGTTAAAGGTTCGGCACAACATCGTGGGCCGAAGGGCCTGTACTGTGCTGTACTGTTCTATGTTCTGTGTTCTATAAGAAAGAAAATCAGGATGGCATTCAGCCTTAGCTTTGGAGCTGTCTTCACTTTCCCCACTCTCATCATCTCTTCCAAGGGCCTGTGATTTGTAAGTCTTTCTCTAGTTGAGATTTCCTGTCTCGAATTTTATGCCATCTTTTAAGAACTTTTTTAAAAACATATTAAACAGAGCAACAACATGGCAGATTGAGTACAGTAAAAGAATACTTATTCACCTAAACGAGTGACTTAAGCATCTTTGAATTTATATCTGCATGAGCCATGGATTGTGTATTTTATGTACAGACAAAGCGCTCCTAGAAAGTAGTAATCAAATCAAAGTCACACTACAGGCAAATAACAAAAAAATTGAATATATGCAAACTAAATGTATAACCCCAAAAAGCCAGCATGATGGGTTGAATGGCCTCCTTTTGTGATGTATGATTCTGTAAGAATGTACACAATGAGGGAGTTCTTAAACAGGACAGACCTCATGGGCAGGACTTTCAATTGCCCGTGGGGGCCGAAACAGGAGCGAGCACGCTTTGAAAATAATGGTCCTGGATGGTGCGACAATGTCCCGGTGCCGATGGGACATGCTTGAATCTTCAAAGTGAGGGTGCGGGGAGGTAATCCAAGAAACTGCTCACTTCCAATTAATGATCTGCTAAGCTCCTTGAGGAGCTTGTTAACAGGCTGGGGAGGGCGAGAAAGCAATTTTCAGTTTGAAGATTGTCGAACCCAACCAGTCTGCTGCATGTTAGTGCACAGCTGTCAGGTTCAATGCTAGCAAAAATGAAGGGTATTTTTATGCTGCAAACCTTTGCGACCTGGGGATGTTGCTCCGGATTGGGCACATTACCATTCAGTCGTCAGCTTTCCCGCTTCTGTGTGCGATGAGACAGCTGGCCATCGACAGTGCTGCCTGCTCTGTTCTGCAAGGCTGTGACAGATACCATCGTGGCTGCCCTCTACCTCTGCCACTCATGCTCAGCATACAGGTCTCACCTTCCTGGAACTCCTTGGGCCTTTGGCCCAATTCGGGCATTTACATTTGACAATTGCATCATGCAAGCAACAGGTCGGGACCTGGAAATTAACCGGGCGTCGAGTTCCCGACCCCAAATTGAAAATCAAGCCCCATTTCTCTCAAACACACTCTCTGAAATTTGTGATACAAGATATTTCTGCTAGAAAATTTAAAAATATAACACCTAATTTAAGCCTTTTAACATCATGGACTGAAAACCCAATTTTTAAAACTTGGGTAAATGTTAAAGAAACTGGTGGGTCTTGATATTCATATATCACATTACTCATTTGTGTGATAGACAGGTGATCTTTTTGGCATGACAGCAGCATCCTGTTAGTGGTGAATACCACATGTATTGCTATTGCATAGTAGTAGTGTGAAACAGCTAGTTTCACCCATTGCTCAAATTTTTGGGATACATTACCCTTCCAGAGTAATTTGAGGTAGACTGGGCACTTTTCAGGGCCAAAATGAACGTCAATGCCAGTGTGACGCTGGGTATGTAGTTCGTACGTTCCAAAGACTGGTGGATCGTATCAAACAACATGTCCCTTTCGCTGTTCGCAACGGGCAAGGTACAGGCCCTACACAACCAGCCGTGCTTGCAAAACTCAAAACACAGTGTCCAACATTAGATGTGATTCTGCGATTGGACAACATTTGCTATTTCAGCTAAAGAAAATAAGAGACAGCCATTCACTGATTAATTCCTCACGCCAATGCCTTGACCAATCAGAGTCAAGCTGCCTGGTTTAAATTTCAAACAAAGCTTGGCAGTTAACTGTCAGTCACCGTAAACTGGTGCATTCTGCATGGCAATGCCTCTACCAATCAGAGTTCACTTGCCAACCAATCAGCACTCTCTTCTCATACAGCATAAAGTTGTTGTTTTCCCTTACATTGGTATTCTTGTGGTTGTCCTGATGAGGGCAAGACAAAAAGCTTCGTCAACATATCTCTATTTTCAGCAATACTCAAGTTCTGTACTACGAAATGACTATCTTCAATTATAATTGGCCACCCAAGGACATTTCCAGCCAATAATTGGCTGCTTTTGTTTCCATATAACTATCCCCAGTGTTTTCTGATGTCAAAAAATACAAGGCATGCAAGAAGTGAATTTATAGATGAAGAGAGCTGACATGCAAATGTCATTAAAAAAGCAAAATGGCATTAAAAATAAAAATATGCATTTAAAAATTTGTATTCCTTTAACAATTCCTTTACACAGGGGCATTTTACTTCCTATCTACTCGAGATGCATGGGCTGATTAGATTGCACTGTTCCTGTTTACAACAGGAAATTTTATCTGTCTGTTTATCATCCATTAAGGCACTTTTTGAATATTAAAATGTACAGGAGAGATCCACATAAACATTAAAACTGACTTGAAAATTAAAGATCAGGTCTGCAAGAATTTAAAAAATGAAAATTTGTCCCAGGAGTAAAACAAAAACAGAGTGAGATACATGACAGACAGTAACAGTAACATTAAAAATAAACAGACAGAAAGAGTTGGAACGAAGAAATCAAGTCAACAGACAAAAGGTGTAGAGATCAGAGAAGGGGATTGTGATATACTTGAACAAATCAGCATTGCAAGGGAGGAAGGATTAGCTGTTTTAGTGGGCTTAAAAGTGGATAAATCCCCAGGCCCAGATGAGATATATCCCAGGCTGTTATGTGAGGCAAGGGAGGAGATAGCAGGGGCTCTGACACAAATTTTCAAATCCTCTCTGGCCACAAGAGAGGTACCAGAGGACTGGAAGACAGCGAATGTGGTACCATTATTCAAGAAGGGTAGCAGGGATAAACTAGGTACTTACAGGCCAGTGAGTCGAACATTAGTGGTAGGGAAACTATTGGAAAAAATTCTGAGACAGAGGATTAATCTCCACTTGGAGAGGCAGGGCCTAATCAGGGATAGTCAGCATGGCTTTGTCAGGAGGAGATCGTGTCTAACAAACTTGATTGAATTTTTCGAGGAGGTGACTAGATGTGTAGATGAGGGTCAAGTGGTTGATATAGTATACATGGACTTCAGTAAGGCTTCTGATATGGTCCCGCATGGGAGATTGGTTAAGAAGGTAAGAGCCCATGGGATCCAGGGCAATTTGACAAATTGGATCCAAAATTGGCTTAGTGGCAATAGGCAGAGGGTGGTGGTCGAGGGTTGTTTTGCGAGTGGAAGCCTGTGACCAGTGGTGTACCACAGGGATTGGTACTGGGACACTTGCTGTTTGTAATGTATATTAATGATTTAGATGTGAATATTGAAGGTCTGATCAGTAAGTTTACAGATGACACAAAAATTGGTGGTGTCGTAAATAGTGAGGAGGATTACAGGACGATATAGATGGGCTGGTAAGATGGGTGGAGCAGTGGCAAATGGAATTTAATCCTGAGAAGTATGAGGTGATGCATTCTGGGAGGACTAACAAGGCAAGGTAATATACAATGGATGGTAGGACCCTAGGAAGTACAGAGGGTCAGAGGGACCTTGGTGTACTTGTCCACAGATCACTGAAGGCAGCAGCACGGGTAGATAAGGTGGTTAGGAAGGCATATGGGATACTTGCCTTTATTAACCAAGGCATAGTATATAAGAGCAGGGAGGTTATGATGGAGCTGCATAAAAGGTTAGCAATGCCACAGCTGGAGTACTGTGTACAGTTCTAGTCACCACACTATAGGAAGGATGTGATTGCACTGGAGAGGGTGCAGAGGAGATTCACCAGGATGTTGCCTGCACTGGAACATTTCAGCTATGAAGAGAGACTGGATAGGCTAGGGTTGCTTTCCTTAGAGCAGAGAAGGCTGAGGGGGGACATGATTGAAGTATACAAAATTATGAGGGGCATTGATAGGATAGATAGGAAGAAACTTTTTCCTTTAGCAGGGAAATAACCAGGGGGCATAGATTTAAGCTGAGGGGCAGAAGGTTTAGAGGGGATTTGAGGAAACGTTTTTTCACCTAGAGGGTGGTCGGAATCTGGAACACACTACCTGAAGAGGTGGAAGAGGCAGGAACCCTCACAACATTTAAGCAGTATTTAGATGAGCACTTGAAATGCCATAGCATACAAGGCTACAGGCCAAGTGCTGGAAAATGGGATTAGAACAGATAGGTGCTTCATGGCCAGCACTGACACGATGGACCGAAAGGCCTGTTTCTGTGCTGTATAACTCTATGACTCTAAAATTGGATGATGTTTAAATCGCTTGTTCTGTGCTGGCTCCCAATACCAATTTCATCCCAATCTTTTTAGATTGGAGTTTATGTTCTGGATTAGTATTGGACTATATAGTTTAAGGAGGTTCAACCTTTTCGAGCTGGAAATATCTAACAAAGCCTGTGAGTTTACTGCATAGGCTTACTTATTAATACAATCCCCAGACACACACAAAAAGAGATTCCCAGCTACACAATAAAAGCAAGACCATATAAGGATGTCCATCCTCCCCTCTTCTTTCTCACAAATAGCGATGCTGCTCTTATAGTGGTTAAGATGCAGCAATCAGGGAGCAGCCTTTCCCAGTCACCCAGGCCCAGGAACTTCAAGTAGCTTTGTGAACAATCACCAAGAAAAGGAGAACCAGGAGATGATACATATTGAGATGAATTCCTGCATTGCACTTGTTTTTTTTTAAGAGATACAGCACTGAAACAGGCCCTTCGGCCCACCGAGTCTGTGCTGACCATTAACCACCCATCTATACTAATCCTGCACTAATCCCATATTCCTACCACATCCCCACCTGTCCCTATATTCCCCTACCACCTACCTATACTAGTGGCAATTTATAATGGCCAATTCACCTATCAGCCTGCAAGTCTTTGGCTGTGGGAGGAAACCCATGCAGACACAGGGAGAACTTGCAAACTCCACACAGGCAGTACCCAGATTTGAACCCGGGTCGCTGGAGCTGTGAGGCTGCGGTGCTAACCACTGCATCACTGTGCCGCCTGAGAAAAGTCACACTGCTGTATTGTCAGAGTAATCACAACAAATTTATGACAATTCATCTTCTTCTGATACAATGAAGCGTGGCACAGAATCAACATCTAGCCACTAAATTCCACTCATAACTGCAGTGGCTGTCCTTGGGATAAACCACCTAAGGAAATAATTGATTTATCTTTAAACTGCAACTGCTCACAGTAATTATTGTCCAAACATACGTGAATTGAGTTTGTTCTATTTTTTGAGGCCAATTATGATATAAAATTCTGTTGTTAGCACTCTGAACTGGTGAATTGGCTGCACAATGTTATCAGCGGATTGTTACGATCAGGCGAGGAGGGGTTGAAGGGCTCCTCTCTTTGACCGCTACAGGTTTATTTCTTTTTTTTAAGTATTCTTTGGCCTCCTTATCTCGATAGACAATGGGTAAGCGCCTGGAGGTGGTCAGTGGTACGTGGAGCAGCGCCTGGAGTGGCTATAAAGGCCAATTCTAGAGTGACAGGCTCTTCCACAGGTGCTGCAGAAAATTTTGTTTGTCGGGGCTGTTACACAGTTGGCTCTCCCCTTGCGCTTTTGTCTTTTTTCCTGCCAACTGCTAAGTCTCTTCGACTCGCCACACTTTAGCCCCGCCTTTATGGCTGCCCGCCAGCTCTGGCGAACGCTGGCAACTGACTCCCACGACTTGTGATCAATGTCACAGGATTTCATGTTCCGTCTTTAAAGCAGAGACATGGATGGCAGGTGGGTCTGATACCAGTGGCGAGCTCGCTGTACAATGTGTCTTTGGGGATCCTGCCATCTTCCATGCGGCTCACACGGCCAAGCCATCTCAAGCGCCGCTGACTCAGTAGTGTGTATAAGCTGGGGATGTTGGCCGCCTCAAGGACTTCTGTGTTGGAGATATGGTCCTGCCACCTGATGCCAAGTATTCTCCGGAATATGTATTGTCCAATTCAGTGAGTGTTTAACTATTTACATGCTATGATGATATAAGTCCAATCAGACACCCTTTTTTGAGCTTAACAAAGAAAGAGGTTAGCTTTATTGTACTTAAACATATTTATTTTGAGATACAGCACTGAAACAGGCCCTTTGGCCCACCGAGTCTGTGCCGATCAACAACCAGCCACTTATACTAATCCTACATTAATTCCATATTCCCTACCACATCCCCACCATTCTCCTACCACCTCCCCACCATTCTCCTACCACCCAGCTACACTAGGGGCAATTTACAATGGCCAATTTACCTATCAACCTGCAAGTCTTTGGCTGTGGGAGGAAACCGGAGCACCCAGTGGAAACCCACACGGCAATACCCAGAACTGAACCCGGGTTGCTGGAGCTGTGAAGCTGCGATGCTAACCACTGCGCCACTGTGCGGCCCTATCTAAGTAAAATAATAAACTATGCTCCAACTTTCACACACACACACTCGCGGTTCACACACACGCACGCACAAATAGGGGAGTGGGGAAGGATAAATTGGTTGGATTAGAGTCTGGAGAAATAAAAAGGGGTATACCATCTGTGGAGTTTGGTGACTCAACTGGCTTTCGGTTGAACTCGGTGGTCCTGAGGCTTTGGTTTGCAAATGTGGCCAGTTGGTTCGGTGGTTCTCCTGGAGAACAGTGAGACAAATGATTTCCTTCACAAGGTCTCTGTCTGCAGCAGTGATAGGCCTAGGTGGTTATGGCCATCAGGCAGAGTTTGAAGATTGCAAACACAGCTTGGGTGACCGCTTTGCAGAACATCTCCGCTCAGTCCGTAAGCATGACCCTGAGCTTCTGGATGTTGGCCATTTCAACATCCCACACCACTCCCCCATCCCCGCCTCAGCTCTCACGTTCGCATCTCTGTCCTGGGATTGCTGCAATGTTCCAGCGAACATCAATGCAAGCTCGAGGAACAGCATCTCATTTACCGATTAGGCACACTACAGCCTGCCGGACCGAACATTGAGTTCAATAATTTCAGAGCATGACAAGCCCCCCTTTTTATGTTTAGTTATTTTTTCTTTTTTTCTTTTTTATTTGGTTATTTTATTTCAGTTTGTTTAGTTTGTTTCCACTGTGCATACCCACTGTTTCTGTTTTTTTTTCAATGTTTGTGCTTGGAGTGATTTGTGCTTTACGGTCTATTCACACCCTCTCTGTACTAACGCTTTGTCTTTCAGCAAAGTGATTACTGACAACGCAGCCGGCAGCTTACGTCATCCGACTGCGCCAATCTGTGCACATGACATCATCGCGTAACGCGGGCAGATGGTGGGGGGATCCGGGCCGGAGAGAGCAGGGGTGGGGGGAGAGGGGGTCTGGGGAGCGGGTAGAGAGTGGGTGCGGGTAGAGAGCGGCTGAAGACCTTGCTGGTGGCAGGTGCGCTCTCCTCACATCCCCCGGCCCGCTTGCTCACAGCCCGCTTGCCAAACCCCCGACCGCTGGCTCACCCATCCACCCATCCGCCCGCCCCCTCCCCTCCCTGTCTCGCTCGCTCCCTCCCCTCCGACCATTGTGTGCTGACGTGTTTAGGTTGCCATCGTGTGATTAATTAAGCAGCGCCATCTTTAATCCTGGCAGTTGCCTGACATCGCAGACTGTGACGTTTTCGTGGCACAGGTTGCATTTGCGCATGTGCCATTGCAGCGCCACCTAGTGGTGGCATTGTCAGCAAATGCAGCCTTAACATACCGTTTGCTTTTGTTCCATGACCTTCTGGTCAGTTATTCCGTGTGATCCTCTGTCCTATCAACACCTTCTCTTTTGTTATCTCTTGCCCCACCCCCCGCGTTACTTGCTTAAAACCTTTTATATTTCTAATATCTGCCAGTTCTGATGAAGGGTCACTGACCTGAAACATTAACTCTGCTTCTATCTCCACAGATGGTGCCAGACCTACTGAGTATTTCCAGCATTTCTTGTTTTTATTTCAGATTCCCAGCATCTGCAGTATTTTGCTTTTAGTTTAGTGCTTAATTCATTGCCACTTCTCTTCCAGGAATGCCTACCTTGAAGTAGTTCGGCTCTTGTCTCTGACAGGATCTTCATTTCTCTCTTTTACCTTGTTCACCTTCACTGCTTTCTATTTTCCTCCTGGTGTTTGATAAAGTGTCTACCAAAACCCGTTTTCACAGCCACATCTCCTTCCTCAGTGACTGTCTCTGGCTCTGATTTATTCCACGTGGATTCCAACAGAAGTTCCACCTTTCGTGTTTTGAATCCACCCAGGACAGGTATCTCCGAGAAATACAACGTTCCTCAGACTGCTGTTCTCGCTGCATCCTGAGATCCACACTCAGTGCCATGCGTCGCCACAGGTACACACTTGACCACTCTCTCCAGAAGCACCGCCTCATCTTATCTCAAAGCTGTTCTACTCCGCAATTTCATTTCATCCTTAGTCTCATCCGACACATTAACAAGAAACTTTTTTCCTTCCTTTCGGGTGTTAAGGAACGCAAGCTCCAGCAGCTGATGGGACTAATGCCCCTCCAGATCCTCCTTCCCCTTCACTTCCCTCTGACCCCACCACTTCTGATCTGACCATTTGCCGTGTATTCACCATACCCTCTGACCTTTCCCTCTCCGACGCTGAACGTTCTGTACTCAGCAAAAGACTCAGTTTTATCCCCTTATGCCCCCACCTCAATGAAATTCGTGCTAGGCATGACGTTGAACTCTTCTTCCGTCACCTTCGCCTCCATGCTCACTTCTTTGACCAGGAGTCCTCCGCCTGACCAGTAGACCCATACGCCCACCTCCAGCATTCCCCCTCTACCTGGACCCCTCCTTCTGGCCTCATACCCGCTCTTGATCTTTTCATTGAAAACTGTCGGTGAGACATCGGTCGTCTCAATTTCTCTGCCCCATTCACTCACTCTAACCTGCCCCCTTCTGAACTTGTCGCAGTCCGTTCTCTCAGGTCTAACCCCGACATTGTCATCAAACCTGCAGACAAGGGTGGTGCTGCTGTTGTCTGGCATACTGACCTCTACCTTGCAGAGGCTCAGCACCAACTCTCAGACACTTCTTCCTATTTCCCCCTTGACCATGACCCCACCACCGAACATCAAGCTACTGTCCACAGAACTGTCACTGATCTCATCTCCTCTGGAGATCTTCCCTCTACAGCTTCCAACCTTATAATCCCACAACCCCGGACTGCCCGCTTCTACCTCCTTCCCAAAATCCACAAACAAGACTGTCCCAGCAGACCCATTATTTCAGCCTGTTCTTGCCCCACTGAACTTATTTCTTCCTATCTTGACTCTATCTTTTCTCCCCTGGTCCAGTCTCTTCCCACTTACATCCGTGACTCTTCCGACGCCATACATCATTTTGACAATTTCCAGTTTCCTGGTCCTAACCGCCTGCTCTTCACTATGGACGTCCAATCTCTCTACACCTCCATCCCCCAACAGGACAGTTTGAGGGATCTCCGCTTCTTCCTTGAACAGAGACCCAACCAGTCCCCATCCACTGCCACCCTCCTCAGCCTGGCTCAATTTGTTCTCACAATGAACAACTTCTCCTTCAACTCCACGCACTTCCTTCAAGTAAAAGAAGTTGCTATATGGGTACCAGTATGGGTCCTAGTTATGCCTGTCTTTTTGTGGGATATGTCTAACATTTCTTGTTCCAGTCCTACTCAGGCCCCCTCCCCCAACTCTTTTTCCAGTACACTGATGACTGTATTGGTGCTGTTTCCTGCGCCTGCCCGGAACTAGAAAACTTTATCAACTTTGCTTCTCACCTTCACATGGTCCATCTCCGACACTTCCCTTCCCTTCCTCGATTTCTCTGTCTCCATCTCTGGGGATAGGCGGTCTACTAATATTCATTACAAGCCCACTGACTCCCACAGCTACCTCGACTACACTTCTTCACACCCTGCCTCCTGTAAGGACTCCATTCTATTCTCCCAGTTTCTCCGTCTCCGACGCAGCTGCTCTGATAATGCTACCTTCCATGACAGCGCTTCTGATATGTCTTCCTTTTTCCTCAACCAAGGATTCCCCCCCCCCCCCACTGTGGTTGACAAGGCCCTCAACTGTGTCCAGCCCATTTCCCACACCTCCAGCCTCACCCCTTCCCCTCCCTCCCAGTACTGCAACAAGGTTCCCCTTGTTCTCACTTTCAACCCCACCAGCCTGCAGATCCTAAGGAGCTTCCTCCACCACTTCCACCATATCCAGCTTGATGCCACTACTGAACGCATCTTCCCCTCCCTTCCCCGTCAACATTACGAAGGGTTCATTCCCTCCGCAACGCCCTCGTCCACTCCTCCATTACCCCCACCACCTCGTCCCCTTCCCACAGCACCTTCCCCTGCAACTGCAGGAGGTGTAATATCTGCCCAATCACCTCCTCTCTCCTCACTATCCAAGGCCCCAAACACTTCTTTCAGGTGAAGCAGCGATTTACTTTTACTTCATTCAATATAGTATACTGTATTCGCTGCTCACAATGTGGTCTCCTCTACAGTGGAGAGACTAAATGCAGATTGGGTGATCGCTTTGCGGAACACCTCCACTCAGTCCGTAAGCATGACCCCGAGCTTCCGGTTTCTGGCCATTTCAACATCCCACCCCCACCCCCACCCCCCACAGCTCTCATGTTCACATCTCTGTCCTGGGATTTCTGCAGTGTTCCAGCGAACATCAACACAAGCTCGAGGAACAGCATCTCATTAGGCACGCTACAGCCTGCCAGACTAAACATTGAGTTCAATAATTTCAAAGCATGATGGGCCCCCATTTTTAGGTTTAGTTATTTTTCTTTTTTTCTTTGGTTATTTTATTTTAGTTTTTAAAATTTGTTTAGTTTGTTTCTACTGTGCCTACCAACTGTTTCGTTTTTTTTTTAATGTTTATGCTTGGAGTGCTTTGTGCTTTACAGTCTATTCACATCCTCTCTGTACTAACACCTTGTCTTTCAGCACACCATTAACATACCGTTTGCCTTTGTTCCATGACCTTCTGGTCAGTTATTCTCTGTGACTCTCTGTCCTATCAACACCTTCTCTTTGTTATCTCTTGCCCCATCCTCCGCTTTACTTGCTTAAAACCTTTTACATTTCTAATATCTGCCAGTTCTGATGAAGGGTCACTGACCTGAAACATTAACTCTGCTTCTATCTCCACAGATGCTGCCAGACCTGCTGAGTATTTCCAGCATTTCTTGTTTTTATTTCAGATTTCCAGCATTTGCAGTATTTTGCTTTTATTTTAGTGCTTAATTCATTGCCACTTCTCTTCCAGGAATGCCTACCTTGAAGTAGTTCGGATCTTGTCTCTGACAGGATCTTCATTTCTCTCTTTTACCTTGTTCACCTTCACCTGCTGAGTATTTCCAGCATTTCTTGTTTTTATTTGAAGATTGCAAGGGGACTGGAGAGAGAGAGAGGGAGGAGGGACCCCACTTGAGTCTTATTCTGGTCAGTGTCTAGTTGCTTGTCTCTCCTGCTGCAGAGAAAACACCAGCTTAAACACACAGATGTTGGGCCTGGTAACATGGCCATCACCCAGTGATTCAACATGATGGCTCAGTGTGAATTTCCTCTTGCAACTTAATTAGTTCATGTTGAGAAATTCCCTTCACTCAACAGGTCCTATTCTTCAAGTAATGCCCAAGATGCTTTAATGTCTTGTTAATGGGAGCAGGGCAGGTAATTCACTCAAAATTCCCCAAGTCATTGTTCTGGAGGGGAATTGGCCAGACAATTTGTCTCCACGTCCATGCATTGAAATGTAGAATATAGCAATGCAAATTGTGGTGGCCATTTTAGCTGCCAGCAGTTACTTTTTATCTGTTCCTTTTTTCCTTCTTAAAAATTTTTAATTCAGGTTTCTCGCCAGTGGATTAAAGAAAATCAGCATTCGGCACAGCACATGTTCATGACAGGATGCAAAAGTCATATTGTGATAAGTGGGAATTCAGCATTTCATTGTAGCTCCTAGGCTGCATGCCCAAGGGAAGTGGTCTTAATCTGTTCTCTTGCTCAGGTTCATAATCATTGTGGTAGATACCAGCAAAAGTGATGTTCGCTTTGCTGATGATACCAAATGAGTTAACTCTCAAACTGAAAGACAAGCAGTGACTGAGTCATTGAATTGAATAGCGGCAGATCAATGCTATTCTTGTTTCAGCACTGAAAATACCACATCAAGAACTCTATTGAGAATTATTAACTGTGCTGTTGCCCATCACTTCCAATCTGTAAAGGTAACAAGCTGACTTCAATTACAAGTATTCAGTTCCTTGGTTTGATAATCACATCTGACCTGCACTGGCAGCCATAAAGATTAAGAATGGTAAAGAAAGCTTTTGTGATCAACAACTTCAATGTAGTGACAAAAACTTATATCCACCAGGTGATGAAATGATGCAATTTTGTTTTCAGCTGCAGAGACAAACTATTTCTTGTTCCAGACCTCCATATGGTCCAAAGCCATGTAGATCAATGGAATTCAGCTTACTCCGTGCCTGATTCTTCCTCTTTTAATCAGTGGCCAAGTTGTCAACATGCTGTACAATCCTAACCAGGGCACCATAATAATAGCTTGGATTTTGAAAATATCAATGAGGCTAACAGTGCTGATCATTATTTTGGAGCAAATCGGACAACAACGTGCTGAGTCGGCATATGTGCAGTTAAATGTTCAAATCGAGAAGTTGCTGTCTGAGTTACACAGCTCTGCCCCTTCACAGGCTGCAGTGTAACAGTACCGCACCAATAGAAGTGGCATTGAATTCCATGGCCAAAATTTTATGACCCCCAAAGAGCGGGATGGTGGTGGGCGTAAAATGGAGTGGTAGACTCGGGGGCCCTTCCTGACCCACTTCCACCTCCGCCGCCATTTTATGCGCGGCGGCGACAGGAAACTGCTCGCCCACCCCAGGAAAATTGACGGCCACCTAAGGGCGTTCGCCTTCTGCCACGGGGATTTTACCCTTGGCCGGTCGGGCAGCCCTGGCCTGAGAAAAGCCACCTGACAAAAGCAGGCGGATCTCTGATGGCCTGGGGTGGTGGGGGGGGGGGGGGGGACTGCTGGTCAGGCACCCTGTCCCCGAATGAGGGCTGCCCCCGATGCCCCACCCACCCCCAACATCCAGCATGCCCCTCCCTGCCCAATTGACCACCCTTGCCTTGCTGAAGCCTGATCGATCACCCTCAGCGAGGCCCCTAAAACTTACCTTTTCCCAGGGCCGTCCTTCCTCTTCTTTGTGAAGCTGGGCTGCAGTCCCAGCAGTGGCCACCGCTCCCAGTGGCACTACTTGGCTAAGAGCTACCAGCCTACTGATTGGCCGGCAGCTCCATTAGGCAGGTCTTCCTGCCTCAATGAAGTGGAAGTCCCGCCTGAGACCTATGAAAAGCCTGGGACCATAAAATCTGGACTGGATCCCCGGGCCAGGCAGAAGTGGGATCGCCACCGACTTTTCGGTCAGTGGACGGCTTCCTTCCGACGAGGTTAAAACTCAGCTCCATGTAATGGCATAAAATTGATGCGCTTACCCACTAAACCTGCAAGAAAATGTTAGGGCTGGTGCATTCAGTGTGAAAAATCATAATTACTGCCAAACAACCTCTCTGGAACTTAAAGTTTTATTTTTCGAGTGTGCAGTCTCATTCCTTCAGAATTTAATTTGTGTTTTAATTAAATTAAAAAAAAAACTAAATTGCATTTCTCCATTATCTCTCTTCACCCTATCTCTCGTTCCGTCTCTTTTTTCACTTTCCGGGAATGATTTAAATCTAATTTATACTTCCTGGTTTATACTTTGCATATCTCTGTGATAATGCTTCAATCTGATTGGTTGAATAGCCATGTTGTTGCTTGCCTTGCTGTCACACACCACAGATCTTCTGTAGAGGGCACCACACAGGACCAGCTGCCTGATGACAGTAAATTGCTGCTCAAAAATCTGCAAAAAGTCTCTGGGCAGCTGACAGCATATTGAACAATGAGTGCTGTTCCTTCACAACTGACTGCAAAATCCAAGCCATTACCTTGGGTTTAAGCGGAAATTGGAGAGCTAGACCAGTTTGTGCCCGGGGGAGAGACCATGTTACACAAGAGGTAGTTATCAATTACAATAAGGCAACATGTCTCTATTTTCAGCAATACTCAAGATTTTGTTTCATTAACCTTGGGTTTTTATCTGAATATTTCCTCTCTCAAGAGAGACCTGAGTTGGTAGGGAATAACTCAATCTCTTCCTCCATAGAATCCCTCCTGCCCATGTCCACAATAGAATCATAGGGCTGGATTTTACTTTAGGCAGACAGGAATTTGCCATCGACGTAAAAGTCGGTGAACCCACTTGCGCCTAGCCCGGGGATCAGTCCTGCATTTTACGGATCCCCAGGGACTTCCACCTGCTTGAGGGAGGAAGTTCTGGCTCAGTGAGCTGCTGGCCAATCAGGGAGCCGGCAGCTCTTAGTCCCAGCAGCGCCACCGGGAGCAGTGGCTACTGCTGGGACTGCAGCCCAGCCAACGACATGGAGCCAGGAGGGAAGGTAAGTTGGGCATGCCTCACCAGGGTGATAGGTGGTGCCCTGGTGAGGCTGGAGTGGTCGTTTGGAGAGGTGGTCGTTTGGAGAGGGGGGTGTCTTGGGTCCCACGGGTTGGGAGGCAGGGGCGGCCCTCAATCGAGCACCCTGTGCTCCACTGCCATGGCAACCCCCCCCCCCCACCCGCCCACCAACCCCGGCACATGGAAAGGCCAGCAGCTATCGCTGGGCAGCCTTTCACGCTCCAGCACGCCCGCTTGCCATGGATAAAATACCCGTGGAGGTGGGCGAGGGCCATTAAGTGGCCACTTAAGGGCCTTGATTGGCCTTGGGCAGGGGGGCCATTTACCCCCCTCCACCCAACAGCCATAAATTTGATTGGAGGCAGAAGCGGGGCAGTTCGGCCTCCCGGAGCCTCCTGCACGATTTTACGCTGCCCCCATCCGCCACCACACCACCATCCAACCCCCTGAAGAGGCGTAAAATTCAGCCCATAGAGTCATAGAGTTATACAGCAGAGAAACAGGCCCCTCGGCCTATCATGTCCGTACCGGTCATCAAGCACCTATCTATTCTAATCCCATTTTCCAGCAGTTGGCCCATAGCCCTGTATGCTATGGCGTTTCAAGTGCCCTTCTAAATACTTCTTAAATGTTGTGAGGATTCCTACCTCTACCACTCATTAGGCAGTGTGTTCCAGATTCCAACTAAAGCACTGCAATGCCCTGTTGGATAGCCTTATATGGGAAATTCCTGATCCGAACACGACACATGTCGTCGGGTCCTGTTGGGGACGGGTTGGGTAGCAGGCCTTATTCATGTACTGATGTAAAGGCCTGCTACCCGACCAGACCCCGAAGGGACCTGACAACATGTGTTGGGTTCGGGTCGGGTCGGGTCGCACTTCCAGGCCCGGCATTCAGGCTGGGCTGGGTTTCCTTTGCAGACCTTTAATTCCAACCACCCTCTGGGTGAAAACATTTTTCCTCAAATCCCCGCTAACTCTCCTACCCCTTACCTTAAATCTATGCCCCCAGTTATTGACACAAGTACCCCTTTGACCTTACCATCTCACATCGCCTCTCTATTCGCATCAGCTCAATCTCAGACAAGGCCAGCAGTGATCATTTACTTATATGCCTCACCACTCATAACCCCTCAATCCTTCCAACTCCAATTCGTTCGCCCTCGGAAAGTATTTGTTCCAAGTCACTTACAAAGGGACTTTCAAACTCCCAATCTTGGCCTTCATGACAATTAGGTTCAAACACACCATCACCTCTACTATTGATGCCCTCATCTCAGTAAAACCTTTACTCTCTTCCACCCTGTTCATTCTCCTGGGTACGGCCACTATCTTTGCATCCTTAAGTCCAAGGGATGCAGAGTTAAACATTCATGTCGTACAACTGGTTTTGCTCATTTATTACCAGATCTGGCTGGACTACATCAAGCAGCATGTGTGTTTGCTCTCCTCTGCCAGAACAGCTCACTACTCCAGGGTCATGCTGGAGTGCAAAAATAACCCCCGGTTTCTTTTGTCCACTACAACCATCTTCTTAAACCTCTCTCCCCACCTTCTCCACCCTCACCTCCAACAAGTGCAAGAACCTCATGGACTTCTTTGTCACTAAGACTGAAACCATTCATACAGCTGCCTCTGCTGCTTCCCTCCCCTCTCCTAGTCCACCAAGTGAAACTTTCCCAAGGCTCCCCCCTGCCCTAGCCCTGACTTCACATCCTTCTCTAGTCTTTCTCCTACCTTTCTTCATGGCCTTTCCAAACTCATCTTGTTCATGAGACCCATAATGCAACACCTTCTAACTCAAAGACAAGAGTGATATCATTGAGCCAAGGCTGCCATTTGTGAGAACTCAGAAAATCAGCTCTCAGAGGCTGTTTTTAATTCAAATCACAATTGATACAAAGCTGACCAGGAAGGAAAAGTATTGTTACAAATAGATTGGATGATCCACATAGAACTGAACTGGAGCTCTTCACCCATCCCCTACTATCAATGATAAGTTAACTACACATATCTGTCTCAGACATAGGATTACTCTAGATTGTTCTTCCATAACCGTTCTGCTTTTCCTATTTTAATTTGACACCTTTATTATCTCTCTTATATGTAGATAAATTCTGTAATTATGGGTGTGGGATGAAACTTCATCCCATTCAAGAAAAAATTAGACCAGTAGATCAACCAGGCCAAACAGTAGAAAGATAAAGTACACCAGCTCAATTTCAAAAGGTTTGGTTACTCTCTCCATTAACACAAGCACTGAAGTCGTTTTGTGTACATTCAAACCACCTTTCTGTCCGAAATCTATTGGCTTTATTGGAATTGAAATAAATAAACTCCCGAAGTATGAGTTACAAAAACACAGAGAGTAGACAGGTACTAAAAAAGCAAAATAGATGCAACAGAATTACTACTGGTCCACAGCAATGGGGTGAGCCCCTTTTCCAATTGCTGCAACATTGATGTGGCTTCACTAACGTAAAATGCCTATAAATAAAAAAATGTGCTGATCCACTTCAAAGTACTTACTACCCACATCAACCAAAAGGTCTCTTAATCCTGCAGTTCCCTCTAATATTTGAACCATTCCTACCACTGACACCAGCATCTGTCAGCAGCAGCAGCACTGTTGTTTCTGATTCAGACCAATTAACAACATTCCCAGCGAATCCGATGACTACTCTTCTGAGACGAGGTGAAAAAGGCAGTTGCTGGAGAATGAGGGGAAAGCAATCTAATTTCAGTAGCATTCGAACTAATCCCAATGACCATTGCTGCTATTTCAAAATTGGGAACAGATGCTAATGTGGTAGGCAGTGACCACTCTTACTTTTTTCTGCACTACAAATATCTTGTCAGTATTAAAAACATGCAAATCACCATCTGTTGTCTGGCAAAATTTCACAATTAATGAAATGAATTAATCCACTCCAAGTCTGCCAACAGAAGGGAAAAAGTAATATGAGAAATTTACAGCTCATGATCACAGTCCAGGATATACTATGTCGGCTGTAATGTAGAAAGTCCACAGACTCCAGGGGCGGGGGGTGGAATTTTACGCAGTCCGCCGCAGCGGATTTGGTTGCGTGCTGAGTGATATAATTAGGCGGGAGGTGTTTTTTCAGATTCCCGATGGCAGAATATTTTAGAGGAATTAAGTTGGTGGCAGGTTTGTGGCATTCCGGGGTTCTCCCAGCACGGTGGCTGATTGCATCTTTGTATTCGTTTAAATAACATGAATACTCATTACCCTATGCATAGTTAGGATTTAGTCCTACCCGCCAGATTAAGTGAACGGCGAGCATATTCTTCTCTCTTTAACTCAGCCGCTAAACTAACGCCAGCATTAGAATGGATGTTTGCCTCCAGGCTCAGCACCAGCAAGGGTGAATCATCTCAGAGAATGGTGGTGATGGCATGGACAGGGACAACATGAAGGAGCTGGGGAGGGTAGTCGGGGAGGGAACGTGGGGTTGATCGGCTGCATGGAGGAGCAGGGTAGGGTGGAGTCCAGGTTGTTGAATGGTTGATGTTGATGGTGAAGATGCATTTTGTTGGCTGTGGGGGTTCTGGGTGGATTAAATCAGTACTGTATGAAGATATTTGGTAAAGGCCTGAAGGGAGAGATGAGTGTTGTCAATGTGGGGGAGCTGTGGGGCAAATTGAGGGTACTGGCTGACATCTGACTCATATTTGCTGCAGGGAAAATGATGTGAAGTCGTTGGTGACTTTCTCAAAATAAAGGAGGCAAAAACATTTTGATTCGAGTGAAAGCTTCAACTAAGTTATTCTGAAGATACTTACATGAAAGGAAGGCTGCTGATCCTTGAGGGTGCAAGAGCAGAATGTTTTATATCTGTGGCGATTATGGTGCTTGGAGCAGTGATGGTGGGTTCCACCAATGAAAGGCCGTCCCCTCTGCATGATCCCATATGCTCTCTGTGCCCGTCGTCACATGGCTAATTTAAATACAAAATCATGTGGGAAACGGGACTTGCAGCGGGAGCAGAAGTTATGACAACTTCCGGTCCTGCTGTTGGGAATGCCGCGACAATGGTAAGATTCCAGCCCAGGTCCAGGTAATGGAGGTATTCTATGAGCAATTCAATGGTCTGCTCAATGATAGCTCTAGTGGTTGAATGTCTCAGGCTACATTTTGTTTATACTGGTGAGCATGGGCTTCACAGAGTTGTCAAGAGCTTGATGTAAAGAGGATACCTGTGCCCCAAGCAGTTGGCATCAGAGTTGCTGTATTGGGTCAAAGTGGGAATAGCCACAGTATTTAGTTGTCAAGACAGTTCCCAGGAAAGTGGGAACAAACCTGCATGATGCTCTGGTGGTGACACTCATCAGCTGCATAGGATGAGGGGAAGCTTTTTCCCTCATGAAGACTGCTGTCTTATTGGATGGTGCGCTGTTGGCTACATGGGCACAGTAAATCACACTCAGTCTGCACTGAGTACTGCTGGAGGGCACAGAGTGTGAAGAAGAGAGTTTGGTAAGTGAGTGGATTTTAAAGGTTAATCTTTCAAGTCTAGTTTTTGTTTTGTTTACAATTAGCAATGAACTGAAATTACTGTTTAAATTAAGAGGCAAGTTAGGTTTCATGCAGTTTTAAACAGGGGTATACAAGCCCTCAGAGCAGCTGTAGCTAGTTAATTAGGTAGCTAGCTTAAACTGGTTTCTGAGCTCTAGCAAAGCTCTAGTAAAGGAGACACATCATTGTTTTCAGGGAGTATAAATCCAGGGGAATCTCAGTGCTGCTTGTCTGCATTGATTGCTGCTGGAGGACACAGAGTGTCAAGAAAGGAATTTGGTAAGTGAGGGTGTTTGGTAAGGAGGGGAAACTATAAATTAATTAAGACAAATTACATTTAATTCAATTAACACAATAAAGATGGCAGGGCAGGCGAAGTGTCAGGGCTGCAGTATGTGAGAGCTCCTGGATGCCATGGCAATCCATGGCAACCACATCTGTAGCTTGAGGAGTTTCGGTTCAGAGTCACTGAACTGGAGGCTGAGCTGCAGACACTGCAATGCATCAGGGAGGGGGAAAGTTACGTGGGCACTTTGTTCCAGAAGGCAGTCACACCCCTTAGGATAGGGTCATCAGTTTTGGTCAGTGGTCAGGAACAGGAGGGTGTGACTGCGAGTCAGGCAGGTAAGGGGATCGAGAAGGTGGGAATGGAGGAGCCTCAGCTCTTGCAATTGAGCAACATTTAAGGTTCTTGCAATAGCGAGGGCTGTAGTGTGGATGAGCAGACTGACCATGGTACCATGGTATGAGAAGCCATTTAAGTGGGGGAAGCAAAAAGAAAAGTAGTGGTACTAGGGGACAGTATAGTGAGAGGGATTGACACTGTTCTCTGCAGCAAACAGCTAGGGCCCAGAAGGCTGTGTTGCCTGCCCAGTGCCAGGGTTCGGGACATCTGCTCAGGGCTGGAGAGGAACTTACAGTGAGAGGGACAGAATCCAGTTGTCGTGGTGCATGAAGTTACCAACAGCATAGGCAGGACAAGGAAACCGGTTCTACATAGTCAGTATAGGAGCTAGGCACCAAATTAAGAAGCAGAACCTCAAAGGTAACAATCTCTGGATTAAGCGTAATCTCTGGATTATTACCTGAGCCACGTGCAAACTGGAGTCAGGCAAATAAGGTTAGAGAGAGGAATGCGTGACTCAAAGACTGGTGTGGTAGAAGTGGGTTCCAGTTTTTAGGGCACAGACACCAGTATTGGGGAAAATGGGGGCTGCACCGTTGGGACGGTCTACACCTGAACCATGCTTAGACCGATGTTGTACTGAGTCACATAACTAGGGAAGTAGAGAGGGGGACAGCGATCAAATTTTGGAAGATGCGGTAAATCAAGGAGTAGAGACAAGGCAAGAGAGAAAGGTATTAATATGAGAAACGATAAACAGACCATGATAGGAAGGGACACTGATTACAAATCTAAGCGTAAATCAGCAGACAAGGCTAGAGGTTACAAAAATGATAAAAGGACAAAAGTAAAGGCTCTGTATCTGAATGCACATAGCAGTAGAAACAAAACAAGTGAACTGATAGTGCAAATAGAAATAATTAAGTACGATCTGATAGCCACTACAGAGACATGGCTGCAGGATGGCATAGATTGGGACCTGACTATTGAAGGGTGCATGACATGTAGGAAAGACAGGAAGCTAGGAAAAGATGTAGGGTGACTCTGTTAATTAATGATGGTATTAGCACAATGGAGAGGGATGACCTAAGTTCAGGAAACCAGGATTTAGAAGTGGTTTGGGTCAAGATGAGAAATGATAAAGGCAATAAGTCACTTGTGGGAGCAGTGTACAGGCCCCCTAACATTAACCACAAGGTATAAAGGAGGAAATAATGGGTGCATGTCAGAAAGGTACTGCAATAACCATGGGGAATTTTAATCTACATGTAGATTGGAAAAATCAGATGGGCAAAGGTAGCCCAGATGAAGAGTTCATAGAATGTTTTAGGGATAGATTCTTAGAACAGCATGTTCTGGAGCCAATCACAGAGCAGGCTATACTATTGTGCAATGAACATAAGATTAATTAATTACCTCTTAGTGAAGGCACCCCTAGGTAGCAGCAATCATAATATGATTGAATTTTACATTCAGTTTGAGGGAGAGAAGAATGGGTCCGAGGCTAGTATTTTACACTTAAGTATGGGCAAATATGAGGGCATGAAAGCAGAGCTAGCAAAGGTGAACTGGCAAAATAGGTGAAGGGATAGGTCGATAGAGATGCAGTGGCAGATATTTAAGGGGATATTTCAGAATACACAGAATAGATACATTCCAAAGAGAAAGAAAATTTCCAAGGGGTGGACCCACCATCCGTGGTTAACTAAAAAAGTTAAGGATAGTATCAAACTTAAAGAAAAAGCATATAATTGCCCAAAGATGGGTGGCAGGTCAGAAGATTGGAAAGAATATAAAAAGCAGCAAAGAACAACTAAAGATTAATAAGGAGGGAAAAATTAGAGTACAAGAGAAAGCCGGTGAGAAATATAAAAACAAATAGTAAGAGATATAGATATTTAAAAAAGAAAAGAGTTAACAAAGTGAGTGTTGGTCCTATAGAAAGTGAGTCTGGGGAATTAATAAGGGAAAATAAGGAGATGGCAGATGAATTGAACAGATATTTTGCATTCGTCTTCACTGTAGAGGGTACAAGTAACATCCCAGAAATTGCTGTAAATCAGGAAATGGAAGAGAGGGAGGAACTCAAGAAAATTACAATCACCATGGAAGTGGTGCTGAGCAAATTGTTGGAGCTGCAGGCTGACAAGTCCCTGGGTCCTGCTGGACTTCATCCTAATGAGATAGTTGATGCATTGGGTTTGATTTTCCAAAATTCCCTAGACTCGGGGAAGGTTCCATTAGATTGGAAAATAGCCAATGTAACTCCTTTATTCAAAAAGGGAGGGAGACAGAAAGTAGGAAACTATAGGCCAGTTAGCTTAACATCTGTCTTAGGGAAAATGTTAGAAGCTATTATTAAAGACGTTATAGCAGGGCATTTAGAAAAATTCAAGGTAATAAGGCAGAGTCAACATGGTTTTGTGAACGGGAAATCATGTTTAACCAGTGTTGACTTTGGTACACCACTTCAGACTACACCAGATCCTTCTGCACCTCTACACTCTGCAGTTTGGCCGACTACAGCTACCGGATAACCCATTCTGAATCTCCTTCTCCTCACTCTGCCCTGAGTGCACCCACTCCTCATTTAGTTCCCTGTATTCCATGCTTCCAATTTCGTCTTTAGTACTGCTTGCGCTGTACAGAATGATTCTGCTCCCAGCATATAGCCTCTCCCTGCTCTCAGACTCCTTCTCTTATACCAAATCTGTGGCTATTGTCTTAATTGAATTTAACTATATGTTCTGAAAAGCACCAATTTTAAAATCTCAGTATTCCAGTATTAGGCCTTTGATGTCCCATCCACTCCCCAACAGGACAGTCAGGACAATGATGCGAAGACTGCTGCACATGAAAGAGTAGTTGTTTAACCATTAACCTTACATATTTTCTGATTTTGGCTGCTTTATAAAGTCTAAGAAATAAGGCCAGATATGCATGAAAATGTACAAATAATATTCAATTTATGGATAAGTGAATGATTTGTGAGCGAATCAGCGAACCAGAACTTTGCCCTTTATAGATTTCAGTGGAAATTGTTTATGGCAATGCACATGAACTAGGGATGAGTGTGGACCTGAGCCCAAAAGCAAGTTAATCCAAGTAGTGTTAGTTTGTTTAGAACAGGCTCAAATAGGCTCTTCAACTGTAAAGGCAGACTGTCCCTTTCCTACTGGAAAAATACCTGCTTTTATATAGTACTTTTCAGGACCACCGGGCATCTTAAAGCACTTTAAAGCCAATGAAGTACTTTTGAAATGTAGTTACTGTTGTAATGAATGAAATGTGGCAGCCAATTTGTGCACAGCAATCTCCCACACACAGTAATGTGATAATGACCAGATAAGCAGTTTTAGTGATGTTAATTGAGGGATAAATATTGACCAGGACACTGGGGATAACGCCTCTGCTCTCCTTTGAAATAGTGCCATGGGATCTCTTACATCTACCCGAGAGGGAAGTTGGAGCCTCAGTTTAATGGAAAAGCTGACACCTCTGACAGTGCAGCACTCCCTCAGTACTGCGCTGGAGTTTCAGCCTTGATTATTGTGCTCAAGTCCTAGAAACTCACGTATTCATGAAAGAAAACATTTCTTTTAATTTTCTAAGACTTGTACTTTGATCACCTAAAGTCAATGAGTGATAAATGCTAGATAAACTCATGCAATCAGTATATCTTGAAAATTTTGAGCTAAGCCTTGACATGATGCATCAGCTATGTACTTGGTACAATCAAGCCTGTGGTCTTTACAAAATATGACAGGATTTTGAAAATGTTGCATTCTTGCTGGCTTTGTAACTCAATTTAAAGGGATTACTTAAGATTAACTGTAACAGTCACTAATTTACCAGTCCTTTCTCATTAACTTATTAAAGGAGTAAAAGTAAAAGAGGACATTTTATTTCTTTCAAATGGGTAAGGCCCCAACTCACCAGCTTTTGTAAAATCAGCCTTTCAATTATATTGTTTGTGTTTTTGTTTGTTTTGAACTGCAGTATTAACACAAATGCTTTTTCTGCTGTTAGAAACAGCCTTGGCAGTCCTAAAACTTCTTCACTTGCAAATCTGAAGCCAAAACTTTATTAAAAGAATCTATGAGAGTAGAGCAGCTGGTTATCAGCCCTACAAAGATTTGCCAGAAACAGTTTTTCTGTGACAGTCTTTTAGTCTTTTTGCTTGCCTCATTGTTCATAAATTCTCAATGTTCATAAGGACTTCCTGATAATCACTGGCAAAGAGTTCAGCCTCCAGCAGCACAGGTCAGCCTTCATCATACCTCATAGATCATGTTGTCATTGTCATAAATAAGAATGTATGGGCTGGACTTTTGAATGTGTGACAGGATGGAATCGTGCTTTGCACTTGCTAGCCAATCCTCCTAGAGCTAAGATTGTGTAACCGTTTTGTGCATCATGACGATCTGACCAAAGTTGATGCTTAAACCTTGATATTTTTGAACCAAGGCAAAGAACAAAATTCCAGAGTTTGGAACACCAACGTTAAGATTGAAATTGTATTGCCTAGATGGAAGAAAACAGTGTTGAAAATGGAAGAAAACAAGCAGAACAGTTGGTCCTCCCTTCCTCGACTTCTCTATCTTCATTTCTGAGCGTAGGCAGTCAAAAAATATCTACTGTAAGTCCACTGACTCCCACATTTCCTTCCACCAAGCTATATCAGGACTCCTTTCCATGCTCCCATTTTCTCTATCATATCTGCTCTGACGATGCCACCTTCTATAGCAGTGCTTTCAATATGTCTTCCTTTTTCCTCAACCCAGGATTCCTCTGCACCAGTAGCAGCTGCGGCTCAGTTGGTAGCATTCTCACCTCTGAGTCACAGGGTTCTGGGTTCAAGTCTCACTCCAGAACTTGAGCACAAAAATCAAGGCTGCCCCGCCAGTGTAGTACTGAGTGAGTGCTGTTGGAAGTGCCATCGTTTGGATGAGATGTTAAACCGAGGCTCCATCTGCCTGCGTGGGTGAATGTAAAAGATTTTGTGGCACTATTTCAAAGAAATGCAGTGGAGTTATCTCCAGTGTCCAGGCCAATATTTATCTGTTAATCAACATCACAAAAGAACTGATAATCTGGTCATTATCACAGTGTTGTTAGTAGAGTTTGCCATGGGCAAAATTGGCCACTGTGTTTCCTACAAAAGCGATTGCACTTCAGAAGTACTTCATTGGCGCTTTGAGATGTCCAGCAGTCATACAAAGCACTATCTAAATGTAAGTCTTTCTTTTTCCTTTTTTACCAGGGTTGACAGGGCACTTGACGGTGCATGCCCCATTTCCTGCATTCCTGCTCACACCCCTTCACAGCACTCCCAGAATCAAGACAGGATTCCCCTTCCACTCTACCAGCCTCAACATTCAACAGATCATCCGCTGTCAGTGCAATCACATTACGAAACCCACTGTCCCCTCCCCTTTCAGCATTCCAAAGGGACAATTCCCTCTGTGACATCCTGGCCCACTCTTCTATCATCCCCAATAGCTGCTACCTTTCCCACAGCACCTTCCCACCATCTTGGGCTTCAAATACTCCTTCTAGGTGAAAGAGCGATTTACTTCTACTTCTTTCAAGTCAGTATTATGCATTCATTGTGCGATCACCAACACATTTAGATCCAAATGCAAACTGAGTGATCGGTTTACTGAGCACCTTTGTCAGGTCTGCAAGCGTGACCCTGGCTTGCCATTTTAATTCTCCACCCAACTCCCACTTCCTCCTCGGTAAAGGCCTGCCACCCAACCCGAACCCGACAGGATCCGCGACATGTGTCGGTTTGGGGTCAGGTCGGGCCCCTCTTCCGGGTCCAGCTTTCAGGCTCGGATCAGGTCGGGCCGAGTCCGAGTCGTGCTCGGGTCGGGTCAGGCCGGACGCGCATGGTAAGTGCTCTGCTGGTAAGTATTAAAAATAAAAAACTTACCTGAGCTGGGAGTCCGGGACGAAACTGAGTCTGCACAGTGAACAAGTGATGTCACAGGGGCGGCACAGTGGCGTAGTGGTTAGCACTCCAGCCTCACAGCTCCAGGGACCCGGGTTCGATTCCGGGGACTGCCTGTGTGGAGTTTGCAAGTTCTCCCTGTGTCTGCGTGGGTTTCCTCCGGGTGCTCCGGTTTCCTCCCACAAGCCAAAAGACTTGCAGGTTGATAGGTAAATTGGCCATTATAAATTGTCACTAGTATAGGTAGGTGGTAGGGAAATATAGGGACAGGTGGGGATGTTTGCTAGGAATATGGGATTAGTGTAGGATTAGTATAAATGGGTGGTTGATGTTTGGCACAGACTCGGTGGGCCGAAGGGCCTGTTTCAGTGCTGTATCTCTAATCTAGTCACTATGACATCATCACGCATGCGCTGCAGCTTCATGGAGGTTCCCAGTTGGAAGGTAAGTAAGGGGATGGTCGGGTCGGGTCAAGTGGGGTCAGGCTCGGGTCAGGTCGGGCTTTGGGCGAAATTGGAGGGACTTGGGCCGGCTCGGGCTCGGGTCCGCTGTGGATCAGTCGGGTTCAGGTCGGGTTCTTTTTCCCGACCTGAGCAGGCCTTTACTCCTCGGCCGCCTATACTGTTCCAATGAAACTTGAAGGTCAGCACATCATGTTTCGATTTAGCATTTTACAGCCTTCTGGTTGCAACATTTGAGGTCAACAATTTCAGATCACAATCACTACTTCCATTTCTACCCACAGTAGGTGCTGATAATGATTCTATGGTTGTTATTTCTGGTTCTTTTCGACCAGGATTGTCCAACATATGGCCCGCGGCCTGAATCCGGCCCGCCAAAGGTAGAGAGGGAGAAAGAGAGAGAGAGAGGGAAGGAAAGGGAAACAATGAGAGTGAGACTGAGAGAGAGAGAGAAACGGGGACAGAGAGAGAGAGAAAGTGGGGCAGAGAGTGAGAGAGAGAGAAAATGTGAGAGAGAGAGAGAAAGGGGGGCAGAGAGAGAGGGGGGAGAATGTGCACACGAGAGGGTGGTGAGTGACCACCGAGGGGGATGAGAGCTCCCGCATGAGGGGGGGGGGGCGAGAGGGAATGTCTGAGAAAGGGGGGAGAGGGAGCGCGTGCAAGAGGCGGATAGAGGAAGTGCTCGCTAGGAGGGAAAGGAAGCATGCGTGAGGGGGGAGAGGAGGCAGTGGCTAGGAGAGCAAGGAAACACGCACGAGGGGGGAGAGGAAGCACACGCAAGAGGGGAATAGGTCACGTGCACGAGAGAGTGGAGGGATCGTGTGCGTGAAAGGAGGAAGGGCGCATGCGAGAGCTGGAAGAGAGAGCGCACATGCACAGGATGAGTGAGAGAGAGCAAATGCGAGGGGAGAGCATGAGAGTGTGTGAGGGGCGTGAGAGAGAGCGTGCACGAAGGGAGAGAGCATGAGCATGGAATCGATGGGCAGACAGAAAGAAAGAATTTGTATTTATCTAATCCCTTTCATAACCTCAAGCCATCCCAGCTGCTGAAGTCTAACCACTTTGTGGTAGCCAATTTGCAAACAAGATTCCACAAACACTATTGAACTTGGTGACCAGATAATGTGTGTTAATACTGGTTGAGGGTTTGACATTGACTAGGGCACTGGCAGCAATCACCTGCTCCTCTTTGAATAGTGCCATGAGATCTTGTGCAACCATCAGAGCGGGTAGACATGGCCATTTAATGCCTCATCTGAAAGACGGGACCTCCAATAGTGCGGTAGTCCATCAGTACTTTAATCAAGTGTCAGCCTAGATTATCTCTGGAGTACAGCTTGAACCCACAACCTTCTGAATCACGAGTAATGACAGTTATCACTGAGCTAAGTCTGGCATCTGCCACATCAAGCAGTCTACAATGTATGCGTGAATTAAGGAAATGACAGCTATTGCAAGGAACAACATCATTTTCAGTTTTCCTGTAAAAGAAAAGAGGCAGCAGCTGGACAGGGGGACAGGGTACAGATCTTTCATTGGAAATTATCCCGAGTACATAGAATTGCATATGGAACCTACATATCAATCTTGTGGTCTATTGAACAGAAAGGGTTTGCACTTAATTAATGATGAAATGGTATGTGATCACAGAAATGTCATTCCTCACATCATTGGCGGTTATCTAGAAAGCATCCATATGCCTTCATTGTATGTTATCCCACAGTGTCCACATGATTTGAATAAGAAGATATACTATGTGGATGTCTCTTAGGAGATCAGGGTTATCTACTACAGGATCAATTTGCTGTTCCTCAGCTGCCTCTCCAGCTTTCAATTAGAGTGTGTAATACAATTTAAGCATAATGAAAGAATCCATGCAAAACAGCAATAATTTTGTACAACAGTTGAAGTGGTACCTCTCAAGAGGTGCAGGATATCGCAGCTTAGATGTATGATATATTTGATAAGTCCCAAAGGTAGGGTGTGTAAAAGTAAGGAGCACACTCATAGTCACCTGGCTCCTGATACCAGCTGACATTCTTCATTTGTAGCAAAGAGGGCTGAGTGGCAGCCACATCTGCTTTACAGGAGGGTTGCCTTCAGTTCCAAATAAGGCCACTCTCCTTTGGTGCATTGCTCCAGAAGGACTTCCAACTCTTTAGCTTCAAAGTAATGCCTTTCATGTCTCTGTCACCACCACAATGTTCCTTTTTTATTGGGCAAGCTACAACTCTTTGAAAGCATCCCCCTCACCTGATTGTGCTTCAGGAAAAGCTCTCCAGACAGACTTTTCCCTGTGGCTGTGGCCAGTCCAAAATAGCCTTCTATTGCAAGTTATTGCACAGCTTGCCCTGGCATTACATATACAGGTATGCCTGGAGCTTGGGTGTCTGCAGTTCGAATACTGCTGGGATTGTAACATTGATGCTTATATGTCAGAAAACTCTTTTGTTTTCTACTTTTCCTTAATCCAACTGTTAGTTTCTTACTCTTACGATCCTCCCATTTGTACCAGTGAAGCATCTGCTGTTATCCAGCTGGCATAGAAAGTCACATCTTCCATCAGATCTGATATAATATCTTGATTCATTTATGCCTATTATTCTGCTGTGCTTCATAAAAATTCCACCTACTGCATCTGATATCAGTCTGAAAAAGTGAGCCAACACAACCTCTGCTTGAAGCCTCTGTAAATTCACTATTAAAGCTGCCAAGTGCAACTTTATTAAAAAAATAGCATCAGCTGTTGACTTCCTGATCCTCAAGATGCTGTCCCTCCTGGTCTCAAGCCAAAGCTTTCTTTCATAACTTCTCGGTATCCTCTTCCCTTTAGGTTGCCAAGCGAATCCTGAGCTTCATTGCTTACTTTTCTTCTCCAACTCTAATCTAATGATCATTGCAAGGAAACTTCCTTCATTCCTTCATTCTGTTCTACAATTTTGATATACAAATTTTATCTCATTAGTTTTGTTGAATTTTCTGATCTCTGCATTCCAGTAAGATCCCTGGGATTTCCCTTACCCGCCCACTGTTCATTATGCCAGATAATCCCTTTCCAAGCACTAGCTTCTAACCCAGGGCTGTCCAACCTTTTCACGTGGGGGACCACATTACAATTTTTGTCTTACACAGGGGGCCAGTGAAATAATTTCAGAAAGATAAAGACATTTAAAATTTATCTTACTATTAATCAAAACAACAGCAAATGTGCATTTTTGTGAAGAAACTTTAAATGAGAAGACTAATTTATTGACAATTTTTCTTCATTATGTTGGACACTCATGTAATGAGATACCTGGTGGGTTTTTTTGCTTGCTCAAGTAGTCAATATCTGTCCGCACACTTGTTGTAATGATGCAGAGTATTCCGGATAGATGTCCATCTATCAGGAGTTATCTTGATTGCTCCCTCTTCCTCCTCTCTCTCTCCCCGGCTGTCTTTCACCCCCTCCCTCTCTCTGCCCCCTTTCTCTCTCTCTCTCTCACTGCTCCCTTCTGCCCCCTGTCTCTCTCTGCGCCCCTTTCTCTGCCCCTGCCTCTCTCTCTGCCCCCACCCCCGACTATTACTGAGAGCTACTTCTGACCTTTGGACAGATTTGTGGTTTCTGGCCAGCTTTTTAAAAAAAAAATCAGAGCTGCCGGAAAACCTCAAAGCTGTCCTGACAGGTGCTGGGAGCAAGAACAGCGGTTTCCAAACTTGGGACAGGGTTTTCCAGTGGGTTCCGATTTTTCTTTTCTAAAAGCCCGCTAGAAAACCCGAATCTGTCCCAAGTTCAGAAGCCGCCAAAGGAGTGTTAATGAGCATTAGATAAAGATCCGAGCTTATAAATTCCAATTCAGCTGTGAAACAGACAGTGCGATTTTTTATGAAAGCCAGTCTGGTCAAAAGAAGAAGCAAGTGGGAAATTTCTCATCTCTGAAATTACAAGTCACAGATGCCTGGCAAGGATGAGAAACGGGCCAGATGGAAACATTTGTTGGGCCAGATCCTGGCCCGTGAGCCGTATGTTGGAGAACCCTGCTCTAACCTTCCCATTCTCACAACCTTTCTTGTCCCACTCAGTTTTAAGTCATTGTTCCTCAGAACTGCCCTCATCTTTTTCACATAAGCTGAAAATCTGCTGTCCAACATGTTGTTACTTTTCTCTACATACTTGTTGTGTTAACATTAAGACTCAGCACTTTGTCTCCTGTTCTAACTTCTTTAATCTCAAGGTATCAAAACAATGTAGCTAATTTTTATGGTTTAGGATTTCTCCCAACACTTTATGAAGAGGCAGTCGTCATAAGTAGATCATGCATCTTCAGAACTGAAGCCTATGCTCCTATGCATATCCTTTATTAATAGTATAATGCAACAGAGACCACATGGGATAGCCATCATATTCTTCTAATGGGAAGTAAATACCAATTATCTAAACTATTTTCAGGCTAAATAATGGTCAGATTTAGTTAAGATAATTAAGCAGAGGCAGAAAGACAAGCAAGTTAGATATTTTATCCATAAAACACTATTATCTTTCAATGGCTATTCTAAAAATCAAAGAACCAGTCTGTGTCTTGGAAACAGTAGCTACAGGGCTGGATTTTCATTACCGAGCTGGGAAACAGGAGCCCGGTCTGGTTTTGGGTCAAAAAACCCACCTCTAGTGGGAAACATATTCAGATTTTCAAATGGGTAAGCCCTTAATTGGCATGGAGACAGATTTCCTGTCCACTTAGAGCCAGTGGGTTCAGCAGTGGAGGTGGTTCAGATCAAGTGTGGGGCTCATGTAGACACCCCATGGCAACCATCGCTGAGGCACTGGTTGTCCTGAGGGAGAGATCTGCGTGTGCTAAAACCTTCCATTGTATCAGAGGAAAGTGAGATGTAACAGGGTAGATGGATGCCTGACAGTAGGGGCAGGGCAGACCGTTGCTTCATTGATGCCTACTTGGATCTAATGCTAGAGGCCATGAGGAAAAGGAAAGAGGTCCTCTTACTGGAGGGTGGCAGGAGGAGACCACCTTGTCATGCAACCCGGGCACCTCTCTGTTCAGTGTTATCCTTCTCTGCCCCTCTCCCCTCTCCTCTCTCACGTCTTGCTTCTACCCCAGTGAGCTGTCTTCTTCCAGGGCCTCACTGTTCTCAAAGTGCACACCTCTCTTGAGGGCCATTTATAGAGAGTGCAGCAGACCACAATGACACAGACCCTTGGAGAAAAGTAATGGAGGGCACCACCCAACTGGTCCGGGCACAGGAATCACTTCTTCAGAAGCCTGATGGACTGCTCAATGGTTGGCCTGCTGAGCAGGTGGCATTGGTTGTTTCACCTCTGTGCCTCTGTCTGAGGCTCTGTAGAGGGGTCAGTAGCCATCTCAAGGGATTTCCCTTGTCACCTTGGATCCTTGGATACTTTGGGGGATGTAGTGAAAATCAGAAACAGCCTGGACTGGTGGGGATGAAGGAGACATGGCAGCTGCCAGGAAAGGAAGCACACACAAAGGAAGCAGACTAGTTGGACGTTTAGGGAGTGGAAGTCCTTCCTGTTGATGGATTTCACTGGCTGGTCACTGGGTGCCTTGATAGCCACATGGGCGCAATCAATGATGCCCTCCACCTGGGGGAATCTAGCAATGGAGGCAAAACCCAATGCCCTCTATGCTTGCCCAGGCCCATCTGTGCCAAAGTGGCTATAGTCCCCCGCCCTCCTCAATATGGCATCCATGACCTGCCTGTACATGTGATGAGCTGACAAGCAGATCCACAGCTGATCTCTGGAACGACCAAGTTGCATAGAAATTCAGGGCAACGGTGACCTTGATGGCTACAAGGAAGGGATTGCCATGGGGGCCGTGAGGCATCAGGTCATTGTGGATCAGAGCACACAGGTCCGAGACCACCTGCCTGGAAAGGTATAGCCTCCTACGGCACTGGCACTCTGTCATTTGCAGGTACCTGACTTTTGGGAGGTAGCCCTTAGATAGTCTTAGATAGCGCCTTCTTCTCCTTGCAGTCTGCTGATGTTCTCCTCTGACCTTCTCTGTCCAGGAGGTTGCATCTGCTGCGGCTCATCCTAGCTGCTCTGTCCGATGTCAGAGTAGCCTATTCCCATCTGAACTTGCTCAGCTGGGCTTTGTGCATTGATCAGGCCTTCCCCTGCTGACCCCAGCTGCCCTGGTGATGCCAGCAGCCTCATGTTATTCTCCAGATTCCTGCCACTCACCACTGAGAAAAGGAAGTCTTACAGCTCCAGCAAAGGCTACTCTGTGGCACTGTTTAAGCAGCTGAGTTTTATTCTGGGCTTCTACAACAGGTTGAACAATCCTTCCCAAAGTACTCTTGGTCCCCAGCAGTGTTCACAACTTGTACATCGTGTCATGTTCCAGACATGGCATTCCCACCATTTTGTTCCTTTGCAAATTGTAAACTGCTGCTGATAAGCCTGTTAACGAATTCCACTATGAGCTCAAAAGGCAATTAATTGTAGGCACGCAAGGTTGCCATTCCCTTCCTCCTTGAGTCGCTTTAAAAATGGGTTCGCATTTTGGAGGCGGTGGGATCCATTACCAACGTCCGAAAAGGCGATCTTCAAATCGCCCTCACAACCACTCCCTATTAATGGCCTCTTACCACTGCCGCTGGGATCTTATCAGTGGTGGGGTGAGGGCATGGGAGGGCCTCCACTGCGCGGGGATGAATCCTTGAGGAATATGAGGCACCCTCCCTGCAGGCTTTGGGGGTGGGGTGGGGGGTCCCTGCTTCCTGGGCAATTTGTGGCCCACAGAGGACGTCGACTGGGAACAACTTTACCGCCCCAGGACCCCTCCCCCTGACAGCATGACCACTCCCCCTCTCACCAGGAGATTCTGGACTGGCCCCAGTGAGCCCGCCTCACCTACCTCTGCTCTGGGGCTCCACCGCTGGGCCTGGGTCCAAGGCCTCTGCAGTACCGGCAATGGTTACCATTCCTGGTGGCGCTGCCGTGCTGCCGGTCCTCTGATTGGTCGGCAGCTCTTGGAGGTGGGATCCCTGTCCCTTTAAAGATTTTAGCGGGACGGGGCTCCCGCCTCCTGAAACTTTGATTTAGAAAGACCGGAGAATTGTTCACGGGGGGAGAGGGGGGGGGGTCACGAAAAGGCAGCGGCGGGGCACCCCCTGTCTCCAGCACAAAATCCAGCCCTCTATAATCTCTACTTGGAAGTTTACTAAGAGAGCCCTGTCTCTATCTTATCTCCAGCTAATTCTGATCCATATTTATGCTTTATACTTACAGTCATAGATAACATAACACGGATTCCCCCCAAAGATTGCATCCTGTGCATCCCTTATCTTGTATCATCTTCAGGCATACAAGGCCCAAGCTTAGCATCACGTAAGCACTGCTTCCTGATTTACTTCATCTCTTATAAACTGTTCAGCCTGGCTAGTGTCTGAAAAAGACATGTCTACAACCACAGTTTATCACACTCAACTTCATACCATCGTCAGTCTGCATAGTAATACTTCCTGCGACAACTAATTCATAGAATTTATAGCACAGAAGAAAAATGATTCAGCATCACAGCACAGTCCTTAGCTTTTCAACTGGAGCAATCCAAGCTAATCTCACTTTCCAGACCTTTTCTTGTATCCTGCTATAGTCTTCCTTTTAAATGCTTAATCAATTTCTTTCTAAATGATACTTCCATCTCTAACTCAATATCCTGTTATAATAGAAGCTTTCCATTTTCTAATAAATCTTGATGAGAAAAAAAACTCATCTAACTTTGTTCTTCTGGTATTAATCATGAGTTTATGTCCCCTTATCACTGATTTTCCAACCAGTAGGTAAAGAATTTTACTATACACCCTCTCAAAAACTTATAAGTTTTGAAAACCCTCAGAACCCTCCTGAACCTTTTTCTGTTCCTTGATAAAGCCTAGGTTTTTCAAGTCTTCCTAATGTGAGCTATTCATTCCTCATATGATTCTAGCAAACCTTCACTCTACTCTTATCAGGGCGCTAATATCCTTCCTACAATGGGATGCCCAGAAGTGTGGACACTACACAAATTGTGGTTTTACCAATATCTTGCACTAATTCAATTTCACTTCCTTTTTTAAAACTCAATTTCCTATGTTTTTCTTTGGCCTCCTTGTCTCGAGAGACAGTGGATAAGCACCTGGAGGTGGTCAGTGGTTTGTGGAACAGCACAAAGGCCAACTCTAGAGTGACAGAATCTTCCACAGGTGCTGCAGGTAAAATTGGTTGTCGGGGCTGTTACACGGTTGGCTCTCTCCTTGCACTTCTGTCTTTTTTCCTGCCAACTGCTAAGTCTCTTCGACTCGCCACTCTTTAGCACCACCTTTATGGCTGCCCACCATCTCTGGCGATCACTGGCAACTGACTCCCAAGACTTGTGGTCAATGTCACAGGACTTCATGTTGCATTTGCAGACGTCTTTAAAGCGGAGACATGGACGGCCGGTGGGTCTGATAGCAGTGATGAGCTCACTGTACAATGCGTCCTTGGGGATCCTGCCATCTTCCATGCGGCTCACATGGCCAAGCCATCTCAAGCGCCGCTGGCTCAGCAGGGTGTATACGCTGGGGATGTTGGCCGCCTCGAGGACTTTTGCGTTGGAAATACGGGCCTGCCACCTGATGCCAAGGATTCTCCGGAGGCAGCGAAGATGGAATGAGGTGAGACGTCGCTCTTGGCTGACATACGTTGTCCAGGCCTCGCTGCCGTAGAGTAAGGTACTGAGGACACAGGCTTGAAACACGCAGACTTTTGTGTTCCATGTCAGTGCGCCATTTTCCCACACCCTCTTGGCCAGTCTGGACATAGCAGCGGACGCCTTTCCCATGTGCTTGTTGATTTCTGCATCGAGAGACAGGTTACTGATGATAGTTGAGCCTAGGTAGGTGAAGTCTTGAACCACTTCTAGAGCATGGTTGCCGATATTGATGGATGGAGCATTTCTGATGTCCTGTCCCATGATGTTCGTTTTCTTGAGGCTGATGGTTAGGCCAAATTCGTTGCAGGCAGCTGCAAACCTGTCAATGAGTCTCTGCAGACACTCTTCAGTGTGGGATGTTAATGCAGCATCGTCAGCAAAGAGGGGTTCCCTGATGAGGACTTTCCGTACTTTGGTCTTCACTCTAAGACGGGCAAGGTTGAACAACCTGCCATCTGATCTTGTGTGGATTTCTTCTGAAGACTTGAATGCATGTGAGAGCAGCAGTGAGAAGAAGATCCCAAACAGTGTAGGTACGAGAACACAGCCCTGTTTCACGCCAGGATAGGAAAGGGGTCTGATGAGACACCGCTATGCTGAATTGTGCCTTTCATATTGTCATGGAATGAGGTGATGATACTTAGTAGCTTTGGTGGACATCCGATCTTTGCTAGTAGTCTGAAGAGACCACGTCTGCTGACAAGGTCAAAGGCTTTGGTGAGATCTATGAAAGCAACGTAAAGGGGCACCTGTTGTATGCGGCATTTCTCCTGTAGCTGGCGAAGGGAGAACAGCATGTCAATGGTGGCTCTCTCTGCTCGAAAGCCGCACTGTGCCTCAGGGTAGACACGCTCAGCCAGCGTCTGGAGTCTGTTAAAATGACTCGAGCGAAGACTTTCCCCACTATGCTGAGCAGGGAGATTCCACGGTAGTTGTTGCAGTCACCGCGGTCACCCTTGTTCTTATAGAGGGTGATGATATTGGCATGGCGCATGTCTTGTGGTACTGCTCCCTCATCCCAGCACAGGCAAAGCAGTTCATTTTGTAGCTTCACCCTAAGAATCTTTTAACCCAAAATGTACTATTTCACATTTCTCTACATTCAGTGGAATCTGCCACCAGTCTGCTAAGCAATTTATATTCTTCTGCATTCTTCTTCAATTTGCATATACCCAAATTTGGTATCAACAAACTAATTTCTTTTGTGGCTATGTCCAAATTACATGTTGATTTTTTTTCTTAGGCCTCTCAAGACTGCTTTTGGACAAATTATTTATTCCAATACAAATAACTATGAGAGACATTTTTCAGCAACTTTCAACAAATAATCTAGCACCACTTTAACAAATGCAGCTTAGGTCCAGTAAATGCACATTCCACCTCATCATTTACTCACTTTACCTTTTGAATAACTGCCTTAAACTGACCTGCTGCTTGGGAGTGATCACTTCTAGACCTGTTGTGGCTGATGCTGGTGTTTGCTTTTGTGTTATTTGACATAATATATTTTCACAGAATTAAAACAGTGTTTGATGAAATAAATATGATAGCATTTTGCAAATAAAGCAATCGGCTCGCCCTGAAAACAATGGAAACCAGAAACCATTCTCACGCAGCCTCTTGCATTTTTTGAATAACTCATTAGCTTCAATGGTGCCCCCTGATCTGAAACAAATAAAAGCCTAAACAATTGCTTAATAAAGCCTCAATTTATTATCCTCTGACAAAATTACACTTATCCTGGTTTCCTTTCCTCCAGCTTCATACAGGCAGGGCCAAAGTCACATTCTTTGACTCTTGCCAGGTCCTATGTCTCTTTGACTTTGTGTCGATCAACACTCCTAAACGTCAACTCAGGTTCAGTCAGCAGATGAGGAATGCCATCATCCTATTCAATTCTGAACGTTGGTTGCTCCCACATATGCTTTTCATTATTAAGACTGCTTTCTTCTATTTCTGAACTACTGCCTACCACTTCTACTTCTATCTTTTAATTGCAAAGAAACCTAGATGTCTTTATCACCTCAAACGTTGTCTTCTCTAATATGTTCCTGACTGATAAGCTCAGTTCAACTTTCCAGAAATTTCACTTCTTTGAAAATGCTGCAGCTCATGTTCTCACCCACAAAAAAAATTCAGCACTTTTATCACTCCCATCCTTTCTTCACTCCACTGGTTTCTGTACCACAGCAAATGAACTTTGCAATGTTAATGTTCATTTTTGAACCCTTCCACAGCTTCCCCATTTCCCACCTCTTCAGCTTTATGTACCCACACACACTCTTCTCTGACACTGGGCTACTCCTGGTCACCTGGATCTAGAGCCATCTGCCTTGTCACCTGCTTTCAAATGCCCCCTCAAAACTTTAATCGTCAAATGTGTCTTTCACCTCCCACCCTAATTTCCATTTTCCTCTTTTCGCGACTGCTTGGCATGTAATTCTGTGCCATGCTTCATGTAAATCACTTTGAGATCCTTCCTGCATGACGATCTCTGAAAATACACTTCTTTCCTTGGATTATCAAAACTCATGTCTGATAACCTGTAATATTTGGTAACTGAAAGAAGCAACTATTAGTTTTTGTTTCCAATCAAGCTTTCGATTACCTCCATTAACTCTTGTACCATGACTCTTTCTCTGCTCCTTTATTCCTTCTCTTCTGTTTTCTCTTGTTCTCCCTTCTGTCAAGCACTTTGTTACGGTTTCCACATTAAAGACACTATATAAAAGCAGGTTGCTGCTCACCCGCAACGGAGTTAAAACAGTTCATTACAATATTAATATCTTGACATTTAAAAGAGAATTTACAGGTGAGTCAAGTGGCAATGAGGTTGTTTTAAAAACTCTTACCTCCTCTCTTGTTTAGTTTAGCGTAGCCAGCTACATAGCTGCCTGACATCACAGACGAACTACTAAAGGAAGAATGGGGAAGTGCCGCAGTCAGTGGCTCATCACACTTCTCTGAAAAATAAAATAAAATAATTCAGTAGGTATCATTTTTACAAAGATGAAGGTGTACAATGAAAATATAGATTTCTCTCCAGAATTTGACCCATTATAAAGAATTGTCATTCATGCAGATCTATGCTCCCCAACTGTTCACTTATTGCATAATATGATCACACTGTTGCAACCATGGCAAAGAACTTTAAAAGACTACTGTACAACCAAAAGGCAGCATGGTCCAAAGATGGCTGAGTGTATCAGTATTAGAAAGATGCTCAAAGCTTCTCCCTGATTTCAAAACAGGCATAAACTCTTGTCAGGACTGTTATGACCAGGTGAGAAAGGGGTCTAGGGTTCTCTCTCCGCCTTCACATGCACTTACTGTAACAGGGTTTAATTTTAAACACACCGTGTTTTTAGCGCCCCTTTATTGAAATCTTGTTCACTGCTTTCCAATTGTAAGGCAAAGAAACCAGCACAAATAGGTTTTTTTAGGTTTAAGGAAGGTTGAACTTTATTAAATTTAAACTCTAATTCAGTTAATGCCTAAGGCTACGCGACGCGCCCACGCTAACGTGCATACGCGATAACACACATGCAGATAGAGACAGAAAAGAGCAGAAGAAATAAAGTGGAAAAGTTTGAGGTGAGATCTGAAGATGGTTTTGGTTACTGTTCTTCGAGCTCACTGTAGAGTCCTTGATTGGAGATAGGTCTTGCTTTTCATTGGAGCCCAATATTCTTCTTAAACATTGTTTGATATAGGAGACTTTTCTCTGAGGTTCACGTCTTCAGTGGGTTTGGAGTTCCGTGAGAAAATGATGGGAGCAGACAGGAGAGGCTGTGGCGAGCCAGCCAGCAGAGATCTTTTCAGTCCAGGAGCAAACAGTCTCTCTCTCTCAAACTCTCTGTACAATTCAAAAATCTCAGGTTGCCCAACAGGTTAGTCATGTGACTAGCAGATTTGACCATGTTTGTTTGTGAATTCGGCCATCTTAGCAGTCATCCTGGAATGTGAGCTTCCTCACTTTCAATGTCTGGTGATCAAAGTCGATTGTGGGTTGAATGTGTCAGGGAATGGTCCTTTGTCTCCACGAGCACTGTCTGTTAGTATGTAAATCGTCTTTCCAGCCACGTCTGATCTGCTTAACAAGTCATTTCTTCGCTCCAGCAACAGTTAAAAATCAATGTTCCCATGACAAAATTAATATGCCTCATTCTTGGCAGGTGGGGGGTCAGCATGAAGTATTCATAAAAAGCATTTCAGATTCAGTAAAATCAATGAAAATACTAAACTGTTTGAATCCCATAGCAAAATGTGATTTACTTCATTTCTGTTGAAACATTTTTTTTAAATGTAAGTTTGTGAGAGAAGGCAAGGAGTGTAATAATTTAGAACACTATCTTTCAGCCTATACTGACAGAATTTAATGTTTCTTTTCTCCAATGGTCAAAAGGAGTTTATGGAAAATGAGTTTGAGCAATATCAACCTAATTATTAGCAGATATATGACACAAAACTGCCCACAAATTGTAGAATATTGTCATCTCCTTAAAGAAATAAAGAAGATGCCTGATTTAGGAAATGGAAAACTAGCACTGGCACCAAGGGCTTTCCTGAGTTGAGTCAGGCACAGTGCTGGACAATGTGGAGGGACTTTTACCTAATCTGTTCTCTATCATCCTGGGTATACTTGATACTGACACTAGTGAAACAAGTTGAAAAATGCTCCATTTCCATGCACTGATACCCTCCACTACCTTGCTTAGTAGACTAGACAAATGAAAATAAAACTAAAAGGTTTTCCAAAGTGGTGCTTATGGTAAGTCGGCTAATTAGCTGGTTTATAATGATTGGAGCAATATACAATATAACAGACATGCATTATTTTGTTATGGTGGAGTCATGTTTAATGTTGCTGTCTGCAGGTTTTTGTTGTCCATAAAGGAAGTTTGCAAATTGATAGGCACTTTGAATTTGCACATGCTCAGACTACCGTATTTTGGGAATTATAAGCACAGGCGTTTAAATTACCTTCCATCAGTTGACATAAAGATATCTCTGGTAAGAATATCAACTAAGATCCAAGATGAATATCCCTCCAGCTGTGTGCCTTAAACATAACCTACTGAGAGCACTTTTTACTGCGTTCACATGGATTTTGCACCAAAATTCTTTATGGCTCTGAATGATATTAACAATATTGAAAACAAATTTTGAGCAATTTCATATTGTGCAGTTTGGATGTGGAAATGGTGGGGAATTTATAATCTTTCTGGATGGAAGAATGAAGATGGATCGGAAAGCTTTCCTCATTGGTACCTATTGTTCAATCTTGTATTCAAGTCTTAAAAGAATATGGGCCGGAATTTTAGCCCCCCCTCCAAATGAGCGGCCAGATGGCAAAGGCCTCAAGAACCCCCCCGGTAAAACCAGGCAGCCTTCTTGTGGGCTGCGGTGGGGGGGGGGCCCTCCCGATCGGGAATCCTGTGCCCCACGCAGGGCTTCCCCAGAAGACTTAACCGCCTCCAATGCACAATACTACCCCACCCCACCGCACCCCCTCCCCAACCGAATGTCCCCGGTGAGGCTCTAAAAACTTACCCGAGTTCCGGGGCCGTCCTTCCTGTTGTCTTCGATGGATGGGTGTAGTCCCAGCAGCGCCATCGGGAGTGATGGAGCTGCTGGGACTAAAAGCTGCCGGCCATTAACCGGGACTTCCTGCTTCAAGGAAGTCCCGCCCAAGACCAATTAAGGGCCCAGGGAGCGGAAAATCCCGATGTGGCTCCCCAAGCCCAACAGAGGCGGGCTTGTCACCAACTTTTCAGTTGGTGGGCGGGGCCTCCTACCCAACGTAAAATTCCAGCCATGGAGTTATAACGAGTTAAGAATTGTGAATGGGAGAAGAATGTAATTCTACTTAATCACTTCTAGCCCAAGAATTTACAGAAAATTTGTTTGTATCTGTCACTTGAATAAAACAAGCGTGAGTGCTCTAAATCTTAAAACGACACCAACATGAGCTGAGAAGTACCCATCTAACAAAAATGTCCAACTTAGCTCAGAAGTATGGAGACTGAGAGAATTAACTTGTAAAACTCTCACATGCATGATGTACACAGTTATTAATGTGCACATCGACCAGCCAGAACTTGCTGGCCGAGTTACACAGCGCTGCTGTTTGCTTCACACAAATGGCATCTCCCCCTGAACCTACACATTAGTTTTAAGAACTTACTGCTTTTGCACATGAGGTGGCATTAAACTCACAACAGAAAGTTTGGGCTAGAATTTAACAGTGTAAGTACCTATTAACAACGTGTCAGTTAAGGATGTATTGCCAATCAACCTCTCTGGCTCAGAAAACGAACAATTAAAACAGTTCAATTTCATTCCTCCGTGTAGTAAATTGTTGTTAGAGATTTTAAAATATCGCATTGTACATTTTTACATTTTGTTTCTTACTTTCCTTACTGTCTCTTTTTTTCTCTCTCTCTTAAATCAAATCTTTATATCCATTACAGGCCCACTTGGAGGCAAATTGGTGATGCTACCAGGATCTTCCTGACGGCAAACAGGGTCTCCGCTGATGTAGAAGCCCGGCAGGTGCCCGGAGGTGGCCTCACAGTGGCAGGCTGGGGGCTAGCAAGATCTCCTTTAAATCCTCCCATCCTGGTGGAGTGGGGATCAAAGGGCTACCGTTAGAAGTGAGAGGTGCTCCCTCTCAACAATGGTGGCCTGGTAGCTGTGGTCACACTTTATTTTTTAATAATTCAAATGTCTTCAGAGGGCACCTGCATGTTGAGGCACCTTGTGGTTTCCAACTTACAATGCCAGTGCCCACCTCTCCCATTGGGGCTGACGGCCACCCTCAGCCTCGGGTCCTCCAATTGGCCCTGCTGCCTGCGCAGCCCACCTGCTGTCCTTAATTGGATTGGACTCCCAGACGCAGCCCGTTAATTGGCCGTCTCCAGAAAGATGGCGCAGGCAGGTAGGGCTTGGACACTATCGGAGTCAGAACCCAGAAATGGTCCTGGCCCGCGTTTAAAAATATCAGTAAGATTCCACTTTTGTTTCTCTTTCGTTCTCAAGTTTTTGATTTTTAATTTAGAGATACAGCACTGAAACAGGCCCTTCGGTCCACCGAGTCTGTGCCGACCATTAACCACCCATTTATACTAATCCTACACTGATCCCATATTCCTACCAAACATCCTCACCTGTCCCTATATTCCCCTACCACCTACCTATACTAGGGGCAATTTATAATGGCCAATTTACCTATCAACCTGCAAGTCTTTTGGCTGTGGGAGGAAACCGGAGCACCCGGAGGAAACCCACGCAGACACAGGGAGAACTTGCAAATTCCACACAGGCAGTACCCAGAATTGAACCCGGGTCGCTGGAGCTGTGAGGCTGCGGTGCTAACCACTGCGCCACTGTGCCGCCCTCTTTCTATACCTGGTTTTATTCTAATTATCCCTCTCTAAGCTGCTGTCTCTGTTGTTCCTACTATTTTCTCAATATATAAATCTCACTGGATAAGGAGAGAGGCTCTTGGAGTTCCAGATGTCCTGCTGCCCCCCACCCCCCCGGCTATATTTAACGCGCTCAGGCAATTAACTGCCCAATGCTGGGGTCCCTGTTCTTTAAGGAGGGGGATCCCACCTCCAAGAGCTGCCAGCCAATCAGAGGGCCGACAGCTTAGTAGTATCGGCAGCGCCACTGGGATTGGTGGTCACGGCCGGTACTAGGACCAGCGTTGGAGCACCGGGCCTCAGGTAAGTGTGGGGGAGGGTGGAGGGGTGGTCGGCAAAGCCAGTCTGGCAGGCTCCAGCAAGGGGTGGGAGGAGGGTGGTCGTTGAGGGTGGGGGGTGTTGTTAGTGGAAGGACAGCGTTTGCCGACAGAGGGCTTCAGTGGGCCACAGAATGCCCACAGAGGAGGCCTCCCCACCTCACCTGTCCCACCAAGCCCGCAGAGAGGCCGCCTTGTTTTACTGGGCGACCTCCTCACATAGAACACCAGCGGTGGTGGGAAGAGGTCCTTAAGTGGCCATTAATTGGCCACTTAAGGACTTCGATTGGCCTCTGGGCAGGAAGGCCAAAACCACATGGTATCAGGAAGGCAATGGGCACTCCACCTGCCGCCTTCCCTCGCTATTTTATGGGTCACCCGCCTCCCATCCCATCTCCCAATGGCCCATAAAATTCAGCCCAACATCTCCTACCCAGCAGACCCCCAAGCTCTCATGCTGCTCAATGCACCACATGCCCATCACTCACCCATCAGCAGTCCCTGGCACTCAGGACTCATATCTAACATCCAGATGATACTCCACCTCACCCTCACACACATTCCAATGATGTTAATCTCACATCCAGCTTCCGCTGCTTCCACATACCTCGAGCTATTCAGCTATGGCAGGGCTAGCACTCAAACACAGTGCAACACATTCACTGACATTCTTCCCTTTCTCTTGCAGGACAAGGTGGCACACAATAGAAGGGAGCAGAGGAGAAACAGTTGGGGACCAGGATGCCTGGATCTCCTAAGCCATACAGAGGGGATGGTTCTACTTATCATGGGGCCTGCTGTGTCGGGGCACATGGCTTTGGTATTGCTGAGAACATTCAGGATGGTGGTATGCTCAACTCCCAGCTCACACTCATCCTGTTGTCTGGCATGATGAGAAAGCTGCAGATGGTGTGATCATGGACCTTTAGCTTTCCCTCATCCCCAACCCTTCACTTTTCTGATTTCCCATTCATAAATCCATGTTGATTATGCCCAATCAGATCATTATTGTCCAAGTGTCCATTTATCATATCCTTTAGAATAGATTCCAGCATTTTCCCTACTACTGATGTAAGGCTAACAGGTCTATCGTTCCCTGTTTCCTCTCTCCCTCCCTTCTTAAATAATGGGGTGACATTTGCTACCTTCCAATCTGCAGGAACTGTTCCAGATCTATAGAATTTTGGAAGATGATCACCAATGCATCCACTGTCTCCATAGCTACCTCTTTCAACACTCTGGGATGTAAAATATCAGGTCCAGGGAATTTATCAACCTTCAGCCCCATTGATTTCTCTAATTCTGGGAGATTTCTTATATCTTCCTCAGTGAAGACAGACACAAAGCAATCATTTAGCTTCTCTGCCATTTCACTATTTTACATTATAAATTCTCCTGACTCTGCCTGTAATGGACCCACATTTGTCTTCGCCAAACGTTTCCTTTTTATGTATCTATAGAAGCTTTTACAGTCCATTTTTATGTTTTTTGCTAGTTTAAATTCATATTCTATTCTCCCATTCTTTATCAGTTTCTCCTTTAAGACACTCCTTATAATTTACCTCTTTGGCCAAACTGGCTTTATATCTCCTGATGTGGCTTGGTACCAAATTTTGCTTGATAACGCTCCTGTGAAGCATCTTGGGATGTTTTACAATGTTAAAGATTGTATATAAATGAAAGTTGTTGTTGTCATAAACCAGGACAGCATTTCTTTTCAAAGAAAAAGAGTATTAATAGACTATTAACAAAAATAGCAACATCTAGATATTGAATAGAGAAAGAGTGAGAGAAAGAGAAAATTAAATTGAAAACTCTTAACACAGCACTTGCAGTCTATGGAACTCACTGACTTTCCTCATTGTCTATTTTCTCTAAGTACATGGCAAATGCTTCAGTTTGTATTTGAAATAGTTGCCATGAAAGGTACAGTTTATTGTGTATACTGAAACAGAAAAATCAAGTAATATATTATAAAAACTGCCTCTTGTAACAGTTTTCTAAAGGACTCCTAAGTACATTTCACTGAATTTGGCTAGGTAACAGCCACAACTGATTCTCTTGGACAATAACATATCAAATTTGTGGAGCTCCTCATCAACAATGCACACCCCCAAGTCAAATGTATATCAATAGATTACCACTCATATTGGCTGTGGACAACCTTATTTATTGGCCTCACAATGCTACTAACTGCTCACTTTCAATGCTAATTCTGCGATATCTATCTGACCCATCTTCTTCTTTGGCCTCCTTGTCTCGAGAGACAATGGGTAAGTGCCTAGAGGTAGTCAGTGGTTTGTGAAGCAGCACCTGGAGTGGCTATAAAGGCCAATTCTAGAGTGACAGACTCTTCCACAGGTGCTGCAGATAAAATTGGTTGTCGGGGCTGTTACACAGTTGGCTCTCTCCTTGCGCTTCTGTCTTTTTTCCTGCCAACTGCTAAGTCTCTTCGACTCGCCACTCTTTAGCCTCGCCTTTATGGCTGTCCGCCAGCTCTGGACAGCTCTGGCCATAGAATGTAAAATACAATGTTTGCCACAATAATTCCTTTTCAAGTAGTCAACTGATTAATTTAATCTTTCATGACCTACATATTTATTTACTATTCTGAATGTATTTACATTTGTGTATGTGTTGCCACCATATCATAGTTTAATACAAAGGCAAAAACTGTGAATGCTGGAACTAAAAACAAAATGCTGGAAATACTCAGCACATCAGACAATATCTGTGGAGAGAGAAACAGAGTTGACGGTCGATAACCATTCATCAGATGGAAGGTCATCGACCTGAAACATTAACTAATTTCTTTACTACATTATGATACATGAGAATGACTGATGTGCATGTTACTCTGCCAAATTTAGAAATTCAGTGAATCCTTTAGGGAACTGTTAGGAGATGACAATTAATATACAAGATAATAACATAATATATATTATGCTTTATTTCTGTTTCAGTTATACAATTTACCATCCATGTGCAGAAAGCCCATAACAGCTATCACACACCCATTCCCTTTCCTGCAAGTGTTCTTCTCCTCTCAGCCAAAAATAGAAGGAAGCAATGCAAGATTCACAATAGCTATTTTGTCACCATCACCAGTTTAAAGAATGCTTTCATACCTTTGGGTCGCAGTAGAAGTAGGAAACTAGGCTGGATTTTATGCAGGAGGCGGGGCTCTTGGTGTTAGGCCAAAAAGAAGGGGGTAACCCTGCCTCTGCATTTTTTTCTGACCCCCAGAGTGATCCTATGGTCTTTTGGGGTCAAAGTTTAAGGAGGTGGGAAACCTGTCCCTTTAAATACTTGAGAGATGGAGATCCCGCTCCCAAGAGCTGCTGACCAATCACAGGGCCAGCAGCTCAACAGTATCGGCAGCACCAGTGGGAGCAGTGACCACTACCTGTACTGCAGAAGCTTTGGACCCAGGCTCAGCATTGGAAACCCGGACCTGAGGTAGGTGAGAGGGGGGGGTGCGTTTTGTCCTGGAGGAGTGGGGGGGGGGGTCCTCCGTGGGCCACTAATTGCCCACATCAGGCTGGGAATGTAGTGTTTGACTGACCTGGGTGTGATTGTATTAGTCTGTCCATTGATCAGTGCTCAATATGTTTGATTATTTAAGCCTATGGGTGGAACTTAAGAGTTTGAAACTGAAACTAAAAGAGCAGGACTAGAAGGTTCTACAGGAAATACAAACTATTCTGAGAAGACATTGTACTGAGATCTTGTAAGTGCTGAGATATTTTAAAGTGTTGCAAATAAACCAGTTGGTGATTTAATACAAGTGTGATATCTGCATTGCTCTGAGATAAATCAAATATATAAGATATCCAGAAACCCGGCAGTAAACATAACAGGGAACAAAATCGAGCCCTAGGACTGAAAGGCCACATGAGGCAATAAGGAAAAGCACAATTAGCAAAATGGTCATTTTGTTTTCTTTCTGGGAAACATTTTTGCCCCTCATTTGATATATGTAGAATGATTTAGACCAAGATAGGGAAATGTAAACATGCAGCAGTCGTAGAATGTTTTCTCTAGTAGCTTTGGTAGTTCACAGAATCTGAAAGTACAGGAGGCCATTTGGGCCATCATTTCTGTCCTGGCTCATTAAAAGAATTGTTCAATTAATCCCACTCATCTGCTCTTCCCTCATAGCTTTGCAATTGTTTTCTTCTAGATGATTGCTACATGTCTGCAAGAAAAAGAGGGGTTGCTAAAGACACTCAATGATAGCAGGACTCTTTTGCCTTGGACTTCCATCATAGTCAGATGAAGGTTTCCCTTTGTGAGCTGTGCCTGCAGTTGTGTGGTAGCTGCAGAACTCAGTTAATGCTTTGTGACGGAATTCCAACCCTCTTGAGAATTGCTGAGTTGAGATGTGAGTGCTTACATGTATAGACTGGAGGATGCCTGCGATGCCTTATCAGCTGAGCCTCACTGTGGTGGACCTCTTTATCCACCTCCTCCTCACAACACAGGAACAGGGCATAACTCAAGGGAAACACCATTCTTTACTGAGCTCGAGGAATCAGCAATAACCCCCAAAACAAAAGCTTTTAGCTGTAGCTGCTAAAGGTCTCATCGAGGGGCAGATTGCAGCTGTCTTCTGTAGCCTCAACTCCACTCTAACCTGAAAGGACTTTTGTGACTGTGGCTCGACTGCCTCTTTTCAGCAAGTAAGCCATGGGGGCAGAGAAAAATTTACTCAACGCACACCGAGATAAACATCAACTGCTGCTGGAGGACCATCAATTCGGTGAAAAACACTCTTTGGTCTGCCCAAAACTTGCTGGTCTCCCAGCGCAAAGAGTTGTCCACAACCAAATGTTGCAGACTGGCACATTGCAATGTCCAGGACTATGTGCTGAGGGATGCACTACAGCTTGGGGCAGCCAGTGCAAAGGCTCAATGGGGAAAGACTACTGTGTAAGGTCCTCCTACCAAAGTGAACTGAGGGGCTGGATCCATGGAAAACCCCTCGAACTGTATCCAGAAAATATTTGTTTGCTGTAAAATGTACATGGCATGTAAAATGAAATGGAAGGATTGTGAGGAAACTCACTCCTGTATTGAAGGAAACTGATCTCCTTTGTACTCTTTGTATTGTTTGACTTGGTGCTTTTTGGAACTGTTTTGTATTGTAGTTTTTACAGATTTTTATGAATAAAGTATATTTTGGAAATTAAAAAAAGGATAAGGATTTGGCAGTAAGCCGAAAAAGATTCATGAGAATGGTTCCAGGGATGAAGAATTTCAGTTATAAAGATAGATTGGAGAAGTCCTTGGAAAAGAGGAGGTTGAGAGGTGATTTGATAAAGGTGTTCAAAATCATGAGTGGGCAGAGTAGATAGAGAGAAACTGTTCCCACTTGTGAAAGGATCGAGAACGAGAGGGCACAGATTTAAAGTAATTGGTAAGAGAAGCAAAAGTGGCATGAGGAAAAACTTTTTCACACAGCGAGTGGTTAAAGTTTGGAATGTGCTGCCTGAGAACATGGTGGAGGCAGGTTCAACTGAAGCATTCAAATGGGAATGAGACGGTTATATGAAAAGGAAGAATGTGCAGTGTTACAGGGAGAAAGTGGGGGAATGGAACTGAGGGAATTGCTCTTTCAGAGAACCAGTGTGATCACGATAGGCCGAATGGCCTCCTTCTGCACTGTAACAATTCTGTGATTCTGACCTCATTTCTTCTTCCCTGGCTGCCCTCAGAAGACATGAACACAGGTGAAAGGTCGGTAGAATATCCAGGCCAGTGACACAGTGGTTTTCATGTGTAAATTCAGCAGCAAATTAAACAGCGAAAGGGAATTTAAGAATGGGCAGATATCCGGGTGTGCGAATGTAGAATGAGGACAGTTTCAAGCTTACCCAACACATCAATCAACACTCACCGACCCACACATGTAGGTTAGCCACTTGGATAAGATACTAGGTGAAATCCAGTACCGCCAAAAATAAATACTCCAGTTCTTTACTCTCAGGAGAGTCAGAAAGAATACTGGATGCAAGTGAAGGGCAAATGCACACTTACTCTACAAGAATTCATATATTAACATCATTAATCACCTTGATTGCTACATTTTGATGTGCCTTGTTAGTCTTTCTACACCTGTGGGCATATTTTCATTACCCTTCAATTTATTTTTGCAATTTTTAAGTCTTTATTCTGAATAAAAAAAGAATTAGATGGGGTTCTAGTCTATAAGGATGGCTAATGTGGAAAATGGAATAATGAACAGAGAATTCTGTTTCTGAGGTTGTTTCTTGGGAATGAACAAGTGAATTTTACTCTCTATTTGACTGCATGGCATCTGAATTGACAGCATTTGACATTGGAAGACACAAGTGGAAAAAATGACATAAACCCCAGGACTGAAATCCTTCACCTTTGGTGAGCATGAAACACAGTCAAAAGACAAACTGCAATAGTCTAATCTCATATCCAGAGACACACATTGTGGCTTTGTTTCCAGTGAGGCATTCATAATTTAAACAGCTTGAAGCAGATATTTCTTTTGATAATTTTTATCCCACAAAACAAGTGCAATATGTTTAACAGGAAATATTCAAGTGCCTCAAGCAATTTTGCCTTCAGACTTCTGATTAAACTATGCTTAAGGTTGTTTGTTGGAAAATAAAAGTTTGTATCCTGCCTGGATATTTGACGGTCTAACAAATGTTGAGGAAAACAGATGAAATACAGGCCCAGTAGCCTTTCTTTAGTCCCAGCGGACATAGTTCACAGCTCATGTCTTTGCCTTTATTCTGGCAAGACATGAGAGAACTTTTTTTTTCTTCTTTGAGACTTCCAACATCAAATACTGAAAAATGGAAAACGTTCTCTCTTGTTAGGAATGAGAGAATGCAATGCAAAAGTTCACCTCTATATAAATGTGGTCACATCAGATATGTGGCTGCTGTATAGAGGAGGTAGTGTCTTTCCATGTTTCAATAAAAATAGAGCATTAATGCACCTGAATGAAGCTTCATGAAAGGGATTGGGCTTGTTCAGCTTTCTGTAAATCTTTCCAGAGATTATTTTTTATACAAATTGCTAAGGACATAAATTACATTTTACATATCATTAAATGTTCAGTGTTACAGGAAGATAAAGTATTAAAAATACAAGCTAATATCACAAGATTATTCTCAGTCATGTTATATGATCCACTTTGTGCCTATTCTTTGGATACTTTCTGCCTTGGTTTCTGCCAGCTCCTGATGATATTTGTCTCTTTACAAGTCCTCTTTTCCCTCCTAGTGTATTATGACCTATTTATGTTTGTATTTTGCTGCTGCTGTCATCTCTGAGGTCAACAACAAGAAGCAATGTAAACAGGATGGCGCTGCTTCCTTCAAAGCAATACACAGCACCAAATAAAGGGGATTTTAGGTACATCACTAACAGCTGCTTTCACTTCAACTTCCAATATAATTATCAAAGGCATGCAGCTGGAGGCAGAGAAGGCCAGAAACATGACTGAGTGAGCTGAGCAAAAACAGTTCCATCCATCCCCAACAAGGCAGCAAACGTTTCTGCTGCCAAACATCTGCATTAACCTTCCTCAGCATTGTGGAAGGTAGTAACTCTGAATCAAATAATCATAAAGGCCAATGATGAAAGTGTAATCTCTTAAAGTGGATCCAATTGCTGTGGGAGCAGGTAGTTCTCCAATATAAACAAACCATGAGACTTCCGATGGGATTTCTGTCAGACTAAAATAAATATCTATTGATGCAAGCATCAAAATAACTGCCAAATCTTTTTTCATTAGCGCCCAACTTGACAGAAATGAAAAGTAAAATACACAAGATATTCTCACATACAAATTGTAACCAGGAACATAAAACTATTTGGAATAGTATCTCCTCCACATTACAAAATGTTAAAGTATTTATTTACACCCAATAATTTTTTGATACCAAAATACTCGAGAAAGCTAAGTTGCCAAAACCAATAATTTTTCTCAAACATAGGTGCCTTTGGTGGGCTTGGTCACTTACATCGGATGGAGGATTGGAGGATTCCAAAGGATCTCTTGTTTGGAGAATGTGCAGGTGCTCTGACGCTCCTGATATGACCTAGGCTCAGGCTCAAAGGTGTTTGAAAGAGGAATTTGAAAACCCTTAACAGTGATACTATAAATTTGGAAGGTGTGGCTAACATTATACCACACTTGAAGGCTGAGCAGAATCAAGGCACAGTGGCGTAGTGGTTAGCACCGCAGTCTCACAGCTCCAGGGACCCGGGTTCGATTCTGGGTACTGCCTGTGTGGAGTTTGCAAGTTCTCCCTGTGTCTGCGTGGGTTTTCGCCGGGTGCTCCGGTTTCCTCCCACATCCAAAGACTTACAGGTGATAGGTAAATTGGCCATTGTAAATTGCCCCTAGTGTAGGGAGGTGATAGGGAATATGGGATTACTGTAGGGTTAGTATAAATGGGTGGTTGTTGGTCGGCACAGACTCGGTGGGCCGAAGGGCCTGTTTCAGTGCTGTATCTCTAAATAAAAAAATAAAAAAAATAAAAAAGGAACCAAAGACAGGGGACTGAGACAAAAAAATAAGAGGAGAGGGCAAAGAGGAATATGCAACAGGTGTCAAGAATCAATACTGCATGGGCTGATCTCATAAATTTTGCTTGCATCACCTGTGGCAAGAACTGTCACTCGAGAATTGCTCAGCCACTCATGTTGTTATAGCATAACAAAATAATAAACTGCTTTGGCGCTTACACCATCATCTTTTAAGATGGATGGCTGCCACTTCCACTTTGAATACTCACACATCTACCATATCAGTGAATTATTGTTTTCTCAGTTCTTTGAGACAACTGATTTAAAATATAGAAAAATGAAAACCACTGACTCAATATACCTAGAAGGGAGATACAACTTGAATCTCACCTTGTTTTATAAATTATACTTATATAACTTCATGTACCTGGAATACAGGAAGATTCAAGTTCAGGGAAAATTTGCTATAGAAATTTTGTCATTAACTCTTGTGCACAGCACAATGGTTTGTTGTTTAACAAAAACAAAAATCACCCTTTCTGCCTCTTGAAGCCTTTGATACTTTTCTCCAAAGTTTGCTAAAGAAAAAAGCTTAGGCATTTGTATGGTACCTTTCAAGTCCTCAGGCCATCCGAAAGAAGCCAACAAAGTACTCTTGAAGTGTTCTCACGTAGGAAAACATGGCAGTCAATTTGCACACAAATAGCAATGAAAGAATGACCAAATAATTGGCCAGAAATTGCTGCAATGACATATCTCATGGTGAAAGACGTTAATTGGACTTTTTACCTTAATGTTTGCAACACACTATATTTAGAGTCATAGAGTCATTTACGGCACAGGAGGCCATTTGGCCCATCAAGTTCATGCCAGCTCTCCACAGAGCTATTCAGTCAGTCCCACTCCCCAGCTTGATCCCTGTAGCCCTGCAAATCCATTTCTCTCAGGTGGCCAAACAACTTCCTTTTGAAGTCACTGATTGTCTCTGCCTCCACAATCCTTGTGGACAGCGAGTTCCAGGTCATTACCACCTGCTGCATAAAGAAGTTCTTCCTCATATTCCTCCTGCATCTCTTGCCCAAAACTTTCAAAATCTGTGTCCCCTAGTCCTTGTACCATTTGTTAATGGGAACAGCTTTTCCTTGTCTAACTTATCTAAGCCTGTCATAATCTTGTACACTTCTATTAAATCTCCCCATAATCTCCTTTGTTCTATGGAGAACAAACACAGCTTTTCCAACAAAACCTTGAAACTAATATTCTCCATCCCAGGAAGCATTCTGGTAAATCTCCTCTGCACTCTCTCAAGAACCCTCACCACCTTCCTGAAATGTGGTGACCAGAACTGGATGCAATACTCCAGTTGGGGGCTAACCATAGAACCATAGACAAATTACAGCAAGGAAGGAGGCCATTCAGCCCATCGTATCTGTGCTGGCTAAAAAATCAAGCCGCCCAATCTAATCCCACCTTCCAGCACCTGGTCTGTCGCCTTGCAGGTTACAACACTTCAGGTGCAGGTCCGGGTATCTTTTAAATGAGTTGAGGGTTTCTGCCTCCGCCACCATTCCTGGCAGTGAATTCCAGACACCCACCACCCTCTGGGTGAAAAAGTTTTTCCTCATGTCCCCTCTAATCCTTCTACCAATCACCTTAAATCTGTGTCCCCTGGTAATTGACCTCTCCACTAGGGGAAACAGGTCCTTCCTCTCTACTCTATCTAGGCCCCTCATAATTTTGTATACCGCAATTAAGTCACCCCTAAGCCTCCTCTGTTCTAATGAAAACAACCCTAGCCGATCCAATCTTTCCTCATAGCTGCAACTTCAAGCCCTGGCAATATTTTTGTAAATCTCCTCTGTGCTCTCTCCACAGCAATTATGTCCTTCCTGTAATGTGATGACCAGAACTGTATGCAATACTCCAGCTGTGGCCTAACCAGCGTTTTATACAGTTCCAGCATCACATCCCTACTTTTGTATGCTTTACCTCGGCCAATAAAGGAAAGCATTCCATATGCATTCTTCACCACTCTATCTATCTATCCTGCTACCTTCAGGGACTTGTGGACATGCACTCCAAGGTCTCTCAATTCTTCTACCCCTCTCAATATCCTCTCGTTTATTGTGTATTACCTTGCTTTGTTTGCCCTCCCCAAATGCTTTATAAAGGTTCAGCATAGCTTCCCTACTTTTGTACTCTATGCCTCTATTTATGAATCCCATGATTCCATATGCTTTACTAACCACTCTTTCAAAATGTCCTCTACCTTCAAAGATCGATGCACATGCACCCCCAGGTCCCTCTGTTCCTGCACATTCTTTAGAACTGTGCCATTAAGTATATAATGCCTCTCCCTATCCCTTCTGCCAAAATGCATCAACTCACATTTGCCAGTATTAAATTCCATCTGCCACCTCTATGCCCATTCTGTTCGACTATCTATGTCCTGTTGCAGACGGTTCATATCATCCTCATTGTTTGCCACACTTCCAAATTTGGTGTCGTCAGCAAATTTTGAGATTCTACTCTGTATTCCAAGATTCAAATCATTTATATATAGCAAAAAAAGCAGTAGTCCCAGCACCGACCCTGGGGGAACACCACTGTCTAGCATCTTCCTGTCTGAAAAGCAACCATTTACTGTGGCTCGCTGTTTCCTGTCCATAAGCCATCCAGTTGGACACTGACCCTCCTATTCCATGAGCTTCAATTTTCTTAATCAGCCTTTTATGTGGTACCTTATCAAATGCTTTCTTAAAATCCATGTAAACAATATCTACTGCATTCCCTTCATCAACCTTCTCTGTTACTTCTTCAAAAAATTCAACTAGATTTGCCAAGCATGATCTGCCTTTTACAAATCCATGCTGGCTATCCTTAATTAACTCGAACCTCTCTAAGTGTCCATTGATTATTGTTTCTAAAACCTTATCCACCACTGATGTTAAACTAACTGGTATGTAGTTGCTAGAACTGTCCTTACACCCTTTCTTGAATAAGGGTGTTACATTTGCCACTCTCCAATCCTCTGGCACCTCCCCCGGATCCAGGGAAGATTGGAAGATTATGGCAAGCCCTTCCGCTATCTCCATCCCCACTTCCTTTAGAAACCTGGGATGCAAGCCATCCGGACCAGGTGACTTACCTACCCTAAGCATAGTCAACCTTTTTAGTACCTCCCCCCTCTCAATTTTTATCCTATCCATTGCCTCTACTTTCACTGCTTCTACTGATATTTTGTCAGCCTCCATTTCCTTAGTGAACACTGACACAAAATATTCATTTAAGTTTCTGAGCCTTGCCCTGTGCCTCTAAGCATATATTACCCTCTCTGTCCCTATTTGGCCCCACTCCTCCTTTTACTACTCGCTTACTATTTACGTGCCGGTAGAAGATCTTTGGGTTCCCTTTTGTGTTGACTGCCATACTATTTTCATATTCTCTCTTTGCCAGTCTTATTTTCCTCTTCACCTCCTCTCTCAACTTATTGTACATGACCTGTTTCTCACCTGATGAGTTCACCTGACATGCATCATACACCCGCTTTTTTTGTTTCATCATCATCTCTATCTCCCTCGTCAACCAAGGAGCCCTGTTCTTGGTTCCCCTACCTTTCACCCTTGTTGGAATGTTCCTAGCCTGTACCTGGAGCATCTCTTCCTTATAGATAACCCATTGTTCTGATACAGCTCTTCCTGCCAGTCTTTGGTTCCATTCTACCCTGGCTAGATCACTTCTCATCGAGTTGAAATTAGCCCTCTTCCAATCTAGACATTCTACCAAAGTCACCAAAATCACCTTTTTCCTCCGAAGCATGCTATGCTTACAATATCATGTCACAAATTGCTGCAACGTCAAAATGATAATGGCACAGCAACATCAATGTCGCTTCTGGGACCTAATGAATGGCAGGCCCATGGTCTACCTCATTGAAAGGAAAGGTTAGAGAAAGAACAATGAATAATGGAAGAGGAAATAAATAGAATAAATTAGATTAAAATTAGATACAGACAGAGAAATATGAGAGAAACAGTGGATTTGGAGAGATAGAAACAAGGAGACAGAAAGGAAACAGAAGAAGAATATTAAAAATAACAAGCAGAAGAAGTGTATATTGAAACTCAGGGAACTGACGTATTTATTAATACGGGCATTGAGTACAAGAGCAGGAATTTATGTTGAACTTATATAAGACACTAGTTTGCCTTCAGCTGGCGTATTGCGTCCAGTTCTGGGTGCCACACTTTAGGAAAGATGTGAGGTCATTGGAAAGAGTACAGACAGGATTTACTAGAATGGTTCCCGGGATTAGGAATTTTAGTTATGAAGATAGACTGGAGACGTTAGGACTGTTTTCCTTGGAGATGAGAAGGTTGAGAGGTGATTTGATAGAGGTAGTCAAAATCATGAGGGGTCTGGACAGAGTAGATAGAGAGAAACTGTTCCCACTCATGAAAGGATCGAGAATGAGACGGCACAGATATAAAGTAATGACTCAGAGAAACAAATGCGACATGAGGAATAGGTTTTCACGTGGCGAGTGGTTAAGGTCTGGAATGCGGTGCCTGAGAGAGTGGAGGCGACACGTTTAATTGAAGCAATCAAAAGGGAATTAGACTGTAATATTAAAAGGAAGAAGAATGTGCAGGGTTATGGGGAGAAGGTGGGGGAATGGCATGAGGTGAATTGCTCTTTCAGAGAGCCAGTGTCTATACGATGGGCCGAATGGCCTCCTTCTGTGCTGTAACAGTTCTGTGATTCTGTGAAGATCCTTGAGAAGGAATGAGTAAACATCAGGGTAGGTGTGTGAAATGCACAAATATCCTTGACACATGAAGTATAGACTCAGCAGTCTCATCCATAATGATCAGGAACGTGGAAATCGCGAGATGAGAAAAGACCAAAACCCATCTAGCATCCTGGTAGTCACATGATATAATGATAATGGAATTGAATAATCACAGCAATCAATCTCTATTAATTAGTCTACAAGAGACTAAGAAATGACACAAGAAAAACCCAGTGGTGGAGAGTTCTGGGAACCATAAGTCCAAAGTCACCTTTTTCCTCCCAAGCATGCTATTTTTACCATGTTATGTCTCATGTTACTTACATATTGTATCCAACATAATAGAAAAAAATCTATTTAATTTGCATGACAATGTCTAAACTGCTTTGCAACCTGAAAACAATTGCCTTCTGACAAGAACAGGAATGTGGATGAGAAGACTGACATAAAAATACAACGAAGATATATAAAATGTTTTGAAAACCTTTAGGTTTCTCACTACCTGCTGGAGTGATGCTTCACAGCTTCAATAGTTCCTTTCTGGACCGCAAGGTTGAGTGTCAAGTCATCATAAATCATGTATTAACAGGGTCCTTACGATATGAATTACCAGTCATAAATGGTTGTGGTGAGATTAATTCACATTAGTGTCATAAATCCAGCAATTTAATGACACGCAAGGAATTTCAATGGGGAGTCTCACAGGGAGATGATTTGTCCTTTATATAATGTTTTCTAATTGTAATGTTTTTCTACAACAGCATACCCATTATGTCAATTTCCCATATATAAACTCCTTCCCAATGGATTATTTTGTCAGCCCACTTGATTCCCCATGCACGGACTCCTCTACCAAAGTGTCTATACATACAATTAGGCCTGCATATACCTACAAATGTGTCCATAGCACATGTAGTTCATCTGCATTCTACACTGAATATTTAAATGCATCATTAGGTGCCATCAGTTTTGTGATACATACTGTCAACAGAAACCTAAGACAAAATTAAACCAAGACTATGATTTGTAATTGATATATGAAAAATGGACAAAACTGTACATGAGAAAAACATTACTAGGTATACGATTTTCATTAAAATTATAAGTTGTACTTTGCCTGTCTAGCAAGTCAGGTATGCAGTTTTGTGATATGATGCAAAAGGCATATAATCTGTATGATATGATCTAATTAAATGTAGTTAGCTCTGTGGGTTGGAGAGCAAAAAAATGATGATTTTAATGTGTCAATACTTATTTTAATAACATTTTCTAAATATAATAGTGTTATATTAATAGGAAGCATATTTCAAAATATAATAGTATTGATGTAATTTGAAATGATTAACTCACCATGTAGTTAAGTTTCAAATACCACTGGCAAAATACGATTTTAATAATATTCTTTTGATGCATATGAATTACAGCCTAATTTTACTACAATCTTGTACACTATTTGAATACATTTCAAATTCATTAATAAAAAGTTTATGACATAGTCTTACCAGTATTATATTCATTGATTAGTTTTGGAAGGTATATTTTGCAGCAAGATTAACAGTGAGGCTGTCAGCGCATTATTAAGGAGCAAATCTGACAGCAACTTCTGGCATCTGCACATCCACAGTTAAACACAAAAATCCAGAAGTTGCTGTCTGAGTTGTGCCTTGCTCCTGCAGAACATTTGTTATACCGACGTCTCGCAGAGCAACTCGGCATTCATATATAGCCAATGGCGTGAAATTGTGGTACTTACCTACTAGATACTTACTAATTATGCCCGAAAAAGTAAAGGCTTATTTTCACCATTTAGTAATTCTTAATTACTGCCAAATAATCTCTCTGGTAATGAAAATTTACAAGAGTGGAGTCTGTTTCCTTCAGATTTTAATTATTGTTGGAAATTTAAAATATATTTTTTTAACTTATCATAATCCCATCTTTCATTGCCTCACTTTATTATGCCTTTTATACATAATATTAAATTGAACTAAATATTCCAACTACACTTCCTGGTTTAGACTCGATGGGCAGAATTTTAGATTTCTGCTGGTGATGGGATTGCAGGCAAGAAAGCCCAAAAATGTGCTGGACAGCGGCGTGCTGGGCTGCTGGCATTTTCCCGATCTGGGATAATTTTGTTCAACAGCAATGGCAGGGGGTCATGTCTATCTGTCTGCATATGAACACATAGACATACGAATTAAGAGCAGTCGGCTACTCGGCCCCTCAAGCCAGCTCTGCCATTCAGTAAGATCTTCGCTGATCTGATTGTAACCTCAACTCCACATTCTCGCTGACCCCAAATAACCTTTCACACCCTTGCTTATCAAGAATCTGTCTAGCTCTGCCTTAAAAATGTTCAAAGACTCTGCTTCCACTGCCTTTTGAGGAAGAGAGTTGCAAAGACTCACGACCCTCTGAGAGAAACAATTTCTCCTCATCTCTTTCTTAAATGGGAGATCCTTTATTTTTAAATAGTGATCCTAGTTCTAGATTCTCCCACAAGGGGAAACATCCTTTCCACATCCACCCTGTGACCCCTCAGGATCTTATATGTTCAATACTCTTACTCTTCTAGACTCCAGCTGATCCAAACCCAGCCTGTCCAACCTTTCTTCATAAGACAACCCGCCCATTCCAGGTATTCATCTAGTAAACCTTCTCTGAACTGCTTCCAACCCATTTACATTCTTCCTTAAATAAGATCAATACTGTACACAGTACTCCAGATGTGGTCTCACCAATGCCCTGTATAACTGAAGCATAATCTCCCTACTTTTGTATTCAATTCCCCTCACAATAAACGATAATATTCTATTAGCTTTCCTAATTACTTGCTGTACCTGCATACTAACCTTTTGCGATTCATGCACTAGGACATCCAGATCCCGCTGCATCTCAGAGCTCTGCAATCTCTCATCATTTAGATAATATGCTTCTTTTTTATTCTTCCCGCCAAAATGGACAATTTCACATTTTCCCACATTATATTCCATTTGCCAGATCTTTTCCCACTCACTTAACCTATCTCTATCCCTTTGTAGCCTACGTATGTCCTCTTCACTACCTACTTTTCTATCTATCTTTGTGTCATCAGCAAATTTAGCAAGCGTATATTCAGTCCCTTCATCAATTTATATAAATTGCAAAAAGTTGGGGCCCCAGCACTGATCCCTGTGGCACGCCACTCGTTACATCTTGCCAACCAGAAAATGACCCATTTATGCCTACTCTCTTTTCCAGTTAGCTAGCCAATCTTCTATCCATGCCAAAATGTTAACCCTTACACCATGAGCTTTTATTTTGTGCAATAACCTTTGATGTGGGACCTTATCAAATACCTTCTGGAAATCTAAGTACAGTACATCCACCGGTTCTCCTTTATCCACAGCACAAGTTATTTCTTCAAAGAACTCCAATAAATTGTTTAAACATGATTTCCCTTTCACAAAACTATGTTGACTCTGCCTGATTACCTTGAATTAAGTGCCCTACTATAATGTCTTTAATAATAGCTTCTAACATTTTAACTCTGTGACAGATGTTAAGCTAACTGGCCTGTAGTTTATTGCTTTCTGTCTCCTTGTCTTTTTGAATAAAAGCTATTTTCCAATCTAATGGAACCTTCCCCGAATCTAGGGAGTTTTGGAAAATTAAAACCAACGCATCAACTATCTCACTAGCCACTGTTAGAGAGATTTCCAAGCCTGTTTGTGAAGAAGACACTGAAACTAGGATGTTTAGGTGGAGACTGTTTATTGCTTGCCACAGAGCTTACTTCTGCTGTCCTAACAACTCCCACAGCCTGTTCACTCTATTATCTTGAACTACCAGTTATTTATCATCCATGAAAAGAACTTTAGATCCTAACAGCCACTTCTTTTAAGACCCTAGCATGAAGTCCATCAGGACCTGGGGACTTTTCAGCCCATAGCAGCCACAATTTGTTTAGTACCACCTCCCAAGTGATTGTCATTTTCTTGAGTTCCTTCCGTCCTTCCATTTCCTGATTTACAGCTATTTCTGGGATGTTACTTGAATCCTCTATAGTGAAGGCCAATGCAAAATACCTGTCCAATTCATCTGTCATCTCCTTATTTTCCATTATTAATTCCCCAGACTCACTTTCTCTAGGATCAATGCTCACTTTAACTCTTCTTTTTTAACTATCTATAGAAACTCTTACCATCTGTTTTTATATTTCTAGCTAGCTTTCCTTCGTACTCTAATTTTTCCCTCATCATTAATCTTTTAGTTTTTTTTTATATTCTGTCCAATCTTCTGACCTTCCACCCATCTTTGCGCAATTATATGCTTTTTTCTGCAAGAGGCCGGTAGCCTATTAGGCCTTCTAAGGCCACTCAGCAAAAACTCACTGTTGGCGTCAGCACTCCATCCTGCTAGGGCCCACCCCCATCCCTTACCATAGCCATTGGGCCACATCTGTGACCCCTCCACGATGATGGCCTAACAGCTGTGGCCTTTTTAAATTGAAATTTTCTTACATGCTCTTCAGAGGGCAGCTCCATCTTGAGGCACCCTCCTGCTTTCTTACATGCATTGGCAGCTTCCACCTTGGAAGGTGGGGCTACCAACGTATTATTGCTGGAAGGCCTCCTGTTGGACCTCCAGCCTTGGGTGCTCACCTGACGTCGTTAATTGACTGCTGAGCGCACTCCCTGGCCACTAATTGGCCATCCTTACAAAGATCATGTTGGCCATCTGACACTGATGCGACATGGGTTCAGGACCTAGAAATTCTCCCGACGTCAGGATCCTGACCTCAAAACAAAAGTCCAGTGAGGATTCCTCAATCTGATTGGTTGAGGAGACAGTCCGTTGCTTACCCTGCTTCCGCAGGTCCCAGATTCCCTGTAAAGGATGTAAAGGTTGTTTCAGGTTTCTATTATCGCAAATTGCCATCTGACAGAAGGTCTGTGTGCAGATGTAAGTGTAATTGTAAGTGCAGTGTGAGAGCCATTTGTTGAGAGCAAAATCTGGATATTAAGTATATTTATAGGTTTACTTTTTTATTCATTCATGCTACATTGAAATTGATTATATATGTAATTTATGGAGTCGGTATACTGCACAGAGCATAACAATGGAAAATACGGCCGGAATTATACATTGTGGCAGAGGTCCCGCCCACCGGCTAAAAAGTCAGGGCAAGCCACACTATAATTTTGCCTGGCCCAGGCCCTTAATTGGCCTTGGTCGGAACTTCAGCCCCTCTGAGGCAGGAAGTCCTGCCTCCAAGTGCTGCCAGCCAATCTGGGGGATGGCAGCTCCTAAGTCCCAGCAGCACCACCGGGAGCAATGGCTACTGCTGGGACAGCATCCAGTGAGAGCAGCAGCATGGATGCCGGCCCCAAAAAAGGTGAGTGGGGTTTCAGGCTTTGCTGGGGACAATCGGCCGGGCCCCAGCGAGGGGGGTGTGGGTTGATTGAGAGGGTGGGGGCAGGTGTTCCAGTGGGGGCGGCTCGTGCCATGAGGGGGCCCTCCATGTGGCACAGGGTGCCTGATCAGAAGGGCACACCCCGCCTCCCACCAGCCCGCAAGGAGGCCGCAAGTTTAACTGGTGCAGCCTCCTCAGGTGAAGAAGTGCCCGGCTGCACCAGCGGCAGTGGGACAAGGCCCTTAAGTGGCAATTAATTTCCAGCTGTCTCTGGTAGAATGCATAACTTGCATATATCATAAATAAAATACATGTATTGAATTTATGTATCAATAGAAAAAAAATCAAAATTAAAATAACCTAACTCTGAATTTGTGTTTTTTGACTTTTTTAAACCTATAATTTTGTCAGTAAAGTTAACTTTAAAACTTAAGATGCATAGAATTAAGACAATTTTTGCAGCTATTGATTCTCATGATGAATAAAAAGCTTCTGATAGCACGTTTAGAATAATTTATTATCTCTGCTGTATTCAAAACAATAATGGACACAACCATAAAACCTTGAACCTAAGGTATTATCTATAACCATGGTGTAACTATGCCACTTAGACAGGTTTAGTCAGAGCAGGATGATGTTTTCCGTTAAAATAATTATTTGAAACTGTGAAGTGCAACATAATTAGCTTTTTATCCCCACATTAAAAACGCGGCTCTTACATTTCTTAACTTAATTTTTTAAAGATTTTTTCATGTTAATACGATCCAACTAGAAAAGTCTGGGAGCCGCAAATGAGATGTCAAAGAGCCGCAGGCTGCAGACCCCTGGCCTAGATTATGTGCTCAAGTCCGTAAGAGTGGGGCTTGAACCCATGAACTTTTGACTCAGGATTCAGCGATACCACTGAGTCAAGGGTGATGTTGTAATTACATTGGGCTTTGATATCATGAATATAACTTCAGTTGTGTGCTAGCTATGGCTCAGTTGGTAGCACTCTCACCTCTGAACTGGAAGGTTGTGGGTTTAAGTCCCACCCCTAGGACTTAAAGCGCAAGAATCTAGGTGACACTCCAGTACGGTAGTGAGGGAATGCTTCACTGTTGAAGGTGCCATCTCTCAGAGGAGATGTTAAACTGAGGCCACACCTGCCTCTCAGGTGAACACAGAAACCCCCTGACACTATTTCAGGGAAGTTCTCCTGAGAGTTCTAGCCAATCGTTATCCCTCAATCAGTATCACAAAAACAGATGACCTGGTCATTATCACACTGTTGTTTGTGGAAGCTGGCACAAACTGGCTGCTGTGTTACCCACATTACTGCAGTGACTACACTTCCTAAGTACTTAGGTGGTTGTGGAGCGCTTTATAACATCCTGAGTTCATGAAAGGTGCTATACAAATGCAAGTCTTCCTTTTTTTTTTATATCCCACCATAGCTTTTTATTTCTTTGATACAATGAATGCCAACTCACTATCCTCCTATCTATGCCTTGCATATCTCTGTACTCGTCTACAATTTATCTGCTGCTCTCCCTTTTCTCATTACCTGTAGGTCACTGCCGTTTATCCACTTTGATGATACAAAAGTACCTTGTTATGAACCTCTGCACACAGTTATCTCACTGTCGGGCAAGAGAGAGGAAGGAACCCCTAATGGGAAACAGCAAAGAAAAGATAGCCAGACAAAAGCACAGCTGAAAATACTGCAAGGTGGACTATTTAAAGATAACTGTTCTTCCCATTAACCTACTTTGGTTAATGGCTCCTCTGTTTTTCCTCCTACTTCTTTAATTTTTTGACTTTTTCTTTTAATCATTGTAGATCTTTGTTATTGGCTGTCAGCAATGCCTGCTTTACATTGGCATCCTCGGTCAGTCCCACAACTGCAACTGTAGAGCAAATAAAAGGAGCCACTTTTATGCAGCTCTGGGAATTGCCCAGTAGTGTCACAACTGAGTGCAATAACAAGCGACAAATTTGACTTCTGCTCATAGGTTGAAATGCTTTCTGGCAATTTCAAAATGGTAACGCACAGCTCCATTTGAGTCAACAAGCTGCACAATTTCTTCCCCTTCAATTCATTATTTCCCTCCATTTAAAAAAAAAGTGTGCAAGGGTATGAAATACATCCCAACAACAGCATCAAGACTCCCAGGTCAGGTCAGGTACAGCACAGATAGATGCAGAGTAAAGCTCTGTCAACCCCATCCAAATATGTGCTTCAGCACCAACCTCAGAAGAGTACCCCTCCTGCAACAATATGACATTTCTCCTTTTCTTAACCAACAATCCTTTGCCTGCCTGAGTGACTGTCAAATAGGGACAGTTTTTTGTGCTATAACTGCATACTTCACAGCAACTCGATTTAGACTGCTTAAAAACGTTTTATTTTAAACAGAATCCTTATGGCCAGCAGTTGGAGGCAGCTTTCATCACAACCTCTGGGCTGGATTGCAAAGGGCTTGATTAAAGGAGCTATGATATAAAGCCCTGTTCTTTTCTTTTGGGCCTCCTTATCTCGAGAGACAACGGATACGCGCCTGGAGGTGGTCAGTGGTTTGTGAAGCAGCGCCTGGAGTGGCGATAAAGGCCAATTCTGGAGTGACAGGCTCTTCCACAGGTGCTGCAGAGAAATTTGTTTGTCGGGGCTGTTGCACAGTTGGCTCTCCCCTTGCGCCTCTGTCTTTTTTCCTGCCAACTATTAAGTCTCTTCGACTCACCACAATTTAGCCCTGTCTTTATGGCTGCCCGCCAGCTCTGGCGAATGCTGGCAACTGACTCCCACGACTTGTGATCAATGTCACAGGATTTCATGTCGCGTTTGCAGACGTCTTTATAGCGGAGACATGGACGGCCGGTGGGTCTGATACCAGTGGCGAGCTCGCTGTACAATGTGTCTTTGGGGATCCTGCCATCTTCCATGCGGCTCACATGGCCAAGCCATCTCAAGCGCCGCTGACTCAGTAGTGTGTATAAGCTGGGGGTGTTGGCCGCTTCAAGGACTTCTGTGTTGGAGATATAGTCCTGCCACCTGATGCCAAGTATTCTCCGAAGGCAGCGAAGATGGAATGAATTGAGACGTCGCTCTTGGCTGGCATACGTTGTCCAGGCCTCGCTGCCGTAGAGCAAGGTACTGAGGACACAGGCCGTGTCAGTGTCAGTGCGCCATTTTCCCACACTCTCTTGGCCAGTCTGGACATAGCAGTGGAAGCCTTACCCATGCACTTGTTGATTTCTGCATCTAGAGACAGTTTACTGGTGATAGTTGAGCCTAGGTAGGTGAACTCTTGAACCACTTCCAGAGCGTGGTCGCCAATATTGATGGATGGAGCATTTCTGACGTCCTGCCCCATGATGTTCGTTTTCTTGAGGCTGATGGTTAGGCCAAATTCATTGCAGGCAGACGCAAACCTGTCGATGAGACTCTTCAGTGTGAGATGTTAAAGCAGCATCGTCAGCAAAGAGGAGTTCTCTGATGAGGACTTTCCGTACTTTGGACTTCGCTCTTAGACGGGCAAGGTTGAACAACCTGCCCCCTGATCTTGTGTGGAGGAAAATTCCTTCTTCAGAGGATTTGAACGCATGTGAAAGCAGCAGGGAGAAGAAAATCCCAAAAAGTGTGCTTGCGAGAACACAGCCCTGTTTCACACCACTCAGGATAGCAAAGGGATATAAATGATATCTTTATATAATGATATAAAGCCCTGTAAGTAACTAATAATGACACAGTTCATAGAAATTCTTATCCAAATGTACTATTTCTAGGCAAACTGGTCATGCATTTATTGAGAATCAATAAAGGTACTGCAACCAATAAAACCATGAACAGGTTTTACTGCAACTAAAACGGGTTGAAATATTATTGACACTGGGGGTCAGGGTGGGAGCAAGGATGCTTTTCATTCAAATTGCTCCCCAACAGCAAGGGCGAGAGCAAAGCGAGACCAGTGGCGGGAGATAATGAGCTACAGCAGAGGAGGCCCGAGACCAGCAACGGAGCAAGAGCTCAGTGAGACCAGTGAGGGGATAAAGAGCTAGGGGGTTCACAGTGGAACGACTATGTTTGAAAAAGAAAAAAAAAGTGTGATGTCACAGGAAAGCAGGTAAGTGATTGGTTGGTGAGTATTTCGCATTTTCTCTCTCTAAACTAGGGCATTCATTCTAGGAGCCATGAAATTAAAAAAATTCAATCGGGGTAAGAATAACAGTCAGTGAATTAATAATAACAGTATTTGCCCAGAGCAAGTCTAGAGGCATTAATTAAAATTAATAGTTTAAACAAGGTACTAACTAGTTTCTCAAAGAGGGAATTGAATTTTTTTTTAGATCATGAATGAGCAACTGAGACCTATTGCTGGCAATTCCTGTGCCATGTGGGAACTTCAGGACACTTCATGTGTCTTGGATGACCATGTGTGTAGGAACTGTCTCCAGCTGCTTGAACTTGGGCTCAGGATTTCTGAACTTGAGGGACAACTGGAATCATTGTGGAGCATCAGGGAAGATGAGAGTTTCCTGGATCATACGTTCCAGGAGGTGGTCAAGGTAGGAGATCAGTGGCCATCTGGAAGAGGAGGAAATGGCAGGAAGTGTAGCAATCTTTGGGGGGTGTGTCACTCTCAAACTAGTACTCAGCATTAAAGACTGCTAGGTGTGATGACACCTTGAAGGAGTGCAGTCCAGACCATGGCACCAATGGGCAAAGGATTGCACAGGAAGGAACAGCAATAAGTAGAAATGTAGTTGTTATCTCAGCTTCCATAGTTAGGAGAACAGACAGGCATTTCTGTAATCGTCATCACGAGTCCAGCATGGGTGCATTGCCTCCCTGTTGCAAGGGTAAAGGATATCTAAAGGATATCACAGAAAGGGTGCAGAATATTCTGCAGGGGGAATGGAGTGAACCAGACGTTATGGTACACGTCGGTACCAAAAACATAGAGTTTTGAGGTCCTATGGCCAGATTTTCAGGAGCTAGTGAGGAAGTTAAACAGTAGAACCTCGAAGGTAGTAATCTCTGGATTACTCCTAGTGCTGCATGTGAGCAAGAGAAGAAATAAGAAGATAGGGAGGCTCAATGTATAACTTGAGACATGGTGCAAGAGGGAGGGCTTCAGATTCTTGGGACCAGTTCTGGGGCAGGAGGCACCTATTCAAAAGGGACAGGTTGCACCTTAAAATGACTGGGATGAGTGTCTTCGTGTAGAGGTTCACCAGTGTGGTTGGGGAGGGTTTAAATTAAATTGGCAGGGGGATGGGCACCAGCATATAGAAGTAGAAAGAGGAATAAGATGCATAAAGTGAGAGTGTTGGATAGTACTAGAGAAGGAAGCAGTAAACTAAGAAGAACTACAAGGGAACACAAAGACTGCATGTATGTAAACAGAAAAAGTGTGGCGAGTAAGGTTGGTGAGTTAAAAGCACCAATAGCCATGTGGGAATATGATGCAGTGGCAGTAACAGAAACATGGCTTAAAAATGGTGAGGACTGGATGCTTAATATTCAAGGATAAAAAGTATTCAGACAAGATAGGAAAGGGAAATAGGGAGATGGGGTGACAGTACTGATTAGGGAAGACATTGTAGTAGTAGAAAGAGATGTCCTTGATGAGGCAAAGACAGAAACCATTTGGTTAGAGTTGAGAAACAAAAAGGGGATAATTACACTACTGGGGGTATGCTACAGGCTTCCAAATAGTGACTGAGAGATAGAGGGGCAAATCTGCAGGGAAATCACAGAGATGTGCAGGAACGATAAAGTGGTGATATTGGGGGATTTTAACATACAAATATTTATTGGGTTAGTGTAACAGAAAAGGGTAAGGTTGGGGGGGGGGCGGATTTCTCAAATGTGTTCAGAAGAACCTCCTTGATCAGTATGTTCTCAGTCCAACTAGGAAGGAGGCATTGCTGGATCTGGTACAGTGGAATGAGGTGGGCCAAGTGGAGCAAATGTCCATAGGGGAACACTTGGTTAAGAGTGATCATTGTATCATAAGGTTTAGACTACTAATGGAGAACAGCAAGAAACAATCTAAAGTAGAACTTCTAAATTGGAAGAGGGCTAACTTCAAAGGGATGAGAGGGGATCTAGCCAGGGTAAAATGGAACCAAAAACTGACAGGAAAAACTGTAATGGAACAATGGATGATCCTTAAGGAGGAGATGTTTCAGCTACAGGCTACATGCCAACAAGGATGAAAGGTAAGAGAGTCAAAGCCAGGGCTCCTTGGATGGCAAAAGAGATACAGAATATGATAAAACAAAAAAACATGTTGTGTGATGCATATCAGGTGAATTCTTCAAGAAAGAACCAGGCAAAATACAATAAGTTGAGAGCAGAAGTGAAGAGGAAAATAAGCCGGGCAAAGAAAGAAAATGAGAATAGAATGGCAGTTAACATAAAAGGGAACCCCAAAAAATCTTCTACCGGCATGAAAATAATAAGAAGGTCGTAAGAGGCAAAGAGGGTGATTTATGTTTATAGACACGGGGCAAGGCTAGAATACTTAATAAGTATTTTGTATTGGCGTTTACCAAGGAAGAGGATGTTAACAAAATATCGGTAGAAATGGAAATGGTAGATGTATTGCAAAGAATGAAAATTGATAGGCAGGATGTACTGGAAATGTTCAGACTGGATAAGTCGTCTGGTCAGCATTGCTTGCATCCCAGGTTGCTAAAAGAAGGAGGGGTGGAGATAGTGGAAGGGCTTGCCATAATCTTCAAATCTTCCCTAGATATGGGGGAGATGACAAAGGATTGGAGAGTGGCAAATGTGACACCCTTTTTCAAGAAAGCGTGTAAGGACAGTCCTAGTAACTAAAGGCGAGTTAGTTTCACATCAGTAGTGGGTAAGGTTTTGGAAATAATAATCAGGGAAAAAATCAACAGGTACTTGGAGAGGTTTGAGTTAATTAGGGAAAACCAGCAGTGATTTGCAAAAAGGCAGATTTTGCTTGAAAAATCTGATTGAATTTTTGATGAACAGAAAAGGTTAATGAAGGGAATGCAGTGGATGTTGTCTATGTGGATTTCAAGAAAGCGTTTGACAACGTACCAAAATTTTAGTTAACAAAATTGAGGGTCATGAAATAGGAGGGTAACTATCAACTAGGATTAAAAATGGGCTTAAAATGATAAATGGTTGTTTTTCAGACTGGAGAATGAGAAACAGTAGTATTCCCCACTGGTCAGTGCTAGGACCACTGCTTTTTTAATATATATATAAATGACTTGCATATTGGAATGCAGAGTAAAATTTCAAGTTTTCCCAATGATACCAAATTTGGATGCGTGCAAACGGTCAGGAATAACATTAATTGACTGCATCAGGACATGGATAGGATAGCAGAATGGGAGACAAGTGGCAGATGGAATTTAATACGGAGAAGTGTGAAGTGATGCATTTTGGCAGAGGGGATAGGGAGAGGCAATATAGACTTAACAGCACAGTTCTAAAGAGGGTGCAGAGACAGAAGAACATGGGGATTCATGTGCCTATATCTTTGAAGGTGCAGGACATATTGAGAGAGAGTGGTTAGCAAAGTTTATGGGATCTTGGTCTTCATAAATAGAGGTATTGGGTAGAAAAACAGGGAAGTTATGCTGAAACTTTATAAAGCTTTGGTTAGGCCACAACTAGAGTATTGTATTCAGTTATGGTCACCACATTTTAGGAATCATGTGAGGGTCCTTGAGAAGGTGCAGAAGAGATTTACCAGCATGGTTCCAGGGATTTTAGCTACAAAGTTTGTTTGGAAAAGTTGGGGTTGTTCTCCTTAGAACAAAGGAGATTGAGGGGAGATTTGCTAGAAGTGCATAAGAATATAACAGGTTTAGATAAGGTAGACAAAGAACAGCTGTTCCCATTAGCTGATGATACAAGGACTAGGAAACACAGATTTAAGGTTTTGGGCAAGAGATGCAGAGGATGTGAGGAAGAACTTTTTCACGCAGCGAGTGGTAATGACCTGGAACTCGTTGCCTATGAGGGTGGTGGAAGCGGAGACAGTCAATGATTTCCAAAGGAGTTTGCATTGACACTTGAAAAAAATAAACTTGCAAGACAACGGGGATAAAGTGGGGGAATGGGACTGACTGGACTGCTCTACAGAGAGCCGGCATGGATTTGAAGGACCAAATGGCCTCCTTCTGTGCTGTAATGACACCATGACTCTGATTGTATAGAAGATAATAAGCTTCTCTGGTACCATCACAAATTGGAAATGCTCCCATGTGTTCCAGAGCAGCAAACAGTATGGGGCACAATCTCAAACCAGCCTGAGCATAGCTCCTCAGTCATGCAAACACGCAACAATTCTACCGGCTGAGAAACTGCACTTTGCCAACAAGAAATACTCCCGTCATACCTTCCTTCTTTTTCATAAACGTTTCTCCAGGACTTACTGCTGTCAGGAAATATGGAACCAAATATGCTTAATGTAACCACTGATCAAAATGTTAAAAAGTTACCTCTCTGGAGATTTACTCTCATAACATAATCAAACTGAAAAAAGTCATTCAAAGGCTTTTAATAGGCTATTAAGTATGTAAAGTGAAATCCAAATTAATGTTGAATGGGTCAAATGCTATAATTAGTGATAAAGTGCTGTTGTGTGCAGGATAAGTTTAGTAATTACACACCTAAGCAGTTAACTAATCTGGCAATATCAAATCATGATACTCAAAAGTTGTTCCTTCAGAGCGACCCAGCAACAGGGGCCATGAGATCAGCCTAGTTTACAAACTCGGAATATATTTAATATCCAAGTGTTGGTGTTTACTAGAATAGCAAAATGGCTGTGATTATGCTTCTTAGTATAATGCCTTCATAAATAAAAGTGACTTCATTCACATTTCCAAAAATATAGATCGTACTTAAGAAACCACTGCAAAAGACCCAATTTGTTCCTTTCTAATCCCTATTTCACCAGAAAGAGAAAGAAGCACCAAACAAAATTACAAAATTCTACAATCTGTTAAGATTTCTTTAGTGATTCTGCACTCCAAACTGTGAGACATTCTCAATGACAGCATGGATTACAGACTGGGCTACAATGCTGCAGAACCAGTTTGCCAACCCAACTGTTGTTGAAAGAGTTCCCAGTTGGGAATGCAGGATAGAGGAGATTTACCCCACTGGGCCAACCATCAAGAAGATCACCCCCTCAAACTAAATCAGAGAACACAATCACTGACCAATGCAAGTAAATGGACCGCTGGGTTGAGCACTACCTAGAACTGTACTCCAGGGAGAATGTTGTCACTGAGACCGCCCTCAATCCAGCCCAGCCGGTGCCAGTCATGGATGAGCTGGACGTACAGCCAACAAAATCGGAACTCAGTGATGCCACTGATTCTTTAGCCAGCGGAAAAGCCCCTGGGAAGGACGGCATTACCCCTGAAATAATCAAGAGTACTAAGCCTGCGATACTCTCAGCACTCTACGAACTGCTTGGCCTGTGCTGGGATGAGGGAGCAGTACCACAGGACATGCTCGATGCCAATATCATCACCCTCTATAAAAACAAAGGTGACCGCGGTGACTGCAACAACTACCGTGGAATCTCCCTGCTCAGCATTGTGGGGAAAGTCTTCGCTCGAGTCGCTTTAAACAGGCTTCAGAAGCTGGCCGAGCGTGACTACCCTGAGGTACAGTGTGGCTTTCAAGCAGAGAGATCGACCATTGACATGCTGTTCTCCCTTCGTCAGCTACAGGAGAAATGCCGCGAACAACAGATGCCCCTCTACGTTGCTTTCAATGATCTCACCAAAGCCTTTGACCTCGTCAGCAGATGTGGTCTCTTCAGACTACTAGCAAAGATCGGATGTCCACCAAAGCTACTAAGTATCATCACCTCATTCCATGACAATATGAATGGCACAATTCAGCATAGCGGCGCCTCATCAGACCCCTTTCCTATCCTGAGTGGCGTGAAACAGGGCTGTGTTCTTGCACCCACAGTGTTTGGGATTTTCTTCTCCCTGCTGCTGTCACATGCATTCAAGTCTTCAGAAGAAGGAATTTTCCTCCACACAAGATCAGGTGGCAGGTTGTTCATCCTTGCCCGTCTAAGAGCGAAGACAAAAGTATGGAAAGTCCTCATCAGGGAACTCCTCTTTGCTGACGACGCTGCATTAACATCTCACACTGAAGAGTGTCTGCAGAGTCTCATCGACAGGTTTGCGGCTGCCTGCAATGAATTTGGCCTAACCATCAGCCTCAAGAAAACGAACATCATGGGACAGGACGTCAGAAATGCTCCATCCATCAATATCGGCGACCACGCTCTGGAAGTGGTTCAAGAGTTCACCTACCTAGGCTCAACTATCACCAGTAACCTGTCTCTCGATGCAGAAATCAACAAGCACATGGGAAAGGCTTCCACTGCTATGTCCAGACTGGCCAAGAGAATGTGGGAAAATGGCGCACTGACACGGAACACAAAAGTCCGAGTATATCAAGCCTGTGTCCTCAGTACCTTGCTCTATGGCTGCGAGGCCTGGACAACGTATGTCAGCCAACAGCGACGTCTCAATTCATTCCATCTTCGCTGCCTCCAGAGAATCCTTGTCATCAGGTGGCAGGACCGTATCTCCAACACAGAAGTCCTCAAGACGGCCAACATCCCCAGCTTATACACACTACTGAGTCAGCGGTGCTTGAGATGGCTTGGCCATGTGAGCCGCATGGAAGATGGCAGGATCCCCAAGGACACATTGTACAGCGAGCTCGCCACTGGTATCAGACCCACTGACCGTCCATGTCTCCGCTTTAAAGACGTCTGCAAATGTGACATGAAGTTCTGTGACATTGATCACAAGTCGTGGGAGTCATTTGCCAGCGATCGCCAGAGCTGGCGGGCAGCCATAAAGGCGGGGCTAAAGAGTGGCGAGTCGAAGAGACTTAGCAGTTGGCAGGAAAAAAGACGGAAGCGCAAGGGGAGAGCCAACTGTGTAACAGCCCTGACAACCAATTTTTTCTGCAGCATCTGTGGAAGAGTCTGTAACTCTAGTATTGGCCTTTATAGCCACTCCAGGCGCTGCTCCACAAACCACTGACCACCTCCACGCGCTTACCCATTGTCTCTCGAGACAAGGAGGCCAAAGAAGAAGAAGAATAGAAGTAGAAAGATTTGCTGCTGGTATTGTTTGTGGTGAAAATATGTAGCTCATGTTCTTTCTTTTAATTACCCCACAAAAAAGAAAAATGTTTGCAACTGAAGAGAGATTGGTGTTCTTACAGCACAGGTAGGTAGACAACATCACAATTAATCCTTCTTGGCAGACATATTGACTTGCTATTCTGAGCCCTCAAGGCAACACACCACTTGTCTGCCCAGTGTCAAAATCAGTTTAAATCTTCCTGCAATGGTTTGGTCACTGCCTGTCTTTCAGATAGGAAGTTAACTATTCAGTAGTGTGGTTGTCATCAGTAAATAGAACAATGTCACTTTTCATGAACCAATGCTGTTGATGAAGACACAAGCTTGTCTTTGGAACCCTTCTTGGGCGTTTTGATGAGATGAATGTCCATTTATGATTACCCAGTGTTTCTGCCCTCTGAGTGAATTCTTTATTCAATGCAAAAGCTCAATGAAATGCTGCAAGAGACCAACATCTCAATGACACCAGGATATCACTCTCTGTTGGGGATTCAAAAAATCAACTTCATTTCATGCTGAACATTGTGAAAGTTACTACAAACCAGAATATCAGAAACTTACCAGTATGATTGAGCAAAGCTGGCATTAGGATGACAGATTATTGTGAATTAAATATTCTAAGTTTCTCAATCATGAGGTTCAGTATGATTATGAATAGGATACTGGCATTTAAAGATTGGGATCCAATTTCAATTCCTTTTTCTTGGATAGCACAATGTTGGATGTTTTTCACTCAGATGGCACAACACCATAGGTAACAAATAAACCAGGGAAACAGCTAGTTAATGTTGAACAGAGCTTCGAGAACCCAAGCATCAGAACCCAAGAACAGGGTTTAACAATGACTCTGCAGTGATTAGAAAAACTAAATAAATCAGCCTAAAATTTGGAACATTCAATCCAATTGTGAACCTCAAAACCATCACTATTATAAATTAAATGTTTGGAGATGGCAAATAAACAAGATGTAAAATATCAAAACAATTGATTTTAAATGAATACATTAAAAAGCCATAGTTGGACGAGACTGTTTCCTCTTGTTTGTCCAAGTTCTGATGAGCTGTACTGGCAACAATAATTAGGCTCCTGATAATAGCAGACAAGTGTACAGGAAAGATGCATTTTACACATGAGGTGCAATAAAAATGTGCATGCCAGTTCAAAGAATTTAAAAATATCACCATGAATCCGACTCCTAGTGAATAGTGACCAACTTTGAAAAATGCATTAATACTAAGTTTATATAGAAACATAGAAAATAGGAGCAGGAGTAGGCCATTCGGCCCTTCGAGTCTGTTCCACCATTCATTATGATCATGGCTGATTATGCAACTCAGGAACCTCTTCCCGCTTTCCCCCATATCCTTTGATCCCTTTCGCCCCCAAGAGCTATATCTAACTCCTTCTTGAAAACATACAATATTTTGGCCTCAACTGCTTTCTGTGGTAGCAAATTCCACTGTCTGGGTGAAGTAATTTCTCCTCATCTCAGTCCTGTAGGTTTACCCTATATCCTTAGACTATGACTCCTGGTTCTGGACTCCCCCACCATCGGGAACATCCTTCCTACATCTACCCTGTCAAGTCCTGTTAGAATTTTCTCGGTTTCTATGAGATTCCCCACTCACTCTTCTGAACTTCAGCCAATATAATCCTAACCAACTCAATCTCTCCTCATACGTCAGTCCCGCCATCCCAGGAATCAGTTTGGTAAACCTTCGCTGCACTCCCGCTATAGCAAGAACATTCTTCCTCAGATAAGGAGACCAAAACTGCACACAATATTCCAGGTGTGGCCTCACCAAGGCCCTGTGTAATTGCAGCAAGACATCCCTGCTTCTGTACTCGAATCCTCTCGCTATGAAGGCCAACATACCATTTGTCTTATTTACCGCCTGTTGCACCTGCATGCTTACCTTCAGCGACTGGTGTACGAGAACACCCAGGTCTCGTTGCATATTCCCCTCTCTGTTTATAGTCATTCAGATAATAATCTGCCTTCCTGTTTTTGCTACCAAAGTGGATAACCTCACATTTATCCACATTATACTGCATCTGCCATGCATTTGCCCACTCACTCAACTTGTCCAAATCACCCTGAAGCCTCTCTGCATCCTCCTCACAACTCACCCTCCCACCCAGTTTTGTGTCATCTGCAAATTTGGAGATATTACATTTAGTTCCCTCATCTAAATCATTAATATATATTGCGAATAACTGGGGTCCCAGCACCGATCACTGCGGTACCCCACTTGTCACTGCCTGTCATTCGGAAAAAGACCCATTTATTCCTACTCTTCGTTTCCTGTTTGCCAACCAATTTTCTATCCATCGCAATACACGACCCCCAATCCCATGCGCTTTAATTTTACATGTTAATCCCTCATGTGGGATTTTGTCAAAAGCCTTCTGAAAGTCCAAATAAACCACATCCACTGGCTGTCCTTCATCAACTCTACTCGTTACATCCTTGAAGAATTCTAGTAGATTTGTCAAGCATGATTTCCCTTTCGTAAATCCATGCTGACTCTGTCCATTCTACCACTGTTCTCCAAGTGCTCTGCGATAAAATCTTTGATAATGGACTCTAGAATTTTCCCCACTACTGACATTAGGCTGACTGGTCTATAATTCCCTGTTTTCTCTCTACCTCCCTTTTTAAATAGGGGATGTCATCAGCTACCTGCCAATCTGTAGGAACTGTTCAAGAGACCCCCGAGTGCATTTCACTCTCAAGCTGTCATCAACTGCAGAGTGGGCACACAGTAGGCCAGAGTCAGAAGTTTGGATCTTGTGAGTTGGGGCATAAGGCTAGAACAGCTTGCACAGCTACAGTAGGGAGAGACTGTGGAAGCATATGCAAATGGATTGATAGGTTGGGTTGGGTCAAATAAACAGGAAGAAATGCAGGATAGGATGCTGGTGATAAAGTAGTGGATCATTTAGAGTGGTTGTCCAACACAAGGCCCGTGCGCCAGGATCCGGTCTGCCAAAGGTTTCCATCTGGCCCGCGGATGTAAACTGCACCCTGCCATTCCTTATCCTCACCGGGGGTCTGTGGCTGTTAATTTCAGAGACAAGAAATTTCCTATTGGCTTCTTCTTTCCTACCAGATTGGCTTTAAAAATAATCTGTTCCTTTCACAGCTAAATTGGAATTTCTAAGCTCAGAACTTTATCTAATGTTCATTAACACTCCTTTCCATATTCACAGCTGACAGGTATTGAGAGTGAAAACAGCAGCTTCCGAACTTCGGATAGATTCGAGGTTTTCCAGCGGGCTTTAAAAAAAAAATCATAACCCGCCGGAAACCCCGAATCTGTCCGAAGTTCGGAAGCCGTTGTTCCCACTGACAGGGCTCATCAGGACAGCTTCGGGGTTTTCCAAGAGTTCTGATTTTTTTACAACGTCGCCAGAAAAGCACAAAGCTATCCAAAGTTCAGAAACCGTGGTTCCCACTCTCAGCAATGGTTGGGGTGGGGGGCAGAGAAAGAGGGGGACAAAGAGAAAGGGGGGATGACAAACGGGGGTTGGGGGTGGGGGGGAGTCCAGGTGCACCTCAGTTTTAAAAAAAGGTGAACAGTGATATCACAGGAAAGCTGTAAGGTTATTGGTTGGTGAGTAACTACTGTTAGTGAGTATCTATAAATAGCTGGGTTAGTACACTATTGTTAGGGGGTGTGTATAAATAGCTACAAATTAGAAAAAAAACTTAAAATTAAAATTGATGTAACTACCTTATAATTAATTAAGGCACACAAGCAGAAGGGAACAGCTGGTGAGTCTTCTGTTCTGTGATAGTAGCTAGCTTAGTACACGAGAGTTAAGTAGATCTATAAAAAGAACTAACTTTAAAATAAAATAAATAAAATAGCATACAAAATAAATAAAAGACAAAATAAAACAATTAAAATAAATAGTGTTTTAGTACTAGTAAGGTTTTATTAATAGTTCTAAGGTGTTCTTGTATTGGTAACATTCCTTTTTTTAGCAGTTGCAAAGGCTCAACTAATAAATAAAGGAATGGCAGGGTTGATTCAACCTTGAGAGTGCACCTCTTGTGCTGTGTGGGAGCTCCAGGATGCTTCCCATATCCTGGATAACTATATGTGCAGGAAGTGTTGTCAATTGCAGCAGCATGAGCTCCGGGGTTTGGAACTTAAGTGGCAGCTGGCAACACTGCGGTGCACTCATGAGGATGAGAGCTATGTGGGCAGCATGTTCATAGATGTGGTCACCTCACAACTTAAAATTATGCAGGGAGAGAGGGAATGGGTGACCACCAGGCAGTCAAAAAGAAAGAGGCAGGTAGTTCAAGAGACCCCCGAGTGCATTTCACTCTCCAACAGGTATTCAGTTCTGAATACTGATGAGAGCGATGGTTCATCTGGAGGAGTGCAGCCATGGCACCACGGGTGGCTCAGCTGCACAGGGTGGCATACAGCGAAGACTGGAAGAGTCATAGTGATAGGTAATTCAATATGCAGGGGAACAGACAGTTGTTTCTGTTAAGTTATTGTTATTTTTTTGTTAAAGATACAGCACTGAAACAGGCCCTTCGGCCCACCGAGTCTGTGCCAACCATCAACCACCCATTTATACTAATTCTACACTAATCCCATCTTCCTACCACATCCCCACCTTCCCTATATCCCCCTACCACCTACCTATACTAGGGGCAATTTATAATGGCCAATTTACCTACCAAAATGCAAGTCTTTGGCTGTGGGAGGAAACCAGAGCACCCGGCGAAAACCCACGCGATCACAGGGAGAACTTGCAAACTCCGCATAGGCAGTAACCAGAATCGAAACCAGGACCCTGGAGCTGTGAGGCTGCGGTGCTAACCACTGCGCCATTGATGTGAATCCAGGATGATATGTTGCCTGCCTGGTGCCAGGGTCAAGGATATCACTGAGCGGCTGCAGAGCATCCTGAAGCGGAAGGGTGCACAACCAGCACTTATGGTCCACATCGGAACCAACGACATGGGGAGAAAGAGGAATGTGGTCCTGCAGTCAGAATTTAGGGAGCAAGGTAAGAAATCAGCAAGCTGGAGCTCAAAAGTAGAAATCTCCGGATTACTCCCAGTGCCACGCGCAAGTGAGTACAGGAATAGAAGGATAAAACAGATGAATGCGTGGCAGGAAAGATGATGCAGGAGGGAGGGCTTCAGATTCCTGGGACATTGGGACTGGCTCTGGGGGAGATGGGACCCATACAGGCCAGACGGGTTGCACCTGAACAGAGCCGGGACTGAGTTCCTTGCGGGATGTTTTGCTAATGCTGTTGGGGAAGGTCTAAACTAGTTTGGTGGGGGATAGGGTCGACTCAGTTGAGACAAAATCAAAAATGAAAATGTGAGACAGAAAACTAATGGATGAGTCTGGAAGACAGAGGAAACAAAGGTTAGAAAATATAAAAAAGAGTTTGGCAGTGCTCAAGGGTATCTATTCCAATGCAAGGAGTATAGCAAATAAAGCCAATGAGCTGAGGGCACAGATAGATACGTGGCAAGTAAAGTCTGTATGAATCATCAATAAAATGTTTTCATACATTTTATGCTCTGTTCTGAAAAATAATCATGAAAATGCATTAAAACAGATAATCTTTACCTTAACAGATAATAGAATAAATCATAGCACTATTAGGAACCCAAAGACTGAGGTCAAACAGGAAAGAAATCACAATTCTGGGTGCGTAGTGAAGAAAAAATCTGTTTTAAACAAGAAGCACTTTACTACAAAAACAAAATACTGCAGATGCAGGAAATCTGAATGTATTACATTAGATGAAGTGTAGTAATGGCTATACCACATTAAACTGCAAGCTGAGAAACAGGACCATTAACAGACATTATTTGTCAGATAAAGGCAGCTGGTAACTAAGGACAAATCTTGGGTTGCTATGGGATCAGCAGAACAGAGTGGTACTGTCTTGGATAAGACCCCATTAAACTGCAACAAGTGACATGAATGATGAAGTAACTCCACTAAACTTTGAATCAAGCATGGACAAGGCATATAGGATTGCTCGAAGGAAGCAATCATTGAGATGTGCATATGAAAATTACATCAGGAAATGTGGACACAAAAAATATAAGAATGATTACAATATCGAGCTTTTTCATTGCTGTCGGCTAGGACAGAAGGATCTTAGTCTAATGGAAAGGAAGGCCGGAATTTTACGGTCCGCCACAGGAGCGGGCTGGTGGAGGGGGAGCCGCAAAATAGAGTGGGAGGCGGGGGTGCGTTCCCACTGCAATTTTACATGGGGCGGCAGCTGCGAGAGACAGCCCGCCCTCCCTAGGCCAATCAATCCCCAGTGGCCACTGAACTGTCACTTGAGGGCCTCCTCCCAGCGCCGCTGGTCAGGCAGCAAAAGCCCCCAGAACGCTGCCAGGTAAAAGCTCTTGCAGGCTGCGGGGCGGGGACCTCCTGATCGGGCACTGTACAGCACTCCCCAACACCCCCCCCACTTCCTAACAAACCCCCTTGCCACGCTGGGGACCAGCTGATTGTCCCAGGTGAGGCCCCAAAAACTTACCTTCTTTACCTTCTTTCCAGGGCCGTCGTCATTCTTGCTGCTGTTGGCTGGGTGCAGACCCAGCAGTGGCCACTGCTCCCAGCTGATTGGCTGGCAGCTCAGTTCGGCAGGACTTCCTGCCTCAAGGAGCTGGAAGTCCCGCCCAAGGCAAATTATGGGTCTGGGGAGTGACTCCCCAGGCGGCTGAGGCGGGCTTGTGCCTGACTTTTTGGCCGGTGGGTGGGGCCACCCGCCCAATGTAAATTTCCAGCCAAAGTGTCTAGATTCAACAGGCTTGGAGTGATTGTTGATTTGTGCGCTTGAAGACTCCAAGACAGATCTAGTTGTGTTTATTATTTAATCCATGCATTAATAGTTGAATAAAAGATAACATCTGTGAGAGATGTTGTATAATTGTGTTTCAGTAATGTGGATTCAAATCCACAAATACCACTTTAATACCCAATATAGGAGGTGCGACAGTCATTACTAATTCCTACCTGAGAGAAACCGTTTATTTACCCTAGACATTTCCACTTATTCATCTCAATTAAAAAAAAAGCAATCACAAAAAGGTGAACAGGCAGCAATTAACCTTCTATTATAGTATTTAATTATGCATTTCATTTCTTTGTTGAAAACTGAAACATCATTTATTAAAACCAAAAGGAGCCATCTAAATCTTTGAACCAAAAATGTCTGTAATTAAAGTACTGGATACTAACAAACAAAAATATTTAATTCCTATCAAATTTCTGATTTGGATGTCAGTTACACATAATATTTATGTTATTATTATTAGTCTAACCTAACTTTCTTATCGTAGGTAGTTACATTTATTTAGTAGCTGACATAAACTATAAATATTTTGCCAGTACAGTTGACAGTGTAAACCAAATCTTCAATAATTCTGATTCTAATTCTAATAGTTGCGATGAAAGGTCACTGACCTGAAACCTCTGCTTCTCTCTCCACAGATGCTGCCAGACCTGCTGAGAATTTCACTCCTCCCTCCTTCCCGCCAGTGTCATGCCTTGGATCTCCAAACGGAGATCTGAAGGCGCGAGAGTTCCAGCCACCGGCCAGAATATTGGCATGGGACGGCTGTTGGGTCACGGTAAGTTATTTTGCATTAATTTAAATGCATTTTAATATTTAAATGAAAGCTATGCTCTGGGACCGCACTGAGGCCTTGCCGCTGCTGGTAAAATGCTATGGGGCCTTCCCGGCGACGGGGGTCATGGTGGACCTCTCCCGGAAGTATTTTCCGGCCCTCCCACCATGACCCCTGACATCGGAGGCTGGTAAGATTCAGCCCCATAGACTCAACAGAAGGTTGGTAGTGAACTGTCACATACGGTTAAGCCAGGAATCTTGTGCCAGGTTCTGTTAACATTGAATGTTTAGTGTAGCATATGCATCATTTTCTATTTTCCAAGAAAAGATAGTTAAATCTGTAACACTGTTAAGTCTGCAGTGCATCATTGCTACTTATCCATTTACTGTTTAATAAAACTGTTTGGCAGTTTAAAAGCTAAGCCACAGTTTCATGGATAGTTTATTGGCCCATAATTTGCTAGCAGAGCAATGAACAGTGTTTGCCAGCAGTTAGACTTGCCCTTTCAAGTTTAATCTTGACTGTATTTTTACCGCAAGTTACTGTAGGTGCAAGCTAATAACGGCATAACGAGGGAAACTGGGCATCTGCACGTGAGTGACCAGGACAAGCTACTGTATTTCTCCTTAACAAGATTGAAGGATTGTGTAATGAACAGCAGAAGGACTGAGAAGGAAGTATAGAGTGTGTGAATTCAATGTCAAATCAGGTACAGAAAGAGAAATAAAGAGAGGGAAAGAAAGATTGAGTTAAGAGAGAGGGAAGAAAAGAGAAAAATAAAGGAAATGTTTTAACTTAGAATTTTAGACTTCAACAATTAAAACCTAAAGGAAGGAGATTCCATACTTGCAACAGTTAATTTTCAGTGCAAGAGATTCATTGGTAGTAATAAACACTTAGTGTATCTTTAAAATAATATGACAGTTAATTCAGGCCTAATGAAATAGATACGGACATTAAATGGCTTCAAGACAGGCTCCTTGTGTCATTTCCTACCGGTTTTAACTTTCTGTGGCAACCTTAGTTCATGTGTACTGGACAAGTGCAGCAGCATCATGATGTTTGATGCATTTCAATGAATTAAGTAGACAGTGAGGTGACATTTCTGTGAAGCTAACAACAGACAACTCTGCCGCTCTGACAAGAAATTTCGAGTTTTGGGTTTAACTGCACATCTGTCCTTGCCTGAAATTGTTGTAATATTTGTGCATAAAGAATGGTGAGCCCAATTGCCTCTCCATTATTTTGACAGAAAATTATAAGCCATTGTACTGTCTTCCAAAAAGAAGTGCATGGGATCTCCCAGTAAGCTGTTGTACAGGCTTTCCTTCTGTTCTGAGGTATGAGCAATGCTGGCAAGACCACATTTATTGCCCAGCCCTGCTTGTGAAGTTTGTGATTCTTTTGAGCCTTTGCAGCCCTTGTAGTAATGGTGCTCCTACAATGGTGTTAGGGAGGAATTCTCAGACTTTGACTCAACAACAATGAAGGAATATTGGTATAGGTCCAGGTTATGCACATGCGTGACTTAGATGTAACATTGCAGATGATGCCGTTCCCAAGAGCCTTGCTGCTCTTGTTTCCTTGATGAAAATGCAGACATCGGTATGTCATTAAATATTGGGAAACATAAAGCCATTGTTTTCAATCCCCGCTCCAAACTCCATTCCCGAGCTACCGACTGCACCATGCCAACAAAAAACCCATCAAAATGGGGGTCATGGTCTGAAGTTGTTAAACTCAATGTTGAGTCCAGAAGGCTGTGAAGTGCCTAATCGGAAGATGAAGTGCTGTTCCTCGAGCTTGCGTTGAGCTTCACTGGAACACTGCAGCAGGCCGAGGACAGAAATGTGGGTGTGAAAGCCGGGTGATGAAATAAAACTGCAAGCAACAGGAGGTTCGGGGTCATTCTTCGGGGTCTGCAAACTGAGCAGAGGTGTCCACAAAGTGGTCACCCAATCTGCGTTTGGTCTCCCCAGTGTAGAGGAGACCACATTGTGAGCGGCGAATACAGTATAGCAAATTGAAAGCAATACAAGTAAATCACTGCTACACCTGGAAGGAATGCTTGGGGCCTTGGATGTTGAGAAGAGAGGAGGTAAAAGGGAAGATGTTACACCTCCTGCGATTGCATGGAAAGATTCCATGGGAAGGGTGCAAGGTGTCGGGGGTGATGGCGGAGTGGACCAGGATATCACGGAGGGAACGATCCCTGCGGAATGCTGACAAGGAGGGGAAGATATGTTTGGTGGTAGCCTCATGCTGGAGGTGGCAGAAATGGCGGAGGATGATCCTTTGGAGGCTGGTGGTGTGCAAAACGAGGACAAGGGGAACCCTATCGTGGTTCTGGGAGGGCGGGGAAAGGGTGAGAACAGAAGCACAGAAAATGGGTCGGTTGAGGGCCCTGACAACCACAGTGAGGGGGGGAATCCTTGGTTGAGGAAAAAGGAAGACATATCAGAAGCGCTGTTGTGGTAGGTTGCATCATTAGAACAGATGCGATGCAGGTGGAGTAACTGGAAGAATAGAATGGAGTCCTTACAGGAGACAGCATGTGAGCAAGTATAGTTGAGGTAGCTGTGTGAGTCGGTGGGGTTATAATGAATATTAGTAAACAGCCTATCTCTAGAAATGGAGACAGAGAAGTTGAGGAAGTAAAGAGTAGTGTCGGAGATGGGCCATGTGAAGGTGAAAGGTGGAAATTGGAAGTGAAGTTGATGAGATTTTCCAGTTCGGGGCGGGAGTATAAAACGACACCAATACAGTCATCAATGTTCCGGAAAAAGAGTTGAGGGAGGGGGCCTGAGAAGGACTGGAACAAGGAATGTTCAACATACCCCATAAAAAGACAGTCTTAACCAGGACCCATGCAGGTACCCACAGCAACACCTTTTATTTGGAGAAAGTCAGTGGAGTTGAAGGAGAAGTTTTTCAAGGTAAGAACAAGTTCAGCCAGGTGGAAGAGGGTGGTTGTGGATGGAGGTTGGTTGGGCCTCTGTTCAAGGAAGAAGTAGAGAGCCCTCAGACTGTCCTGGTGGGGAATGGAGGTGTAGAAAGATTGGACATCACTAGTGAAGAGTAAAGAGAAGGCGGTTAGGGCCAGGAAACATTAAATTGATATATGGCAGGTAACAGCAGACTCCAGTTTTTAACTTCAAGGCCAGACCTACATTAGTATTCCAAGAAAAATAGTCAGATAAAAAGTGGAAAAGATAATGGCTATTTGGTTCCTTACAAGAGTATAATTTGGTAAATACTGTTCCATTTTGTAAAATGACTCATTACTAGTTGAAATTAAGTTGAAAGAAGTTATGGTATATATCCACATGGAAATAAATAAATCAGTATTGCAAGATTTCATTGGCAAATAAGAATAGCCCTGAAATCTTGCCTGTTGTGTTAAATATTGACCTTTACTTATATCTATCATAAAACAGGTGGCAAGTAGACACTGGAAATACGATAACAGGTTTGTGATAAAACACTAACGTGAACAATCATCTTCAAGAAGAAGCTAGCAATTGCTCAAATATAATTGAGAACCAAAGAGCATGAGTTAACAACAAAAGGAAGGAAGGGACTAATTTGACTTAATATAGTGCCTTTCACATCCTCAGAACATCTGAAGTGCTTCACAGCCAATGAAGTGCTTTTAAATTGTAGTCACAGTTGTAATGAAATGCAACAGCCTATTTCTGCACAGCAAGTTTTCACAAACTGAAATTAGATAAATCAACAGAGAATCCGTTTAAGTGTTGGTTGAGGAATAAATATTGACCAAGGCAAGAAGCTCCCCCAGTCTTCTTCAAATAGTGCCATGGGATCATTTATGTCTCAAAAGAGCAGACAGGACTTCGGTTTAACGTTTCCATCCACAAGGCAGCAGCTCCAATAGTGAAGAACTCCGTCAGTACTGCAATGAACTGTCAGCCTAGATTATGTGTTCAGGTCTGTGGAGTGGGTCTTGGAACCTTTTGATTCAGAGGAGAGAGTGCTACCACTAAAACACCTTGAATGAGCAGGAGACAGGCTATGCTGTTCTGACAAATGGAATTACTGACCGCACAGTGGTGTATTTTTGACATTGGAGGTTCAGAGACCAGAATTTAACTTACTGGAAAGCTACAAATAGGTTACGAATATCCTAAATGGACTTAAAAGGTTGGAGCCAGTTCAATTGATTCATTCCATTCCAATGTCATATGATATATAATCACATACAAGTCAGAAATTGATGAGTCAGCATGTCAGAAGGACAAAGAACAAAGAACAGTACAGCACAGGAACAGGCCACTCTGCCCTCCAAGCCTGCGCCAATCTTGATTCCTGCCTAAACTAACACCTTCTGCACTTCCGGGGCCCGTATCCCTCTATTCCCATCCTATTCATATATTTGTCAAGATGTCTTTTAAACGTGGCTATCGTATCTGCTTCCACCACCTCCCCTGGCAGCAAGTTCCAGGCACTCACCACCCTCTGTGTAAAAAACTTGCCTCGCACATCCCCTCTAAACTTTGCCCCTCGCACCTAAAACGTATGTCCCCTAGTAACTGACTCTTCCACCCTGGGAAAAAGCTTCTGACTATCCACTCTGTCCATGCCGCTCATAACTTTGTAAACCTCTATCATGTTGCCCCTCCACCTCCGTCGTTCCAGTGAAAACAATCCGAGTTTTTCCAACCTCTCCTCATAGCTAATGCCCTCCAGACCAGGCAACATCCTGGTAAACCTCCTCTGTACCCTCTCCAAAGACTCCACGTCCTTCTGGTAGTGTGGCGACCAGAATTGCACGCAATATTCTAAGTGTGGCCTAACTAAGGTTCTGTACAGCTGCAACATGACTTGCCAATTTTTATACTCTATGCCCCGACCAATGAAGGCAAGCATGCCATATGCCTTCTTGACTACCTTATCCACCTGCGTTGCCACTTTCAGTGACCTGTGGACCTGTACGCCCAGATCTCTCTGCCTGTCAATACTCCTAAGGGTTCTGCCATTTACTGTATACCTCCCACCTGCATTAGACCTTCCAAAATGCATTACCTCACATTTGTCCGGATTAAACTCCATCTGCCATTTCTCCGCCCAAGTCTCCAACCGATCTATATCCTGCTGTATCCTCTGACAATCCTCATCATCATCCGCAACTCCACCAACCTTTGTGTCGTCCGCAAACTTACTAATCAGACCAGCTACATTTTCATCCAAATCATTTATATATACTACAAACAGCAAAGGTCCCAGCACTGATCCCTGCGGAACACCACTAGTCACAGCCCTCCATTCAGAAAAACACCCATCCACTGATACCCTCTGTCTTCTGTGACTGAGCCAGTTCTGTATCCATCTTGCCAGCTCACCTCTGATCCCATGTGACTTCACCTTTTGCACCAGTCTGCCATGCGGGACCTTGTCAAAGGCTTTACTGAAGTCCATATAGACAACATCCACCGCCCTTCCCTCATCAATCATCTTCATCACTTCCTCAAAAAACTCAATCAAATTAGTAAGACACGACCTCCCCTTCACAAAACCATGCTGTCTCTCGCTAATAAGTTCATTTGTTTCCAAATGGGAATAAATCCTGTCCCGAAGAATCCTCTCTAATAGTTTCCCTACCACTGACGTAAGGCTCACCGGCCTATAATTTCCTGGATTATCCTTACCACCCTTCTTAAACAAAGGAACAACATTGGCTATTCTCCAGTCCTTTGGGACCTCACCTGTAGCCAATGAGGATGCAAAGATTTCTGTCAAGGCCCCAGCAATTTCTTCCCTTGCCTCCCTCAGTATTCTCGGGTCGATCCCATCAGGCTCTGGGGACTTATCTACCTTAATGCTTTGCAAGACACCCAACACCTCCTCCTTTTTGATAATGAGATGACTGAGACTATCTGCACTCCCTTCCCTAGGCTCATCATCCACCAAGTCCTTCTCCTTGGTGAATACTAATGCAAAGTACTCATTTCGCACCTCACCCATTTCCTCTGGCTCCACGCATAGATTCCCATCTCTGTCCTTGAGTGGGCCAACCCTTTCCCTCGTTACCCTCTTGCTCTTTATATATGTATAAAAAGCCTTGGGATTTTCCTTAATCCTGTTTGCCAATGACTTTTCATGACCACTTTTAGCCCTCCTAACTCCTTGCTTAAGTTCCTTCCTACTGTCGTTATATTCCTCAAGTGCTTCATCTGTTCCTAGCCTTCCAGCCCTTACAAATGCTTCCTTTTTCTTTTTGACTAGGCTCACAATATCCCATGTTATCCAAGCTTCCCGAAACTTGCCACACTTGTCTTTCTTCCTCACAGGAACATGCTGGTTCTGGATTCTAATCAGCTGACGTTTGAAAGACTCCCACATGTCAGATGTTGATTTACCCTCAAACAGCCGCCCCCAATCTAAATTCTTCAGTTCCTGCCTAAGAAAAAGATTAAAGGAAAATAGAATATGACAATAAACTAAAAAACAGACTGTAAAAACTTCTAGAGGTTTGTAAAAAGGAAAAGATTAGCAAAGATAAATGTGGGTCCATGGAGAATTTATAGTGGGGAATAAGGAAATGACAGAGAAACTAAACAAATACTTTGTGTCTGGCTTCATGGAGGAAAATACGTCAAACTCAGAAATAATGGAGAATCAAGGGACTAGCGTAAATGAAGAACTGCAAGATATTAATATTAGTAAAAAAAATAGTCCTAAAGAAATTAATGGGACTTAAAGTAGATAAATTCCCTGGACCTGATGATCTACATCCCAGAGTGTTAAAAGAGGTGGCTGTAGAGACAGTAGATGCATCAGTGGTCATCTTTCAAAATTCTACAGACTCTGGAATGGTTCCTGCAGACTGAAAGGTCGCAAATGTAATGCCACCATTTAAGAAAGGAGGGAGAGAGAAAACAGGGAACTACAGATCTGTTAGCCTAACATCAGTCATAGGGAAAAGGTTAGCATCTATAATAAAGGATGTGACAACAGGATACTTAGAAAATAGTGGTAGGAATAGGCAGAGTCAACATGGATTTATGAAAGAGAAATCATGTTTAACAAACCGGTTGGACTTTTTTGAGGATTTAATTAGCAGAATAGATAAGGGGGAACCGGTGGATGTGGTATACTTAGCTTTTCAGAAAGCTTTTGATAAGTTGCCACACAAGAGGTTAATAAACAAAATTAGAGCACATGGGATTGGGGGGAATATACTGGCATGGATTGAGAACTGGTAATGGACAAAAAACAGAGAGTAGGAATGCACGGGTCATTTTTGAATTGGTAGGCTATGACTGGTGGGGTACCGCAAGGATCAATGCTTGGGCCCCAGCTATTCACCATCTTTATCAATGATTTGGAAGTGGGGATTAAATATAATATTTCCAAGTTTGCAGATGACACAAAACTCGGTGGAAGTATGAGTTGTGAGGAGAATGCAAAGGCACTTCAAGGGGATTCGGAGAAGCTAAGCGAATGGGCAAAAATTTGGCTGATAGAATACAAAGTGGAGAAATGTGAGGTTATCCACTTTGGTAGGAAAAATAGAAATACAGAGTATTTCTTAGATGGTGAGAGGCTGGGAAGTGTTTCATTTCAAACGGACTTGGGTGTCATTGTTCGTGAGTCACTGAAAGCTACCTGCAGGTGCAGCAAGCAATTAAGAAGGCAAATTGTATGTTGGCCTTCATTACAAGAGGATTTGAGTATAGAAGTAAAAATATCTTACTGAAATTATATAGAGCCTTGGTGAGACTGCACCTGGAGTATTGGGGGCACTTTTGGTCTCCTTACCGAAGGAAAGATATACTTTCCATAAAGGGAATGCAATGAAAGGTCACCAAACTAATTCCTGGGATGGAGGGATTGTCCTATGAGGAAAGATTAAATAGACTGGGCCTTTATTCTCTGGAGTTTAGAAGAATGAGAGGTGATCTTATTCAAACATACAAAATTCCTACAGTGCTCGACAGGGTAGATGCAGGAAGGATGTTTCCCCTGGTTAGGGAGTCTGGAACCAGGGGACATAGTCTCAGAATAAGGGGCAGTTTAGGACTGAGATGAGGAGGAATTTCTTCACACAGAGGATGGTGAATCTTTGGAATTCTCTGTGCCAGAGGGTTGTGGAGGCTCATTGGTTGAGTATGTTCAAGACTGAGATCGTTGGATTTCTACATATTCAAAACATCAAGGGTTACAGGGACAGTGCAGGAATGGTGTTAAAGTAGAATATCAATCCTGATCTCATTGAATGGTGGAGTGGGCTCGAAGGGCTGAATGGCCATTTCCTGCTCCTAGTTCTTATGTTCTTATGTCAGGGTGGCCTCTTTCCCCACACACAGGCTATGAAGGTAATCTGCTAGAAACAGTAATAGTGAGTGCAGCAAAAGATTGAATGGTTAAAAGGGAAAGGTGAACTGAGGATGGTGGCCTGCCTGCCAGAGCAGCTGGCCCAATCAGAGGGCTGGCAGCTCAGCAGCACCTCTGCTAGCGGTGGCCACTGCTGAGGTTGCAAGAGAAAGGAGAGTGCCCCTCGCCATGGATATATCCCAGCGGTGGCACCTAACCTGCGTGTAGCCATTGCCGCTGGGGGACCCCTCCTTGGATCATGGAGCCGCCATTAAGGGAAACTGCCCCAGGAACCCACTGAGGTCTTCCCATCTGATGGTGAACCTGCTTGACCCGGGCAAAATGCCAGTAGGGATGGGAAGTGGCACTTAATTGGGGCTTAAGTTGCTTAATTGGCTGCCCAGTGGGCAGCTGCACTGTTGAGGTTCCTGCTGCTTGTAATATACTATGGAGGCGTGAAGACATCAGGCTCCCCTCCCAACCTCTTCCTTTGTCATATTACTGGGCCTCCTGTCACCCAGCCTGTCTCCAAAGGACTGGGAAATTTCACCTCATTGTGTCTTTGCACTTCTGCTTCAAGGAAAAAGGTACTTCCTACCATACGTCAGGTGAGAAGCAAATGTACGGTTAAATGTGAATATTCAAAGGTTGTTCAAGTTGTGCCACTCTACCACTCGCTTCACGAAGAGAGCATCTTGCACATCGCTCCCTGTGTTTTTTGCTGTATTTGCCCATTAATTGCTAATTAAACTCACCACAGAAAGTTAAGTATCGTCATTGCATATGCAAGTACCCCTTTAAACAACATGACACTTGTTAAAAACTGACAAACAAGCTCTCTGGCACTGAAAATTAACTGCTACAAGTGTGGAGTCTTGTTACTTCAGGTTTTGAATTTTGAGACAAGATGTAAAACATACCAAATTTAATTTTTTCTTACTTTTTCTGTTTCTTTTATCGTCACTCATAATTCAATCTTCTTTTGAAAGCGTCTACAGTGTATTTGAACATAACATCAGGACAATTCTCTCCCCATTTAGTTTTAAATGTTGCATTTGTTGGAAATATAGATTTTGTTTGCAGTTTATAGGATATTTGTACATTAATGTAGGTACCACATGTTTTATGTTATCAAGTAAAATAGCTTTAATTAAATGAAGCAATCAATGGAAAGCCAGTACAGTTCCATAACAAATATTACACACACTTGGTATTCAGTTCATTATTCATGTCAGGAAATACTTGCCTCAGAATTTACTTGTCTCATCTTATTGCAGATTACTTCAGAACTTGAGAGTGTAGGAAAAGGGCAATGATAATATATGATGGCCATTGGGTTACTAAAAGATAAAATGCTACAACAAAACGAAACCCAAGTGTAACTTTTCAATTTACTCTTTGGCAGCTCCTGAGGGAAAGCTCAGAGAAGTTATATTTATGAGCTGGCCTTCAAGTATGCCTGTTTTCCTCAGTGGCGTAGCCAATATTTATACTTTAGCCAACACTGCTAAAATATGTTATCTGGTTATTATCACATTGTTGTTTGTGGAAATTTACCCTATATAAATTAGCTGCCGTGTTTCCTACATTACAACAGTGACTGCACTTCAAAAGTACTTCATTGGTTGTAAAGCACTTTGGGATGTCCTGAGGTCGTAAAAGCCACTCTATAAAGGTAAGACTTTCTTTTTCCATTTCAATCTATTTGGTGAAATATTAATTGTTTGTTCTCCTACCAACCTCTGCTGAGACAAAAGCACCAGAAATGAAGTGGAATGTTCACAATGGAGTCACATTTTCCTTACAGGAAATTAAACTTATGTCCTTTTTTGTATTCCACTGCTCCTTTCATGATTGGCAACCATGCCTTCACCATCTAGGCCCCATACTCTGAAGTTACTGCCCTAAACCTCTCCAATCCCTCTTCTACTCTAAGATCCTCCCGAAAATCCATCTCTTTCACCAAACATTTGGTCACTTCTCCTAAAATCTCTTTCATGGCTCTATTTTTGTCTAATCATGTCTCTGTGAAGTGACTTGGGGAGCTTTCTATATTAATGGCAATATATAAATGCATTTTGTTGTTTCGATGACAGAAATATTGTCTTTTTAATGGAACAGTCCAAGTGGAATTCTCTCCTGCCCACTGTTTAGTCCAGATGCACTAGTGATTTCTTGGAACCTCCTTGTGTGTAAAATATTTCTCATTGTACAGAGGAGAGTATAATGTTCTCCACATGATTCTTTTGGCACCCCAAATTGTATATCACAAATTATCTTATTCCTCCAAACTATATTCACAGATAGATATAGGACTCTTATCTTTTAAACTTTTCTGATAGGTCTACACAACATAATCAAATTTATGACTCTTCTGAACACTGAAGTTGTTAATAGTGAAACAGAGCAGTGGACAGACACAAACTTAACTTGGGTACAGTAGTGAAATAAACTGCCTGAAAAGAACAATATAATTAGAGAATGGAAGCAAACTGTTATCGGAACATAGGGCTGGATTTTATGTTGGGTGGATGGGAGCTGGCTGTGAAAGTTGGTGGCAAACCCACTTCCGTCTAGCCTGAGGATGTGTCCTGCATTTTAAGGGTAATTGTTTCGAGGCGGGACTTCCACCCGCTTGAGAGAGGAAGTCCCGCCTCATTGAGTTGCCAACCAATCAGCAGGCTGGCAGCTCTTAGTCCCAGCAGCGCCACCAGGAGCTGTAAGTTTGGGTTGCCTTGTCGGTGGTAATCGGTCGGGCCCCAGCAAGGCAAAGGTGGTTGTTTGGGGGGACGGGGAGGCGTCTTGGGACCTGGGGGTAGTTTGGGAAGTGGGGCCGGCCCTCAATTGGGCACCCGGTGCCCAATTATCAGGGCCCAAACCCAGGGCACTGAGTGGCTGCCAGCTTTTACCAGGCGGCCTTTCCCGGCTTCAAGATGCCCGCTTGCCAAAAGGCGGGCGAAGGCCGTTAAGTGGCCAATTGGCAACTTAATGACCTTGATTGGCCTGGGGCAGGCGGCCGTTTTTCGCCTCCTGCTCCATTTTACGTTACCCTCCCGCCACCATCCGGCTCGTTGGGGTACGGTAAAAGTCCGGCCATAGGAGCAGGAGTAGGCCATTCAGCCCATCGAGCCTGCTCCACCACTTAATACGATCTTGGATGATCATCCACTTCAATGCCTTTTTCCCACATTATCCCCATATCCCTTTATGTCATTGGTATTTAGACAGCCCTCTGGGGTAGAGAATTCCAAAGATTCACAATTCTCTGAGTAAAGAAATTTCTCCTCATCTCTGTCCTAAGTGGCTTCCCCCTCATTGTATCCCCTGGTTCTAGACTCCCCAACCAGGGCAAACATCTTACCTGCATCTACCCTGTCTATCCCCTTAAGTATTTGTAGGTTTCAATAAGATCACCTCTCATTCTTTGAAACTCTGGAGAATACAGGCCCAGTTTCCCAATCTCTCTTCATAGGTCAGTCCCGCCATCCCAGGAACAAATCTGGTGAACCTTCAATGCACTCCCTCTATGGTAATAATATCCTTCCTAAGGTAAGGTAAGGGGACCAAAACTACACATAGTACTCCAGATGTGGTCTAACCAAGGTTCTGTACAATTGAAGAAAGACTTCACTACTCCTGTATAAAATCCTCTTGCGATAAAGGCTAATATACATTAGCCTTCTTAATTGCTTGCTGCACCTGCATGTTAGCTTTCACTGTCTCATTGACAAGGACATCCAGGTCCCTTTGTACATCTACACTTTCTAATCTCTTACCATTTAAGAAATACTCTGCACATCTATTCCTCCAACCAAAGTGGATAACCTCACATTTTTCCGCATTATATTCCATCTGCCACGTTCTTGCCCACTCACTAAGTCTGTCCAAATACCCTTGAAGCTGCTTTGCATCTTCCTCACAACACACTGTCATCTGTGAACTTGGCAATATTACATTTGCTCCCCACATCCAAATCATTGATATTGTGAACAGCTGGGGCCCAAGTACTGATCTTTGCGACACGCCACTAATCTCAACCTGCCAACACGAGAACGACCCTTTATTCTTACTTGCTGTTTTATGCCTGTTAACCAATGAGGCCTAAAGTACACTTATTAATATTTTGCCTATTTCCCTGAATGAGATTTTAACATAACAAAGTGATTATAAGCAGTAATGAGTAGGGGAGGGTGATGACAGTAAAGGTTTGAGTGGAGGAAGATTTGAGGAAGATGCTAAACCATTAGTATGCATATAGGGGAGTGAGACATTTATACATAGTAGAAGCATCGACCGAGTTGGTTCAAAGAGGGAGCTCCAGACAATGCTCAGTGACTATGTGGATCTCATGCAACAAAATAATAAATACAAAGATTTACAGAGGAACCAATGATGGTAATTTTTTTCAAAGGGGGGTATAGTTTTAATTCTATTTGCATGATTTATGTAGTTTATGCAGTCCATAAGAAAAATATAGCAACTTTTTTTAAAAATTGAATCAAACAGGTATTAAGGGATGTGAGTAGTCCCCACTGTTCTCCTACCAACTGACTGTAATTATGTTTTGTTTAATATGATGAGTTAGCCCCTGAGTGTTTTACTTGCCAAATAAACAGACAGTGACAGGTTTTCTTTTAAGTTTAAAACAGAAGATTAACTATTTATTGAATAATATTCAGTCCCTGAAATGTTCACAACACCACTCATGCACACATTCACTCTCACATACACTCTCAGGAGAAGATAGATAGAAGGTAAAGGGTAAGAGTTCAAGGTGTGGTAGGTGTTTATGGTTTATGCTACACCTGTTGATTCTTCTAAATAGGACAGTCCTTTTTAAAGACGCAGGCCTTGGTGTTTGTAGTCTTGAACTTATTGAGGTGTTGTAGATTTTTGGTGGTTAAGATTTCAGGCTGCAGATGGCAGTCACTTTCAATTCTCTGCTGCACCAAATTGAACAGTAGAATTATTCTTTTTCTTTGGCCTCCTTGTCTCGAGAGACAATGAGTGCCTAGAGGTGGTCAGTGGTTTGTGAAGCTGTGCCTGGAGTGGCTATAAAGGCCAATTCTCGAGTGACAGACTCTTCCACAGGCGCTGCAGATAAAATTGGTTGTCGGGGCAGTTACACAGTTGGCTCTCTCTTTGCACTTCTGTCTTTCTTCCTGCCAACTGCTGAGTCTCTTCGACTCGCCACTCTTTAGCCCCGCCTTTATGGCTGTCTGCCAGCTCTGACGATCATTGGCAACTGACTCCCATGACTTGCGGTTAATGCCACAGGACTTCATAACGCGTTTGTAGACGTCTTTAAAGCAGAGACATGGACGGCCGGTGGGTCTGATACCAGTGACGAGCTTGCTGTACAATGCGTCCTTGGGGATCCTGACATCTTCCATGCAGCTCACATGGCCACTGTAGAATTAGCAGTAAGGCTTCTTCTTGTTTAGGCTGGATCTTTCCACAGCCCTTGGCTAGATTGCTTTTCTGTGCTATTGCTGTGATCTCTCTCTCTCTCCAGAGGGTTACCATTTAAGGTAACAATTCATCATATTAGCATTTCTGGTACCTGACACACGGGGCTGAATTTTACGCCCGGCAGACGGGAGCTGACCACCAATGTAAAAGTCAGTGGCGAGCCCGCTCCACCCAACCTGGGGATCTGTCCCGCATTCTACGGGTGTCCGGGGCGGGACTTCCACCCGCTTGAGGGACTAAGTCCCACCTCATTCTGCTGCCGGCTAATCACCGGGCCGGCAGTTCTTATTCCCAGCAGCGCCACCGGGAGCAGTGGCCACTGCTGCGACTGCAGCCCAGCTGAGGACATGGAGCCGGGAGTGCAAGTAAGTTTGGTTTGCCTCGTCGGGGAAAACGGTCTCGCCCCAGTGAGGCAAGGGTGGTCATTTGGAGGAAAGGGAGGTTGGCGTCTCGGGTCCTGGGGGTGGTGGGGAAGCGGGGGCTGCCCTCAATCAGGAATCCTGTGCCCGTTTATCTGAGCCCACCCCCGGGGTGCTGAGAGGCCACCAGCTTTCACTGGGTGGCCTTTCATATCTTCCAGATGCCCCCTTGCCATGGGTAAAATTCCCGTGGAGGCAGGTGAAGGCCCTTAAGTGACCACATTGAATAAAGTTTATATCTTAAGTGACCACTTAAGGGCCTTGATTAGCCTGGGGTGGACAGCTCATTTCTCATACCCACCCCCTAACTGGCCCATGTAAAGTGTGGCAGAGGCATGAGCGGATCGGGAAGGCCTCTCAGAGCCTCCCACTCAATTTTACACCACCCTGCCCCACCCCACCACCGTCCAGCTCGCTGGGGTGGCGTAAAATTCTGGCCATGGTCTCCTCCCCTGATGTGATCACACAATGGACCACAATGTGGAATCCATGGCCGTCCATTAGTCTGGATGAGTATCATTGTTATGATGTGTCTACTTCACATCTTCTTTGTCTCAGAAGAAATCCCTTCAATTCAGGAAACTTTCTTGATGGTGCAGTCAACATCTCTTAGTCTGGAATGTATTCTTTTGTCCTTTCGAGATAGTGAGCCAACTTGTGAATACACAGGCCAGGTCATCTGACCTTCAGTGGCCATTTTCCAGCACACTAACTTTTCCTTTAAAAAGTGACAATTTCAAAGATTCCACATTGAATAAAGTTTATATCTTAAAAGTAGGAATATGATGTGTCTTTACTGGGCATGACAGACAATATAAACTGTCTCAACTGTAAAATTTGAAAAAGGAGTAATACTGGAAAGGACACAATATAATACATGTCTGACAATTCCAGGAACAGGCACTTCATATGTCTCTGCCTCTTACTGAAGTTATTTAATTGATTAGTGTATTTCTCCTGTAGATTAAAAAATTTATGAAAACTTCAATATGTCAGCAATCATGTTTCAAGATGAGAATATTAATCTTCTATTAGAGTATTAATATCAAACTAGTTTTTGAAATCAAATAATGAATGATTGTAGTGCACAAAATTGGTTCATTTTCTTTGTGCAAAGTAATAGAACATCATTTTAACTAACTCCATTATCCTAATGAGAACAGCTTCTAATGGTTGGTGCAACATAATGAGGAGCTGCCCTAATGGCTGGTGAAATATCCAATTGATTAATGAGTTTGTCCTTGTGTCTTTGTGTGTCACTCTAACTTAATGGATCAAAGCAGACAGAAGCACAATACAAACACTTATCACAAAACTTTGCTTTATCTTTTTCCTTATTTTTCCTTCCCAACAAACACTAACATATAACCTGATCATTGTTGGAATTACACAGAATAGACAGCATAGAAACAAACTATTCGGCCCAACTAGTCTATGCTGGTGTTGCATTTCGTTCATTCCAGCTACCTCATTTCAGCCTTTCAGCATTTCTTTCTATTCCCTTTACTCTCAGGTACTTGTCTAGTTTCGTTTTGAAGGTATCTAAGCCATTTGCCTCAGCAACTTTCTGTGGTAGTGAGTTCTATATTCCAGCCACTCAGTGAAGAAATTTCTCCTTATTTTCCTGCTGGATTTATTAGTAATCTGTATTCATGGCCCCTGTTTTGGATTCTCGCACAAGTGGAAGCATTGGGCTGAATTTTGTTGAGGTCTCGACATCGGGATCCGTGGTGGGGGAGAGGGGGGCCCCAGAAGATCATACCGGCAGTGGCCTGCCAAAAAGCCCGACGCCGGGAGTGCTGGCCTCTACCTTCCTGGCAGCGGTGAGGCTCCATGGCGGCAACCCACCGGCCACCCCAACCCCTCCGCTGGTCAATGGAACCCGACTTTAAATATTTAAATAAAATAAATGAATACACTTAAATAAAATTGACAGTGATCATACCAGCTGCCCGGGATCTTCTGTGCGGCAGCCAACAGTCACATGCCTTCACTTTCTCGTCCAGGGAAAACTAGTGCCACCGAGGTGGGAAAGGGGGGTACTTAGGATTTTTAGTGTATTGGGGGGAGGAGGTGGGAGACGGGATCAAATCAGCATGTATAGTGTAGGGGAAGGGGGAAAGGGTGACCTCTGCACATTGAACAGTTGTGTGGGTTGTGTGTGTGTGTGAAGGTCATATCTTCCTTGCAAGTGTTTTGGGGGGTTGGTGGGGGGGGGGTGCAGTAAGAGAGAATCTATTATATGTAAGTGTTATGGGGGGGTAATATTTCTTTTGCAGTGTACTGTGGGGGTACGGATTTAAATATTTAAATTTAGCGGCAGGTCTGGCCGCCCTTTAAAAAGGGCACCAGGGCCTGCGCAGAGGCAGCTGACTCCATTGCCAGCATCACAGAGCCCACCCCCACAACATGATGGGGAGGGGGGGTGGCCTGACCAGCGTATTATCTTTTTTTTTAATTCATTCATGGGATGTGGGCATCACTGGCCAGGCCAGCATTTGTTGCCCATCCCTAATTGCCCTGGAGAAGGTGGTGGTGAGCTGCCTTCTTGAACCGCTGCAGTCTATTTGGGGTAGGTATACCCACAGTGCTGTTAGGAAGGAAGTTCCAGGATTTTGACCCAGCGACAGTGAAGGAACGATGATATAGTTCCAATTCAGTATGGTGTGTGACTTGGAGGGGAACTTGTAGGTGGTGGTGTTCCCATGTATTTGCTGCCCTTGTCCTTCTTGTTGGTAGAGGTCGTGGGTTTGGAAGGTGCTGTCTAAGGAGCCTTGGTGCATTGCTGCAGTGCATCATGTAGATGGTACACACTGCTGCCACTGTGCGTCGGTGGTGGAGGGAATGAATGTTTGTAGATGGGGTGCCAATCAAGCGGGCTGCTTTGTCCTGGACAGTGTCGAGCTTCTTGAGTGTTGTTGGAGCTGCACCCATCCAGGCAAGTGGAGAGTATTCCATCACACTCCTGACTTGTGCCTTGTAGATGGTGGACAGGCTTTGGAGAGTCAGGAGGTGAGTTACTCGCCTCAGGATTCCTAGCCTCTGACCTGCTCTTGTAGCCACGGTAATTATATGGCTACTCCAGTTCATTTTCTGGTCAATGATAACCTCCACAATGTTGATAGTGGGGGATTCAGCGATGGTAATGCCGTTGAATGTCAAGGGGAGATGGTTAGATTCTCTCTTGTTGAGATGGTCATTGCCTGGCACTTGTGTGGCGCGAATGTTACTTGCCACTTATCAGCCCAAGCCTGGATATTGTCCAGGTCTTGCTGTATTTCTACACGGACTGCTTCAGTATCTGAGGAGTCACGAATGGTGCTGACCATTGTGCAATCATCTTGAGCTGCTGCACGCTAGAACGCGGTGGCATGGCAGCACAAGGCCCGCATGTGTGAGCCACCATTTTATCTGCCTGCCACCACTCCCAGTGGCAGGAACGTTAAATCCAACCCATTCTCTCCATGTCTACCCTGTCCAATACATTCATAATTTTAAAGACTTCTATCAGGTCACCTCTAAAGCTTATCTTTTCTAAAGAAAAAATCCACATCCTGTTCAATCTTTCCCCATAGCTATAATCGCCATCCTTGTCAATATTTTTTGCACTTTCTCTGGTACTTCTATGTCCTTTTATATAGCATGGAGATCAGAAAGCACACAATAATCTATTTGTGGCCTGATCAAGATCTATATCACAGAATCGCAGAATCGTTACAGTGCAGAAGGAGGCCATTCGGCCCATCATGTCCGCACCGGCTCTCTGAAAGAGCAACTCCCTCAGTTCCATTCCCCTGCCTTCTCCCCGTAACCCTGCACATCCTTCCTTTTCATATAACTGTCCAATTCCCTTTTGAATGCTTCAATTGAACCTGCCTCCACCACGTTTTCAAGTAGCGCATTCCAGACCTTAACCGCTCGCTGCGTGGAAAAGATTTTCCTCTGGTCACTTTTGCTTCTCTTACCAAATACTTTACATCGCTGCCCTCTCATTTTCGATCCATTCACAAGTGGGAACAGTTTCTCTCCATCTACTGTACAGACGCCTCATGATTTTGAATATCTCTATCAAATCATCTCTCAGCCTTTTCTTCTCCAATGAAAACAGTCCTAACTTCTCCAATCTATCTTCATAACTGAAGTTCCTCATCCCTAGAACCATTCTTGTGAATCTTTTCTGTACTCTCTCCAATGCCCTCATGTCTTTCCTCAAGTGCAGCGCCCAGAACTGGACACAATACTCCAGCTGAGGCCGAACTACTGTCTTATACAAGTTCAACATAACTTCCTTGCTCTTGTACTCTATGCCCCTATTAATAAAGCCCAGGACACTGTATGCTTTATGAAACACTCTCTCAACCTGTCCTGCCACTTTCAATGACTTATGCACTGATACACTCAGGTCCCTCTGTTCCTGCACCCCCTTTAGATTTGTACCCTATATTGTATCTCCATGTTCTTCCTACCAAAATCAATCACTTCACATTTCTCCACATTGAACTTCATCTGCCATCTGTAAGCCCATTCCACCAACTTGTCTATGTTCTTTTGAAGTTCTACACTATCCTCCTCACAGTTCAAAATGCTTCCGAGTATCATATCATCTGCAAACTTTGAAATTGTGCCCTGTACATGAAGGTCTAAGTCATTAATATATATCAGGAAAAGCAAGGGTCCTAACACTGATCCCTGGGGAACTCCACTACGAACCTTCCTCCAACACGAAAAACGTCCATTAACCACTACTCTTTGTTTCCTGTCACTCAGCCAATTTCAAGTTTAGCGTAACTTCACTGTTTTTGAATTTTATACAGTAAATTACAGTACTTTGTTAGCATTTTTAATTGTTTTGCTGATCTGTGATGCCACTTTAATGATTTGTTCCCCAGTATCCCTCAATGCCTTTGCTCTTCTACCCCATTCAGTTTCTGATTTTCTAAGGTGTAGGTGATGTTTCTATTTTTGCTAGCAAAGTGCATTGCCTCACATTTATCTATGTTAATTTGCTACTTAACTGCCCATTCCACAAGTTTTCTAATTCCTTCTTTTATTATGTTACTTACTTTCTCAGTGTTAGCTATACCCACCAGATGTCAATATGACGTTCAAACAATTACACAGGCACCAATGTGATTGAGGAGAATGTTGCACGTGAACTATAATGGTCAGTGAACATAATTGTTTAACTAGAGAATGGTTTATCGATTCAGCCAACTAAAGTTACAGCAGCACTGTAATGATTTATTTCTCACAAGACAAAAATGTGCATCTGTATTACCAATGAATGCAATAAATTACACGGCACCTCTTTTGGCAGGTTATCGCAATTACGTTACAACCATGCTAAGTTGTTTATGCAGGCTTTGTCAGATAATCAGATATTAAATTATTCGTGTGTTATTTAAGTTTCTGTATAAGTGAAATAAATTACATTTCTATTCAGTAATCTGATTTTTTACAAATTTATAATTATTACCTTTTCGTAACTTCTCAAAAACAATTTAATGAAAATTAGTACAATTACAGAGATTGCTTTAACAGTCCTAAATAAGCTATGTGAGCTGCCATTCAATTCTCTTTTCCATGTTGAAAATCTAAGGTTTCTTTGTCCAAAACTGAAATGGATTGCTAAGTCAGAATGAAGGATCAAAGACCCAGAGAGAGCACTGGAGAAAGGGTGGGAATGAGAGCTGAACTCCACATGAATATAAGACTGGCAAAAGATTTTTTTTGTTCTGTGGAAAAGTCACATTGAAGGTAATTTATGAGTGAGGGTACATCACAAGATAGTAACATTGGAATTGTTAGATGAAAAAAAAAACAAGAATGGTCGAGTTCGCTTTCTACCGTTGTGGTGGTTGTATGACACAATGCTCAAGGAATTGTTGACTAATCATAACAATTAATCCACAACAGATCCAGAAATGAGGCAAGGGAAACCCTACTGATGGAAAGTTTTAGGAATCATCGGTGCAAATGTTATTTGTTCCGCCCAAGAATGCTACACTTACTACATGTAATGTCTCAAATTGCTCATATGGTATCCCAAAATATTGGTCCATAATTTACTGTAGCAGAGCATCTAAAGGTATCTGCTGTTAATTAGACTTGCCCTTGCATGGTGAGATTTTCAATTTTTTGCGTGGTAAGTTGCTAAAAGTGCAAGCTGATAACAGCACAGCAAGGGAAACAGGACATCTGGGACTTCAGTGAACAGGACGAGCAACTGCGTATCTCCTTAACCAATCAAATTGAAGGATTGTGAAATTAACAGTGCAAGGACCGGGAAAGAACTGCAAATTAAATCCATGACAAATCAGGTATAGAAACAGAAATAAAGAGAGGGAAAGAAATATTAAATTCAGAGAGAAAAAAAAGTAAAAAGACAATTAAATTTGACATTTTCGAAATCTCCAACAACTGCATCTGCCATGCATTTGCCCACTCACTCAACTTGTCCAAATCACCCTGAAGCCTCTCTGTATCCTCCTCACAACTCACCCTCCCACCCAGTTTTGTGTCATCTGCAAATTTGGAGATATTACATTTAGTTCCATCATTTAAATCATTAATGTATATTGTGAATAGCTGGGGTCCCAGCACCAATCCCAGCGGTACCCCACTTGTCACTGCCTGCCATTTGGAAAAAGACTCATTTATCCCTACTCTTCGTTTCCTGTCCGCCAACCAATTTTCTGTTCCATCACAATACACTACTCCCAATCCCATGCGCTTTAATTTTACATGCTAATCTCTCATGTGGGACTTTGTCGAAATCCTTCTGAAAGTCCAAATAAACCACATCCACTGGCCCCCCCTCATCAACTCTACTAGTTACATTCTCAAAGAATTCTAGTAGATTTGTCAAGCATGATTTCCCTTTCATAAATCAATGCTGACACTGTCCGATTCTACCACTGTTCTCTGCTATAAAATCTTTGATAATGGACTCTAGAATTATCCCCATTAGCGACGTCAGGCTGACTGGTCTATAATTCCCTGCTTTCTCTCTACCTCCCTTTTTAAATAGTGGGGTTACATTAGCTACCCTCCAATCTGTAGGAGGAAGTGGTTCTGGAAGTGGTTCAAGAGTTCACCTACCTAGGCTCAACTATCACCAGTAACCTGTCTCTAGATGCAGAAATCAACAAGCGCATGGGTAAGGCTTCCACTGCTATGTTCAGACTGGCCAAGAGAGTGTGGGAAAATGGCGCACTGACACGGAACACAAAAGTCCGAGTGTATCAGGCCTGTGTCCTCAGTACCTTGCTCTACGGCAGCGAGGCCTGGACAACGTATGCCAGCCAAGAGCGACGTCTCAATTCATTCCATCTTCGCTGCCTTCGGAGAATACTTGGCATCAGGTGGCAGGACTATATCTCCAACACAGAAGTCCTTGAAGCGGCCAACATCCCCAGCTTATACACACTACTGAGTCAGCGGCGCTTGAGATGGCTTGGCCATGTGAGCCGCATGGAAGATGGCAGGATCCCCAAAGACACATTGTACAGCGAGCTCGCCACTGGTATCAGACCCACCGGCCGTCCATGTCTCCGTTATAAAGACGTCTGCAAACGCGACATGAAATCGTGTGACATTGATCACAAGTCGTGGGAGTCAGTTGCCAGCATTCGCCAGAGCTGGCGGGCAGCCATAAAGACAGGGCTAAATTGTGGCGAGTCGAAGAGACTTAGTAGTTGGCAGGAAAAAAGACAGAGGCGCAAGGGGAGAGCCAACTGTGCAACAGCCCCAACAAACAAATTTCTCTGCAGCACCTGTGGAAGAGCCTGTCACTCCAGAATTGGCCTTTATAGCCACTCCAGGCGCTGCTTCACAAACCACTGACCACCTCCAGGCGCGTATCCATTGTCTCTCGAGATAAGGAGGCCCAAAAGAATCTGTAGGAACTGTTCCAGAGTCTGTAGAATCTTGGAACATGACCACCAATATATCCATTATTTCTAGGGCCACTTCCTTAAGTACTCTGGGATGCATACCATCAGGCCCTGGGGATTTATCGGCCTTCAATCCCATAAATTTCCCCAACACCATTTCTCAACTAATACTGAGTTCTTTCAGTTCCTCTCTTTCACTAAACCCTGTGTTCCCCAACATTTCTGGTATAATATTTGTGTCCTCATTTGTGAAGACAGAACCAAAGTATGCATTTAGTTGGTCAGCCATTTCTTTATACCCCATAATAAATTCCCCTGTTTCTGACTGTAAGGGACCTACATTTGTCTTCACCAATCTTTTTCTCTTCACATACCTATAGACACTTTTACAGTCAGTTTTTATGTTCCCTGCAAGCTTACACACGTACTCTATTTTCCCCTTCTTAATCAATCCCTTGGTCCTCCTTTGCTGAATTCTAAACAGCTCCCAATCCTCAGGTTCCTCTGATCCTCTGTACATCCTAGGGTCCTACCATCCTTTGAATATTCCCTTGCCTTGCTAGTCCTCCCAAAATGCATCACCTCACACTTCACAGGATTAAATTCCATTTGCCACCGCTCTGTCCATCTTACCAACCCATCTATATCATCCTGTAATCTAAGGCTTTCCTCCTCACTATTCAGAACACCACCAATTTTCGTGTCATCTGCTAACTTACTGATCATACCTCCTATATTCACGACTAGATCATTATGTACACTCCAAACAGTAAGGGTCCCAGCACCGATCCCTGTGGTACATCACTGGTCACAGGCTTCCACTCGCAAAAACGATCATTGACCATCACCCTCTGCGTCTGCCACTAAGCCAATTTTGGATCCAATTTGCCAAATTGCCCTGGATCCCATAGGCTCTTACCTTCTTAACCAATCTCCCATGTGGGACCTTATCAAAAGCCTTACTGAAGTCCATGTAGACGACATCAATTGCACTACCCTCACCTACACATCTAGTCACCTCCTTGTAAAATTCAATCAAGTTTGTTAGACATGATCTCCCCCTGACAAAGCCATGTTAACTTTCCTTTCAAAAGGATAGGCGGTGGCGTAGTGGTATTATCACTGGACTAGTAACCCAGAGACCCAGGGTGTTTCTCTGGGGACATGGGTTCGAATCCCACCAGAGCAGAAGGTGGAATTTGAATTTAATTAATAAATCTGGAATTAAAAAGCGAGTCTAACGATGGCCATGAAACCATTGCCGATTGTTGTAAAAACTCATCTGGTTCACTAATGTCCTTCAGGGAAGGAAATCTGCTGTCCTTACCTGGTCTGGCCTACATGTGACTCCAGACCCACAGCAATGTGGTTCACTCTTACATGCCCTCTGAAATAGCCTAGCAAGCCACTCAGTTGCACCTAACCACTACGAAGTCAATAAAAAGGAATGAAACCGGATGGACCACCCGGCATCGACCGAGGCACCGGAAGCAACAACGGCAAACCCAGCCCTGTCGACCCTGCAAAGTCCTCCTTATTAACATCTGGGGCTTGTGCCAAAGTTGGGATAGCTGTCCCACAGACTAGTCAAGCAACAGCCTGACATGGTCATACTCATGGAATCATACCTTACAGACAATGTCCCAGACACTGCCATCACCATCCCTGGGTATGTCCTGTCCCACTGGCAGGACAGACCCACCAAAGGTGGCGGGACAGTGGTATACAGTAGGGAGGGAGTTGCCCTGGGAGTCCTCAACATCGACTCCGGACCACATGAAGTCTCATGGCATCAGGTCAAACATGGGCAAGGTAACCTCCGAGTGATTATCACCTACCGCCCTCCCTCAGCTGATGACTCAGTACTCCACCATGTTGAACACCACTTGGAGGAAGCACTGAGGGTGGCAAGGGCACAAAATGTACTCTGGGTGGGGGACTTCAATGTCCATCACCAAGAGTGGCTCGGTAGCACCACTACTGACCGAGCTGGCCGAGTCCGAAAGAACATAGCTGCTAGACTGGTCTGCGGCAGGTGGTGGGGGAACCAACACGAGGGAAAAACATACTTGACCTCATCCTCACCAATCTGCCTGCTTCGGATGCTTCTGTCCATGACTATATTGGTAGGAGTGACCACCGCACAGTCCTTGTGGAGACAAAGTCCCACCTTCACATTGAGGATACCGTCCGTCGTGTTGTGTGGCACTATCACCGTGCTAAATGGGATAGATTTCGAACAGATCTAGCAATGCAAAACTGGGCTTCCATGAGGCGCTGTGGGCCATCAGCAGCAGCAGAATTGTACTCAACCACAATCTGTAACCTCATGGCCCGGCATATCCCCCACTCTACCATTACCATCAAACCAAAAGACCAACCCTGGTTCAATGAAGTGTGCAGGAGGGCATGCCAGGAGCAGCACCAGGCATACCTCAAAATGAGATGTCAACCTGGTGAAGCTACAACACAGGACTATCTGCGTGCCAAACTGCGTAAGCAGCATGCGATAGACAGAGCTAAGCGATCCCATAACCAACGGATCAGATCTAAGCTCTGCAGTCCTGCCACATCCAGCCATGAATGGTGGTGGACAATTAAACACCTAACTGGAGGAGGTGGCTCCACAGATATCCTCATCCTCAATGATGGAGGAGCCCAGCACATCAGTGCGAAAGATAAGGCAGAAGCATTTGCAACTATCTTCAGCCAGAAATGCCGAGTTGATGATCCATCTTGGCCTCCTCCTGAAGTCCCCAGCATCACAAATGCCAGACTTCAGCCAATTCGATTCACTCTGCATGATCTCAAGAAACGACTGAAGGCACTGGATACTGCAAAAGCTATGGACCCTGACAATATTCCGGCAATAGTACTGAAGACCTGTGCTCCAGAACTTGCCGCGCCCCTAGCCAAGCTGTTCCAGTACAGCTACAACACTGGCATCTACCCTGCAATATGGAAAATTGCCCAGGTATGTCCTGTACACAAAAAGCAGGACAAGTCCAACCCGGCCAATTACCGCCCATCAGCCTACTGTCAATCATCAGTAAAGTGATGGAAGGCGTCATCAACAGTGCCATCAAGCGGCACTTGCTTAGCAATAACCTGCTCAGTGACGCTCAGTTTGGGTTCTGCCAGGGCCACTCAGCTCCTGACCTCATCACAGCCTTGGTTCAAACATGGACAAAAGAGCTGAACTCAAGAGGTGAGGTGAGAGTGACTGCCCTTGACATCAAGGCAGCATTTGACTGAGTATGGTATCAAGGAGCCCTAGCAAAACTGAGGTCAATGGGATACAGGGGGAAAACCCTCCACTGGCTGGAGTCATACCTAGCGCAAAGGAAGATGGTTGTGGTTGTTGGAGGTCAATCATCTGAGCTCCAGGACATCGCTACAGGAGTTCCTCAGGGTAGTGTCCTGGGCACAACCATCTTCAACTGCTTCATCAATGACCTTCCTTCAATCTTAAGGTCAGAAGTGCGGATGTTCACTGATGATTGCACAATGTTCAGCACCATTCGTGATTCCTCAGATACTGAAGCAGTCCGTGTAGAAATGCAGCAAGACCTGGACAATATCCAGGCTTGGGCTGATAAGTGGCAAGTAACATTCGCGCCACACAAGTGCCAGGCAATGACCATCTACAACAAAAGAGAATCTAACCATCTCCCCTTGTCATTCAACAGCATTACCATCGCTGAATCCCCCACTATCAACATCCTAGGGGCTACCATTGACCAGAAACTGAACTGGAGTAGCCATATAAATACCGTGTCTACAAGAGCAGGTCAGAGGCTAGGAATCCTGAGGCGAGTAACTCACCTCCTGACTCGCCAAAGCCTGTCCACCATCTCCAAGGCACAAGTCAGGTGTGTGATGGAATACTCTCCACTTGCCTGGATGGGTGCAGCTCCAACAACACTCAAGAAACTCAACACCATCCAGGACAAAGCAGCCTGCTTGATTGGCACCCCATCTACAAACATTCACTCCCCTCATCACAGATACACAGTGGCAGCAGTGTGTACCATCTACAAGAGGCACTGCAGCAATGCACCAAGGCTCCTCAGACAGCACCTTCCAAACCCACGACCTCCACCAACTAGAAGGACAAGGGTAGCAAATACATGGGAACACCACCATCTGCAAGTTCCCCTCCAAGTTACACACCATCATGACCTGGAACTATATCGCCGTTCCTTCACCGTCGCTGGGTCAAAATCCTGGACCTCCCTTCCTAACAGCACTGTGGGTATACCTACCTCAAATGGACTGCAGCGGTTCAAGAAGGGAGCTCACCACCACCTTCTCAAGGGCAATTAGGGATGGGCAATAAATGCTGGCCTGGCCAGCGTCGCCCGCATCCCATGAATGAATTTTTTAAAATGGATAACTTCTGTTTCATGCAGACCCCCACCTGCCAAGAATGAGGCATATTAATGTTTCTGATGAACATTGATTTTAAATTGTTGCTGGAGTGAAGAAAGGACTTGTTAAAAAAAATCACCAAACACTTGGCTGGAAAAACATTTGCATACTAACAGACAGTGCTTGGAGAGACAAAGGACTATTCCCTGGTCCACTTAGACCAAAATGGGCTGTGATCACCAGACATTGAACTTGAGGGCACTCACATTCCAGGATGACTGCTAAAATGGCAGAATCCACAAACAGAAGTGGTCAAACCAGCTAGTCACGTGACTAACCTGCTGGGCAACCTGGTTTTTTTAAAAATTGTGCCACAGAGAAAGACTCAGAAGGCTGTTTGAACTGCAACAAGGAAGCCTCTTCTCTCTGTCATTTTCTCCCAAGCCACTGGACCCACGGAAGACACGTAAACCTCAAGACAGAAAAGACTCCAACCTCACAACAAGTTGAAGCATGCACTTGGCTCCAATGAATTGCAAGTCTGACCGGCAACCAAAGACATCACAGCAAACTCAAAGGACAGTAAAATAGAAACGCATCTATTGTCTCATACTTTTCCCCTTTATTCTTTTCTACTTTTATGTCTCTATCTGCATGTGTGTTTATCGTGTGTGCAAGCTAGCATGGTCACGTCACATATTTGTAGTCAGGAACCGGATTCGAGTTTAAGATTAATAAACTTCTACCTTTCTTGTTTAAATCTAAGAAAACCTCTCTGAATTGATTTCTTTGCCTTACAATTGGAAAGTGGCGAACAAGGAATCACGAAGGGGGAGCTAAAACACAGTGTTTTTTTTAAATTAAACCCTGTTATGGTTAAACCAGGGAAATGCTGAGAGGGAACCCCTAGACCCCTCTCACCTGGTCGTAACATTCAGCCTTCCCTACATTATACTTCGTCTGCCACCTTCTTGCCCATTCACTGAAACTTTTTGTGTTAGCAGGCTGTAATGAGCAGGGTATGACAAGAATCAGTGCTTGTGCCTCAGCTATTTACAATGTATATTAAAGATTTAGATGACGGGACCGAGTGTAATGTATTCAAGTTTGCTGCTGACACAATGTTAGGATGGAAAGTAAGCTGTGAGGTGGATGCAAAGAAGTTGCAAAGGGGTATAGACAGGTTAAGTGAGTGGGCAAGAAGGTGGCAAATTCAGTCCCAGCCTCAACCAACCTCGCTGACAACCTATTCTAGCCATTACCTACCTCATGTGAAAAAATGCTTCCTGATCCCTGTCCTTAATTCACCCTCTACAATTCTAAACCTGTATCAATACAGGAAATGAGCCAGCTGGAGGCAAGATGAAGAAGAATTTGTACAGATCTAAGCATGGAAGAGACTTGGAGCGGATGAGGAGAGCAAAGCAATATTGGCATATGCTGACCTGAGCATCCAAATTCCCCATCTTTACTGTCACCAAAATCTGAGATTACCAACACACTTCATGAAATAAAGTACCAGAGTAGGATGCAGTTTGCCTAAAAATGAAGGAATATAAGCTTGAGTTTGAGTGTGCACCTAAATAAGAATGAAGGAGAAATGCAGTTCAGGAATCAAACCTGATAAAAAAGAAAAATATGTACACTATAAAAGGACAACAAGTAAAACTAAAATCAGAAACGATAAAAGAACAAGAAAAGGAAAAAAATCAGCTAAATGTGAAGAGCAGAAGGAATTTCCATCTAAATTAAACAAAACTAGGCATAAAACCATCTAATCATCTAATCTGAATCACCTAGACATACAAGAACACCCAAGATAATCTTAAAACATGATTTTCTCAGAATAGAATCGCTTCTATCTGTTATGGACTTGACCTGCTCCAAAATCATAACCCAATAAATTTACACTTTCAGACAGCTCGATAGAATATCCAACTCTTCCATGCCTCTCAAGCATCTTAGATTATGCCCCTTTTAGATCTCAGTTCACAAGTGGTGGTGTTGCACTGGTATATAAGCTTAACGTGAAAATGTTTAATTGACCCACTGCAAACTGTTGCAAATCGTCAGCCTGGAAATGTTTTGCCCCCTCACTCTTTGACGTCACTGGAAAAATTCAGATCAGCTGTCCATATCTCATACAAATTGAAATAAGTTCACCAAGTTTATAGAAATCAAAACTGAACAGACATGCAACATCAGGTTAAGGGCTATAACCAATCTAACCAGAAAGGCCATGCTCATCCAGAAATTGCTTGGACAATTTCTGGAAACTAGAAACATAGAAAATAGGAGCAGGAGTAGGCCATTCGGCCCTTCGAGGCTGCTCCGCCATTCATTATGATCATGGCTGATCATCCAACTCAGTAACCTGTTCCTGCTTTCGCCCTATATCCTTTGATCTCTTTAAACCCAAGAGCTATATCTAACTCCTTCTTGAAAACATACAATGTTGTGGCCTCAATTGCTTTCTGTGGGAGCGAATTCCATAGGTTCACCACTGTCTGGGTGAAGACATTTCTCCCCATCTCAGTCCTGAATGGTTTACCCCGTATCCTTAGACTAAACAAAGTGGCAGTCCCAAGCTCGTTTCTAAAGGGTTTCTTCACTTATCTGATTAAGAGGACATGCAGAAGATGCACTAGCAACTTTTTGTTTTATTAATACTTGAAAATGCTATCATTTATTTCACAGAACATAGCATATGGGAAAATGGCATGTGGAAAACTGTCACACTAGTGCAATGCCATTTGCTGGTTTGAGCTTCAGGCTGAGACATATATATGACACAAAGGGGCTGGAATGAAAAGTGTTCCATTCTCCAGCTCTAACATCCATTTTTCTGACTGGTACAAAGTCCACCAAAAAAGAACATTTAACGCACCAAACATGATAGTCACCGGCACAGTTATTTGCACAATCTTTGCATTGTACTCCGTACATTAATATAGCAAGGTATTCTGAAAGACATTTCACCATGGCAACATATCCCCGGAGATAATATTTCTTTCAGACAACACTACTATTCCTATCCGATCCAACTGTAAATACCCAGCAGTCAACTCAGTTGCTCTCACAGGAAATTGCATTGCAGGCTCTATTGACACTGTAAATAAATTACTGACATCTTCAGGACATTCAGTCACTTTACAGCAGTCCATCAGTAAAATCCTGTCCAACTAGAAAGTACACCTGTGACATTTTCCTAATATGTCAACATGCTCTTCTGTTAAAGAAAACAATTGATAGAAGTTAATAAAGTGGTCTGCATAGCGACGGTAGGTGTTTGATAATGCACTAACATTTAAACATAATCAAGTAAGTAATATTTCCATGCAGAATTATACTATGCTGTTCTGCTCTGGCCTCCTGCTGTCCAGGAGGTTGAATCTGCCGCAGCTCATTCTGGCTCCTCTGACCAATGTCAGAATAGCCTGTTCCCATCTGGACTCCCCAAGCTGGGCTTTGAACACTCACCAGGCTATCCCCTGCTAATCCGAGCTGCCCTTGTGATGCCAACAGGCTCACATTCCTCTCTGGTTTCTTGCCTCTCTCCACTGTTACAGTAAACTCCCAGCTGCAGCAATATCCACACTGAGACACATCAGAAGCGGCTAAGTTTTATTTGCTGCCTCTGAATTAATTTAATCAGCCTTTCCCAAAGCCCTCAATTCCCTCCACATTGCTCACATCCTCACAACCCCATCGTGTTCCCCCCATGGCGTATTTTTCATTCCCAGCCTTCAAAAATTGCTCCCTGCTACTGACAAGCTTACTAATGAGCTCTTTAATGAGCTCAACAATTAATTGAATAGAAGCTTGCACTCGACCCATTCCCTCGCTGCCAGCGTCCTTTTAAAAATGATGTCATGTTCCAAAAGCAGTGGGTCCCAGTGCTGAACTCCATGAACGTGATTTTCAAACAGCGCTTGCCTTCGAACCCGCACTTTGTGGGCTTTGAATATCCGACCAAGTATCTATGTTACTGAAACAACTTAACCCCAATAATCACTCCTCCCTGTTTTCTGTGCTACTTTGCTCACAAACCTTCTTATGTTCACTAAGGTGGTATACATGGCCAGCCTGGTGGTGATTGTCCTATCCACATGGTGATGTGGCTCAGATAGAGACTTGCCTAGTTCATGGCGCCATACTTTTTTTCCTAACAGACTGAACCACTGTGCTACCTATAGGGGGTGAAATTACTCTGCATCATGTTAATTGTATATTAATTGTGTTTAATTGTATGCAGGTGATGGGCATTAACTGGGGTTTCACTTGAGCACATATAAAGAGGCACTTATGGAAACTGTGGAGTTTTTGTTAGGAGGTATCTGCTTGTAGTGTTTAACTCTAAATAAATGCAAGAGTGGGTAATGAATGGCTCCAGTACTAGCCTTTAGAAACTGGCGATCTGAATTATAACACATCAGCAGTGCAAAGCTGGCTCGTAGTGAACTGGCAGACGATTTTTCACTGTCCGCCATCTTTCCACTGAAGTTCATAAAATGATAGTTCAAAGTCTTTTTGGAGACTTGGGCTGGAATTTTATGCCACCCCAACGAATCAGATGGTGGCTGGGGGGGTGGTGGGGGTGGGGGAGATGGCGTAAAATGAAGCCGGAGGCTCTGGGAGACCTTCCCAACCTCCTCCTGCCTCCGCACCACTTTACATAGGGTGGGGAGGGGGGGCGAGAAACGGGCTTCTCACCCCAGGCCAATCAATACCCTTAAGTTACCAATTAATGGCCACTTAAGGGCCTTCGCCTGCCTCCATGCGGGTTTTACACGTGGCAAACGGGCTTCCTGGAGCCGGGGAAGGCCACCCGGTAACTCCCCCAACCAACCCTAGGAACCAAGACGCCCCCATTCCCCCCAAAAGACCACCCTTGCCTCGCCGGGGCCCAACCGATTACCCCCAGAGAGGCAACTAAAACTCACCCGGCTCCCAGGCATCCTCTTCGGTCGGCTGGGCTGCAGTCCCAGCAGTGGCCACCGCTCCCAGTGGCGCTGCTGGGACTTAGAGCTGCCAACCCACTGATTGGCCGGCAGCTCAATGAGGCGGGACTTACGCCCTCAAACAGATGGAAGTCCCGCCTCGGACCACTTAAAGCCTGGGGACCCGTAAAACTCAGGACGGATCCCTGGCGAGGCGAAAGCGGGTTCACCACCGACTTTTACGTCGGTGGCCAGCTCCCGTCCGCCCAAGGACTGGGGTAAAATCCAGTCCTTGCTTCCTCGTCTCATTGTCCCTTTTACTTGGTTTGAAATTTAAAATCTTGGCAATATTTGCCAGGTCAATGGAAAATAAAAACCCATGTGGTGAAAAATGGTCTGCTGATTCGCTACGAGGCTGTTTCGCACTGCCAGCACAGACCGATTTCACCACCATAATTCCTAAAATTATTCTCTTGGACCAATCTTGTGGTTCAGCGCACTGGAGGATTAATGTTTAGTACCACAAAGTGGCGATACACATCTGCAATCTCTGACACATTTGAATGCCCAATCACAGCTGTGCTATTAAGCACTTATCATACCACCATGTAAAGAAGCAGGCAATGTAAACCCGGTGTTTCACCAGGAGGAGGGTTGGAAAGGTGAAGAGAATTACTCCAGTCACACTCACATCTATTCTAGTGAACAATGTGACAATACTAGCAGAGGGCTAAGAACACAACATCCACCCTCTCAAGCACAAATGGTGCATGCTGCCAGGTTGTGGGGGTGGGGGGCATTACAAAGGAAAAGGACAGAAAATAATGAATAATTACCTCAAATAAAAAGTGACATTATTTCTCTCCAATATTAGGTCTCCCCCAATTGTCCACTATTCGCAGCCAACAGACAGGTTGATGGAGTGCTCCCAGGTTCCAATCTCACCCCAAAATTGGATACATGGGCTGGAATTTTATGTGGAAATGGTGGCCCTGCCCACCAGCTGGAAAGCCAGGGGACAGCCTGCCTCCACTGGCCGTGGAAGCCACGCTGCTATTTTGCATGGCTCAGGCTCTTAATTGACTTGGAGTACCAGAGAGCCAGCAGCTCTTCAATCCCAGCAGCGCCACCAGGAGCGGTGACCACTGCTGGGAGTGCAGCTGGCTAGGACCAGCAACAATGGAGGAGGCCCCAGAAATGGAGGTAGCTATGTGTGGCCACACCGGGGACAATTGGATAGGCCCCAGCGAGGTGGTGGTGGGGGTGGTCAGATTGTACGATAAGCGGGTTGTTTCAGTGGGGTGGCAGGTGCTGCTGGGGAGACCCTCCATGGGGCCCACCCAGCCCACAAGGAGACTGTCATGTATTACTGAGCAGCCTCCTCAGCTGCCGAAGTGCCCTTCTGGCATTGGTAAAATACCAGCAGCGGTGGAAAGAGGCCCTTAAGTGGCCATTAATTGGAAAGGTGAAGAGAATCACTCCAGCCACACCCACATTTATTGGCCTAAGGGCAATCAGGCCACCTGCCACCTCACCCACAGCTGGTAAAATAGCAGTGGGGGTGGGTAGGCAATGGGCATAGTACCCCCACCTCCCACCCTATTTTACGCCCCGCACCCCACCTCCTAGCCTGCTACATGGACTAGATGTTGGGAACTTGGGCATGTACAGTACATAAAAGCTGTGCTGAGCAACGGATCCAAGTTCCTAATATGTACAGACTGAAATGTGACTGCAGAACATGATCGTTGCTTTAAGAAAAGCACACAGAATGAGACAAACTTGTTATGGATGAGTGCTCTATGGTTGTCTGATTTGTTTATCTTATTTTTTTAACTTAGAAACCTAGACAAAGAACATAGGCCCAGAATACTGGGCCCCATCAAGGTGGGAAAGGAATATAACAGGAGGTGAGGTAAATCAAGAAGCCCTGACCAGTTGGTATAAAACTTTAAAAGTCTAGGGGAAGGGAAGACTGAGTTGGGAAAGAGTTCCACAGTTTGAGGTCCTGGAAAAGAATGAATTAGAATAAATGGTATGATTAATTTCAACGTTGACAAAAAAATGCAGGAAGGAGGAACCGTGAATTGGATGGTGTATTTGGACATTAGAGGAAATTCAGAAGAGCAATGGCCATAATACTGGCAACAAAATATAAAGAAAAAGGAAGATTGTCCTGGAGGCAGAGGCTGAAGATATATCCTTGAATCTATGGGATAGATAAATCAAATACTGTGTACAAACACAAGTGGCTAATTGTTTCAGAATAGTAAGCTGTCAAAAGATGCACCTGAGTGAAGAAGGCTGTCTTTGTGAACTCAAGACTAAATATTTTATGAAGGAAAATTTGAAACTCATCAGTAATGTTGTGCCTCAGGCATGAATGAAGAGCTCAAAATGACAATGCAGTTCTACACCCTCTTGGATGAAAAAAACACGAAGAAAGAAACCTGCAGAATTCTGCTGCGCTCTAAACAGGCTGAAAGACTGAAGAGCATAACCAATTAATGCCTTTGTCATTATTCAAAATTGACCTTTCAGCAGAATGGTTCTGCCTTTTGATCAGAATATAAATTCAAAAAGACAATGTGCAAAAAAGTCTAAGTCCATTACTGTTATTCAATCATCTTCTTAAGTTATTTCATGAAAAAAGTATTTTCAGTCCTAACTAATTATTTGACTTATTTAGCATGCATGTGGTTTGGTATTTTTAGGCAGTCTTTCTTCCTCACAGCATTTCTAATTTCAAACTACTCATATATTTTCGGTTCACTTCTTTCCCTGTCCAGATCGAAGGCCTGTCAGCAATAGCCTTTAGCAAGGGCCAGATTGCAAGGAGAACAACTGGGATACTTATCCTGGATAAAATGACGGGGTGTTTCAACTGTGCTGAGAATACAGCTGTGACAGTTTTTAATCCTATAATGCAGAATGAAAGACTTCCATTTGATCACAGAGCTGTGCTTTAAGAGGGAAAAAGAACAATCTATACACATGCTGGTTGAGTACTGCCTTGTGAATCAGCCCAACAAGGTTACATGCCAGCAAGCTATGAGGATAAAGGAGAGTAGAACAAGGAAAAATTAGTAAATAAAGTATCTGAGAATCTGTAAGGGTAGCAGCTGTGTGATGAGACCATGTGAAATATAACCTGAAGTGACAGTTTAGTGCAGGACTGAAGGATGTCGCATTGTTAGAGATGCCATCTTTTAGATGAGGTGTTAAAATTTACATCTCTGCATATTCAGATGGTTCTGTAAGATAGCATACCATTCACAAAAGATCAAGGAGTTCTCCCAGTGTTATGACCAATGTTGCTCATTCAACCAGCATCATTAAATCAGACAAGTTTGTCATTAATTTTTCTGTTTGTTGGAACCTTTCTGGGTTCCACAACTGACTACTACATTTCCCTACACAACAACAGTGATTATACTTCAAAAGAAATGTTTCACCCAAGGTAAGAGCACTCCCCAGAATTATATGATGCTGCCAAGTGGCAGTACAACTATTTTGAAATGCCTTGGTACATCCAGAGGATCTGACAGAGTGCGATATAAACAATAGTTTCTTCTTCCCCGAGCAAGGTGGTTTCAGCATGGATAGATTTTGGATTTCATCTGGTGGACAGCGTGGGCTGTGTTTCTCCCCCTTGGTTTTGGTCTCTAATTATTCTCAGTTAATGATCCTGGGGCAAAATGGGTTTTATGTGTATAATATTCTGCAACCCCAAACCAGTTGAAGGAATGGAAAAATGAGAGAGTGCAGGTTCCAATGGTTCTTACGCCAATGATGAAATGTACAGCCAACTCTACCCAGAACTTTATTCTTAATTTCAATGATGGTGCAGTAGTTAGAATTTTTTTTAATTCTTTCATGGGATGTGGGTGGTACTGGCAAGGCCAACATTTGTTGCCCATCCCTCATTGCCCTTGAACTGAGTGGCTTGCTAGGCCATTTCAAAGGGCAGTTAAGAATCAACCACATTGCTGTGGGTCTGGAGTCACATGTAGGCCAGACCAGGTAAGGACAGCAGATTTCCTTCCCTAAAGGATATTAGTGAACCAGATGGATTTTTATGACAATCGATGACAGTTTCATGGCACCATTACTGAGACTAGCTTTCAATTCCATATTTTTATTAATTAATTGAATTTATTAATTAGTTGAATTTAAATTCCACCAGCTGCTGTGGTGGGATTTGAACCCGTGTCTCCAAAACATTAGCCTGGGCCTCTAGATTACCAATCCAGTGACATTGCCACCATCTCCCCCATAGAACACATGCAAAGATGTGAAATGAGGAATAACCAAACTAATAAACCTACTCAAATATCAGGAATAGCTTCATTATTGTACAATAACTCTGAACTACTAAATTATACCTCTAAAATACAATTTACATGGTAATTATTCAAACTTTTTCTTCACTTTTCTTCCCATTCTTCATTTTTCAATTGTAACTCAGTCTTATGCCATATTGCCCAATCCAACTTTTTTCGCCTTATTTTAAATTTGTAAACATTTGCTTACCTTTCTTTTGCGTTCTACCTGCTACTCATTTTGGAGGCAGAAGCAACATTTATTGTTTTTCTTTAAAAGCTTTTCATTAGCTAATTTTCCAGTCATTTAAAAGATTGATCTACTAGCAGGCCAATTTTGGACATGAAAATAGTATCAAAATCTTGGAGATACGTTACGCTCATGAGTAAATTTGCTAAAAGCTGCTGCAACCCAACAGCAAGTAAACAAGTAAAAAAATAAGTGTGCTGCTGGAAGGATGAGGTTTCCATGTGCAACAGAAAAAAAATGACTTTAAATATGGGAAGCTACCATCTCCCCTTTAATTTTTTTCCCCCAATGTCCTCCCTAATGAAGGACCATTTTGATTTTACTTGGCCTCCCCAAAGCAAAATAACTATGATGAAACGAGCTGGGATGCACACTACCCCCTCCACATATCATATACCATCACCACTATGTGTTTGTAGAGCATTCCATTTTTGTTTTCTGTTTTTGCTCTATATTTTCTCGGATTTATCCTCCCCATTTTCACCTTCATGGAGTTGAAGTCAGCTTTTCCCAATATATGGTATGTTCATTTTACTATTTTGTGCTCTCACTATAATTATCAAATCAGGTAGCAATACTGGTGTTTGGTAGACCCTACCTTTAATTGTTTTCAACCATGTGGTCTCACTGCTGAGTAGTAAGTCAAAGTTTAAGACCCTTTTACCCGCTGTATGAACATTGTGGCAAAAAGCCCTAGACTTGCTTCATAAACTGATCATGCAGACAGTCCTTCTCTATTCTATTACAAATCAGTACACATTACATTCCTTAAAATTTTCTCACTCTTTTCATGAATCACATTTTTCCACAATAATTCCATATTGATCTCCTCCTCTTTCATTAATCTACAAAAGTTCTGTTTGTCTCAGCTTTCAAATCTAGTAATAAATCTCCTCTTTCAGACTGTACACCTAAAATAAAGGATTTCATACAGAACTCAATGATATATTGAAAATTAATCCACCAGAGATATTTTTCAGTAATTCCCAGCCAGACTCAGCTTGGCTTTATTTCCTGCAAGTTACCAAGTCCTATTGTGTATCTTATTTACACTATACACTGACTGATCTCACCTTTATTTTTAAATTAAATTGGATTTTAAAATAAAGACAAATCAATGACTTTATTTGGTAGAGACCAATCACATCAGAAGGTTGCCTTGCGCTCTGTAAAACACTATAACTTTATCAAAATGTAGCAGAGACATAGATCAGGATTTTATGATGGAGGGAGGAAGGTTAGTGCACATGCAATGCAGCCAAGGTCTAAAATAGGCACAGTCTAATCAGTTTTCAGTCATTTTTAGTGTGTATATATGTCTTGTATGTTTTACACTTTGCTTTGTGACACAGGATCAAAATGGTTTAAAATGCTGCTTTCACTGTGAAATCATGTGGTCATCTCACATGTTTTTGGCGTTAGCTGTGTTTGTCTGAAAACTTCCCAAAATGAAAGCATCACTCTTTGCTAGTAATAAACCTTGTGAAAAAAAAGTCTCAAGCATCTTTAGAAGTGACATAAATATCAGATACTTTGTTTTTGATGGTCCTTGTTCAAGGTGGCATATTGGCCAGGACACTGGGAAAATACCATTCTACACTTTAAATATTTCCATATTCTATTTAATATCTATTTCAACCACTTCCATAGGCAGTCTCAGTCATCAAATGTTTGCATACCACCAAAAAATGTGTGGTGCTCCAAACTGATAATTTGCACTAGTAATGGTGCATAATCCTGAATGGTGAATTGAAAACGCTGTTAAACTTCTTTTGAAACTACTTTGCTGACATATTACAGTGCTTACTAATTCTTTAAAGTACAGGGAGGAAATCAAGAAATAAAAGAACTTTAACAATAGTGATATGCCTATTCTTATAATTTTCTGTTCTTAATGTATTGTGTCTTTTCTGGTAGTAATTCATAGAATTAGAATGATAGAGCACAGAAAAAAGCCATTCAGATCATCGTGCCTGCTCGTGAAAGAACTATCTAATTAGTCCCATTACCTTTTTCATGTACTGCAGTATCTGATAAAGTAGTTTCTTTTGACTCAAGTTGGGATAGAATACAGAATGAAATACAGCATGATTTATAGATTAAAATGCATGCTAACTTAAAAGTGTATATGGTCAAACAGTGCTCATCGCCTCCTTCTGTGTTGTATGATTCTATTTGGCCCATTGTGCTTGTGCTGGCTCTTTGAAAGAGCTATCCACTTAATCCCCTCCTGTACTCTTTGCCCACAGCACTGTAAATTTTTCCTGATCATAGCAATTTGCTGTGTTAAAAAGATTCTCATCTCCCCTCTGGATCTTTTGCCAATTACCTTAAATCTGTGCCCTTTGGTTACCAACCCTCCTGCCAGTGGAAACAATTTCTTCTCATTTACTCTATCAAAACACTTCGTGATTTTGAACACTATTATTCTTCTCCAAGGACAGCTTCTCTATTCTCACTATGTAACTGAAGTCCTGCATCCCTGGTACACTTTTAGTAAATTTTCTCTCCACCCTCACCAAGGGCTTGACATCCTTCCTAAAATGTGGTGGCCATAATTGGACATAATATGCCAGTTGAGGCTTAACAACTGAAGAATAAAGTTGTAGCATATCTTCCTTGCTTTTGTGCTCCATACCTCTATTTATAAAGCCATGGATCCCATATGGTTTCTTAACAGTCAAATCCACAATTACAATTTCAGAGTAAATTTACTAATCCTGCACTTCCAGTAGGAGACCACATTCAAAGGGAGAGCTGGTCAGAAAAATGTCCTAACAGTATTTTAGCTCAATGTTTGAAAAACATTTCCTCAGATTAGTAAATTTACCTTATAGGGAATCAATAACAGGACTTAGGCAGCAGCAAAAACAGTGAGTGCAATATCCTTCAATACACTTTCAAATATTGTTGTTTCGTAACATACACAGTTTGTCACCATCACAAAGTAGTGAGGATACAGACTCGATATCCTGATCTGTCCAATTTGAGTCTTGCTATGCAAGAACATGCCAAGCAGAAGCAAAGTGCTTCCTCATATGGGAGGCAAGGGAGGAAAGAGAAAATCAGCAGGAAATCGTCATCAGGCACTGATGTCTGCCTAACTGACAGTTCACAATTTGTCTCTGAATGGGCCACCTACCTGCTCTATCAATTGCAAGCACATGGGCCCAGCAGGACCAATGACAGGGATAAAACAAGGACAGACTGTAAACACAGAAATATTTTTCATGATAATCTGTGCCTTATGTTACGGCCACTGATAGGGGATGGTAGCATCGTGGTACTGTTACGAAACTAGTAGAGGCCTGGATGACTGCTCCGGAGACATGAGTGCAAATCCCACCATGGCAGCTGCAAGAATTTAAATTCAATTAATTAATAAATCTGGAATAAAAAGCTAGTCTCATGAATAATGATCATGAAACTACCAGATTGTTGTAAAAACCCATCTGGTTCATTAATGTCCTTCAGGGGATGAAATGTGCTGTCCTTACCTGGACTGGCCTACATGTGACTCCAGACCCACAGCAATGTGGTTGACTCTTAAGTGCCGTCTGAAATGGCCTAGCAAGCCACTCAGTTGTAGGGCTCACCACCACCTGCTCAAGGGTAATTAGGGATGGGCAATAAATGCTGGCTTTGCCAGCGACGCTCACATCCTAAGAACGAATAAAAAAATACGCATAATTACATGGCCGACCCATACATAACAATAGCCACTGCACTTCAAAAGGTAATTTATTGCGTAAAGCACTTGGAGATGTCTCAACATCTCAAAAGACAAGGGAATGTTTATCTAAAAAAAAATTAATTTAGTAAATTGCATGTTCCATATCCCTCTCTAAGTTATTTGAAGTAATAGACAAAATGGAGCCAACTTTTCAACCCTGGCACAAAGTTGGCAGAACCAGATTGTTACCAGCGAACTTTGCACATAATGGAGCAAATTCTGGCACAACTTTTAGTGCAATCTCATTAACATAATTTGTGTGCCCTTTTGACAAGCTTACACTTGGAACCGGGACTCCTGGGGGCAGCGGAGGAAAAGAGCGGAGAATAGTACCCCAAGATTGTAGCCCTTAAAGGGATGTGACCTCTTAGCATGGCTATCGATGGGATAAAAGTAAATGCAAGAGGCTGAGGCAACAGAGTCTGTGGACAAGCAATACAGCTGAGCAACACCTGACCTCTTGTTTGTTGGCTGGCCAACAGCACCTGCCACTCCACAAGGAGGACTGCCCTGCTTGGCACTTCAGGGCACCCTGTCCAGAAGATGCAAGTGCCCTATACCTGGCAGGAGGTGGCAGCCAGGATCTAGGTTGTGTACAGGCCTGGAAGTGATATAGGAGAAAGCTGTAGACTTTAAGGAATTTGGCTAGCTCTCTAAAAGTGCCATTTACCAGGTAGATGGCCCTGGATTATGTGCCACAATCTATAAACCTGTTCTACATTGTACAACATATCCATACTATATGTTCACACAATCTTAACATGTGTTCATTGCATTTCATACATACACATACTTCAACAAGGCAGACAGTCTTTATTCACCTCGAGCTGCTGCTCGATTGTTTTTCTAACCACCAATGCTCATTTGTCATTTTATGATGTCAATACTTTCCCGTAAATCCCCCTCGTCCATCTCCCCAACCATTACAGACCAAGAAAACAACCGCGAGAATCAAAAAACTGATAACAGCAGGACCAGAAAAAAACATGAACGGCTTAATGGTCTGACAGTCACTGTAAAAATAGAATTCATTATGTCACTGAAAGAGCCTGTAGATACAGAATAATTTATTTGACAACTTGCATGCATTGGAGTATTTCAATATCTAACTGTGACAGGCTGTGTCTCTCACACAGGGGATGGCTTTTCGTGTCCTGACTGGCTAACAACTGCTGCGAATCTAGTCTGAAGTGTGGTGTGCCAGAGCCCATGATTTTCTTCAGTCAGCTTATTTGCATGCTAATTGCAGTCTAGACCTACTGCGGAGGGACCAAACAAATTGCACTATAGGAATAATATAAAGGATTAAAGGGAGACACTGCCACATGGCATAAAATGGCATGGGTGGCACAGCGGTGCAGTGGTTTGAACCGCAGCCTCACAGCTCCAGCGACCTGGGTTTGGTACTGGGTACTGCCTGTGCGGAGTTTGCAAGTTCTCCCTGTGACTGTGTGGGTTTCCTCTGGGTGCTCCAGTTTCCTCCCACATGCCAAAGACTTGTGGGTTGATAGGGAAAGTGGCCATTGTAAAAAAAATTGCCCTAGTGTAGGTAGGTGGTAGGAGAATTGAGGGAAGGTGGGGATGTGAGAGGGGAAAATGGGATTAATGTGGGATTAGTATAAAATGGTCGGGGAGGACTTGGTGGGCCGAAGGGCCTCTTTCAGTGCTGTATCTCTCTATGAAATATACCAACATTTGGAAAGGCATTTCAACACTTTGACAAGGCTAAAATGGAAATTGAGCAGGAAGTGACAAGCAACAGTTAAGTAAAAAACTTACATTTATACAGCACCTTTCAAAACCTCAGGTTGCCTCAAAGAGCTTTACAACTAATGAAGTACTTTTGAAGTCTCGTCACTGTTGTAATACAGTAAATGCAGTAGCCATTTTGCACACAGAAATGAAATATTTTAGTTGTTGGTTGAGGGATTAATGTTACCCAGGACATCAGAAGAAGTCCTCTGCTCCTCTTTGAATAGTGCCGTTGGATCTTTTACATCCACCCAAGAGATAAGACGGGGCCTTGATCTAATGTCTCACCCAAAAGATGGCACCTCCCAACAGAGCAGCACTCCCCTAATTCTGGAACTTGAGCCCACAACCTTCTGACTCAGAAGTGAGAGCAAGACCATTGAGCCACCACTGACATTGTGTAAATCCAATGTGGTAGAATGAGTTTGGAGGCAAGTGACAGAGCAGTCCAGCACTGAACCCCTGTTTGACGTCTGATGTAGTGGAGATGGTACTGTGTGAAGTGGTTTGCCATTCTAGGGGAACAGCTTCATTGGGTCAGCATGAACGCATGCCTGAAAGGAGAGGGAAGCAAGTTGACTATTAATGTCACTCGTTATGCCACATCTGGTGAAATCCAGAACAAGATGGTGTAATCTTAATGTTAGAGCTATGGTTTTTTGTAATGGAATCAAAAAGCACATTTTCTATCAACAGAGATTTTTGTTCGTCAAAGGTATCAAGAGATATGAACAAAGGTGGGTAAATGAAGTTCAGGGACAGATAAGCCATGATCTAATTGAATAATGGAACAGACTTGTGGGGCAAAATGGCCTGCTCCTATTCCTAAGTTCCTATTCATTTCTGTCTTTTTTTAAAATGAATACAGTGTTTACTTGTCTGTTTCAGGGAGGTGCAATTGATGAGAAAAATCAAATGCAATTTAAACCTTGATAAGCTGATGAAGTTTGTAAGTTATTGCAGAAAGATTACATCCACTTTTTCTTTGAAAAAACCACATTACAGACTGGAGCTGCCAGAAGGAAATGAAAACAAAATGTAGTGGGGAGCATTGGGAACAAGTGCAGGAAAGGAATGCATTGGGAACAGGGAAAGTATGCAGTGTCTCAAAATTAAAGCAGTGGGGGGCAGGGTGGGGGGGTGGGGGGGGAGGGGAGGGGAGGGAAATCTGAATAAAATTATACTGGATTGCCAGAAGACATGAAGTGCTGTAAAGAGGTCCTTTGGGAAAAACACAGGAAACGCTTCAGAGAGATCACAGAGCTGCGGAAGAAGGAAGCAGAGGAAGTAAAGGTTATAATTGAAACAGTCAGCTGAATGATGGAGACAATGTGGAGATCACAATTTCTTTAGTATATTAGAATGAGAAAAAGGGAAGTTGATTTTCCACCTGCTCATCTTTCATTGAATGACTTTTCGAACTAACTAAATTACATTAAAGTGATATTAAACTAATTTCAACTATTTATCCCAAAGATTTAAGGTTTAATGAACAAAAACAGCATTTACTACCACTATCATTAGAATATTATTGTTTCTTCTCCAGGGTAAAGATGTCTCTATCTCTGAGAAATGATAAAACGCACACTGAAAAAGGGCTGGAATTGTTGATGCCGAATGCCATTTTTCTAAAAACTATTACATTCTAACTAGATTTTTGGAGCATGAAGTGGGCTACAAATAGATAAGCCTGGTTTCTTGTACTCAGTACATACAAAACAGAAAATGGCCAGTTGGTCTATCAAACACGTCTAACACAGACATGATGCAACCTACACACAATCTACACGTAGCATCAACCCAATTTCCCAGGAAAGGCAAAATAGAGAGAAAATAACCTCAATCATTTTAAGAAAAAATCTGGGACATTCCTCCCCAAACCTCAAAAATAATCAACCAAGTTTTTGGGATCACAGTGACTGGTCTCATTCACTCAATTTCTCCCAGCTATTCTATACTGTTAGTGACTACCAGGAAGAGATTTGCAGGAAATTTGGTTGCCTCCAGTTTCACTAATTTTTAATGTCATTGAACTATGACCAAAAATAATCTAAGCAAACCATGCATTAAATATTGTATTTTCTGGAGTAAAGACAAGCTACATTAACTCATGTTTCAAATATATAAATCATTCCTGGACGGACCACACAGCATTGAGCGAGGCACTGGAAACGACAATGGCAACTCTGTTGTCCCTGTCGACTCTGCAAAGTCCACCTTACTAACATCTGCAGGCTTGTGCCAAAATTGGAAGAGCTGTATCACAGACTTGTCAATAAACAACCTGACATAGTTGTTAGAAGCACCGCCTCACCTTATCTCAAAGCTGTTCTACTCCGCAGTTTCATTTCATACTTTGTCTCATCCGATGCATTAACAAAAAACTTTTTTTCTTCCTTTCAGGTGTTAAGGAAAGCAAGCTCCAGCAGCTGATGGGGACTAATGCCCCTCCAGATCCTTCTTCCCCTTCACTTCCCTCTGACCCCATTTCTTCTGATCTGACCCCTTGCCATGTATTCACTTTACCCTCTGACCTTCCATTCTCTGATGTAGAATGTTCTGTACTCAGCAAAGGACTCAGTTTTATCCCCTTCGGCCTCTACCTCAATGAATTTTGTGCTCGGCATGACGTTGAGCTCTTCTTCCGTCGCCTCCGCCTCCGGGCTCACTTCTTTGACCAGGAGTCCTCCCCTCGACCAGCAGACCCATTCACCCGCCTCCAGCATTCCCCCTCTACCTGGACCCCTCCCTCTGGCCTCGTATCCACTCTTGATCTTTTCATTGAAAACTGTCGGCGAGACATCAGCCGTCTCAATTTCTCTGCCCCCCTCACTCACTCTAACCTGCCCCCCTCTGAACTTGCCGCACTCCGTTCTCGCAGGTCTAACCCCGACATTGTCATTAAACCTGCGGATAAGGGTGGTGCTGTTGTTGTCTGGCGTACCGACCTCTACCTTACAGAGGCTCAGCACCAACTCTCAGACACTTCTTCCTACCTCCCCCGGAGCATGACCCCACCACCGAACATCAAGCTATTGTCCACCGAACTGTCACTGATCTCATCTCCTCTGGAGATCTTCCCTCTACAGCTTCCAACCTCATAGTCCCGCAACCCCGGACAGCCCGCTTCTACCTCCTTCCCAAAATCCACAAACAGGACTGTCCCGGCACACCCATTGTTTCAGCCTGTTCCTGCCCCACTAAACTTATTTCTTCCTATCTTGACTCTATCTTTTCTCCGCTGGTCCAGTCTCTTCTCACCTACATCCATGACTCTTCTGACGCCCTACGTCATTTTGACAATTTCCAGTTTCCTGGCTCTAATCACCTCCTCTTCACTATGGACGTCCAATCTCTCTACACCTCCATCCTCCACCAGGATACTTTGAGGGCTCTCCGCTTCTTCCTTGAACAGAGGCCCAACCAGTCCCCATCCACCACCACCCTCCTCTGCCTGACTGAACTTGTTCTCACATTGAACAACTTCTCCTTCAACTCCACTCACTTCCTTCAAGTAAAAGGTGTTGCTATGGGTACCCGCATGGGTCTCAGTTATGCCTGCCTTTTTGTGGGATATGTCGAACATTCCTTGTTCCAGTCCTACTCAGGCCCCCTCCCCCAACTCTTTTTCCGGTACATTGATGACTGTATCGGTGCCGTTTCCTGCTCCTGCCCAGAACTAGAAAACTTTATTGACTTTGCTTCGAATTTCTACCCTCCTCTCACCTTCACATGGTCCATCTCTGACATTTCCCTTCCCTTCCTTGACTTCTCTGTCTCCATCTCTGGGGATAGACTGTCTACTAATATCCATTATAAGCCCACCGACTCCCACAGCTACCTCGACTACACTTTTTCACACCCTGCCTCCTGTAAGGACTTCATTCCATTCTCCCAGTTTCTCCATCTCCGACGCAGCTGCTCTGATGATGCAACCTTCCACAACAGCGCTTCTGATATGTCTTCCTTTTTCCTCAACCGAGGATTACCCCCCCACTGTGGTTGACAGAGCTCTCAACTGTGTCCGGCCCATTTCCCACACCTCTACCCTCACCCCTTCCCCTCCCTCCCAGAACCACGACAGGGTTCCCCTTGTCCTCACTTTCCACCCCACCAGCCTCCAGATCCAAAGGATCATCTTCCGCCACATCCAGCGTGATGCCACTACCAAATGCATCTTCCCCACCCTTCCCCTGTCAGCATTCCAAAGGGATCGTTCCCTCCGCGACACCCTTCTCGACTCCTCCATTACCCCCACAACCTCGTCCCCTTCCCATGGCACCTTCCCCTGCAATCGCAGGAGGTGTAATACCTGCCCATTTACCTCCTCTCTCCTCACTATCCCAGGCCCCAAACACTCCTTTCAGGTGAAGCAGTGATTTACTTGTACTTCTTTCAATTTAGAATACTGTATTGGCTGCTCACAATGTGGTCTCCTCGACATTGGGGAGACCAAACGCAGATTGGGTGATCGCTTTGCAGAACACCCCCGCTCAGTCCATAACCATGACCCCGAGCTTCTAGTTGCTTGCCATTTCAACACACCCCCCTGCTCTCATGCTCACATCTCTGTCCTGGGATTGCTGCAGTGTTCCAACGAACATCAACGCAAGTTCAAGGAACAGCACCTCATTTACCGATTAGGCACACTACAGCCTGCCAGACTGAACATTTGAGTTCAATAATTTCAGAGCATGACGGGCCCTCTTTTTATGCTTAGTTATTTTTTTTATTTTTTTATTTTCCCTTTTTTATTTGGATATTTTATTTTAGGTTTTTCAGTTTGTTTCGTTTGTTTCCACTGTGCTTACCCACTGTTTTGTTTTTTTTAATGTGTTTTTTTATGTTTTGCTTGGAACACCCTTTCTGTACGAATGCTTTGTCTTTCAGCACACCATTAACATATCGTTCACCTTTGCTCCATGACCTTCTGGTCAGTTATTCTCTATGACCCTGTCCTATCAACACCTTCACCTTTGTTATCTCTTGCCCCACCCCTGCCTTACTTGCTTAAAACATTTTACATTTCTAATATTTGTCAGTTGTGAAGAAGGGTTCTGACCTGAAGCGTTAACTCTGCTTCTCTCTGCGCAGATGCTGCCAGACCTGCTGAGTATTTCCAGCATTTCTTGTTTGTATAACCTGACATAGTCATACTCATGGAAACATACCTTACGGACAATGTCCCAAACGCTGCCATCACCATCCCCGGGTATATCCTGTCCCACCGGCAGGGTGGCACAGTGGTATACAGTTGGGAGGGAGTTGCCCTGGGATTCCTCAATATTGACTCTGGAGCTCATGAAATCTCATGGCATCAGGTCAAACATGGACAAGGAAACCTCCTGCTGATTACCACCTACCCCACCCGTCACCGCCCCCCAACCACCCCCACCCCCTCAGCTGATGAATCAGTGATTCTCCATGTTGAACACCAATTGGAAGAAGCATTGAGGGTAACAAGGGCAGAGAATGTACTCTGGCTTGGGGACTTCTATGTCCACCACCAACAGTAGCTTGGTAACACCACTACTGACTGACCTGTCCGAGTCCTAAAGGACATAGCTGCTAGACTGAGACTGCATCAGGTGGTGAGGGAACCAACAAGAGGGAAAAACCTACTTGACCTTGCCCTCACCAATCTACCTGACGCAGATGCATCTGTCCATGACAGTATGGGTAAGAGTGACCATCACACAGTCCTTGTGGAGACAATGTCCCATCTTCACATTGCGGATACCCTCCATCATGTTGTGTCGCACCACCATTGCGTTAAATGGGAAAGATTTTGAACAGATCTAGCAACTCAAAACTGGGCATCCATGAGGCGCTGTGAGCCATCAGCAGCAGCAAAATTGTATTCAACCATAATCTGTAACCTCATGGCCCGGCATATCTCCCACTCTACCATTACCATCAAGCGGGGGATCAACACTGGTTCAAAGGGCGGCACAGTGGTTAGCACTGCAGCCTCACAGCTCCAGCGACCCGGGTTCGATTCTGGGTCCTGCCTGTGCGGAGTTTGCAAGTTCTCCCTGTGACCGCGTGGGTTTTCGCCGGGTACTCCGGTTTCCTCCCACAGCCAAAGACTTGCAGGTTGATAGGTAAATTGGCCATTATAAATTGCCCCTAGTATAGGTAGGTGGTAGGGGAATTGTGGGGATTGGTAGGAATATGGGATTAATGTATGATTAATATAAATGGGTGGTTGATGGTCGGCACAGACTCGCTGGGCCGAAGGGCCTATTTCAGTGCTGTATCTCTAAATAAAAAAAAAGAAGAGTGCCGGAGGGCATGCCAGGAGCAGCACCAGGCATTAGATTTTTAGATTAGAGATACAGCACTGAAACAGGCCCTTCGGCCCACCGAGTCTGTGCCGACCATCAACCACCCATTTATACTAATCCTACACTAATCCCATATTCCTACCAAACATCCCCACCTGTCCCTATATTTCCCTACCACCTACCTATACTAGTGACAATTTTTATAATGGCCAATTTACCTACCAACCTGCAAGTCTTTTGGCTTGTGGGAGGAAACCGGAGCACCCGGAGAAAACCCACGCAGACACAGGGAGAACTTGCAAACTCCACACAGGCAGTACCCAGAATCAAACCCGGGTCCCTGGAGCTGTGAGACTGCAGTGCTAACCACTGCGCCACTGTGCTGCCCCAAAATGAGGTGTCAGCCTAGTGAGCTACAACACAGGACTACTTGCAAGCCAAACAGCGGAAGCAGCATGCGATAGACAGGGCTCAGCGATCCCACAACCAACGAATCAGATCTAAACTCTGCAGTCCTGCCACATCCAGTCATGAATGGGGGTGGACAAATAAACAACAAACAGGAGGAAGAGGCTTCACAAATATCATCATCCTCAATGATGGGAGAGCCCAGCACATCATGGCAAAAGACAAGGCATCCATCTTCAGCCTGAAGTGCCAAGTGGATAATCCACCGTGGCCTCCTCCTGAGGTCCCCAGCATCACAGATGCCAGTCTTCAGCCAATCCTATTCACTCCATGTGATATCAAGAAACGGCTGACGGCACTGGATATTGCAAAGGCTATGGCCCTGTTACGACCCAGGTTGGAGGAATGCACTATCTTTCTCTATTCCACTACTCCACTGGTCACAACATATAATAAATGTTTACCCAGTTATCAATACAGCCAATTATACACTTTATATTGGTTTCAGAATTAAAATATCTGCCAACCAGATTTCTTTAATGAGCAGTAAAATTATTGATTTATTATAAAACAAGACTTATTCAATAAGAATGCAAAGCTTATTAACACACAGTTTGAAATATGAAAGGATAAAAAAAGAAATAAACTTCTAAAGTAACCTTACACACACACACTGGTTAGAGGAAAAAAAGATAAAGGAAAATGAAAAAACTGGCTCTGCAGAGATCAACTTTAAAAAAAATACTTTGGCCAAGTTATTGTCAATTCTTGAAGAAAAAGGATAAGATATGGAATGTTCCAGATGGCCTTTGGTCTGGCATCCGGGTACACATAGACTGGGATATTTCTGGAGCAGTTCTGTTCAGGAGACATTGAGGAGTAGTCTTACAGGCTTTTCAGGAGAATGACTGTATCAGTGGTTTCAGCTATCACACTGGATTCTCAGAAGATTTTCCAAAATAGTTGGAAAAGGATGACTTGGGTGATTTCTCTCTTAGCAGGCTGCACACCATCTGAGCATTCAAACAGTCCAAGCTAAATTAAAAATCCAAAACTCCTGACCACCATAAACCTAGACATGTGACTTCTCTGTAACAACGCCAATAGCCAGCAAGGCTCCTTATGTTTATTTAGCCCTTCATTGTCTCTTCCAGTGTTTTTTTTAAAAAAAACAAAGTGTCCTTCCAGTAGCCCTTTTAAAAAAAACAAATCCAGGCATCTCCTCAGTCTTTCAAATGAACCAATTTTCACAATCTTTTAAACAAAATCCTCAAAAAAAATATTAATAATGGAAGCGCATTCATGACACCTCCACCCTTGGCGGAATGAAATGCCATTTTAAATGCGTTTCATTATAAAGTGTGGACAAAAAAAAATTAAAACATTAAAACACAATTACACACTCATTCTCATTCACTCTTTACCTATAACTAACACAGTTATGCCCTGTACCATCTTTGTACTCAGATAACTCAAAGCAACGTTAAATTCTAGACAAAGCATCAGCAATTACATTGTATTTCCCTGCAATGTGGATAATCTTTAAGTGATAGGGCTGCAATAGTAAACTCCATCAAAATAGTCTGGCATTCTGGTTTTGAATTTTTCCACAAAAGCTAGGGGGTGATCAGTATATACTAGTGCCATGGCGGACATTTACTTCAAAATGTTTAAGAGCTAGTAGTAAGCCCAGAGTTTCTTTTTCCACTGTAGAGTATCTCTTTTGGTGTCGATTTAGCTTTTTTGAAAAGTATCCCACTGCTCTTTCTATGCCTGATTCATCTTCTTGTAACAGGACTGCACCTATCCCAAGGTCTCTAGCATCAATTGCTACCTTGAAAAGTTTAGTGAAATTTGGGGCAGCCAACACTGGTTCATTCATCAAAATTAATTTCAGCCTCTCAAAAGATGCTTGCCACTCCCCTGACCAAATTACTTTGATTTTCTTTTGTAGAAAATCTGTCAGTGGAGCAACTAGAGTGCTGAAATTTGGTACAAACTTACGGTAGAAACCACACATCCCCCAAAACTTCATGATTTTGCCTACAGTCTTAGGGGCAGGGAACTCCACCAATGCTTGACTTTTGCTGTTCTTGGCAACACTTGTCTTTGCCCTACTATATGCCCTAGGTAGGTTACCCGTGCTTTTGCAAATTGACTTTTGGCAATGTTTATCACCAAATCGGGCCATCGTGGCCACACTGGCTCTCTGAAAGAGCAACTCCCTCAGTCCCATTCCCCTGCCTTCTCCCCATAACCCTACACATTCTTCCTTTTCATATAACTGTCTAATTCCTTTTTGAATGCTTCAATTGAACGTACCTCCACCACCTTCTCAGGCAGCACATTCCAGACCTTAACCATTCGCTGTGTGACAAAAGTTTTTCCTCATGCCACTTTTGCTTCTCTTACCAAATACTTTAAATCTGTGCCCTCTCATTCTCAATCATGCCACAAGTGGGAACAGGTTCTCTCTGTCTGCTATGTCCAGACACTTCATGATTTTGAATACCTCTATCAAATCACCTCTCAACCTTCTCTTCTCCAAGGAAAACAGTCCCAACTTCTCCAATCTATTTTCATAACTGAAATTCCTCATCCCTGGAACCATTCACGTGAACCTCTTCTGTACTCTCTCCAATGACCGAACATCCTTCCTCAAGTGTGCCGCCCAGAATTGGACACAATACTCCAGCTGAGGCCGAATTACTGTCTTATACTAGTTCAACATAACTTCCTTGCTCTTGTACTCTATGCCCCTATTAATAAAGCCCAGGATACTGTACACTTTATTAACTGCATCTCTCATCCTGTCCTGCCACCTTTAATGACTTATGCACATATACACCTAGGTCCCTCTGCTCCTGCACCCCCTTTAGAATTGTGCCCTTTATTCGATATTATCTCTCTAAGTTCTTCCTACCAAAATGAATCACTTCATATTTCTCTGCATTGAACTTCATCTGCCACCTGTCTGCCCATTCCACCAACTTGTTTATGTCCTTTTGAAGTTCTACACTATCCTCCTCACAGTTCAAATGCTTCCAAGTTTCGTATCATCTGCAAACTTTGAAACTGTGCCCTGTACATCAAGGTCTAGGTCATTAATATATAACAGGAAAAGCAAGGGTCCCAACATCGATCCCTGGGGAACTCCACTACAAACCTTCCTCCAGCCCGAAAAACATCCATTAACCATTACTCTTTGTTTCCTGTCACTCAGCCAATTTCATATCCATATTGCTACCATCCCTTTTATTCCATGAGCTCCAGGTTTGCTCACAAGTCTGTTGAGTGGTACTGTATCAAATGTCTTTTGAAAGTCCATGTACACCACATCAACAGCATTGCCCTCATCAACCCTCTCTGTTACCTCCTCAAAATACTCCAGCAACTTAGTTTAACATGATTTTCCCCTAAGAAATCCATGCTGACTTTCCTTAATTAACTTGCATTTGTCCATGCGACTATTGATTTTGTCCTGAATTATTTTTTCTAGGAAGACTGAAAAATTCTGGCCAGTGACTCTGCAATTTCCACCTTCACTTCCCTTAGCATCCTTGGATATATTTCATCCGGCCCTGGAGTTTTATCCACTTTAAGTGCAGACAACCTATCCAATACTTCCTCTATATCAATTTTAGACCCCTCTCGTGTCTGACTTACCTCCTCTTTCAACATTGTCTGGTTGCATCTTGTTCCTTGATAAAGACAGATGAAAAATATTCATTTAATATCACACCTATGGCCTCTGGCTCCATGTCTAAGTTCCCTTTCTGGTCTCTAATCAGCCCCACTCCTCCTTTTACCACCCTTTTACTATTTATATGCCCATAGAAAACTTTGGGATTTCCTTTAATGTGAGCTGCCATTCTCTTCTCATGCAAGAATACAACATATTCAGAAAAGATAGGGAAAGATAAAGGTGAGATGGGGTGGCAGTTCTGATTAGGGATGACAATGTACTGTTGGAAAGGGAGGATGTCCTTGAGGGGGCAAGGACAGAATCCATTTGGTTAGAGTTGGGAAGCAAAAATGGTATGATCACGCTACGGGGGGTATTCTATAGGCTTCCAAATAAAAGAAAGATAGAGGAGTAAATCCGCCAGAAAATCATCGAGATGTTCAAGAACTATAGAGTAGTGATATTGGGGGACACTAATTACCCAAATATCAACTGGGATAATGTTCGGGTAAAAGGGTAAGGAGGTGAGGAATTTCAGAAATGTATTCAGGAGAACTTACTTGACCAGTATGTTCTTAGTCCAACTAGGAAGGAGGTACTGTTGGATATGGTGCTGTGGAGTGAGATGAGCAAAATGGACCAAGTGGCAGCAGGGGTTTCGACATCGGGGGAAACTGACACTGAATTCCCGCGTTGCCTCTTGTACGGAAGGCCAGCCAAATTTAGTGCCAATCAGGCACTTAACTGGACAGTAGCGGGCTTCCATACGATTTCGGACCCTGTCGCCAGAAGTCCGCGTCTTGCAGAGCTGCTGGCGCTGGAACCAGGCTTCAGATAGGTCAGGGTGGGCGAGGTCTCACGGGATGGGTGTTGCCGAGGGGGTCAGGTCAGCAGCAAGAGCAGGGGGCAGCCCTCTGTGGGGCCCTGCCCCTTCCCGATGCTGAGTCCCTTGTTCAGGCACTAAGTGCCTTTGAATGAGGGACTCCCTCCCCCCATCCCAACAGCCGGGAAGCAGCCTGCACAGTTTTTGGTGCCGTGCTTCCTGTGCGGCAACAGGGCCTCCCGCCACACAGGTAATTGCAGCTGTGGTGGGAATAGGTTCTTAATTAGGCATTAATTGCCCAGTTAAGGGCCTCAATTGGCAGCAGGACGGGAAGGCCATTCACAGGACTTCTCACCCTGGACTAAATTTCGGCGGAGACGGGATGGTGGCAGGGAACCACCCACCACCACCCACCACCCCCCCCACCACCATCCCATATGATCTTCTGCTCTCCAGCCTCCAAACCTGCCGTGGGGACAGTATAAAATTTCCCCCCAAGTGTCTTGGGGAACACTTGGTAGCAGTGATCATTATATCATACCGTTTAGTTAAGCAATGGAGAAGAACAAGGAACCATCTAAAACAGAACTTCCAAAATGGAAGAGGGCGAATGTCAATGCAATGAGAGAGGATCTAGCCAGGTTAGAATGGAACCAAAGAGAGACAGGAAAAAGTGTAACAGACCAATTGGTGATCTGTTGGGAGGAAATGTTGCAAGTGCAGGCTAAGTACATTCCAACAGAGTGGAAAGGTAAGGGAACCAAAAACAGGGCTCCTTGGATGACAAGGGATATAGAGAAGATGATGAAATAAAAAAAGAGGGCGCATGACGCATGTCAGGTGAATTCTTCAAACAAGAAGCAAACCAAATATAATACATTGAGAGGGGAAGTGAAAAGGAAAAGGTGGCAAAGAGAGAATATGAGAAGGCTTAGAGTGGCGATGTCACCTGATCCGGATGGCGTGCATCCCAGGCTGCTAAAGGAAATGGGAATGGAGATAGCGGAAGGGCTTTCCATAATCTTCCAATCTTCCCGAGATATGGGTGAGGTGCTAGAGGACTGGAGTGTGGCAAATGTGACACCCTTACTCAAAAAAGGGTGTAAGAACATTCCCAGTAATTACAGGCTGGTCAGTTTAACATCAATAGTGGGGAAGGTTTTACTAACAATAATCAGGGGAAAAATTAACAGGTACTTGGAGATGCTTGAGTTAATTAGGAAGAGCCAGCACTGATTTGTAAAAGGTAGATTGTGCTTGGCTAATCTAATTGAATTTTTGATGAAGTAACAGAAAAGGTTGATGAAGGGATTGCAGTGGATGTTGTCCATATGGATTTTAAGAAAGCATTTGACAAAGTACCACATAAAAGGCTGGTTAACAAAATTCAGTCTCATGGAATAGGAGGGTCACTGTCAGCTTGGATTAAAAATTGGCTTGACAGGCCAAATATGCCCCTTCTGTGCCGTTATGACTCTATGAGTGCCTTATTTCATCTCTAAGGGTTCATACTATGTTACTGCATCTGAAAATGCTTTACAATTTTTTTTTCAATCCCTGTACGTGTTGAAGAAGGATCTGCTCTCTTACCACAGTAGAATGATACAGCACAGATGGAGGCCAGTCAACCCGTCATGCATGTGTTGGCTCTTTGGTAGAGCTACCCAACTGGTTACTCTCTCTGCTCTTTACCCATAGCCCTCTATCTTTTTTTGGCCCTTGAAGTATTTCTCCAATTCTGTTTCGAAGGTTACTGTTGCATTAAATTCCACCACCCTTTCAGGAAGTACATTCTAGAGCATGATCAAAGCTTATGATAGAAAAATAAATAGAAGGATATGCTGATAGGGTTAGCTGAAATAAGGTGGGAGGAGGTTCATGTGGAGCATAAACACTGACATGGACCAGTTGGATCAAATGGCCTGTTTCTATGCTGTAAGTTCAATGCAACATCATACAACACATCTGTGTTTTCCACATGTATTATAACTTGCTGTCTAAATGACATCATTTTGCATAGAAGTCTTACAAAGGACAAAAATCACAGTTCCTAAGTGGATCTGTGTCATCACAAATTGCTTGTCCTATTTTAGCAACAAGACCTGGGAGTGAGAACAACAATTCTGTGTCTTCTATATCGTTGTATTAAAAGTAAATATACCCCAGAACTACATTGGTTCTGATTCAGCTTCCCCAACTGATTCAAATTCAAGTTGGCTTTGAATAGAGCAGCTGTGTGATGCATGGAACTGCTCCCTGCTGCTGTCATCACTGTAATGATCTAAGGGACGGGTACAAGCTGGATCTCACTGTGCAAGTTTGGGCATTTCAAAGCCTAATTTCAGTAACCAACACCATGCATCACAAGGATACCTGTAGAAGGTCTGACCCAAGGTTGAGTCAGGTCATATTCAATCATGTTGAGTGGTAGCCTAAGATGGATGTTTGGCTCCTTGCTTAGACTAGTGAGAATCCTAACATCTGATTTAGGACCCTTCAGGGAAACTTCGATGCCCAGAAGTCAGGCCTGCTCTATTCAGTTTTTCCAGATGTGGATGCAGCCTAGCCCATGACCGCCATCGAAAAGGTAAGTAAATTTATTTATTTATTTTTAAATAAATACCTACCCCCCTGACCCTCCTGCTGGCCACAATTGATCCACATCCCGCTCCCCCACTGTCAAAGTTCACTATCGGAAGATGAATGCGTTTAATGACAAAAAACATTGGCAATAGCTCATTCTCTGCACTCCTCCAATTCTGGCCTCTTGAGCATCCCTAATTTTAATTTCTCCACCATTGCCGGTTGTTCCTCAGCCCTAAACTCTGGAATTCCCTCCTGAAACTTTTCCCCCTTCCATACCTCCTTCAAGACGTTCCTTAAACTTAGCTCTTTGACCAAACCTTTGGCCACCTGTCCTAATATCCCCCTATTTGGCTCTTTGTCAAACTTTTTTTGAGACCATGAGACCATTGCTTTGAAGCACCTTGGGACATTTTACTGGATTAAAGGTTCCATATAAAAGCAAGTTGTTGTAGGTTTCAGACTCTAATCCTAACCACTGACCATAACCCCGAACCCTAAACGGTGTGGTCTCAATTGTTAAAGTAATTTAATTTCAAATGCAAAACTCAGCTGGTTTTCTGTTAAACTACATGAGAAGAGGGCTGGCTACCAGTGTGTACACAGCAACCTATCCCTAATAATAGGAAGTTCATTTACTGGTGTTTTAAACTACAGCATCCATTTGAAAAAGGTTACTATAACAAAGGGCATAATTCTACACAGTTGATTTCACCCAAATTGAGAAAATAACACAATTTGTGAAGCATTAAAATATACATACAAATACTAAGGGCTGAATTTTACATAAGCAGCAGGGATCGCACCACCAGGGCTAAATGTGGGGGTCAATCAAACTTCAGCGGGGAGCAGGACCCGGGGCCGCATTTTGCCAGTGGCAGCCAATTAAGTGGCTACCGCCAGAGCTGCAGTCCCTATTAAGGATGGTGGCCGATCCCCAAGAGCTGCCAGCCAATCAGAGGGCTGGCAGCTCAGCAGCTTCAATGCGAGTGATGGCCACTGGAGGATAAGGGGGCATCGATGGTTGTGAGCACTCAAAGTCAGGCAAGTGGGATCTGAGGGCATGGCCCCAGCAAGGAGGTGACAGAATGTCACTGAGGGCAGGCAGTGCCATTGCCAAGGGGGTGGCCATTGCCACCTGGGCACCTCTCCATAGGTCAAAGAGTGCCCAAAAAGGAGGCTACTGGGAGGCTACCAAGATTTGCCTGGTGGTCTCCCCAAGTGGTGGCTGGCCCTCCAGCCACTGGTAAAATGCTGGTGGAGATAGGAAGAGGCCTTAATTAGCTCAATTGGGCTCCGGACAGGCTATCTGCCATCTTTCCCGCCACTGGCAAAATGGTATGGAGGCGGGAAGAAAATGGCCAATGACAATGCCTTCCCGTGCCATTTTACCAGCCTTCCCACCTCCTGCCTGTTACTGAAGGGCTGGTAAAATTCAGCCCCAAGAGTATTTAAGAAAACATTTATTTGTAAGTGTCTCATTGGGATGTTTTGACTAGTCTAACGCAGAGAAGAATTGAAAGAGTTAAAGGTCGCCCACAAACCCCTAACCCTGCAGCTACCCCACCCCATGTGGTTAACTGAAGTAAAATAAAACCCTGCTATTTGTTGGGGGAAGTCCTAGTAAATCAGTGTGGTTGGCTCACCTCACTGATTCCCGCTTCCATGCTGTGCTTCTCCCTTTGCTGTCTGTCAGTCGCCAGCTTGAGAGATGCAAGTCCAGTCTCTGTGCACTTTTCAAACGTCAGGGAGCAGGCCTTCTCCACAGGCTTGCCTTAGTAACTGATGCCCCAGCATAGTAACCATGTGAGAGAAAGGGAAAGGGAGGAGGAGGGATGGCTGAAGGGAAAAGCAGCCACCCTGTTGAAAGGAGTCACATTGATGTGAGGAGGGGCAGACCTGGTGATTGTCAGTCATTGGAAAATTAGGACAAAACTCTTTTCTTTTTTTTAAATCAGACCATCCAAGGGAATCATCCCAACACTTGTCCAAGAGCCACTCCCTGAATTTACTAACTTTAACAGGCGAAGGTCTTCTGCTGCATCTTCTTCCAGAGCATATTGTGTGTCAGGTCCTTCTTGATGGTTGACATCTCAGCATCCCCCTGGTCATTAGCAACCAGTCCTTGCTGCTCTATGGAGCTCATTGTTGGTGTGGACGGGGTTGGGGGGGGGGGGGGGGGGGGCGGTGCCAGTGTTGGATTGTGTCGGGAGGGACTCTTAACATTGCCCAAAACTTTGGTGAGTGTACCAGATTTGGTGCCGTGATCTGAGAGTCTGGATTTAATACTGTCCAATACCGAGTGCCAGGACTGCCCGCTCCATGCCCAGGGTAAAGCTGCTCTTCTCCAGCTCCCACTCGCCAAGTGAGTGAGGGTTTATTTTACTCAGCAATCCCATCTCTCATGATAAATTTGTGAGAATTGGCACATCTGCTCCCAAATACTTGCTCAGCACAGCTTGTTACAGGTCCTCTTGATACCTGTAACAATGCCCAGCAAAGAGTCATATGCGGCAACTGTGATTCATTACCCAATGTTCTACTTTCAATGAGCACCAATTACTTGGTAATCCACAGCTGGCAGAGCTTTTACAGCAAAAGCAATACAGAGCTATTACCACTTGTTGAAAACATTGTGATTTGTTTGTCTCTCTCTGCTGGCAGTTTAAGCTTTTATGAGCCTTTGTGCCAGTTGCTCTTCATTATATTTTTGCCGAGCACCGTTACTGGTCTCGAAGGGCTTCTCTACAGGAATCCTGAAAGCCAACCTGTTTGGATAAAGGGAGAAGCTGCAGAGGAATGCCAGACACATCAGATTGCCTGTGTCCTACCACTGCTGTCTGTACACCTGCATCTGCAGTCAGACAGGAAATTATCTCACATTATCAGATATTTTGTGGAGGCTCCTCCTCCCAAACAAACCTGTGCCAGCAGAGTCCAGGAGTCACTACGGTGTGAATGCATAACTGACCATTATACTGCAAGCTTCTTTAGAAGCCCCCAGCTATAACATATTGGCCTAGAAATAGGTTTGTGCTGACCTACCAACATTAAGTAGGCACAGGAACGATCCCTGCACTGGAATCAGCTGCTTCGAGGCCCACGAAATATTAGGCCTCGGGCCTCATTTACATTAGGCTGGCAAGTTTTAGAAAGCTGCTGGCCAGCCCCAGGAAGCTTGCCAGTGAAGAGGTTAGCAGTGGCCCTCAGGTAAGTCCTGGAGGGATTGAGGGAAAGTCAGCTGGAAGAAGCACTGGGGATTTGACCTGGGTCAGGGTGACCAGGAGTGAGAGGGGAGAGACTGGGAGAGGGAGGGCAGCAATCAGGAGTGGGAATGATGGAGAAATGGCACCAGTCATCGAAGCTGCAGTGATGCTGAGAGGAACACTCCTGCTCCTCCCAACTCCACATTCAGTTAAGTATATTTTACAAAACTGTCCTTTTTGGCGATGGCTAGCAGAAGTCTTTTTAAGGATCATTGGTAAGGCTACATGTACGCCGTGTTTTACTGGACACAGCCAGCCTGTTTCGAAAGCGTGAATGAGCACCAAAGAACTCTCCATATCAATACCAAATTTGATGAAAATTGCTATGACACTTTCATCCTCAGAATTCTAGTCTCCCTGATCTGTTCAAAGTCAAGTCTGCAGACATACGAGCATTAGAAATGAGGAGTAGACCATATGGCTCGTTGAGCCTGCTCCACCATTCATATGATCATGGTTGATCTTGGGCCTCAACTCTACTTTCCCACCTGTTCCCCTGAGAGACCAAAAATCTGTCTACCTCAGCTTTAAATATATTCAATCATAGAATCAGAGAAAGTTTAAGGCACAGAAAGAGATCACTTGGCCCATCATGTCTGTGCCGGCCGAAAAATGATCCACCTATTGTAATCCCACTTTCCAGCATTTGGTCCGTCGCCCTGCAGATTGCGGCACGTGAGGTGTATATCCAAACTCCTTTTGAATGAGTTGAGGGTCTCTGCCTCAACTACCCTTTCAGGCAGTGAATTTCAGACCCCCACCACCCTCTGGGTGAAAACAGTTTTACCTCATCTCCCCTCTAATTTTTTTTACCAATCACTTTAAATCTATGCCCCCTTGTCACTGACCTCTCTGTTATGGTGAACAGACCCTTCACCTCCACTCTATCCAGGTACCTCAAAATTTTGTATATTTCAATCAGATCTCCCCTCAGCCTTCTCTGTTCCAAGGAGAACAACCCCAGCCTATCCAATCTTTCCTCATAGCTTAGTTTTTCCAGGAAAGATGGAGCATCCACACCCCTCTGGGGTAGAGAATTCCAAAGATTCAAAACCTTTTGAGCGAAGAAATTTCTTCTCATCTCAGTCCTAAATGATCATTCCCTTCTCCTGAAACTGTGCCTGCTTGTTCTAGATGCCCCAGCCAGGGGAAACAACATCTCAGTATCTACCCTGCCAAGTACCTTCATAATCTTGAATGTTTCAATGAAATCATCTCTCATTCTTCTAAACTCCAGAGAATATAGATCCATTTTACTCAGTCTCTCATTATAGGACAACCCTATCATCCTAGTGAACCTTACTGTACTGCCTCCAATGCAAATATATCCTTCTTTAAAATGGAGAGCAGAATTGCACACAGTATTCCAGGTATGACCTCACATACAATTAAGCCAGATACAATTGTAGCAAGCCTTCTTTATTCTTGTACTCCAATCCCCTCGCTATAAAGGCCAACATGCCATCTGCTTTTCTAATTGCTTGCTGCACCCGCATGCGAACTTTTGTGTTCCTTGTACGAGTACAGCCAAGTCTCTCTGAACATTAACATTTACGCCTTTTAAAAAAAATTCTGCTTTTCTATTCTTATGACCAAAGTGAATAACCTCACACTTCCCCACATTATACTCCATCTGCCACCTTGTTGCCCACTCACATAATCTGTCTATATCTCCTTGCAGTCTCTTTGTGTCCTCTCAGCTTACATTCCCACTTAGCTTTGTATTGTCAGCAAACCTAAATACATTACTCTCTGTCTCTTCGTCTAAGTCATTAATATAGATTGTAAATAGCTGAGGCTCCAGCACTGATCCTTGCGACACTCCACTAGTTTCAGCCTGCCAACTTGAAAATGCCCCATTTATCCCTACTCTCTGAACATAAGAACATAAGAAATAGGAGCAGGAGTAGGCCATTCGGCCCTCAAGCCTGCTCCACCATTCAATAAGCTCACGGCTGATCTGATTGTCACCTTAACTCCACTTTCCTGCCTGTCCCCCATAACCTTTAACTCCCTTGTAGATCAAAAATTTGTCTAACATGGCCTTGAATATATTCAATGACCCACAAGGGGAACTCTCTCAGCAGCTACCATCTACCCCCCTCAGAATCTTATGTTTCAATAAGATCACCTCTCATTCTTCTAAACTCCAATGAGTATAGGCCCAAACTGCTCAAACTTTCCTCATAACACAATCCCTTCATCCTAGGAATCAGCCTAGCGAACCTTCTCTGAACTGCTTCCAATGCATGTATCTCCCTTGTCATGCCCATCGAAGGTGCAATGATACAACTTTGACGGAGCAACCCTGAAGAGTTAGGAAAAAACTGACTTTGTCTTTAAAAAATGAACCATTATTTAAAAAAAGTTCACAATGGTCCAAAATGGCCACCGAAGAAAAGGGGATTAACCTTTTGTGTATTCAACCAGAAGTTGCCACATCCAGGGCCATTGTGTGAGCACCATGGGTAGAAACTACAGTGTCTCCTAACTGGAGGTGAGAAGTGACACAGTTTTACATTTAAAAAAAGACAGCCAGAGAGAGAGGAAGAGAGACAGAGAGAGACTGACCCAGAAGGTGAAGCTACTTGTAACAGCTGGCATTCCAGCAAGCCAGAAAGCACCTGCTCTGCTGAAAAAATCTGACATCTGCATAATACAGCAGAGAGAGAGATCTGGAAGTGACCCAGAACCTTCAATCAAGACAGAAATCTACCATCATCTCAAGCCTGCAACTATCTAGACTTCCAGTCTCAATAGAATTTAATAGGTTTATTGTAACCGTTCTTCCTCACAAAAACCCAGCTACCTCTTTCCCTTCTCTGTCTGTTTTTTCTTGTGTGTGTGTGCGTGCGGGAGCGAATGCATGAGTGAACAAGGTTGCAACACTTTCAGGATAAGGCATATTGATCAATAAACAATTGACTTCTGTTTTTTTTAAAACCTATGAGAAAACCTGCCGCTGTCTGTTAATTTGAAAAATAAAACCACAAGGGGCTAAACTCTTAACAATTACTGTGGTCAGGTGGGGAGTTGAACAGTGGGAACCACCCAGTCACACCACATGGCTGTAGCACCCTCCTTAAGAAAGGAGACTGAAACTGTACACAGTACTCTAGATGTGGTATTATCAATGCCCTGTACAGTTGTATCAAGACCTCCTTACTTTCATACTCCAAACCGCTTGCAATAAATGCCAACATTCCATTTGCCTTCCTACTTGCTGTACCTGCATGATGACATTTTGTGATTCCTGTCCATTAGCCAATCCTCTATCCATGCTAATCTATCACCCCCACCTCCATGAGCTCTATCTTGTGTATTAATCTTTTGAATGGCACCTTATTGAATGCCTTTTGGAAATCCAAGTATACTACATCTACTGGTTTACCTGTATCTAGCCCACTAGCTACATCATCAAAAAACTCGAATAAATTTGTCAAACAGCATTTCCCTTTAGTAAAACCATGTTGACTTGTTCTAATCATACTATGTTTTTCTAAATGTATTGCTAATACTTCCTTAATAATAGATTCGAGCATTTTCCCGAGGACTGATGTCAGCCTGTAGTTCCCTGTTTTCTCTCCCTCCTCTCTTGAATAGAGGTTTTAGATTTGCTAACTTCCAATCTGCTGGGACCCTTCCAGAATTTAGGGAATTTTGGGAAATCACAGCCAGTGTATCCACTATCTTTGCAGCTCCTTCAGAACCCTAGGATGTAGGCCATCAGGTCCTGGCGAGGTGTCAGATTTTAATTCCTTGAGTTTCTCCAGTACTTTTTCTCTTCTGATATTAATTACCTTCATTTCCTCAATCTTATTAGCCCATAGGTTACCCTTTATTTCTGGTCAGTAATGTGTGTAACTGTGAAGGCAAACACAAAATATCTGTTCAATGTCTCTGCCATTTCCTTATTCCCCATAATTTCTCCTGTATCTGCTTCTAAGGGACCAACATTGACTTTAGCTACTCTCTTCTCTTTTATATACTTGTAGCGGATGGATCTTAGCTGATAAATCATCAATAAACCCCTGCTAACATGAATAACAGCCTCTCTAAGAACAGGAAATGAGGAATTCTACAACATGGTCCATTCCTCTATTACAGTTGTCACATAGAGAACTATAGGGGTCTTAAAGTGTCACTTTCATTACCTGGATAGAATAGGAGGGGATGTGTAATATGTTTCCACACGTATTAGAGTTGACTTTACCTTGCACAACTTAGTCATCCAGCTGCTTTGAAGGTATCGGAGGACTGAAAGGAGTTTCATAGGCACCAGAACTTGGAGGATTCTTCAGTGCTTGCTGCAAGGCTGATACGAATGGTGCCATCTAATCTCTTCCCTACTGCCTCCTGGGCTGCAGTCTGAGGAAGAGGAAGTACCAGGTGTTCCTGGTTGGGGAATGTCACAGATTTTGATGAATCTGCCTCTGTTTGCAGCAAGGATAAAGCTTCCATGATGTTACCACAAATGAGGACTATAGATTCCAAAGTCATAACTGGTGGTTAGTGCATATACTTAAAAACTGACCTCCATGCCTGCACTAGGGTTGATGATGTTTGAGCATCCTTCTTTTCAGGTGAGGACACATGAAATCAGAGTCTTATCCTCCAGTAATTTTCCTGTTTCTGTCCCAAAGGCACAGAGTCATGCTCCAGTCCAGTTGAGGGGTGCCAGTCACTCTTCAGTACCTTGCCTAAGTAGTCCCTTTTCACGAATGAGACTGGACAGCATCAGGAGATGATCCATCTGTGGGGGCTATTATACTCAAGTCAAATTCTGTCTTTACCTAACTTCCACAAACATCCACACTTTCCAGAACAGATCACTGGTGATGAGGAGTTAAAAAATTGTAGCTATTGTAGAGGTTACAGGGTGGGAGGGTAACTAGTCTGAACTAGAATCTGGGCCCAAACTAGTCAAAAGCATGAGGTGACAGCCAAAGTTCTAATTTTTGCATTCCGTACACCATCAACATTCTATGTTAGCAATCTGTCGAGAATGTAATTATGCTGAAGTTTTTACTTTTCATATTTTATATTTCCTCTCCCTATACCAGGGCTGCTGATGTCAAGTGTGATGTATATACTGTGCCCAGCCATTATTGTATAGTTGAAAAATTAAGCTTCGAACCTTCATAGTCCGTATGACTTACTACAAATGCTATCTTGTAAAGTTACCAACTAAGCAATTTTTGTAAGCAAGATATCAACACAATAAATACATACCAATATTTGATATACAAATTAATACTTATTTACAGATGATTAGCCTTACAGTATCCCCTGTTTCTTTAAATCCTTTCAGTATATTCAAAGTACATCTGTGTAACTGGCAGAATAAATGGCCTGTTACAGACAGCATGTAGATTGCTGGATAATAAACAATTTATCACCCATTTTGCATATGGGGGGAAATGTAAAGTGCAAAGAAGAACAGGCACAGTTTAGTAATTGTGCGTGTCAGCAAAATTTAGAGCCTGTGGCTGCAGCGACCTACCTAAGCAAGGTGAGAAAGTAAACAAATAAAGCAGCTTGTCCAAACTATTGCATGCGATCTTCCTTCTCAGCTTTGAACACAGCAGCTGTTACAGTATCAATTGCAATTATTCACCGTGTGAAGAAAAATGAATATCTGACAGTTGTACTGCACCAAAATAATCATTTCATACGGTGAGTCCGACATAATCAAATTACCAAGAGGAATATCATTTATTTGGATGTTCTCAATGGACTGTCCTTTTGTGTTTATTACAATGAGATGCATCTCTTCATACTGTTGTATACAGTTATAGAAAATGCTCAGAGAAGGTTCACCAAGAAAGATATTATTGTTAAATGGAATCAATAAAATATAGTGCTAAATACTGGGAGTCTTATTTGTGAAAGTAAATGTTCAACTTGAACCTTGATAAAAAAATTACATTTGCTTCAGTTGAGCAAAGAAACGTTTTACAAAAGCAAAATACTGTGGCTGCTGGAAATCTGAAATAAAAACAGAAAATGTTGGAAATGCTCAGCAGGCTAGGCACTATCTGTGAGAGACAGAAACAGAGCTAATATTTCAGGGTGATGATCTTTTAAAGAAATGTCTTACATATTTCTTTTGACACATGAACTCTTTATTCCATGAATGCGAAGACCTGATAATTCATGAGAATGTCAAGTTGGTTGTTCCACTGTTCTTCACTGACTGATTTGCCTACCATAGACAAAGTAGTGTCAGCTGAGGCTGAGTGTCAGCTGAGTGTCAGTAGTGTCAGCTGAGGTAGCACTCTTGTCTCCAGGTCAGAAAGCTGTGCGGTCAAGTCCTACTTCAGAGATGTGCACCATGTGCACCAAAAAGCTAGGCTGATGTTCCGGTCAGTACTGAGAGAGTGCTGTACTGTTGGAGGGTGTTACTCTTTCTTAGGATGTGTTTGTCGCTGGCAAAGCCCGCATTTGCTGCCCTGCCCAAACTGCCCTTGAGAAGGTGGTGGTGAGCCGTATTCTTAAATCGCTGCAGTCCATGTGGAGTAGGTACACCCACAGTGCTGTTAGGAATGGAGTTCCAAGTTTTTGTTCCAGCGGCAGTGAAGGAACAACAATATAGTTCCTCATCAGGATGGTGTGTGGCTTAGAGGGGATCTTGCAGGTGGTGCTCCCATGCGTCTGCTGCTTTTGTCTTTCTAAGTGGTAATGGTCGCTAGTTTGGAAGGTGCTGTCAAAGGAGGCTTGGCAGGTTGGTGCAGTGCATCTTGTAGATGGTACACACAACTGCCACTGTGTGCCAGTGATGGAGGGAGTGAAAGTTTAAGGTGGTGGATGGGATGCCGATCAAGTGGGCTGCTTTGTCCCAGATGGTGCCAAGCTTCTTGAGGTTAAATGGGTCAAATGCGACTTTGGTGCCAAGAGCAGTCACTCTTACCTCTTTTGGATTAGATATTAAACCAAGCCCCAATATGCCTTCTCAGGTAGGCCTAACTGAATGCACAGCACTATTTCAAAGAAGAGCTCGGGAGTTCTCCTGGGTGTCCTGGCCAATATTTATCCCTCAATCAACATTACTAAAAACAGATGATCTGATCATTGCTGTTTGTGGGGGCTTGCTGTGTGCAAATTGGCTGCCGCATTTCCTACATTACAAGAGTGACGGTACTTAAAAGTACTGTACAGCACTTTGGCGTTCCTGAGGTTATGAAAGACACAATATAAATGCTTGTTCTTTCTTTCTTTCTAAAGAATAGGACAAGTTCATTGTGCACACAACTTTCAACAGACTATGTAAAGACCTTGAAAGGTTATCAGGGGTAGGTGGGAATGTGGATTCGTGCTTACAATCAGATCAACCATGATCTTATTGAATGGCGGAGCAGGCTTGAGGGGCCGAGTGGCCTACTCCTGCTCCTAATTCGCATGTTTGTATGTGCAATTTCTCAGCTATGGATTCTCCCAAACTTAGTTTGTCTCCTGAAACAAGGAAATAGTCACACCCAACACCATAGACGAGAAACTTTGTAAATTTCTCCTTGATCCCCAGACAAACTTCAATATCGTGGTCTAGCATTACAATTGACATTATTAAACATTGAGTCATTACATTCAGTCTCCAGGTTCAGACTGCAAGTGTGTGTGGTTCCCAGTTTGACCTTTGGACTAAATAAGTCAACATTCTCCAGTTCCCAACATGGTTCCTATCCTGCCATGGCAGCTAAATCTGGAGTTGATGACCCCCTATTCAGCCAAACTAGTTCCACCACTGAAATACCAGCTGAAAGTGCCTGAAATACACAACAGGTCTGGCAGCATTGTGGTGAGAGAAATCAGAGTTAATATTTCAGGTCTGTGACCATTCATCAAAACTGGCAAAAGTTAGAAATGTAATAGGCTTTGAGCAAGTGAAGGTGGGGGGTGGGGGTGGGGAGGAAGAAGAACAAAAGGGAAGGTCTGTGATAGGGTGGAGGGCAGAAGAGATCAAATGACAAGATGTCATGGAGAAAAAGGCAAAGGGTGCAATAATAGCCATAGTAAAAGACAAGCATTTGTTCAGAGACAGTGTTAATGGCAGGATAATGAACAGCTCTGTTCAAAAGCAAAAACATGAAAAACTAGTTTAAGACTGGTACATGGTAAAAAAACAATCAAAATGGCAGTCATAGTCTGAAGTGGTTAAACTCAATGTTGAGTCCAGAAGGCTGTAAAGTGCTTAATCGGAAGATGAGGTGCTATTCCTCAAGCTTGCGTTGAGCTTCACTGGAACACTGCAGCAGGCCGAGGACAGAAATGTGGGCGTGAGAGCAGGGTGGTGAATTAAAATTGCAAGCAACTGGAAGCTCAGGGCCATGCTCGCAGACTGAATGGAGATGTTCCGCAAAGTGGTCACACAATCTGTGTTTGATCTCCCAAATGTAGAGCAGACTGCATTGTGAGCAGCAAATACAGTATACTGGATTGAAAGAAGTACAAGTAAATCACTGCTTCACCTGAAAGGAATGTTTGGGGCCTTGGATAGTGAGGAGAGAGGAGGTAAAAAGGCAGGTACGACACCACCTCCGATTGCATGGAAAGGTGCCGTGGGAAGGGGTTGATGCGTCGGGGGTGTTGGAGATGTGGACCAAGGTGTCATGGAGGGAACTGTCCCTTCGGAAGGCTGACAGTGTAGGGGAAGGGAAGATGTGCTTGGTGTTGGCATCACACTGGAAGTAGCGGAAATGGCGGCGGATGATCCTATGGATGTGTAGGCTGGTGGGATGGTAAGTGAGGACAAGGGGAACCGTGTCGCAGTTCTGGGAGAGAGGGGAATGGCTGAGAGCAGAAGTGTGGGAAATGGGCCGGACACGGTTGAGGGCCCTGTCAACCACAGTGGGGGGGAATCCTCGGTTGAGGAAAAAGAAAGACATATCAGAAGCTCTGCTGTGGAAGTTTGTATCATCAGAACAGATGCTTCAGAGATGGAGAAACTGGGAGAATGGAATGGAGTCCTTACAGGAGGCAGGGTGTGAGGAAGTGTAGTCGAGGTAGCTGTGGGAGTCGGTGGGCTTATGTCTCCGTTATAAAGACGTCTGCAAACGCGACATGAAATCGTGTGACATTGATCACAAGTCGTGGGAGTCAGTTGCCAGCATTCGCCAGAGCTGGCGGGCAGCCATAAAGACAGGGCTAAATTGTGGCGAGTCAAAGAGACTTAGTAGTTGGCAGGAAAAAAGACAGAGGCGCAAGGGGAGAGCCAACTGTGCAACAGCCCCAACAAACAAATTTCTCTGCAGCACCTGTGGAAGAGCCTGTCACTCCAGAATTGGCCTTTATAGCCACTCCAGGCGCTGCTTCACAAACCACTGACCACCTCCAGGCGCGTATCCATTGTCTCTCGAGATAAGGAGGCCCAAAAGAAAGAAGAAGTATCACCAGAAATGGAGAGAGAGAAGTTGAGGAAGGGAAGGGAAGTGTTAGACATGGGCCATGTGAAGTGAGGGAAGGGTGAAAATTGGAAGCCAAGTTGGTGAAGTTTTCTAGTTCAGGGCAAGAGCAGGAATCAGCACCGATACAGTCATCAACATACCGGAGAAAGAGTTGGAGGAGGGGCCTGATTAGGACTGGAACAACCTGCTGTGTATTTCCAGCATTTTCTGTTTTTATTTCAGATTTCCAGCACCTGCAGTATTTTGCTTTTATTTTAGCTTCACCACTGCGTGTGTTTGTGTGTTGAAAGCCATATTCTTCTTTTTCTTCTTCTTCGGCCTCCTTGTCTCGAGAGACAATGGGTAAGCGCCTAGAGATGGTCAGTGGTTTGTGAAGCAGTGCCTGGAGTGGCTATAAAGGCCTATTCTAGAGTGACAGAATCTTCCACAGGTGCTGCAGATAAAATTGGTTGTAGGGGCTGTTACACAGTTGGCTCTCTCATTGCACTTCTGTCTTTTTTCCTGCCAACTGCTAAGTCTCTTCGACTCGCCACTCTTTATCCCCGCCTTTATGGCTGTCTGCCAGCTCTGGCGATTACTGGCAACTGACTCCCATGACATGGTCAATGTCACAGGACTTCGTGTCGCATTTGCAGACGTCTTTAAAGCAGAGATATGGACAGCCGGTGGGTCTGATACCAGTGACGAGCTCACTGTACGATGCACCCTTGGGGATCCTGCCATCTTCCATGCGGCTCACATGGCCAAGCCATCTCAAGCGCCGCTGGCTCAGTAGGATGCATATGCTGGGGATGTTGGCCGCCTCGAGGACTTCTGCGTTGGAGATACGGTCCTGCCACCTAATGCCAAGGATTCTCTTCAGGCAGCGAAGATGGAATGAGTTGAGATGTCGTTCTTGGCTGACATACGTTGTCCAGGCTTTGCTGCCGTACAGTAAGGTACTGAGGACACAGGCTTGAAACACTCGACTTTTGTGTTCCATGTCAGTGCGCCATTTTCCCACACCCTTTTGGCCAGTCTGGACATAGCAGTGGAAGCCTTTCCCATGCGCTTGTTGATTTCTGCATCGAGAGACAGGTTACTGGTGATAGTTGAGCCTAGGTAGGTGAACTCTTGAACCACTTCCAGAGCGTGGTCGCCAATATTGATGGATGGAGCATTTCTGACGTCCTGTCCCATGATGTTCGTTTTCTTGAGGCTGATGGTTAGGCCAAATTCGTCGCAGGCAGCCGCAATCCTGTTGATGAGTCTCTGTAGACGCTCCTCTGTGTGGGATGTTAATGCAGTATCGTCAGCAAAGAGGATGTTCCCTGATGAGGACCTTCCGCACTTTGGTTGTCTCTCTAAGACGGGCAAGGTTGAACAACCTGCCATCTGATCTTGTGTGGAAGAAAATTCTTTCTTCTGAAGACGTGAACGCGTGTAAGAGCAGCAGTGAGAAGAAGATCCGAAACAGTGTAGGTATGAGAACACAGCCCTGTTTCACGCCACTCAGGATAGGAAAGGGGTCTGATGAGGCTGAACTGTGCCTTTCATATTGTCATGGAATGAGGTGATGATACTTAGTAGCTTTGGTGGACATCCGATCTTTGCTAGTGGTCTGAAGAGACCGCGTCTACTGACGAGGTCAAAGGCTTTGGTGAGATCTATGAAAGCAATGTCGAGGGGCATCTGTTGTTCGCAGCATTTCTCCTGTAGCTGGCGAAGGGAGAACAGCATGTCAATGGTGGATCTCTCTGCCCGAAAGCCACACTGTGCCTCAGCGTAGACACGCTCAGCCAGCTTCTGGAATCTGTTTAAAACGACTCAAGCAAAGACTTTCCCCACTATGCTGAGCAGGGAGATTCCACGGTAGTTGTTGCAGTCACCGCGGTCACCCTTGTTCTTATAGAGGGTGATGATATTGGCATCGCGCATGTCCTGTGGTACTGCTCCCTCATCCCAGCACAGGCAAAGCACCGCACCAAACAACACGACAAAAAAAGGAAAGAAGGTGCCAACCGTTCGTTTTGCAAGCTGGAACGTCAAAACTATGTGCCCTGGCCTGTCAGAAGACCTTAGACAAATTAATGACTCTCGGAAGACCGTCATCATTAACAACGAGCATAGTAGACTCAATGTGGACATTGCAGCACTTCAGGAGACACACCTCCCTGCGAACGGATCTCGAAGAGAGCAAGACTACACCTTCTCCTGGCACGGTAGGGATCCTGAAGAACCAAGACAGCATGGAATGGGCTTCGCCATCAGAAACTCTTTGCTCAGCATGATAGAGCCACCATGAACGCATACTGTCCATCCGACTGCTCACCGCCTCTGGTCCAGTACACCTACTCAGCATCTATGCTCCAACACTCTGCTCCCCAGTTAACTCCTTGAAGTTAAAGACCAGTTTTACGAGGAACTCCATGATATCATTAGTAGCATTCCTAATACCGAACATTTGTTCCTGCTGGGGGACTTTAATGCCAGGGTTGGGGCCGACCTTGACTCATGGCCCTCCTGCCTTGGGTGCTATGGCATTGGAAGGATGAATGAGAATGGACAGAGACTGCTGGAGTTGTCTACCTACCACAACCTCTGCATCACCAACTCGTTCTTTCATACTAAACCCTGTCACCAGGTTTCATGGAGGCACCCAAGATCACGTCGTCGGCACCAGCTGGACCTCATCGTCACAAGGCGAGCCTCCATAAACAGTGTCCAAATCACACGCAGCTTCCACAGTGCAGACTGCGACACCGACTACTCCCTGGTGTGCAGCAAAGTTAGACTCAAACCAAAGAAGCTACATCATTCCAAGCAGAAGGGCCACCCGCGCATCAACACTGACAGAATTTCTTATCCACAGCTGTTGCATAAGTTTCTAAATTCACTTGAAAAAGCCCTTCAAAACACTCCTGCAGGGGATGCAGAGACCAAGTGGGCCCACATCAAAGACACAATCTATGACTCAGCAATGACCACCTTTGGCAAACCTGAGAAGCAGAATGCAGACTGGTTTCAATCTTACTTTAAAGAGCTGGAACCTGTCATAGCCGCTAAGCGCACTGCACTGTTGAACTACAAGAAAGCCCCCAGCGAGTTAACATCCATAGCACTTAATGTAGCCAGAAGCACTGCACAAAGAACAGCCAGAGCTTTTGGGCCAACCATCAAGAAGATCGCCCCCCCTCAAGTCTAAATCAGGGGGCACGATCACTGACCTAGCAAGCAAATGGACCGCTGGGTGGAGCACTACCTAGAACTGTACTCCAGGGAAAATGTCACTGATACCGCCCTCAATGCAGCCCAGTTTCTGCCAGTCATGGATGAGCTGGACGGACAGCCAACAAAATCGGAACTCAGTGATGTCATTGATTCTCTAGCCAGTGGAAACGCCCCTGAAAAGGACGGCATTACCCCTGAAATAATCAAGAATACCAAGCCTGCTATACTCTCAGCACTCCATGAACTGCTTTGCCTGTGCTGGGATGACATTGAGAAGGCCGTGCAGGCTGTGGGCTGGCCCGCTCACCAGGGTCGCAACCCCCGCCAGACGCATCCCCCCTCCCCTCCTTGCACCACCTTCCATATTATTGATGCAAAAACTAGGTGAGTATTCGGCTGGCCATGATGTCCCCACGATCCTACAGCCTGCCAACACTCATCATCTAAGCTCATGACTGAACAAAGAGAGCTGCCTTTGCCCATCGACCTACATATAAATCAGCACCTTCAACACCTTGTACACTGAGCAAAATCATTTCTAAAAGTCAAAATGGCGATAAGCAATCTCACTCAAATTTATGTGATAATATAATGCCTTGTTACACAGATCACAGTAAATAGATTTAAAGTTCTGTATGTTTTCTGGGTTGTGCTTTTTATTTGCTACCAGCAGTATTTTAAAAAATAAGTGCCATTGCATATAAGTCTAACTTCCACAGTATCTTCAAAGGCAGTGGTTTAAGCAAGTTGTAAATGTGAACAATCAACTGCTTTTGATACTTAGAAAAGGTATCTTGGGTATTATATGTACTATACCTCTTTAAGTGAAAGGTTAATTGCAATTTTCTATTTACAGAGCCAGAGCTGCTGCGTCCAATGATAACTTTAAGTGATTGATTACAGGCAATAGCTTCCTGGAACAGACTGTGTGGCTTTAATCACCAGATGCACAGGTTATGTTAATTGTCTGTGTATGATGACTGGACTGGTTTTTAACTGGAAACCCGGCAGTTCCCAGCCATGTATCATTCACAGGCCTCAGGTGTGTCGACTGCAGTATTACCCTCTGCATTCCCATCAATCATCGAGCAGCTTCAGCCAAAGACTATAAGTACAGACTCGAAGGACTGCATGATCAGACAGTCTCTGTATTATGCATCCTCTAAAGTCACTCAGAAATAACTATCATTATTTCACTGTCTACTTGAAAAATCATCTGATTTTTAATTACTGACTTACTAAAGTGAAAATAGAACTTTGCATTTGGAAGCAGACTATAATCCAATCATATTGTACAAGCTGAGCACTGGACTAGCTATGATTAAAAAAGTGTGTGACTAAAAATAGCAAATAGAACATCAATTTTTTTCTTTGCACAAAATCTCCAACTTTCCTTATATGCAATGGAATTAGTGATTACACATCCTTCAAAAAGGCTCCCTATCTGTTCCACTGCTTGTAAGTGACCTCCATGTGCTCCCAAACCTTAATTCCTACATAATAATAAAAGCAAAATACTGCAGATGCTGGAAATCTGAAATAAAACCAAAAAGTGCTGGAAATACTCAGCAGGTCTGGCAGCATCTGTGGAGAGAGAAGAAAAGTTAACGATTCAGGTCAGTGACCTTAACTCCTGCATGTTATTTTGCACATGACACACAATACATTCTGATGACCTTGATAATGACTATCACCAACCATTATTAATCAGGCTGGTATATAGGCTTTCTGCATATGCTTGAACACAGATTTTCCAACTTACCCATATTGATACACATATCATCCTAGCAGGCAATAGTATAGATGGACCCACTGCAGAGATCCATGCATTCATCAGTGTAAACAGTGTCACTCCTGACTGTGAGATCATGGTTTATTGACAATCATGCTTTAGTGGAGGAGGACAGGTTTATGTCAGATGAAATTGTGTTATTGACATGGTTTCACTTTGTATGAATCTCTATTAAGATGTGAGATGTTTTGAAACTGACAGTCCTGTATTTTTGTTTTCTACGTTACATCCTTATTTGACATTTTTTAGCTGAGTATCCCACATTTTTCATGCAGTCTTAGATCTTTTGCCCTGAGTATAGTTAAAACATTCATCTGCACCAAAAAACCCTTCCATCAGATTAATCTGAATGACTATTCTTTTTTGTCCCTTTGTTATTTTCCATTTATTAAATTGTCACTTCTGACCCTTTAACATAGTCCACTAAAAGTACACACAGTTCTTCTGTTCTGCTCCAGCTCTCTGCTATATTTGCTCTGCACCCTTCTGGTAGAAGATGCACAAGAACAGCTCCTTCATTAGCACCATCTCAAATCCTCAACCTCTATCAACTAGAAGGACAAGGGCAGCAGATGCATGGGAACCCCACCATCTGCAAGTTCCCCTCCAAGTCATATACCATCCTGACTTGGAACTATATTGCAGTTCTTTCACTGTCGCTGGGACAAAATCCTGGAACTCCTTCCCGAGCACCGCTGTGGGTGTACTTACACCACATGGACTGCAGCAGTTAAAAAAGATGGCTCATCACTACCTTCTCAAGGGCAATTAGGAATGGGCAACAAACGCTGGTCTTGCCAGCAGTGCTCATATCCCAAGAAAGAAATAAAAAAAGTTCTGGAATTCCTAGACTCCAATTCTCTTTCCATCCTGTATCAAAGTGCCTCATCTCGATTGGCATCCTTCCCTGACCAAACAGCTGATAGAATTCGATGTGTGGGGAACCATGTTTACAAATCCACAACTTACACCCTGTGCACATCATTGGTACACCAACACGCTGAAGTATTGACTGTTGAATAAATGCTTTTTTTTCTGTTCTTTCACATAAGATTTACTTACTCCAGAGATAAATAGGGTTGATTTTGCAATTCCATGATCCACTTTCAGGGAGTATCAGTTGGAGATAGAGCTTGAATTTTCACAGCTTTAGAACTGGAGCACCAGAAAATGGAATAAATCCTCTTGTTTGTTGATTCAACTAGAAATAACTAGGATATTATAGCCTCAAATTTCTTGTCTTCCCTGCCAGTTTTACAGAGAAATGCATAAAAGTTACGACACAGAAACAAGCCATTTGGCCCAACAATTTGTGTCAATATTTACTCTCCACACAAGCAAATAATTCTGATCACCGATACCCGCCCTATTCCCATATCTTTTCAACCGCTTTTCCTTCATTCACTGATCCAATCTAACCTTGAATGTTGACATAGTTCCTGTCTCACCCACTAACCCTGGAAGCAAATTCTCCAGCCTCACAAGACTCTGTGCAAAGGAGTTTCTCCTGCCCTCTGTTGTAAATCTCTTGCATTTCATTTTGTATCTACAGCCCTTTGCTCTTGAAGCCCTTAACTACAAGAACCAGGCTATACCTATCTACCCTGTCACATCCTTTTTTTATTCATTTCATGGGATGTGGGTGTCCCTGGCTAAGACAGAATTTGTTGCCCATCCCTAATGCCCTTGAGGTGGTGATGGTGAGCTGCCTTCTTGAACCGCTGCAGTACATCTGCTGCAGGTACACCCATAGTGCTGTTAGGAAGGGAGTTCCCGGATTATGATCTAGTGGCTGTGAAGAAACAGTGATATATTCCCAAGTCAGGATTGTGTGGCTTGAAAAGGAACTTGTACATGGTGGTGTTCCCACGCATCTGCTGCCCTTGTCCTTCTAGGTGAAGAGGTCACACGTTTGGAAGGTGCTGTCAAAGAAGGCGAGGTGAGTTGCTGCACTGCATCTTAAAAATGGTACACTCTGTTGCCACTATGCATTGGTGATGGAGGGAATGAATGTTGAAGGTGGTAAATGGGGTGCAGATCAAACGGGCTGCTTTGTCCTGGATGATGTCGAGCTTCCTGAGTGTTGTTGCAGGCAAGTGGATAGTACTGCATTACACTCCTGACTTGTGCCTTGTATATGGTGGACAGGCTTTGGGGAGTCAAGAAATGAGTTACTCACCGCAGAATTCCCAGCCTCTGACCTGGTCTTGTAGCCACCGTATTTATGTGGCTGGTCCAGTTCAGTTTCTGGTCAATGGTAACCTGCAGGATGTTGATAGTGGGTGATTCAGCAGTAGTAATGCCATTGAATGTCAAGGGGTGGTGGTTAGATTCTCTCTTGTTGGAGATTGTCATTGCTTGGCACTTGTATGGCGCAAATGTTACTTGCTACTTATCAGCCCAAGCCAGAATGTTGTCCAGGTCTTGCTGCATTTGGACATGGACTGGTTCAGTATCTGAGGAGTTTGCAAACGGTACTGCGCATTCTTCCACAGCTTTAAAAACGTCTATTATTTCACCCTGTATTCTGCATTGTTTTAAAAAATAGCCCCAATTTTTTCAAGTCTTTCTTTGTAATTATATTTCACTGTTTTGCATAGGCCACAGGAAAAAGTTTTTTAAATTCCTGTTTTACTAGTTGCACAACACCTGCCATCACCCACACAACCTGGCAGGTGTACAATGTTCTGCTCCAATTAGGGCTTGACAGGCTAGTACAGGCCTGGGAGCCTGCTTGAAGAATACAAGAAACCCTGTCGATGAAAATGTGGCTAGGGCCAAGGATACATCCAAATCCAAAAATCTAGGCTAATATTTTTTTAAATATTGATCATTTTATTCATGAAATGTGCAACATATACAGACAAGTTTGGAAATGTGCAACATAGACAGACAAGTTTGGAAATTAATAAGATAGATGGCTCATTTGACTAGACTGTTAGACAAAACTGCAGAAATAGAGCCCACATCCATCTTTCTAGCCTTGGTCAACCTCCTTACTTGCAAAGTTTTCTCACTAACAATAGTTGTTTATAACAATATAACAAATTTTTTAAACATGTAAGTACAGTTAGTCCCATATTTTAGTTTAATTTCATGATAAGTATTCATGTTATCAAACTCTAGTAATTGCATTGTTGAATGCTTCTGGCAATATAAAACACTACATTTACTCTATTGACGTCAGTCATGAGTTTAGGTAATTTTTTTAAATTATGGATAATCATTGTTAGATAATAGCACATAAAAACAACTAAAATGGACTTGCATTAAATGGTAGCTGACTTTAATTAAAGAAAATTGATTTATGGTCATTATGTAAGCTGACTGAGAATATTAATTACACAGAACAGTTTTAATGTGTAATAACATAAATAAACAAAGTTGTGATTTCCGAGTAATGCAAGCTACAAGTTCAATGACACAGCATCAAGCTTCTTTCCTATGTTATCCACTCTGATCATTTAACAAATTCTAATGCTTCAGTCTTCAGGAAAATAATAAACTCATTAGGAGGGTCATATGAATTTAAATCATCTAAAAGATAAATCTCTCAATAACTTTTCTAAAACTGAATAGGTAGCTGCCTATCCGACATGAAGTCTTGGATAAATCAGAACTTCTTCCAGTTGAATATGACATACTAAGCAAATGTCAAAATCCATACCTCTGTCCGTGACGTAATTTCCCTGTTTCAGGAGTTCGCTCAGGCTGAGCCAGATGATGTGTAACTACAGTAACCTGTTTGGCCCTGAGCTGAGCTTAGCTTCAAATCCCACATCCTCTATCACCAAGAAAACATATTTCCATTTGTACAATTTTGCCCAACTTTATCCATATCTCACCTCATTTTCTGTTGAAACTCCTAAGAACGCTTTGCTGAATTTAAGACTCACACTGTTGACAGAGTCTTCACTAATTCCCACCCCCCGCCCCCCCACAATATTTCTCCCTTTACAAATTACAAAATGTCCAAACGTTTGCCACCTGCAACTTATCTCATTGCTCGCCCAACTGTCCTGACCTTGACTCCTTACATCCCAATGTAATGAGTTCAAAGTCCTCATCTTTCTTTTCTCTTTCTTTCTTTGGCCTCCTTGTCTCGAGAGACAATGGGTAAGCGCCTAGAAGTGGTCAGTGGTTTGTGGAGCAGTGCCTGGAATGGCTATAAAGGCCAATTCTAGAGTGACAGACTCTTCCACAGGCGCTGCAAATAAAATTGGTTGTCGGGACTGTTACACAGTTGGCTATCTCATTGCACTTCTGTCTTTTATCCTGCCAAATGCTAAGTCTCTTTGACTCGCCACTCTTTAGCCCCGCCTTTATGGCTGTCCGCCAGCTCTGGCGATCACTGGCAACTGACTCCCACGACTTGTGGTCAATGTCACAGGACTTCATGTTGTGTTTGCAGACGTCTTTAAAGCGGAGACATGGACAGCCGGTGGGTCTGATACCAGTCACGAGCTCGCTGTCCAATGCATCCTTGGGGATCCTGCCACCTTCCATGCGGCTCACATGGCCAAGCCATCTCAAGCGCCGCTGGCTCAGTAGGGTGTATATGCTGGGGATGTTGGCTGCGACAAGGCCTTCTGCGTGGGAGATACGGTCCTGCCACCTGATGCCAAGGTTTCTCCGGATGCAGCGAAGATGGAATGAGTTGAGACGTCGTTCTTGGCTGACATACGTTGTCCAGGCCTCGCTGCCGTAGAGCCAGGTACTGAGGACACAGGCTAGAAACATTCAGACTTTTGTGTTCCGTGTCAGTGCGCCATTTTCCCACACCCTCTTGACCAGTCTGGACATAGCGGCAGTCGCCTTTCCCATGCGCTTGTTAATTTCTGCATTGAGAGACAGGTTACTGGTGATAGTTGAGCCTAAGTAGGTGAACTCTTGAACCACTTCCAGAGCGTGGTCACCGATATTGATGGATGGAGCATTTCTGACGTCCTGTCCCATGATGTTTGTTTTCTGGAGGCTGATGGTTAGGCCAAATTCTTTGCAGGCAGCCGCAATCCTGTCGTTGAGTCTCTGCAGACACTCTGCTGTGTGGGATGTTAACACAGCATCGTCAGCAAAGAGGAGTTCCCTGATGAGGACTTTCCGTACTTTGGCCTTCGCTCTAAGATGGGCAAGGTTGAACAACCTGCCCCCTGATCTTGTGTGGAGGAAAATTCCTTCTTCTGAAGACTTCAACGCATGTGAGAGCAGCAGCGAGAAGAAGATCCTAAACAGTGTAGGTGCGAGAACACAGCCCTGTTTCACGCCACTCAGGATAGGAAAGGGGTCTGATGAGGCACCACTATGCTGAATGGTGCCTTTCATATTGTCACGGAATGAGGTGATGATACTGATTAGCTTTCGTGGACATCTGATCTTTGCTAGTAGTCTGAAGAGACCACATCTACTGACGAGGTCAAAGGCTTTGCTGAGATCTATGAAAGCAACATAGAGGGGCATCTGTTGTTCGCTGCATTTTTCCTGTAGCTGACGAATGGAGAACAGCATGTCAATGGTGGATCTCTCTGCTCGAAAGCTGCACTGTGCCTCAGGGTGGACACGCTCAGCCAGCTTCTGGAGTTCCTGCACAGTTATGCCACTCTATATCTAGATCCTTCCCCAGTCCTACATCCCAACCTACACCCTATGAAACCCCCCAAACAGTCCCCTTCCTGTGCTAAATTTCTCACTGTTTAGTGAAGTATTCAGCCATGTTGGTCCAATGGTCCCTATACCTCTTTCTCTTGCTACCTTCCTCCATGCCTTTAAAAACTTCTTCTGAACCTAGCTTTTTGACTGTGCTTTCTTAAATTCTCCTCCACTTGATCTGTCTCACTCTTATATGAAGCAGTATGGGTTACGGTATTATGTTGAAGCAATTATGTTTGCTGCTGCTATCTTTTCAACTCTCACTTAGGAGTTCCAAATCTGAGTTCTAGTTCTGACTGACATTCATGCTCAGGCTTATGCTATCAGACAAGGAAAGGGACTGTTCAGCGACATTTTTCAATGCACTTTCTGGCTGATTTGAAAGTTAGCACTATTCTCAACATGCCAGTGACAGCTACTTGAAGAACAAGTTTATCCAAATTAACTACAGTATAATTCTGTTTCTGACCCATTAAATTTAAAATCTGTGCAAATTCCTATTATCAGAAACCCTTACTCAATCTCCAGTTTGTTTCTCCTATAATTGCTATTTAAAAATATTTGCCTCAGTCCAACTCCTTTGCCAGCTGGATAGAGGAGTCACATTATATCCTGCAACTTGCGACAACATGGTCGCCAAATATTCACAGCGCTCTGCTTCTGCCTGACTGTACAAGAGATCTTGTAAATAAAAATATTGCATATCAACAAGTTTACTATACAGTAGCAATGTCCTAAAGGAAAGCAACATAAATGTAATACATTGGGTTACAGATGTTCAGGTTATACAGGAAATGCATAATCAGTTCAAGCTGCAACTATGAAATACTATCTTTCAACTGCTGAGAAAACAAATATATATCAAAAAAACTATTTTTGACATTTTCTCTATTATTACATTCTAAACCAGAACTCATTGATCATATGCGCAATGGCATGTGCCAGGGATGATTTCATTGATGTTTGGCATCACTCAAATCCACCGTGTGATTTTGTTCATTTTTCTCTCTCATTAAATATTCCTAGCAATTATGCATGCAGGAATAATGATAGCTCAAGGACACCCTCAGCTGCTATTGGCAGTTTCTTAGCATTTATCTATAATATTTTGAGCTGCCTGCCTTTTGAAAACCTGCACTGTAGGGCATGGTGACTGACAGCTCACAGCAGTGGAAATGCAACACACTCCGAGACTACAAGTAATGATTGTTGATGATTGATTTTATTGTGGGGGTGGGGAGGCAAGGAGAAGGGGAGAGTCCCAGGTAAGTAACACAGTAACTGTTATTATTTTGCAGCAAACAAGTTGTGCTTAATGTAACAGCTGTGAAACAAGCAGGACTTTTCCAGAAACCATGCTAAAATGTGGGTGTGGGAAGTGGGGAAAGTGTGCCTGGCAGCAGTGTTAAAATGTATTTCATCTTGTAGATGCTTAGCTATACTATACTTCATCTTTTGCTCACATATGCTATATTCAAATTACTGGAATATCACAACATATTGCAGTGCTATTTTTAGTTCTCAAAGACATGAGTAAACCTGTGCTGGAATGTGTTTAATGTTGATTAATGGCCTGGGGTGGGTGGGTCGTTTCTTGCCGCCACTCCGTGTAAAATTGCAGTAGGGGTGGGAAGGTATCGGAAACGGCACACCCCCCACCACCCCCACCCAATTTTACGGCCCCACCACCACCAGCCCGCTCCTGAGGGGGGCTGTAAAATTCTGGTCAATGTGACAATAGGAGCTGGAGACTGCTACAGCCAATACATGCAATGAATTCCTCCTGCAAAAGATAGTACATAATGCCAGGAAATGTCAGGCCACAGGGCACGCCATAGCCATCCATTACAAGCACTAACTCATCATGGGGAAGAGACAGTCAACACAAACTCTGCTAACACAGTTGGAGATGAGGAATTGAGTGGCAATATGCATAGTCTGTTTGTGGTGAAAAAAATACCTTTTTAGTTTGGTACACTTGTATTTGTGAAGTGCTTAAAGAGCAAGTACAGTATCTACAGATAATCCCAAATGAGCTGATGAGGATTACCTAATATACCTGCAGACCCATCGTAATAGCTGTGTCTATGTTTCCTTTCTAGGCACCACAAATCAGATAACAGAGACAGAAGAGCTACCAGGGTAGAAATTGGTCTTCACTGGGCTCATTTTACAGGCATAAAATGGATGCAAAAAAGACCTATTTGGGAGTGCAATGTTTTGCACCCCCAAGAATGCTTGAAACACATCTAAATTAAGTCAGATAATTTTTCAGGCGTTCACTGCGGCCACCTAAAACAGATGCTAGACTTCTTGAATATATTAATGAGGAGCCTAACGCATGTGTAAGGAACCTTACAAGACACTGGGTGGCCTTGAGCAGCCGAGGCCAAGGATCCGCTCACGTATTGGAACATGGATATAGCCTAGCCAACACTGCCACTGTATCAATACACAATAACTGCTGTTCCTCCTGGATCCACAGTATTTGCGATTACCACTACCGACTGTGATCGGCCTCCCTCCCACTGTCCTCCCCCACCTCCCTTCCGGGACATTCCTGAGGGCCATAACTGACTGCTTCCATCAGGCGAGCTGCCTGTGAATATTTATATGTGCTTTATACTGCAGCCTTCATCTTCAAACACCAGGATTGTTACCTGCGCCTATTTCATAGAATTATAGAATGGTTAAAGCAGAGGAGGAAGCCAGTTGGCTACTTTGTCAGCTCTCTGTGTGAAAAGCTCACCTAGTCCCACTCCCCTGCATTTTCCCTGTAGCCCTGCAAATCTTTTCTCTTCAGCTAATTATGCAATTCCTTTGTGAGAGCTACAATTGAATCTACCTCCAGCATACCCTCAGGCAGTGCATTTCAGATCCTGTGTGTAAAAAAAAAATTCCTCTGGTTCTTTTGCCAATCCCGTTACATCGGTGTCCTCTGGTTCTCCACCCTTCTGCCAATAGGAACAGATTTTCCCTATCTCCTTTGTCCAGATCCCTCATGATTTTGAACATCTCTATCAAATCATCTCTCAACTTTCTCTCCTCTAAGAACAGTCCCAGCTTCATCCATCTATCCCTGTAACTGAAGTCTCTCATTCCCGGATGCTATGTTTCACACCCTAAACATGAAGAAACTAGACTCACGATTTGTTTGTGTGTGTCAGCTTTATTCAGATGGCTGCATGAATCTGTCTTAATTTCACTTTTTGAACCACACCCTCTCAGGGTTGACTGACAGCATAGTGAACCATCTTACAAACACAACACAGAGCAACCACTGAGCAATCATGCACAACATATTTTCCCCATTGTTGACTCAGGAGCTTATTTTGAATTATACCTTCTTAAGCATCAAACAGGTATACATAATGGAGCCATTTCTAAGAGTCCATTTGTTCCTCTAAGTCCACAAATAATCTTTGAGATATGGAGGTGGCCTATAATGGTGCTGAGATCGATGAAGACATGGTTGCGGTTCAGTGCGATAATTTTGATGATGTAAATAATCAACATCACGATTGCTAATCAGAAAAGGAAATGTATCTTCATAATCACGTTCGTCAAAATCTCCAGGTCTGTATGCAATCAAGTGTCTTGCGTTCCACTTGGTGCTGTCATCCAAGAGATCAGCTTTGGTACCGAGTATCTGCTCAGGTCGCAATAGAGACAAAGTGACCTTGTGGTTGTACTTTGGAGGTTTGATGCGAACCCAATCTCCGATTGCGAATCATGGTTTCCTTGCATGTGTTCGTTTATCGGAGTACGCTTTTATTTTGCCTTGTTGTTTCATGATTTCTTCTGCTTTCGCTCTGACATTCACGTTGGATGGCAGTGACAGCTGAAGAATGGTCAGCAGTGTGCGAATGTTGCAATCAATCATAAGTTCGGCCGATGTCTTTCTGGTGAGAGAGTGTGGGGTGGATCAATATGTTTTTTAAAAATTCATTCATGGGATGTGGGCGTCACTGGCTAGGTCAGCCTTTATTGCCCAACCCTAATTGCCCTTGAGAAGGTGGTGGTGAGCTGCCTTCTTGAACCACTGCAGTCCATGTGGGATAGGTACACCCACAATGCTGTAAGGAAGAGAGTTCCAGGATTTTGAACCAGCGGCAGTGAAGATTGGCGATATAGTTCCAAGTCAGGATGGTGTGTGGCTTGGAGGAGAAGTTGCAGGTGGTGGTCTTCCCATGCATTTGCTGCCCTTGTCTTTCTAGGTGGTAGAGGTCACGGGTTTGGAAGGTGCTGACTAAGGAGCCTTGGTACGTTGCTGCAGTGCTTCTTGTAGATGGTACACACTGCTGCCACTGTGCGTCGGTGGTGGAGGGAGTGAATATTTATGGGTGGGGTGCCAATCAAGCGGGCTGCTTTGTCCTAGATGGTGTCGAGCTTCCTGAGTGTTGTTGGAGCTGCACCCATCCAGGCAAGTGGAGAGTATTCCATCACACTCCTGACTTGTGCCTTGTAGATAGTGGACATGCTTTGGAGAGTCAGGAAGTGAATTACTCGCCGTAGTATTCCTAGCCTCTGACCTGCTCTTATAGCCACGGTATTAATATGGCTACTCCAGTTCAGTTTCTGGTCAATGGTAACCCCCAGGATGTTGATAGTGTAGGATTCAGCAATCGTAATGCCATTGAATGTTAAGGAGAGATGGTTAGATTCTCTCTTGTTGGAGATAGTCATTGCCTGGCACTTGTGTAGCACGGATGTTATTTGCCACTTATTAGCCCAAGCCTGGATATTGTCCAGGTCTTGCTGCATTTCTACACGGACTACTTCAGTATCTGAAGAGTCACAAATGGTGCTGAACATTGCGCAATCATCAGTGAACATCCCAACTTCTGACCTTATGATTGAAGGAAAGTCATTGATGAAGCAGCTGAAGATGGTTGGGCCTAGGACACTACCCTGAGGAACTCCTGCAGTGATGTCCTGGAGCTGAGATGATTGACCTCCAACAACCACAACCATCTTCCTTTGCGCTAGGTATGACTCCAACCAGTGGAGAGTTTTCCCCCTGATTCCCATTGACTCCAGTTTTGCTAGGGCTTCTTGATGCCATACTCAGTCAAATGCTGCCTTGATGTCAAGGGCAGTCACTCTCACCTCAACCACTGGTTGGACTTGTCCTGCTTTTTGTGTAGAGGACATACCTGGGCAATTTTCCACATTGTCAGGTAGATGCCAGTGTTGTAGCTGTACTGGAACAGCTTGACTAGGGGTGCGGCAAGTTCTGGAGCACAGGTCTTCAGTGCTATTGCCGGAATATTGTCAGGGCCCATAGCCTTTGCAGTATCCAGTGCCTTCAGTCATTTCTTGATATCACACGGTGTGAATCGAATTGTCTGAAGTCTGGCATCTGTGATGCTGGGGACCTCAGGAGGAGGCCGAGATAGATAATGAACTCAGCACTTCTGGCTGAAGATTGTTGTAAATGCTTCAGCCTTATCTTTTGCACTGATGTGCTGGGCTCCCCCATCATTGAGGATGGCGATATTTGTGGAGCCACCTCCTCCAGTTAGTTGTTTAATTGTCTACCACCATTAGCAGCTGGATGTGGCAGGACTGCAGAGCTTAGATCTGGTCTGTTGGTTATGGGATCACTTAGCTCGGTCTATCGCATGCTGCTTATGCAGTTTGGCCCCCAAGTAGTCCTGGGTTGTAGCTTCACCAGGTTGACACCTCATTTTGAGGTTTGCCTGGTGCTGCTCCTGGCATGCCTCCTGCTCTCTCATTAAACCAGGGTTGGTCTTCTGGCTTGATGGTAATGGTAGAGTGGGAGATATGCCAGGCTATGAGGTTACAGATTGTGGTTGAGTACAATTCTGCTGCTGCTGATGGCCAACAGCGCCTCATGGATGCCCAGTTTTGCATTGCTAGATCTGTTCAAAATCTAACCCATTTAGCAGGGTGGTAGTGCCACACAACACGATGGAGGGTATCCTCAATATGAAGGCGGGACTTCGTCTCCTCAAGGACTGTGTGGTGCTCACTCCTACCAATACTGTCATAAACAGATGCAACTGTGGAGTTAGATTGCTGAGGACGAGGTCAAGTATGTTTTTCCCTCTTGTTGGTTCCCTCACCACCTGCCGCAGACCGAGACTAGCAGTTATGTCCTTTAGGACCTGGCCAGCAGTGGTGCTACTGAGCCACTCTTGGTGATGGACATTGAAGTTCCCCCACCCAGAGTGCATTTTGTGTCCTTGCCTCCCTCAGTGCTTCCTCCAAGTGGTGGTCAACATGGAGGAGTACTGATCATCAGCTGAGGGAGGGCAGTTGGTGGTAATCAGCAGGAGGTTTCTATGGTCATGTTTTACCTGATGCCATGAGACTTCATGGGTTCTGGAGTCGATGTTGAGGACTCCCAGGGCAACTCTCTCCTGACTGTGTACCACTGTACCGCCACCTCTGCTGGGTCTGTCCTGCCAATGGGACAGGACATACCCAGGGATGGTGATGGGACATTGTAAGATATGATTCCGTGAGTATGATTATGTCAGGCTGTTGCTTAACTAGTCTGTGGGACAGCTATCCCAACTTTGGCACAAGCCCCCAGATGTTAGAAAGGAGGACCTTGCAGGGTTGACAGGGCTGGGTTTGCCGTTGTCGTTTCTGGTGCCTAGGTCGGTGCTAGGTGGTCCATCTGGTTTCATTCTTTATTGACTTCACAGTGGTTAGATACAACTGAGTGGCTTGCTAGGCCATTTCAGAGGGCATTTAATAGTCAACCACATTGCTGTGGGTCTGGAGTTACATGTAGGCCGAACCAGGTAAGGACAGCAGATTTCCTTCCTTGAAGGACATTAGTGAATGAGATGAGATGAGTTTTTACAACGATCGACAATAGTTTCATGGCTAGCATTAGACTAGCTTTTAATTACAGATTTATTAATTGAATTCAAATTCCACCTTCTGCTGTGCTAAGTCCCCAGAGCAATATCCTGGGTCTCTGGGTTACTAGTCCAGTGGCAGTACCACTACGCCACCGCCTCTCCTCATGTGCGAAGTAGGATATGAATGGATTGTTCAAACGTTTTCCCCTCTGACGTGATAGCATTTAAACTGTCCTTGATCACCCTGTTGAAACATTCGATGCCACCATTTGATTGCGGGTTGTATCACAATGTCAGATGGTGGTGAATTCCATAGTTTGCTCAGAACTCTGTGAATTGACCAGAAACAAAGTGCAGTCCATTGTCGGTAGTGATAATTTCTGGCAAACCCCTCTTTGTAAACAACTTGTCTGGAATGTCAATGAAGCGGTGTTTCTGGAATCTGTTATAGCGATTTCCAGCCACTTGTTATGTAGGTCATTAACAAGCAAAAATTGTTGATTGCTAGGACTGCATGCACTTCTCTGAAAATATCTACTTGGAGTTGTTTTCCCTGGTATTGTTGGCCATGGAGTCAGGTGTAGAGGTGTGGGATTTAGCAGATTTTTCACTGAGTGTCTATGCAACACAGTTTCTGATAAACCCTTCTGAGCATCGATCTATTGTTAACCACCAAACTGCATCATGGGACTGGTAGTTCACCTTAATGACACTCAGATGTCCTTCGTGAGAAAGATGCAATACCTGCTGCTGTAGTGCTTTCGGGATAACTGCTTGTGTTCCACATGCGATACAGTTGTCATCAAATAATGGAAGCTCATTGCATGCTCTGTAGTACGGGACCAGTTCTTACTCTATTTCATGAGGCCAGTTGGTTTTTAGGTACTGGTTTACTTTCTGCGTATGCTGTCTGCCGCCAACTCTTGTTTTTAATTCCTCTCATGTCACAAGATGAGCAGTTGCATGCAAAATCACTGCAACTACATCGTCTTCAATGTCGCAAGTCGCTTTGCTATCGCTAATGCTGTCTGCGATAGTACTGCGGCTAAGCTTGTCAGCTACTTAGTTGTGTGAACCTGTGAGACACTCTATCTCGAATTCATACTGATGAGGGTGATCAGACCATCGATAGATGGATAGAGGTCGATGACCAGATCCTGATGTGGCTAACAATGTAGTCAGCACTGGGTTATCAGTGCGGAGAGTGAACTTCCTACCATAGAGATACATATACCAATGTTCACAAGCGTAGTTGCAGGCTAGTGCTTCCTGCTCTCCAGTGGAGTATTTGCGTTCAGTTTCCAACAACAGGTGTGATGTGTACATGATCGGTCGTTCTCTTCCTGCAGTATACTGTGAGGGTCTAGCTCCAATCGCATTTCCTGATGTGTCTGTTGTGATGTACGTTTCCGCATGTGGGTTGAAATACGCAAGGACTGGCGGAGATGCTGTCTTTGCTTTTAACATGTCAAACAGTGTTTGCTGTGCATTGGTCTATTCCCATTGTTTATCTTTGCACAGTTTGGGAATAGTTTGTCACAGTTTGCATAGCTTTCAAGAGGCTTCACGATCTCTGCATACTGGGGCACAGATTTGTAATAAACATTGATAGTGCCGAGGAATGATGCCAACTCTCTCACGTTAGATGGGGTTGGAAGCGCACAAATGAGTTTGATGTTGTCATATGTAGGCTTTACTCCAGCTGCTGTCACTTTGCACCCAAGAAAGTCAATCTCGGATGCCATGAATGCATATTTGTCATTGTTGAGTGTCAAATTGTGTTGTGCGAGTTGACCGAGCATCGCAGATAACCATTGATTGTGTTCTTCTTTATCCCTTCCATGGACAACGATGTCATCGAGAAGGCTGAGCATCCCCTCGACATCTGACAAGATTGAAGAGACAATCTTCTGGAATGCACTCGGTGCTGAACCTAGTCCATGGGGCATTCTGCTTCTCAGGAAAACACTCTCCCTTGACCCACAACATGCCCTAGGTAGGTTACTTGAGCTTTTGCGAACTCACTCTTTGCAAGAGTTACCACGCGGTCAGCCGACTGTAACTTTCAGAAGACGGCTTCTAACTGGTCATCTTCTTACAGAGCAGCCTTTTCAAAAACATCGCAGTCAGTTTCACAGCTCACAGCTGTTGACATTGGGAACAGCACTTTCCCAACAGACTTACTGATTTTTTTTTTAAAGCCCGCCGGAAAACCCCAAGTCTGTTGGAAAACGGTTGTTCCTGATGTCAGCAGCTGTCAATTATGAAACTGACAGTGTGATGTTTTTAAAAATGTCTGCTGAGTGTTCCACTCTCTGCAACTGTATGAGAGAGAGAGGGAGAGAGTGAGGGAGGAGAGACAGAGGGAGAGGGGAAAATAAAGAGAGAAAGGGGGACAGAGAAAGGGGAGGACAGAGAGACAAGGGGAACAGAGAGCGGGGAACACTGAGCGGGGAGTGGGAAACACAGCAGGGAACACTGAGTAGGGAGTGGACAAGACTGGACACGGGGGTGAAGAGACGGGGGGGGGGGTGTGGAGAGGGACAGAAAGCGGGGAGAAGGAGACAGAGAAAATGGGGAGAAGACAGAGAGAGGGTGTGAGGGAAACAGACAGACAGACAGAGGGGAGAGAGAGAGACAGAGAAGAGGGAGAGAGAGTCAAAGAGTCATTTACTTACGGTGCAAAAGGAGGCCATTCCGCCCTCCTTCTGTCATGCCAGCTCTCCACGGAGCTATGCAGTCTGTCCCACTCCCTGGCTCAATCCTCATAGCCCTGCAAGTCCATTTCTCTCTGCTGACCATCCAATTTCCTCTTGAAGTCATTGATTGTCTCCATTTCCACCTCCCTTGTGGGCAGCGCATTCCAGATCATTACCACCCGCTATGTAAAAAAGTGCCCCTGCATCTTTTGCACAAAACTTTCAATCTGTGTCCCTTAGTCCTAGAGGGAAGGGCAGGAGGAAGAGAACGAGACACACAAACAGAGCATGGGGAGGAGGGTTTTGGGGGGGTGGGGGGGGGGGGGGGGGGGGGAGAGAAATCAAGGTCTCTCCTGAAAGATGAACATCTATCCAGAATACTCTACATCGCTACATCAAGTGTGTGGGCAGAGATTGACTACTTATGCAAGCAAAAGTAATGCCAGCTATGTCACTAAATCAATATTCAATATAGTGACGAGAAAGTAAGTCAATAAATTAGTCTTCTCATTTAAAGCTTCTTCATAAAAATGCAAATTTGTTGTTGTTTTTATGAGTAAGATAAATTTTTAATGCCTTTACCTTTCGAAATTTTCTCAGCGGCCCCCCAGGCCGAGCAAAAATCGTAATGCGGCCCTCTGTCCGAAAAGGTTGGACAACCCTGATCTATACAGTCTTCCAGACGGGGAATTGAGTAGGAATCAGCTCTGCTCACTGCATTAATCTTTCTGTAATCAATGCAGAGCCTTGTTGAAACAACTGGGGAACTCCAACTGCTCTGACTGGGCTCAATCAGCTTGTGCTGCAGCATATACTGAATTTCTTCCCAAACTTGAGTCAGTTTCCTGGACCTAGGTGAGAGGAATTTTGTTTTATGGGAAGGGTCTCTCCTACATCTACATTGTGTAGGGTTAGGGTTGTGCATCCTGGTTTGTCCCTGCGGATCCCTTTAAATGCTGTGAGCAGCCTTGTTAGGTCTCCTCTCTGTTCTGCGTTTAAATAGAAGAGTATGGTGTCCAATTTCCCTAACATTTCAGTATTAGCTAACTGGAAGGTAGGGGGTTCGATTTGAGAATCCTCCAGGCCTTCGTCTAACTTATGCTCACTGTTCCTTTCGCCCTCCTCTTTCCTGACTGCTTGAAAGACCTGTGCTTGTTTGTCCCCTTCCCGGCTGTGATACCATTTTAACATATTGATGTGTCATAGCCTTTGCTTTTTCCTACGATCTGGGGTGTCAATTATGTAATTCACTTGGCGAATTCTCTTTATTTCTCCGTACTGGTCACTAAACTGGGCTTTCAGTGGCTGTCCCTGTATTGGTAATAGCAATAACACATGGTCTCCAGGCTAAAATGCTCTGGTCTTGGCTTGTTTATCCACCTGCCTTTTCATAATTGTCTGGGAGGCACTGAGCCACCGCACAGGCTCTTGTGAGCTGTTCTCGGAACATGGAGATGTAGTTTAACAGGGCAGATTCGTCCCTGTGTCCCAAAAATCTCTCCCTGATTAGTTTTTGAGGACCTCTCACCTCGTGTCCATAAACTAATTCAAAGGGACGAAAGACAGTGGACTCATTGGGTCAGTCCCTGAGAGCAAAGTTATGGGGGTACATATAGCAATATGCCCTGATCATTGTGTTTAGGGTCTGGTGGTACTGCTCCTAAGCCCCTTGTGACTGTGGGTGGTAGGCTGAGGACTTTAACTGGGTTGTGCCCAGATTACCCACAACCTTTTGAAAAATACTGAACATAAAATTTTTGCCCTGATCCAACTGGATCTCAGCAGGCAGCCATATCAGATGAAGAATTAGGTTAGCCCCTCCACCACTACCTTGGCAGAGATAGTTCTTAGAGGGATAGCCTCTAGAAATCATATAGCCACATCCATAATGGTGAGAAGATACTGGTAGCTCCCTTTTGTTTTCGACATGGTTCGCACACAATCTACCAGCACTCTGCTGAAAGGCTCCCAAAAGCCAGTATGGGAATTAGGGGTGCAGGTTTTCTTACAGGTTGAGGCTTCCCCACAACCTGACTCATGTGGCAAGTCTTACAGAACTCCACCACTTCCTTGTGGAGTTGTGGCTAGTGAAAATGCTGTCTAATGCGGCCTTGGGTTTTTCTGATACCGGCATGTCTAGCCATTGGAATCTCGTGCGCTATTCTCAGTATTTCCCTACAGAACCTCGGTGGCACCAATACCTTGCGAACCACTGTGCATTCTTCATCTGCAGGTCTATGAGGAGATCTCCACTTCCTCATCAGCACCTCATCCTTTAAATAGTAGCACTCTGGAACTCCCTCTGCTTCAACTTTAGTTTGCGCCGTCTGTGCTAACTTTTTTAACCCTGGGTCAGCCTGCTGAGCCTCGACCAAGAAGACCTATTTAATCCATCCTCTGGGTCCTCTAACATCCCAAAGAAGGTTTCAGATAGTAGGGTCATCTGTCTGCAGTGCCAGTTCGTCCTCCTCTGACAGAGTTTGTTTGGCCATGGACCTGGTCACCACACAGTCAGGAAAAATGTCAGGGTCCTTTCCTTTAACTGCTCTTTCTTCCTGACCTTTTTCGATCTCTCTAAAACCACTGGGGAAGCTACCAACTTTGCCCATGCCAAACGAGGGACAATCTCCATGGTAACAGGTCCTGAAACAAGGTCGCACTCCAAATGCACCTGTTATAAAGCATTCAATGCACTCTCTGGAGGAAAGATCATGCCTTTTCCCAGAATAGGAACATAGGAGCAGGAGTAGGCCATTCAGCCCATTGAGCCTGCTCTGCCATTCAGTATGATCATGGCTGATCATCCACTTCAATGCCTTTTTCCCACACTATCCCCATATCCCTTTATGTCATTGGTATTTAGAAATCTGGCAAACTCTACTTTAAACATACTCAATGACTGAGCTTGCACAGCCCTCCTGGGTAGAGAATGCCAAAGATTCACAACCCTTTGAGTAAAGAAATTTCACCTCAACTCAGTCTAAAGTTGCTTCCCCCTTATTTTGAAACTGGTTCTAGACTCTCCAACCAGGGGAAACATCTTACCTGCATCTATCCTGACTATCCCTTTAAGTATTTTGTAGGTTTCAATGAGATCACCTCTCATTCTTCAAAACTCCAAAGAATACAGGTCCAGTTTCCCCAATCTCTCTTCACAGGACAGTCCCGCCATCCCGGGAACAAGTCTGGTGAACCTTTGTTGCACTCCCTTTATGGCAATAATATCTTTCCTAAGGTAAGGGTCCAAAACTGCACACGGTACTCCAGGTGCGGTCTAACCAAGGTTCTATATAATTGAAGCAAGACTTTGCTACTCCTGTACTCAAATCCTCTTGCGATAAAGGCTAACATACCATTAGCCTTCCCAATTGCTTGCTGCACCTGCATGTTGGCATTTAGTGACTTATGGACGAGAACCCTTTGTACATCTACACTTTCTAATCTCTTACCATTTAAGAAATACTCTGCACATTTGTTCCTCCTATCAAAATGGATAACCTCACATTTGTGCACATTATATTCCATCTGCCACGTTCTTGTCCATTCACTAAGTCTGTCCAAATCCCCTTGAAGCCACTTTGCATCTTCCTCGCAACACACATTCTTACCTAGTTTTGTATAATCTGCGAACTTGGAAATATTACATTTCTTCTCCAAATCCAAATCATTGATATATATTGCGAACAACTGGGGCTCAAGTAATGATCCTTGCAGTATCCCACTAGTCACAGCCTGCTAACGCGAGAATGACCCATTTATTCCTACTCTGTTTTTTGCCTGTTAACCAATCCTTAATCCATGCCAGTATATTACCTCCTATTCCATGTGTTTTAATTTTGCTAACCAACCTCCTGTGGGGGACCTCATCAAACGACTTCTGAAAATCGAAGTATACTACGTCCACTGTCTCTCCTTTATCAATTCTGTTAGTAACATCCTCAAAAAACTCCAACAGATTCATCAAACATGATTTCCCATTCATAAATTCATGTTGACTATGCCCAATCAGATCATTATTATCCAAATGAGCATTTATCACATCCTTTAGAATAGATTCTAACATTTTCCCTACTACTGATGTAAGGCTAACAGGTCTTAGTTCCCTGTTCTCTCTCTCCCTCCCTTCTTAAATAGTGGGGTGACATTTGCGAACTTCCAATGTGCAGGAACCGTTCCAGAATCTATAGAATTTTGGAAGATAATCACCATTGCATCCACTATATCTATCGCTACCTCTTTCAACACTCTGGGATGTAGAATATCAGGTCATGGGGACTTACCAAACTTCAGCCCCATTAATTTCTCCAATACAACCTTCTTACTAATACTAGTTTCCTTCAATTCCTCATTCTCCCTAGTCCCTTGGATCTCTAATTCTGGGAAATTTTTTGTATCTTCCTCAGTGAAGACAGACACAAAGTAATCATTTAGCTTCTCTGCCATTTTTCTATTCCCCATTATAAATTCTCCTGACTCTGCCTGTAATGGACCCACATTTGTCTTAGCCAAATGGTTCCTTTGTACCTACCTACAGAAGCTTTTACAGTCCGTTTTTATGTCTTATGCTAGCTTACATTTGTATTCTATTCTCCCTTTCTTTATCAGTTTCTTGGTCCTCCTTTGCTGTATTCTAAAATCCTCCCAATCCTCAGGTTTACTACTATTTCTGGCAACTTTATAGGCCTTTTCTTTTAATCTTATACAATTCTTAACTTCCTTTGTTAGCCACGGTCAACTGCCTTTACTTTTGGGGTTTCTGTGCCTTGAAGGAATGTATGGTTACTGTAAACTATGTAATAATTCTTTGAAGACTATCCATTGTCTATGCACAGTCATACCTTTTAATGTATTTTCCCAATCCACCTCAGCCACTTTGTCCCTCATACCTTCATCATTTCCTTTGTTCAAATTTAACACCCTGGCTTCAGATTGAACTACCTCCACTTTCAAACATAATGTACAATTCTATCATATTATGGTCACTCATCCCTAAAGGTTCTTTTACAAGATTATTAATTAGCCCTTTCTCAATACATGACACTAGATCTAAAATAGCCTGTTCCCTAGTTAGTTCCTCAACATACTGCTCTAAAAAACCATCCCTAACGCACTCCAGAAACTCGTCCTCCACAGCATTAGTGCTCATTAGGTTTACCCAGTCTATGTGCAGATTTAAGTCACCCGTAATCACTATATTACCTATGCTACATGCTTCTGTAATCTCCTGATTAATATCATGCCCCACACTACCACTACTGTGGGATTGGGTTGCCCCTGTATCTCTAAGTATGACTATGGGTTTATTCACCTCACTCGAGGAGTATGGGGTCACTTTTCCTCTGAAAACAAAATCCTGGTAACTCTCAGAGATTTTGTTAAGTTTTCCCACACTCTCAGCGGTAGGTTTACTGGGTTTTACTGCCACAGTTTAAGCCACAGCCTGGTCTGCTGTGCTTTCCATCAGGGCCCCTTTTCCTGCACTAGTCTAGTGTACCCTGACTAAACCTATGGGTTGTCCCCAATAACTTCCAGCAGTCAGCCTTGTTACAATGGAAATATACAGGCTTCCGGGCATCACTCCTGTTCTCAGCAGCAGTCTTTTTGGCCTGAGGAGGGCCCCCTGTGTTTCTAGCTCTCCCTTTCCACTCTTGGCTGTTCATTATCCTATCACTCTCCCACCTTCTATCCTATTTAGATTTTTGGAGGTAACTAGGGAAGGATTTTGCTTGGGACAAGGGCTTATGAATAAGTGTATAATCATCAGCCAAGATTGCCGCCTGCCGCCTGCCTGGCTCTTGGAACCTTTTGTTCCTCCATGTGATTTCTTATGGAAAAGAGAAGTGAGTTTTTGAACTCCTCAAGGAAGATCACTTGTCTGAGGTTTTCATAGGTGGACTCTAACGTGCCCTTATCCATCGGTCGAAAGTGAGTTGCTTAACCTTTTTGAACTTGATGTAAGTTTTTTCCAGTTGTTTTGGGAGAGTTCGGAACTTTTGGCGGTACACCTCCGGTACTAGCTCATATGCGCCCAGGATAGCATTTTTAGTCATCTCATAATCTGATTGAACTCTCATCAGGCAACAGTGAATAAACCTCATGGACTTTTCCTGTTACTTTGCTTTGCAATAACAGTGTCTAGCCATCTACTGGCCACTTCAACTGTTTTGTAAGCTTTTCAAAAGGGATGAAAAATATTTCCACATATGGGCAACTTCACTGGGTACATTGGGTCTTCCCATACTCAGTTTGAGCTACCTTAACTTGAATTCCCTCTCTTCTTTCCGTTCCTGGAATTGTCTTTCATTATCCCTTTCCTGGAATTTTCTCTCCTCTCTCTTTCCTGAAACTCCCTCTGTTATTCCTCCTTCTAGAATTCGAATTCTAGTCTCCTCTGTTCTAGTTGTACCTTAGCTAATGTTCCTTTGTCTGTTTCAGATTCTATGCCTGTCTCGGGTTCTTCAGTGTCAATTTTAAAATGGTTGGCCACAAGTTTTAGGATTGCAGGCTTCCTAGGTTTTGGACGGATGGTAATCTCTAACTGCCCAGCTACATTCCTCAACTCTTTAACAGATAGGGTGTTTAACCTGGACCAAGTTACTTCACTCTGAAGGTACTGGCCTAGAATGTGGACACTTTAGTACTCTAGCACTGAAAACCATAAGAAAGCCTATATTGAAGTTTTTAAATTATTGCTAGGAATCACTTTGGTTTCCTACTTCCAATTACCGTTTGGGTTTGATCCCGGACGTAAGCCCCCAAATTCCTGTTACGGTCAAGTGAGGAGGGGTCAAAGGACTCCTTTTCCCTCTCCTTGTTCGACAACAACAGGTTCAATTCTTTCTTAAAGTGGATGTACTAACCAATTCAGTAAGTGTTTGATTACTTACTTGTTATGATTATAACAAGAACTAATCAGACAGATTTTCTTGAGTTAACAAAGAAAGAGATTAACTTTATTGTATCGAAACCGAAATAAAAAAAATAATAAAAGCAAAATACCGCGGATGCTGGAAATCTGAAATAAAAACAAGAAATGCTGGAAATACTCAGCAGGTCTGGCAGCATCTGTGGAGAGAGAAGCTGAGTTAACGTTTCGGGTCAGTGACCCAAAGAAGGGTCACTGACTCGAAACGTTAACTCTGCTTCTCTCTCCACAGATGCTGCCAGACCTGCTGAGTATTTCCAGCATTTCTTGTTAATAAAATAATAAACAAGGCACCAAATTTCACTCTCGCACACACACTAGAGGTTTACAAACACACAAATAGATTACAGAGTGGGGAAAGGTAGATTGGTTGAGTTAGAATCCATAAAAAGGGGCATACAGTATATGGCGTTTAGTGATTTGGCTGGCTTCTAGCTGAATTTGGTGGTTCTGAGGCTTTTAGTTTGAAGAAGTAGATGACTGGTTCGGCGAGTCTCTTAGAGATAACGATGTGGATGATTTCCTCCGAAGTGTTTTCGGTTGTAGCCAGAGTTTACAAAGGTGATCAGTCAACAAGCAGGATTTGAAAGCTTTCAAGCTGGAATAGAGAGAGAGAGAGAGAAAGAGAGAGAGAGAGAGAGAAAAGGACTCCCACTTAGGGTCTGCTCATGTCAGAGTCCAGTTGCTTTTCCTTTGCTGCAGAGAAAACACCAGCTTAAAATCACAGATGGGGAGGGGCTTGTCATATGACAGTCACTCAGTCATTTAAACATAGCACTTAGCAGTATTTCTCTGTTTGCTGAAATAACAGGTAGTTCCCTTAAACTTCCTGGGTCTTGGTTCTTGCTATGAACCTAGCAGACAGTTTGTCTCTCTCCTCACAAGCATTGCAGTGTAGAATACAGTGTTGTGAATTAGGTGATCACCTTAAGCTGAAAGGATGACTTTGCTGGCAGTTTGTCTTTTTGAAAATGTCTTTAAAAACATATATAAATTCAGATCTTCAGTCAGTGGATTTAAGAAAATTATCATTCAACAAAACACACTGGCAAAAAAGTCTGCACATAACATATTTCACTTTCAGGAATAGGTTCCTCCATGTGTTGAACTGACAAAATATTCTTCTTTGAGGACTTGCATACTTTGAGGATGAGTTGCATTTTTTCCCTTATGCCAGACATGGTGTTTTGAATCCACAGGTATCCCCACAATTTGGGCAAATTTTTTAGGGTGCCTTAGGGCAAGTGTTGATAAGCCTGCTGAGATCTTTTTGTACATGACCCTTGCACTAGTTCTGATTTGGCAAGCTGTGTCGGCGACCTTGAGACTGAGGGTGTATTTTTGTTTAACATCTTCGAATCTAACATGGCAGATTAGATTTGGATGGCCAAGGTTGTGGCTTTTTCAAAGTCAAACCATCATCCTTTAAGAGTAAGCGTTCCCTAATTTATGGGATTGAAGTTTTCACAATCAGTTGGTCACAAATTAGATCTTTAGTTAGTGTGCCAAATTTGCACGTAGAAGCCAACTGACACAACGCTGTCACACATTGTTTTATGGGCTCACCATTTAGAATCATCATCGTGTCCATGCCAGCTCTCTGCAAGAGCAACTCAGCAAGTCCCACTCCCGTCTTTTCTCTGTCGCCCTGCAGATTTTTTAAACTTCAGATAATTGTTCAATTCTCTTTTTTATTATTTGTTTTGTGGGATGTGGGTGTCACTGGCTAAAGCCAGCATTTATTGCCCATCCCAGATTTGCCTTTGAACTGGGTGGCTTGCTAAGCCATTTCAGAGGGCATTTTAAGAGTCTCCTTTGAAAGCCTCGATTGAATCTGCCTCCACCACACTCTCAGGCAGCACATTCCAAATCCTAACCACTCCCTGCATAAAAAAGTTTTTCCTCATATCACTGTAGCTTCTTTTGCCAATCACCTTAAATCAATATCTTCTGGTTCTGTATCCTTCTGCCAATGGGAACAGTTTCTTCATATCGACTCTGTCCAGACCCCTCATTATTTTGAACACCTCTATCAAATCTCCTCTTAATCTTCTCTTCTGCAAGGACACAGCCCCAGCTTCTCAAACATATCCACATAATTGAAGTTCCTCATCGCTGGAACCATTGTCGTGATTTTTTTCTGCACCTACTCTTATGCCTTAATATCTTTCCAAAAGTATGGCATCCAGAACTGGACACAATACTCTAGTTGAGGCTGAACCAATATTTTATGTAGGTTTATCATTACTTCTTTGTTTTGTACCCTATGCCCCTATTTATAAAGCCCAGGATCCCATATGTTTTATTACCTGCTTTCTCAACATGCCCTGCAACCTTCTGTTTCCTGTCACACAGCCAATTTCATATCCATGCTGCTACTGTCCCTTTTATTCCATGAGCTCTAACTTTGCTGACAAGCCCATTTTGTGACACTTTATCAAATGCCTTTTGAAAGTCTATGTACACCACATCAACCGCATTACCCTCATCAACCCTCTCTGTCACCTCATCAAAAACTCAAGCAAGTTAGTTAAACACTATTTCTTTTGGGCCTCCTTATCTCGAGAGACAATGGATACGCGCCTGGAGGTGGTCAGTGGTTTGTGAAGCAGCGCCTGGAGTGGCTATAAAGGCCAATTCTGGAGTGACAGGCTCTTCCACAGGTGCTGCAGAGAAATTTGTTTGTTGGGGCTGTTGCACACTATTAAACACTATTTACCCTTAACAAATTCGTGCTGGCTTTCCTTAATCAATCCACATTTGTCCAAGTGACTATTAACTTTGTCCCAAATTATCGTTTCTAAGAGTGTTCCCACCACTGAGGTTAAACTGACTGGCCTGTGGTTGTTGGGCTTATTCTTGCACCCTTTTTTGAACAAGGATGAAACATTTGCAATTCTCTAGTCGTCTGGCACCACACCTGTATCGAAGGAGGATTTAAAGATTATGGCAGTGCCTCTGCAATTTTCACCCTTAATTCCCGAAGTATCCTTGGATGTTTCTCATCCAGTCCTGGTGACTTATCAACTTGAAGTTCACCCAGCCTATCTAATATCTGCTCTTTCCCTGGCATCTCTGGCGGAACATGTATTGTTCAATCATCACACTTTTCTTCAGGCCAAAGTATTTCTCGACAGCACTTACTGACTTATTGAATGTAGATATATCATCCATTAGCTACTCATATATATGCTGGCCCTCTGCTCTGAGGCAATGCACAAGTATCACCTGCTTGTGGGTTGCTGGTACATCCATACTGTCCAGGCCCATAGCGAGCAAGTAGGTTTCAAACCTAGAAATCCATCTGTCTCACAGAATGGGAGGATCTCCCGCTGATAAGAAAAGTGCTGGGGTCAGTAAGTTTAAATTACTCAACATCTTTGTCGTCGGATGTTGTTTCGTACTCCAAACGTGAAGAAACTAGACTCACAATTGCTGTGTGTGTGGGCATTATTCAGACGGCTGCCTGAATCTGTCTTAGTTTCACTTTTGGAACCATGTCCCCTCAGGATTGACTGGCAGCATAGTGAGCAGTCTTACAAACACAGAACAGAGCAATCAATCACTAAGCAATCAAACACAACACCGTTAAAGAAAAACGGCAGAACGGCATTTCTTGGCCAGCAGACCTTCCTACCACTGTCAACACAGTCATTTAAGGCAGATCAAGATAGTGTAGATGATAACTTGACACTGGGTGAGGCACAAAGCAAAAGAAAACTAGAGGATGTAAGTATGGAATGGAGCCTGATGTTGCTGAGTGGAGGTTTAGGGGATACCATCCTGTGCACCATCATACAAAAGGGATTTTATTGATGCAGTGCATCCCAGGAGAGTATAGCACCTCTACAAACATCTGCATATAATTCCCCATGTGTTGTCTTCCAGTCAGTCATTCTAATGTGGAGGGGCAGAATGACGACTGAACATCTTAGGGAACCTTTTGGCAATCTTTATAGTTGCTAAATTCTGAGGTATCCAGCGGAGCATCTCAAAGGCTTTAGAAAATATCTAGTTTACTCACTCTCAGGATTTAAGGCCAGAAGATCTGTTCTCTTGACATTTACTGGTAACCAATATCTTGTTCTCAGCACCAATGAAATAGCTAGAGTGCAACTCAAGGAGGAGTGCTCTGTCAGTTCCCCAGAACTGCAATCACAGGATTGTTTAGGTTTCAGAACTAGGCTGCTATTGAGCCGATAATAAACTGTCTCAAGTCCATCCAAGAACTCAGCAGTCCTGTGAAGTGGACGATCCCTATCGCAATAGGTTTGGTATCGTGTAGAGCAGCTGCCCACATTTCAGACCCCAGATTCTCAGGTAGCACTGAGTACAAGTGTTAGAATAGGACAGATAAAACATCTTACAGGCATTGGGGTCTGCAGTGAAAATAGAAATTAATGCTTCATATAGTTTGAACAAATAAATAGCAAGATTGCTGGAAGGGCAGTGTGGTGTTTGGTTCTGGCTAGATGTAATGATCAATGTTGAAAATTTGCTGGGAGAAAAGTAATGAGGCTAATCAATGATGGCAGAAGATCTCTGATAAATTGTTGTTTAATCATTTGTAAAGGTGTTTTCTTTAAGCTCTAGCTGCTGTTTCTTGGAAACCAGCAGCTTTCTCTTTATGGGGCTTGTCTTCTATTTCAACTATGTCAACATCTAACTCTGCAGCATATGTCGTGATTTCAAGCTTGAGACATTTCTGTAAAGTTAACTTGTGAAAGACACAACATGAGGATATGTCGGGTGCAGACTGCATGGCTCCTCCTCATCTACCAGGCACCTAAACCTTGCTTTCAGCATCCCAACTATTTGCTCTACATGAATTCTAGTTCTTTGTGTGCCTAATTGTAGCATTCATCTGCCACAGTGGTGGCCCTATGAAGAGATATCATGAGCCACGAGAGCAGCTGAATTGCTTTAGATCCATCAACTATACTGACCCTTAGCCTTAATTTTGAAAAGGAGTTAGGACACTCAATTGCAAACAGCCCCAGGACATCATTACAGGATTTCCTCAGGGTAGTGTCCTAGGCCCAACCACCTTCAGCTGCTTCATCATTGACCTTCCTTCAATCATAAGGTCAGAACTGGGATAAAAAGGTGCTGGAAATACACAGCAGGTCTGGCAGCATCTGTGGAGAGAGAAGCAGAGTTAATGTTTCAAACCCTATTACATTTCTAGCCTTTGCCAGTTCTGATGAAAGGTCACTGACCTGAAACGTTAACTTTGTTTCTCTCTCCACAGGTGTTGCCAGACCTGCTGTGTATTTCCAGCACTTTCTGTTTTTAGTTCAGATTTTCAGTATCCGCAGTATTTTGCTTTTAATTCAGGTCAGAAGTGGGGATGTTCGCTGATGATTGCACAATGTTCAGCACAATTTGCGACTCCTCAGATACTGAAGCAATCCGTGTCCAAATGCAGCAAGACCTGGACAACATCCAGGCTTGGGCTGATAAGTAGCAAGTAACATTCGTGCCACACAAGTGCCAGGCAATGACCATCTCCAACAAGAGAGAATCCAACCACTTCCCTTTGACGTTCAATGGCATTACGATCGCTGAATCCCCACTATCAACATCCTGGGGATTACCATTGACCAGAAGCTGAATTGGACTTGGCTACACTTCATCGGCACCCCATCCACAAACATTCATTCCCTCCACCACTGACGCACAGTGACAGCAGTGTGTACCATCTACAAGATGCAGTGCAGCAATTCACCAAGGCTCCTTCGACAGCACCTTGCAAACCCGCGACCTCTACCACCTAGAAGGACAAAGGCAGCAGATGCATGGGAACACCACCACCTGCAAGTTCCCCTCCAAGCTACACACCATCCTGACTTGGAACTATATCGCTGTTCCTTCACTGTCGTTGGATCAAAATCCTGGAACTCCCTTCCTAACAGCACTGTGGTAATACCTACCCCACATGGACTGCAGTGGTTCAAAAAGGCAGCTCACTACCATCTTCTCAAGGGCAGCATGTGATAAAGTCCCTCATAAGAGACGAAAGCTGAAGTCCATGGAACTGAAGGCAAATTATTGATCTGGTTAGGAAATTGGCTAAAGTGGTAGGAGACAGAGAGTAGCGATAATGGGCAGTTACTCTAATTGGCAGACTTTGACCCGTGGCGTCCCACGAGGACTTTGTTAGAGCCTCAACTATTCATTATATTTATTACTTAGGTGATGGAATAGAAAGCCACATATGAAAATTTGCCAATGACTCAATGTTAGACAGCATTTTAAACAGTGTAGGTGGAAGCATAAAATTACAACGAGATATTGTAAGGTATTGGCACTGTTCAAAATACAAAGCTTTGGCAGCTGAATGTTTCAGTATCTAATTGTGGTGCTTTTAAGGTGCACTAGAAATGGGAAGGTTTATGTTCTGATGATGAATTCCACCTTGTCACATAAGTAACTTAAAGGAACATTGCTGCAATACTTTCAATATTGAGTACCCCCAACCCCTTAGATGAAAGTTGCAGTAATACTTTTGTTGCAACTAAGGCTGGAGGAGTGCACTGTCTTTCTCTAGTTCCACGGGTCACAACATATATGTAAATCTTTATCCAGTTACCAATACGGCCAATTATATACTGTATTTTTATTTCAGAATATCCACCAACCAGGTTTCTTTATTATCAATTTAATGTAAAACAAGACTTATTCAGGAAAGATGCAAAGAATTAACACAGAAATTGAAATTTGAAAGTTCCCTTAAATTAGTCCAACACACACACACACACACACACACACACACACACACACACACACACACACACACACACACACACACACACACACACACACACACACACACACACACCGATTAAAGAAAAAATAAATAATTTTGTCTGCAGAGATCTCTTTACAAAAAAGACAAAAAAAAAACTTTGGCCAAATACTTGTTAATTCTTGAAGGAAAAGGAGAAGATATGGAATGCTATCAGTTGTCCCTTTATTCTGGCATCCCAAATACGCATAGAAATTTTTTGGAGGAGTTCTCTTTGAGGATTAGTCTGGCAGACTTTCCTGCAGCATCAGGGGTTTCAGCTACTACACTGGATTCTCAGGATTTCTCAGAGAGGTGGAGAAAGGATGAACTGGTGTCTTTTCTCTCAGCAGGCTGACCCCAAACTAACTCAAAACAGTATCCAAAACGAAACCAACTCTTGACCACCATAAATCTTCACATGTCACTTCTCTGTAAACAACTCCCCCTAGACACCACGGCTGTAACTGTTTACTTAGCTGAAGACATATGACTTCCAGTCAGTGTTTCTAAACCAAGTCCCAAAGCCCTTCCAATGATCTTTTTAAAAAAAACTAAGTCCAGCATCTATGTAATCTCTTCAGTCCTCCAAAGGAATTCATTTCCACAATTTTAAAACAAGAGTCCTTACAAAATATTAAAAAATAGAAGTACTTTCATAGTACCTCCATCCTTGGAGGATTGAAACACCATTTTTAAATGCGTTTCATTACAAACTGGGGGGTAAAAAACAGATGCTGAAAAATATTAGAACACAGCCAAAGACTTGCAGGCTGATAGGTAAATTGGCCATTGTAAATTTCCCCTAGTGTAGGTAGGTGATATGGGATTACTGCAGGATTAGTATAAATGGGTGGTTGTTGGTCGGCACAGACTCGGTGGGCCGAAGGGCCTGTTTCAGTGCTGTAACTCTAAAAAAAAACATTTACACACTCAATCTCATTCACTCTTTACCTGTAACTAATACAGTTATGCCCTGTACCATCTTTCTACTCAGATAATTCAAAGCAAAGTTAAATTCTAGACAAAGCATCAGCAATTATATTGTTTTTCCCCACAATGTGCGTAATCTTTAAGTGATAGGGCTGCAATAGTAAACTCCATTGAAATAGTCTGGCATTCTGGTTTTTGAATTGTTTCACAAAGGTGTTATGATATACCAGTGTCTTTCTGTAGTCATGACAGACATATACTTGAAAATGCTTAAGAGTTGGTAGTAAGCCCAGGGTTTCCTTTTCTACTGTTGAGTAACTCTTTTGGTGTCAATTTAGCTGTTTGGATAAGTATCCCACTGGCCTTTCTATGCCCAATTCATCGCCTTGTAACAGGACTGCACCGATCCCCTGGTCACTAACATCAATTGCTACCTTGAAGGGCTTATTGAAATTTTGGGAAGCCAACACTGGTCATTGATCAAAATGGCTTTCAACTTCCCAAAAGATGCTTGGCGCTCTCCTGACCACACTTTCTTGGCTTTCTTTTTTTGTAGCAAATCAGTCAGTGGAGCAGCTATAGTACTAAAATTTGGTACAAACTTGTAGAAATCACACATCCTCCAAAACCTCATGATTTCTCTCTTAGTCTTACGGGTAGGGAACTCCATTAATGCTTGTACTTCTGTTTTTGGCAACACTTGTCCTTGCCCTACTATATGCCAAAGGCAGGTTACCTGTGCTTTTGCAAATTCACTTGCAAATTCAAGGTTGATCAGCAAATCAGTCAACTGTAATTTTCTAAGCAGAGCTTCTAGTTGTTCCAAGTGATCCTTCCAGGTGTCACTGTACTAGAACATCATCAAGGTAAACTACACAGTTAGGATCACTGGCTACCACTTGGTTTATTGGTCTCTGAAAAGTGTCTGGGGCATTTTTTTCAGCCGAATGACATCATTCGGCATTGGAAAAGACCGTCTGGTGTGACAAAGACTGAAATTTCTTTAGCTCAAGGTGTTAAAGGAACCTGCCAGTATCCCTTTAACAAATCTATTTTGTTAAGAAACGTGACACTGCCAACTCTGTCAATACAGTCTTCCAATTTGGTAAGAGTCTGTCTTTGTTACTACATTAACCTTTCTGTAATCTTTGCAAAATCCAGTTGAATCGTCAGGTTTAGGCACTAACACCACTGGGGAACTCCAGCTGCTTTGACTGGATTTAATTTGAAGTTTCCAACATGTATTGGATTTCTGCTTTCACTTGGGCCTTGGGCCTGTTTCTCTGGACTTGAGCAATAAGGATGCTGTTTTATGGGAGTGGATTCGCCTACATCCACAGATATGACCATGTATGGCTAAGGTTGTACATCCTGGATTGTCCCTACAGACTCCTTTAAATGCTGTGAGTAGCCGAGTCTTCTCGTTCTGCATCTAAATATGAAAGCATAGTGTCTAATCTCTCTAACAATTCAGTATTAGCTAACCGATTAGTTAACCGACTCAAATTAGTTCAATTTGAGAATTACCTAGGCCTCCTTCTGCCTCCTCCTCACTATCCCTTTCATCCATCACTGTCCCTACCACCTGACATACCTGTTCTTGCATATCCTCCACCCAGTGGTGATATTGTTTCAATATATTGATGTGACACAGCCTACTCTTTTTCTGGCGCTCTGGGGTGTCAATCAAATAATTTACTTTACCAGTCCTTTTGACTACTCTTTATGGCCCACTGAACCGTGCTTTCAGCGGTTCATCCTTTAAAGGCAGTAATACCAACATTTCATCCCCAGCTTGAAATGTTCGGGTCTTGGCATGCTTGTCTGCCCATTTCTTCTTCGTTGTTTGGGAAGCTTTTAGGTGTTCCTGAGCCACTTTGCTGGCTCTCATGAGCTGCGCCCAGAACATGGATACATAATCTAACATGGAAGATTCGTACCTCCGTTCAAAAAACTTTTCTTTGATTAGTTTTAGAGGACCTCTTATCTCATGCCCATAAACAAATTCAAAAGGACTAAAACTGGTCGACTCCTAGTGCCTGTCCACCATCTACGCGTCCGGAGTGTGATGGAATACTCTCCACTTGCCAGGATGGGTGCAGCTCCAACAACACAGTGGCGGCACTGTGGTTAGCACCGCAGCTTCACAGCTCCAGCGACCCGGGTTCAGTTCTGGGTACTGCCTGTGCGGAGTTTGCAGGTTCTCCCTGTGACTGCGTGGGTTTCCGCCGAGTGCTCCGGTTTCCTCCCACTGCCAAAGACTTGCAGGTTGATAGATAAATTGGCCATTGTAAATTGCCCCTAGTGTAGGTAGGTGGTAGGAGAATTGAGGGAAGGTGGGGATGTGGTAGGGAATATGGGATTAATGTAGGATTAGTACAAATGGTGGTTGTTGGTTGGCACAGACTCGATGGGCTGAAGGGCCTGTTTCAGTGCTGTTTCTCTAAATAAATAAATATTGACAGATTAAGTGAATGGGCAATGCTTTGCAAATGGATTTCAATGTGAGGTCATCCTCTTTGGACCTGAAAAGGATAGAACAGAGTAGTTTCCAAATGGAAAGTATGCAAAAGCTAGAAACAGTGGAGATCCAAAGAGACTTGGGGATCCTGGTACATAGATCATTAGAATGTCATGAAAGGGTACAGAATGTAATCAAAAAAGGCTGAAAGAATGCTGAACTTTATATCTAGAGAACTAGAATACAAGAGGGTAGAAGTAATGCTTCAGTTTTGCAAAGCTCTTTTTAGATCACACCTGGAGTACTGTGAGCAATTCTGGGCATCACACCATAGGAAGGATACACTGGCCTTGAAGCAGTGCAGCATGATTTATCAGACTGATACCTGGGCTCTGAGGGTTAACTTACGAGGAGAGATTACACAAACTAGGTTTTGTAGTCCCTGGAGTTTAAAAGGTTATGGGGTGATTTGATCGAAGGTTTCAAGAAATTAAGGGGAACACATAGCCTAGATAGTGAGAAACTATTTGCACTGGTTGGGGAATCTAGGACTGGCAGCATTGATTAAAAATTAGAGCCAGGTCTTTCAGGAGTGAAGTAAGGAAGACACTTCTACGCACAAAAGATGATGGAAGTTTGGAACTCTCTTCTGAAAATGGCTATTGATGATAGATCAATTATTAATTTTACAGGCAAATGATAAATTTCTGTTAAACAAAGGTATTAAAGGAGATGGGAAAAAGGCAGGTACATGGAGTTTGGTTGCAGATCAGCCATGGACCCAGTGAATGGCAGAACAAGCTGTAAGGACTAAATGGCTTACTTCTGTTCCTATGTTCCCATGGTGAAGCCACATTGTTTCACCAGAGCAGAGAGGCCTTGCTGTACCCAACTCAGAACTGCCAGCTGCTGGCACTGTGTCAATAGTGACAAATGTGTTCTATTCTCCTCACTACTGACTGGTGTAAAAAAATCATCTGAAGTACAAATGGAAATTATTTCAAAAATCAGAAATATTCTGCCAGACTTAATCAAGGAGCACTGTAACTACAGGATTAGAAAAGACCACTATGGTCCAGCAGGCTGGTTCATATTTATGAATGTAAAAAACAAATATGTTAAAAGCCAAATTTGTAAATGTTTCACTTCATGCAAGTCTTTCAGGAAGCATTCAAGAATGAGATTGCCCATTTCATTGGGTCCATTAGCAGACTAATAATGCTTTTAAATTGCCTTCTGTATCCTCCTTTTAATCAGTAAACTTTATTTTGTTTAAATAATTAGAAATATATTGTGTAATTATCTGTTGTCAAGTGTTGAGATGCTTTCACAATAAAAATAGCAGTATTTATACTGTTTAGCAGTAATCAGTGCGAGAGAATGTGACTTGTCACTACTTTATGCATTTGAAGTGTTTATTTCAAGGGATTAACAAATAACTGTCTTTGTACTATCACTTGCTAACACATTGTGCAAAGCTTCTTCATTCATCTGTATTGTGACAATCATTCTGTACATACCACTGTTAGGACCAGGTGAGAAAGGGGTCTAGGGTTCCCTCTCAGCCATCACCTGGTCTTATTGTAATGGGGTTTAATTTTTAAAACACTGTTTTTAGCTCCCCCTTAGTGAATCCTTGTTCACTGCTTTCCAATTATAAGGTAAAGAAACCAGCCCAAAACAGGTTTTCTTAGGTTTAAAGAAGAAAGGATGAGATTTTATTAAACTTAAACTCTAATACGGTTAACACCTATGGATACACAACGTGCCCAGCATCGCATGCATACATACATGATACACACATGCAGATAGAGACAGGAAAGAGCAGAAGAAATAAAGTGGAAAAGTTTGAGGCAATATCTGAAGATTTTTTTGTTACGGTTCCTCAAGCTCACTGCGGTGTCCTTGATTGTAGGTAGGTCTTAGAGTCATAGAGTTATATCGCACAGAAAGAGGCTGTTCAGCCCATTGTGTCTGTGCCGGCCACCAAGCACCTATCTATTCTAATCCCATTTTCCAGCACTTGGCCCGTAGCCTTGTATGCCATGGCGGTTCAAGTGCACATCTAAATATTTCTTAAATGTTGTGAGGGCTTCTGCCTCTACCACCCCTTCAGGTAGTGTGTTCCAGATTCCAACCACCTCTGGATGAAAAATGTTTTCCTCAAATCCCCTCTAAACCTCCTGCCCCTTACCTTAAATCTATGCCCCCTGGTTATTGATCCCTCCGCGAAGGGAAAAAGCTTCTTCCTATCTATCCTAACAATGCCCCTCATAATTTTAAATACTATCTTGCTTTTTGTTGGGGCCCAATATTCTTCTTAAACCTTGCTCAATGTTGGAGACTTTTCTCTCTTGGTGTTCATGTGTCTCCAGTGGATTTGGAGTTCCATGGGAAAGAGAGGGAGAGCCAGACAGACAGGAGAGGTCTTTTCAGTCCAGGAGCATTCTGCAGTCTCTCTCAGTTCAAACTTTGTACAATTCAGAAAACCCCAGGTTGCCAAGCAGGTGAGTCATCTGACTAGCTGGTCTGATCACGACTGTTTGTGGATTCTCTTGTCTTAGCCGACCCTAGAATGAATCTTCTTACACACAATACTTGGTGCTCAAAGTCCATTGTGGGTTAAATTGGAGCAGGGAATAGCCCCTTTGTCCCTCCAAGCACTGTCTGTTAGCGTGCAAATGTTTTTCATCCAAGTCTGGCAGCCCTCGTAACAGGCCTTCTCCTTCCCAGCAACAATTTTAAATTTAATGTCCATATGGCAAAATTAAAATGCCTCATTCTTGGCAGGTGGGGGCCTAGAAAGTCACCTACACACCCATGCTTTCACTGGGGTTACTCTGTCGCCCCCTAGTTAACTGAAGCAACTTCAGCTCTCTTTCTTCACATTCCTTCTGGAATATTCTTTCTATTTCTCTCACCTATCACTGTCTTCCCCTCTCCTCTCTCGCCTGTTCCTTCTCCTGTCTTTCCTTTTCTTCATGTTCCTTCGGGAAGGCTCTTTCTTTCTCCCTCTCTTGCCTCTCTCTTTTTCCCTTTCCTCAATTTCAAGTTTCCTCTGTTTCAATTGTACCTTTGCTAACAATACCCTGTTGGAGTCTGCTTCTAACCCTGTTTCTGCTTCTTCAGATTCAAGGGGAAAATGGTTAGGCACTAGTCCTAGGTGTTCAGACTTTCTAGCTTTGGCACGGACAGTGATCCCACACTGCTCAGTCATTTTTCTCAATTCCTCCATAGACGGTGCTTTTAACTTATCCCAAGTTTCTTCACCCTGGCTTTGGGAGCTACTTGCTTCAGTCGCAGACATGTTAGTATTCAAGCACACACAACCACAAGAAAACTTGTAAGGAAATCTTGCTCTTTTTTGATTGGGAACAATTTGAGTTCTCACTTCCAATTTCCCTCGTTTGCCTGTGGTCAATTCCGGACACGAGCACCCAAATTTCTGTTACGACCAGATGAGAAACAGGTATAGGGTTCCCTCTCAGCCTTCACCTGGTCTTACCATAACAGGGTTTAATTTTAAACACACCGTATTTTTAGTTCCCCCTTAATGAATCCTTGTTCACTGCTTTCCAATTATAAGGCAAAGAAACCAGCCCAAAACTGGTTTTCTTAGGTTTAAAGAAGAAAGGTTGAAATTTTATTAATCTTAAACTCTAATTGGGTTAACACTTACGGATTGCATCGGTATTCACCGAGGAGAGGGACATGACGGATGTTGAGGTTAGGAACAGATGTTTGATTACTCTAGGTCAAGTCGGCATAAGGAGGGAGGAAGTGTTGGGTATTCTAAAGGGCATTAAGGTGGACAAGTCCCCAGGTTCGGATGGGATCTATCCCAGGTTACTGTGGGAAGCGAGGGAGGAAATAGCTGGGGCCTTAACAGATATCTTTGCAGCATCCTTAAACACGGGTGAGGTCCCGGAGGACTGGAGAATTGCTAATGTTGTCCCCTTGTTTAAGAAGGGTAGCAGGGATAATCCAGGTAATTATAGACCGGTGAGCCTGACGTCAGTGGTAGGGAAGCTGCTGGAGAAGATACTGAGGGATAGGATCTATTCCCATTTGGAAGAAAATGGGCTCATCAGTGATAGGCAACATGGTTTTGTGCAGGGAAGGTCATGTCTTACCAACTTAATAGAATTCTTTGAGGAAGTGACAAAGTTGATTGATGACGGAAGGGCTGTCGATGTCATATACATGGACTTCAGTAAGGCGTTTGATAAGGTTCCCCATGGCAGGCTGATGGAGAAAGTGAAGGCGCTTGGGGTCCAAGGTGTACTAGCTAGATGGATAAAGAACTGGCTGGGCAACAGGAGACAGAGAGTAGCAGTAGAAGGGAGTTTCTCAAAATGGAGACGTGTGACCAGTGGTGTTCCACAGGGATCCGTGCTGGGACCACTGTTGTTTGTGATATACATTAATGATTTGGAGGAAAGTATAGGTGGACTGATTAGCAAATTTGCAGACGACACTAAGATTGGTGGAGTAGCAGATAGTGAAGGGGACTGTCAGAGAATACAGCAGAATATAGATAGATTGGAGAGTTGGGCAGAGAAATGGCAGATGGAGTTCAATCAGGGCAAATGCGAGGTGATGCATTTTGGAAGATCCAATTCAAGAGTGAACTATACAGTAAATGGAAAAGTCCTGGGGAAAATTGATGTCCAGAGAGATTTGGGTGTTCAGGTCCACTGTTCCCTGAAGGTGGCAACGCAGGTAAATAGAGTGGTCAAGAAGGCATACGGCATGCTTTCCTTCATCGGACGGGGTATTGAGTACAAGAGTTGGCAGGTCATGTTACAGTTGTATAGGACTTTGGTTCGGCCACATTTGGAATACTGCGTACAGTTCTGGTCGCCACATTATCAAAAGGATGTGGATGCTTTGGAGAGGGTGCAGAGGAGGTTCACCAGGATGTTGCCTGGTATGGAGGGCGCTAGCTATGAAGAGAGGTTGAGTAGATTAGGATTATTTTCATTAGAAAGACGGAGGTTGAGGGGGGACCTGATTGAGGTGTACAAAATCATGAGAGGTATAGACAGGGTGGATAGCAAGAAGCTTTTTCCCAGAGTGGGGGTTTCAATTACTAGAGGACACGAGTTCAAAGTGAAAGGGGAAAAGTTTAGGGGGGATATGCGTGGAAAGTTCTTTACGCAGAGGGTGGTGGGCACCTGGAACGCATTGCCAGCGGAGGTGGTAGATGCGGGCACGATGGAGTCTTTTAAGATGTATCCAGACAGATACATGAATGGGCAGGAAGAAAAGAGATACAGAAGCTTAGAAAATAGGCGACATGTTTAGAGAGAGGCTCTGGATCGGCGCAGGCTTGGAGGGCCGAAGGGCCTGTTCCTGTGCTGTAATTATCTTTGTTCTTTGTTCTTTGGATACATGATGCACCCACGCTGGCATGCATATGCGATGCACACTTGCAGATAGAGACAGGAAAGAGCAGAAGAAATAAAGTGGAAAAGTTCGAAACAATATTTGAAGATGGTTTTTTGTTATGGTTCCTCGAGCTCGCTGCAGTGTCCTTGATTGTAGGTAGGTCTTGCTTTTCGTTGGGGCCCAGTATTCTTCTTAAACCTTGTTCGATGTAGGAGACTTTTCTCTCTTGGGGTTCATGTGTCCTCAATGAACCTGTGAAACCATCTGACCTACACTATTCCATTTTCATCCATATGTCTATCCAATGACCACTTAAATGCCCTTAAAGTTGGTGAGTCTACTACTGTTGCAGGCAGGGCGTTCCACGCCCCTACTACTCTCTGAGTAAAGAAACTACCTCTAACATCTGTCCTATATCTATCACCCCTCAACTTAAAGCTATGTCTCCTCGTGTTTGCCATCACCATCCGAGGAAAAAGACTCTCACTATCCACCCTATCTAACCCTCTGATTATCTTATATGTCTCTATTAAGTCACCTCTCCTCCTCCTTCTCTCCAACGAAAACAACCTCAAGTCCCTCAGCCTTTCCTTGTAAGACCTTCCCTCCATACCAGGCAACATCCTAGTAAATCTCCTTTGCACCCTTTCCAAAGCTTCCACATCCTTCCTATAATGCGGTGACCAGAACTGCACGCAATACTCCAGGTGCGGCCGCATTCCAGGTAGCAACTTTCAGGGATTTATGTACCTGGACACCAAGATCTCTCTGTTCATCTACACTACCAAGAATCTTCCCATTAGCCCAGTACTCTGCATTCCTGTTACTCCTTCCAAAGTGAATCACCTCACACTTTTCCGCATTAAACTCCATTTGCCATCTCTCAGCCCAGCTCTGCAGCCTATCTATGTCCCTCTGTACCCTACAACATTCTTCGGCACTATCCACAACTCCACCGACCTTTGTGTCATCCGCAAATTTACTAACCCACCCTTCTACACCCTCTTCCAGGTCATTTATAAAAATGACAAACAGCAGTGGCCCCAAAACAGATCCTTGCGGTACACCACTAGTAACTAAACTCCAGGATGAACATTTGCCATCAACCACCACCCTCTGTCTTCTTTCAGCTAGCCAATTTCTGATCCAAAGCTCTAAATCACCTTCAACCCCATACTTCCGTATTTTCTGCAATAGCCTACCATGGGGAACCTTATCAAACGCCTTACTGAAATCCATATACACCACATCCACTGCTTTACCCTCATCCACCTGTTTGGTCACCTTCTCGAAAAACTCAATAAGGTTTGTGAGGCACGACCTACCCTTCACAAAACCGTGCTGACTATCGCTAATGAACTTATTCTTTTCAAGATGATTATAAATCCTGTCTCTTATAACCTTTTCCAACATTTTACCCACAACCGAAGTAAGGCTCACAGGTCTATAATTACCAGGGCTGTCTCTACTCCCCTTCTTGAACAAGGGGACAACATTTGCTATCCTCCAGTCTTCCGGCACTATTCCTGTCGACAATGACGACATAAAGATCAAGGACAAAGGCTCTGCAATCTCCTCCCTGGCTTCCCAGAGAATCCTAGGATAAATCCCATCTGGCCCAGGGGACTTATCTATTTCCACACTTTCCAAAATTGCTGAACCTCAATCCCATCTAGCCTAGTAGTCTGAATCTCAGTATTCTCCTCAACAACATTTTCTTTCTCTACTGTAAATGGAGTTGGAGTTCTGTGAGAAAGAGAGGGAGAGCCAGACAGACAGAAGAGGTCTTTTCAGTCCAGGAGCATTCTGCAGTCTCTCTCAGTTCAAACTCTTTGTGCAATTCAGAAAAACCCAGGTTGCCAAGCAGGTCAGTCATGTGACTAGCTGGTCTGACCACGTCTGTTTGTGGATTCTCTTGTCTTAGCCAACCCTGGAATGTCTCTTCTTTCACACAATACCTGATGCTCAAAGTCCATTGTGGGTTAAATTGGAGCAGGGAATAGTCCCTTTGTCTGTCCAAGCACCGTCTGTTTATATGCAAATATTTTTCATCCAAGTCTGGCAGCCCTTGTAACAGGTCTTCTCTTCTTCCCAGCAACAATTTGAAAGTTAATGTCCATGTGGTGAAATTAATAAACCTTATTCTTGGCAGGTGGGGGCCCAGCATGTCAAACACTGCGAACTATAGAACATTTCAAATTGTGGACTGTTTGCTAGAATAGAAAGTTAGTTTTTATGTTATCAATATAGCAACATTTATGATTCAAATTTGTCAGTACTGCATTGGAAACCCTGGGCGGAACTTGCCATGTATTCTTCACTAATTTTGCACTGGAACTTTGGCAGATGACGGCATTAAATTGGGACAGGACCTGTTATGTTGGATCCCAACGCATTTTTTATGTCTGTTCACTTTTGGGCCTATTTATTCCAATTATGGAGTGACAACAAAGTGAACTCATACGTTACATTTTCTGTCATTACCATTTTGGCAATCCTAAACACTAAGAAAAGCAGGCATCCAGTGCTGCTAAGAAAGGCAGAATGGCAGAAAAAATAGTTAGATCGCCAAATCTGTGGCAGGATTATCAACCTGTGGATACGTTTTGCTTTATTATTTGATTTGCATTGGAGGCTGCAACATCTGCTTTCTCATTTGAGTCTGCCTGTCATTTTGAGCTGCTGAAGCAGGCGTCTGAAACTTGCAGCAGCAGCTATGACTCCTGCTTCTCACCATGACAGGATCCTAAGAAGTCAACAATACTGTCAAAAAATGTAAATAAGGCTGACTCTGGAAACTGCTGTGGTTAGTCAGGTGGAAATCCCACCCTCCCCTCCATATTCTGTTGCTGATCACTCCAGAGAAGAAAATTGTGTTTCCTGTGTCTTTCTTTTGACTGGTCTGATTCTCCGCTCACCACCACCACATCCCCCACCATCACCCCCTCCCCCCCCACAGATTTGTTTGTCTCTCCTTTACACTGGACCCTTCATGACTGTGCCACATCCCTCCCTCCCCTCTAAACATTATCTGTCCTTATATTTTGCAAGGCCATATATTCAGCAGACATTATAAACTTCTTTAAACGTAATCAGCAAATATATCTTGTTAATGTTTCTGCTTTATTCCTTTATCTCCAATAGTGCCAAATATGCTTCCCAAAAGGAATTCCCCCATATTTGTGCTTTAAGAGCAACAAAAGAACCAGTACAGGAAAGCAAGCAGGTGAGATTTCCAAGGGACATGTTGCATTGTGAGGACATTGAACGCCTGACCAGAAATCATGATGCGAGTAGGAATCCAAAGCATCTTTTCAAAGAAAAATGAAGAAAGAAAGAAAGGGCAAGGTAATGTAAAATCATCTGATTGCTTGGGAGACCATGACAGCAGATCCAAAGGCATAACTGCAGTACGTGACGATCAGACTATCCTTAATGTTGAATTTTTTTTTTGGAGGCATCCCAATCACAATGTGGCACTGCATTAAAGAAAACACGACAGGATGATCAGCAGCCAGCATAACTTGATTGGCCACACAACCATATCTGCATGCTCTGGCACACCTACCTTGAATGACTGTTGGGAATCAACTTCAGTGGCTCCAGGTCAGCCGAGCCAGTTGCAGAATGTTGTATGTTTGCTTAGTCCAGCTAGGAGAGATTACTGAGTCTTCGGTAAGTTTTAACAATAACTAGTTTATTACATATTATGGAACTATATACAGTTTTGCATAAGTATGCATAACTCCATTAATGCCATGCTTCTATTACTTCTTCAAGTCTCTCTCTCATGTGATCTCTTGCATCATCATAGTGCGAGGTGTTATTCACACTGTCCCAAACATTAACCTTTTAAAAACCTTATACTAGAGCTGTACTATTTGCTGCAAAGACACCTGCCTTTTATGTTCCATAAAATTGTCACTGCCAATTATTAGTCAGCCAAAGCTTCAAATCTTCCTCTACCTCTACCAGATATACTGAAATGTTGACCTCTAGACTAGTAAATGTCACCAAGCTATTCTATTATGGAGGGCATCACAACCACATCCATTGGTGTTCACTGTGAAGGCTGGATTTATCTTAATGTGTCCCTACAGAATTGGGATGAGCCATTATACCCTTGAATCAGTTTCTTGGGTGTAGGGTCATTATATATTCATGGCAGAGTCCCAAAAAAATTCCCGATGCTGCTGCAGTGGGGTCACTGTTGCAGCACCAGATGAAGTAAGAAGCAATGACAGCCGTATAATCTCCTGTAGGCAGCTACACATTCTCTACTGCAAACTGCAGACAAGAACAAAGGGATCACAGTATAGGAGCTCAGGCCAAAATATGGGTGACGACCAAAATAGCGGGAGAGAGCCTAGTTACCTTCTTTCTCTTCATCAGACTTCGGGGCCTTCCTGCTGCTTGGCAAGGCTTCGCTCGGCAATCCCAAAGAGTGGCGAGGAAAGAGAGGAACAGGAACATAGGAACAGGAGTAGGCTATTCAGCCTATCGAGTCAGCCCCACCATTCAATAAGATCATGGCTGATCATCCACTTCAAAACCTTTTTACCGCACTATCCTCATGTCCCTTTATGTCATTGGTATGCTGGGAGATGACGCAATAGCTGGAGTTCTGCTTTCTTGCCAGTATTTGCACATGACAAGGGGGTGAAGGAAATCTGGAACTCTCTCTCCAAAATACTGTCAATACTGGATCAATTAAAATTTGTGACTGAGATCGATAAATTTTTATTAGGTTAGGATATCAAGGGATATGAATCAAAATCAAGTAAATAGATTGAAGGCACAGATCAGCCACGATCTTCAATGACAGAATGGCTGAATGGCCGACTTCTGTAGCTTTACAAATATGATACCAGAGCTAAGAAGGTACAACTATCAGGAAAGACTGAACAGGCTGTGGTCTTTTCTCTAGGAAAGCGAAGACTGTGAGTTGACCACATAGAGGTCTGTAAAATTATGAAGAGGTTCAAGCAATACACATAGAGAAGACATTTCTGCTTGTGAGGAATCCAAAACTAGGGGCGATTAATATAAGATAGTCACTAATAAATCCAATAATGAATTCAGGAGCAACTTCTTCACTCAAAGTGCGGTTAGAATGCTTAACTCACTACCACATGAAGTGGTTGAGGCAATTATCACAGATGCATTTAAAGGGAGCTAATTAAGTACAAGATGAAGGAACAGAAGGATATGGTGATAGGGTGAGATCAAGCAAGGTGGGAGGAGGCTCATATGGAGCATCAGAATGGGTTGAATGGCCTGTTTCTGTGCTTGAAGTTCTAGATATCAGACAGGCAGTGAAGGGCAGCCAATGGTTGTCCCAGCAGCAGCGTGGAGAGGAGATTGGAGTAGGGAGATAGTGGTAGACCATAGCACCATAGAAAAATTACGGCACAGAAGAAGGCCATTCAGCCCATCATGTCTGTGCCGGCCAAAAAAACTAACCGCCCAATCTAATCCCACCTTCCAGCACCTGGTCCACAGCCTTGCAGGTTACAGCACTTCAGGTGCATCTCCAGGTACCTTTTAAATGAGTTGAGGGTTTCTGCCTCCACCACCATTCCTGGCAGTGAAGTCCAGACAACCACCACCCTCTGGCTGAAACAGGCTTTCCTCGTGTCCCCTCTAAGCCTTCTGTGAATCACCTTAAATCTGTACCCCCTGATAATTGACCTCTCCACTAGGGGAAACAGGTCCTTCCTGTCTACTCTATCTAGGCCCCTCATAATTTTGTACATCTCAATTAAGTCACCCCCTAAGCCTCCTCTGTTCTAAGGAAAACAACCCTAACCTATCCAATCTTTCCTCATAGCTGCAACTTCAAGCCCTGGCAACATTTTTGTAAATCTCCTCTGTACTCTCTTCAGAGCAATTATGCCCTTCCTATAATGTGGAGACCAGAACTGTATGCAATACTTCAGCTGTGGCCTAACCAGCATTTTATACAGTTCCAACATCGCATAGCTGCTTTTGTATTCTATGGCTCGGCCAATAAAGGAAAGCATTCCACATGCCTTCTTCACCACTCTATCTACCTGTCCTGCCACCTTCAGGGACCTGTGGACAAGCACTCCCAGACTTTGCTGAATTGTGATGCGTGATACCCGAGTTCTTATCGTGAATCGTGAACTCAATAAAAAGAATCATATAATCATACTGGAATCGTATGATTTGACTGAGTACTCACATTGGATTGTGTAATATGAACTTGTTAAAGATAAAGATCTGATTCTGTCGCAGTGACAACTGGGCCTGGATTTTAAATGTAGATGTGGGTCTGGATTGGAGGCGGGCAGGTGCACAATTTGGCATTGCCAGCCTCAGTGCTGGTTTGCTGCCATCATCCCAACTCGAGCCATTTGAATGAGTGACTCAGGTCAAATCGGCTGCTCGCCACTTCCCAGTGGGCAGTCAATTGGGGCCAACTTATGTTAATAACGGGAAATATTATGGCCCCGTTCCCACACCAATTGGAATTTCCAATCAGCAATGCAGGCAGCCCAGACTGGCCTGAAGCATGTCCAGGCCAATGTAGTGGGCTCAGGGTGACAGGTGGTGGGGGCAGGGAAGGGCGATGAATCATGCAAGAGACCCCGCCCCCCCTTCCCCTCCAACCCATAAAGGCCACTGGGCCACAACTGTGGCCACTACCTGTCCCTTGCAGGGGTTGCCCCTTCAGATCATGGCCAGGCAGTTGTGGTAATTTTAAACCATCAAAATAAATTTAGCTGGCCTTCTCCCTCGCCATCTCCATTTTCAGATCAGCAGTTCCCACCTCGGCCAGTGAAGCTGCCAATCACTGAGTGTTGGAGGGCCTCCCATTCCTGACTGGATGATGAACCCACTTAATTGGCTGAGGATTTGAAAATCCCTGTGGGCATGCTTAAAGCATGTGGGGTCAGGACCCGGAAACAGCCCTAACCCCTGATTGAAAATCCAGCCCCTGATGTCTGTGTGATCTAGTATTTAAAGTAAAAAAAACAGAATAGTAAAGCGGTCCAACAGTAATCACCCCCCAATCCTGTTACTCACCACCCCCGCAACCCCCACACACACTTTCCAAAAGGACAGCATTCATGAATTGCCAGTCTGGATGATTTATATTTTCTTTAACTTGGTGGCATAGTATCATAGAATAGTACAGAATTGAAGAAGGCTATTAAGCCCATTGACTGTGCATTGGCTCTCTCGAAGAGCATTCCAGTTAATCCTACTCCCCAGTTTCCTACATCCCTGACTTCTTTTCTCCTTCAATTATTTATCCAATTCCCTTTTGAAAGCTACGATGGAATCTGTTTCCATCACCCTATCAACCAGTGCATTCCAAATCCTAACCACTTGTTGCGTAAAAAAGTTTTTCCTCATGTCACCTCTGGCAAAATAAACAATTACCTTAAATCTGTGCCCTTTGATTTTTGACTCTTCAGCCATTGGAAAGAGTTTCTCTATTTATTCTGTCTAAATCCTTTTAAACACCTCTGTAATGCTGCTGATCAAGTACTTTAATGTCCTAAAAGTATTATAATGCATTACCAGTCTGGGTGCTGGCTAGCACTCCAGACCTGGAACCCTGGTTGATTTTCCCTGTTGACCCTCAAAAGCAATTTTTAAAAAACTATGGTGTGCTGATATTGTTACCAGGATGTCCATTTTTGTATTAAAACTTGGGATTCTATATTTTTAAAAACTAAAAAGGATTTCAGTGGACATTGAAACATCTGGAGATAGCTGAACTTTATGAAAACTTTATGAAGAAAAAAAGCAAGGTCAACAAAGGGTTCCTAGTTTTGACCAGTAAACAAATACTGGAAAGCTAGTAATTTCAAGGAAACCCAGTAGTGGGTTTGACCGAAGAGCTACCTTTTGTGTGACAAGAGAAAATTTATGATGGCCATGTGACTTATTTCTGGAAAATTTTTGTTTCATTTTTGAACTTAAAAAGTCAGTGGAAGACCTATGTGAAGCCTTCTACAGTTGAATTTCTTTGAATGCCTACCCAACACAGACTGTTTGTCAACCGTGCCTGAAAAAACTTCGAGTGGCAGCCAACTATTCGACTTTGGGACACCTCTCCAAAGAACTTCCTTTCAGATCATTGCAGTTTTGTTTTCTTTTTATTCCTTTCTAACAGCTGTAAACAAAAATCCCTTCTCTCCTGGTTAACCAGTTTTTGGATATATGTGCTTGTGCGTGAGGGCTAGGATATACATAAAAATACAGGGCTTTAATACTTTGTTTTGTGTATATATTTACCTCATTATTAAAGACTTAGTTTTATAATAAACGGATAATTTTGTTGATTATTAAAGAAACCTGGTTGGTGTGCTTTATTCTGGAGACAAATAGAGTATCTAATTGACAGTTTTGGTATATGGGAAAATTTATTGATATTGTGACCTGTGGAGAAGTGGGACTGAATTAACAGTGCACTCCTCCCACCTTGGTTGTAACAATATTACAAATACTACAATGTCCTTAAAGGTTCAAAATTGTTTTGCAAGTAGAATGGTGGAAGGTTAACAAACCAATTGACCCAACCTTCAGGACTGCACATATGGTGGTTTCACACATACTCTATATTTTTTTTGTAATGATGAAGAATTACTTAAGCTATTGTGTCAGTGGGAATCAGGCACTCTATGGTCTTTGAAAAGTCAGTTTAAAAAGAGGAGTTATTTCCATTAGCAGTACTAAAATTTCTGCTGTACTCAGCTTGAATGCTTTATCTAGGATGCCACAGAAGCTGGTATAGAGACATAGTAGCTAATTATAATCCTCCAACATGAGCCCAGTTGAGATCATCAACTCATTACAGACCGGCCATTGATCGGTTACCTTTCTTGTCTATATAGCTCAGCAATGGAAACTCTACTTCTGGGTCAGCAGGAAACTACCTTGGGAACTTCATGAATTCACATAATACCTGATGGCTTTGTAAGATCTTCAAAAAAGCAATCCATTCACCAAAAAGCAACAAAAGGACAGCTGCATTTTAAAACTATACAAATGGCTTTTTTTTCCTAAAATAACTACGACCTTTTCATACTACACTCCTCAGCACTGTATCAGGGTCTTCGGGAGACAGTGTCCAGAAGACCCTGTGGCCTGAAGATCATTTTAACTTACCTGCTGTCTCTTTGAATCTTCAGGGAGCTACTAAGAATCCCTATGGTCAGTTTCAGTGGAAGCCTCACAGCCCGGCTAAATTTGGAACCTCACTCCATTTGTAAACCAGATGGATGGACACAAAGAAAGCGATGTTGTAAGGGCTGGAAATGACACCTCTCATCTCATTTGCATCCTTGCGTTGTTTGGGAAAGCCACAGAAATCCCATAGCAATGCCATAAGTCTCAAATCTGATCTTCCCTGTCACAACAAACAGGAATCTTTACCCTATTTGATTTTTTTACATTTCTCTTCTGTTGTCGTGACATAATGATCTTTGAACTTCATTGACAACCTTCTCCCACCCTGTGACATGGTAACATGCACTATTCTGTCAACAAAAGTAATTTGCATTGGCATTACATACTATTTTGCTTGTAGCTAGCTAATACAATTGTGCTGCTGTCCATTGATGTTTGTATGATTAGATTAGATTAGAGATACAGCACTGAAACAGGCCCTTCGGCCCACCGAGTCTGTGCCGAACATCAACCACCCATTTATACTAATCCTACACTAATCCCATATTCCTACCAAACATCCCCACCTGTCCCTATATTTCCCTACCACCTACCTATACTAGTGACAATTTATAATGGCCAATTTACCTATCAACCTGCAAGTCTTTTGGCTTGTGGGAGGAAACCGGAGCACCCGGAGAAAACCCACGCAGACACAGGGAGAACTTGCAAACTCCACACAGGCAGTACCCGGAATCGAACCCGGGTCCCTGGAGCTGTGAGGCTGCGGTGCTAACCACTACGCCACTGTGCCGCCCAAAGTATGCTTAGCTACTTTATTTATAGGGAGAAATGTGCTTTAAATTGGACTATGTTTTGATGACATTAGATTGGCTTTACACTTTATATACAGATTAATTGCCCCATGTCTATGTCTGAGTCAATAATTTTGTCAAATGTCCATGGTGCAACATGTCAATGCCTATCCCTGTCCTTCTGTCAAAACTCAGATTGCCAAGCGGTAAAGGACAGAATATTGGAGTCGAGTCTTCATTTACTTACAAGCTTTTATTTACAGAAACACACATTGCACACCAAGCATTTTCAACAACCAAACCTATCTTTCAGGCGTATCAGATCACAGATGAAAGGTCAAAGACCTGAAACATTGGCCGGAATTTGGCCGAACTCAGACGTAAATGTCGGTGCCGATCTCGCTCCCGCCCAGCCTGGGGATCCATCCCATATTTTACGGATCCCCAGGCTTTAATTGGCCCAAGGCGGGACTTCCACCCGCTTGAGGGAGGAGGTCCCGCCTCAGTGAGCTGCCGGCCAATCAGCGGGCCTGCAGCTCTTAGTCTCAGCAGCGCCACTGGGAGCGGTGGCCACTGCTGAGACTGCAGCCCAGCCAACCGAGGAGGACGCAATGGAACCGGGACAGAAGGTAAGTTCGGGCAGTCTCACCAGGGAAATCAGTCATGCCCTGGTGAGGCTAGGGTGGTCATTTGGGGGGAGGGGGGGCGTCTTGGATCCCGGGGTTGGGCTGGGAGGAGGGGGCGGCCCTCAATCGGGCACTCTCAGGCCCCTCCGGGGGTGCGAAAGGCCAGCAGCTATAGCTGGGCGGCCTTTCACGTCCCCAGCACACCCGCTTGCCATGGGTAAAATACCCGTGGAAGTGGGCACGGGCCCTTAAGAGGCTGTTAAGTGGCCACTTAAGGGTCTTGATTGGCCTCGGGCGGGCGGGCGGGCCGCTTCCCACCCCTCCCCCCCTCCACCGGACGTCCGTAAACTTGGTCGGAGGCGGAAGCGGGGTGGTCAGGCCTCCTGGAGCCTGCTGCTCAATTTTACGCCGCCCCCACGCCACCATCCGACCCGCTGGGGCGGCGTAAAATTCCGGTCATTAACTCTGTTTCTTGCTCCGCAGCTGCTGCCAGAACAGTTGAGTGTTTCCAGCATTTTCTATGTTTATCCCTCTTTCAGCCTGCTCCCATATACATAAGCACAGTTGAGTCAACTATTAATAGCCACCACCTGAATACAATTAACACCCAATTGATATACAACTAACACCTCCTAGTTTATCTTCAATTTTAATATGGAGAAGTCTCAAAGCTATCTTCAAAAAACATAGTTTATTTGCTTGTTATATGTTTTGTCTTGGCTCATGTCAGATTCAGAAGGTTGCAGGTTCAAGCCTCACTTCAAGATGGAGCACATAATCTCGGTTCTCACACTAAGGCTTTATGGGTTAAGTCCTGCATTGTCAGAGATGCTGACAAAGGCCCATCTGACAGTTAAAGTGGATAAGAGATCTTATGGAACTGTTTGAACATAAGAAGTAGGAGAAGGAGTAGGCCATTTGATCCCTCAGGTCTGCTCTGCCATTCAATAAGATCATGGCTAATCTGATTGTGGCCTTAATGGCAATTTTCTGCCATAACCCTTAACTCCCTTGTAGATCAAAAATCTGTCCTACTCAGCCTTGAATATATTCAATGACCCAGCCTCCACTGCTCTCTGGAGAAGAAAATTTCAAAGATTAGCAATCCTCTGAGAGAAGAAATTCCTCCCCATACTTTGAAACTGTGCCACCTAGTTCTGGATTCCCCCACAACAGGAAATATCCTCTCAGCATCTGCCCTGTCAAGTCCATCAGAATCCTATATGTTTCAATAAGATTGCCTTTCATTCTTCTAAAATCTAATCAGTATAGGCCCAACCCGCTCAAACTTTCCTCATAAGACAACACCTTCACCCTAGAAAAAAGCCGAGTGAACTTTCTCTGAAATGCTTCCAATGCAAATATATACCTCCTTAAGTAAGGAGACCAAAACTTTATGCAGTACTCCAGGTGCAGTCTCACCAATGCCCTGTACGGTTGTAGCAAGATTTCTCTACTTCTCCATGTGGTTAATATTCTGCTTTTCTTTTCTTCCTCCCAAAGTGGACAAACTCAGATTTTCCCACTTTATCCTCCATCTGCCAAATTTTTGCCAAATTACTTAACCTATCTATATCTCTTTGTAGACAAGTTGTGTCATCCTCACAACTTGCTTTCCTACCTATCTTTGTATCGTCCACAAATTTGGCTACAATACACTCAGTCCCTTCATCCAAGTTGTGAATAGAGATTGTAAATAGTTGAGGCCCCTGCGCTGATCCCTGTGGCACTCCACTAATTACGGTTTGCCAACCTGAAAATGTCCCATTTGTCCCAACTCTCTGTTTCCTGTTAGTTAGCCAATCCTCTATCCATGCAAATATATTAACCCCAACACCTTGAGATCTTGTCTTGAGTAGTAACCTTTTATGTGGCATCTTATCGAATGCCTTGTGGAAATCCAAAAACACTAAATCTATTGGTTCCCCTTTATCCATCCTGCTTGTTAGATCCTCAAAGAACTCTAATATATTTGTCAAAAACAATTTCCCTTTCATAAAACCATGTTACTCTGCCTGATTGCATAATGATTTTCTAAACGTCCTGCTACTATTTCCTTAATAATGGATTCTAGCATTTTCCCAATGACAGATGTTACGCTAACTGGCCAATAGTTTCATGCTTTATGTTGTCACCCCCAACCCCGCTTTCTAGAATAGAAGTGTTACATTTATGGTTTTCCAATTTCCTGGGACCTTTCTAGAATCTAGGGAATTTTAGACAATTACAACCAGTGCATCCACCATCTCTGCAGCCACTTCTTTTAAAACTCTAGGATGCAGGCCATCAGGTCCAGAGATTTGCAAACTTCAATCCCATTTGTTTTCCTAGTGATAGTGATTGTTTTAAATTCCTCCCTCTCTTGATTTTCTGCTGTTCTTCGGATGCTTCTTGTGTCTTCTATTGTGACGATAAATACTAAATATTTGTTCAAAGTCTCTGCCATTTCCTTGTTTCCCATTATTAATTCCCCACTCTCATCCTCTAAGGGACCTACACTCACTTTAGCTACACTCTTCCTTTTTATATATTTGTAGAAGCTTTTACAGTTCTATTTCTTGCTAGTTTACACTAACACTCTAATTTCTTCCTCTTTATTTTTGTTTAGTCATCCTATGCTGGTGCGTAAAATTTTTCCAAGCTTTTGGCCTACCGCTAATCTTCGCAGCATTGTACACCTTTTCTTTCAATTTGATACAGTCCTTTACTTCCTTAGTTAGCCGCGAATGGTGCATCCTTCTCATAAAGTCCTTCTTTCTCAATGGAATATATCTTTGGTGAGAGTTATGAAATATCTCCTTAAATGTCTGCCGTTGCTTCTCTACCGTCTTACCTTTTAACTTATTTTCCCAGTCCACTATAGCCAACTCTGTCTTCATACCCTTGTAATTGCCTTTATGTAAGTTTAAGACAGTCATTTCAGACCCAAACTTCTCACCCTCAAACTGAATGTGAAATTCTATCATGTTATGATCACTCTTGCCTAGAAGATCCTTTACTATGAGGTCATTTATTAATCCTGTCTCATGACACATTTCCAGGTCTAAAATAGCTGGGTCCCCGGTTGGTTCCAGAATGTAAAAACAAGAAATGCTGGAAATACTCAGCAGGTCTGGCAGCATCTGTGGAGAGAGAAGCAGAGTTGACGTTTCAGGTCAGTGACCCTTGTTCAGAACTGACAAATATTAGAAATGTAAAAGGTTTTAAGCAAGTAAAGCAGGGGGTGGGGCAAGAGATAACAAAAGAGATGTTGACAGGCAAGGTCACAGAGAATAACTGACCAGAAGGTCATGGAACAAATGCAAACCATATGTTAATGGTGTGCTGAAAGACAAATCGTTAGTACAGAGTGTGAACTGACTGTAAAGCACAAAGCATAAAGCACTCCAAGCACAAACATGAAAAAAAAATTTAAAAACAGAAACAGTGGGTAGTCCTTTCAGGTGAAGTAGCGATTTACTTGTACTTCTTTCAATTTAGTATACTGTATTCGCTGCTCACAATGTGGTCTCCTCTACATTGGGGAGACCAAACGCAGATTGGGTGATCGCTTTGCGGAACACCTCCACTCAGTCCGTAAGCATGACCCCGAGCTTCTTGTTGCTGGCCATTTCAACACCGCCCCCCACCGCTCTCATGCTCACATCTCTCTCCTGGGATTGCTGCAGTGTTCCAGCGAACATCAACGCAAGCTTGAGGAACAGCATCGCATTTACCGATTAGGCTCGCTATAGCCTGCCAGACTGCACATTGAATTCAATCATTTCAGAGTATGACGCGCCCCCCTTTTTATGTTTAGTTATTTTTTTCTTTTTTTTTCTTTTTTATTTGGTTATTTTATTTTAGTTTAGTTTTTTTAGTTTGGTTAGTTTGTTTCTACTGTCCCTACCTACTGTTACTGTTTTAAAAAAAATGTTAATGTTTGTGGTTGGAGTGCGTTGTGCTTTACAGTCAGTTCACAGCCTCTCTGTACTAATGCTTTGTCTTTCAGCACACCATTAACATACCGTTTGCCTTCGTTCCATGACCTTCTGGTCAGTTATTCTCTGACCTTGTCCTATCAACACCTTTTGTTATCTCTTGCCCCACTCCCCACTTTACTTGCTTAAAACCTTTTACATTTCTAATATTTGTCAATTCTGAAGAAGGGTCACTGACCTGAAACGTTAACTCTGCTTCTCTCTCCACAGATGCTGCCAGACCTGCTGAGTATTTCCAGCATTTCTTGTTTTTATTTCAGATTTCCAGCATCTGCAGTAGTTTGCTTTTATTTTGGTTCCAGAATATATTGTTTTAAGAAACTGTCCCTAATTCACTTCATGAACTCATCCTCTAGGCTCCTTTGCCAATTTGATTAATCCAATCTATATGAAGATTAAAATTTCAAATGATTATTGGAGTACCTTTCCTACAAGCTCCCATTATTTCTTGATTTATATTCTGTCTTACAGTGTAGCCACTGTTAGGGGGCCTATAAACTATTCCCACCAGTGACTCCGTTCCTTTGCAATTTCTCACCTCCACCCAAACTGATGCTACATATTGATCTTTTACCATGACTCGCTGTTTTCTGTCCTTAAGCCAATTTTTATCCAACTGGACATCTACCCTCCTATTGTTAACCAGCCTTTTATGTGGTACTTTATCAAACGCTTTCTTGAAATCCATATAGACAATATCCACTGCATTCCCTTCATCAGCCTTTTCTGTTACTTCTTCAAAAAATTCAATTAATTAGTCAAGCATTATCTGACTTTTACAAATCTGTGCTGGCTATTTTCCCTGATTATCGTTTCTACAACCTTACCCATCACTGATGTTAAACTAACTGGCCTGTAGTTAATAGAATTGTCCTTACACTCTTTCTTGAATAGGGGTGTCACATTTGCCACTCTCCAATCCTCTGGCACCTTCCCCATATCTAGGGAAGATTGAAAGATTACGGCAAGATCTTTCGCTATCTCCACCCCGACTTACTTTAACAACCTGCCATACAAGCCATCTGGACCAGGTGACCTTCTATCCTCAGCATAGCCAGCCTTTCCAGTTCTTCCTTCCTCTCAGTTTTTACCCTAACCATTGCCTGTACACTCTCCGCTTCAATCAATATTTTGTCAGATTCCTCTTCTTTAGTAAACACCAATACAAAGTACTTATTAAGTATTCTAGCCTTGCCCTATGCCTCTAAACATATATTACCCTCTTTGTCCTTAATAGTCCCTTCTCCTAATCTCACCTCTTGCCATGTATTCACGATACCCTCCAACCTTCCCCCTTCTAACCCTGAAAAATCTGTCCTCAGCAAAGGACTCAGCTTTATTTGCTTATGCCCCCATCTCAATGAGTTGCGAGCCAGGCACAACGTCAAGCTCTTCTTTCATCTCCTTTGCCTCTGTGCCCAGTTCTTTTGCCAGGAGTCCTCCTCCCACACAGCCGACCCTTTAATCTGTCTCCAGTATTTTCTCTCCATTTTGACCCCTCCCTCTGGCCTCTTACCCTCACTTGACCTTTTCACAGATAATCAGAGGGTTAGATAGGGTGGATAGTGAGCGTCTTTTTCCTTGGATGGTGATGGCAAACACGAGGGGACATAGCTTCAAGTTGAGGGGTGATAGATATCGGACAGATGTGAGAGGTAGTTTCTTTACTCAGAGAGTAGTAAGGGCGTGGAACGCCCTGCCTGCAGCAGTAGTAGATTCGCCAACTTTAAGGGCATTTAAGTGGAAATTGGATAGACACATGGATGAAAATGGAATAGTGTAGGTCAGATGGTTTCACAGGGCGGCGCAACATCGAGGGCCGAAGGGCCTGTACTGCGCTGTAATGTTCTAAATTCTAAATTCTATGCTCCTCTCACTCACTCTAGCCTGTCTCCCTCTGAACTTGCTGCACTCCATTCTCCCAGGTGCAACCCTATCAAATCTACTGACAAGGGTGGTGCTGTTGTTGTCTGGAGAACTGACCTCTACCTAGCAGCAGCCGAACGCCAACTCTTCCACACTTCCTCCTACTTTCCACAGATCATGACCAACCACTGAACATCAAGCCATTGTTTCCAGGACTGTCACTGACCGCATCTCCTCTGGAGAACTTCCCTCGATGTCCTCGAACATCATTGTTCCCCAAAACTGAACAGCCCAGCTTCTACCTCCTTCCCAAGATCCACAAAAAGGACTGCCCTGGTAGACCTATCAGTTCAGCCTGTCCCTGCCCCACTGGACTAATTTCTTCCTATTCCATCTCTATTTTTTCTCCCCTTGTCCAGTCTCTCCCCAGCTACATCCATGACTCTTCTGATGCCCTCAGTCACTTTAACAGTTTCCAATTTCCTAGCTCTAACCATTTCCTCTTCACCATTGACGTCCAATCTCTCTACACCTCCATCCCTCACCAGGATGGTCTGAGAGCTCTCCACCTCTTTCTTGAATGGAGGCCCAACCAGTTTCCATCCATGACCACGCTCTTCCACCTGGGTCACATTGAACAACTTCTTTAACTCATCTCACTTCCTCAAGTAAAAGGACCCACATTGATGATTGTATCGGTGCCATTTCCTGCTCTTGCCTGGAACTGGAAAACTTCATCAACTTTGCTTCCAATTTCCATCCCTCTCTTACCTTCACATGGTCCACCTCCTACTCTTTTCTTCCTTTCCTCGACTTGTCTGTCTCCATTTCTGGGGATAGGCTATTTACCAATATTCACTATAAGTTCACAGCTACCCCGACTACACTTCCTGACACCCTGCTTCCTGTAACGACTCCATTCCATTCTCTTAGTTTCTCTGCCTCCGTTGCTTCTGTTCTGATGATGCAACCTTCCACACCAGCACTTCTGCTATGTCTTTGTTTTTCCTCAATTAAGGATTTCCCCCCACCACCCACCCCCCCACACCCACCATGGTTGACAGAGCCCTGGACCATGTCTGACCCTTTCCCTGCACTTCTGCTCTCGTCCCTTCCCCTCCCTTCCAGAACCACAAAAGATTCCCCTTGTCCTCATCTTCCACCCCACCAGCCTCTGTGTTCAAAGGATCAGCCTCCGCCATCTCCAGCATGATGCCAGCATTAAACACATCTTCCCCCACTTCAGCATTCTGAAGGGACCATTCCCTCCGCAACACCCTGATCCACTCCTCAATCACCCCTAGCACCCCGTCCCCTTCCCACAGCCCCTTTTCAGGAAAGTGCAGGAGATACAACACCTGCCCTTTTACCTACTCTCTCCTCACTGCCCAAGGCCCCAAACGCTCATAAGAGCATAAGAAATAGGAGCAGGAGTAGGCCATTCGGCCCCTTGGGTCTGCTCCACCATTCAATAAGATCAAGGCTGTATTGATTGTGGCCTGAACTCCACTTTCCTGCCTGTCCCCCATAATCCTTAACTTCCTTGTAGATCAAAAATTTGACTGGCTCAGCCTTGAATATATTCAAAGACCCAGCCTCCCTGCTCTCTGGGGAAGAGAATTCCAAAGATTAACAAACCTCTGAGAGAAGAAATTTCATCCTCATCTCTGTCTTAAATGCGAGACCCCTTATTTTGAAACTGTGCCCCCAGTTCTAGATTCCCCATAAGGGGAAACATCCTCTCAGCATATTGGTAAAACAGTACAAAGTATTTGCTGCTCACAATGTGGTCCGCTCTGCATTTCAGTCGGTGGCCAGCTCCCGTCCGCCCAGGGTTAAATCCCGGCCACAATTTCCCTTTCATAAATCTGTGTTGACTCTGCTTAATCATATGATTTTCTAAGTGCCCTGTTACCAGATTTTAGCATTTTGCTTACTGCTCATTCTTTTTATTTATTTAGAGATACAACACTGGAACAGGCCCTTTGGCCCACCGAGTCTGTGCCGACCAACAACCACCCATTTATACTAACTCTACAGTAATCCCATATTCCCTACCACCTACCTATACTAGGGGCAATTTATAATGGCCAATTTACCTATCAACCTGCAAGTCTTTGGCTGTGGGAGGAAACCGGAGCACCCAGCGAAAACCCATGCGGTCACAGGGAGAACTTGCAAACTCCACATAGGCAATACCCAGAATCGAACCCGTGTCCCCAGAGCTGTGAGGCTGCGGTGCTAACCACTGCGCAACTGTGCCGCACCTTTTTTCCAAATCCCTTCATGGCCTTGCCCCTCCCTATCTCAGTAATCTCCTCCAGCCCCAAAACCTTCTGAGATGTCTGTGCTCCTCTAATTCTGGCATTTTAAGCATTCCCAATTTTAATCACGCTACCATTGGTTTCAGCTGACTAAGCGTGAACCTTTAGAATTCCCTCCCTAAACCTCTCTGCCTCCCTACCTCACTTTCCTCGTTAAAACACTCCTTAAACTTTCTCATCTGCCTGAATATTTTGTTACATGGCTCTGACCACCGGCAATGTAATTCTTTCATACTTGGAATAATGTAGAATCAGGAGCTGCAGGAGTGGTTCCCCTGGCTGCACCAATCTACTGCCAGTCTCCACTTGCTCCCCACCACCACAACCCCACCCCCTCCCCCAACCCTCTTCCCCATCCCCCCACAATCCTGGATTCACCCAAGCGACATTGCTGGCGATGCAAGTAAGCACAAATTCGGGCCATCAGTTAAGCACTCCAAAATCAGAAAAAATGAATATAGCACCTATTGACAACAGGTGTACAGTGTAAATTTGGAGGAAATAGAAACAATAATGTCTTTAAAAGTGTATTACATAAATTTTGTTTCATGCTTTTATTCGATGACGAGCAGAGAGCTGCAAAACATTCGTGGTCAAATTAGTACCTTTATTGCAACAGTACTTCTCTAAATTTAGGATTTCTAGTTATTGTTTCACCAAAGACTTTCATAGAATCAAAACTTCTCACTCTGGAAAAGCTACATAAAGCTACCCATGTGTTAAAACAGGCCTAGGAATATAGATACAAATTTTGTTGAGTATGGTCTTGTGATTTGTTTATAGTCATAGAATATGAAAGTCTAATTGGTAACTGTTTTCTCCTGAGTTGAAAAGGCAGGTTTACATCTGATGGGCTCAATATTATTTGATGAATAAACAATCTATTTCTTTGAAATCTGCCTGTTGTAATTTCAGCATCTATCATCAAAGAAAACAGCTTCCTAACTACCAATCTTGTCCATGACAAAGTCTTTGTTTAGGATTCAAGTTTCGTCTCAACATTATAACTGCTGCTTCCTTGGGTTTAAGTTTGTGTGGTGGCATGCCCATTGGAGTTAGACTATGTAGAAACTCTGGAGGGTATAGACTGTTATCAATGCTGACGTATTCTTTTAATTCACTGACAGCTTTTCTAAAAAACTTTTTCATTTCAAATCTAGTGAATCTTAAGTTTTAGCGCAAAGAATAGCTTTTGAATAATAAGTTGTATCCAATAATTGCCCCTGCCATTTTGCCACACTTAACCAATTCCACCATCTCATTCATCCCTCCTATGTCATTCCATCCTTCCCATGCCATCGCTCTTATGCCATCCCCATACTGCTCTTGTCATCCCCATCCCATCCTTCATGGAAACAATCTCTCCAGCCTGGGTAACTTTGTTGTTGGGCTCCCCTAACCTTCCCACCCTGTTGCTACCAACCATTGGCAGCCTTACGCGCGTCATGTGCCCCACATGCCTTCACGTGCGCCAGGCACTGCTCAACAAATAAACTCACCGGATGCATCCTTAAACTGACCAAGCAAAATAGTCCGGACAGACAAAAACTAAATATTATTTTAGCTAAAGCTGCTTCTGACATTTATTATATTAGTGTTTATTCCAGGCTCACCATGTGTGAGTTAAAAACTTAGCTCAACAGGAGGGGAACTGAATGATCCTGTTCATGTTGGCAATATTTGGGGAATATTTCTTCAGCAGTAAATGTTTAAGGAAAATATCTGTTCACAGCATCTGTAGTTGTGTTATGGCCAATTTAACCAAAAAGCAGTTGCATCATTATTAGCAGGCACAAGGAATTAAGTCAAGCTGCTACAATATTTGACAGCTCATTGTACTGGAGGCTTAAGTAATACTATAGATCGTCAACTTGCTGAGAATCTTTAGAGAACACAATTTGCTGGTGTTGTTGAATCATTCGGAAATACCACATAGCACAATATGCTCGCAGTTGCACATAATTTGGTTTTCAGTTCCTCCTACAATATTCAAGATAGAGAATTTTTTCTCACAGTTATTGTCATTTCTTTTGTGATGCACAGCACAAATTTCACTGAAGATATATTTTGATGATTTAAAAAAGTAGTTTGCTTTATTTGTTGGCTTCAGGTATGAAAGGAGCAAACAGTTTCAGTAACAAAATAATATAAAAGCAAAATACTGCAGATACTGGAAACCTGAAATAAAAACCGAAAGTGCTGAAAATACTCAGCAGGTCTGGTAGCATCTGGGGTTAACTCTGTTTCTCTCTCCATAGATGCTGCCAGACCTGCTGAGTATTTCCAGCACTTTGTTTTCTTTCAGTAACAATATCCTGTATCTTCCAATCATACAAAGACAGGTACAAACAAACTGAAAGTATAATCATGTTGAAAACACATTTCCATCTTATAACGTCTGGAAACATTTAATTGTGGTTTTGAATGATTGTGTCACACACAGTAAACTCACACTCAGATAGCACCTTTTCATGTCTGTCAGACACAATCCAAAATACCACTGCCAATAAAATTACTTTGAAGTGTCATCACAACAACATGTATTTATATAGGGCCTTCAACAAAATTTGACAACAAGCTACATCAGGATATATTAAGGCAGTTGACTTAAGAAAATTCAAGTTTAAAATTAGAGAAAGGAGACATAAAGGTAGAAACTCAATATCAGGTGAAAATGGACCTAATAGTGGCATATTTCTGGCATGGCCTTTTCCTAGTTTGTGGATATGGCCAGCTTACTGCCTCGTGGCTGCCTGAAACAGTTCCCAAGGATTGGAAGATAGCAAACATAATCCTGCTATTTAAGAAAGGAAGAGGAGAGAAAATAAGAAACTATAGGCCAGTCAGCCTGTCAATAACAGCAACTTGTATTTATATAGTGCCTTTAATGTAATAAAATATCACAAGGTGTATGTGTAAGTATGTATAAGCAAGATGTGTAAGAGGCCAGAATTAGAGAAGGACAATCAGTTAGATGAATGGCCTGTTGGTAATTACAGTTTACTTTGTCACGTGCTATTTTTTCAAATCTTTTCAAAATGCTCTCTAATTATCACTTGTAATCTTTCTGATTACAATCAGGAGAGATGATTACCAGCATTAGGCCAGCCTTCTGCTTAATGAACTGCAAGAACGCAGTATGCTTTTCCTGAAAATGCTCTGGACTGACTGTTTTGATAATTCTTGTAACAAAGTGCTATTATCTGGTAAAACAAAGTTGAAAGAAAAAGGCTGTGAAATCATTTCTGGAGCACCTGTTTTCCCTCCAAAATGGAGTCAGTGGAGTGTGCACATGCACACACTTATGGTGCTAGCCATGCTGGATGCTATTTTGGTGAGGGCATTAGTGAGTATGCAGGGAACATCCACTGGAAGTATACAGAGTAGGCATATCATGATGTCAACCACCCTTCAGCAGCAGGAAGGACCACCCACACCAGCATTATTTAAGGGGATCATCAACTACTTTCATGTTAGTTGCTGACTGATTTCTATTGGCTCTTGCTGTCATTGTAGAAATATTTGGTGGTTTCCAGAGTTGCTTAAAGTTTCTAAAATCTACAAGGAGAAGTGTGGCATGTGCTGAAGGCCTTGGTTCTGACTTCAAGGATTCTGCTCAGGCCACTTGCTCCCAGACATGGGTTCAGTGGCTTGTATCCTCCCCCTGGACTACAGCATGGCAGGAAGAATGAGGATCGGTGACACAGAGCAAGACATGCTGCTGGAAGAGGCAGGGGGGAAAGAAAGGCTCTCAGCAAGAGGCCATATCTGCCCAGGGTGTTCAGGGAGCAGTTCTTCTACCTGAACCTCAGGGAGGAACACTGTGTAAGATGCCTCCAATTCACTGAAACCAGCCAAAACTGCAGCCTTAGAGCAGAGCAGGAATGGCACTGACAGAAGTGATGAACTTTACTGTGCCTGGCTCCATCCAGGCTGGTGACAATGATATTTGCAACAACTCCCACTTTGCCATCCGCCCTTGCTTTAAGGGAGGTCACTGATGCTCTGGATTCAAAGAGAGCTGAATACATTTCAGAGAGAGCAGGCAGCTTCGCCAGGATTGTACACACCTCACTTTGTGGGTGCCACATGTGAACTCTGAGATGTATGGCGGCCAAAATAGATTCCACTCCTTCAACATCCAGCTGGTATGCAACCATACACAGAATATCATGAAGGTCAAAGCCCAATATCCTATCAGCGGTCATGATACCTTCATTCTGTGGCAGCCCGCTGTTCCACCTGCTTTTGAGCCATTATGATAAATCAGAGGAGTGGTTGACAAAGGCTATCCACTGACCACATGGCTCATGACTTCAGTTCACAACCCATGCACACAAAGGAAGCATGCACATAGTGAAAGCTGTCCGGCTGCCAGAGGAGTCCTGCAGTACTTGGCAGGGTTGTTGTCCAGATTTCTCGTGGTCGGCTGCACGCTGCACAACCTTGTCATCATGAGCAAACCGCTCTTACCACCAGCTGAGGAGGAGGAGGAGGGAGGAGGGAGGAAGAGGAGGGAAGGACGAGGCGGATACCAACACAGTCTCTTTCTGGCTGGGCTATCTGTGATCGACCAGTAACCCAGGCCCAATTCTCCATTCACCAACTGCCACACACCTTCACAATGTCCTCTAAGCCACAATGCAAAAATGCAAGCCATCACAAAACAAACATTCCAAACCAAATTCATAAATCAAGCACTGCCAAATTGCCTACAGAGAATTACGTGTGTGCATTCCCTTAGTGCCTGTTTTCTGTGTACCTTTGCCTGTCCAAGTGCTCCTATGCAGTGCCACCCCAGTGGCTACAGTCTGGCTGGTGGAAAGCTGCTGACTTTCATGGGAGACTGAAGTTGGCCTTGCAGGATGACCTTGAGCAGCTTTGGACCTAGAAAACCCGATTCGGACTGCAACACTATCTCGGCACAGGCAACAGCAGTAGGGCCTGGCTGGCTGGCTGGTTAACAGGCTCTAGCAAAGGTACTGGCACAGTGGTAGTGAAAACCACAAAGGAAGGATGGAAAAACAGACTGCATTTATAGAGCACGTTTCACAACCACAGGACATCCCAAAGCGCTTTATGGTCAATCAGGTACTTTTTGAAGTGCAGTCACTATTGTAATGTTGAAAACATGGCAGCTAATTTATACCAGCCATCTCCCACAAACAGTAATGTGATGAGAACCGGATGATGTGTTTTTTTAGTGATGTTGTTTGAGGGATGAATATTGGCCAGGACGCCAGGGAAAACTCTGCTGATCTCCATCGAAATAGTGCCATGAGACCTTTTATGTCCACCTGAGGGGGCAGGCGGGGCCTCGATTTAGCTTCTCATCTGAAAGACAGCACCTCTGACAGTGCAGCACTCCCTCAGTATGGCATTGGTTTGTCAGCCAAGATTAAGTGCTCAAGTCCTGCAATGGGACTTGATCCTGCACCTCCTGCCTCGGAGGTGAGAGCACTGCCCACTGAACCATGGCTGACTATTTCTCACCAAAGAAGGCTGCCTTTAACAAAATGCTGCATAAAATCCAAATTTAAATGTGGTAATGCATGCTGCTCACAGAATTGCGAGAAATCAATATTTTCCAGTAAGCTTGCCTTATCAAAATCAGCAACCCTTCACAATAGATTGATATGGAATTCAATGACAATGGTTTTATCACCAAAACTGATTAAAATCTATATAAAGTCACTCCATAAAGGGGGAGAGAGTAGCGTAGTGGTAATGTCAATGGCCACGTAATCCAGAGGTCCAGGCTAATGCCCTGGGGACACGGATTCAAATTCCACCACCGCAGCAGGTGAAACCTAAATTCAATTAATTATTTAATTCAAGTAATTAATTTTTAAAAATCTGGAATTGAAAGCCAGTCTCAGTGCTGGTGCCATGAAACTATGAATTGTTGTAAAAATCCATCTGGTTCACTAATGTCCTTAAGGGAAAGAAATCTGCTATCTTTACCTGGTCTGGCCTACACGTGACTCCAGACCCACAGTAATGTGGTTGACTCTTAACTGCCCTCTGAAATGGCCTAGCAAGCCGTTCAGTTGTCAAGGGCAATTAGGGATGCCCAACTGGACTGACTGGATTGCTCTACAGAGAGCTGGCATGGACTCAATGGGTCAAATGAGCTCCTTCTGTGCTGTAATGACTCTATAAACTTGATATAGCAACCTTAGCCACAATCAACTAACTCTGCACAGATTCCGATCATATCTATCACCTTCATTGTCTGCATGACTCTGTAACACACCATGCTAGCCTTGTCAGCAACACCTACACCCCATGGAAGAATGTTTTTAAATTAACAGCTTAAGGGGCTTATGTGGTATCCAGTTATGCTTACAATCAAGGAGAGCAAGATGACTGAACACCCAAAACATAGTATAACAATATATAACACCCACCACTGATGTTAAACTGACTGGCCTGCAGTTACTAAGAATGTCCTTAGAGCCTTTTTTGAACAAGGGTGTCAGATATGACAGTTACCAATCCTCTGGCACCTCCCCTGTATCAAGGGAAGATTGGAAGATTATGATAAGCCCTTCTGCTATCTCCACCTTCACTTCCCTGAGCAACCTGGGAGGCAAGCCATCTCGACCGGTTGACATATCCACTCTAAGCATGCCAGAGCATCCTGCCTATCAGTTTTCACCCCATCCATTATATCTACCATCTCCACTTCTACTGATATTTTGTCAGCATTCTCTTCCATAGTAAACACCAATACAAGGTGCTCTAGCCTTGCCCTTTGCCTTGAAGCATATATCACCTTCTTTGTCTCTAAAAGGACCCACCCCACCTCTTACTCCTGCTTAATAGTTACATGATTTGGGGGTTTCCTTTTATGTTAACTGACATTCCATTCTCATATTCTCTCTTTGCCAGTCTTATTTTTCTCTTCCCTTCCCCTCTCAACTTATAATATGTGGCCTGGTTCTTGTTTGAGGAATTCACCTGACATGCAGCAGGCACCCTCTTTATTTGTTTCATCATATTCTCCATCTTCCGCATCACCCAAGGAGCCCCACTTTTGGTTCCCCTGCCATTCCCTCTTGTTGGAATGCTTGAGAGTTACAAGCTAGCCAGGAAGGATCTAAAGGGAGAGCTAAGAAGAGCGAGGAGAGGACACGAGAAGTCATTGGCGGATAGGATCAAGGAAAACCCTAAGGCTTTCTATAGGTATATCAGGAATAAAAGAATGACTAGAGTTAGATTAGGGCCAATCAAGGATAGTAGTGGGAAGTTGTGTGTGGAATCAGAGGAGATAGGGGAAGCGTTAAATGAATATTTTTCGTCAGTATTTACAGTAGAGAAAGAAAATTTTGTCAAGGAGAATACTGAGATACAGACTACTAGGCTAGATGGGATTGAGGTTCACAAGGAGGAGGTGTTAGCAATTTTGGAAAGTGTGAAAATAGATAAGTCCCCTGGGCCAGATGGGATTTATCCTAGGATTCTCAGGGAAGCCAGGGAGGAGATTGCAGAGCCTTTGTCCTTGATCTTTATGTCGTCATTGTCGACAGGAATAGTGCCGGAAGACTGGAGGATAGCAAATGTTGTCCCCTTGTTCAAGAAGGGGAGTAGAGACAGCCCTGGTAATTATAGACCTGTGAGCCTTACTTCGGTTGTGGGTAAAATGTTGGAAAAGGTTATAAGAGACAGGATTTATAATCATCTTGAAAAGAATAAGTTCATTAGCGATAGTCAGCACGGTTTTGTGAAGGGTAGGTCGTGCCTCACAAACCTTATTGAGTTTTTTGAGAAGGTGACCAAACAGGTGGATGAGGGTAAAGCCGTGGATGTGGTGTATATGGATTTTAGTGAGGCGTTTGATAAGGTTCCCCATGGTAGGCTATTGCAGAAAATACGGAAGTATGGGATTGAAGGTGATTTAGTGCTTTGGATCAGAAATTGGCTAGCTGAAAGAAGACAGAGGGTGGTGGTTGATGGCAAATGTTCATCCTGGAGTTTAGTTTCTAGTGGTGTACCGCAAGGATCTGTTTTGGGGCCACTGCTGTTTGTCATTTTTATAAATTACCTGGATGAGGGTGTAGAAGGGTGGGTTAGTAAATTTGCAGATGACACGAAGGTCGGTGGAGTTGTGGATAGTGCCGAAGGATGTTGTAGGTTACAGAGGGACATAGATAGGCTGCAGAGCTGCGCTGAGAGATGGCAAATGGAGTTTAATGCGGAAAAGTGTGAGGTGATTCACTTTGGAAGGAGTAACAGGAATGCAGAGTACTGGGCTAATGGGAAGATTCTTGGTAGTGTAGATGAGCAGAGAGATCTTGGTGTCCAGGTACATAAATCCCTGAAAGTTGCCACCCAGGTTAATAGGGCTGTTAAGAAGGCATATGGTGTGTTGGCTTTTATTAGTAGGGGGATCGAGTTTCGGAGCCACGAGGTCATGCTGCAGCTGTACAAAATTCTGGTGCGGCCGCACCTGGAGTATTGCGTGCAGTTCTGGTCACCGCATTATAGGAAGGATGTGGAAGCTTTGGAAAGGGTGCAGAGGAGATTTACTAGGATGTTGCCTGGTATGGAGGGAAGGTCTTATGAGGAAAGGCTGAGGGACTTGAGGTTGTTTTCGTTAGAGAGAAGGAGGAGGAGAGGTGACTTAATAGAGACATATAAGATAATCAGAGGGTTAGATAGGGTGGATAGTGAGAGTCTTTTTCCTCGGATGGTGATGGCAAACACGAGGGGACATAGCTTTAAGTTGAGGGGTGATAGACATAGGACAGATGTCAGAGGTAGTTTCTTTACTCAGAGAGTAGTAGGGGCGTGGAACGCCCTGCCTGCAACAGTAGTAGACTCGCCAACTTTAAGGGCATTTAAGTGGTCATTGGATAGACATATGGATGAAAATGGAATAGTGTAGGTCAGATGGTTTCACAGGTCGGCGCAACATCAAGGGCTGAAGGGCATGTACTGCGCTGTAATGTTCTATGTTCTATGTACCAAGCCTGCACCTAAAACATCTCCTTAAAGATAACAAGCTCTGTTACAGTTTTTCCTGTCAAGGTTTGGTTCCATTTTAGACTGGCTAGATCGCCTCTCATCCCATTGATGTTAGCCCTCTTCCAATGAAGAAATTCTACATTAGATTGTTCAAAGAACAAAGAACAAAAAACAGTACAGCACAGGAACAGGCCATTCGGCTCTCCAAGCCTGCGCCAATCTTGATGCCTGCCTAACCTAACACCTTCTGCACTTCCGGGGCCCGTATCCCTCTATTCCCTTCCTGTTCATGTATTTGTCAAGATGTCTCTTAAACGTCGCTATCGTATCTGCTTCCACCACCTCCCCCGGCAGCAAGTTCCAGGCAATCAGCACCCTCTGTGTAAAAAAGTTGCCTTGCACATCCCCTCTAAACTTTGCCCCTCACACCTTAAACCTATGTCCCTTAGTAACTGACTCTTCCACCCTGAGAAAAAGCTTCTGACTATCCACTCTGTCCATGCCGCTCATAACTTTGTAAACCTCTATCATGTCACCCCTCCACCTCTGTCATTCCAGTGAAAACAATCCGAGTTTATCCAACTTCTCCTCATAGCTAATGCCCTCCAGACCAGGCAACATCCTGGTAAACCTCCTCTGTACCCTCTCCAAAGCCTCCACGTCCTTCTGGTAGTGTGGCGACCAGAATTGCACGCAATATTCTAAGTGTGGCCTAACTAAGGTTCTGTGCAGCTGCAACATGACTTGCCAATTTTTATACTCTATGCTCCGACCGATGAAGGCAAGCATGCCATATGCCTTCTTGGCTACCTTATCCACCTGCGTTGCCACTTTCAGTGACCTGTGGACCTGTACGCACAGATCTCTCTGCCTGTCAATACTCCTAAGGGTTCTGCCATTTACTGTATACTTCCCACCTGCATTAGACCTTCCAAAATGCATTACCTCACATTTGTCCGTATTAAACTCCATCTGCCATTTCTCCGCCCAAGTCTCCAACCGATCTATATCCTGCTGTATCCTCTGACAATCCTCATCATTATCCGCAACTCCACCAACCTTTGTGTCGTCCGCAAACTTACACAGCAGACCAGCTACATTTTCCTCCAAATCATTTATTTATACTACAAACAGCAAAGGTCCCAGCACTGATCCCTGCGGAACACCACTAGTCACATCCCTCCGTTCAGAAAAACACCCATCCACTGATACCCTCTGTCTTCTATGACCAAGCCAGTTCTGTAACCAACTTGCCAGCTCACCTCTGATCCTATGTGACTTCACCTTTTGTACCAGTCTGCCATGCGGGACCTTGTCAAAGGCTTTATTAAAGTCCATATAGATAACATCCACTGCCCTTCCTTCATCAATCATCTTCGTCACTTCCTCAAAAAACTCAATCAAATTAGTAAAACACAACCTCCCCTTCACAAAAACATGCTGTCTCTCGCTAATAAGTTGGTTTGTTTCCAAATGGGAGTAAATCCTGCTCTTCTCCATTATTAATCTAAACCTTATGATATGAAGATCACTCTTACCCCAGTGTTCCTCCATAGACACTTGGTCCAATAAGTGGACCAAGAACATAATAGTCAAGGAGATTCTCCTGAACACATTTCAGAAATTTCTCCCCTCCTTTCCCTTTACTCTAACATTATCCCAGTTAGTCTTGGGGTAATTAAAGTCCCCCAATATCAACACTCTATAATCCTTGTACATCTTTCTGATTTCCCTGCAGATTTTCCCCTCTTTCTCTTTCTCATTATTTGGAGGCTATAGAATACCCCAAGGAGCATGATTATACCCTATTTGTTTCTCAACTCCAACCAAATGGATCCGTCCTTTCCCCCTCAAGAACATCCTCTCTTTCAAACACTACAATGTCTTCTCAGTTATTACTGCCACCCACCTCCCTTTTGTCCTTCCCTATCTTTTCAGAACACTTTGTATTTGCGAATATTAAACTCTTCATCTTCACTATTTTTAAGCCATACAACAATTGGCTACCATACGCTTAGGCTGGAGAGGGGAAACAAAACCAGCCAAGAATCCTCCTTCTAAATGCCATTCAGTGCTCGAAAATGGATGTTAAATGAAGACAGAGTCAGGCACACACCGCTTCCCCTCCACTCCATCAATGAAAGAACTTGCATTCAGATCGCATCTTCTGAATGATGCAAAGCACATCACATCCAATGGCTGCATTTTGAAATGGAGTTGTTGTTTAAGACAACACCAGAGCTAGTATGTGCACAGCAAGATCTTGAAGCAAAAAGTGCAAAGAATGATCACTTACTCTGTTTTGATGGTGGTAGCTGCAGGAAGAATTCCCTGCTCTTTAAATTTTACGAGGGTATATTTTACATTCACGTGAGCTATCAGAATAGAACATATGAACATACGAACATAAGAATTAGGAGCAGGAGTAGGCCAGTTGGCCCTTCGAGCCTGCTCCGCCATTCAATAAGTTCATGGCTGAACTGATTATTCTACATTTCCACCTACCCCCAATAATCTTCCACCCCTTGCTTCTCAAGAATCTATCTACCGCTGCCTTAAAAATATTCAAAGACTCTGCTTCCACCACCTTTTGAGGAAGAGAATTCCAAAGAGTCACGGCCCTCTGAGAAAAAAAACTCCTCATCTCTGTCTTAAATGGACAACCCCTTATTTTTAAATAGTGACCCCTAGTTCTGGATTCTCCCACAAGGGGAAACATCCTTTCCACATCCACCCTGTCAAGACCCCTCTGGATCTTATATGTTTCAATCAAGTCACCTCTTACTCGTCTAAACTCCAGCCTTTCCTCACAAGACAACCCACCCATTCCAGGTATTGGTCTAGTAAAACTTCTCTGAACTTCTTCCAATGCATTTACATCCTTCCTTAAAGAAGGAGACCAATACTGTACACAATACTCCAGATGTGGTCTCACCAATGCCCTGTATAGCTGAAGCATAACCTCCCTACTTTTGTATTCAATTTCCCTCGTGATAAATGATAGAATTCTATTAGCTTTCCTAATTATGCGCTGTACCTGCATACTAACCTTTTGCGATTCATGCACTCGGACACCCAGATCCCTCTGCATCTCAGAGCTCTGCAATCTCTCACCATTTAGATAATACGCTTCTTTTTTATTCTTCCTGCCAAAGTGAACAATTTCCCACTTTCCCACATTATACTCCATTTGCCAGGTCTTTGCCTACTCACTTAACCTATCTATATCCCTTTGTAGCCTACTTATGCCCTCTTAATTTCCTACCTATCTTTGTGTCATCAGCAAATTTAGCAACCATACCTTTGGTCCCTTCATCTAAATCATTTATATAAATTGTAAAAAGTTGAGGCCCCAGCACAGATCCCTGTGGCACACTCTTGTTACATCTCACCAACCAGAAAATGACCCATTTATGCCTACTCTCGCTTTCCTGTTAGCTAGCCAATCTTCTATCCATGTCAATATGTTACCCCCTACACCATGAGCTTTTATTTTCTGCAATAACCTTTGATGGGCACCTTATTAAATGCCTTCTGGAAATCTAAGTACAATACATGTACCAGTTCCCCTTTATCCACAGCACATGTAATTCCCTCAAAGAACTCCAATAAATTAGTTAAACATGATTTCCTTTTCACAAAACCATGTTGACTCTGCCTGATTACTTGGATTTTTTCTAAATGCTCTGCTATAATGTCTTTAATAATAACTTCAACTTCTAACATTTTCCCTAAGACAAATGTTAAGCTCACTGGCCTGTAGTTTCCTGCTTTCTGTCTTCCTCCCTTTGTGAATAGAAGAGTTACATTCACTATTTTCCAATCTAACGGAACCTTCCCCGGATCTAGGGAATTTTGGAAAATTGAAACTAATGCATCAACTATCTCACTAGCCACTTCTTTTAACACCCTCAGGATGAAGTCCATCAGTACCCAGGGACTTGTCAGCTCCAACAATTTGATCAGTACCGCTTCCCTAGTGATTGTAATTTTCTTGAATTCCTCCCTCCCTTCATAGACAGATCCTTAATTTAACATCTCATTTGTAGGCAGGCACCTCTGACATCGCAACACTCCTTCAGTACCGCAATGAGGTGTCAAACTAAATTATGTTCTCAAAGGTTGAGAGTGGAGCTTGAACCCAGAACCTTCTGACACAGCTGACAGTGCTATCAACTGAGCCAAGCTGACACACTTATTAGGGATAATTTTGCAAGTTTGCCATCCTGGCATGGAGATTTGTCCATCGGGAACACAAATCAGAAATATGAGCATGAAGGTTAGTTGGCCCCGGAAGAACTTCTATCCATTCTGGATTGTGACCTCCATGAGTAAATTCCCTGCATGAGCTCCAGACAGCTGAAGTTCAATGCTGGGAGCAGGAATTAGTGAAATATGCAATACTGTATCAGCTCAAACATGAAGAATAGAAGGGCTACGCAATCTCATTTGTTTGGAATGTCCCACTCTACCTATTCCCATAGTGCAGAATGGCAGATAAAATACCTAATTTCTTACATGGAGAACAGCACAAGTAATGAATGTTGTGCATGTATGTTGCAGGGATTCCTCCAGCAGGGACACAGGTGCACAGAAAAACTAATGTCCCCCAGGTGGTCACTAAGGCGTTCTCACTATAGTGTGCAGACTTTCAAAACTGGAGGAGCTCTTTCAGCAGATCAGCACAATGTACCAGTATACAGCATTATGCAACTGCACTGCTACTAGTCCAACCTGCATGGCCCTGGAGCTTTCACATCTATATGACACTGACCTCAAATTCCATTCTCACACAACAGTGATTGAGGGTTGCAGATGGGTATGCAACAAAACAGAAGAAGCTTCAAGCTGCTAAGAAATTGCTAATGGTGAGGGAGCAACCTCATTCAAATACTTTCGTCTTTCTTCTGCCTCCTTCTTCTATTCCAGATTTGGATGAGAAAGTTGCTCTCAGATAGAGAAATGTTCTGTTCAATTTGTTAAAAGCAAAATCTAAGTATCATGGAAGGAGAGGTGGCCTTTGTTGTGAAGAAGAGTTACTTTTCAAAGCTTCTTTTGGGCCTCCTTATCTCGAGAGACAATGGATACGCGCCTGGAGGTGGTCAGTGGTTTGTGAAGCAGCGCCTGGAGTGGCTATAAAGGCCAATTCTGGAGTGACAGGCTCTTCCACAGGTGCTGCAGAGAAATTTGTTTGTTGGGGCTGTTGCACAGTTGGCTCTCCCCTTGCGCCTCTGTCTTTTTTCCTGCCAACTACTAAGTCTCTTCGACTCGCCACAATTTAGCCCTGTCTTTATGGCTGCCCGCCAGCTCTGGCGAATGCTGGCAACTGACTCCCACGACTTGTGATCAATGTCACACGATTTCATGTCGCGTTTGCAGACGTCTTTATAACGGAGACATGGACGGCCGGTGGGTCTGATACCAGTGGCGAGCTCGCTGTACAATGTGTCTTTGGGGATCCTGCCATCTTCCATGCGGCTCACATGGCCAAGCCATCTCAAGCGCCGCTGACTCAGTAGTGTGTATAAGCTGGGGGTGTTGGCCGCTTCAAGGACTTCTGTGTTGGAGATATAGTCCTGCCACCTGATGCCAAGTATTCTCCGAAGGCAGCGAAGATGGAATGAATTGAGACGTCGCTCTTGGCTGGCACTCTGTAATATGTGAGGAAGACACAAACACTTGATAATGAAATGATGCTCATCATGTCTAATTTGCCAAAATTCTCAAGGCATATTACAGTGAAATTGCAGGTGCATATTGTTTATGAATTGACTGGTTAAATAAACTGACTGGATTTAGAAAGCCATATTAGCAGTAACAAGACAACAGGGGCACACTGATGCATATCCGGATTGTTTTTGGTAGCTTCTGTAACAAATTCAGCTTGTCATTCACGTTGCTAGGCATTACCTTGGGTATGCAGCAGACTTGTGACTTCAAAACCTCTCTCCTTCGATCTGGCTAATGTTGATAACAACGATGATGGCAACAACAGCAACTTGTATTTATATGGGACCTTCATTGAATAAAGTGCTATAAGGTTCTCCACAGAGGCATAACGTGACATTTGATGGTGAATCAAAGAAGGTAAGGTTAGGAAAGGTGACCAGAAGCTTGTTCAAAGAGATGGATTTTAAGGAGGCTCTTAAAGGAGGAGAGGATCAAATTCCATTGTGATTAAAAAAATAATTTTACTTAATTTTTATTCGGCCTGATCTGAGCCTCGGGCTGCCTCACTCAAATGGGCTGAGTATTGTTCCAAGTTTCCAGCAGGATCATTGGATGGACAGCACTGTTAGCAGGGCAGCCCAGCTCAAATATTTCAATAACCCAGTCTCCTGGATTTAAAAAAGTGTCACCAGCAGTGCAAAGCAACAGACGGAAGTCCTGTCCCTCCACACTTGATATTCTCTTAGGCTTGGCATTGTCAGCCTGGTAAGCAAACTTTTTATCCCTTTTGATCAGGAGAGTACCTGACTGCTCAATGCCTAGTTAAACAATCTTGTGACCGAGAGACGATAACAACATAAGAACATACTTTGTTGTGTGTAGTGGAATCTGAGATCATGCACACACTGCAATGTGTGCTCTCATACTTTCTGGAAATACTGCAAAACACTTTAAGAAGTTGAAGCATGATTGTGAACAAACAATTTATTTTGTGTAAAACATATGAATGAACAGTATACTGTTTTCATGGGCATTTACACTTATTTCTTATTACCCCTTAAACGAAAGCAATAAATTATGTTATTTTACAAGTCATCCGTCCCTAAACTAATTGGTACTAATGTTAGCAAGCAAGAATTTGCTATCTCATTCAGATTAAACTGTGCCAGACATAACAGTCCAGAGAGATAGCAGACAAATGCTGACCAATGTTCCCTCTAAGGTGCACGCAGGCACGGCCACTCAGCTACCTAAATGTACCCTGCATCGTAATAAACAGGCCCAATACAACAGCAAGCTCAAACAGAGGGCGGGGCTGAGCATCAAAAAGCAATGGCAAAAGCACGACCAGCTGGACAGAGAGCAGGAAGATTGAAGGAGTTTCGAGTGCTGGAGAGAGGGCACCTGTGATTGAAGAAGCAAGAGCACAAAAATTAAAGCTTTTGTTTTATTCATTCGTGTGATGTGAGCATCACTGGCAAGGCTAGCATTTATTGCTTATCCCTAATTGGGATGCCAGTTAAGTGGACTGCTTTGTCTTGGATGGTGTCGAGCTTCTGCAGTGTTGTTGGAGCTGCACTCATCCAGGCCTGTGGAGGGTATGCCATCACACTCCTGACTTGCGCCCTGTAGATAGTGGAGGGGCATTGGGGAGTCAGGAGTTGAATTATTTGCCACAGAACTCCCAGCTTCTGACCTGCTCTTGTAGCCACAGTATTTTTATGGCTGCTGTAGTTAAGTTTCTGGTCACTGGTAACCCCCGGAATGTTGATGGTGAGGGAATTCAGCGATGGTGATACAATTGAATGTCAAGAGGAGATGGTTAGATTCTCTCTTGTTGGAGATGGTCATTTCCTGACACTTGTGTGTGCAAATCTTACTTGCCACTTATCAGCTCAAGCTTGAATGTTGTCCAGGTCTTGCTGCATGTGGGCATGGAGTGCTTCAGTATCTGAGAAGTTGCAAATGGTACTGAACACTGTACAATCATTATGAACATCCCCACTTCTGACCTTTTGTTGGAGCGGAGGTCACTGATGAAGCAGCTGAAGATGGCTGGGCCTAGAACACCACCCTAAGGAACTCTTGCAGCAATGTCCTGGGGCTGAGATGATTGGCCTTCAACAACTACACTCATCCTCCTTTGTGTTAGGCATTACTCTAACCAGTGGCGAATTTGGAGATTGGAGGAGCAGCAAGCTCAAGCTGGAGGGAGAGGCAGGTGCATCCCAAAGTGCAGGACGTGGGGAGAAGAGGAGGAAGTGAGGAGCCAGTCAAGACCTCAGAGCCCCACGATAGACTGAGCTTCAGAAGGTGAGAGCACTCCAGATTCATCGATCAAGGATTGTGGGACAGGAAGAGACTCAGGAAAATTCCCTGGTAGCCAGTTGGCCTGTGAGGGGAGAGGAGGGTTTGAATTGAATGACAAAGTGATGGGGCCCTCAGAGCGTCTGGCTTAGAGTAAAATTCAGGAGTGACCCCCTTTCAGAAGCTCTCAATGGCCCAAGACTCAACCTGGAGCTGACTGGCTCAGAAAGGCTCAACAGCAATTAAATGAAACAAACCTAGTGGGAACAGCCCATCACAGTCAGATAAACACACACAGCCTGGGATGAAGTTGTCAATTGATTCAGTCTCAATGAGCAGCTAATACTTTCTGATGGGCAGGCTTATGTTGCAGTTTTGGTTATTGATCATATATAGGGAGCATGGCCAATGAACACCTACCTTTAACATTGACTGAGCCACAGATACCAGTGTGGAAACCACAGGTTTACTGAAGCTATCTAGGTTAATGGATAATGGATGAGAGACCTGATTATGTGAGTTTTATTTCACTGTTCGGCAAGGTGAATGGATTTTTAAGGTTCTTTATGATCTAAGCCCATACTTGCATGATGGTTGTATCCATCCCACCACTTTTGCATTTCATCTACTCTCTTGAAAGTGTGAACGCTTGTGTCAGGAAAGGTGAGCTGATGGTCCAGTGTGGAATGTTTGAGAACAGATAGAATGAGAATAATATGTGAGCAGAGAATTGAATGAGAGATGTGAGAGTAGAGATGGAAGGGGATATGTGCGGAGAGGTAGAATGGGATATGAGAGAGGGGAGGTAGAATAGAATGTGCAAGAAGAGGTAGAATGGGACATGTGAGGAAAGGTAGAGTGGGACGTGTAAAAGGGTTGGGAGAATGGAACTAGTGGCAAGTGAACTAGAATGGGAGATGTGAGGAGAGAGGCAGAATGTGACACATGTGAGGGGAGAGGGAGAATGGGACATGTCAGGGGAGAGGGAGAATGGGACATGTCAGGGGAGAGGGAGAATGGGACATGTGAGGGGAGGGAGAATGGGACCAATGAGAGGTAGGTTAGGACATGTGAGATTAGAGGATAATGTGACCTGTTAGAGGAGAGGTGTGCTGGGGCCAGTGAGAGGTAGAGATGGAATGGGACCTTCGAGCAGCAGTAGAATAGGACCAATGGGTGGAGAGCAATGGTGCATGTTTGGCCACACAGCAATCTGAAATTTACCATGCATTTAAATAAACAGGCCGCTCACAACTTTGTGAAAGTTCAGTGACTTTTAAAATGTAAGCTGCCCATGGACAAGGTAGTACTGCTCAGAGGTGTTTGTAGCCCTCCCAGTACAAAGAAAAAATAGATGGAACATTGATGCTGACCTCTGACCTCTCTATTATCTCTCTGTGTCAAGGACTGGCTTGCTAAGCCAGCAATCAAGCTTACCACCTGGAATGAGAAATCTCCCCCTTGGTGTGGGAGCTATGGAAAACTCTATTATCTGCTTGGTTAAGTTCCACACTGTCTGTATTAAGAACATACACTTTCAAGAAGGCTGACTCATCTGGTAGTCTAACTAATTTGCCCGAAGCACTGTCCCAGATAACTTGCATGTCTCTCTCTATCTCTCTTTCTCTCTCTGGGAGTTAACCCCTTTGTGAGCAGAATCTAATTTAATTTCTGCATCTGTATATATGTTAAACAAATATCCCTTCTAGGCCAAATATAGTAAAAATCCAAAAATGTTACAAGAGATTGCTTGATGCATTGCGTTTTCTGAAAGTTTTGAAAAGAGGGAAGTGGAGAGGTCTAAGGGAGGGAATTCCAAAGAATAGAAAACTGACTCAAGGTGCTACTGTCATCGGTTGTCCTTTGATTCGAGGATGGCATCTACTCAAGGTTGCAAGTTTCTGCCATGGGTCTTCAGGTGACAGAACAGGCCAATTCCCAACCCTCAGATCTTTGGGCACATGGGGCAGGATGTCCCATGAGGTAGTGGGATCCGGAGTACAGGATTCTTTTTCCTTGTCTTTCCTTCTCTGCCGCCGCTCTGCCTCATCATTAAGGTGTTTGGACTCAAAGCATGATGCAGCTTGACGGATAAGTTGTCGCCATTTAGAACAATTGGTAGCAAGCTCCTCCCAGTCATTAATGTCAATGCTGCCGCACTTCAAAGATAGCTTCAGGGTGTCTTTGAAGCATTTTCTTTGTCCTCCCCTGGAACACTGGCCATTTGAGAGTTGAAAAAACAGGACCTGGCAAGACTCGACTACTAATAGTGGGACAAGGGGGAATGCGCAAAAGCCCAAAGTTAGAAGAATAGAGGATATAAAGAGAAGAATATTACAGAGAGAAGGTGGAATCAGGCCATACAAGGACAAGACTCAAGTTAATGTGTCAGGGCAGTGAAACAATGTAGGTCTGGAATAACATGGTTGATGGGCAGCAGGATTTTATGCAGAACAGAATGTATGTAGTAATTTTTCAAAATTGAAGTTTATAAAGGGTGGAAGAAAGACAGTCTGCAAGGAGAGTTTAGAAAAGTCATGTTTGAAGTTGACCAAGAACGTGTATGAGGGATTTAGTGGCACAGATCAGAGGTAGGGATAGAGCCTGGTCACATTGCAGAATGAGAAGAAAATGGGTCTTTGTCATGGAGAAGATAAGCTCAGCAGTGAACACAATGATTAACTTGTAAGTAATCTGGTTCAGCCTATTACAAAAGCCAGGGAGGGAGGAAGGAATCCGTGGCAAGGAGCTGGATTTGTAACAGGGGCCAAAGACAATTTGGTCTTCCAAATGTAGAACTGGAAGAAGTTGTGACTCATCCAAGATTGCCTGTCAAATGAGCAATTTGACACTATGGAAGCATTCGAGGGATCAAGAAAGGTGCTGGAAAGGCAGAGCTGGGTGTCATAAGTGTACATGTGAAACTTAAGTTGATATATGTGAATAATGTGACTGAAATGCAGCAAGTAGGTAAAGATGAGAAGTAAACCAAGGATAGATGCTGGGGGGACTCCAGCTTGATGGTTTGGAGGAGCTAAGAGAAGCTGTTGTGGAGATGTGCTGGCTATACTCGGATAGGAAGGAAGCCATTTCCATGAAACTGGATAATGGAGAAGAGGAGGTGGAGAAGAATTACATGGTTACTGTGTTGAAAGGTGAAGATAATTTAACGATTGATTAGGAATATCATGTTCACAATAGGGGTCATCATTCACCATTTCTGTTAGGGCAATTTCTATGCTACGAAAAAGAAACAGCCAGGTTGGAGGGATTCAAACTGGAAGTAATAGGAGAGCTGGGGATAGAGCATGCAACAAGACCTGGATATCATCCAGGACTGATAAGTGTCAATTAACATTTGCACCACACAAGTGCCAGGCGATGACCATCTCCAACAAGAGAGATCCTAACCACCTCCCTTTAACATTCATTGACATTACCATCACTGAATCTCCCATCATCAACTTACTTGGGGTTATCATTGACCTGAAACTTAACTGGACTAGCCACATAAATGCTGTGGGGCTACAAGAGCAGGTCAGAAGTTGTGTATTCTCCAGCTAGTGGCTGACTTCCTTACTTCCCATAGCATCTCCAACATCTATAAGACTCAAGTCAGAGTGGAATACTTTCCATTTGACTGCATGTGTAGATGCAATAACACTCAAGAAGCTCAACACCATCCAGAACAAAACAATTTACTTGATCAGCACCTCATTCACTACCCTAAACATTCACCACCCACTCCATCACTAGTGTACCTTGTCTGCAATGTGTTCTAACTATAGAATGCACAGAGCAATTACCAAGGCTTTTTTGGCAGCATTTTCCAAACACATGACATCCACCACTGAAAGGACAAGGACAACAGGTGCATGGGAACACCATCACCTCCAAGTTTCCTAAGTCACACACCATCCTGACTAATATATCACTGTTCCTTCATTGTCACTGGGTCAAAATCCTGAAAATTCCTACCTAACAGTATTGTGGGAATACCGTCACTATATGGTTTGCAGTGGATCAAGAAGATTCATCACTACCTTCTCAGGGCAACTAGGGATGGGTAATAAATGCCGGTCCTGCCAGCTATCCTCATCTCGAGAATGAATGGAAATCTAACTTATCACAAATAACACAAATAGGGATTTGCTAATTTGCATGCATAAATATCTTTCATTATTGAACTTTCCATACAAACGTACCAAATGCTTTGAGGATGAATGGTAAGTTGAATGAAGGTTTCTTTATTACAAAATAACAGAATTACAGGAGAGCTTTAAGATACATGTGTTGACTGTTGACTAACACTGCTCCAATTACTATATCACATGTTGGCTTGCATTACTTCTATGATGATTTATACTAAACTATTTATCTATTCAACAGTATGTTAACGAGTACTCAAGTGGTTGAAGCAAAATCACAACACCATCAAGCATTTTGTCTATTGCACTTTCGAATTTCTGTGTCACAATTGCACCTAATTGGTTCAAATTTCATGAAATAACTAATTACTACTGAACAGACAGGTAAAGCACCAACTGAATGTGGAAAAGTGGGTAGAAAACTTCCAATGAAACACTCATGAAAACAGCCAATCCAGTTCCTATTACTTTACAATAACAAAGCAATTAAATTGCTTAAAATAATGACATAAAAATTACAAAATGAACAAGAAAATGATTGAACTTGCCTATACATTATCATTTTGAAATGCAATAGCACTCTTTTTCTGAATCTGTATCTCCCTAAAAAGCCTGGAACTAGAGCCCAAAAGATTTTCCAGAGCCCTCAACATCAATTAAAGAGGGTCATCTGGATAACAGCATATAATTTCCAGCCCACAATGCCAAGAACTGTCAAAATGATTGACATCATGATTATCCACTCAAACATATTATGAGTAATAGCTGCTTGTAGACCCCACCCTCAACCAGTAGTTTTACTAAAGGAAAAATAAACTGATAAAATAATTTTGGAAAACAGCAAATTTAGCAGATATTTTCCTTTATTCATCTAAAACAGCAAAATAAGGTATACTATGAACTTTTCCTGAGGGAACATTCCCAAAAGAAGTTACTATATTCAAGTGGTTATTTGTGAGCAATGAAAATTATTACTTTGACAGTTTGCACCATTTCATCTTTAATTTATGAAATGCATTTCAAATAGTTTTATCAGGTGCTTTTATTTATCTATTTGCAGTGGGTAAGAGAAACACCTATTTCACTGTCTTTGAGGAGATCTCTTTCAAACATGTTTCTGAATTCTTTCAGTGACGATGAGTACCCAACTTCTACACTCCAGCACTGCCCATTAAAGCAGTGTAATCTATGACTCAATCTTAGCAATGCCGTGGGAGATGTGCGAAGATACAAAATATTTGGACAGATAGGAGATATAGGCAGTAACACAGTCAAAGGTATCAGATGACATCATAAACTGCAAAAACAAATGTTCAAGCAGTGTAGAACCCCTAAACACTGGACTAAATTACATTCCAGAGGTATATCTGCTAATTGAGGCTTGTATCACAAGCTACAGCACAATATTCAGTGATTTGCAACCGTTGGTGGTAACTAATACACTCTAGATAGCAGGTGGTGAAGGATAGAACTGGAGCCTAGTCTTTCCACACTGATAAAGATTATTTACAGAGCCAGACATTACAAACATACCCCTCGAAACCCAACCATGCACTTTCTGTCTTCTATATATAGGAGCACAAGTGAATCCTCAGTTAATGCCCACCACCTGAATACAATTAAACACCTAATTAATATACAATTAACAAAAGCCACTGAAATGTTATACTTTAGGGGTTAGAGGGCATGGAAGTTGTAAATTTTAATACCACATGGCATTGTATGGGCCTTGATCACATAAGGCAAAACATTTCCTTTGTCAAAAAATCCATTCTTTATAACTAGATTTATCATTTTGTCATATCAATATATGATAAAATGTTCAATGTCAACAATGTCCTTTGAGTTACACAATATTAGTTAACATAATTAAACAGGCAAAATTCAAACCTACAGATCATGATCCTAAGAGAGAAAATCTTGTTATTGACATCTGACTGTTGGATAGCAATAATTTTTAAAAGTGGGAGGGATGGAAGGCTTAACCACTGAAAATTCCCTGAATTCTAACCCACCTCAAGAGGTGAAAGCATGCTATAAATATTTATACCTTATAATATGCATGCAGCAGTGCCACTCCAGAAGCTCTGAAGCAACTCTCAATAACATTACTAAACTAGATCTTCTGGAGGTTCACAACCGCATACACATTAAAAGCACTATGATGTATGCAAATAGCTGACAGATTGAAAGATCTTCACAAATTATTTCTTATAGTTAGACATTGGATTATACTGTTCAGTTACATTTAAAGTGCAATTTCAGTAATCGGTAGAAGTTTATTATAGATTCCCAATTCCCAACCAGTCTTTTGTTTCGGATTTATGTGCTTCTGTTGCGTATCATTTTAAAGGAAATGAATGGCAAAAAAAAAATTAGTAAATTCAATAAATGTTTAGATCACAGAAAATAAAGAATGTGTTTCAAGAACAAAGCCATCTTACTCCCAAACCTCTGTGGACTCGCATCATTTGTATCAACTGCCGCAAAGCAAAATTTCACCTATTCAAACTACACAACAGGTGTTAATTTTCCTGTTTTTCATGGCTAAATAGTGCCCAAAAAACAGGCACTATACACAGGAAAATTGGACAATAAACTTTTGTGGCCATTTTGTGCCTGAATAGCATGGACTTCAATTTTCTTTATAACTTTGGGCCGCTGCAGCTGAAGAGAGTGTGACTATGTAAATACCAAGCAAATCAAAGCCAGATCTTCCTGCATACAGATTTCATATAATAGTGTCCGGTGCTGCTCAGGGACAGATTGCTTCCACACAAATCTGGTGTAATTGCCCCCATTTCTACACAATCTGTCTTAAGGGACTGGTATTTATCAGAAAAGTCAAAGATTCGTTGCAAAGAATTGTGTTTTTCACTTAGTGATAGTGTTTGTAGTTACCAGTGTGCCACCTCACTTTTTGTGATATGACTTATTTGGAGGCAGACATAGGGAAACAGCCGCAAGCCCACAGCCGCATGAAACATTCACCTGAGCCTCTCCCACTAACAACTATTTTTCTACCACACAGTAGGAATACCCTGCTCTTCTTGACCGTACACCTGCTCTGTGCAATCTGGAATAAAAAAAGAAACCTCACAGTCAAACCAGCACAATTGTTCTATTACTGCACCATCATCCTTCATTCCTACACTTGTTTTACCCATTCCTCTATTGCTTGCCACAATGGTGCCATTCTGTTATCATTTCCTCCCGAGGCACAGTACAATTGCCATCCTATTATTGGCACAGCTGCGCAAAGATATACACAGCACCTTAAAATAATCAGGAAGAACAGAGATTTTCAAATTTTTGTTTCTATCCTATATAATGAATTACACCAGTCAGACCTATTCATATCAGTTGACAGATTAAAAATCAAACCAAAAATATAGAAGCAGGCACCACCAATGTTATTCAGGCATGGAATTATACTGTACCTGCGCATTAATGGCATTTCTAGCATTAAGGCCTGATGAATTGTTACTGATCTTCCTCTCTGCTGACCCCATGTCCAACAATGTATATGAAAACCATTTCTCAACATGTAGATGAAAATCCACAGGATATTTAAGCACTTATTCCTTTCCTCGAGTACAAATGCACTTCGATTGCCAGAGGCAGCGCCTGGCCAAGAAAGTTGTCCACAACCAGTCATTTTCTAAATTTAGAGCTGAACTTAACACTTTGACTTTATTATGCTCTTTGAATTGAATAAACTGCAACACTAAAAAGAAGAACTAAAATGGAGGTGTTGTTGAACAGGAGGATATTATCTGGATATAGGAGCCAAAGCCTGACATGAACATGAAGCCCAGTAAATCCAGCATGGAAAGTTAAAATGGCACAAATGTGATTGACTTTTATGATTAGATGTAGAAGTGACTGAAACGCAACCATGCCTAGTCCTGTTTTCCAGAACACACTTCCAATTTATTATGGATTTAGTAGGTATGAAGTATGTGTATCAGACTTAGCCTCCAAAATCCAGATAATATTTTCCTATCCAACAACATCTCCAGTTTAGTTCCTCCTTTCAGTGTTCCACTGTCCTTTCCTTATATTATCAGATCAGCTGCCAACTCTTTCACAGCCATGTAATTGACAGAGTCTTCAATACATCATTTCTCAGCTCAACCTTCAGTTGTTCTTTGTATTTTTGTCTCTGTCTAGCACAACTGAAATGTCTCATGATTCATTTTGACTTTTTCATGTTTCAAAATTTAGTTTAACCTTTATGATATTGACCTTTATTAATGAATCTCCAACTCAGTCTACTTTTTTCATCTTTACTTTTAGTGTTGGCTTAATGAAATAATGGTTTAGATTAGAGTATGGTTTACTATGGTCACCATTTCTCATGAAATCATAAACTTATTCTTCTTTGAAGCACGTGACTGGCTTGAAATACTGACCAGAGAAAATATTCCTGAATTTGTTTTTAATGTTATTACGCATAATAGATCTCCACTGAAAATGTTTGGAGATGTGGTTGAAAATGTGGTTGACTCTTAAATGCCCTCTGAAATGGCCTAGCAAGCCACTCAATTGTATCGAAATGCTACGAAGTCAATAAAAAAGAATGAAACCAGACGGACCACCCGGCATCAACCTAGGCACCGGAAACGACAACAGCAAACCCAGCCCTGTTGACCCTGCAAAGTCCTCCTTACTAACATCTGGGGGCTTGTGCCAAAGTTGTGAGAGCAGTCCCACAGACTAGTAAAGCAACAGCCTGACATAGTCATACTCACGGAATCATACCTGACAGGCAATGTCCCAGACACTGCCATCACCATCCCCAGGTATGTCTTGTCCCACTGGCACAGGAGAGGTGGCGGCACAGTGGTATACAGTCAGCAGAGAGTTGCCCTGGGAGTCCTCAACATCGACTCCGGACCCCATGAAGTCTTATGGCATCAGGTCAAACATGGACAAGGAAACCTCCTGCTGATTATCACCTACCGCCCTCCCTCAGCTGATGAGTCAGTACTCCACCATGTTGAACACCACTTGGAGGAAGCACTGAGGGTAGCGAGGGCACAGAATGTACTCTGGGTGGGGGACTTCAATGTCCATCACCAAGAGTGGCTCGGTAGCACCACTACTGACTGAGCTGGCCGAGTCCGAAAAGACATAACTGCTAGACTGGGTATGCAGCAGGTGGGGAGGGAACCAACTAGAGGGAAAAACATACTTGACCTCATCCTCACCACTCTGACTGTCGCAGATTGCATCTGTCCATGACAGTATTGGTCGGAGTGACCACCGCACAGTCCTTGTGGAGTTGAAGTCCTGCCTTCACATTGAGGATACCCTCCATCGTGTTGTGTGGCACTACCACCATGCTAAATGGGATAGATTTCGAACAGATCTAGCAATGCAAAACTGGGCATCCATGAGGCACTGTGGGCCATCAGCAGCAGCAGAATTGTACTCAACCACAATCTGTAACCCCATGGCCCGGCATATCCCTCACTCTACCATTACCATCAAGCTGGGAGACCAACACTGGTTCAATGAAGAGTGCAGGATGGCATGCCAGGAGCAGCACCAGGCATACCTCAAAATGAGGTGTCAACCTGGTGAAGCTACAACACAGAACTATCTGCGTGCCAAACTGCGTAAGCAGCGTGTGATAGACAGAGCTAAGCGATCTCATAACCAACGATCTGATCTAAGCTCTGCAGTCCTGCCATATCCAGCCATGAATGGTGGTGGACAATTAAATAACTGACTGAAGGAGGTGGCTCCACAAATCTCCCTATCCTCAATGATGGGGGAGCCCAGCACATCAATGCAAAAGATAAGGCTGAAGCATTTGCAACAATCTTCAGCCAGTAGTGCCGGGTTGATGATCCATCTCGGCCTCCTCCTGAAGTCCGCAACATCATAGATGCCACACTTCATCCAATTCGATTCACACCGTGTGATATCAAGAAACGACTGAAGGCACTGGATACTGCAAAGGCTATGGGCCCTGACAATATTCTGGCGATTGTACTGAAGACCTGTGCTCCAGAACTTGCTGCGCCCCTAGCCAAACTACAGCTACAACAATGGCATCTACCCTGCAATGTGGAAAATTGCCCAGGTATGTCTTGTACACGAAAAGCAGGACAAGTCCAACCCGGCCAATTACCGCCCCATCAGACTACTCTCAATCATCAGTAAAGTGATGGAAGGTGTCATCAACAGTGCCATCAAGCGGCACTTGCTTAGCAATAACCTGCTCAGTGATACTCAGTTTGGGTTCCGCCAGTGCCACTCAGCTCCTGGCCTCATTAAAGCCTTGGTTCAAACATGGACAAAAGAGCTGAACTCAAGGTGCGAGTGACTGCCCTTGACATCAAGGTAGCATTTGACCAAGTATGGCATCAAGGAGCCAATAGCAAAACTGAAGTCAATGGAATCAGGGGGAAAACTCCCCGCTGGTTGGAATCATAAAGGAAGATGGTTGTGGTTGTTGGAGGTCAATCATCTGAGCTCCAGGACATCACTGCAGGAGTTCCTCAGGGTAGTGTCCTAGGTCCAACCATCTTCAGCTGCTTCATCAATGACCTTCCTTCAATCATAAGGTCAGAAATGAGGATGTTCGCTGATGATTGCACAATGTTCAGCACCATTCGCAACTCCTCAGATACTGAAGCAGTCCATGTAGAAATGCAGCAAGACCTGGACAATATCCAGGCTTGGGCTGATATGTGCCAAGTAACATTTGTGCCACACATATGCCAGGTAATGACCATATCCAACAAGACAGAATCTAACCATCTCCCCTTGACATTCAATGGCATTACCATCGCTGAATCCCCCACTATCAACATCCGAGGGGCTACCATTGACCAGAAACCAAACTGGAGTAGCCGTATAAATACCATGGCTGCAAGAGCAGGTCAAAGGCTAGGAATACTGCGGCGGGTAACTCACGTCCTGGCTCCCCAAAGCCTGCCCACCATCTACAAGGCACAAGTCAGGAGTGTGATGGAATACCCTCCACTTGCCTGGATGGGTGCAGCTCCAACAACTCAAGAAGCTCGACACCATCCGGGCAAAGCAGCCTACTTGATTGGCACCCCACCCACAAACATTCACTCCCTTCACCACCGATGCACAGTGGCAGCAGTGTGTACCATCTACAAGATGTACTGCAGCAACGCACCAAGGCTCCTTAGACAGCACCTTCCAAACCCACATCCTCTCCCAACTAGAAGGACAAGGGCAGCAAATGCATGGGAACACCGTCACCTGCAAGTTCCCCTCCAAGTCACATACCATCCTGACTTGGAACTATATCGTTGTTCCTTCACTGTCGTTGGGTCAAAATCCTGGAACTCCCTTCCTAACAGCACTGTGGGTGTACCGACCCCAAATGGACTGCAGCCGTTCAAGAAGGCAGCTCACCACCACTCTCTCAATGGCAATTAGGGATGGGCAATAAATGCTGGCCTGGCTAGCGACGCCCACATCCCATGAATGAATAAAACAAAATTATGAAATCATTATTCCTAAAGCTTTCACTGATTTATGATCAGACTGAAAAATAATGGGCATTAATGTAACCTGGAAATCACTATGCTCCGTGGATTTCCGACAATGTTGTGGCTGGCTTTGCTGAACATTTTGATAACTTCATGTTTGTTTTTGTCACTGATCGGAACCTTCTCTGTTTTTATGAGTTGTCATAGGAAGCACATGACAAAATTTGTTGAGACATTTACCCAAAAATCAATAGTTAACAAAACTGAGATCTATCACTGATATCAACAATGGAATATAAAGTTGCTACACATAACCAGGTCACTACCAGCTACCTAAAAAAGACAATCTGCCTAACAGGAACATATTTAGGAGGGAAAGGTTCTTGGGATAAATGAATATATAGAAGTGATTTAAAACCTATCAACAAAATCAACCTGTATATTTGAAACATGCTGTTTTCCAACATGTTCTCATTATGGGACAATCATCTGCTAGCCACATGAGTGGAAATAGCTAACATCAGGATATTCAGAAAGCCCATCAGCTGAATTTATATTGGCCTGCTTTTTGCATTATATTGTTTGGATATCTTGATTTGTTTCTGACAAGTGCAATCGTCATTGGAGACAAAAAAAAGAAAATGGAATGAAAATAAAGCCTTTCCTTCAATGGCCATGTACAATCTGGCTTAGCGTGAAGGCTATCCAACTTATTCAATTTCCTGAGCGGCGCAACCAAACACAAATCAACTTCCTCTCTGATGTCAAAATGTAATCGAATGAAGCTCCAAGATATTAACTAAACCTTACAGCCACAACATTAAACTCTGACCATTTGCAATATGCGAATGACTCATGCATAGTCCCGGTTGCACAAGAACCTTAATGCTGCAAAGAGAATTTGATTACCTACATCTGTCCTTATTCTTTTAATCTTAAATATTCTCCAGAACCACATCACCTTTGAATTAATCAACAACGCTCTAATCACATTTGCCAATTTTCAGCTCTCATCTTGCTTAAGGTATGTAGAATTTTTACATTTCTATTTCTGCAATCATATTCAAATTAAATAATCTGCTTATTTCTACAAATTCAATATATCTCATAATTTTGAAGAACTGACTGACATCCCTTTTCATCCCAAAGGGTGGAATCTTCCCGCTCCCATGGAGATGGGCTGGAAGGCGGGACTGGGAGGAAATTTTGAAATGAGGGTGTTGGGTCAGGGTCTGACACGTTCCTACTTCTGGGCAATCTTGCCAGGGGTGGGCCATCACCGGCAGCCACTAACCACCCAGTATGACGGGTACACAATTTGAATATTTAAGTGCCCATTTGTGGACAGATTGGGGATGCTGCAGGAATATTCCCAGCAGTATGGGTCTCCGCCCTCCCAGCTGAAGGCAAAGCCTAACAGGTGCCTGGAGGAGGCTTGCCAGCTACTGGCCAGGGGCCCGTGAGCCCACCTATCCTTACCCCACCCCCCCCCCATCCCGCCATGAGAGCCGCTTCTGCCACAGAGCCCAGCTGTGGCTGCAGGTCATCCTGTGGAGGGGTTCTTATCCACAATGACATCCTGACAACTGTGGCCACAAATATTTTTAAAATTTTAACACACCTTCCGAGGGTGCCTCCATCTTGAGGTGCTCTCGGGTTCTCCTGCCTGCCGCAGAAGCGCCCACCTCTCCCGCTGGCAGGACAACGCTGCGGGTCCTCCCATCTGGCCAGCCGAGTGCCTGCTCCACCTGCCATTCTTAATTGGTTGGTGCTCTCAGAAGTGGCGTTTTAATTGGCTGCCGCCAATAAGATTATGTAGGCAGACAGCACCAGTGGGCTCAGGACCCACTTTTGGTATTGACCTCATAAAATCTTCAAAAGCTGGTAAGATTCTGTCCACAATGTGTATGAATACTACTAAAGCACCAGCTTTATCTCATTCAGGTATCCAAAAGAAGACTTGGAGCCCAAATGGCCAATATTGCTGTGATCTGGATACATGATAAGGAACAGAAGAACTTACTTGAGCTCACTGCAGAACAGCAGCATTGACTGACAGTGTAATAAAATTCCCAGATCTTCCAGGTTTTTTGTCACATTTTATGATTAAAATATCCTTTTTCAGGATATCATACTGCATTTCCAGTCTTACATTCTATCCACTAAGTATCATATTTCTATCTTGTCAGGGTGCATTTATCAGTAATTTATGGTTTTCACCTTCTTTATAGATAATATAAAGGAATTGGGTTATTATGTAACTTACCTTTGTCTCAATGTCATTTGAACAATTAATAAAGTCTTGTAACTACTACCTGCAACTATTCATTGGCAGACTTGCTTTCAAAGCAGCATTAAAGGAATCACATGTTCAGCAGTCCTTCAAAACAATTACAAATAACTACAGGAAATTAACTTGAACAAATATTTTGTTAATTTCTGTTGATTCTATAAATATTTTTGCTCTAGTGTGAGGATTGATTTCATCCTCGAAGGAGCTAGCTTGGAATACTCTGTGTGCCTGAGTCTTTATGAGAGCTGAATTAAATCCACAGATAGTGATTCATGCAGAATGCTTTTATGACCTTTGATCATTTCAACCATGTATGTTAATTCATTTTCAGCATAATGTCTGATTCAATAATTTTCTAAAACCAATTCCCGCAAAGGTTTCAAAAATCACATTTCAAACAAAAAGGAGAACAAAGCAATGAAAAGGATGTTAAATTTAATACAGTTAACTATTACATTTAAAAACATACTTGATGTTAAAAATCCTTCCTTATATGTAGTATTTTTCAAAACAAATACAAAACACAATTAATTTTCCCCAAAACATTTTAACCGTCTAATCACTGGTTTTTGTATTATCTTCTCCTTTCAACCTTGGCAATGCCCTTCACTATGGGCTGAAGTTCTCAATAAAAAAAAATTTCACCGAAAAAATATGGATTTTGTCTGCATCTTATTGATCTCCAAGAGTTCAATGAACAGAGGACTCGGCTCTATCTGTATCATCTCTCCAAGACCATTTTACTCTCTTCACTCAGCAATGTTATCTCTTCCCTCCACTTTCTCACTTCCCCTTGGAGCCAAACCCATTTCCTACAAAGAGATTTAATCACCCAGCATCCATAAACAAAATTGTAGAAGAAGCAGATATTACTTTAGCTTCTCAATCCTTTGTAATAAACGCTTAAAAATTGCACAGTTTCTTGCTGTGATATGACGAGCCTATTTTATCAGTCAGCCTTGCTAATTTAAACTCAAAATTTTGCTCAGTGGCACTTTGGTCAAAATGCAATGGAGAGGGCTACTAGATGATAAATGTATCCAGTGCTTTTGTACCAGACCCCATTGTAACCCGACCTGACGGGAATGTGATGGGTAAGCAGAAAGAACATAGGAATTGGCTTAGAATCCCATTCCTGCCACAAACTCCCCATTGTGATTTTAACTGTGCCACTGACTGAGGTCAAAAATGTACCCGCTGGAAAGAGGCATGTCTATAATGAATATATTAAAATTGGGATCATATGATGTCAATGGGACACCAACATTATTTTAAATTGGCCGGACAGAAGTTCCATCCACTGGCCACCCCACTCAGTAAATCCTCACAGGATTGGTTGCAGAAACTGATTGACATGATGGAAAAAACTATTTAAAGAGGTACTCAACTGCAGGTGTATGGATCTCTGTGCTTTTGGGAGCTGGGAGATTGTGTTGTTTTGATTCATTTGCCTGATTCATCCTGACCATGCCTTTTCAGATCATCATGGGTGCCATTTTTGCTTCACAATTCTGGATGGAACGATTGCAGGAAGAGAAGCAGCAGCAGTCTCCACAACTAGGAGGACCAGTAACCAGGCCTGTGAGAGCACAGCAGGCAAAAGGGTGGGGGGTGCAGGATACTTGTAGAAGGTCTTAGCCAGCCAACAACATCCATAGGCCGAGACACTTTCCTAGATATCTCAGAGAAGCTGTGAATCAGGAAGCCACACATCACCAGCCTGAAACAGACCTGAGCAATCTCCTGTAGCAGAGGGCTGTGCTTTGCCAGTGGCATAGTCATCACTACACTTTTTCACCTCAGCCTCCTTCCAGGTTTCTACAGGGTCATCACATGAATCTTTCCAGCTACAGTCACCAATGCCTCTTAACCAGAGTAAATCAGTAAATTACTTTCCTAATAGATGTTGTTATGGCCAAGTGAGGAGGGGTTGAAGGGCTTCTCTCTTTTTCCTCGCCTTGTTAGACCACAACAGGTTTAATTCTTTCTAAAAGTGGATGTACTGGCCAATTCAGTAGGTGTTTGATTAATTACTTGCTATGATCATAACAAGAACCGATCGGATTGATTTTCTTGAGTCAATAAAGAAAGAGGTTAACTTTATTGTACCTAAACCAAACTAATAAAATAATAAACAACAAGCCAAATTTCACTCTCACACAAACACTAGAGGTGTACAGACACACAAATAGATTACAGAGTGGGGAAAGGTAGATTGGTTGAGTTAAAGTCCATAAAAAAGGCATACAGTCTGTGATGTTCGGTGATTCGTCTGACTTCTAGCTATATTTGGTGGTCCTGAGGCTTTTAGTTTGAAGAGGTAGTTGTCTGGTTCAGTGAGTCTCTTGGAGATAGCGATACATATTTCCTCCAATGGGGTTTCTGATTGTAGCCAGAGTATGCAAAGGTGGTCAGTCAACAAGCAGGATTTGAAAGCTTTCAAGCTGGAATGGAGAGAGAGAGAGGGACCCCCACTTCGGGTCTGCTCATGTCAGAGTTCAAATGCTTCCGCTCTGCTGCAGAGAAAACACAAGCTTTAAACCACAGATGGGGAGGGGCTTGTCACATGACAGTCACTCCGTGATTCAAACATAGCACTTAACAATATTTCTTCTTCTTGCCAAAAGAAAGAGAACAAACAGCTCCCTTAAACTTCCGGGGTCTTGGTTCTGGCTGGGATATTAGCAGGCATTTTGTTTCCCTTCTCACAAGCATTGCAGTGTAGGATACTGAGTTGCAAATTAGGTAGCCAACTTAAGCTGTCAGCAAAATCATCCTTTGAGCTGGTCTTTTAAAAATGTCTTTCAAAAAAAAACAAATTCAGATCTCCAGTTAGTGGATTAAAGAAAATTATCATTCAACAAAGTACATTGGTGTAACAATGCCAACAGCCAGAAGGAGCGCGCTCTGGGATTTTCTGGAGTAGCTAATTTCCTTCACGTTCAGGGTATCATTGACTGCACACACACGTAGCTATCAGGGTGCCAGAGGATGAGCATTTCTCAACAGGAAGGACAAATGTTCCATCAATGTCTGACTGATGTGTGATCACTGCCAAAGGGTCACACAGGTTGATGCCACATTTACTGGCAGCTGCCACAATACATTCAACCTGAAACACTCACCCATCCCACCATCACTCCACCCCTCCAGGAATATTAGAGGATGGTTGCCAGAGGATGAAAGATTCTTTATCCACACCTGGTTGATGACACTCCGATTCAATCCCTATTACAAATTGGATGGTCTACACCTGGGCCGGACTGGAACCAATGTCCTTGGGGGTGCTTTTGCTAACGCTGTTAGGGAGGGTTTAAACTAATGTGGCAGGGGGATGGGAACCAAATGAGGAGGTCAGTGGACAGTAAGGAGATAGTAACTAAAGCCTGTAAGGAACTAGATAATGAAGTCAGCGTGACTAAGGGAAAGAGCAGACAGGGAGCAGATGATGAACGCAAAGGGACTGGTGGTCTGAGGTGCATTTGTTTTAATGCAAGAAGTGTAGTAGGTAAGGCAGATGAACTTAGGGCTTGGATTAGTACCTGGGAGTATGATGTTATTGCTATTACTGAGACTTGATTGAGGGAAGGGCATGATTGGCAACTAAATATCCCAGGATATCGATGCTTCAGGCGGGACAGAGAGGGAGGTAAAAGGGGTGGAGGATTTGCATTACTGGTCAAAGAGGATATCACAGCTGTGCTGAAGGAGGGCACAATGGAGGACTCGAGCAGTGAGGCAATATGGGCACAACTCAGAAATAGGAAGGGTGCAGTAACAATGTTGCGGCTGTACTACAGGCCTCCCAACAGCGAGCGTGAGATAGAGGTACAAATATGTAAACAGATTATGGAAAGATGTAGGAGCAACAGGGTGGTGGTGATAGGAGATTTTAATTTTCCCAACATTGACTGGGATTCACTTAGTGTTAGAGGTCTAGATGGAGCAGAATTTGTAAGGAGCATCCAGGAGGGTTTTCTAGAGCAGTATGTAAATAGTCCAACTCGGGAAGGGGCCATACTGGACCTGGTGTTGGGGAATGAGCCTGGCCAGGTGGTTGAAGTTTCAGTAGGGGACTACTTTGGGAATAGTGATCACAATTCCGTAAGTTTTAGAATACTCATGAACAAAGACGAGAGTGGTCCTAAAGGAAGAGTGCTAAATTGGGGGAAAGCCAACTATACCAAAATTCGGCAGGAGCTGGGGAATGTAGATTGGGAGCAGCTGTTTGAAGGTAAATCCACATTTGATATGTGGGAGGCTTTTAAAGAGAGGTTGATTAGCGTGCAGGAGAGACATGTTCCTGTGAAAATGAGGGGTAGAAATGGTAAGATTAGGGAACCATGGATGAAATGTGAAATTGTGAGACTAGCTAAGAGGAAAAAGGAAGCACACATAAGGTCTAGGCAGCTGAAGAAAGATGAAGCTTTGAAAGAATATCGGGAATGTAGGACCAATCTGAAACGAGGAATTAAGAGGGCTAAAAGGGGTCATGAAATATCTTTAGCAAACAGGGTTAAGGAAAATCCCAAAGCCTTTTATTCATATATAAGGAGCAAGAGGGTAACTAGAGAAAGGATTGGACCACTCAAGGACAAAGGAGGAAAGTTATGCGTGGAGTCAGAGAAAATGGGTGAGATTCTAAACGAGTACTTTGCATCGGTATTCGCCGAGGAGAGGGACATGACGGATGTTGAGGTTAGGGACAGATGTTTGATTACTCTAGGTCAAGTCGGCATAAGGAGGGAGGAAGTGTTGGGTATTCTAAAAGGCATTAAGGTGGACAGGTCCCCAGGTCCGGATGGGATCTATCCCAGGTTACTGAGGGAAGCGAGAGAGGAAATAGCTGGGGCCTTAACAGATATCTTTGCAGCATCCTTAAACACGGGTGAGGTCCCGGAGGACTGGAGAATTGCTAATGTTGTCCCCTTGTTTAAGAAGGGTAGCAGGGATAATCCAGGTAATTATAGACCGGTGAGCCTGACGTCAGTGGTAGGGAAGCTGCTGGAGAAGATACTGAGGGATAGGATCTATTCCCATTTGGAAGAAAATGGGCTTATCAGTGATAGGCAACATGGTTTTTTGCAGGGAAGGTCATGTCTTACCAACTTAATAGAATTCTTTGAGGAAGTGACAAAGTTGATTGATGAGGGAAGAGCTGTAGATGTCATATACATGGACTTCAGTAAGGCGTTTGATAAGGTTCTCCATGGTAGGCTGATGGAGAAAGTGAAGTCGCATGGGGTCCAGGGTGTACTAGCTAGATAGGTAAAGAACTGGCTGGGCAACAGGAGACAGAGAGTAGCAGTGGAAAGGAGTTTCTCAAAATGGAGACGTGTGACCAGTGGTGTTCCACAGGGATCCGTGCTGGGACCACTGTTGTTTGTGATATACATAAATGATCTGGAGGAACGTATAGGTGGTCTGATTAGCAAGTTTGCAGATGACACTAAGATTGGTGGAGTAGCAGATAGTGAAGGGGACTGTCAGAGAAGACAGCAGAATATAGATAGATTGGAGAGTTGGGCAGAGAAATGGCAGATGGAGTTCAATCAGGGCAAATGCGAGGTGATGCATTTTGGAAGATCCAATTCAAGAGTGAACTATGCAGTAAATGGAAAAGTCCTGGGGAAAATTGATGTACAGAGAGATTTGGGTGTTCAGGTCCATTGTTCCCTGAAGGTGGCAACGCAGGTCAATAGAGTGGTCAAGAAGGCATACGACATGCTTTCCTTCATCGGACGGGGTATTGAGAACAAGGGTTGGCAGGTCATGTTACAGTTGTATAAGACTTTGGTTCAGCCACATTTGGAATACTGCGTGCAGTTCTGGTCGCCACATTACCAAAAGGATGTAGATGCTTTGGAGAGGGTGCAGAGGAGGTTCACCAGGATGTTGCCTGGTATGGAGGGCGCTAGCTATGGAGAGAGGTTGAGCAGATTAGGATTATTTTCATTAGAAAGACGGAGGTTGAGGGGGGACCTGATTGAGGTGTACAAAATCATGAGAGGTATAGACAGGGTGGATAGCAAGAAGCTTTTTCCCAGAGTGGGGGATTCAATTACTAGGGGTCACGAGTTCAAAGTGAGAGTGGAAAAGTTTAGGAGGGATATGCGTGGAAAGTTCTTTACGCAGAGGGTGGTGGGTGCCTGGAACGCGTTGCCAGCGGAGGTGTTAGACGCGGGCACGATAGCGTCTTTTAAGATGTATCTAGACAGATACATGAACGGGCAGGAAGCAAAGAGATACAGACCCTTAGAAAATAGGCGACATGTTTAGATAGAGGATCTGGATCGGCGCAGGCTTGGAGGGCCGAAGGGCCTGTTCCTGTGCTGTAATTTTCTTTGTTCTTTGTTGCTCTTTGTGACTGGGAGATGGCCTTTATTAAATGCCACATTATGGACACAATTAATTACATATAATTGAACAGTTCATATCCTTTACAAAGCAAAATGAGGTCAGGTTGACGATAATTCCCAACAAATGGAGCTTGTGGAAGTTTTGAGGTGAATGATACTGTGGAAATACATCAGTGGTTCCATCACAGAAGTCATTCTGTTTCTCAGCCCTGTGGTTTAATGTTCATTTTTTTTTCTAGAATGTATCAAGTCAAATTCATGATATTAAATTGTACTACTACAAAAAAAATAAATATTTATTTGAAATAAATATCACCAAAAACGATGAATAGGTCTTTCTGGGAAGTGGGAGAGGTGGTAAAATGGTTTCAGAAGGCATCGGGATATTCCAAAAGGTAGGAATGGTAACGGCTCGACAACCCGCCGACTGGAGACAGACAGCCAATTAATCGGCCTACTGAAGGCCATTTTACCAAGCTGCCAACATTTTACAAGCCTCAGAACACTACCCACCATAACTACCACCACCACCATGTGGGGAGACCACCAACTACATTTAAGCAGCCTCCCAGCAGCTTCCGGTTTGGGGTGTGGTGGTGGAGGGGGGCTTGGAAAATGGAAATGAACCTCAGACCAGAAACTCAGCTGGGGTCAGAATGTTTTACAGTAAAGATTAAATGAAAATAAAATAGTTTTCTTATCTTTTTGGGAGACCTACTTGCACCCTACTTGCTAACGTTTGTATTTCTGTCTGAAGGGATTGCGAAATATTTAGAGAGGTTGCAACATGAAAACAGACCACTTGGCCCAACCAGTCCATGGCAACATTCACTCTCCACATGGACAAATACTTCTAATTACATAACCCATATATAATCAGAATTTAGAGATTAAATAAGTCAAATTTCATTTTTAATTTGAGATTCTGGGATTTTTACTGATGTTTTGGGGATCCCTTCTGTGCTTCCATAAGTTTTTGTGATAATGACAGAAAAAAATTGGTAGAATGCACTATTTTGAATAAAGGTATTGAATGCTTACATTAAGTCAAGATTTTTTGATTTATAGAAAAGCTTTCAAAGCTCAACTGTCTTTTAGACGATTATAATGATTTGTAACTTCAAGCAGTAGGCCAGAATTTTACGCCACCCTGACGAGCGGAATGGTGGCGGGGTATGGCGTAAAAAGAGTGGGAGGCACGGGGAGACCTTCCCGACCCGCTCCCGCCTCCACCATCACTTTACGCAGGGCGGCGGCGTCAGAAAACGGCCTGCCCGCCCCAGGCCAATCAAAGCCCATAAGTGGCGACTTAACAGTCACTCAAGGGCCTTCGCCCGCCTCCATGCGGATTTTACGCCTGGCAAGCGGGCGTCCTGGAGCTGGGAGAAGCCGCCTAACGAAAGCAGGCGGATTCCGAGCAACCCGGGTGGCCCTCATGGTTGTGCCGGATGGAGGGCCACCCCCAGCTACCCCAACCACCCCCAAGACCCAGCACACCCCACCTTCCCCCCAATCGACCATCGTTGCCTCACCGGGGCCCGACCGATTACCCCTGGCGAGGCAACCAAAACTTACCTTCCCTCCCGACTCTCAGGCATCGTATCTTCATGCTGGGCTGCAGTCCCAGCAGTGGCCACCACCCGGTGGCGCTGCTGGGACTAAGAGCTGCTGGCCCGCTGATTGGCCACCAGCTCTATTCGGCGGGACTTCCTACCTCAAGCGGGTCGAAGTCCCGGCTCACACAAATTGTAGCCCGAGGACCCTCAAAATACAGGTCGGATCCCCAGGCAAGGCGGAAACAGGTTCGCCACCGACTTTTCAGTTGGTGACCAGCTCCCGTCCACCAACTGTAAAATTGCGGCCATAATGTCAAACCAACGTACATAAATGACACAACTTTTCCAAATCTATTATTTCCCACAGAACCAGGATGAATGTTCTTCAGTGTATAAAAGGACTTTTACACATTACAGAAAAGTAGTTGCAAGAAGCTAACATTAAGCTATTGTTGAGTACTGTGGAAGTATTTTGGCAATAGAAGGAGGAAATTATTTACTCTAATTAGGTTAAATGTAATGTTTTTTTGTAAAAATATGCCATTTGGAAATTATTCACAAAATATATAATAAAAGCAGCAAATTCTGGAAATACTCAGCAGGTCTGGCAGCATCTGTGGAGAGAGAAATAGAGTTAACAATTCAACATAATTATAGGTGGAAATGTTTTCGTCTGTTATTAATGTTTTATTTAGCTGCTTAGTAGTACAGAACGTGAGTATTGCTGAAAAAGAGAGACATGCTGGCAAAGCTTTTCATCTTGCACTCTTCAGGCCAGACGCAAGAATGCTAAATTTCAACGGGAACAACAATTTATACTGCATGAGAAAATTAAACAAAAGCATGGAGGACAATAGTTCCCTGGTGCATTCTCCATGACAACGCCTCGACCAGAGTTGACTTGCCAACCAATCAGCACCTCTTTTCTCATGCAGTCTAAATTATTGTTCCCTTTGAAATTTTGCATTCTTGCATCTGTCTTGATGTGTGCAAGATGAAAAGCTTCAACAGCATGTCTCTTCTCAACAATGTGTTATTAGGATTTTCATTGCGTATTACTTTTTGTTCTTGTTTAGGTTGAATTTTTCTGCATTGCAAGACTTTTATTTCCAACCCCATTTCTTCCAACCATCTTGCTGTTAACTGCTATTTTGCTTCCAGCAACCAAAGTGAACAGGTTGAGAATTCTGTTGAGAGTTCCATTCGCAGTTCTGAATTTAGAGGAGGAAGACTAGTTCTCAAGGGGACAAGGAAGACAGATGTTATTATACCTCACACACACACATATATATATATTAATTACTGGAAGTTTTGCACTTATTGCTCAAGATAGGGTTCAGAACTGTTCCTGGATGGCAGTGGTACTAAGAATGCAAAGCATTATAGATGACACTCAAGTACTGGACAGACCATTGAGCCTGCCACCACCTCTTGATGGACAAGCTACACTGTTGTTATCTGGGAAGTGCCCTTGAGTACCAAACAGAATAACCCTCCTTGTACCCAACCAATGCAGTACCACACCCAATTGCCAGGCTACTAAATAAGAGATTGGATTTGATGTTGCAATGCTCTATTACTCACCTACAAACTTGGTTTCATGCCTCCACATAGGGTTTCCTTTCACTTTACTATTGTCTGGCACTTCTTATCTCTCCCATCTCCTAAAGACTTCAGGTTGCATTCCAAGTATCTTGACGTGAACATTAAATTACAGAATAGTGAAAGCACAGGAGGCCCCCATTCAGCTCGACATGCTCATGCCAGCTCGCAGCTAGTCCCACTCCCCTACCTTTTCCCTGTAGCCCTGTAACTTTTTTTCTTTAGATAATTATCCAGTTCCTTTTGAAAGCTACAAGTGAATTTGCCTCCACCACACATTCAGGTAGTGCATTCCAGATCTTAACTGTTCTAATAGAAGGCAGTGTCTTGACATGTAAGCAATAGCAACAACTGCAACATTCCCAGTGATTATGATTTTTTTCATTGATTTTACCTATTGTATTAACATTAGGCCTAATTCTGCACTCCCAACAGTGATATATGTCGGAGGTGCTGTCTTTCAGATGAGGTATTAAACCGGAGCTCCATCTGCTCTCTCAGGTGAAAGTAAAAGATCCTATGGCATTATTTTAAAGAAGAGCAGGAGAGTTATCCTTGATGTCCTTGCCAATATAAATCCCTCAATCAATGTTGCTGAAACAAATTGGGGCCATACTGGATAGCCGCTGAAAACAGACACACAGATCGTGATGCGCAATTAACCAATGTCAGTTGATTGCAATGCAGGTAACACAACAACTTTATGCTGCCTGTTCACTCTAATGATTTCTGCATGCAGCCAGTACTAACCTTGTTGTTGACTACCTGTAAGGCATCAGCATGGGCCCAAAACCATAACTTACTAGCACCAGTTAAAACTAGTCTGCAACTCTTACAGGGGAGATGTACTGTGGCTGGAGCAGGTCCTGGGAGTCATGCAGGAAGTGAGTCTAACCTTTGAAACATGGAATAATGGCAGTACATGGGAGAGAGCGGCCTCCAAGGTTTTAAGGTGTTGCACTGGACGCCTTGGTGGAGAAGGTGGAAAGTTGTCCTGGATCTGCAGGGGGTCAAGAGGCTCTCAGAAGATATGATCAAAAGGCGGCGGGAGCAGATAGCCAAGGAGGTCAATGCCAGCAGTCAAGCCCCAGGGACCTGCCTGCAGTGCTGCAAGATGTTTAATGATCTTACATGAGTGGTCGAGCAATAAATGCATCTTCAAATGCCATATCCTACCAACAACACCATGAGCTTCAGACACTGCTCAATTCACCACAGTCCCATCACTCCATATGAACAAGCTCTATCAATCAGGATCATAGCTAACAGTCATATGCTTTACCTCGTCCTCACACACTTAGTACTGTTGAAAGCCTCACACCCACATCTCAGTTTGGACATCTGCCACCTATTCAGCCATGAGCCACATCATCCAAACATATGACATGACACTCAAGGACACACTTCCTTCTCTCTCTTGTAAGACAACGTGGCGCACAACTGGAGACAGCAGGAGCTACCCTTAGGGAGATAGGTGGACCTGATACATTGGATAGGCTAGGGTTGCTTTCTTTGAAACAGGAGGGGAGGCCGCATTGAAGTGTATAAAATTATGAGGGGCCTGTATACAGTGGATAGTAAGGCCTTATTCCCCTTGGTTGAGGGGTCCATAACCAAGGGATTTAGATACAGGGTAAGAACTAGGAGGTTTAGAGGGAGTTCAAGAGGACATTTTTTTTACCCAGAGTTGTATTGGTGTCAGGAACACAGCCTGAAAGGGTGGGAGAAGCAGAAACCCTCATAACATTTAAAAAATACTTGGATATGCACTTGGAAGAGATTAACCCACAAGGCTATGGCCCAAGAGTTGGAAAGTGGGATTAGGCTGGATGGCTCCTTGTCAGCCAGCACAGGCATGATCAGCCGAATGGCCTCCTTTGGTGCTGTAAGCAGCAGCGGAATGCAATGAAAGGTAAGTGAGGGAGAGGGCACTTCAAAATGGAGGTGCCCTCGCTCCAATTTTTTAAAGTTTAAATAAAAATTGGCTTTTGCAGCCAGGCCACCACTGTGGCAGGGGAGGTCTTCGAAATGGTGGCCTGCAGCTGCTGCTGCATCCCTGGGCAGGCAGGCAGGGTCTGTCAGTATGTCTGGAGTGCTGGTCCCACAGTCTGCTGCTGGGAGCCGCCACCAGGCAGCTAAACTAGTCCTGCCACCTATGGGAACCTGGAAGTCAACTGAAAGTCCCAGATGGCCTCCTTTAACTGGCCTTGAGTGGCCCTTAGCAAGCCTGATCGGATAACCACCAAGTGCGGGCGGGTAGCCCTGCACCAATCCCTGCCTTCATCCCGCCTCCACGAAAAAGGCCTGGGGGCGGGATGGAGCCGGGAAACCAGCATGCTCGCTGGCAGCGCTATTTTTAGTTACCCGCTTGCCTCCACTTCCAGTCCCAATTAAAAATCAAGTAACAAAAGGGTTAGGAAAAAGAGAATTTAAAAAGCCAAAAGCAAAAATTTAAGTTGCTGTGAGAAGGAAATAGGATATGCGCTTCCAGCATGTTCTGTTTTCATTTAAAAGGAAAGCATTTCCAAGAATGTGTGTGAATGTTTCTTGGGCTCACAATCAGGAAATATCACCTAAATATTGGCACTGAGTTTGTCGGGATCAATATTTCTAAGTTGCATTGAAGTGTGAAAATAGTAAATTGAAAAAGTCCATTTCAATTTACGTATCGGGAAAAACTTTAAATTACATCTTAAGTTAAAGATGCTGTTGTGGATTGATTTGGGCTGAAATTTTACTGGTGCAACTGTGAAAAGCATCAAAGACTTTGGGCTGAATTTTCCCTCAGGTATCGGGAACCCGACGTTGGGATCTTGTGCAGGTCCCTAGCCCGTGCTTGTCTTTAAAATGTCTGCTAGCACAAATTTACGTAAGGCAGGCTACTAATTGGCTGTTTCTGTGTTCTGTGTCTTGATGGATGGAGAGTAGGTTAGGAAGATAGGAAGTAAGTGGAGGAGGCCATTCAGGCCGTCGAGACTAAATCTAAAGTAGAACTTCGAAATTGGAAGAGGGCTGACTTCAATGAGGAGAGGGGTTTTAAGAAGGGCAACATGGAACCAAAGTTTCACAGAAAAAACTGCAATGGAACAATGGGTGATCTTTGAAATGATGTTTCAGGTACAGGCTAGGTACATTCCAACAAGGGCAAAAGGTAGGGGAACCAAAGCCAGGGCTCCTTTGATGATGAGAGAGATAGAGAATATGATGAAACAAAAAAAATGTATGTCAGGTGATTTATTCAAGTAAGAGCCAGGCCAAATTCAATAAGTTGAGAGTGGAAGCGAAGAGGAAAATAAGACTGGCAAAGAGAGACTATGAGAATAGAATGGCAGTTAACCTAAAAGGGAACCCAAAAATCTTCTATTGGCATGTAAATAGTACGTGAGTAGTAAGAGGCAGTGTGGGTTATTCGGGACAAAGAGGGTGGCATATGCTTGGAGGTGCAGGGCAAGGCTAGAATACTTAATGTGTACCTTGTATCAGTATTTACTAAGGAAGTGGTGCTGACAAAATATTGGCTGGAGCGGAGATGGTAGAAGTAATGGATAGGGTGAAAAAAAATCAATAGGCAGGATGTACTGGAAAGGCTGGGTATGCTTAGTGTGGATAAGTTGCCTGGACCGGATGGCTTGCATCCCAGGTTGCTAAAGGAAGTGGGGGTAGAGATAGCGGGAGGTCTTGCCATAATCTTCCAGTCTTCTCTAGATATGGGGAAGGTACTAGAGGATTAGAGAGTGGCAAATGTGACACCCTTATTCAAGAAAGGATGTAAGGATAGTCCTAGCAACTACAGATCAGTTAGTTTAACAACAGTGGTGTAAGGTTTTAGAAACAATCTTGGAGCGCTTTGAATTAGTTATAGATTGCCAGCACGGATTTGTAAAAGGCAGATTGTGCTTGACTTAACTGAATTTTTGATGAAGTAACAGAGAAGGTTGATAAATGGAATGCAATGGATGTTGTCTATCTGGATTTTAAGAACGCATTTGGCAAAGTACCACATAAAAGGCTGGTTAACAAAATTAAGGCTCATGGAATAGAAGGGTCAGTGTCAGCTTAGATTTTAAAAAATTGGCTTAAGGACTGAAAACAACAAGTTGTGGTAAATGGTTGCTTTTCCAGACAGGAGGATGGTAGACAGTGGTGTTCACCAAGGCCCAGGGCTGGGAACACTGGTTTCTTTGATACATGACTTGGAGATTGGAATACAGAGTAAAATTTCAAAACTTGCCGATGGTACCAAATTTGGAGGTGTGACACCGGTGTGATACCAGTCAACTGCAACAGGAGATAGATAGGCTAGCAGAATGGGCAAATAAGCGGCAGATGGAATTAAATACAGAGAAGTGTAAGGAGATGAATTTAGGAAGAAGGAATAGGGAGAGGCAATTTGGACTAAATGACACAGTTCCAAAGAGTGTGCAAGGAGAGAGGGACCTGGGGGTTCATGTGCATAGATCTTTGAAGGTGGCAGGACATAGTGAGAGAGTAGTTAGCAAAGCAAAAGGGATTTTAGGCTTCGTAAATAGAGGCATTGAGTACAAAAGCAAGGAAGCTATGCTGAACCTTTATAAAGCTCTGGTTAGGCCCCAACTAGAGCATTGCATCTAGTTCTGGTCACCACACTTTCGGAAGATGTGAGGGTCCTTGAGAGGCTGCAGAGGAGATTTACCAGAATGGTTCCAGGGATGGGGGATTTTAGGTTTAAGCTTAGGTTGTTGAAGCAACAATTGTTTTCTCAGAGCAAAGGAGATTAAGGAGAGATTTGATAGAGATGTACGAGATAATGATAGTTTTAGATAAGGTAGGCAAAAAAAAACTGTTCCTTAGCTGATGTTAAAATGACTAGGGAACAGAGATTTGAGCAAGAGATGAAGGGGGGATGTGAGGAAGAACTCTTTATCCAGCGTGTGGTAATGACCTGGAACTCGTTTCCTATGAGGATGGTGGAAGCAGAGACAATGAATGACTTCAAAAAGAAATTGGATGGACACCTGAGGGAAATAAACTTACAGGGCTAGGGGATAGAGTGAGGCAATGGGACAGACTGTGTTGCTTTATAGGGAGCCAGTATGGACTCGATGGGCAAAATGACCTCCTTCTGTGCCAAAATCACTATGGCTGAGAATTTATGCTGGTGGTGAGGGTCTCGATGTCCAGAAAAAGTGATGCCGAGATCCTATGTCGCCTGTTCCCCGAAAGGCCCGCCGAATCTAGTGCCAATCAGGCACTTAAGTGGACAGCAGCGTGTCTTCCTTTGGATCAAGGACTCCATCGGCAGAAGTCCTGGCCTTGGATTATGCCAGCCAATCAGATGCCAGCAGCTGCAGCACCACCACAGAAGTGGTAGCTGCTGCTGGAGGAGCATCCACCAGAGGCCGTGGATCACCGCTGGACCCAGGCCACAGGTAGGTCAGGGCGGGAGGGGTCTCGCAGGGTGGGAATCACGGGGGACGGGGGTGTAGCGAGGTCGGCAGCAAGGGCAGGGGCGTGGCTCTCAGCAGTCCCCCCTTCCTGATGCCGGGTTCCTCCTTCAGGCACTGTGCTTTTTAATGAGGGAACACACCTGCCCCCTCACCCCCCACTCCCTGCCAACCCCAGAGCCAGGAAGCAGCCCGCACAGTTTTTCATGCCAAGCTTCCCGTGCGACTAATTGCGACTATGGCGAGAAAAGACCCTTAATTGGCATTAATTGTCCAGTTAAGGGCCTCAATGGGCAGTGCGGCAGGCAGGCCATTCGCAGGCCTTCCTACCCCGGACTAAATTTTGGTGGAGGTGGGATGGTGGCAGGAAACCGCCCCCCCCCCCCTCACCACCACTATCATCCCACCTGATCTTATGTTCTCCTCACCTCCAAAGCCACTGTTGGGGCGAGCGTAAAACTCCCCCATGACTCTATAGCTGGAATTTTATTGACATGCTTTGGGTCCTGCCACTGGGGATTAACGTGGGTCACCAGTCCGAGCTGACAAAAGGCGGGACCGTGGAGGGGATTTTACCGATGGCGGCCAGTTAAGAGGCTACTGCTGGGAGCGCACTCCCATTAACTATTAAAATAAAAGCAAAATACTGCGGATGCTGGAAATCTGAAAGAAAAACAAGAAATGCTGGAAATACTCAGCAGGTCTGGCAGCATCTGTGGAGAGAGAAGCAGAGTTAACGTTTCAGGTCAGTGACCCTTCTGCAGAACGAGAGTTCATTATTACATTGCTGTTTGTGGGAGCTTGCTGTAGGCCAATTGATTGTCCCATTTGCTATATTACAACAGTGACAACAAGTCAAAAGTTGGCTGTAAACTGAGGACATGACAAGCACAATATAAACACAAATTTTTCTTTTATTGCCACTTTTTCTCGCCGTTAGGAAGGGAGAAAAAGTGATCCAAGTCGACATGATCTCCACTTGGATTGCTGATTTAACCCAAGCCACCTGGCCTGAAAAGAGTCCGTGGCTTAAAAGTTACGGATTATTTTGAGGAAGGAGAATTCAGGCCCAAAGGGCATCTTGTCCCAGGCTGGGCAAGGCCAAGTTAAAATGCTGAAGTCATGACCCAATGATGGTACTGTTGCCACAATGTGATTTTATCTACAATAAACAAGAGGTCCTGATGATGCCAAAGCCACCAGCGAAACCTAGTGGGACCAGAAAAGTGACCAGAGGAGGCCAAGGTAAATATTTGTTTTTAAATTTCTGTGAGGGTTCCTTGTAGGCTAGAAACAGCAGCAGTCCCTATTAGGCTCCACACAGAATCCTTTGGCTTTCCCAACCCCGGCCTTCTCTCTCCCTTCCAGCATCTGCATTTGTTGATATCCCCCTTCCAGCACTTCCCTTATGCCAGAGAGCATTTTCTTTCATCCCTGGCAGTGTCTGGCTCTCACTCACTATTGTTAACACCATTTACACTAGTTTCAGCAGGACTCTGTTCAACACCATTTAGATTTAGTTATTAAAATGGCTAAGGGCTCACACCAAACTCTCTTTGGGAGCTTCCCACCTTGCTCGAATGTGCCCCAATGTGATGTGTCTCCCAGATAGCTAAGTTACAAAAGCACATATTTTTCTGCTTTGAAACTTCAACAGAAATTTGGCAAATAGTATTTTTTTAAAAAGGATATGCATACAAAGAAAAAAATTGGTATTTACAAAACCTGAAGATATCCCAAAGCCCTTTACAGCCAATGTAATACTTTTGAAGTAACTGCTGCAATCTCTTCAGCCACTCAAACTTGCAATAGATCATGACAAACTGTCCAAAAATCTCAAAACCATATTTGAATTAAAAGACATATTATGTATGGATAGTTATTTCTGTCCAAAGGAATTACTTATAATCTACTTGGGTATTTGTCAGCCATATAAAAGGGGCACAAGAAAGTCTTTGGCCTTTTCTATTCAGGGAAGAATAAGCTAAACTGCTGGTTGTTTCCTTCATGGAGAAGGCAATGAGTAGCACCATTGTAATGTATTTTAATGGAAAACAAAATGAAAAAAATAATTGCCAAAATAACTTTGCTAAAGATGGTGTGCTTTTAATGCTCTTATGTGTGTCAATACTTGCATGCAATAAAATTATACTTTCACATTCAAATTCTTTATTGTTAGCTGATTTAACTATTAAATCTTATCTCAACAATAACTAGTGTTTCTTTTGCACATCAAAATGCCCAAGACCCTTCACAAGTAGCAGTAAGAACAATGAATGCCAAGTCAGAAAAGCAGAAATTAGATAGGGCAATGAAAAACTGGGTTGAAGAGATGGATTTTGGGGAGATAGTTTAAAACTGAAAAGAGAGGGTGTGGAGTTTGGGGGAAAGTTCTAGAAAGTAAGGCAAAGGCAGCTAAAGGATCATGGTGGGGCAAAGGGAGGAGAGATGCACAGAAAGCTTCAGTCAGAAGAATGAAGCATCAGAGCAGGAATAGTGGGCTAAAAAAAAAGCATGGAGATGGGGTGAGGCGGGCCTTAGAAGGATTTTTAGATGAACACAAGGATTTTGAATTTAATGCATAATCATTAAATGTGACCCTCAGCCCCATTAAATGTCTCAGTGGTATATAGCTCTCAGCTTTGTGTTTTATGTTACATCACATTATACCATACATCATTATATCACACACCTTGTAGCACTGAAAACAGAGACTATAGTTGAGTTAAACAAGTTACAATTCTTTTACAGTATAAAGCAGATTCAATACAGCTCTGATTGAGCTAGTCTATCAAAAAATCTAGTTAAACCGCTGTGCTGTTGCCAGTATTTTATGTGCAGGCCTGTTAAATACAAGTGACAAAGCTTTTCACATGGTAATAAAGAGACACACACAAAAGGTGATAACCATTAACGACAACACAATTTAAACAAAGCTTCTGATCTGCTCCTACATCACCATAACAAATTGTTACATTCAAACAGCAAAAGACAGATGTGCTGTTCCAATTAAGTGAAATGAAACATGACAAGGTGAGGCAGCAACTATATACATGAGACGAAGACAAATTGATGTATCAGCAGTATTATGATCAAAGCAATTTTAAAATTTATTGGAACTTTGGAGAAAAATTCCCCTTGAGAGATTTGTGGTTGCAGTCACACAAATCTTTGAAAGTGGAAGAACAGGTAGAAAAGGTCACAAAAAGGCAATGGGATTCTGGGTTTTATATATAAGGGCATCAAATGTAAATGCAAGGAGTTAACATTAAATTTGTATATAACATTGGATATCCACAGCTGGATTCATTTTGTATTTCTGGGTACATCATTGATGAAAGGTTTAAGTGTCATGATAAGGATAAAACAAGGAAAGACTTGCATTTATACAGTGTTTTTCATGACCTCTGGACATTCAAAAGCACTTCATAACCAAATACTTTAGAAGTGCAGTCACGGTGGATACAAGAAAAAAATCATTGTTATGATAATGCCAGGAATTAGATTATAATTATGAAGACTGAAAAAGGATTTTTTTTCACTGAAAAAGAGGTTAAAGATGGATCTAAGAAAATCTGTTTGTTTAAAAAAGCAAGGTTTCCAGAGGTTAAGCATTGAAGTATTACTTCCATTGGTTTCCAAATCAATAACAAGGGGGTAATAGACTGAAGTTTACATGAGAAGAGTGAAGTGAGAATTTAGAAGAATATTCTGTTCACACCAAGCTTTAATAAAACGGGCTACCGAGGCAGAGACTATATCCTCAACTAAGAGGGAATTGAAAAGAAAGACTATGAAAGATGTAGAGAATGGGCAGAAGGCATTATTGGCCAAACTGCATCCATCTGTGCTTTAATGTCTGTGGTTCGACAGTGCATTTCAAGTATCAGGAGTAGCTTTATTATTGCAATATTAGTGTTATGCTACTAAAACAAATATTTTAAAAATGTTCCCATCTTCTTCATCTCTTTTAGCTCTATTAATGATTATGTCATTTGTGTTACTTATAAAATGTTCACTTAGTGCTTTTCCTCCCGACTATAAAGGGTAGAAAGTGGGCGGGTAAGCATTTGAAGTTAGTGTGACAACTTCCCTACTGCCATTCTGCTGGTTGGAGTTTTAACCTGTGCTTTGGAGTAGGTGAGCAGAACACCCATCAGAAGGCAGTGGGGTCCTGTATTAAATATGCAGATTAGGCCCCCATGATGTCATAGAGTAACTTATGGCACAGAAGGAGGCCATTTGGCCTATCGAGTCTATGCTGGCACGCCACGGAGCTATAGGGCTGGATTTTATGTTGGGCGGACAGGAGCTGGCCACCGACATAAAAGTCGGTTGCGAACCCACTTCCACCTAGCCTGGGGATCCAACCCACATTTTATGGGTCCCTAGGCTTCAATTGTTCCGAGGCGGGACTTCCACCCGCTTGAGGGAGGAAGTCTCGCCTCACTGAGCTGCCGGCCAATCAGCGGGTCGGCAACTCATAGTCCCAGCAGTGCCACCGGGAGTGATAGCCACTCCTGCAACTGCAGCCCAGCCAATGGCAGATGAAGACATGGAGCCGGGATTTCAGGTGAGTTTTGGTTGCCTGGCCAGGTGTAATCGGTCGGGCTCCGGTGAGGTAAGGGTGGCGTTTGGGGGGAGGGGAGGGGGGCACGCTGGGTCCTGGGGGTGGTTGGGGAAGCAGGGGCAGCCCTCAAATGGGCACCCTGTGCCGATTTACAGGACCCACCCCCGGGCACTGAGAGGCCGCCAGCTTTTACCGGGCAGCCTTTCCTGGCTCCATGACGCCCGCTTGCCACGCGTAAAATCCGCGTGGAGACGGGCAAAGCCCTGAAATGGCCATTAATTGGCAACTTAAGGGCCTTGATTGGCCTGGGGCAGGTGGCCCGTTTTTCACAACTCTTCCCCCCCACCCACCCACCCTACGTAAAGTGGGGCGGAGGTGGGAGCAGGTCGTGAAGGCCTCCCAGAGCTTCTCGCTCCATTTTACGCCACCCCCTGCTACCATACAGCCATACAGTCAGTCCCACTCCCTAGCTTGATCCCTGTAGCCTTTCAAGCCATCCAACTTCCTCTTGAAGTCACTGATTTTCTCCGCCTCCATGACCCTTGTGGGCAACAAATTCCAGGTCATTACCATACATTGCGTAGAAAAGTGCTTCCTCATATTCCTCCTGCATCTCTTGTCCAAAACTTTCAATCTGTGTCCCCTTGTCCTTGTATCATTAGTTAATGTAAAGTTTTTCCTTGTCTAACTTATCTATGCCTGTCATAATCTTGTACACTTCTATTAAATCTCCCCTCACTCTCCTTTGCTCAAAGGAGAGCAACCCCAGTTTTTCCAACCTAACCTTGTAACTAAAATCCCCCATCCCTGGAAACATTCTGGTAAATCTCCTCTGCACCCTCTCAAGCACCCTCACATCTTTCATAAAGTGTGGTGACCAGAACTGGACGCAAAACTTCAGCTGGGGCCTAACCAGAGCTTTATAAAGGTATCTTCCTGTACATATTATTACATCAGATCATTGATAGCAGCGGAAGACTTAAAATGTTTCGTGAGCATATTGCACAAGAATCTCTACTTTTGGTGCTCTAGATGACTCTGACTCCATGGTAACTTGGCAAGTTATGAGTTTTTTTTGAGTGAGATAATTGCTCTATCTACGGACTCATTCAAACACTAACTTAGCCATCATAATCATGAACATTTTTCTCTTCTTTGATTTGAAGAAATTGGCTTTTCAAATGGATTGCCATCCTGTGAAACATGAAAGGGTATTCCCCTTACAGGGCAGCTGAGTGTAACGCTATTTCTGAGGTAACATGCAAAAGTGCAGAGTTTTAAATCTAAGATCAGACATAGAAATATCTATTGTTTATACACTTCCTGCAGCTTCACATGCTTCGGATAGGATTTATAAGCTGCTAGAACATCTGAACCTCTCAAGTGAGTTGCTCCCTTGAAGCACATTCGTAGCCATCTGTTAATCTGTATAAAAATATCTGCAGACTTTTCCTGCCAACTACTGCTAATTATTTTCTTATAAGTCACAGGCAATAAAGCACAAACCTGTACAATGCCTATCTGTTGATGCCATTTATTACTGAAGAGGGACTCTGCAACTGCATTGAATAGAATCATAGAATGGTTACAGCACAGAAGGAGGCCATTCAGCCCATCGTGCCAGCTTTTTGCAAGAGCAACTCTGCTGGTCCCAATCCCCCACCCTTTCCCCATAGCCCAACCTTCTTCTTTCTCTCTTCAGGTGCTTATCCAATTCCCTTTTGAAAGCCACAATTTAAACTGCCTCCAACAGACTGTCAGGCAGTCCATTCCAGGTCCTAACTACTTGCTGCATAAAAAAAGTTTTTCTTCATGTCGTCGTTGCTTCTTTTGCCAATGACCTTAATTCAGTGTCCTCTGGTTCTTAACCCTTCCGCTAATGGGAACAGTTTCTCCCTAGCTACTCTGTCTCAACCCCTTATGATTTTGAACTATCACAATAGTTACACCCACCACCCCACACCAACTTTCTGGTTTATTATGTCATCTGAGGGCCTCAATTCAGTGTTGTGAACTCACACTCAGGTATCCATCCTTCTATATTTCATATAATTCAATAATTCAAGGAAACCGCTGAACCACAATGTGGGCTAATATAATGCGGTAGTCTGTGTTCCATTTATGGCATCCTGTTAGACGAATATAAAACACCTACTTCAATTGAATTATTTAAACCACCTAAGAGTACCATGGATACTTCAAAAATTTGTACAAATCATTTACTTTGTCAAGCAATTTGTTTAAGTAATGTCTGAGATTCAAAACCATTAAGCAGTATTTATTTATTCAATTTCACCAGTTTCACAGGCTAAGAAAATGTCCCTTTTTCATCATTGGGAAATCTGGTTTGTTTGGAAGAGATAATTCCCTAGGGACATTCTGTCAAAATTTAACCTTCAAACAACAAGCTGTAGCAATAATGCTATTCATATAAACACTGAAGTAGATGATTCTGTTTTGAGATCCAGACTGCTTCACACTCTCCTAGATTCATTCTTCTGTGTTTTATACAGATTTTGACAGCCTGTTTCTACATGAGTTTAATAACTTATTTTATTGCTATAATTTTCAAAACTGCTGCAAACCTCAGGGCAAATATCTGTAGTGATTCACTGTGTAGGGTTTCTCTAGGCTGTTATGGTTTTACATAATAAGTCTGACTAAAAACAAATCAAACAAACATAATTCATTGATGGACAAATGCATGCTTAGTCAAAATTGCTATTCCTCTTTTAATTTTAAAAATGATGTTTTTTAAGACTTGTAGTATAAATAGTACCAAATATTGCAAGGTTTGAGGCCAGGAATTGAAAACTGAAATGAGTGGCTATATAAAAAAAAATGAATTGAGTTGTTGAAGGTTTATTAGCCAATATTTGTGATAATCTAAACCACTTTTTGCTTCTACACTCATGTTAATTTCAAATTGTAAATGTGGTGGAAACTTCAAATAACTCAACTAGTACACCATCTGTCCAAATAAGATTACACTTCCAACTGCAGGTTTTTCCTGCTATAAGCACAGCATTTCTGATAGCTCATGATAGTAATGGCAGAATTATCTACAGTTTGCAAGCTATTGCTCTGAAACTGTGCATATTTGATTCAAATAGCTCAGTGAGAAAGCTGGTCTCTGAATGTTTTTGCCTCTCCAGGGGGTGGGAAAGGTTGGGTTGGTATATGGGGGATTAAATAAGGCAATGATGGGAGTGAGCATAGATGGATTTAATGATCTTTTCTCATCCTTGATACATAAACTTAAACAACCCAGTTAAAAAAAAGAAAGGAATGAAGCATTTTGATGGAGTAGATAGAAATGTACCATTTCCACTGGCAGGAGAGATGGTAACTAGAGGTCAAAGATTTAAGATAATTAGCTAAAGAACTAGAGGGTGAGGTGAACATTTCTTTATACAGTGAGCAAAAAAGGTGGTGAAAGCAGATTCAATAGTAACTTTCAAAAGGGAATAGAATAAATACTTGAATAGGAAAAATTTTCAGGTTAATGAGGAAAGAGCAGAGAAGCGGGCTAATTGGATAGCTCTTCCAAAAAGCCAGCACAGGCAGAATGGGCTGAATGGGCTCCAATTGTGCTGTATGATTCTATGAAAGAAAACTTCAACTTGCAGATAAATATATTTAAACAAACAAGAAAACAATATTAAAGTATATTTCCACAGAAGCTTCTAATTTAAAAGTTTAAGAAGTGAATTTCTAAAGCAGAACTCCCATGGAAATACACCCTAAGTAATGAACTTCTACTGCACTTTTAACAAATATGTATAGAATACATTATTCTACCCAATGCAAGGAACCTTACTAATATTCTGCAATCCACCCTCTATAAAAACAAAGGTGACCGCGGTGACTGCAACAACTACCGTGGAATCTCCCTGCTCAGCATAGTGGGGAAAGTCTTTGCTCGAGTCGCTCTGAACAGGCTCCAGAAGCTGGCCGAGCGCGTCTACCCTGAGGCACAGTGTGGCTTTCGTGCAGAGAGATCGACTATTGACATGCTGTTCTCCCTTCGTCAGATACAGGAGAAATGCCGTGAACAACAGATGCCCCTCTACATTGCTTTCATTGATCTCACCAAAGCCTTTGACCTCGTCAGCAGACGTGGTCTCTTCAGACTACTAGAAAAGATCGGATGTCCACCAAAGCTACTAAGTATCATCACCTCATTCCATGACAATATGAAAGGCACAATTCAACATGGTGGCTCCTCATCAGAGCCCTTTCCTATCCTGAGTGGTGTGAAACAGGGCTGTGTTCTCGCACCCACACTTTTTTGGGATTTTCTTCTCCCTGCTGCTTTCACATGCGTTCAAATCCTCTGAAGAAGGAATTTTCCTCCACACAAGATCAGGGTGCAGGTTGTTCAACCTTGCCCGTCTAAGAGCGAAGTCCAAAGTACGGAAAGTCCTCATCAGAGAACTCCTCTTTGCTGACGATGCTGCTTTAACATCTCACACTGAAGAATGCCTGCAGAGTCTCATCGACAGGTTTGCGTCTGCCTGCAATGAATTTGGCCTAACCATCAGCCTCAAGAAAACGAACATCATGGGGCAGGATGTCAGAAATGCTCCATCCATCAATATTGGCGACCACGCTCTGGAAGTGGTTCAAGAGTTCACCTACCTAGGCTCAACTATCACCAGTAACCTGTCTCTAGATGCAGAAATCAACAAGCGCATGGGTAAGGCTTCCACTGCTATGTTCAGACTGGCCAAGAGAGTGTGGGAAAATGGCGCACTGACACGGAACACAAAAGTCCGAGTGTATCAGGCCTGTGTCCTCAGTACCTTGCTCTACGGCAGCGAGGCCTGGACAACGTATGCCAGCCAAGAGCGACGTCTCAATTCATTCCATCTTCGCTGCCTTCGGAGAATACTTGGCATCAGGTGGCAGGACTATATCTCCAACACAGAAGTCCTTGAAGCGGCCAACATCCCCAGCTTATACACACTACTGAGTCAGCGGCGCTTGAGATGGCTTGGCCATGTGAGCTGCATGGAAGATGGCAGGATCCCCAAAGACACATTGTACAGCGAGCTCGCCACTGGTATCAGACCCACCGGCCGTCCATGTCTCCGTTATAAAGACGTCTGCAAACGCGACATGAAATCGTGTGACATTGATCACAAGTCGTGGGAGTCAGTTGCCAGCATTCGCCAGAGCTGGCGGGCAGCCATAAAGACAGGGCTAAATTGTGGCGAGTCGAAGAGACTTAGTAGTTGGCAGGAAAAAAGACAGAGGCGCAAGGGGAGAGCCAACTGTGCAACAGCCCCAACAAACAAATTTCTCTGCAGCACCTGTGGAAGAGCCTGTCACTCCAGAATTGGCCTTTATAGCCACTCCAGGCGCTGCTTCACAAACCACTGACCACCTCCAGGCGCGTATCCATTGTCTCTCGAGATAAGGAGGCCCAAAAGAACATTAAGGTCTTCAGTCAGTCATTTGTTTCTATTGTGCTTTGGGTAAACCAAGCTCTAAATAGGGGTTTGTGTATCAACTGTGGCTCAGTTGGTAGCACTCTCATCTCAGAGTCAGAAGGTTATGGGTTTAAGTCTCACTTCAGAGACTTGAGCATAAACATCTAGGTGTACTGAGGGAGTGCTGCACTTTTAGAGGTGCTGTCTTTCAAATGAGACATTGGGCTGAATTTTATGCCGCCCCACAGTGTGGGGGCGGCGTAAAATTGAGCAGGAGGCTCCGGGAGGCCAACCCGCCCCGCTCCCGCCTCTGGTTAACTTTACGATGGTCGGGCGGGGGGGAAACAGTCTGCCCGCCCGAGGCCAATCAAGGCCCTTTAGTGGCTACTTAACAGCCATTTAAGGGCCCTCACCCAACTCCACGGGTAAGTAAGCAAGCCCAGCGATAGCTGCCGGCCTTTCTGCATGCCGGGGGTATGCCATGGCTGTCGGGCACAGGGTACCCGATTGAGGGCAGCTCCCGCCTCCCAATCCACCCCCAGGACCCAAGACGTCCTCCTCCCGCCAAATGATCACTCCAGCCTCACCAGGGAAGGACCGATCTTCCTGGTGAGGCAAGCCCAACTTACCTGGTCTCCTGGCTCAGCTGGGCTGCAATCCCCGCAGTGGCCACTGCTTCTGATGGCGCTGCTGGGACTAAGAGCTGCCGGCCCGCTGATTGGCCGGCAGCTCAATGAGGTGGGACTTCCTCCGTCAAGCGGGTGGAAGTCCCGCCTCGGAACAATTAAAGCCCGGGGACCCGTAAAATGCGGGATGGATCCCCGGGCTAGGCGGAAGCGAATTCCCGTCTGCCTAAGGTAAAATCCAGCCCATTAACTGAGGCCCTGCTCTCTCAGGTGGATGTTAAAGCTCCCTCAGGTTCTGTCCTGGCCCTGTCCAATATTTATGCCTTGATCAGCATCCATAAAACAAAACAAATTAGCTGGTCATTTTGCATTGCTATTTGTGGGAGTTTGCTGTGTGCAAAGTGGCTGCTGCATTTCATACATTACAACAGTGATTACACTTCAAAAGTACTTCATGGGCTACAAGGCACTTTGGGACATCCTGAGGATGTGAGAGATGCGATATGAAAGTAAGTCTTTCTTTCTTTACTTTAACCATAGGCAGATTTTGAGTAGGTGAGTAGCAGGGTGAGTTTAAAACACTCAGGCTGCAGCCAAAAACAGACCCAGAGTACACGGACTGCCAGGCCTCACCCATCCACTTCACTGACATGCCAGGAACCTCGTCCATTCTAAGGCCTGTTTATTGCAGGCCTTAAATATTGAGTCACATGGCGAGTTGAGCAGCTTGATGACCATTAGCAATTAATTCCGCCGAGTAAGCCAGAACCTTATTTCAAACAGCAATGCAATCTCCTTAACAAGGCTGCATTATTTTCTAGCTCCTGGATAGATTCCGCTGCACAGAGAAATGGAACATCAGAGACATCAAGGAAAGGAGCCTCCAGGTTATCTGTAGCCTCCCTGACAAACATCATTGATAGGAAAGGGAAAAAAAACAATTATCACCAAAAGCAAAGAGATGTTAGGAGAATTTTTGTGCACAAAGTCTGTTAGGGTGTGGAATATTTGACCAGAAACAGTGGTATAAGTAGAATACATAACAGCTTTTAGAAGGGGATAAATACTTAAAAAGAATTTAATGGTTTGGGGAAAGGTCAGGGGATGGGGCAAAGTGTATGGCTCTTTCAATGATATGGTGCACATGAGACTGGCTAAATGGTCTCTTTCTGTACTTCAAAGTTCTAAAAATAAATCTATATCAATTCCACTTACTGTTTAATGCGGGCCTTAAAAATTGGGAGACTTAGTGAATACAACTGCTTGATGCCCATTAAGAATTAATTCAGATTTGTTTAATTTGATAGAAAAGGAATTAAAACATAATACATTTCACAGAATAAAACAAAATATAAAAAACGGATAAAATTCAATTAGATATCATGCAATCACATGACCAATGTTGGTATTATATTGCAGAAAAGGGGTACAATCATACACATCTTTATTTCACATTGGAACATGCATTGCTGGATTCAAATAAGGTATTTTCTTGCAAGGATCTTTAACATTCATGTTAAAGTGAACTTGCCACAGATTATTATAGAGCTCAGTGATAGACACTGCCTAAAGTGACCTTTTGTTGTTATCAGTAAGCTCAATAATAATGATCTATGATTCTATCCAGAGGATTACACATATATCTCAGTCAATACAATGAAAGTACTGGTGGAAAAAAGTCTGCTTTTCTAATATCAAGTCCAATTTCAGTCCGTACTTCGATAGATAATAAAAATACTTTGATTGTTGAAAACTATATTTGCTGAAAAGTCGCCATTTGAAATCCAAGGACTCAAGTTTCCATCAAATTGCAGCAAACCAATCGACTGAATCAAAATTGAGAAAGCTAAAACACAGAAGAAGTACTGTGCCAATGGTTTCTGAGGAATTAAGTGGTCCCCTGATACATCTGCTTCAAATGTTCTTTTCAAGAGCACAGATCCTGCCTTTCCACAAGAAGGAAGTTACATCTCAGAATGACAGATCAGTATTGTGAGTGTGTCAAAGCTCACAGACATCATAGCGAATGAGAAGCTATCTGATTGCAAATTTGAGATACTTTCAAACTTAATCTGGATAAAGAGAAAATCTTTTACATTCAGGTCAATATCACAGCAACCAGAACTCTCAAAATATATAGTTGGTTGAACAGGGTATGACATCCTGGCCTCAATGAGAATTTAGCTTCTTGTGATATATTTGGTGATCTGTTCAGCTGTGTGTGTGATTTTCTCAAAGAAAGTAAACACTAAATTGTGGCAAAATATCTTTAGCCACCTTCCCACATCATGGGCACATGGAAAACTGTTTTGTTCATGAACAGTAACATCATTGTTGATGACATCCACTTCAATAACCCAGTTTTTGATGAATAAAGGAAAAAATAAAGGGTGATGATGTCCAAATGCAGGCATTTCAGATAACTGAAGATGAACCCTTAAACATACCATTTTGGGATAATTGTGCTATGCTCCTTTATATTTAAAATAAATACTCAGGATACAATCTTAGCAACAGGTCTCAAGTTGTATAAATCTGAGGGTTAATTTAGTGTTGCTGTGCAGCCAGCATGGAGGCAGGTCTTTGAGTTCAGCTTTAGGCTGGCAGCAGAAGAATTGGTAAATTTAAACTCAGGAGACTTGTAAATCTTTGAGAAGAAGTAACAGTGAATTTTTCGACAATAACAGGAGTCAATTTTGACTTCAGAACTACAGAGCACGCAGGGTAGCCGTCCATTCTGGCAATGAAGAGACCCCACAATTTTGAGGCCCCAGCCTCTTTGAATTTGGCATTCAAGCTGCAGATGCAAACAGGTACTCTGATGCAACTTGTCTCCTTTCAGTCTCAGGAATGTCAGCCCACAGGTAGATTCTCAGAGGGTGAAGGAGGTGACATTGGGGTATGTGTGAGGCTGGACCTGCAGCAGCCTCCAGTATTTTTGTGAAGCCAGGAGGAGCACTCATTCTCCTTTTGGTCCAGAAAAAAATCAATTGTTAAAATGTTTCTGTCCATTTCCTGATCATAGGAGCAGTACACATGGGTGGGGTGTGCACATTGCTTACAATTGCATTCATTACATAATGAGGATTCTCATGGGATCAGACCTATCGTTTGTTTCAGCCAGGTACATAGTCCATGCAATGGTAGACCACTGTGAATGTCATAGAGGGCCGATTGTTGGGGTTAACAGGGCACTAAGTCACCAGCCCCATTTTTATAGGCATGTACAGTCCCATTAACATCAATTTTGCCTGATGAAAGTCAGCTTTACAGTGTTTAGGCAGTTTTTCAGAATGATTTTCAGTTCTACTTCCAAGTGCTGGCTAATAAATTATTGATTGTCACTCAGTAAACTTACACTAATTATGTACAATTGTTAGCAAATCATACATCAATTACACGACTGTCAACGTTGGCATAACACCTATTGTAGACAAAAAAGCAACAGAAACTAAACTGATGTATGGATTTAAAATTTTGACAAATGGGAGTGATAAAAGCAATCATCTCAGCTAGACTTTCATCTAATTGTTCAAAATACTGGAGCTTTATTTCTGCAGTTTATTGTATAATTTATATTCTTCAGTAAGAATTCTGCCTTGCATACCCCTTCGAATATCAGCTAATGAGTTCCTCAGCAGGCTGTGTTACCACTGCAGGAATATGGATCACCTGGTCCTCAATCCTGACATCTGCATGAACAGGTATCTGACTGGTTGGCCAAGAAGTTCGTATCAACTGTCATCAGGAGAGTGGGCAGCACCGCTAAAGTGAATTTTAGCAACAGAACTTGATCTGAGTGCATACTAATCAGCAGCAGGGCAAACCTTGTGACTTCTCTTCAGAACTCAATTTTTCATTTCTATTATCATCCCAGTGAATCTGCTCTGCGCCCTCTCCATGGATTTGATATACTTCCTAAACGGCACCCAAACCTGAACAGGATATTCTAACTGCAGCCTAATCAATGTTCGTATAGGTTTATTATCTCCTAAGTTTTTGATGATACCTCGATAATTTGATGGTTCATTTGTCAGCTTGCACAAATAATTCCTCAATTAAGGATCCTAACTGATAACCTGCAAAACTCAATCTTATAATCCCCAGCAAGGAAAAAAAGACAAGGGGCTGAATTTTACGTCCCCCCAAGGAGCGGGAAGGTGGCGGGAGAGGGGCATAAAATGGAGCGGGAGGCTTGGCGGGCCCTTCCCAATCCGCTCCCGCCTCCGCCGCCACTTTATGCAGGGCAGTGGCAGCCAAAAACGGCCCACCCGCCCCAGGCCAATCAAGGCCCTTAAGTGGCCATTTAACAGCCACTTAAGTGCCTTTGCCCACCTCCACGAGGATTTTACACATGGCAAGCGGGTGTCCTAGACCCAAGAAAAGCCACCTGACAAAAGCAGGCGGCTTTCTGACGGCCTGGGGGGGCCCTCCTGATCAGACACTCTGTGTCTGAAGGAGGGTCGCCCCCATTGCCCCAACCACCCCAAACACCCGACACGCACCCCCGTCCCCCAATCGGCCACCCTTGCCTCACTGGGGCCGGATCAATCATCCCGGCGAGGCTACAAAAACCTACTTTAGGTCCAGGGCTCCTCGACATCATCTTCTGCAGGCTGGGCTGCAGTCCCAGCAGTGGCCACCGCTTCTGGTGGTGCTGCTGGGACAGAGAGCTGCCGGCCCGCTTCTTAAACTGACTATCATTTTTAGATGGGTATCTAAACAGCTGAATAAATATATCGCCAATATAATTAATTTGTAAAGTAGCACCCAACATTGCTTTCAAGCTTTTCACCTTTAGTTGCATACAATGCATTATATCTTCAGTTCTAGTCAATTATCAATTTTCAAGGTCACAGAAATGACCAATGCGAACAATATAAAGTTATAAAATTAAACGTTGATTCACTAAGTTGCTCAATGACATGAAGTTGCTGAAGATAATTGCACTTCACTTCGGTAAACAGTTTTGATGTTGCAAATGTCTTTTGGATGAATCAGCATGCATCATCATATGATTACAATACAGGCTGCATATCAACTAAAGGACACTTACCAAGTACAAAAGGCTAATCTCATAGCACCTGTCAACAATATTCTCAGGACCACTATCTCAATGGTTCTCATGATTGAATAAAGCATCCATAACTGTCAGTAACATTTGCAGCTGAAGTTTATAGGGATTACCCTAATCAGCAGATATCTGAATTAAATGAAATCTTTTTTTTTATTCTGTCTGGTGTCAGAACACTTTCCTATTCGACAGCAATTTGTCAGGAAGAATATGAAAAGCAATCTGTGTTCTAGAAAATCCTCCAAGAAAAGCATTTGTCACTTTTAAATCACTCCAGGGCAGCAGAGCAGTATCAAAACTTCCAGGTGTGTGACATTGATAAGCGGCATCACCATCTCCAACTAATCAAATTTCAAAGTCATGTGTCTTAAAGAATACATAAATGAACTTTCCTTCTCAGAGATAATGGTTGGTTTGTAAATTGTATGACTGAACATATAGGGCTGGATTTTCTTCTCCCGCCCTTGGAAGCAGCAGAGGGTGAAAAAAAATGTGGGCCGTGCACAGCCATGATCTTCCTCGCGATGGCCCAAGATAATGAGCCAGTCAGGCCACCCCCACCCCCCACCACCTCCAATCACATGGAGGGGATGGGCTCTCGACGCTGGCCATGGTGTCAGCTGCCTGAGCGCAGGCGCTGGTGTCATTTTTAAAGGGCTACCCCCCCCCATTGTACTGCCGATAAATCTATCGCCCCTTCGCCCCCCCAATAACAATTAAATTCAACATTTGCCCTCTTCCCCCCGCAAAAAACACTTACCTTCAACACTTGACTTTTCCCTATGTAAACTGATCAAAGTGCAGAGATCTCGCCTTCCCACCTTCCCCTACACTGGTAACTTGCATTAGAGCCCATTTCCCCTCCAACCCCCTGCACTAAAAACCATAAGATCCTCCCTTCCCCACCATGGTGGCACCTGCTTTCCCTGGATGGAATAGTGAAGGCACGTGAGTGCCAGCTGCCACTCGGAGGATCACAGCCCAAAGGTAAGGATTGATTTTTATTTAAATGTATTCATTTCATTAATTTAAATGTATTAGTTCGGCTCCTGTCGCTCAGCAGTGGGGGGGGGGTCGCCACGGAGCCTTGCCGCCACCGGGAAGATCGGGCCCAGCACTCCCGGCATCAGACTCGGTGGTGGGCCACTGCCATACAATCTTCTGGCCCTCACCCATACCCCGCCATGGAACCCGACATTGGGAGCTCAGTAAAATCCCGGCATAGAATTTAATTTTGCTTCTACTCATTATACTACATAACTAGATCATGAATACTGTAGGATGATATATCTCATACAATTTCATATGTTGCCTCAATGCAACAGCAAATGCACACTAAATGCTTGTGTTGAGAGACAGTGGTGGAGACGAGTGAAGTGGAAGTAGGCTGTTTTAATAATGGAGTGGATATGAGGTTAGAAGCTCAAAGTGTGAATTAACTTACAATGCAATTTGGAAGTGAAATTCCATTTATTAAAGAAAAATAGGAGAATGAATGTTTTTCTCCATAATGAATGATCTGCTAAATAAATTACATTCACATACATGAAACATGTTGCTTGGCTGTAAATTATGGAGAAAAACAGACTGTTACATCTTTATGCTTTTTAACTTTTTTGTTCTAGATTTTTTGGATTTCAGTATCTCAGACAACTCTGGTGACTGAACCCTAGCTCTATGTTCTGGAGAATATTTTTCAGTTGACTAAATGTCAAGGTCAATTAGTAGTGTGCCCTGGAATTGTGCCTGTGCTGTCTTTTTGAGAGAGCTATCCAATTTGTTCCACTCCGCTGCTCTTTTCCTATAAGCCTGCAACTATTTCCTTTTCAAGCCTATATCCAATTCCTTTTTGAAAGTTACTATTGAATCTGCTTTCTACCATCCTTTAAGGCAGTGCATTCCAGATCACCATGACTTGCTATGTAAAAAAAAATCCCTCAGGTTGTTTTGCCAATTATCTCAAATTTTTGTTTTCTGATTACCGATCCTTCTGCTGGTAGAAGGAGATTATCCTTATTTTTTCTATCAAAACTTCTCATGATTTTGAACACCTCTTTTAAACCTTCCACAACTTTCTTTGCTCTAAAGAGAACAATCCGAGCTTCTCTGGAAGCAAACAAAGCACCCATTGACTTTACCATGTGTCCTCCTGTAATCTTTCTGGGCTTAAATATCTCCCTAAATAAATAAAACATCAAAAATATATTGAGTACTATGCTAAATTATATTCTTAAGTGCCAGTTCTATTACTTTCCTTGGAAACAATCTGCCTGCCTAACACTTTTAAAAAGCTTCATACAGACTTGCCAATTTGAACCAGCAAGACAGCAACATATCTTTCTGGAAACAAGTGAGATCAACCAAATTTAAACAACTGTCTGTTAATTGCCAATCAAACCTACATTTAAAAAAGAACCCACAAGATGTTTGAATTTGAATTTGATGGTGTGGTACATCAGGAAGAGGAAAAAAAAATAAAATTTGTAACATTTTATCAAAGTAAATAAGAGCATGTTTTTTCTGTGACTGAAACTCATTTTTAACCTTATGGCAGAATTGAAGAAGCCAATGCAAAATAAATCAGACAAAAATTCTTCATTTTTGTCGCGTAGGTACTCTCATTTTGTTTTGTTAGAAAAATCAGTGCACTAATTGAATTGGTTCTCAAGATGGATTTTGATAGGTTAATACTAGGGAAATACTTCACATTAACCCGTTCTTTAAAAAAAAAGTGGCCACAAGTTAACTGATGCACGTTGTGTGTCTGGATTGTTATCCATACTATAGTTACTCTAAGTTGCAAAAAGGAGAAGGATTTCTACAATAGTCGAAGACTGCCATTCGAACCAGTATGTTTTTGATCAACCAGGAGAGAAACAGAACTACACTTAATACTAGGATAGCAAGTGGGCAAATGGATAGGTAAGAGTAAGGAAGCTTCTGGGAAACAGAGATGATAACAGTTAGATTTTATACTAAACTGAAAAGGAAAAGGAAAAATCAAAGATATAAGTACTTGACTTGGGGGGGGAAAAAATCAATGAAATAAAAAGAGAACTCACCCAGTCAAACTGGAAAGAAAACAGCAAATAAGACTGTGGACAAATAATAGGAAACTTCCAAACAGGAAATGATTAGGATATGGATCAGATATATTACCACACTCAGAGAAGGGCGTGCAGCAAAATCTGGAGTTGCTTGGATTAGCAGAGAAATTCAAATTAATATTAGATTTAAAGACACATTCAACAAGACTGGGCTAATATTTTTAAGGAAAATTAAGCAGAGTATAGGAAACAAAGATGTAAAGCAAAAAATATTAGAAGGCTAATAGTGAGTGGGAGGAAAGATTTCCATAGAACATAAATAGAAATAGTAAAGAATTTTATAGGTATATTAAAAGTAAAAGAATAGTTTAAAAATAAAATTCTATGGCTGATTAGAAATGAAAATGGAAACCTTCCTCAGAAGGTGATGGAATTACAGAGATACTAAATGAGACCTTTTCCTAGGATTTTACGGCAGAGTGCAGTGGTAGGAATGAAACGAAAGTAGGAGGTGGAGGGGGTGCATATAGTTAACTATTTAAATATAACTACAGATATCTGGAATGCATTACCTGAAAGGGTGGTGGAAGCAGATTTTGTAGAAACTTTTCAAAGGGAACTGGATATATACTTCAAAAGGAGAAATTTACAGAGCTCTGGGGAAGGAGGAGGGGTGTGGGACTAATTGGATAGCTCTTTCAAAGTCAGCATGGGCACAATGGGCCAAATGGCCTCCTTCTATGTTGTATGATTCCAAGAACTAAAGTTAAGTATTAATAAATGCTGCTGGAACTCAAAGTGGAAAAAGAACTGGGTTCTGATGGCATATGTGATGGAAGGTAGAGAGGAAATAGTTGAAAGTCTGATGAAAATCTTTCAAACATCCTTAGATATGGAAGTTGTGCTAGATGATTAGAGGATTGCCAATGTAACCACTCTGCTCAACATGAAAAGGAAGGGGTAAACTGAATAATATAGGCCAATTAGCATAACATCAAATCTCTAGAGGCTATGTTTTGGGAAAAATGTAATAATGGGCAGCACAGTGGCACAGTGGTTAGCAACGCAACCTCACAGCTCCAGCGACCTGGGTTCAGTTCTGGGTACTGCCTGTGCGGAGTTTTTTTTATAAGTTCTCCCTGTGACCGCGTGGGTTTCCGCCGGGTGCTCCGGTTCCTCCCACAGCCAAAGACTTGCAGGTTGATAGGTAAGAAATAAGGGAATAAATTCGCACATGTTTTGTATTTAGATCTTCAAAAGGTATTTGACAAACTGCTGCATAGGAGGCTTGTTGATACAATTAAGTTGTATGGTATAAAAGGGGTGTATGTGTATATAAAAGATGGACGTTGGCTAATGACAAAGAACAGAGAGCAGTGGTTAACAATTTTTGATGCAATAAAAACAGTGGTGCTCAACAGGAGTTAGTATTGGGATCATTATTGCTATCAATTTTTATACAAAACTTCTAGACTTTAGTATAGGGGACACAACAAAAAAAAAATTGCAGATGACAGAAAATGAGAGAGCAGCATTACCTGTGAGGAGGACAGTAAGTGGCTCCAAAGAACAGGTCAGTTAATTGGGCAGTTAGAACTCTGATAAACATTTTATGTAGTGAAATGTCAGGTGATATATCTGGGACAAAGAAGGAAGACAGGAAATGTGCACTAAATGGTGAAGCTTTAAAAGGACTAGAAGAGAAGAGGTAGGTGGGATAAAAGCAAAATACTGCGGATGCTGGAAATCTGAAACAAAAACAAGAAATGCTGGAATCACTCAGCAGGTCTGGCAGCATCTGTGGAAAGAGAAGCAGAGTTAACGTTTCGGGTCAGTGACCCTTCTTTGGAACTGACAAATATTAGAAAAGTCACAGATTATAAGCAAGTGAGGTGGGGGTGGGGCAAGAGATAACAAAGGAGAAGGTTCAGATTGGACCAGGCCACATAGCTGACCAAAAGGTCACGGAGCAAAGGCAAACAATATGTTAATGGTGTGTTGAAAGACAAAGCATTAGTACAGATTAGGTGTAAATACACTGAATATTGAACAGCAGCAAGTGCAAACCTGAAAAAAAACAGAGGTAGGTGGGAGTTTGGATACACAAATCTTTAAATGTAGAATGACAAACTGATGAAGCTGTAAAAGAAGATATGGAATACTTGGTTTTATAAATTGGGGCATAGAAAACAAAAACTAAGATGTAATGCTAAATTTATCATCATTGGCTAGCTCCTACTTTAGGATGGACAGCAAGGCTTTGACAAGGGTACATTCAGTTTGAGGGAGAGAAGAGTGGGTTGAAGACGAGTATTTTAAACTTAAATAAGGCCAATTATGAGGGCATGAAAGCAGAGCTAGCTAAAGTGAACTGGCAAATTAAGTTAAGGATAGATCAATAGAAATGCAGTGGCAGACATTTAAGGTGATATTTCAGAATACACAGAATAGATATATACTAGCATGAAAGAAAAATTCCAAGGGGAGGACCCATCACCAGTGGTTAATTAAAAAAGTTAAAGATAGTATCAAACTTAAAGAAAAAGCATATAATTGCCCAAAGATGGGTGGCAGGTCAAGAGATTGGACAGAATATAAAAAATAGCAAAGAATGAGTAAAAGATTCATAAGGAGGGAAAAATTAGAGTACGAGAGAAAGCTAGCTAGAAATATAAAAACAGATAGTAAGAGTTTCTATCGATATTTAACAAAGAAAAGAGTAAACAAAGTGAACATTGGTCCTATAGAAAGTGAGTCTGGGGAATTAATATTGGAAAGTAAGGAGATGGCAGATGAACTGAACAGGTATTTTGCCTCGGCCTTCACTATAGAGGATACAAGTAACATCCCAGAAATAGCTGTAAATCAGGATTTGGAAGGGAGGGAACAACTCAAGAAAATTACAATCACCAGGGAAGTGGTACTGAACAAATCATTGGAGCTGCAGGCTGACAAGTCCTCGGGTCCTGGTGGCTAGTGAGATAGTGCATTGGTTTTAGTTTTCCAAAATTCCCTAGATTCGGGGAAGGTTCCATTAGATTGGAAAATAGTGAATGTAACACCTTTCTTCAAAAAGACAGGGAGACAGAAAGCAAGAAACTACAGGCCAGTTAGCTTAACATCTGACACAGGGAAAATGCTAGAAGCTATTATTAAAGACATTATAGCAGGGCATTTCAAAAAATTCAAAGTAATCAGGCAGGGTTAACATGGCTTTGTGAAAGGGAAATCAAGTTTAACCAATTTATTGGAGTTCTTTGAAAAAATAACATGTGCTGTGGATAAAGGAGAACCAGTGGATGTATTGTACTTGGATTTCCAGAAGGCATTTGATAAGGTGCCACATCAAAGGTTATTTTGTGGAAAATAAAAGCTCATGGTGTAGGGGCTAACTTATTGGCATGGATGGAAGATTGGCTAGCTAACAAGAAACATAGAGTAGGCATAAATGGGTCATTTTCTGGTTGGCAAGATGTAACGAGTGGTATGCTACAGGGATCAGTACTGGGGCCTCAACATTTTACAATTTAGATTAGTGACTTGGATGAAGGGACCGAAGGTCTGGTTACTAAATTTGCTGATGACACAGAGATAGATAGGAAAGTAAATTGTGAAGAGGACATAAGGAGGCTATAAAGGGATATGTATGACAATGTATGTCAGCCAAGAGCGACGTCTCAACTCATTCCATCTTCGCTGCCTCTGGAGAATCCTTGGCATCAGGTGGCAGGACCGTATCTCCCATGCAGAAGTCCTCGAGGCGGCCAACATCCCCAGCATATTCACTCTACTGAGCCAGCGGCGCTTGAGATGGCTCGGCCAAGTGAGCCACATGGAAGATGGCAGGATTCCCAAGGACGCATTGTACAGCGAGCTCGTCACTGGTATCAGACCCACCAGCCATCCATGTTTCCGCTTTAAAGACGTCTGCAAATGTGACATGAAGTCCTGTGACATTGACCACAAGTCATGGGAGTCAGTTGCCAGTGATCGCCAGAGCTGGCGGACAGCTATAAAGATGGGGCTAAAGAATGGCAAGTCAGAGACTTAGCAGTTGGCAGGAAAAAAGACATAAGTGCAAGGAGAGAGCCAACTCAGCCCGGCAACCAATTTTATCTGCAGTACCTGTGGAAGAGTCTGTCACTCTAGAATTGGCCTTTATAGCCACTCCAGGCGCTGCTCCACAAACCACTGACCACCTCTAGGCGCTTACCCATTGTCTCTCAAGACAAGGAGGCCAAAGAAGAAGAAGGGATATAGATAGGTTAAATGAGTAGGCAAAGATCTGGCAAATGGAGTATAATGTGGGAAAATGTGAAATTGTCCCTTTGGCAGGAATAAAAAAGAAGCATCTTATCGAAATAGTGAGAGATTGTAGAGTTCTGAGAGGCAGAGGGATCTGGGTGTCCTAGTGCATGAATCACAAAAGGTTAGTATGCAGGTACAGCAAGTAATTAGGAAAGTTCATAGAATGTTATTATTTATTGCGAGGGAAATTAAATACAAAAGTAGGAAGGTTATGCTTCAGCTATACAGGGTATTGGTGAGACTACATCTGGAGTACTGTGTACAGTATTGGTCTCCTTATTTAAGGAAGGATGTAAATGCGTTGGAAGAAGTTCAGAGAAGGTTTACCTGGAATGGGCAGGTTGTCTTATGAGGAAAGGCTGGAGTTTAGAAGACTAACAGGCAACATGATTGAAACATATAAGATCCTGAGGGTTCTTGACAGGGTGGATGTGGATAGGATGTTTCTTCTTGTGGGAGAATCTAGAACTAGGGGTCACTGTTTAAAATAAGGGGTTGCCCAAATAAGAGATGAGGAGAAATTTTTTCTCTGAGAGGGTCGTGAGTCTTTGGAATTCTCTTCCTCAAAGGGTGGTGGAAGCAGAGTCTTTGAATATTTTTAAGGCAGGGGTAGATAGATTCTTGATCAGCAAGTGGGTGAAAGGTTATTGGGGGTAGGCGGGAATGTGGAGTTGAGGTTACAATCAGATCAGCCATGATCTTGTTGAATGGTGGAGCAGGCTCAAGGGTCTGAGTGACCTATTCCTGCTCCTAATTCGTATGTTCGTATGAAGAGACTCATTCAGATACCACAGCCTGAAGTTTCATCTGTCTGCCTGACCCTGAAGTTGCACCCAAATTTGTGCCCTGTTTTGCCAATGTCAAAAATTGCCCAAGTATCCTCCCAATCTCAATATAATACATTCATATTCAAAATGAGCTTCATTTGGCATAAAGCTGCATTAGCAACTTGGGCCCAAAGCAAGGCTGAATTCAGATCAATACGTTTGTTCTTTGAAGTCTTAAGACTTGAGTTTCAATTCATTTAACTATTATTCATGTGCATCAGGTGTGGCACATTTAATAGTCTGCAACTGGGGAAGTTTAACATTTTTAAAGTAACTTATACTTTGCCATAAACTTACATTAAAACAAACAGATCATGCAGAGAAGTCTCAATGAGGGGAACGTTTTAGAAAAAGCTTGACAAATTGCAATTAAAAGACCAGAAAAAATGATTATTTCCTGCTGCACCTGAAAACCTGGATGCAACCCTGAAAGACACATGAACAAGTGTAATTGGAAGGTATTCGCATGGCCATTTTTATGGATGGAGATTTGTTCAGATGAAAGATTTGATGGATAAATTAAAAAGATGGACGTGATTTGGCCATATTGTAGTTACACATGAATCTTTTCTTCCAAAATTCCACAATATTTTGACCCACATAACTTGCTTGTGCTCAGATTGTGTATATCTAGGCACAAATGCAGAGGAAAGTCCAGGCCCATGGATGAGATGCTTTAGTTATGAGAAGAGACTGAGAATGTTAAGAAGTGATGAGTGGCATTAAAATAAGTCGATGAAAACTGGTCAGTGGGATAGCAACTAGTGTATAAATATAAGATCGATACCAAAAGAACAAAGTGAAAGGTTAGTTTTTTTTTACACAGAGATGGTTGTTAGGTTTTGGAATGCCCAAAATAGCAATGGAAGCAGAACTCAAAGTTAGTTTAAAAAGGATACAGATAAATATATGAAAAATAAAAGTTTATACAGCAGTATGGGGAAAAGGCAGGGGAATGGATTAAGTGGCTAATTCTTTGAGAGCTAGGACAGTTAAAGGGGTGAATGGCCTGTCTGTGCTTTAAAAGTTAACAATAAAGTTACCTCGTTAACAATTTTACAATTTCAGCTGTCTACCCACAATCCATACTTGCACTCATTGCAAAGAACAACTTGCATAAACAGGTCTCCATTCCTGTGAACTGAAACCTAATGTAATACAGGGCTAATGATCTATGCTTTTATTGTTGGTTCACACCAGAAAATAATAGAATTCCCACCATATAATCCTGATCTCTCCAAATAGGCAAAAAAACTTAGATTGTCAGAATATATATTTCTGGGTAAAATACAAATGGTTTTGTACAGAAAAGAAGTATCAACAGTAGCAAGTTCAATAAGCAAATAAAATAGCAACACAGTACTTAACTTTGTCTGATACCTTAATCTGTTTTTTGAAACCAAAATAACTTTTCACATTCTCATAGTTCTTTTTCAGAGTCCTCTACATGTTTTTTTATATATATATAGCTGCTGCCTTGGGACCCGCTGGGTTCTGTTTTGTCACAAGTGACCTGGAAATAAAACTGGAGTGAACAAAAGTATGAAGAGCTGCCACTTGAATATTACCACTCCCAGCAGTTTCTCAATCTCAGAAAAAGGAGTCCCTTCCTTAGCAAGCAAGTTTCTTTGAAGAAGGAGCAGCTCTCTTAATAATTAAGTAAATAAACTTTTAAATCAATGGTATTTTCCAGGCAGATAGAGTATTAACTCCCAGGCTCCAGCCTTTTGAACACAGATCAATCACCGTGACCTGTTTTACTAAAATAAAGTTGATTATTTCAGTGGCTAAGCTTTCAGGGATAAGGACTGTGGCTGAAATAGGATGGGTCCCTGTTTCTCTGACAAGCAGCGAAGAGATCAAATTAAATTACATAGATAAAATTGTGACTTTCCGCAGTCTGTCAATGCCCTGTATTTTCATATATGGTAAGGCTGGGGAGAATCAGAGTGTGAATTCATTCACACAAATATGAAGTTAACAGGTCCAATAGCATAATGGTTATGTCACTGGACTAATAATCTACTTGAATGTAAATTCAAACCCACAATGGCAGTTTGAGAATTTGACTTCACTTTAGGATATCTGGAAATCTGTATCATGAAGCTGTCAGGTTGTCATAAAACCCCAACTGTTTACTTATCTCCTTTTGAGGAAGGAAGCCTGCCCTCCTTGCCCGGTCTGGCCTAAATGCAACTCCAGAGTCAATGGTTGACTCTTAACTGCTTTCTGAAGTAGTTAAGCAAGGGCAACTAGTCATGGACAATAAATGCCAATGACACTCACATCCTGAGAATGCATTTTAAAAACAAATGATGTTGAATGCCTTTACAGTTGTGGTGAAGTGCTTGTTGTGAGGATTCTACAAAGGTAAAGAAATGCATGCATAAATGGGAAACGGAATTTTACTTAAATTGTTGTATTGTGTATCTAACAAGTGCCTTAACTCATGCTCATCACAGACTGGTAACTATCCTTCATTGTGGTGGAACCAAGGAGAACCTGTTCACCTTCTACAAGATGACACATCTGGCAATGAAAGTTCAGAATGAACCCCACCTTCTTTGGAAGGTTCAGTCATCTGATATTTCAACAAGACAGTCCTCCTGGGCACTGTTGATGATTGATCAGCAAACCATGGCTCACTATTGTTACTGAGAAGATTATACTTGTCATTGGGTGTTGGGGTTCTTGCCAAATTAGTCTGCAAGCCAGCACCCTAACAGATGACGGTTCCAGCTGGACAAACAGCGGGAAGCTGATTTGTGCTACTAATTTGCATGGTTTTAGCTGGTTAAACTCCAGCAGTACACCTGCACACATTTCACTCTGGCAACCTGATCCGAGGATCTCAGGACTTCAGCCACTGGCGTGTGCCCCTATAGGGAGACAGTGTGTATTCTGCAATCGGCAAGCATAAATTGGACATGTGTGGATTTCTCAGGTTGGTTCAGAAGCTCATCAAGGTGGTGATAATGTCAGCTGTGGCTCAGTTGGTAGCACTCTTGCCTCTGAGTCACAAGAGTCTGGGTTCAACTCCCACTGCAGGGCTTGTGCACAAGAATCAAGGCTGACACTCCAATGCAATACTGAGGGAGTGCTCTCAATACTGCTTGAGGTGCCTTCTTTTGGATGAGACGTTAAACCAAGGCCCCATCTGCCTGCTCAGGTGGATGTAAAAGATCCCATGGCGCCAGTTCAAAGAAGAGCAGGGGAGGTATCCCCAGTGTGTTGGCCAATATTTATCCCTCAGTCAACATCACAAAAACAGATAATCTGGCCTTTATCACTTTGTTGTTTGTGGGAGCTTGCTGTGCACAAGAAGGCTGCCCTGTTTCCCGCATTACAACAGCGACTGCACTTCAAAAATAGGACTTCATTGGCTGCAAAGCACTTTGAGATGTCTGGTGGTCATGAAAAGCACTATATAAATGCAAGTCTTTTTTTCTTTCTTTATAGGCTTTTACACTTGTCCAGTACTCAAAAAACCAAAAAAAAAACATTTCTATCACTCGTATACAACTGGATATTAATTTTCAGATGCCTGCTACCCCTTTAAATTCTGTCCTTAAGGTATACTAAAGTATCCTGTCTATCATATCACTGCTTCCAAATCTTGATCAGGTGGAGTCACCATAACTATTTGATGTGAGAACATTTTCGAACGAAGCGCTATTTAGCATTAGCAAATATTCACAAGCTACTTTACCAACTAAGATGAATATTTTGCCGAGAAGCTTAAAGTTTCAGCATCTACAAAGAAAAAATGCATGCACGCTCTGGTGTTCAAAGAAATACTTAAATATTACAGAAATAATTAAACTAATTTATGATTCTATTCAGATATTGTAATTACAGTAATGTCTTAAATTTATTGGGTCCAATTGTAGTCTTCAGGTGTAAGTCAGTTGTCATTTGGCTAGCATTGTTTTAACATCTGCTTGAATCTTAGTTGCAAATAGCATCATTCAATGTGCTAAGCTAAGTTAATTTGCATAATTATTTACTCACCCAGATGCAATTCAAATGGGTCTAGGACTAACACAAATGATAGGGGAGGAAAATTGCATGTCCTGATATTTAAAGGCATAGGAAAAATTAAAGGTGAGTATCACAATGTGGGAACAAAAATTAAGAAAGCTTTTGGCAAGCCTGTTACAAGATTCAACCCATCAGCAGTCTTTGCCAAGATCAAATGGATTGGGGATTAAGAGGTGTAAAGCCACCATGCAGACAAGTGACAGTACAGTGCAGCATTGTCCCTCTCCCACTCAATGGGCGAGATTTTGATCTCACACTGGCAGCGGGTTTCATGCCCGGGGGGGTGGGGGGTGGTGGTGTGGGCCGGAAATTGAGGCAGAATCACCCGTCATGGAACACGACTCCAGATTCCCGGTTCCAATTCTCCCGGGGGCGGGATAGACTGACAACAGCCTTCCCTCCTAGAGACCAATTTAGGCCCTTAAGTGGCCTACTGACGGCCACTTAAGGGCCTCTGCCCGCCGCTGCTGGGATCTTCCCAGTGACATGGGGTGCCTCCGCTGCATGGGGAGGACGCCTTGGAAAACGAAGTGCTCTCTCTGCTGGCTTGGGGGTGGGGGGGAATCCTTCCTTCGTGGGACTGCTACTGGGAACAATTGTAGCCCCGGGACCCTCCTCCACCTGGACTGAACACCCATCCCCCACCACCGGGGCCTTCCAGACTGGCTCTGGTAACCCCGCCTCATCTACCTCTTCTCCTGGGTTCCACTGCTGGGCCTGGGTCCGAGGCCTCTGCAGTACTGGCAGTTGCCACCGCTCCTGGTGATTGGCCGGCAGCTCCTGCAGGCGGAATCCCTGTCCCATTATGTCTTTAAAAGGACGGGGATCCCGCCTCCTTAAAGTTTGACAGCAGAAGACTGGAGGTTCGCTCTGGGGGGCTGAAAAAATTCAGAGGCGGGGTTCCCCCACCTTTTCAGCCCGGCGCCAGGAGCCTCCTGCACAAAATCCAGCCCAATTGATCACGATTTAAATTGAGGTGGTGCTTCATCAGCTGCTTGCAAGGAAGATTGCCTCTGTGCTTCTCCACAGTTACATCTCTATAGATCAGCATTACAACAAGCTCACAAGGAAATGTCGCAGGTTTCAGGCCACAGCAGACCAATACTGTCCTCTGCATTTTAGCCAAGGGTATCCCGATAACAAATGTCACAGGTCCACATCTACCTCTCTGCTGACCCAAACTCTGAGAAGGCAGGCCCATACAGCATTCCCAAGTAGGTTTGTCAGGGCCTGTAGAAATGATGGCATTTTGTGATAGCCAAAGAGCCAATGCTGACTCAATCACCTTTGCATGCCATCTTTCATTCAGAACTTGCCAGTCAGCATGTCCACAAGATGGGAAATGTAGCAGTGCTCTTCCCTGTTCACTCATGCATAAGCCAATGAAGCTCCCAACTGCTTCAAGTAGGAGAAAAGCAAAATACTGCACATGCTGGAAATCTGAAATAAAAACACATAATGCTGGAAATACTCAGCAGGTCTGGCAGCATCTGAAGAGAGAGAAGCAGAGTTAACGTTTCAGGTCAGTGACCTTTCATCAGGTAGGATATTTAAATGCTGATCCCTAGTTTGGCCAAAACAAAGGGTAAGCTTATAAACTAGCAGACACTGGTGAGACTGTTTTTCACTGAACTTCCGAAGTACTACAGCCCCCTTTATGGGACAGTAGCAAGATGAACATGAGCCTTATTGTATCACAATGGGAAGAGTGAGGCCATAGAAGTTCACAGCATAGTAGGCAGCCATTTGGCCTTTTGCCTGTATGCCAGAACTTTGCTGGAGCATTCTGAAACTAATCCCAATGACCAAGGGCTGGATTTTACGTCGGGCGAATGGGAGCTGGCCACCAACATAAAAGTCTGTGGCGAACCTACTTCCGCCCAGCCCAGGGATCCGACCCGCATTTTATGGGTCCCCGGGCTTTAATTGTTCCGAGGCGGGACTTCCACCCGCTTAAGGAGAAAGTCCCGCCTCATTGAGCTGCTGGCCAATCATCGGGCCGGCAGCTCTTAGTCCCAGCAGTGCTATTGGAAGTGGTGGACACTGCTGGGACTGCAGCCCAGCCGACAACATGGAGCCAGGATTACAGGTAAGTTTGGTTTGCCTCGCTGGTATGATTGGTCGCGTCCCGGTGAGGCAAGGGTGGTCGTGTGGGGGGAGGAATGGGCATCTTGAGTCCTGGGGCTGGGTGGGGAAGCGGGGGGTGGTTCGCTGGGGTGGCGTAAAATTCCGGCCCAAGTTTCTCCTTGTGGCGTTGTATCATTCTCTGCTTCACAAATATTTTTCTAATTGCCACTTAAAAGATGCACTTTCTGCAAGATAATATTTTACTGTGTTAATAGCCTTTTCTTTGGTGATGGATATTGGGGTGACCAAGCATCCTGCAGTGGAAAGGTGCCCGTCTGTAATTATCTGTGTCAATGGCTCTGCATTATTCTGTCAGGGAAGAAAGTAGGAGTGAAAATCCAATTTGTATAAAATTCAAGCCAAGGATGCAGAATTTGTAATTATTGACAATTCAACTTTGTTTTCTTAGTACCATATATCTCTTATTTTCTATTCATTTTAACATATGGTCTAAAAGGCGTTATTCACAACCAATAAATTAGCACATTTACAATTTATCTACATTAGGTTTACTAAGTGGTAAAGTGTATTAAGGACCATGATCCTTTCAATTTTGGAACCCTGGTTTGAAACAAACCCAGATGAATATATCCTTCCTCCATCATTTGTAATAAGTTAAATGAATTTGGACAACTCTCAGTGGAATTCCTTTTGTGTCTGTAATTTGGAATATTGACTCTAAATGGCAATCTTGCTCCAGGTTGTCTGCTGCAGGATGGCTGGTGCAAGTAATGGAAATGTCATAATGGTGTAGTAGGAATGTTCTTGTGAGGTCAATGTTGAAGTCCATTGTCATGTTAGAGTGACAGGCAGATACTTTGTATCTAACTGTGTTTTATCAACTGGGAGTGCATAGAGTCATAGAGTTATACAGCACAGAAACAGCCCTACGGCCCATCATGTCTGTACTGGCCATCAAGCACCTCCTAACTATTCTAATCCCATTTTCCAGCACTTGGCCCGTAGCCTTGTATGCTATGGCATTTCAAGTGCTCATCTAAATACTTCTTGAATGTTGTGCGGGTTCCTGCCTCTACCACCTCTTCAGGCAGTGCATTCCAGATTCCAACCACTCTCTGGGTGAAAACATTTTTCCTCAAATCCCCTCTAAACCTCCTGCCCCTTTCCTTAAATCAATGCCCCTGGTTATTGACCCTTCCGCTAAGGGAAAAAGTTTCTTCCTATCTAACCTATCAATGCCCCTCATAATATTGTATACCTCAATCATGTCCCCCCTCAGCCTTCTCTGCTCTAAGGAAGACAACCCTAGCCTTTTCAGTCTCTCTTCATTGCTGAAATGCTCCAACCCAGGCAACATCCTGGTGAATCTCCTCTGCACCCTCTCCAGTGCAATCACATCCTTCCTATAGTGTGGTGACCAGAACTGTACACAGTACTCCAGCTGTGGCCTAACTAGCGTTTTATATAGCTCCATCATAACCTCCCTGCTCTTATATTTTATGCCTCGGCTAATAAAGGCAAGTATCCCATATGCCTTCCTAACCACCTTATCTACCTGTGCTGCTGCCTTCAGTGATCTATGGACAAGTACACCAAGGTCCATCTGACCATCTGTACTTCCTAGGGTCCTACCATCCATTGTATATTCCCTTGCCTTGTTAGTCCTCCCAAAAGGCATCTTCCCAATGACTGATGTTAGGCTAACAGGCCTGTAGTTCCCTGTTTTCTCCTTTCCTGAAAAGCAGTGTAACATTTGCCAACTTCCAATCTGACAGGACCATTCTTGAATCTAAGGAATTCTGGAAAATCATAGCCAGCACATCCATTATCTCTGCAGCTATCTCTTTTAGGACTCAAGGGTGCAGGCCAACTGGTCTCAGGGACTTGTCAGATTTTAGTCCCTCAAGTTTCTCCAATACTTTTTCTTGACTGATATCAATTTCCTTAATTTCCTCACTCCTTTTAGCCCATAGGTTACTGCCTATTTCTGGTATGGAACTTGTGTCTTCTACTGTGAAGACAGACACAAAATATTTGTTCAATGCCTCTGCCATTTCCTAATTTTCCATGATGATTTCTCGTGTCTCTGCCTCTAAGGGACCAATGTCTACTTTAGCTACTCTCTTCCTTTTTATGCACTTTTAAAAGCTCTTACAATCTGTTTTTATATTGCTGACTAGTTTATTCTCATTCTATTTTTTCCCCTTTTTATCCATTTTTGGGTGGCCCTTTGCTAGTTTCTAAAACACTCCCAATCCTCAGACTTGCTGCTATTATTTGTAACATTGTAAGCCTTTTCTTTTAGTCTAATACTTCCTTATCTAACTAACTTAACTCATATGTGGAGAAGAAACTTTCTGGAAGATAGCCCACAGATGGAGAGGAATAGTGAAGCAGAACAGATGAAATAGATGAATGCCTATCGGAAAAGTGAGAGGAGGAACCAGCACAGGGGAAAAAAAAGTCAACAAGTCCAGGATTATCCAAAAGGTATATAGTTTAGTTTAGTGATACAGCACTGAAACAGGCCCTTCGGCCCACCGAGTCTGTGCCGACCATCAACCACCCACTTTATACTTCTTTCTTTTGGGCCTCCTTATCTCGAGAGACAATGGATACGCGCCTGGAGGTGGTCAGTGGTTTGTGAAGCAGCGCCTGGAGTGGCTATAAAGGCCAATTCTGGAGTGACAGGCTCTTCCACAGGTGCTGCAGAGAAATTTGTTTGTTGGGGCTGTTGCACAGTTGGCTCTCCCCTTGCGCCTCTGTCTTTTTTCCTGCCAACTACTAAGTCTCTTCGACTCGCCACAATTTAGCCCTGTCTTTATGGCTGCCCGCCAGCTCTGGCGAATGCTGGCAACTGACTCCCACGACTTGTGATCAATGTCACACGATTTCATGTCGCGTTTGCAGACGTCTTTATAACGGAGACATGGACGGCCGGTGGGTCTGATACCAGTGGCGAGCTCGCTGTACAATGTGTCTTTGGGGATCCTGCCATCTTCCATGCGGCTCACATGGCCAAGCCATCTCAAGCGCCGCTGACTCAGTAGTGTGTATAAGCTGGGGGTGTTGGCCGCTTCAAGGACTTCTGTGTTGGAGATATAGTCCTGCCACCTGATGCCAAGTATTCTCCGAAGGCAGCGAAGATGGAATGAATTGAGACGTCGCTCTTGGCTGGCATACGTTGTCCAGGCCTCGCTGCCGTAGAGCAAGGTACTGAGGACACAGGCCTGATACACTCGGACTTTTGTGTTCCGTGTCAGTGCGCCATTTTCCCACACTCTCTTGGCCAGTCTGGACATAGCAGTGGAAGCCTTACCCATGCGCTTGTTGATTTCTGCATCTAGAGACAGGTTACTGGTGATAGTTGAGCCTAGGTAGGTGAACTCTTGAACCACTTCCAGAGCGTGGTCGCCAATATTGATGGATGGAGCATTTCTGACATCCTGCCCCATGATGTTCGTTTTCTTGAGGCTGATGGTTAGGCCAAATTCATTGCAGGCAGACGCAAACCTGTCGATGAGACTCTGCAGGCATTCTTCAGTGTGAGATGTTAAAGCAGCATCGTCAGCAAAGAGGAGTTCTCTGATGAGGACTTTCCGTACTTTGGACTTCGCTCTTAGACGGGCAAGGTTGAACAACCTGCCCCCTGATCTTGTGTGGAGGAAAATTCCTTCTTCAGAGGATTTGAACGCATGTGAAAGCAGCAGGGAGAAGAAAATCCCAAAAAGTGTGGGTGCGAGAACACAGCCCTGTTTCACACCACTCAGGATAGGAAAGGGCTCTGATGAGGAGCCACCATGTTGAATTGTGCCTTTCATATTGTCATGGAATGAGGTGATGATACTTAGTAGCTTTGGTGGACATCCGATCTTTTCTAGTAGTCTGAAGAGACCACGTCTGCTGACGAGGTCAAAGGCTTTGGTGAGATCAATGAAAGCAATGTAGAGGGGCATCTGTTGTTCACGGCATTTCTCCTGTATCTGACGAAGGGAGAACAGCATGTCAATAGTCGATCTCTCTGCACGAAAGCCACACTGTGCCTCAGGGTAGACGCGCTCGGCCAGCTTCTGGAGCCTGTTCAGAGCGACTCGAGCAAAGACTTTCCCCACTATGCTGAGCAGGGAGATTCCACGGTAGTTGTTGCAGTCACCGCGGTCACCTTTGTTTTTATAGAGGGTGATGATGTTGGCATCGCGCATGTCCTGGGGTACTGCTCCCTCGTCCCAGCACAGGCATAGCAGTTCATGTAGTGCTGAGAGTATAGCAGGCTTGGCACTCTTGATTATTTCAGGGGTAATGCTGTCCTTCCCAGGGGCTTTTCCGCTGGCTAGGGAATCAATGGCATCACTGAGTTCCGATTTGGTTGGCTGTATGTCCAGCTCATCCATGACTGGTAGAGGCTGGGCTGCATTGAGGGCAGTCTCAGTGACAGCATTCTCCCTGGAGTACAGTTCTAGGTAGTGCTCAACCCAGCGGTCCATCTGTTTGCGTTGGTCAGTGATTATGTCCCCCGATTTAGATTTGAGGGGGGCGATCTTCTTGATGGTTGGCCCAAGAGCTCTCTTCATGCCATCATACATTCCTCTGATGTTTCCGGTGTCTGAGGCCAGCTGAATATGACTGCATAGGTGTTGCCAGTAGTCGTTTGCGCAACGCCTAGCTGTTCTTTGTGCAGTACTTCTGGCTGCATCAACCACCCACTTTATACTAATCCTACACTAATCCCCATATTCCTACCACATCCCCACCTGTCCCTATATTTCCCTACCACCTACCTATACTAGGGGCAATTTATAATGGCCAATTTACCTACCAACCTGCAAGTCTTTTGGCTTGTGGGAGGAAACCGGAGCACCCGGAGAAAACCCACGCAGACACAGGGCGAACTTGCAAACTCCACACAGGCAGTACCCAGAATTGAACCCGGGTCGCTGGAGCTGTGAGACTGCGGTGCTAACCACTGCACCACTGTGCCGCCCATAACTGTGAGGATGGAAAAGGAGACACAAGGAAGGGTAATCATGACCACAGCCCTAAAGGGATGCATATTGGGAAATGGGTGCATACCCCTCTCCACAATCTTCCGTCCTTTTAATGGATTCACAGTATGTACTCCTATAGTGCACAAAGCTCTGGGCTAGGGATGTTAAATGTGAATATTTATGCCATAATGTTTTATTCAGTCGTTAATGCCCAGGTTTTTTTGCTGCCTGAAATATAACAAGTATTCCAGTTTTCAGCCATTCTGAAGTCAGGTCCAAAAAATGGGCAAAATCAACTGTAAGGAAATGTGTTCTTTTTGGCATCAAAAGTAAATGACAATGCTTGCAAACCAAATAACTCCAGATTTAATAAGACCCTGGAAATTATGCCATGGAATAGTAACGTAAAAACACAATGAAGATAGTTTTGCCTTTTGGCGACAGTGTTAAATGAACAAGATTGGATCAGCTGCCTTTTATACATCTTGTCATGCAGACCCCCACCTGCCAAGAATGAGGCATATTAATTTTGTCATATGAACATTGATTTTAAACTGTTGCTGGAGCAAGGAAATGACTTGTCAAACAGATCAGCCATGGCTGGAAAAAACATTTACATACTAACAGACAGTGCTTATGGAGATAAAGGACCATTTCCTGACACATTCAACCCACAACGGACTTTGATCACCAAATATTGAAGGTGAGAAAGCTCACATTTCAGGATGACTGCTAAGATGACCGAATCCACAAACAGACATGGTCAAACCAGCTAGTCACATGACTAACCTGCTGGGCAAACTGAGTTTTTTTGAATTGTACATATAGTTTGAGAGAGAGACTCTTTGCTCCTGGACTGAGAAAACCTCTCCTGTCTGCTCCCATCTCTTTCTCATGGAACTTCAAATCCACTGAAGACACGTGAACCTCAAGAGAGAAAAGTCTTCTACATCAAACAAGGTTTAAGAAGAATACTGGGTCCCAACTAAAAGCAAGATCTACCTATAATCAAGGACTCTACAGCAAGCTCGAAGAACAGTAACCAAAACCATCTTCAGATATTGCCTCAACTTTTCCACTTTATTTCCTCTGCTTTTTTCTGTCTCTATCTGCATGTGTGTATCACGTATGCATGCTCATGTGGACGCATCATGTATCTGTAGGCGTCAACCGGATTTGAGTTTAAGTTTAATAATTTCAACCTTTCTTCGTTAAGCCTAAGAAAACCTGTTTGGCTGGTTTATTTGCCTTATAATTGGAAAGCAGTGAACAAGGATTCACCAAGGGGAAGCTAAAAACATGGTGTGTTTAATAAAAACCCTGCTACGGTAAGACCAGATGAAGGTTGAGAGGGAGCCCAGACGCCTTTCTCACTTGGTCGTAACAATCTCTTATAATTTCCATTTCTACATCAAACAAGGTTTAAGAAGAATACTGGGTCCCAACTAAAAGCAAGATCTACCTATAATCAAGGACTCTACAGCAAGCTCGAAGAACAATAACCAAAACCATCTTCAGATATTGCCTCAACTTTTCCACTTTATTTCCTCTGCTTTTTTCTGTCTCTATCTGCATGTGTGTATCACGTATGCATGCTCATGTGGACGCATCATGTATCTGTAGGCGTCAACCGGATTTGAGTTTAAGTTTAATAATTTCAACCTTTCTTCGTTAAGCCTAAGAAAACCTGTTTGGCTGGTTTATTTGCCTTATAATTGGAAAGCAGTGAACAAGGATTCACCAAGGGGGAGCTAAAAACATGGTGTGTTTAATAAAAACCCTGCTACGGTAAGACCAGATGAAGGTTGAGAGGGAGCCCAGACGCCTTTCTCACTTGGTCGTAACAATCTCTTATAATGCATCTGAAAATAAGAGAGAGGGGAATTTTAGGGAAACGTGTTCCAATGTTAGTGTGGTGTGGTATAATCTCTCAATCAAAATACTTGAAGTACGCAATAAACACTGAATTATTTTCATAAAGGACAAGCTAAAGTTTGATGTGCATTAGCTGTGAACTCTGTGCTTCCTCCCCACAGAACTTCAGTTGTCTGAAGGTGACTGAACGAATGCTCTACATCACTGTTGCCTGTCAGCACCAAGAGATGGTCAAACTCTCCCTTGTCTGAACAGGCAAAACAGCAGTTCTTATCACAGCATAACTGTAGTATGTTGACATGAATGTTTGCAATCAGGCTTAACTTTAATTTTGGAATTTGTCTTTTGTGAGTGTAATTATTGAGTTTAATCCTGAAATCAGAAGGCTTATCTAAATATGTCACACTGAGTCCTTGGTCTTTTAGGTAATCTTTCTTTCAGCAAAGTTGAAACGAACCATGAACACACCTTATCGAGATAATAGGGTTAAGATTCTCAGAAATCTGAAATGTTAACTCTTTTTCTCTCTCCATATATGCTGCTTGACTTGCTGAGTCTTTTTTTATTCATTCATGGGATGTGGGCGTCGCTGGCTAGGCCAGCATTTATTGCCCATCCCTAATTGCCCTTGGAAAGGTAGTGGTGAGCTGTCTTGTCATGCAGGCCCCCACCTGCCAAGAATGAGACAATAATTTTGCCACATGGACATTAAACTTAAAATTGCTGCTGGGAAGAAAAGAGGACCTATCACAAGGAATTGCCAGGCCCCTCGCTGGAAAGACCTTTTGCATACTCACAGCCAGTACTGGAACAAAGGAACCAGTCCCTGCTTTCCCAATACACAGAAGACGTGGTCAGACCAGTTTTGTCACATGACTAACTGGCTGTTGGAGTTTTTTGAATTTGAACTTGCCACGGAGAATTTGAACTCAGAAAGCTGTTTGCTCCTGGACTGAAAAGGTCTCTCTCCTGTCATCTCCCATCTTTTTCTCACAGAACTGAAGACCCATTGAAGACACATGAACCCCAAGAGAGAAAAGTCTCCAACAGTGAACAAGGTTTAAGAAGAATACTGGGCCCCAACGAAAAGCAAGAATTACCTCCAAGAAAGAACAACCTATGAAAGGGCTACAGTGAGCTCGAAGGACAGTAACAAGAAACTCTTCTGATATTGCCTCAAAACTCTCCACTATTTTTCTTTTGCTCTTTTCTGTCTCTATTTGCATGGGTGTATCGCGTATGCATGCTAGCGGGGCACGGTGTGTATCCGTAGGCATTAACCAAATTAGAGTTTAAGTTTAAGTTTTAATAAATTTCACTTTTCTTCTTTAAACCTGAGAAAGCCTGGTTGTGCTCATTTCTTTGCCTTATCATTGGAAAGTGGTGAACAAGGATTCATTAAGGGGTAATTCAAAATACAGTGTGTTTAAAAATTAAATCTTGTTACAATAAGACCAGGTGAAGGCTGAAAGAGACCCTTAGACACCTTTCTCACCAGGTCTTAACATGCCTTCTTGAACCGCTGCAGTCCTTGGGATGTAGTGATGTGAGGAACGGAGTTCCAGGATTTTGACCCAACGACAGTGAAGGAACGGCGATATAGTTCCAAGTCAGGATGGTGTGTAGCTTGGATGGGAGAACTTGCAGGTGGTAGTGTTCCCATGCATCTGCTGTCCTTGTCCTTCTAGATGGTAGAGGTCACAGGTTTGGAAGATGCTGTTAAAGGACTCTTGGTGAGTTACTGAAGCCCATCATGTAGATGGTACGCACTGCTGCCACTGTGTGTCGGTGGTGGAGAGTGAATGTTGAAGGTGGTGGATGAGGTGCCAATCAAGTGGACTGCTTTGGATGATGTGAGCTTCTTGAGTGTTGTTGGAGCTGCACATATCCAGGCAAGCGGAGAGTATTCCATCACACTCCTGACTTGTGCCTTTTAGATAGTGGATGGGCACTGGGGAGTCAGGAGGTGAGTTACTCGTCACAGAATTCCCAGCCTCTGACCAGCTCTTGTAGCCACTGTATTTATGTGGCTGGTCCAGTTCAGTTTCTGCTTAATAGTGACCCCCAGGATGTTGTTAGTGGGGATTCAGCGATGGTAATGCTATTGAACATCAAGGAGAGATGGTTAGATTCTTTCCTGTTGGAGATGGTCATTGCCTGGCACTTGTGTGGTACGAATGTAACTTGCCACTTAGCAGCCCAAGCCTAGATGTTGTTCAGGTCTTGCTGCATCTGGACATGGGCTACTTCATTATCTGAGGAGTTGCGAATGGTGCTGAACATTGTGCAATCATCAGCGAACATCCCCATTTCTGACCTTATGATGGAGGGAAGGTCATTGATGAAGCAGCTGAAGATGGTTGGGCCTTGGACGCTACCCTAAAGAACTCCTGCAGTGATGTCCTGGACTGAGATGATTGACCTCCAACAAACTGAACCATCTTCCTTTGTGCTAGGTATGACTCCAACCAGTGAAGAATTTTCCCCCTGATTCCCATTGACTCCAGTATTGCTAGGGCTCCTTGATGCCATACTCGGTCAAATGTTGCCTTGATGTCAAGGGCAGTCACTTTCACCTCACTTCTGGAGTTTACCTCTTTTGTCCATGTTTGGGCAAAGGCTGTAATGAGGTCAGGAGCTGAGTGGCCCTGGTGGAACCAAAACTGAGCATCAGTGAGCAGGTTATTGCTGAGCAAGTACCGCTTGATAGCACTGTCAGCAACCCCTTCCATCACTTTGCTGATGATTGAGTGTAGACTGATAGAGCAGTAATTGGCCAGGTCGGATTTGTCCTGCTTTTTGTGTACAGCACATACTTGGGCAATTTTCCACATTGCCGGGTAGATGCCAGTGTTGTAGCTGGAACAGCTTGGCTAGGGGCGTGGCTAGTTCTGGAGTACAAATCTTTAGTATTATTGATGGAATGTTGTCAGGGTCCATAGCTTTTGCAGTATCCAGTGCCTTCAGCTGTTTCTTGATATCATGTGGAGTGTATCGGATTGGCTTGACAACGGGCATCTGTGATGCTGGGGACCTCAGGAGGAGGCTTAGATGAATCATCCATTTGGCACTTCTGGCTGAAGATGGATGCAAATGTTTCAGCCTTGTCTTTCGCACTGAAGTGCTAGGCTCCCCCATTGTTGAGGATGGGGATATTTGTGGAGCCACCTCCTCCAGTTAGTTATTTAATTGTCCACCACCATCGATGACTGGATGTGGCAGGACTGCAGAGCTTAGATCTGATCCATTGGTTGTGGGGCCACTTAGCCCTGTCTATCACATTCTGTTTCCGCTGCTTGGCATGCAAAGAGTCCTGTGTTGTAGCTTCATCAGGCTGACACCTCATTCTTAGGTATTCCTGGTGCTGCTCCTGGCATGCCCTCCTGCACTCTTCATTGAACCAGGGTTGTCCCCCGGCTTGATGGTAATGGTAGAGTGGGGGATATGCCAGGCCATGATGTTACAGATTGTAGTTAAATACAATTTTGCTGCCACTGACGGCCCACAGCACCTCATGAATGCCCAGTTTTGAGTTGCTAGATCTGCTTGAAATCTATTCAATTCAGCACAGTGGTAGCGCCACACAAAACAATGGTGGGTATCCTCAATGTGAAGATGGGACTTCATCTCCACAAGGACTGTGTGGTGGTCACTCCTACCAATACTGTCATGGACAGATGCATCTGCGACAGGTAGATTGGTGAAGACCAGGTCAAATAGGTTTTTTTCCCCTTGTTGGTTCCCTCACCACCTGCTGCAGACCCAGTCTAGCAACTATGTGTTTAGGACTCGGTCAGCTCAGTCAGTAGCGGTGTTACCAAGCTATTCTTGGTGAGGGACATTGAAGTTCCCCGACCTACAGTACATTCTGTGCTCTGCTACCCTCAGTGCTTCTTCCAATTGGAGTTCAACATGGAGAAGCACTGATTCATCAGCTGATGGGGGGGGGGGGGGGGTAGGGGGGGGTACGCTAGGTGGTAATCAGCAGGCGGTTTCCTTGCTCATGTTTGACCTGATGTCATGAGACTTCATGGGCTCCGGAGTCAATATTGAGGACTCCCAGGGCAACTCCCTCTCGACTGTATACCACTGTGCCACCACCTCTAGTGGGTCTGTCCTGCCGGTGGGACAGGACATACCCAGGGATGGTGATGCTGGTGTCAGGGACATTATCAGTTCTGATTCTGTGAGTAGAACTATGTCAGGCTGTTGCTTGACTAGTCTCTGGGACAGCTGTCCCAACATTTTCTGTTTTTTATTTCAGATATTCAGCATCCACAGTATTTTGCTTTATTATTAAGGTTCTAGGGTTTTGTCCATACTATGATTACTTAAGAAACTGGTGACATCCCCTCCCCTTAACCTACCCCATTTTCAACCCTTTCTTCTGGTGTTTACTTCACCGATTAATCCATTCACTCGCCATTCCTGACAATGGTGTTCATGCTGTTTTTGCTCATGTTGCCACAGCTTCCTTTGCCAATTACCTTAATCTGTGCCCTTTCATTCTTGATCCCTTCACGAGTGGGAACAGTTTTTCCCTATCTACTATCCAGACCGCTCACGATTTTGAATACCTCTATTAAATCTCCTATCAGACTGCTCTTCTCCAATAAGAACAGTCCCAACTTCTCCAATTTATCTTCATAAATGAAGTCCCTCATCCCTGGAACCATTCTCATGAATCTTTTCTGCACTCTCTCCAATGCCTTCACATCTTTCCTGAAGTGGGGCGCCTAGAACTGGACACAATACTCCAGTTGAGGGCAAACCAGTGTTTTATATAAGTTTAACATTACATCCTTGCTCTTGTACTCTATGCCCCTATTAATAAAGCCCAGGATACTGTATGCTTTAGTAACAGCTCTCTCAACCTGTGCTGCCACCTTCAATGACTTATGCACATATACACCCAGGTCCCCCTGCCCTTGCACCCACTTTAGAGTTGTATCCTTTATTTTATATTTTCTCTCTTCCTACCAAAATTAATCACTTCACACTTCTCCGCATTGAACTTCATCTGCTACTTGTCTGCCCTTTCCACCAACTTGTCTATATCCTTTTGAAGTTCTTCATTATCCCTCTCACAGTTCACAATGCTTCCAAGTTTCGTTTCATTGGCAAAATTTTGAAATTGTGCCCTGTACACCAACGTTTAGGTCATTAATATATATCAGGAGGTGCAAGGGTCCCAATAATGACCCTCGGGAAACTCCATTACAAACCTTCCCCCAGTCTGGAAAACATCCAGTAACCACTAATTTCCGTTTCCTGTCACTCAGCCAATTTCATATCCATGTTGCCTTTTATTCCATGAGCTATAACTTTTCTCACAACTCTGTTGTGCGGCATTGTATCAAATGCCTTTTGGAAACATAAACATAGAAACATAGAAAATAGGAGCAGGAGTAGGCCAATCGCCCTTTGGGCCTGCCCCGCCATTCAAAAACGATTGTGGCTGATCGTCCAATTCAGTATCCTGTTCCCGTTTTCTCCCCATATCCCTTGATCCCTTTGGCATTAAGAAATATAAATATCACCTTCTTGAATATATTTAATGACTTGGCCTCCACTGCCTGCTGCGGTAGAGAATTCCACAGGTTCACCACCCTCTGAGTGAAGAAATGGCATACCCTGTATCCTGAGACTGTGACCCCTAGTTCTGGACTCCCTAGCCATCGGGAACATCTTCCCTGCATCTTGCCTGTCCAGTCCTGTTAGAATTTTATAGATTTCTATGAGATCCCCTCTCATTCTTCTAAACTCTAATGAATATAGGCCTAGTTGACCCAATCTCTCCTCATACCTCAATCCTGCCATCCCAGGATTCAGCCTAGTAAATCTTCTTTGCACTCCCTCCATGGCAAGAACGTCTTTCCTCAGATAAGGAGACCAAAACTGCACACAATACTCCAGATGTGGTCTCACCAAGGCCCTGTATAACTGCAGTAAGACATCCTTGCTCCTGTACTCAAATCATCTGGCAATGAAGGCCAACATGCCAATTGCCTTCCTAACTGCTTGCTGCACCTGAATGCTTGCTTGCAGCGACAGGTGTACAAGGACACTCAGGTCTCATTGCACCTCCCCCTTTCCCAATCTATCATCATTCAGATAATAATCTGCCTTTCTGTTTTTACAACCAAAGTGGATAGCCTCACATTTATCCACGTTATACTGCATCTGCCATGCATTTGCTCACTCACGTAACTTGTCCAAATCACATTGGAGCCTCTTTGCATCCTCCTCACAGCTCACATTCCCCCCCAACTTTGTGTCAAACTTGGAAATGTTACATTTAGTTCCCTCGCCCAAGTCATTAATATATATTGTGAATAGCTGGGGCCCAAGCACTGATCCCTGTGGTACCCCACTAGTCACTGCCTGCCACCCGGAAAAAGACCCGTTTATTCCTACTCTCTGTTTCCTGTCTGTCAACCAATTGTCCATATGTACTGCATCAACAGCGTTACCCTCATCAACCCTCTCTGTTACCTCTTCAAAAAGCTCCAGCAAATTAGTTAAACACTATTTTCCCTTGACAAATCCGTGCTGGCTTTCCTTAATTAACCCACATTTGTACAAATGATTATTAATTTTGTCCTGAATTCTTCTTTCTAGAAGTTTCCCCACCACCGAAGTTAAACTGATTGTCCTGTAGTTGCTGGGCTTATCTTTACACCCTTTTTTGAACAAGGGTGTAACATTTGCAATTCTCCATTCCTCTGGCACCACCCCTGACTCTAAGGAAGATTGGAAAATTATGGCCAGTGCCTCCACAATTTCCACTCTTACTTGCTCAGTATCCTTGGATGCATCTCATCCAGCCCTGATGCCTTAGCAATTTTAAATACAGACAACCTATCCAATACCTCTTCGTCAATTTTAAATCCTTCTAGTGTATTAATTACCTCGTCTTTCACCGTGGCCTGGGTCGCATCTTTTTCCTTGGTGAAGATGCGAAGTATTCATTTAATAACTCAGCTATTCCTCCTGCATCTATGCGTAAATCCCCTTTTTGGTCCCTGATCAGCCCTACTCCACTTTTTACCACCCTTTCATTATTTATATGCCTATAAAAAAACTTTGGGATTCCCTTTTATGTTAGCTGCCAGTTTCTTTTCACATTCTCTCTTTAATTCTCTTATTTGCTTTTCCATTTCCCCTCTGAACCTTCTATATTCAGCCTTGTTCCCCATTTCATTTTTGAACAAAGCAGTTTCAGCCTATGTTTTACAGTCTACTCAAGAACACAAGAATTGGAGCAGTAGTAGACTATATGGCCCACCGAGCCTGCTCCGCCATTCAGTATGATCATGGCTGATCTTGGGCTTCAATTCCACTTTCCTGCCTGCTCCCCATATCCTTTGATTCCCTGCGAGACCAAAAATCTGTCTATCCCAGCCTTAAATGTATTCAATGATGGAGCATCCACAACCCTCTGGGGTAGAGAATTCCAAAGATTCACAACCCTTTGAGTGAAGTAATTTCTCATCTCAGTCCTGAATGATCAGCCCCTTATCCTGAGACTATGCCCCCATGTTCTAGATTCCCCAACAAGTGGAAACAATCTCTCAGCTTCTACCCTATCGGGCCCTTTCAGAATCTTGTAAATCTCAATTAGATCGCCTCTCATTCTTCTAAACTACAGAGAATATAGGCCCAATTTACTCAGCCTCTCATCATAGGACAACCCCTCATCCCAGGCACCAATTTAGTAAATCTTCACTGCACCACCTCCATTGCAAGTATGTCCTCTCTTAAATCTGGACACCAAAACTGCATACAGTATTCCAGGTGCAGTCTCACCAAAGCCCTGTACAATTTTAGTATGACTTCTTTATTCCTGTACTCCAATCCCCTTGCAATAAAGGCCAACATGCCATTTGCCTTCCTAATAGCCTGCTGCACCTGCATGTAAACTTTATGCATTCCTTGTACAACTACCCCAAAGTTTCTCTGAACATCAACACTTACCAGTTTCACACCTTTGAAAAATATTCTGCTTTTCCATTCTTACGGTCAAAGTGAACAACTTCACACTTCCCTACATTATACCCCATTTGTCACCTGGTTGCCCACTGACTTAACCTGTCTCTATCTCTTTGCAGCCTCTCCATGTCCTCCCTTCAGCTTACCTTTCCACCGAGCTTTGTATCATCAGCAAACCTAGATACATTACCATCTGTCTTCATCCAAGTCATTAATATGGAGTGTAAATAGCTGAGGCCCCAGCACTGATCCTTGTGGCATCCCACTATTCACTGCCTGCCAACTTGAAATTGCCCCATTTATGTCCATTAAGGTAACCTTGAAGTACTGCTCCAGATTTACCTTTTCTATATTGCATAATACCTCTTATATTAGTCATAGAGTGATACAGCACTGAAACAGGCCCTTTGGCCCACCGAGTCTGTGCTGACCATCAACCACCCATTTATACTAATCCTACATTAATCCCATATTCCCTACCACATCCCCACAATTCTCCTACCACCTACCTACACTAGGGGCAATTTACAATGGCCAATTTACCTATAAACCTGCAAGTCTTTGGCTGTGGGAGGAAACCAGAGCACCCAGCGGAAACACAGGCGGTCACAGGGAGAACTTGCAAACTCTGCACAGACAGTAACCAGAACTGAACCCGGGTCATTGGAGCTGTGAAGTTGCAGTGCTAACCACTGCGCCACTGTGCCGCCCCAATTCTGTTGGGTTCTCCAAAATCTTTTGAATTACAAATTATATAGAAGGATTGGAAGGTGGAAAACACTACACCTGTGGGCTTGGGGTGGGTGTTCTTGCTACCTGCTATTTAAAAATGCAGTTGACCAGATCAGGGCAAGAAAGAAGTGGGAAAGTCCCTTACTCCATTTTATGAGCCCAACCCCAACACGGCTCAGTTTCTGCTAGGCAAGGGGAGTTAAAATCGGGCACTGTGTGTTGTTGAAAGACTTTTGCTTTTGCTTATTAAGTACAAAACTTCCAGTTTGAACAATATTTTAATGAATGCCTAAAGCTATACAAGGTGAAATCGTACTAGAAACCAGGTATTAGCAAGATGCTAGGTTTATCTGATAAAATTTTCACACAATTTAGCATGGCTCTTTGAAAGTAAATTGAAGTGGCAAGTTTTCTAACACCTTCTAGTTGTTGACATTTAAATGTGCAGACAAGAGCTGACAGGCCCAATAGTGAGATGATGCATGAGGTGAGTAAACTTCCTGTCTTTTCTCACATGAATGCAGTAAGATCAGATAAACAATGGTAATTTATCACCAATGACCTTACTGCAAACCTCTAAGGGAATGTCCTCAGTGTCTGAAGCTATTTTGTATGATGCATGTAGCAGTATCTACTGCTTTGAGGTCCTTGCATCAACTACAACAGAAGAACCATCAAGGATAAGAACAGCAACTTGTAGTTATATAGCCCCTTTAAGGTAATAAAATGTCCCAAGGCAATTCACAAGAGCATCATAAAGCAAAATTTTACCCAAGTCACATAAAATATTATGGCAGATGACCAAAAGCTTAGTCAAAGAGGTAGGTTTTAAGGGTTGTCTTAAAGGAGCAGAGTGAGATACAGAGTGGAGGAGAGGTTTAGGATGGGAATTCTGGAGCTTAGGGCCTTGGTAGCTGAAGGCACACCCACCAATGGTGGAGTAATTTAAATCAGGTATGCTCACGAGGCCAGAATTATAGGAGTGCAGATATGTTGGAGGAGATTACAAAGACAGGGAGCAGTGTATCCATGGAGAAATTGCAAATAAGAATGAGAACTTTAAAATCAAGATGTTGCTTAGCTGGGTGCCAATGTAGGTCAGTGACCACTGGGATGATGGGGTGAATGGGACTTGGTGCGAGCAAGGACATGAGCAGAGTTTTGGATGACTTCAAATTTATGGAGGGTGGAACATAGGAGATAGCCAGGAGTATGTTGGATAGTTAGGTCTAGAGGTAACAATGGCATGGATGAGGAGCAGGAGGCAATTTTTAGTATAAAGCATAGCAAGAGCCAACCTAGTTATATCAATTTACAGGCTGTGATTGAACTCAGTGTTAGAAACATATACTCATCTCTGTAGGATGAGGTCAATTCACATCCAAGGTCACCTCATTTAAAAATCTCTGAAGATAATATAACTGAGATAAGTTGCAAATTTTTCATCTGGCATATCAAGACCAGGCAAGTAGTGTGAGACCACCTTGAAGACCACCAAAGATTTTTTTAAACTTTTGTGAAACGTTTCAGTGTTAGCAAAAAGGTAACTGTTCTGCCTATTGCACATACAGACCTCCATGACTGACCAGAGAAGATGGTAACACAGAACCTGCCATGCAACTTCCTGTTGCCAGGGTGCACCACTTTAAAGCAGTATGTGCAGTGTAACACCACCACAGGATTCCCAACTCCCCACCACCACTCAAACAGAAGCTCTCAATTCCCAGGTCTTGCAACTTATAACTACAAATTTCATTTATATAGTATCCTTACATAGAAAAAGTCTCACGGCACTTTGGGGAATGGGAGGAATGAGGAAAAAAACTGCCTCATACTGCTTGTCATTGCCTCACAAATCTTTTTCCCAGAACTCTGGAACAAATGCTATTCTATTCTCTCTCTACCTGACATATATTTTACCTTATGTAATTTTATCTTTTACCTTTTACCTGCAGACAATCCAACTTGCTGATGGTAATACAGAGATTGTGTGCAGAGGGGCTTGAGATCAGGGTCAGGACCAGAAAAGACAAGATGCTGTGGGAGCTAGCGTATAACAATGGATGAGGGAGAACAAGGGTTCGACTGGAAGGGGAACTATCAGTGTGGCAAAGAGTAGGGAACTGAGCCTAGAGGGGAATGAAGAGTTTTCTATTGCTACCAGGATGTATCTAAAGCTGTCGCTTTCACATTGTAAAAGTGCAGCAAAATATATGAATGGCAGGAAACAAATAGACTTTAACTGGGTGAGAGTAACAGGTGCTGGTCAGAGAGTGTAGGGGCTCAGAGGTAATAGAGAAGCTGTGCTGCAATAGAAGCCTAGGATGTTATCATTTTGGTGATGGAAGGAAAAGGGCGGGGGGTGGGGGGGTGGTTAAAGGGATATGAGAATAGGGAGGGGCCCATGGGATGAACACTGAAACAGACTATTTGGGCTGAATGTAATTTCTATGAAATCACCAATGTTCACTGCAATATTATTACCCCATCACGTAATTAAATAAACAATTCACTGTTGTATAACCATAATGGTTGAGGAATACTTTAAATAGATGTTGATATATAGGAAATGAACTAAACCAAAATTAGTATATAATCAGAATTACTTTGTGCTGAAGGTAGTAATTGTGTTTTACTGAAATACAAAATTGGAGATATTAGAAAGGCAGAACAGTCAATTGCAGCTTCTGTCTATGTGATCAAGACAAAATGGCGCATAATCATTACAAACATTGAGGGAGGAATATTTAAAGATTTGTCATGGAACATTTTAATTTGAGATGAATAATTGCAGGATGATAGCCAATCATTTGTTGTTTTAGCTTAATTTTTGAAAACCCCAAAAGCTGCAAGCATTGAACTAGTTTCCCTCACCCTACAATTCTACTATAACAGCACCCAAATCAACTCATTAAGGCAACTGAACAAGTTAAGCTTCCTTTTTTAAGATAATTATGATAGATTGCATTGACATCCAACAATTTGATTTTTATTTCTAATGTTATTCATCAAAACTCAATGACCTTAACTACAATACATGAATGCTATAATGTGTGCACCTTGGTCATAGACCTTTACACAGGCTGTTATTCTTTCTTGACCGAAGACAATTGAAATGGAAGCTCAGCAAGGAGAAAGGTTAAACAGGTAACAGAAACTAGTGAAGAGGGAGCACAGCCTGATTTATGGTTTATTGATCTTTTCAGTTCTTAGAACCACCAAGATGAATATTAAGGCAAACAACATCAACCTGAGCTCAGTAAATGGGATTTTATTTCATATGTACGTTAAGCCATTGATGGATTTAGTGAAACCCTACCCGACTCAAAAAAAAACATTATAAAGCACAAGCCTGTCCAATAATCCAATTGATTGACCTCATGGTTATAATAAAATTATACGGTCAGGTTCTGGCATTGTGGGGCACTTGAACTCATTTGCTGTAGTTCGACAGATTGATTTCATTGGTCATTAGCCACATCACACTACAGAGTGCTCTAAAAGGATAACTGATTATGTTAAAGGTACTTTATAAGTGCAAGTCATAGTTGTGAGGGTGGGAACATTTACAATTTCAGTTTACAATTCCAAAATTATTCCTCCTGCAATCCTATCAGAATAACTTCAATGATCGTTATGGAGATCGAGATTGGAAAGACAGCTGAGGCTCAGAGGATCAGTCAGTTCACGTTGTTCTGCAAGGATGATTGAAGCCATGCACTTTGCACTTTATTAACCAACAGGAGTAAGAATTCCTCTGGCTGCTTTCTATCACAATGTTGTAAAGGAAAGTTAGAAGATTTTGTCTAAAAAAACAGCTTTACAATTCCACTAGTAATACCAAACAGGGTAAATCTTCACAAACACCAATGTATAAAACAACAGCCCCCAAAGAGCTGACAACTCAAAACAAAATGAAAAACAGCCCATACCATAAGACCATGGCCAAATCAACTCCTTAAGGCAACTGAACAAGTTAAGCTTCCTTTTTTAGGATAATTATGATAGATTGCGTTGACATCCAACAATTTGATTTGTTTTTCTATTGTTATTCATCAAAACTCAATGACCTTAACTACAATACATGAATGCTATAATGTGTGCACCTTGGTCATAGACCTTTACACAGGCTGTTATTCTTTCTTGCTGTTTTTTTAACATTGACAGATACGATGCTCTCAGCATAAAATGCCAATGGTTAGCATGTCTCTACATTGAATGTAGCAACACCAGTTAGCAGAGAAATACTCTGATGTTTTTTAAAAATTGAATCCTAAAATGTTTTTGATGAAATTTCAGACCTAACTAAAAAGCAGATTTGCACAAGTGCTAAGGTGCATACAGTCGTAATCCTGACCATTAGCCAAAATGAGGTAACAAAGGTTTCAATCTGGTTTGGCTCAATTGAAGCCCCAGAATTTGGGTGAAATAGAATTGTGGGTTTGGGTCAATGGTGATTCCTACATGAAGAGACCCAGAACTGAAATTATACTGATCTTCCAGTTGGAGGAGGTTGTAAGCAACAAACAGCTTGCAAAGAAGAAAAACATCTGTTGATAAGAAAAGTCTGTAAATAGTACTTTATGTCAAACATTTCTGTTCTTTCTATTTCACCTTATCAGATCAAACATTACAAGGTAGGGGGAATGCTTGCTTTATAAGTACAATTTTAGAAAGATGAAATAGCATCAAACTGCTGGCACATGCAATGAAATTCACCATTTCTAAGCTGCTTATGAAAACCAATACTGCAAATGCCACTGACCATAAAATATAGTTTATTCAATAAATAATAGAGAAGAAGCTTTTTATTCCCCGAGTATAGTGACTGTATAGATAGGACAGCACTCCAAAAATCTCTCAACTCAGCAGTCATTGTCGCTCTTGAATTCAGTAAAGTTTATAACATTGCATTTAACACATAAGGTGCTGGTATTTCTACTATGTATGCACAGAGTTATATATAGAATCAGTATTCAAATATCAAATGGCATAGTAGACAAACGAAATCTAATATCATTCAGCATTGGAGCAAATAATCTGCATTGCAGCTTAGAAAATACACAAATTGGCAAGCACAGAGAGGCTGCTAGCAATTGTTAAAGTTTCCTTTGCACTATATATTTTAAAGTCGAATTACAGAAAGTATTCAATTCTAGCATTTTTCATCAACTCTAATTTGAGAATATACAAAAAGAAAAACTTTCTTCTTTGGCCTCCTTGTCTCGAGAGACAATGGGTAAGCGCCTAGAGGTGGGTCATTGGTTTGTGGAGCAGCACCTGGAGTGGCTATAAAGGCCAATTCTAGAGTGACAGACTCTTCCACAGGTGCTGCAGATAAAATTGGTTGCTGGGGCTGTTAGACAGTTGGCTCTCTCCTTACACTTCTGTCTCCTTTTCCTGCCAACTGCTAAGTCTCTTCGACTCGCCTCTCTTTAGCCCCACCTTTATAGTTGTCCACCAGCTCTGGTGATCGCTGGCAACTGACTCCAACGACTTGTGGTCAATGTCACAGGACTTCATGTCGTGTTTGCAGACGTCTTTAAAGCAGAGACATGGACGGCCGGTGGGTCTGATACCAGTGACGAGCTCACTGTACAATGCGTCCTTGGGGATTCTGCCATCTTCCATGCGGCTCATATGGCCAAGCCATCTCAAGCGCCGCTGGCTCAGTAGGTTGTATATGCTGGGGATGTTGGCCGCCTCGAGGATTTCTGTGTTGGAGATACGGTCCTGCAGCTGATGCCAAGGATTCTCCAGAGACAGCAAAGATGGAATGAGTTGAGACGTCGCACTTGGCTGACATACGTTGTCCAGGCCTCGCTGCTGTAGAGCAAGGTACTGAGGACACAGGCTTGAAACACTCGGACTTTTGTGTTCCGTGTCAGTGTGCTATTTTCCCACACCCTCTTAATTCTAGCATTTTTTTCATCAACTCTAATTTGAGAATATACAAAAAGAAAAACTTTAAATGCAGCAAATCAATCAACAGTGAAAAAAAGAAATGACAAGCTAATATTTCAGATCCAAAGCTCAGTTCTGATAAAGGACATATACTCAAAATGGGAACATATCTTTTTCTCTTTTCGGATGTCGATGTTGTGTATTTCCAGCATTTTCTGTGTTCTGTAAATTACCTTTTTCTTTCAGGAACACTAATTTTGCTCCAAAGCGTAATGGCAATTTGAAAATACCATGTGATTTTATTCCCATGTGAAAATAAAAATTGTTTCATCACAAACACTGCTTATTTCCACCTCTGTAATATTGCCCCTGTCTCCAACTCTCATTCATGCCTTTGTCACCTCCAGACTCAACTATTCCAATGCTTTCCTAACTAGCCTGCACCCTTTACCCTCCGAAAATTTAAATTCCCCCACCTCCCCCCCCCCCCATCATACCAATTCTGTCCCCTCTTTAATTACAAATCCACAAACAATGGTTACCATCTGGTATTTCATCCAAGTTGTCATAATGCATATGTGAACCTTGCCAATTTCAGCAATCTAACTCACAAAATCACAGAATTGTTGCAGCGCGGAAGGAGGCCATTTGGCCCATGTGTCTGCACCGGCTCTCTGAATGAGCAATTCACCGAATGCCATTCCCCTACCTTCTCCCCGTAACCCTGCACAGTCTTCCTTTTCAAATAACAGTCCAATTCCCTTTTGAAGGCCGTGATTGAACCTGCGTCCACCACTTTCTCAGGCATTCCAGACCTTAACCACTCGCTTATTGAAAAAGTTTTTCCTCATATCGTTTTTGCTTCTTTTGCCAATCACCTTAAATCTGTGCCCTCTCGTTCTCGATCCTTTCACAAGTGGGAGTAGTTTTTCCTTATCTACTCTGTCCAGACCCCTCATGATTTTGAATCCCTCTATCAGATCACCTCTCTGCTTTCTCCAAGGAAAACAGCCCTAACTTCTCCAATCTATCTTCATAACTGAAGTTCCTCATCCCTGGAACCATTCTCGTGAATCTCTTCTGTACTCTGTCCAATGCCCTCACATCTTTCCTAAAGTGCAGCTCCCAGAACTGGACACAATACTCCAGCTGAGGCCGAACTAATGTCATAGAATAGAATCATAGATATTTACAGCAGAGAAAGAGGCCACTTGGCCCATCATGTCCTATACAAGTTCAACATGACCTCCTTGCTCTTGTATCCAATATCCCTATTAATAAAGCCCAGGATACTGTACGCTTTATTAACTGATTATCAATTGATTAGGCGTGTATCACTGCCGAGCCAGAACTTGTTATCATCCGATGTCCGTGAATGCTCAGTTCCAGCGTGACTGCTGGATAGCATCATTACCTTTGGCTTATTTTCCTTCGTTATCCCAGATGCAATGAGACCAAATGTAGCACCTTTAATGCCACCTCTGCTGGGATCAGCTCACTTAGCGCAGACCACATACTGATCCAGTCTGGAACCTTTGGCTCTGTGTGCCTCAGCTGTTTACTGGATTAAGGACTCACTAATCCATCAGATGAGTCATTTCCAATAATTTTATGCAATTATTCAAAAGTTCCTTTTTGCAGGGCACATTTTAATTTTCTACTGGATCAAATTGTTGTCACATCTGGTGAAGACAATCTGCAATACACGAAGGCTTGGGTCCTGTCTCATGCAGTTATTTGTTACACATATCACAAAGAATGGATTTCAAAGTGATCATTTGGTGTTAAAATAATGAACTAGATCAGACCCCATGTAATTTTTTTTTAAATAAGCTGGGCATTTATAACTAGAATTCCCAGCATTCTTTTAAACTCAACAATGGTCAAAACTGTGAGGCTCAGCTCTCTGCTTTGCAATCACACTGGTGGATGTGAGGCTGGCAGTACATTTGCCTGTCCTTGGCATGTTACCCCAAGCATGGCTGGACTTCTGGCCCCCCGGGGTCATTACAACTCAAGAGTCATGTTAGTCTGTGGCTGGAAACATATAGGAGTGGCAAAGAAATGGGAAATGGCCAGCATGCCTCCTGTCAATATTTAAAAAAAAATGAAGGATAATCTCCCTCTTACTTCATGGGACCAGATTTACAGCCAGCCAATATGGTGAGCAGTGTGCTTGTACACATTCTGCGCCAGACATGAATCACCAGCCACACTGGCAAAGACTGACATTTTAAGTGTTCAGGCCCCAGTCCTGAAACAGGAATAAGCAAATAGAAGAACCTGACATCTGGTTGAGGACCTCTTCCCAACATTGGGTTATCCTGAACCATGTCTATATGTGGCCTAACCAATGATCAAGTGGAACTACTGAAGGCTGGCACTAAAGCGGTGAGTTTTAAAAAAAAATATTTACCTGAATGTGGAACCGGAAAGAGCAGGAGTGCTCCTCCCAGTTTTGGAGCAGTCCCAAAGACTATTTCTGGTCTCTGCTTGTTTCCCTGCCCCCATCCCCACTCTGATTTCCAATCCCTCTTCCCGATCACCACACCCCTCACTTGATCACCTCCACCCACTCCTGATCACCAATCCTGATTGCCTCTCTTCTCTCTCGATCACACCACCCACCCAACCCCATCTCAAGACCAGCCTGAGGGATGCTACTAATGAAGCTAAGGCCCAAAATCTAGATCGACTTTATCAGCGGGTTGCCTGGGGATAAGCAGCAAGCATCAGCAACCCACTATTCCAATTTAATTGAGGTCTTGAGCCGATCTGTTTCAGCATAGGGATCGCTCCCTGTGCCCAATTCACGCTGGCAGGCCAGCGCTATCCAATTTCACCCCATGTTCTATCCTTATTCATACTTTAATCTACTATCACTTTATACAATATATATCAAATCCACATTCATATATATCCATAATTTCACAACAGCATTTTTCTCTCATTAACTATTATTAATGTACACCAATTTGAAATCCTCAACACATTATTAAATGGATAATTAGGAATTGTGTCCTATAAATTAAACTTTCCCCATCTATTGCTCGCATCTGGTGCCTGACGAATGATTTAGAATTTTTGTGATACGAGTCCAGAAGCAATTATATTCTGTCACTAAAATTAGATTATCACAATGTACATAATTAACCAATATAATTGTTTTCTGTCCCACTTATTGGGGTATAGTCTTGGATATGAAAGAAATAGTATAAAATCAAGAAATGTTTCTTCTTTGGCCTCCTTATCTCGAGAGACAAAGGGTAAGCGCCTGGAGGTGGTCAGTGGTTTGTGAAGCAGCGCCTGGAGTGGCTATAAAGGCCAATACTAGAGTGACAGGCTCTTCCACAGGTGCTGCAGAGGAATTTGTTTGTCGGGGCTGTTACACAGTTGGCTCTCCCCTTGCGCCTCTGCCTTTTTTCCTGCCAACTACTAAGTCTCTTCGACTCGCCACACTTTAGCCCCGTCTTTATGGCTGCCCGCCAGCTCTGGCGAACGCTGGCAACTGACTCCCACGACTTGTGATCAATGTCACAGGATTTCATGTCGCGCTTGCAGACGTCTTTAAAGCGGAGACATGGACGGCCGGTGGGTCTGATACCAGTGGCGAGCTCGCTGTACAATGTGTCTTTGGGGATCCTGCCATCTTCCATGCGGCTCACATGGCCAAGCCATCTCAAGCGCTGCTGACTCAGTAGTGTGTATAAGCTGGGGATGTTGGCCGCCTCGAGGACTTCTGTGTTGGAGATACGGTCCTGCCACCTGATGCCATGTATTCTCCGGAGGCAGCGAAGATGGAATGAATTGAGACGTCGCTCTTGGCTGACATACGTTGTCCAGGCCTCGCTGCCATAGAGCAAGGTACTGAAGACACAGGCCTGATACACTCGGACTTTTGTGTTCCGTGTCAGTGCGCCATTTTCCCACACTCTCTTGGCCAGTCTGGACATAGCAGTGGAAGCCTTTCCCATGCGCTTGTTGATTTCTGCATCTAGAGACAGGTTACTGGTGATAGTTGAGCCTAGGTAGGTGAACTCTTGAACCACTTCCAGAGCGTGGTCGCCAATATTGATGGATGGAGCATTTCTGACGTTCTGCCCTATGATGTTCGTTTTCTTGAGGCTGATGGTTAGGCCAAATTCATTGCAGGCAGCCCCAAACCTGTCGATGAGACTCAGCAGGCACTCTTCAGTGTGAGATGTCAAAGCAGCATCGTCAGCAAAGAGGAGTTCCCTGATGAGGACTTTCCGTACTTTGGACTTCGCTCTTAGACGGGCAAGGTTGAACAACCTGCCCCCTGATCTTGTGTGGAGGAAAATTCCTTCTTCAGAGGACTTGAACGCATGTGAAAGCAGCAGGGAGAAGAAAATCCCAAAAAGTGTGGGTGCGAGAACACAGCCCTGTTTCACGCCACTCAGGATAGGAAAGGGCTCTGATGAGGAGCCACCATGTTGAATTGTGCCTTTCATGGAATGAGGTGATGATACTTAGTAGCTTTGGTGGGCATCCAATCTTTTCTAGTAGTCTGAAGAGACCACGTCTGCTGACGAGGTCAAAGGCTTTGGTGAGATCAATGAAAGCAATGTGGAGGGGCATCTGTTGTTCACGGCATTTCTCCTGTATCTGACGAAGGGAGAACAGCATGTCAACGGTCGATCTCTCTGCACGAAAGCCACACAGTGCCTCAGGGTAGACACGCTCGGCCGGCTTCTGAAGCCTGTTTAGAGAGACTCGAGCAAAGACTTTCCCCACTATGCTGAGCAGGGAGATTCCACGGTAGTTGTTGCAGTCACCGCGGTCACCTTTGTTTTTATAGCGGGTGATGATATGGCATCGCGCATGTCCTGAGGTACTGCTCCCTCGTCACAGCACAGGCCAAGCAGTTCATGTAGTGCTGAGAGTATAGCAGGCTTGGCACTCTTGATTATTTCAGGGGTAATGCTGTCCTTCCCAGGGGCTTTTCTGCTGGCTAGAGAATCAATGGCATCACTGAGTTCCGATTTGGTTGGCTGTATGTCCAGCTCATCCATGACTGGTAGAGGCTGGGCTGCATTGAGGGTACTCTCCCTGGAGTACAGTTCTAGGTAGTGCTCAACCCAGCGGTCCATTTGTTTGCGTTGGTCAGTGATTACGTCCCCTGATTTAGATTTGAGGGGGGCGATCTTCTTGATGGTTGGCCCAAGAGCTCTCTTAATGCCATCATACATTCCTCTGATGTTTCCGGTGTCTGAGGCCAGCTGGATATGACTGCAAAAGTGTTGCCAGTAGTCGTTTGCGCAGCGCCTGGCTGTTCTTTGTGCAGTGCTTCTGGCTGCTTTAAGTGCTGCGGATGTTAAATCGCTGGGGGCTTTCTTGTAGTTCAACAGTGCAATGCGCTTAGCGGCTATGACAGGTTCCAGCTCTTCATTATGAGAATTAAACCAGTATAAAATATGAAATAGTATAAAATCAAGAAATGTTTATGTACATAAAAATCTACTCTAAAATGCTGGAAAATTGTTCCAGTTTACAGGGGCTTTGTGCACAGTAGGCAGTTGACAGAATATCATGGATATATTGGCTACTATTTTCCATTCATTAATCTCAATGCATGGAAAGTCACTGGCAGTGCCCCAGCGATTTTCCAATAAACTGCTGCCCACTGCATGTAAGGCCCCACTGATAGTGCAGGGTTTCAGGAAATTCTGCTCAAAACGTTAAGCATCAAAATTTACAAGTGGTGTGTTCTCTCAGAGTTCTCCTAGGAACAGAATCTCAAAACTGTCATTGAAGGCAGTTGAAAGAAAAAGAAAAGGGACTGTCAAATCTCATGTCCTTTTACAAATCCTGCCTGACAGCTCCTCAGCTGGTAAGAGTGCCACATTTATTTATTAATAGCGATATTGCTTCCACATACAACAACTCTGCATCTTCCATTTAATAAAGCTGGTTTTAAAGCAGTCACTTGCAATTCTGAGCTCATTATTGGTTGTGATTAAGGGGAATGTCCTAACTAGACAAGATAGTGAAAGTCCTAGTGGCTAGTAATATTCAACTCCATGAAGATATCTGTGCGACATTAAATAATCACACATCTACCATTTTCTGGCTGGTTATATTTGATAGAACTGAGTTTATTGAATAGCTCTCCTGATCTCAAGCACAGAAACTGAACCCATGTTCAGTTGTTGTGAATGATAACTATACAAAAACCTCAGAACTTTCATTACTATCCACCTAAGCAATCTGGCTATTAGCTTTGATTATCAATATCAATGTGTGCTTGGATCTATGTCATATGTCAATAACGTGCTGTTACTCTTATACAGGAAAACACACTGTAGATTTTGCATGCCGAATTCCTGATATTCATTCCAGGCATGCAAAGCTCCATGCAGGGAATGCAGATTCATTGGGCTGGATTTTCCCGTGGAGACGGGACCAGGAGTGAAATTGACAACCTGGAATTGAGGCAGACATTGGATCGCGACCCAACCAGGAAAAACTCGCCTATTAAGTTTACCCTGATAAGCCATTGAAATGTGAATTTTTATTGATTTACATATTTTATCCACTTTACTGTGCGTTACTTTCTCATTAAAAATAAAAAGACAAATGCAGTTCACGCCATGTGCAGTAACCTGGTTGTCGTTGCTACTATTCAAAAACACCGATTCATTACCAGTTCTGACAATGAAGACATTGGGGCCACCAAAAATTGCCAGGAAACTCTGAGAATCCTGAGAAAATAACTGAAGCAGGAAGAAAGAGCACACAATCCGGGGAGGGAGGGAGATTTCATGTCAGCCTATGATATGCGCTGTTTTATTACAAGAGTTGGTAGATTTGGCGCTTGTCCCCAAGGACTGAGCCTCACTTCCCTCAAGCTGGGCTTCAGGGGTTGGATGCAGGAATCAGTGAATTGTATAAAGCTTGATTTTGGTTTTCTTTATTAATTTTATAACTTACTGTGCAGTGTAAGAAGTTATAACATTATACAAAAACTTTAGTCAGAAGTTACTTATCTCATTGATTTGTTTGTTGAATTAGCCGTACTGACTTGAAGTTTCTCATTGTGCTAGATACTGTAGAAACATCACAGCAATAGTTTTTATTTAAAAATTCCTTATCTTTAAATCTTTCTGTTCTTTTGTTTTCTTTGATTTATAAATTATATTATTCATTTCACTCTAAAACAAAAAGTCAAATATGTTATTTGTGCTTGGTGATACTGTAGACATTCAACTAAGCTAATGCAACATCTGGAAACATTGGGAAAATGTCACGTGATCAAATGGCATGTGATCAAATGTCACATGACGAAATTTTCAGGAATCTACATTGGACTTCATCCTAACATAAAACCTGCTTTACTCATTGCCAGCATGTTTTGGTGTTCCCAATAAACTGCTTTCTATGTCCATCCGGCTGTACCCAACACTCCAACCAAACTCTGTGATGGTAAGAATCTGCTTCACGATTTGAAGCTCTTAAGGACCCCACTATAAAATACAAAGTGATTCATTTATGGGATAGTGATTTTTTTTTAACGAAAACATCATGAGGACAAATGACAATGTCATAAATGCCTGGGGTGTTATAATTTGAAAGTAAGGATCAACGTAGAAATGGCAGCAGAATAGGTTACTGTAGTTTTATGTTTTGATATTTAAAATAGCACAAAACAACCTTAAATTAGGAAGGAAGGGGAGATCGATGGTCCACATGAATGTGAATTGTTATATATTGGGGATGTAGCAAGAATTTCTCCGAGCATCCCTCGAAATAATATTTATAGCATTAGAGACCAGGCAAAACACATTTGTGAAAGACTTGGTCTGTGGGTGAATGTGTAGTTGGGACATCAGGAAGTTATCCAACAATTTCAGTCGTGTTAGGAAATACTTTGCTTCTACAGAAGAATTGGATTTTCTCTGTACAGTAATCTTGTGCTATGACAAAACAGATTTTGTAATCAATTGAATTAGATTCTTCCACTTCAACAGATGAGGTTATATTGGACAGCTGTAAAGGTGATATTTTTTCTTTTTTGTCTGATGTGGCTGATTCACTGGTACTATGCTTTTAGTAACTTGCCTCAGTGAGATATTCTACAGTGCTGCTGAGGATCAGAATCGGATGTTTGTAAAAGAATTGTCTGGATTTTAGCCAGCTTACTTACAGCAATATTTTTTTGGAGTGAAGCTGATTGAAATGCCAGCACAACTCTCTGCTGATTCAATTTGAGACTCTTTTACTGTTTCTCATTTCACATCATCCCCATGAAGTCTCATGACATCAGGTCAAACATGGGCAAGGTAACCTCCTATTGATTACCACCTACCGCCCTCCCTCAGCTGATGACTCAGTACTCCTCCAAGTTGAACTTGGAGAAAGCACTGAGGGTGGCAAGGGCACAAAATGTACTCTGGGTGGGAGACTTCAATGTCCATCACCAAGAGTGGCTTGGTAGCACCACTACTGACCAAGCTGGCCGAGTACTAAAGGACATAGCTGCTAGACTGGGTCTGCAGCAGGTGGTGGGGGAACCAACACGAGGGAAAAAAATACTTGACCTTGTCCTCATCAATCTGCCTGCTGCTGATGCATCTATCCATGACTGTATTGGTAGGAGTAACCACTGCACAGTCCTTGTGGAGACGAAGTCCTGCCTTCACATTGAGGATAGTTTCGGTGACTGCAGCGTGGATAGCAACGGAGGTGCGTGAACGGGCTTACAGCTGTGAAGTCAATTTCAGCGTAAGTTTAAAAGTGAATTCCCTTTTGTTTTCGGAGGACCAGGGGACTGCTGGGTAAGGAAAAAGGTATATATTTGTGTGGTTTAGAATCTCTTTCTTTTAGTTTCGGTGACTGCAGCGTGGATAGCAACGGAGGTGCGTGAACGGGCTTACAGCTGTGAAGTCAATTTCAGCGTAAGTTTAAAAGTGAATTCCCTTTTGTTTTCGGAGGACCAGGGGACTGCTGGGTAAGGAAAAAGGTATATATTTGTGTGGTTTAGAATCTCTTTCTTTTAGTTTCGGTGACTGCAGCGTGGATAGCAACGGAGGTGCGTGAACGGGCTTACAGCTGTGAAGTCAATTTCAGCGTAAGTTTAAAAGTGAATTCCCTTTTGTTTTCGGAGGACCAGGGGACTGCTGGGTAAGGAAAAAGGTATATATTTGTGTGGTGGCTGTACCCGAGACACAACACGTGTAGTGTCTCCCACCCACCCTCCTCCTCTAACCATAAAAAAAGGACTCTGGTGTGTTGATAAGGTAAGCTTTTTATTTAGGAAGTTCTGTCCGTTGGATTGCTAACCTAACAAGTTTTGACTTTTTGTTTTTTTTTGGTTTTTTCAGTAGATTTGTTGGGAATTTGGAATAGTGGGAATGGAGGTTAAGGCAGTTGCATGTTCCTCCTGCAGAATGTGGGAGGTAAGGGTTGCCAAGAGTGTCCCTGCTGACTGCATCTGTGGGAAGTGCACCCAACTCCAGCTCCTCGAGAACCGCGTTAGGGAACTGGAGCTGGAGCTGGATGAACTTCGGATCATTCGGGAGGCGGAGGAGGTTATTGAGAGGAGTTATGGGGAGGTAGTCACACCTCAGGTAAAAGAAGTAGGTAGATGGGTTACCGTCAGGGGAAGGAGAGGGAACCAGCAGGCAGTGCAGGGATCCCCTGTGGCCGTTTCCCTCAACAACAGGTATACCGTTTTGGATACTGTTGCGGGGGACGACTTACCAGGGGTAAGCAATGGGGTACAGATATCTGGCACAGAGTCTGTCCCTGTTGCTCAGAAGGGAAGGGGGAAGAGGAGCAGAACATTAGTCATTGGGGACTCCATAGTTAGGGGAACAGATAGGAGGTTCTGTGGGAACGAGAGAGACTCACAGTTGGTATGTTGCCTCCCAGGTGCCAGGGTTCGTGATGTCTCGGATCGTGTTTTTGGGATCCTTAATGGGGAGGGGGAGCAGCCCCAAGTCGTGGTCCACATAGGCACCAATGACATAGGTAGGAAGAGAGATGGGGATTTAAGACAGAAATTTAGGGAGCTAGGGTGGAAGCTTAGAGCGAGAACAAACAGAGTTGTTATCTCTGGGTTGTTGCCCGTGCCACGTGATAGCGAAGTGAGGAATAGGGAGAGAGAGGAGTTGAACACGTGGCTGCAGGGATGGTGCAGGAGGGAGGGTTTTGGTTTCCTGGATAATTGGGGCTCTTTCTGGGGTAGGTGGGACCTCTACAGACAGGATGGTCTTCACCTGAACCAGAGGGGTACCAATATCCTGGGGGGGAGGTTTGCTAGTGCTCTTCGGGGGGGTTTAAACTAATTCAGCAGGGGAATGGGAACCTAAATTGTAGTGCCAGTGAACAGGATGTTGAGAGTAGTGAGGTCAGGGATATGGTTACAAGGACGCAAGAGGGCACTGGCAAGCAAGAACCTGGTTTAAAGTGTGTCTATTTCAATGCCAGGAGCATCCGGAATAAGGTGGGTGAGCTTGCAGCATGGGTTGGTACCTGGGATCTCGATGTAGTGGCCATTTCAGAGACATGGGTAGAGCAGGGGCAGGAATGGATGTTGCAGATTCCGGGATTTAGATGTTTCAGTAAGAACAGAGAAGATGGTAAAAGAGGGGGGGGTGTGGCATTGTTAATCAAGGAGAGTATTACAGCGACAGAAAGGACGTTTGAGGACTCGTCTACTGAGGTAGTATGGGCTGAGGTTAGAAACAGGAGAGGTGAGGTCACCCTGTTGGGAGTCTTTTATAGACCTCCGAATAGTTCCAGAGATGTAGAGGAAAGGATAGCGAAGATGATTCTCGACAGGGGTGAGAGTAACAGGGTAGTTGTTATGGGGGACTTTAACTTTCCAAATATCGACTGGAAATACTATAGTTCGAGTACTTTAGATGGGTCAGTTTTTGTCCAGTGTGTGCAGGAGGGTTTTCTGACACAGTATGTAGACAGGCCAACCAGGGGCGATGCCACATTGGATTTGGTACTGGGAAATGAACCCGGCCAGGTGTTAGATTTAGATGTAGGTGAGCACTTTGGTGATAGTGATCACAATTCGGTTAGGTTTACCTTAGCGATGGGCAGGGACAGGTATATACCGCAGGGCAAGAATTATAACTGGGGGAAAGGAAATTATGATGCGATTAGGCAAGATTTAGGATGCGTAGGATGGGGAAGGAAACTGCAGGGGATGGGAACAATCGAAATGTGGAGCTTATTCAAGGAGCAGCTACTGCGTGTCCTTGATAAGTATGTACCTGTGAGACAGGGAGGAAGTTGTCGTGTGAGGGAGCCGTGGTTTACTAAAGAAGTTGAAGCGCTTGTCAAGAGGAAGAAGAAGGCTTATGTTCGGATGAGACGTGAAGGCTCAGTTAGGGCGCTTGAGAGCTACAAGCTAGCCAGGAAGGATCTAAAGGGAGAGCTAAGAAGAGCAAGGAGAGGACACGAGAAGTCATTGGTGGATCGGATCAGGGAAAACCCGAAGGCTTTCTATAGGTATATCAGGAATAAAAGAATGACTAGAGTTAGATTAGGGCCAATCAAGGATAGTAGTGGGAAGTTGTGTGTGGAATCAGAGGAGATAGGGGAAGTGTTAAATGAATATTTTGCGTCAGTATTTACAGTAGAGAAAGAAAATGTTGTTGAGAATACTGAGATTCAGGCTACGAGGCTAGATGGGATTGAGGTTCACAAGGAGGAGGTGTTAGCAATTTTGGAAAGTGTGAAAATAGATAAGTCCCCTGGGCCAGATGGGATTTATCCTAGGATTCTCTGGGAAGCTAGGGAGGAGATTGCAGAGCCTTTGTCCTTGATCTTTATGTCGTCATTGTCGACAGGAATAGTGCCGGAAGACTGGAGGATTGCAAATGTTGTCCCCTTGTTCAAGAAGGGGAGTAGAGACAGCCCTGGTAATTATAGACCTGTGAGCCTTACTTCGGTTGTGGGTAAAATGTTGGAAAAGGTTATAAGAGACAGGATTTATAATCATCTTGAAAAGAATAAGTACATTAGAGATAGTCAGCACGGTTTTGTGACGGGTAGGTCGTGCCTCACAAACCTTATTGAGTTTTTCGAGAAGGTGACCAAACAGGTGGATGAGGGTAAAGCAGTGGATGTGGTGTATATGGATTTCAGTAAGGCGTTTGATAAGGTTCCCCACGGTAGGCTATTGCAGAAAATACGCAAGTATGGGGTTGAAGGTGATTTAGAGCTTTGGATCAGAAATTGGCTAGCTGAAAGAAGACAGAGGGTGGTGGTTGATGGCAAATGTTCATCCTAGAGTTTAGTTACTAGAGGTGTACCGCAAGGATCTGTTTTGGGGCCACTGCTGTTTGTCATTTTTATAAATGACCTGGAGGAGGGTGTAGAAGGGTGGGTTAGTAAATTTGCAGATGACACTAAGGTCGGTGGAGTTGTGGATAGTGCCGAAGGATGTTGTCGGGTACAGAGAGACATAGATAGGCTGCAGAGCTGGGCTGAGAGATGGCAAATGGAGTTTAATGCGGAAAAGTGTGAGGTGATTCACTTTGGAAGGAGTAACAGGAATGCAGAGTACTGGGCTAATGGGAGGATTCTTGGTACTGTGGATGAACAGAGAGATCTTGGTGTCCAGGTGCATAAATCCCTGAAGGTTGCTAACCAGGTTAATAGGGCTGTTAAGAAGGCATATGGTGTGTTAGCTTTTATTAGTAGGGGGGTCGAGTTTCGGAGCCACGAGGTCATGCTGCAGCTGTACAAAACTCTGGTGAGACCGCACCTGGAGTATTGCGTGCAGTTCTGGTCACCGCATTATAGGAAGGATGTGGAAGCTATGGAAAGGGTGCAGAGGAGATTTACTAGGATGTTGCCTGGTATGGAGGGAAGGTCTTACGAGGAAAGGCTGAGGGACTTGAGGTTGTTTTCGTTGGAGAGAAGGAGGAGGAGAGGTGACTTAATAGAGACATATAAGATAATCAGAGGGTTAGATAGGGTGGATAGTGAGCGTCTTTTTCCTCGGATGGTGATGGCAAACACGAGGGGACATAGCTTCAAGTTGAGGGGTGATAGATATCGGACAGATGTGAGAGGTAGTTTCTTTACTCAGAGAGTAGTAAGGGCGTGGAACGCCCTGCCTGCAGCAGTAGTAGATTCGCCAACTTTAAGGGCATTTAAGTGGACATTGGATAGACACATGGATGAAAATGGAATAGTGTAGGTCAGATGGTTTCACAGGTCGGCGCAACATCGAGGGCCGAAGGGCCTGTACTGCGCTGTAATGGTCTAAAAAAATTCTCTAAAAAATACCATCCATCGTGTTGTGTGGCACTATCACCGTGCTAAATGGGATAGATTTTGAACAGATCTAGCAATGCAAAACTGGGCATCCATGAGGCGCTGTGGGCCATCAGCAGCAGCAGAATTGTACTCAACCACAATCTGTAACCTCATGCCCCGGCATATCCCCCACTCTACCATTACCATCAAGCCAGGAGACCAACCCTGGTTCAATGAAGAGTGCAGGAGGGCATGCCAGGAGCAGCACCAGGCATACCTCAAAATGAGGTGTCAACCTGGTGAAGCTACAACTCAGGACTACTTGCATGCCAAACTGCATAAGCAGCATGCGATAGACAGAGCTAAGCGATCCCATAACCAACGGATCAGATCTAAGCTCTGCAGTCCTGCCACATCCAGCCATGAATGGTGGTGGACAATTAAACAACTAACTGGAGGAGGTGACTCCACAAATATCCCCATCCTCAATGATGGGGGAGCCCAGCACATCAGTGCGAAAGATAAGGCAGAAGCATTTGCAACAATCTTCAGCCAGAAGGGCCAAGTTGATGATCCATCTCGGCCCCCTCCTGAAGTCCCCAGCATCACAAATGCCAGTCTTCAGCCAATTTGATTCATTCCGCGTGATATCAAGAAATGACTGAAGGCACCAGACACTGCAAAGGCTATGGGTCCTAACAATATTCCGGCAATAGTACTGAAGACCTGTGCTCCAGAACTTGCCGCACCCCTAGCCAAGCTGTTCCAGTACAGCTACAACACTGGCATCTACCCGCAATGTGGAAAATTGCCTCGGTCTGTCCTGTACACAAAAAGCAGGACAAGTCCAACCCGGCCAATTACCGCCCCATCAGTCTACTCTCAATCATCAGCAAAGTGACGGAAGGTGTCATCAACAGTGCCATCAAGCAGCACTTGCTTAGCAATAACCTGCTCAGTGATACCCAGTTTGGCTTCCGACAGGGCCACTCAGCACCTGACCTCATTACAGCCTTGGTTCAAACATGGACAAAAGAGCTGAACTCAAGAGGTGAGGTGAGAGTGACTGCCCTTGACATCAAGGCAGCATTTGACTGAGTATGACATCAAGGAGCCCCAGCAAAACTGGAGTCAATGGGAATCAGGGGGATAACTCTCTGCTGGCTAGAGTCATACCTAGTGCAAAGGAAGATGGCTGTGGTTGTTGGAGGTCAATCATCTGAGCTCCAGGACATCACTGCAGGAGTTCCTCAGGGTCGTGTCCTAGGCCCAACCATCTTCAGCTGCTTCATCCATGACCTTCCTTCAATCATAAGGTCAGGAGTAGCGATGTTCGCTGATGATTGCACAATGTTCAGCACCATTCGCAAATACTGAAGCAGTCGTGTAGAAATGCAGCAAGACCTGGACAATATCCAGGCTTGGGCTGATAAGTGGCAAGTAACATTTGCGCCACACAAGTGCCAGGCAATGACCATATCTAACAAGAGAGAATCTACCCATCTCCCTTGACATTCAATGGCATTACCATCACTGAATCCCCCACTATCAACATCCTAGGGGCTACCATTGACCAGAAACTGAACTGGAGTAGCCATATAAATACCGTGGCTACAAGAGCAGGTCAGAGGCTAGGAATCCTGAGGCGAGTAACTCACCTCCTGACACCCCAAAGCCTGTCCACCATCTACAAGGCACAAGTCAGGAGTGTGATGGAATACTCTCCACTTGCCTGGATGGGTGCAGCACCAACAACACTCAAGAAGCTCGACACCATCCAGGACAAAGCAGCCCGCTTGATTGGCACACCATCCACAAACATTCACTCCCTCCACCACCGACACACAGTGGCAGCAGTGTGCACCATCTACAAGATGCACTGCAGCAATGCACCAAGGCTCCTTAGACAGCACCTTCCAACCCCGCGACCTCTACCACCTCGAAGGACAAGAGCAGCAGATGCATGGGAACATCACCACCTGCAAGTTCCCATCCAAGTCACACACCATCCTGACTTGGAACTATATCGCCGTTCCTTCACTGTCTCCCTTCCTAACAGCATTGTAGGTGTACCTTCCTCACATGGACCGCAGTGGTTCAAGAAGGCAGCTCACCACCACCTTCTCAAGGGCAATTAGGGATGGGCAATAAATGCTGGCATAGCCAGTGACGCCCACATCCCATGAATGAATTAAAAAAAAAGTCCTGTTGACCATTGTTCCACAGAGGTAACATTGCAGGCATTCCAACGGATAAGCACACATGAGGGTCTAAAACGCAAGCCTCAGTTATAACCACAACTTGCATGTATATAGTCCCTTTAACTTAATAAAACATCTAATGGTCTTTCAAAGGAGCAATATCAAACAAAATTTGAAACCAAGCCACATTAGGAGATGTTAGGACAGATAATCAAAAGTTTGGTCAAAAAGGTAGGTTTAAGGAGCATCTTAAAGAAGGATCAGGAGATAGGGAGGCAGAGAGGTTTCGGGAGGGAATTCCAGAGCTTAGGGCCTTGGCAGCTGAAGACATGGCCACCAATGGCAGAGCCATTAAAATGAGGGACGCACAAGAGGCTAGAATCAGGAAGAACACAGAGCTGGTGGAGGGTTGGAGGAGGTTACAGAGATAGGGACGGGCACATTCCTATCCATATCTTTCATCAAAACCTGGTAATCTGATTTTCTACAAACCTCTGAAGAGAATTAACATAGAATGATAAAAAAATACATAATTCAGAGGATTATAAGGGGAAAATTTTCAAATACATGGACAGAAAATTGTAGGCAGAGTTCCTGCAAATTTCTGATCTCACTTGTGATGTGAAACTCATCAAATTTAATCCTCAGAACAAACTTCACGAAGAAAGTGCCATCCGCATGGCCATTCTTCATGTGAGCACATTTACTGAGCATCGTCAACCTAATCACAACTGAATCCAATTCTGTCCTTGCCCAATGTCTACACGTGCACTTCCTGCAGATGTCACTCAAATGGAAACCAGAGGGAGAGCACATATAATTCTTCCCTCTCTATACCAGAATGTCTCTGGCACTTGTGCAGTCATGCCACAGCAAGAGTCAGCACCATCAAGAAAGGGTTCAAACTGTGAGTAAAATCCTGAAATCTTGTGGAGAAACTAAATAGTGTTATAATAGCATGCCACCCTTCACTTCCAGTACCTGGCTTGAATCCTACCTAGACTAATGGGAAGAAACCTGACTCTCTACCAATGTTCCCTCTCATTTCTCTTCACTGTACATGGCCCAATTGTTGCACAGTGTGGTTCCTTTAAGATAGCCATGTGGCCACAGATCTTAAACGGACCACTGCTTGTGCATGGCCTGTTTGTCCCCAGCACGATACATTCCCGGCTGCTGTGCAGTTGCATACCCACACAGCTTGGAGGAAATGCTGCTCTTTATCATCTTATGTGAAATGGAGTTCCGATGCACGGGGAGTTCACAGCACAGAATAATCCACAATTTGGTACGAAAACTGGCACTAATGTTTATTGTGGTGTCACATGTACAAGAAGTGCAATGATGAAAAAAGTATGGACAAAAATCGGAAAAGTTATAAAAATTGACTTTGTGTTTTTAAAAAAATGGACCTTTCTTTTAAAAAGTGATTAATGCGCTCCAAAATTGCCACCGAAGGAAAAGGACTTGGCCTTCGTGTATTCAAACTATCTGACAGGGAAAATCTTCAAAGCTAAGAGGTGTCAATTGCACCCATCCTAAAACATTCCAGAATTGAATGGGTTCAATTGAATGAAACAAAGAAGGTGTGAAGTAGCTACTTCCTGGGCCATTGTGCAATTACCATGGGGGAGAGACCAAAGCGACCCCTATCAGGAGGCGAGATGTAACACAGTTTAACCTTAAAAAGCAGCAGAAAGAAACAGGGAGAAAAAGACACCCCAGAAAGCAGCATCCAAAAAGCTTGTTTCCAGAAAACCAGAAGGCACCTGCCCTGCTGTAGAATTCTATATCTACACCTATACAGCAGTGAATTATAAGTGATCCACTGTCTTCAACTGAACTTTCAACCAAGAGAGAAATCTACAAATACCTCAGGCCTGCAATCAATAAGAACTTGACTTCCAAGAGAATTCAACAGGTTCACCATGACCCCACCCCCCACTTATAATCGCTTCCCCTTTTTCTTCTCCCTACCTCTTGTGTGTGTGTTTGTGTGTGCGTGTGTGACAAATGCGTCAGTGGATGCAGTTGTGACACTTTTGGGTATTGATCAATAAATAATTAATTTTCTGTTTTAAACCGACAAGAAAACCTGTCGCTGTCTGTTTATTTGACAAACAAGACACAAAAGGGTTAAACCCTATCCACATCTCACCACATGGTTGTAACAGTGGTAATGCTGTTAAAAAAATTGGTGTAATAGGAGATGCTCTTTTGGTTGTTGGGATTAAGGTACACAGGAGCAGGGAGCAGAGGCAAAGTAAAAGACCCTTCATTTTGTATCTGTACTGCTTTAATTGGCCTAGAAGAGTTTGTTGCTAAATCTGATTGCTAAAGCTGAAAACCATCCAATTCTGAGAACTGATGCAATTGATCTTGATGAGCACAAAATTTCAGTCTGTTCCATCCTTCCCCCCATGGAAAATACTTGTATACATTTGAAGGCGCATAATATGGCTACTCTGTAGCAGTTTTCTTAAGCTGCTTCTGCAAGAACAAGGACTTCCTGAAAATCCATTCACATACTCACACAATGACCAATGAATTTTGTCAGATTTAAGTTCCCCAGTGTTATAGTTCTGTTGCAGTGAGGCACGACAATTGGTGTTGTGCACTGTTATGCAGCATACTGTTATGCAGTGACCTTGTATGACATAGGGGAACGGGACATCCAGACCTAGCAGTCCTTAAGAAATACTGAGACAATTTAATGGCAAAATTTTAAAAAGGCTAATGCATGAAATGGGTACAAGCATTCGCTCATAAAAAACAAAGCAGATGGCAGAGGTGCAGCCAAGTTGGAATGGACACAGAGTCTGCTCTCCCAAGTGTGCAAATTCCTAACACATAAGGTACAACTGCAACTTCGTTGTTCTTACAATCTCTTGTCCAGGTTTCTCGGAAAGTTGAGAAAAGGCTCAGTGCATCACCTTTCATCTTGCCTCTGGCAATTTTGCATAAAATGCTTTGCCGAGTATATGTGATGATACTGCTACCTTTGTCAGCCCATAGTTATAATCTCTCAGAGCCTTGCAACAGCTGTGTTAATGTGACATGTCTTCCATAGACGTATATAAGATAGTGGGTTGCAGCTGTGATCAATGACATGACCCATCGTAGCAAGACAAGGATCCTCGATGATGATCCTTCTCTCATTAGTAACCAGAGCCAGGCTGGTCGGAGTTCTTATTGCACTGCGGCTTTGTTTTTTATTATCCTTACAATATCATGCTTGTGATGAATTCTTTCTGAAAAATGCTACCTTGGTGGCATTTCGTAACCAGGCACCAGCAAAGAAATCAATTCTTTGAATCTCTGTCCATCAACTATAGACAGTGGTACTACATATTCTGCAATAGTACTAGCAATAAGATCAGCAACCTTCTCTGACCTCTTCTTTGAGCTTGAGTCACAATGAATTTTATTATTGTGCTTAGACTACCTCACAGTTCTTTTTTATTCACTGTTCATATTGCTTTAACAGCATGGGTTCTCTCCAGGTCAGTTGTGCTTCCAGAATACAATAACTCCTTTCTGAAGGGACTACATAGATTCCGTTTATCTTTTCTTTTTGGTTAAAAATCCCAGATGTTGCTTTCAAGGGTGTTTTAGGCATTGGCCGGAACACTACTGCTCCTGGGAAGATTGCATTCTTGCACCTATGAGTCTACATTTAAGTCACTGCCTTTTTATGGCAGAATTTCTCAGGTTTGAACCAGAGTACAACAAACAGAAGAAATGCTCAACGACTTCATCGCAGTCTTAAGTGATCGCAACTTGTTTTGCTAATTTTATACACTGTGTTTTTGTGAATTGGAACTGAGACATTGGGAATTACGGTCGAGACAAAAAAGGAAAAAAAATGGATTTTTGTGCAATATTATACTATTCATGACTATAAAATTAATTTTAAATGAGAATACCAATGTTTTACAAATAGTGTGAGGGCTTGGAAATTAAATAATTAGTGCGAGTGAAAACAACGTGGTGAAAGTACTCCCACTTTGCCTTTTGCTCCAAATTATGCCACTAAAATGTGCAATAACCTAAAATAAAAAAAACATTTAATTGAATTGAATCCACAGCAGCAAGATCTAATTAGAGATATAATACTCTTCAATGCAATTTGCAGGAAAGTAGTCCCAAAGAGAAATAATAGACCTGTGCAAAATGAAATGCTGTTCTACTGCCCCAAACTATACAGTATTAATGTAGCTTTGATGCAAAAGTTTCAAACACATTTACCTAGAAATTCTGGCCCATTTTGAGCACAAAGTTAGTGTAACTTAAGGCCAAATCTGTCTCCAAATAGGTTTCTGCCCCTTTTAAGCCTGGGTGGTAAATTATGACAGAGGTAGTGTGGGTGGTTCTAATCAAATTTGAAAGCAGCACTGGTGGGATGTCAAGTTGTCCTATAAACTCTACAACCAGTGGAAAGTATGCCAGCATGAGGCAGGCGCACTTGCTGTACAATGCTGTAAGGAGGCCCCACGACACCATATCCAAATAGCAAAGAATCTCAAAACAGCAGCATATTATTATAGGAGAAGGCAAAGACGGAAACGGAGATCTTCATCCATGTTCGGCTGACCAACCTGTGCCACTCCCATTTCCTTTCCTAACTACACAAGTGAGCCTGACCCCAGAATTTAGGTCAGGGTTTGTATCGGGGCCAGAGTAGGTGGGTGGATAGAATTGCCACTACTTTGTGATTCCAACATTGCAGCAGAGCTTCTGGAATTTATTCATATGGAAAAAATTTCTTCATGTATAAAAACCTATAAAAAACCATAGCACATTTCTCAACCTCAGGATGCCCCAAACCACTTTACAGCCAATGAAGTACTTTTGAAGTGTAGTCACTGTTGTAAAGGTAGGAAAATTGACAGCACAGGAGGTTTTCACAAATAATAATGAGCAGATAATTTGTTTTAATGATTGGGGGATAACTATTGGCCAGGACAGAAGTAAGAGCTTCCCTGCTCTTCTAAGAATAGCATCATGTGATATTTTAAGTCCACCTGAGGAGGCAAACTGGGCAGCAGTCAAACATCTCATCCAAAAGACAGCACCTCTGACAGTGCTGGATTGAAGTGTCAGCCTGGATTATGTGCTTAAGTCTGGTGTGGGGCTTGAACTCGCAACTTTCTGACTCAGAAGTGGGCATGCTACCACTGAGCTATAGCTGACTAATAAAAATGCAGTTTGAGGATATATCTGATGTAGGTATTGGCTCCAGGGGAACATGGTTTGTATTTTCTACAGATGAAACTACATTAAATATGTACTAACTCATTGAAAAGGTGCTACTAAACTGAAATGCATTTGTGCCAGTTTATTTTTCACTGCTCCCTTCACAGCACCACAGAGACACGACTGATGGGACCATTAAACTATGATTCTATATTTGTATGCTGTTGGATAGCATTAGTGCTATACATCATAGCACTAGTTCTATTTAGCTACATTACAAAAGGCATGTAATTGTGCCCTATAGGCTTCTGCTTTCCTGGAGGCATCTCATTCATAGCCATGTAATGTATTGATTTAAAGAATAAATTCCCTACTGATAACACTTTCATGGAAATATTATAGGGGTAGTGCCTGGCCAAATAGTTAAACATGAGAACTGCCAGCATGAGGAACCCAAACACCATTTTGACCATTCTCTCACACATTTATTGTTGATTATTGCAATTGGACCAAATCCCCATTTAGCAGTAGAGAGGGGCAAATCGGAGAAGACAAGCATCATGAATTGGTCCTGGGTGAAGTGAATTTGCATCCTAGGGCTGGTGTTTGATTTAAATATGCAAGCACTCCTTTTACAAAGCATCTTCATTGTTAAAATAATGATTCTTATTGCTCATGCAATATGAAATATTCAACATCTGAAATGTGGTGCAGAAGAATAATTGTGGTAAAAACGAGATGTTAATGGCCTGGCTTTTGCAGTGGTAATGAAGCTGTCAGCTTATCATTACACCTCTGAAACAGACAGCAACTTCTGGAGCATGCACACGTGCAGAATGTTAAAAATCATTATAAGTAGTGTCTTTGGCAATGTGTTCATGTATGTACTCAACCAAGATGTAAAAAGTCCTCCTTTTGATAATTTGATAAAGCAATTACAAAATGGAAAATCCTGTTTTGTACTCACACTGAAATGTTGCGAGAATGATCAATTGAAGGAACTTTACCCCCAAAGTCTTATTTGTAAATATATCTATCAATATGCTAATTTCACAGTGAATGATGGTGAACTGCAGTCCCTTTCAATTCTGATGCAGCATGCAACATAATAGCACCCGATAGCCTGATCTGTACCAGTTAATGACGGAACTGCTTTGAAGGCTTTTGTGTCATGTGTTGAATGTTGCATTTTGATCAATGCTGCTAGTTAGAGAAAGAATTTTGTAAAAAGGGAAGAGATACAGCACCAAGATGGCACACTGTGTTAAAGCATTGAGCAGACTTGCAGATCTGGCTTCCCCTTTTCTTTTCCTCTCTGTGAAAAGCAACTGCTCCACATTTCAGTTTTTATCTATTATTCTACTCAACTGGTTAGAAACACCACAAGGACACAAGGAAGCATTGAATAAAAAAAGACTATTTGGTACATCAACGCTGTTCCTTTCATAGATGTGTAATGGACATTCAATGGCATTGCCATCACTGAAACCCCTATTATCGACAGGGTAGGTACCCGGGGGGTACCATTGACCAGAAACTGAACTGGATCAGCCACATAAATACTATGGCTGCAAGAGCAGGTCAGAGACTGGGAATTCTGCAGTGGGTAACCTACCTCCTGACTCCCCAAAACCTGTCCACCATCTACAAGGCACAAGTCAGGAGTGCGATGGAATACTCTCCATTTGCCTGGAGTGAAGTGAGGCTCCAACAACACTCAGTAAGCTCGGCACCATTCAGGACAAAGCAGCCCACTTGATCAGACCCCATCCATTACCTTAAACATTCATGTGGTCCACCACCAATGCACAGTGGCAGCAGTGTGTACCACATACAAGATGTACTGCAACAACTCACCATGCCTCCTTCGACAACACCTTCCAAACCCGCGATCTCTTCCATCTAGAAGGACAAGGACAGCAGATGCATGGGAACACCATCACCTGCAAGTTCCCATCCATGCCACACACCATCCTGACTTGGAACTATATCGCCATTCCTTTACTGTTACTGGACCAAAATCCTGGAACTTCCTCCCTAACAGCACTGTGGGTGGGTGTACCCGCACCAGATATACTGCAGTGGTTCAAGAAGGCAGCTCACTACCACCTTCTCAAGGGCAATTAGGGATGGGCAACAAATGCTGTCCTTGCCAGTGATGCCCACATCCCATGAAAGAATAAGAAAAAACACTATTTTGAATTCTGCTACATATATGCAATCCCTTGGAGAAGGTTTTACTGTAAATACTCCTTGGAAAATATGTCTTAAAATGGGATAGAGGAACAGAGGGATCTGGGGATACAGATACACATATCACTAAAAGCAGAGATACAATTAATAAGGTCATTAAAAAAATCAAAAGTATACTAGGGTCCACTTTTAGGGGGATAGAATTGAAAATTTGGGCGGCACAGTGGCGCAGTGATTACCACCGCAGCTTCACAGCTCCAGCGACCCGGGTTCAATTCTGGGTACTGCCTGTGTGGAGTTTGCAAGTTCTCCCTGTGTCTGCGTGGGTTTTCGCCGGGTACTCCAGTTTCCTCCCACCACCAAAAGACTTGCAGGTTGAGAGGTAAATTGGCCATTATAAATTGCCCCTAGTATAGGTAGGTGATAGGAGAATATAGGGACAGGTGGGGATGTAGTAGGAATATGGGATTAGTGTAGGATTAGTATAAACGGGTGGTTGATGGTCGGCACAGACTCGGTGGGCCGAAGGGCCTGTTTCAGTGCCATATCTCTAAATAAAAATAAAAAAGCAGAAAAGTTATGTTAAACTTGTATGGAACCTTGGTTAGACTACAATTGGAGTACTGTAAACAGTTCTAATTTCTATTTGATAAAAAGGATAGAGAGGCACTGGAGAAGGTACAAAAAAGCAACATTAGAATACAGAGGTTACACCGATCAGGAAAGGTTGAACAAATTGGGGCTCCTTCATCTAGAAAAGTGAAGACTGAGGGGGTGACCCGACAGAGGTCTTTCATATGATGAAAGGATTTGATAGGTTTGATGTAGAGAAGTTGTTTCCACTTGTGGGCGAGATCAGAACTAGGAGCTGTATATATAATATAATCACTAATAAATGCACTAGGGAATTCAGGAGAAACATCCTTACCTGGAGAACAGTTAGAATGCGGAACTTGCTACCACAAGGAGTGGTTGGGGCAAATAGCTTAGATGCACTTATAGGCAGGTTAGATCAGAATATGAGTGAGAAAGGTATAAAAGAAAATGCTGATGGGGTTAGATGGAGAAGTGGACCAGTTGGGCTGAATCGCCTGTTTATGTGCTGTAAACCCTTTGTAATAAAACTCACCAATTCTAAAGGTAATCAAGAAAAACATCAGAATATTTAACCCTGCTTACCATATCTATTATTCAATACTGACCTTCAGTCCTCCAAAGAAAAAACGACGTGGAGTAGACCATCTCCAGCAACAAAACATATCATGCCCCCAATTTTATTTGATCATCTGCACCAATACCCATCCTTAAAACCTTAATTCTCTGTCCAAAGCAGATATTCATTGACCTACTTTTTGAAGGAGTGAAGAAGCATGACCGTAATTCCTTTTTCTGGGTGTGGGGGGGGGGGGGGTGGTCTACTTCATGTGTTTAATACTCTGAGGGGGGTGGGGGGCCTTGGGGGGAAAGTTCCCTCAAGTCTCATTTCAGGTTTGTTAATTCTAAGCATATATTCTGTGCTAACAATCCAAATAAAATCAACTTCTTACTACTTAAACCTTATTCACATCTTCTGTCAATCTTTTCTCCGATAAAAATAAGTTCAGCTCAATGAGTGTAGTTTTATAACTTGGATTCCTAAGTCTTAGAACTTTCATTGTTATTCTTTTCTGAATCCTTCCTCATGTATCAGTTCCCTTTCAAGGTAAAGTGCCCAAAACTATAAGCATTATTCCAAATACACCTCACCAGCAATATATACAAGATTGGAACAGCTTCTTTTGACTTATAGTTATCCTTGTGATATATAATCCTTGTGTTTGATTGACATTGCTGGTAACAGCTTCATATTGACTGGAACCTTTTAGTAAGCGATCAATAATCAGACCCAGATCTTTTCTCGGTACCACTTTGGCTGCAGGACACCCTGTCATTGTATTCACATAGTTGTTTCCTCTTCTAATTGGTAGTATTTTCCATTTATTTACAATCCATTATAAAATCCATTCTTAGCCTCCTCAATTGTTCCAGATATTTGTGACTGCTGTTTATCTAGTTATATGGTTTTGTATCAATAGAAAATGTTATAATGCAAGAAATTCTCCCCACCAATCATTTGAATATTGTGAACAATGGAAAGCCTAGAAAAATAACTCAGAGCGAGCCTTTTGATATTCTATCATCAGCATTTGCTTCCTATTGCAAGGAAGGTTTTCATTACTGCTAACAAATATGCCACTAAATCATCTTCAAAAATTTAATGAATGCAAAATATTAATTCCAAATGATGTAACCATGTCATTCCAGTGAGTCTATGTTTGAACCAGACTCTCCTTTCAACTGCAGTGATGGTCATGAAGTGCTGATATTGTCACACACTACTTTGTTTCTCTTTTATTCCAGTGCTGCTTGTTGCACAAAGAAAGTGAGTGGAACTGTAAGTGATGCAATAGGCTGCCACTTGGAGGCATGGTGGGGGTGGGGGGTGGGGGGGTGGTGGTAGTGGTGGCCAATCCAATCCTGTCAGTTTCGCGCTGGGTGCATTAGTTAAAATTGCCCCATTGTTATTTACTTTTTACCTGGAAAAGTCCTACCATGGAGGCAGAGTTAGTTGAGTCCCTCTGCTGGCTTTATCCTCACTGACTGGCTGACTGACTAATTAGCATATAGCAAGGCAGAGATATATCATTTAAAATCATAAGATTTATTGACTCAAAAAAATTAGACAACTATATCTCTCATAATGATGTTAGGTTAACACCAGTTCACAAGTTGTCAATTATCTAAGATGTTTATTCCAATCTATTTTGTATAATCTGTTATGGCTGGAAAATAACACATTTTACAACCAGCTATCCAGAATATGACTTGACAGATCAAATTCAATAATTTTGTTTTCCATAGACAATAGCATATTAAATTCTCCTTTGATGCTAACCAAGCCTCACATATTAATACATTTGATCCACAAGACCATATATTATATTCTTGTAGCTTGCAGAAACCATTATCAATCTTATGTGCATGCCATGACGAGCAAGAACATAGGAACGTAGGAAATAGGAGCAGGAGCAGGCCATTCAGCCCTTCAAGCCTGCTTCGCCATTCAACTGGATCATGGCTGATCTTCTATCTCAATGTCATTTTCCCACACTATCTCCATATCCTTTGATATCTTTAATATCTAGAATCTGAAAGGAAGAATCTGATAAATAATCTAACAAACAAAAATGCTTCATTTGCACATTCATTTAAATAAATCACCATACATCTACCAATAGAATATCTTTTTAAGTAAATGATTAAATAATTATGGAGTTTTACTTAACACATCATCTGTAACACCCCAGTTGACAAATTCCATTATATAGCACATATGGCTGGCAATATGTTTGGACCTGAAATGCTGAGTGCATAATGCACTAGGGCACAACACTACGCTTTCACCCCAGGCTTAGATCAAGTCACGATTGATGTAATTAGCGTCTTCACCTTCATAAATGTAAAGTGAAATGACATTCGGTATCCTGAATTCAGTTCTCATGGGGCATATCTCAACACAAACAGGTTATAAGTTAGAAGTAAAAACAGTGACCCTGAGCTTCCATTTGCCTGTCATTTTAATTCTTCACCTCAGTCCCACTGGTTTCCTACACTGTTTCAATGAAGCTCAACATAAGCTCCAAGAACACCACTTCATCTTTCCATTAGGCATTTCACAGCCTTCTGGACTCAACACCGAGTTCAACTATTTCAAATCATAACCTCTGCTCCAATTTTTTCGGACAACAGCTGTTTGTAATAAAAGCAAAATACTGCAGATGCTGTAAATCTGAAATAAAAACAAGAAATGCTGGAAATACTCATCAGGTCTGGCAGCATCTGTGGAGAGAGAAGCAGAGTTAACGTTTCAGGTCAGTGACCCTTCATCAGGCTGGGGAGGAATGGTCACTGACCTGAAACATTAACTCTGCTTCTCTGTCTCCCCAGATGCTGCCAGACCTAAGTATTTCCAGAATTTCTTATTTTTATATTATATTAGCTGTTTGTACTGATTCTACTAGTCCCATTTACACCTTGTCTAGACCCACTTTTTTATCTTTACTTGTTCTATTAGCATCTTCTATTGCCTTGCACCATCATCCCTCTTATCACTTAATCTCTCTTGCCTTCCACCCTATCACAGACCTTCCCCATTTGTTCTTACACCCCTCCCTCCCTTCTTGCTTAAAACCTGTTCCACACCTGCAACATTTTCCAGTTAATGAAGAAAAGGTCATTCACCTGAAACATTAAATCTATTTCTCGCCGCACAGATGCTGGCTGATTTGCTGAGTATTTTCAGTATTTTTTTTTATTTCAGATTTCCAGCATCTGCAGTATTTTGTTTTCATGTTGTAGTTTAAAAGTAATTGAGGCAATTAAAAAGGTGGCTGATGTACCAGACAGATATGGAAAGTTATAGCAGTGCAACACAGCATATTTTTTGGAGGCTGGCATTATGCTTGTTTACCCTGCAACTAGCATATAATATTCCTGGAAATCCTTGGAGTTGACACTGAAACCAAAGGTGTAAATTAATTTTGAGGAAGAACTGAGAAAAGCTTTCACTTTGGGTCACAAGAAAGTAAAAGGAGAAAGTGGCTAGGTTTTCTCCCACTTGGGCAAACCCAGAATGACCAGTGGAAGAAACTTGTGCAGTGAGGTGTACTGCTGGATCTGTGCCTCAGAAATCTTAGTTTGTGATTCTTCTCCAGCCTATTTGAGGCAGCTATTAACAGCTCCCATATACTAACTTCATGCAAAGGGTGAAAACTGGACAGGATCACTGAAGGGTGAAACTCCTTTCCCTATTGCCCAGAGGCTGCAGGAAAAGGAGTTATGGGCCTGCGTATGGTGGGCTCCATCATAGCAGGCCACGATAGAATCAAAGCAACTGTAAGCTTTTAAAACTTACTTAAAGTTTTGTTACAGTATATTTAAGATTTTTTAAAAGCTTTTTTGTTTATTTAAATAATTGGAAATGTGCTTTAAATATTTAAAAGTATATTTAAGAAGTTTTCAGTTTTTTTAAGATTTTAATTATAATGCTTTTAAAGTTTACTATTTTACACTGGATGTCAGGATCCAATGTCAGCTTCCTTTGGCCTCCATTCCTGTGAATTCAGGGAGAAAATGGAACAGGAATTGGAGAACTGTTGCAGAGAGTTGCCAGGCTGCAAAAGTACAGTAGGTGGCCTCCCGGTACCTATGCTTCCCTTCTCTAGATCTAGACAGGGATGCTTGACCATGACCATTCAGCATTGCTTCAGAAGGCTGCACTTCCTCAATACAGTAATAACTGAGTTCTACCAGCTGCCAGATGACTGTGTGCACAGTTAGTAAGGGAAATCTTCAAATCTGAGTCCACTGTCAAGTGAGTCGAGTAATCATGGTCCTCGGATAAGTTAGCTGTTTGTTGACATTGAGCTCTCCTCCATAACTATCAAGCCTCCCAGTTGGAGCTCCACCTGCTACTCCATTGTATAGGCATTCCTGCACTTTACCCCAATCATTCCCCATGGTCATTAATAAAAACATCGAATTGATAACAATTCTGATGCTTTCTTACAGTTTCAGGCATGATGCTCACTTCTACTTTGGAAGGAGATTCTGAGATGGCTGATGATTTGCAGAAGCTTTGGGAGATGGAGGTGGTGCTTCCAGATCTTTGGGACTGGCCAGTTCCCTCTTGAAGAAGAAAGTCGAGAAATATGGAATGCATCCCAGGTTCACAAGACATTCCTTAATGGGAGCAAGTTGATTCTCACAGCCAAGATTATCGCCTTGCTTGGGTGTTATCTTCTTGCATGCCCATTGTGTGCCTCCTTTCCTTGTGCCAAAAAACTAAGTCCCCCTTTGCTGGATTACAGACAGTAACACCTCAAGCAAAGCATTTTTAAACCTCTGAACTGAGTGACCTAATGCACTTGGAAGAAACAAAGCAATGAGCCAAATTAATACAAAAAGGCTCAGCTGTTGCAGCTGGACTGGATCTTCCTCCCCTGCCCCTCTGAGGCAGACTGTGGGGCTGGATTCTAAGAGTCCTCCGCCTACTTTGGCGTAAAAAAATTTGGTACGCTGCATAAGCACCACATCACGGAACCGCTGCGATCTGCTTCCCAGCCCATCCCTGGAAAAATTCCCTGGTAGTGGGAATGTGTCAGGGAGCTGTCCTGACGCCACTCCCCCCTATTTTCACAGCACTCCTACCTCCAAGCCTACCACTACAGGGCTGGGACTCAACTATGACACAGTTGATCATGCTATCCTCCTCCGATAACTCTCCACTTTCATCCAGCTGACTGAGACTGCACTTGCCTGGTTCCATTTTTAATCTTCTAATCATAACCAGAGAATCACCTGCGATGGCTTCTCTTGCCATTCCCACACAGTTATCTCAGGTGTCCCCCACAAGGATCTATCCTTGGACCCCTGCTATTTTTCATCTACATGCTGCCCCTTGGTGGCATCAACCAAATCTATGCTGGCGACATCCTGCTCTACCTCACCACCACCTCTCTCAACCCATCTCTAAATTGTCAGCCTGATTATCTGACATCCAGTGCTGGATGAGCAGAAATTTCCTCCAATCAAATATTGGGGAGACTGAAGCTATTGTCTTCCATCCCCACCACAGATTCCATCCCTCTCCCTGGCAACTATCCAAGGTTGAATCACACTGTTCACAACCATGGTGTCATATCTGACCCCAAGAGGAACTTTAAACCACATATCCGTGGTGTCACTAAGATTGCCTATTTCCACCTCTGTAAGATCACCCATCTCTGCCGTGCTCTCAGCTCTTCTGCTGTTGAAATCCTCATACATGCCTTCATTACTTCCAGACTTGATTATTCTAATGCAAGCCTGACTGGTCTCCCACATTCTACCCCTTTGTGAACTTGAGGTCATCCAAAGGTCTGCTGCCCATGTCCTAACAGAGTACCCCTGTACTCATTGACCCACATTCTGGGAGCTGCTGGAGCCCAGTGTGATCCAAGACAAACATGTCTACATTGAGTGTCTATGGTTTGAGGAGCTTCGGCTCAGAGTCAGATGATCTGGAGGCTGAGCTACAGACACTGCGATGCATCAGGAGGGGGTGGGAAGTTACCTGGGCACTTTGTTCCAGAAGGCAGTCACACCCTTTTGTAAAGGTCTGCAAAGGAAACCCGACTGAGCCATAATGCCGGACCTGGAAGTGAGACCCGACCCAACCCTAACCCGACACATGTCGTCGGGTCCAGTCAGGGTTGGGTCGGGTAGCAGACCTTTACATCAGTACATGGGTACAGGCCTACTACCCAACCCGACCCCGACGGGACCCGACGACATGTCGGGTTCGGGTCGGGCCAGGTCGCACTTCCGGGTCCAGCCTTCAGGCTCGGTCGGGTTTCCTTTGGAGACCTTTACCTCACATTTAAGGCCATCCAACAGGGCATTGCAGTGCTTTACCCCTTAGGATAGGGTGTTCTGATCTGGTCAGTGGTCAAGGACAGGAGGGTGTGATTGCAAGTGGAACAGGTAAAGGGATGGAGAACGCAGAAGTGGAGGAGCCTCAGCCTTTGCAATTGTGCAACAGGTATGAGGTTCTTTCAGCTTTAAAGCATGAGAGTGAGGGCTGCAGGGTGGATGAGCAAACTGACCATGGCACCATGGTACAGAAAGCCATTCAAATGGGGGGAATAAATAGGAATGTAGTGGTAGTAGGATCTAGTTTAGTCAGGGGGATAGACACAATTCTCTGCAGCCAAGAGCTAGAGACCAGAAGGCTGTGTTGCCTGCCCGGTCTCAGGGTTCTGGACATCTACTCGGGTCTGGAGAGGAACTCGCAGAGGACGGGGGAAGATCCAGTTATCATAGTCCACGTGGGTACCAACGAAATAGATAGGACTAGGATAGAGGTTCTACATAAGGAGTATGAGAAGCTAGGGGCTAAATTAAAAAGTATAACCTCAAAGGTAATAATAGCCATGAGTAGGCTAAATAAGATCAGAGAGTTAAATGCGTGGCTCAAAGATTGGTGTGGGAGAAATAGGCTTTGATTCATGGGGCACCAGCACCAGCATTAGCACTGAGGAAAGTGGGAGCTGTACCATTGGTATGGTCTTCACCTGAACCATGCTGGGACCAGTGTTCTGGCAAGTTGTATTACCAGGGCAGTAAAGGGGGCTTTAAACTAAATAGTGGGGGTATGGGATCAAGTGAGGGAAGTTGTGATAAATTAAAGAGAGAGCAGAAAGCAAGAGAGCAAGGTAGCAATAAGGGAATTGCCAGTGTGTGAGTGGCAGGAAGGGACAGAGCGTACAAACTTAAAAGTGTGCCAGCAGATAGGGTAGAGGTTGTGAAAATAATGAAAAGACAGATTTAAAGGTACTCCATCTGAAAGCACCCAGCATTTGCAACAAGGTAGATAAATTGACAGCACAAATAGAATTAAACAGGTATGATCAAATTGCTATTATGGAGATGTGGCTGCAGGGTGACCAAGGCTGGGAAATTGAATGTTCAAGGGTATTCGGCATTTAGAAAGGATAGGCAAAAAGGAAAAGGAGGTGGGATAGAACTGTTAATAAAGGATGAGTTCAGTACATTAGTGAGAGAGGATCCTGGATTGAAGGATCAAGATGTAGAATCAGTTTGGATAGAGCTAAGAAACAGCAAGGGGCAGCAAACATTGGTAGGCATTGTTTGTAGGCCACCAAACAGTAGTGGTAATGTAGGGCATAGTATAAATCAGGAAATTAGAGGTTCAGGTAACAAGGGTAATACAGTAATCATAGGGGACTTCAATTTACATATAGACTGAATAAACCAAATTAGCACTAACGCTGTAGAGGGCAAATGCCTGGTATGTATGGAAGATGATTTTCGAGAACAGTATGTTGAGGAACCAACTAGAGAATGGGCTATTTTAGATGTGCAATTGTGTAATGAGAAAGGGCTAAACAATAATCGCATTGTAAAGGAGCCTCCAGGGAAGAGTGGCCATAATATGATAGAATTTTACTTTAAGTTTGAAAGTGATGCAGTTCAATCCAAAACTAGGGTCTTAAATCTAGACAAAGGAAACTACAAAGTTGTGAGGGGCAAATTGGCTGTGGTAGATTGAGAAACTACTTTAAATGTATGACTGAAGACAGGCAATGGCTAGCATTTAAAGAATTCATACATGGTTTACAACAAATTTACATTCCTTTGTAAGGAAAGGTGATCCAACTAAGGGTAACAAGAGAAGTTAAACATTGTATGAGACTAAAGGAATGGGCTTAGAAAGTTGCCAAAATGTAGTCAGCCTGAAGTTTGGAAGCATTTTAGAATTCACCAAAGGAGGGCCAAGAAACTGATAAAGTAAGAGAAAATGGAATGAGAGTAAACAAGTGAGAAACATAAAAATGGACTGTAAAGGCTTCTAAAGGTATATAAAAAGGAAAAGATTAGCAAAGACAAATATGGGCCCATTACAGCCAGAGACAGGGGAATTTATAATATGGAATAAGGAAATGGCAGAGAAACTAAACAAATACTTTGTGTACGTCTTCATGGAGGAAGATACAAAGAACCTCCCAGGAATACTAGAGAACCAAGGGACTAGCGAGAATTAGGAACTGAAAGAAATTAGTATCAGTAAAAATGTAGTCCTGGAGAAATTAATGGGACTGAAAGTTGATAAATCCCTTGAATCTGATGATCTATATTCCAGAGTGTTGAAAGTGGACACTGCAGAGATAGTAGATGTGTTGGTGGACATCTTCCAAAGTTCTATAGATTCTAGAATGGTTCCTACAAATTGAAAGGTAGCAAATGTAACCCCCGTATTTAAGAAAGGAGGGAGAGGGAAAACAGGGAACTACAGACCTGTTAGCCTGACATTAGTAGTAGGGAAAATGCTAGAATCTATTCTAAAGGATGTGATAACTGGCTACTAACAAAATAATGGTAGGATTGGGCAGAGTCAACATGGATTTATGAAAGGAAAATCATGTTTGACAAACCTGTTGGAGATTTTCTGAGCATGTAACTAGCAGTATAGATAAGAGGGAACCAGTGATGTGGTGTATTTGAATTTTCAGAAGGTTTTCAATAAGATCCCACACAAGAGGTTAGTAAGAAAAATTAGAGCACTTGGGATTGGGGGTAATATACTGGCGTGGATTGAGAATTGGTTAACGGACAGAAAACTGAGAGTAGGAATAAACAGGTCATTCTCAGGTTGGCAGGCTATGACTAGTGGGGTACCGCAAGGATCAGTGATTGGGCCCCAGCTACTCACACAACAATGACACAAAACTAGGTGGGAATGTGAGTTGTGAGGACAATGCAAAGAGGTTTCAAGGGGATTTATGTAAATAGAAATTTTGGATCATTGCTTTCTATGCATATTGAGTCAGATAAATCAGGCACCTTTGAATCTTGAAGTGTGGCTTCGTGGAGAGGGTAAAAAATTGCTTTTACAGTGGATTAAAAATGCCTGAATTGTTTAGGAGTGACAAAAATCATAATTTTTTTCATAATTCAGAGATCCTGACTTTTAAGTGTAAAACATGCCCAATTTTTTGTTTTACAAAATACAAATGAGTGATGATTTTTAAAGATATACATAGGCCAGTCAAACGAAGGGTCCAAACTTTTTAAATTGAGATCTGATAGATAAATGGGTCCCAATTTTTATAAAGACTTACAAGCTCCAAGTTTTAAATGGATTTACAGCCTTAAACACTTGTCACCTTTTTCTGTTGGTCCTATTTTTCTTACATCACGCTGCTCTTCGAAGAATTCCACACTCTACTGGTCTGGATTTTGTGGTCAGCAGCAAAGCAAGGACACTCGCTGCTGACTTCAAAGAAAGTCTTGCTGAGGTATCCAGTGATCACGGTGGCGAGAAATGATTGTACCATTTTTTAATGGGGATGTCCAGCATGGAGCTGCAGTGATATTATCAAGCCATCCAAGCAGCCAATTACATTAAAGAATTCTCATGGACAGCCAACAAATAATCAAATCACTTCTTAAAAATTTTACATAGAGTGAAATAAAGATTGGGACATACACATGGTGTGAAGGTAGAAGCTGAAGTAGCATGAAAAAACTTTTTTTAATTATTCAAAAAATCTTGGTTAAAATATCTAATAATCAATCATAACGGAGACAGTTCACAACATTGCACATATTTTTCAGGGCCAGATAGATTGCTCGGCAGTAGTTATTACTTAGATCGTCATCAAATCACAGTTACACCTCATTGAACAAGACTTTACATTTTATGGTGTTTCTTACAGGGATATGAGAGCAGAAAAGGGGAAGTTTTCGCCAGATCAATTAATTTTGCTGATTGACGGCTTGGTAGTGGGTTGTTGGGGGTGGGGTGATGCGGTGGTGATGTCCATGGCATGAGTGACAGACTGCAACTTCAGGCTTTCTGCGTTCATCTGCATTTGCGCTAAATCCTGAAGTTGTAGTCAGATTCAGAGGGGTAATAACGGTGACTGCTGACAGTTCGCCATCAAAACCCCAAAATTCTGCATCATTATTCATTTGGTTGACATGTAATGCTATCGCTTGAGCTGTCATGTGATGTTACCTCACATTGCCACTTACAGGAACATTATGACCAATCTACAGATTTTAGTGTGTGACAGATTATGAACTTTTAATTGCAGGAACACAAATATATTCACCACATTTGAATTTCACCCTCAGCTCCTCCATGAATACGGATTTCTCTACATGGTGTAATTGATTGCTGCCTTATCATTTAATTGCTTTAGTAGGGTGCTTTTGAAATATTGATTCTGAATACTATTTTCAAAGTAAATACAAATCTGAACATCTTATGTGCTGTTTTACCTTAATTAAAATTGCAAATAAAACCATCAATTCTGTTGGTTAATTGCACAGAATTGAATTTGGGGATTTGGAATTATCTTCTTATTCTGTTTAATTTCAGGACTGCCAACATATGATATTTATCAGCCACCAAGTTTCTCAGTGAACTAGTAAAAGCAAATTGGTTCACTTACATTTTCAGAGATGATCTAAAAGTTAAGGCTGATTTGAGGAACCTCTCCACTCTATCAGTCTTAATGAGTATGGGAAGTCTTATCCCAGTTCCTTGCAGATCTAGTCTATTAACATAAAACTGCTCATAACCTAGCAGTAACTAGCACCAAATTGTCCATATTATGCAGAAAAGCCACGAGCATGACTGATGTGGAAAAGGAAAATGGGCATAAGGTACATTTCCCCTGGCTTGGTCTTGAAGATGGCTCTTGGGCTGTCAGCTCCTGAGGGGGCTTCTCACTGTGTACCTCTATCCAAACAGCATGAAAGGTCATTGACCTGACATATTAACTCTGCTTTTCTCTCCAAAGATGCTGCCTGACCTTGTGATTGTAATTTTCTTGAATTCCTCCCTCCCATTCCTGATTTACAGCTATTTCTGAGAGGTTACTTGTATCCTCCACAGTGAAGGCCGATGCAAAATTCCGATGAAGGGTCACTGACCCGAAACGTTAACTCTGCTTCTCTTTCCACAGATGCTGCCAGACCTGCTGAGTGGTTCCAGCATTTCTTGTTGATGCAAAATACCTGTTCAATTCATCTGCCATCTCCTTATTTTCCATTATTAATTCCCCAGACTCACTTTCTATAGGACCTATGCTCAATTTGTTAACGTTTCTAAATATCTATAGAAACGCTTACTATCTATTTTTATATTTCTAGTTAGCTTTCTCTTGTACTATAATTTTTCCTTTCTTATCAATCTTTCAGTCATTCTTTGCTGTTTTTTATATTCTGTCCAATCTTCTGACCTGCCACCCATCTTTGCACAATTATATACGTTTTCTTTAAGTTTGATACTATCTTTAACTTTTTGAGTTAACTACAGATGATGGGTCATCCCCTTGGAATTTTTTTTCTCGTTAGAATGTATCTATTCTGTGTATTCTGAAATATCCCCTTAAAGGTCTGCTACTGCATCTCTATTGACCTGTCCCTTAACCTAATTTGTCAGTTCACTTTAGTTAGCTCTGCTTTTATGCCCTCATAATTTGCCTTATTTAGACACACATTAGACCTATATAGCTTGATTAAACAATACCTCATTGTTAAAATCCTCATCCGCCCCTCCATCTCTAATCTCCTCCAGCCCTACAACCCTCTGAGCTACCGGCACACCCCCAATTCTGGCCTCATGGGCACCCCGGTTTTAATCGCCCCACCACTGGTGACTGTGCCTTCAGCTGCAAAGGTGCTAAGCTCTAATTCCCTCCCTAAATGTCTACATCTCTCTAAATCTGTCAGCCTTTAAGATGCTCCTTAATATCCACCTCTGACCAAACTGATGGATTGAGTGGCTAAATGGCCTACTCCTGTTCCTCTTTTCCTATGGATCCAGTAGACCTTGCCTCTGTATTTGCCGAGTTAAATTAAGAATGCAGATTAAATATGAGGTAAGCGGCTTCATTATTTTATTTAAATGACCATCCTCCTATCCTGCCTCCATTAAAACAAGCAGTGTGCCACTTCAAGGCGGATTTAAGACTAAATATTTTAATGTCCAAACCAATCAAATCCCTCCCCTTTTGGTGGCTAAAATTAGCCTTGCTGTATTTCAGATGACGTGTCAAACCAAGATGCCAGCTGTTTAATCAGCTGGAATAAAAAAGTGCCACAGCACTGTTCCAAAAACAGCAGAGGAATTCTCCAGGTATCCTGACTAACATTTATCCCTCAAAGAGCATCACTAGAAACAGATTATCTAGTCATTTATCTCATTGTTGTCTGTGGAAATTTGCTGTGTGCAAATTGACTGCTCAGTTTCCCTAGATTGTAACAGTGATGACAATTCAAAAGTACTTAATTGATTGTGAAGTGCTTTGGGATATTATGAGGTCATGAAAGGTGGTAAATAAATAGAATTTTTTTTCCTGTAATATGAATCTATTATTAAAACAATACTTCGCACTGGCACTGTAACTCCACAGCCATTATTGCTTCTATCATATGTCACAGGCTCCACCATGTGCAAGACAGTCTGCAACTAACATTAATCTGAGCTAAAGAACAGTCAAAGAACTAACAGAATTTAGCGCTAGATGACTTCGTGTTGTCAATTTTTTTTTATAAGATACACTTCAAAAAGGTCACAACTGAAGGAGTTCTTGAGTAATCGTTTTTTCACACTGTACCTTTTGTGTGACATCTTAGATTTCCCAACTTGTTTTGAAATAATTTCTGTTTTTTTCCGCATATCAGCAGTCACTGAACATCGCTACATTTCATTTCTTAATCTGAACAGGTTGTGAATTTCCAGGCTTGTGAACAAAGTATACCAGGTTGTGATACAGTATATAGTATGTTGAGTGTATGAAATCTGAAACTTAACATGGATTTTAAAAAACAGAAATAGATAAGTAATACATTGGCATGGTTCCCACAACTGTATTTTGTCATTGAATAATAGTGCTGACATCTTTGCTCACTCAATATTGTAATTACATATCTCATGAGTACAACTTTCTGAGATACAGTAATTGGTTTCTTTACATCTCCAGCTCATTAAAAGACATTTTACATGTATAACATTATAATGCTATTTGTCAGAAGAGTGGGTAATATCACTAGATTTTGTTTTAATTTTCATTTTAATTAAAAGCATTCACTGGGTTGCTGATAGAATTAGCTACACACTTCTTTTGCACTGTTGACTTTCAGTTATTACATAAAGTCAATATTCTTAAAATATGTATTAGGTGACCAAGTTGATGCCAACTTTAATTCAACACAAAAGGATTACTGTACAGATGTCCTTGATAGAAATGACAATGAATTACTTCAAAAAAATGTTTGCTTTGAAATAAAGAACCACTTTTTAATTTGTGCAGACCTGAGGAATCCTGCATTACTGTTTTGTTGGTTTGCACAGAGACTCGATAAGTAACTCAAAGTTGACAGCTTACACGAATGGTACCTCATTTTATTAACATATCATTTTTACTTTGTGTAATAGGGCAAACTGAGGCACTGTGTGACTTTCGAGCAGAAAGATCGACCATTGACATGCTGTTCTCTCTTCGTCAGCTACAGGAGAAATGCCGCGAACAACAGATGCCCCTCCACATTGCTTTCATTGATCTCACCAAAGCCTTTGACCTCATCAGCAGACGTGGTCTCTTCAGACTACTAGAAAAGATTGGATGTCCACCAAAGCTACTAAGTATCATCATCTCATTCCATGACAATATGAAAGGCACAATTCAGCATAGCGGCGCCTCATCAGACCCCTTTCCTACCCTGAGTGGCGTGAAACAGGGCTGTGTTCTCGCACCTACACTGTTTTGGATTTTCTTCTCCCTGCTGCTCTCACATGCATTCAAGTCTTCAGAAGAAAGAATTTTCCTCCACACAAGATCAGGTGGCAGGTTGTTCAACCTTGCCCGTCTAAGAGCGAAGACCAAAGTACGGAAAGTCCTCATCAGGGAACTCCACTTTGCTGACGATGCTGCATTAACATCTCACACTGAAGAGTGTCTGCAGAGTCTCATCGACAGGTTTGCGGCTGCCTGCAACGAATTTGGCCTAACCATCAGCCTCAAGAAAATGAACATCATGGGACAGGATGTCAGAAATGCTCCATCCATCAATATCGGCGACCACGCTCTGGAAGTGGCTCAAGAGCTCACCTACCTAGGCTCAACTATCACCAGTAACCTGCCTCTCAATGCAGAAATCAATAAGCGCATGGGAAAGGCTTCCACTGCTATGTCCAGTCTGGCCAAGAGAGTGTGGGAAAATGGCTCACTGACAGAACACAAAAGTCCGAGTGTATCAAGCCTGTGTCCTCAGTACCTTACTCTACGGCAGCGAGGCCTGGACAACGTATGTCAGCCAAGAGCGACGTCTCAAGTCATTCCATCTTCGCTGCCTCCAGAGAATCCTTGGCATCAGATGGCAGGACCGTATCTCCGACACAGAAGTCCTCGAGGCAGCCAACATCCCCAGCTTATACACCCTACTGAGTCAGCGGCGCTTGAGATGGCTTGGCCATGTGGGCCGCATGGAAGATGGCAGGATCCCCAAGGACACATTGTACAGCGAGCTCGTCACTGGTATCAGACCCACTGGCCATCCATGTCTCCGCTTTAAAGACGTCTGCAAACGTGACATGAAGTCCTATGACATTGATCACAAGTCGTGGGAGTCAGTTGCCAGCGATCGCCAGAGCTGGCGGGCAGCCATAAAGACGGGGCTAAAGTGTGGCGAGTCGAAGAGACTTAGCAGTTGGCAGGAAAAAAAGACAGAAGCGCAAGGGGAGAGCCAACTGTGTAACAGTCCCGACAACCAATTTTTTCTGCAGCACCTGTGGAAGAGTCTGTCACTCTAGAATTGGCCTTTATAGCCACTCCAGGCGCTGCTCCACAAACCACTGACAACCTCTAGGCGCTTACCCATTGTCTCCCAAGACAAGGAGGCCAAAGAAGAAAAAAAAAGAATCGGGCAAACTACAGGAGTAAGATAAAGAATGTCTACACTATCAACCTTTTAAACAATGTCACGAGTACTTCAAAAAATATTGCTACAAAACTGCAAGCGTATATTTGTTATAGTAATAAGCTAATTACAAAACATTTTTATGTGCAAAATAGACTTTAGAACAAAAAGCCACATTTTCTATTGTTGTGAGGCTTGTAATGTGTCCATAATACTCAGATGTAATATTCATGAATTATGCTAAGTACAAACATTTTACAGTTGTCAATTACAATTAAAATATGCTTTCCCATTAAAAAAGAAATGCCAGCTGTGTAGCATTGCATAGTTATATAAAAATCAGAAGCAAATTGGATTGAAATTCAACCATATATAAGGCTACATGTTGCGAACTGACTTCTTAAAGTGCTGTAGGAAAATCCCAAATTAGGTTATAAAGTTGACAGACTGAAAACAGGGAAATACTTTTCAGACTTCAAACCATTTTGCAGAGTGAAATGTCAGTAACTTCAGCATGCTACAAGGAAAACACAGTACAGGAACAAATAGTTTAGCACAGTAGCTTGCAATACAAAAATATATTTTATTTTCTGGAGGACAAAAACTGTTTTTCACAATTCCTGCTCCAGCACAAAATTTGACTACAGGCTACTGGTCTTGACCTCAAAGCTTCTGGCTCACATATAAAACATGGGTGAGATTTTAGCTCACTTAAAAACCATTCACTTAGTGTTAAAATCAAGCCCCATATCTCTTGGTGCTTGCATGAAATACATTTAATCAGGTTCCCCAAACACAACAGAAGTCTGAAAGCAAAACTCATGATAATTATTCAGCATGTAGGCAATACTTTAAATGAGAGTTATGCTTTTTCAAAAATAGCTGGAAAAAGCTGTCTCACTTAAAGAAATGCTTAATTTAAAAAGAAATTAAAATAAGTGTGAATAATTATGAATCTATGAAAACGGTCACATATGGAAGCAGCAACAGCACATATGTAAGCTGCTTTGATTGATGTCAATCAAAGCAGCTTACAGGCATCCAATGTGTTTTTTTGACTGCCTTGGTATACTAAGGCTGAATTAAACCAGGAATCGACAGCAATTGGAAAACAATGACAAACAATGAACATGTGAGGTTTAGCACGAATAACTAAATAAGAAAAAAGTGTGAGAGAGATTGATAACTATAATTAATCATATTGTTGCAAATTTTGGTTATGCCATAGATATTCTCTTGGGTTCATGTCACTTAAACATTGCGGTAAGTGGAACCTGTGTTCCTCAATCTAAAGTTTACCTGTATTGCCCAATATCTAGTTATATTAAAGAGTTACCCAAAGGTATAACAATAAGACTCCTTTGCTATATTGACTGGATACCACAATTCTCAGCATGTTGTCCTTCTCTAATCTTTCCAAAGGTGGACTGATCCATATTTTAATGACATGCGGCTAAATGTGTTTACTTTATTTCACAGATAGAGAAAAAGTGAAAATACATCTCACCACAATACAATTTAATCCTGACTCTCACTTCCTACCAAAAATAAAAATACACCACATTGACCCTCTTGGCAGGGTAAAAACACTTACATTCCTTGGGCAATCCTATCATCGACTCTGACCAAGGCTTGCTCTGGATTGGTCAGCTCTCTTTCTGGTAAAGTTTTGTAGGCCTAACCAGCCTCTCTCAGCAAGTCCTTACAAACTGATCTTAAACTCTCTAGGAACATAGGAACAGGAATAGGCCATTTAGCCCCTTGAGCCCGTTCCACCATGCAATGAGATCATGGCTGATCTGTGACCTAAGCTCCAGACACCTGCCTTTCCCCCATACCCCTTAACAGCTTTGGATAATGAAAATCTATCAATTTCAGATTTAAAATTTACAACTGATCTAGAATCAATTGTTTTTTGCGGAAGAGTTTTCTAAACTTCTACCACCCTTTATGTGTAAAAATCTTTTCCATTTTCACTCCTGAAAGGTCTGACTCTATGCCCAGTACTATGCCCCCGAGTCTTAGACTCCCCGACCAGAGGAGATAGTTTCTCACTATGTACCCTATCTGTTCCCTTTAATATCTTGGGAACTTCAATAATATCACCTTAACCTTCTAAAAACCAAGGGAATACAACTCTAGTTTGTGTAATCTCTCCTCATAACTTAATCCTTGGGGTCCAGATTCACTACAGTGGACTTATGCTGCACTCTCTCCAAGGCCAATATATCCTTCCCTAATGTTTGGTGCCCAGAATTGCTCATTGTAATCCAGGTATGGTCTAACCGGGGCGTTGTTATAACTGTAGCATACCTTCTCTACCCCCTTGTATTCTAGTCCTCTCGACTTCCCCTCTCAGCCAGAAGGTTTGCAGATATAACCAACTACTTCAAGAGTTAATTCCAACCAGGCAGCCCAATCCTGTGCATGAAGGACATAGTCTCTTCCAGCATCCCCTATGTCTGGCTGCCTGCTGGTATTGTCTGAAATGGGATAATGGATTACCTATTATTCAGATCATTATGGATAACAGTTTCAATAGCTGGATCATTGCCTCCCAGGTGAATTCATTAACATACCAATCCCAAGGTGACTGAAAGTAGGTCGACCTTGGAAAATTAACCATTAAAAATCCTGAACCAGAATTCATATCAGTAACATATTAGAAAAAAGACATGCATTTATAAAGCTAATTTCACAACCCCTGGATGTCTCAAAGCACGTTACAGCCAATAAAGTACTTTTGAAGTGTAGTCACTGTTGTAACGTAGAAAACACAGCAACCGATTTGCACAGAGAAAGCCACAAACAGCAATTTGGTAATGGCACGATAATCAGTTTCTGTGACATTGATTGAGGGATAAATATTGGCCAGGACACCAAGGATAACTCCCCTGCTCTTCTTTGAAATAGTGCCAAGGGACCTTTATCATCCACCTGAGGGGGCAGACAGGGCCTCACTTTAATGCTTCATCCAAAAGGCAACACCTTCAATAGTGCAGCAGTCCCTCAATACTGCATTGGAGCATCAGCTTTGACTTTTGTGGTCAAGTCCTGAAGGGGGACTTGAACTTAGAACCTTATAACTTAGGTGTGAGAGTGCTACCAACTAAGCCACAGCTATATTATCTATTATTGAGGAGGTTATAGCAGGGCACTTAGAAACTCTTAATGCAATCAGGCAGAGTCAACATGGTTTTGTGAAAGGGAAATCGGGTTTGACTATCTTATTAGAGTTCTTTGAGGAAGGAACAAGCAATGTGGATAAAGGAGAACCTTTAGATGTGGTGTACTTGGATTTCCAAAAGGCATTTGATAAGATGCCACATGAAAATGAGAGCTCATGGTGTAGGGGATAACATATTAGCATTGGTAGAGGATTGGTTAGCTAACAGGAAGCAGACAGGAGGGATAAATGGGGCATTTTTGGGTTGGCAAGCTGTAACTCGTGGGACTTCTTTGCCACTTTGGCAGGAAGAATAGAAAAGCAGTATATTACTTAAATGGAGAGAGATCGCAGAACTTTGTGGTACGTAGGGACTTGGGTGTCCTGGTACATGATTCACAAAAAGTTAGCATTCAGGTACAGCAAGTGATTAGGAATGTTGTGGTTTATTGCAAGGGGAATGGAGTATAAAAGTAGGGAAGTTTTGCTACAATTTTACAAGGCGTTGGTGGGACCACATCTGGAGTACTGTGTACAGTTTTGGTCTCCTTACTTAAGAAAGGATCTAACTGCATTAGCAGTTCAGAGAAGATTTACTTGACTGATTACCTGGGATGAGGGGGTTATCTTATGAGGAAAGATTGAACAGGTTGGGCCTGTACCCATTGGAATTAAGAAGAATGAGAGGTGATCTTATTGAAACATATAAGATCCTGAGGGGGCTTGACAGGGTAGATGCTGAAAGCATGTTTCCCCTTATGGGAGAGACTAGAACTAGGGGACACAGTTTAAAAATAAGGAGTCTCTCATTTAAAATGGAGATGAGAAGATTTTTTCTCTCTCAGTGGGTTGTTTGTCTTTGGAATTCTCTTGCCCAGAGAGCAGTGGAGGCTGGGTCATTGAATGTTTTTAAGGCTGAGTTCGATCGATTCTTGATTGACAAGGGAGTCAAAGGTTATAGCAAGTAAGCAGGAAAGTAGACTTGAGGCCACAATCAGATCAGCCATGATCTTATCAAATGGTGGAGCAGGCTCGAGGGGCTGAAGAACCTATTCCAGCTCCTAATTCATATGTTCTTATGATATTAGAAGTTAAACTGAAAATCCCTACCAACTCAATTAGTCAATAGTGCCACACACATGTGCAGTTGACAATTTTTTTTTTGTTTGTTCATGGGATGTGGGCGTCGCTGATCATCCCAGCATTTATTGCCCATCCCTAATTGCCCTTCGAACTGAATGGCTTGCTAGGCCAATTCAGAGGGCATTTAAGAGTCAACCACATTGCTGTGGATCTGGAGTCACATGTAGGCTAGACCAGGTAAGGACAGCAGATTTCCTTCCCTAAAGGACATTAGTGAACCAGGGCTTTTACAACAATCAACAATGGTTTCATGGTCACCACTAGACTTGTTTTTTTAATTCCAGATTTATTAATTGAATTCAAATTCCACCATCTGCTGTGGTGGCATTTGAACCCATGTCCCCAGAGCATAAGCCTGGGTCTCCGGGTTTCTAGTCTCGTGACATTACCACTATGCCACCGCCTCCCCAGCCAGCACCCAGCCAGTTCTTAAACTTTCTATAGGTAAAAAACTGAAAATCCATTAGCTATAGAGGAGGCCATAAAACTGCTGCTGCCCAAAATATTAAAGAAACTGTCTCTCATTCAATGCATGTTATTCTTCTCCCAACAGAAAAGGCTGTCTCAATAGGAGGCACACAGGAATGGAGGATCTTACAAGGTCAAACTGCAACATCCATTGAAGATGCGATTTATGTACCAACAACAGGTCCATTGACTCCTTGGGCTGAATTTCATTCGGGCGCTGCATGTCAGTGCCCTTTAAACTCAGTGGGGTGCCGCATTCAGCGGCTACTGCAGAGCCCCCATGATATTTTGCATGGGGGTTCATTAGCATCACTGTGCTGAGCTGCCCTCCCCATATTACATGGGGAGAGGTGGGACATTCAGCGCACTGAGAGACCTTTTGACGGCTGTGCAGGAGGTTCTGGGACCCTATTTAAAGCACCCCAGCACCTGCTTCCTGACAGCTATCAAAGAAATACTTAACTCATCATTGAAGAGTGGGACTGCTGTCAATCTGGCAGAAAAGCAGAAAGTGCTGGGAAAACGCAGCAGGTCAGGCAGCATCGATGAAGAGAGAAGCAGAGTTAACTTTCAGGTATGTGATGAAGTTCACAGACATGAAAGTTAACTCTGCTTCTCTCTCCACAGATGATGCCTGACCTGCTGAGTTTCCCCAGCACTTTCTTCTTTGCTGTCACATACTTACCCTGCTGTGTTCCAGTGTCCTGTGAAGTTACGATCTTCTTCTTCCAGTCAAGTGTAACATTCTTTCTTGTAGGCATGCTGCACCTGGGTGAATAATCTTCATTTTGCACATTCCAGGATGTGAGAATTAAATATACCATAAAAGGAAAATACACAACAGTAATAAAACCACCATTTAAGAATATTTACATACTCTCAGCTTCTAATCATCTGTGAAAAGCCGCAGACTCATATGCATTTGGAATCTGTTTTCATTTCTCTGCTGTTATGTGAAAATACATGTAACTGCAATTAAACGATCTTTGTTAAAAAACAGGAAAATATGTTCATATTCTAGCTGCTTTGCAAACTAGAAATAATACACCAATAAGTATGATCAGCTGCTACAGAAGCAAAGTGTTCGTCAACGTGTGTCGATGTGTAATTGTTGAAAAGCCATGACAACAGCACAGATTTCCTCACTCGTCCTGCATTCGTTTTCAAACATGTGCAAAACAAACCTTGCAGTCAGATGTTAGAGCAGTTACATGGACCACACCAAAAGCCGAGGATGGCAGAGGGGTTCTCTAGGGTGACCCCACAGTGCACGATGCCTCCCTGCTTACTCTTCTCCAGTCTGTGCGGGCAAGGTGGGAGGTCCTTTTCGCCAGTGATGGTAAGAAGAGGCCCTCCTGCCTGAACAAGGCAGTCTGGCTGGAGATGTCAGAGGAAGTGAATAGCCATGGGGCCATCCGGCGTCAAAGGGTCCAATGCTGGAAGGGGATGAACAAGCACTCCTCCAGCCAGCCGGGGCCCGCTAGGCCTTGTGTGAAGAGGGTATGAGCGCCAAAGTCATCCACAGCCAAAGGGCAATCAGATAAGCAGCCTTCCTCCAGTCAGGCTGCTAGCGCAGAGGTTGCACCAAGAAGGGGCAACCTCTCCATTTACAGAGAACATACTAATACAAATGGGAATGCATGGGTGTCACAGCAATTTAAATAAGTCTTTCACTTTTGTTCCTCAACAACATTTGTGTCCTTTTCTCTGTGTGAATGATGTGTGCCAGTATGTAGCACCAATGTCACATCCCTTTGCACTGTTGGCCCATCACTGCCACGCTACCATTACTCACGAGCGTCTCCACAGTTGCAGTGACATGGACATTGGCTCAGTCAACTGCTGCCTCTACTGGTTTACACAGGAATGCTGCAGATGTGGACTGGTGCACAACAGCTGAGCAAGGGTGATGTGTGGCTTGCAGAGCTCATGTATGTTCCTATGGAGCAGAGAGCCTTTGCCTGATAAGCCACTGCTGTACATCCCTAGCTCACTGCTA